>NC_045614.1:104685984-105935984 GCF_009829155.1 Mustela erminea | reverse complement strand
TAAGTTGGCTTAGGCAGGTGAAAATTTGTGAAGATACAGGGATGTCATATAAACCTAAGGTGGGAAGCGAAGCCAGGGGTCTCAAGGGATCCCAACAGAAACAGGAAAAGCTATGAGGAGCGGGTCATTCATTCTCTTTCTCCCTCTACCCTCTCTTTCTCCCTCAGCCTCTCCCCTGGACTCCATATTGTTCACCTCTGTGTTTCCCTGTGTATTTGGCTCATTCTTTTGCTCTTTCTCTGCATAGTGTTTTCTCTGTTTGTCCCCACACAGGAATCAAAGGTAGCCATTCTGGTCCTAGCTAGCAGCATTTCTCAGATCACATTCCTAATAAAGTGTAACAAACAGCGTCAAACCCTTAGGCTTGGATCCCAGGCAAAAAGTTATGTTGGCATCATTCCTGTCGACAAACTGGCTTCTCCAGAGTTTGGTGACCCCTGTTCCAACTATGCGTGCCAGTGCAAAGAAAGATAGAGCCAGTGAAACAAACTAGCTGCAGGCTGCTAGAGCTTGGGGTGCTCTCAATGGTCAGAGAAGAGGAGGGAGGCAGAGCGCTTGCTCCAAAATATGTGTACTTAATTTCATGCCTGTCAAAGAGTTGGAGGCTGGAGAGAGTAACCCAAGTTCATGGGTCCAGCCCCTGTTGAAGTCTGCTATACTTTATGCCCTTGGGTTCTATGAGCTACTGGTACATATTTATAATATATATCCATTGGATGATTAGGGTAGTTTAAGTAGGTTTCTATTATTTGTATACATCTTGACCTGATTTGTTTATCTGATAGGTAGACTAACACCTGATAGTTGCACCTAAGGGTCTAATAGGAAGTGACTCCAGTCTAACACATGCGCCCAGATTTCTAGTGGTCAGAAAATTTCTTAGTAGTGTTCTGAATTTTCAAGGGCTCTTTTTCATTCCTTATTTGTGGCCCGGGCAAAATAATAGAACCCTCATGGTGAGACCTAAAAAAAATAGAGTATAGCCTCCACCATTTACGGCTGAGAAAAGTGAATCCAGGGAAAATAGAGTCCAGAGTGTCATACAATGAGTGAGCCAGTGGTCATTAGCAGCCCTGTCCCCATATTCCCATGACGCTTCCCTATTCACATTATAGGGCTCCTCCCTTCTATCTCTGTGCCCGCTCCCATCTGTCCACTGCCAACTTTCCCCACTCCAGACATAATAATAAAAACAATGACAGTAATACTAGTGATAAAAAGAACTAATATTTTGTGAGTATCTACTATGTACCAGGAATGTAAATATTCAAATTCATGGTTCAATTTAATTCTCTCAGCTGTAACATCAACACACACACACACACACACACACACACACACACACGCACACACCGCTTATAGATGAGGAAGCTTATAATAGTGTCAAGTAACACAAATAGGAGAGGTGAGGGGGAGATTTTGAACTTGAGTAGATAAGATCTCCGCACCACAAACGTCTTCAGAGAGTTCTGTATTTTTCCTGAGAACATTTAGATGGTTTGTGATGATGTATTCGAGTGAATGTATGTAACTGTCTTTCCTGTGGAACGAAGGACGTGAGGGTAGGACCGTATTCACTGATGTTTGACTTAAGCCAGAAAGTGTATGAACGGCTTGCAGGTATCAAATTAGATATTCTAATAAAGCAAAGATTTCTCAAAATCTGGGACCTCTAAATTCTATTTGTGGGCTTCACATTACATACATTTATCATACGACCAAGGTAAAAGCTTAGGACACTATGGTTTCCTATTGTGGCTGGCAGAATGTGTCAGATCTTTTGTTATCCTTTTATTATCTATTTTCATGCTTTTGCCCAAATGCTTAGACTTCACCAAGAGGACTGTCACTCTTCCCCCTGACTTGGCAGCCAAGAAGAAAGTATTCACCACCACCAAAGGCGGTTTACGGGTCACTGTTAATATTTTCATGATTTAAATTAGTTTGTGAAAAAAACACACATGAGCACTCATTTTTAAAAAAGAAAAGAAAAAACAGAAACAAATAAACAAAACAGGGCCCTGTCATCCCCTCTCTCTAGTTCATAGAAGTTCCATTTATTTAACTTTTCATGTTCAGGTTCTGTTTTCTAACTTTTTACATACTTATTGCTTCTCTCTCATTTCTCATCCGACATTTCATAACTCAAAATTTGTAGGATCTAAACCAGATAAAGAACCAATATTAGACCTAATATTTGTTGAGCAACTGAAATAGAGTTGGAATAAAAGGTCCCTTTCAGTGACTCTTGTGTCAGCACCCCATGTCTACCTTCCTGACACGTGCTCAGAGCTTACTCTGCGGACATCTAGAACTCGTCTCTCTTCTCACACGTGTGTTCAACTTCCATCCCCAGCTGCGGTACTAGCTTTCTGCTGATGAAATATTGCCTGCGCAGTAGAATTTTGTTGTATAAGGAGCCAGAAGCCCCGACTCTCTCACGAACCCCCTGGACCTGGAACCCCCCTCTGACCTGGAATAAGCACTCTGGATCTTAATTCCTTCTCCCTCAATGAAGGATGAAGTTGGAGACGAGATGGTTTCCACAGGTCAGTAGGATTGACAGACTGACACATTGTGCCGTACCACCGTCTGCCCCTCAGCCCCATGTACACAAAGCTAATTCCATGCTCAAGTTTTCAAAAAATATACAATAAATACAGCAAGACATCTTTCTGGAGTGGCCTCATGATTCAGCCTGATGACTCTTAAGCAAAGTTGCAGAACATTTTCTAGAAAGATGTTGTGGGAAGCTGAGACTTGCAGGGACTATAGGATTATAAGTAATATTCCAGAAAATTTTATTTCAGAATGCATTGTCATATTATTTATAAGACTTATTTAAAAAAAAAAAAAAGGAAGGCTTTCAATGGCTATAAGATGAACAATAATGGAAAGTTACTATGTTGGCATCATTAACCCATCACAGCATTCTTTCCCACCATACTCAGACACAACCTCAGAGTCCTTCCAAACATAGTATGCCATTCAGCCTTCAGTCAATAATTAGACTTTACAAGAACATTTTCATCTACCTGCCAGTCCTGAAGCACTTTTCCTGAGATCCCTCATTGAGTTAAGACCTTTCTTTTTGCTTTATGACATAAGTTTAACAAAGCAACTCCTTGCTCTCAATAGAAATCCTGTAGGTTTTGCTGTGTGGGCACCAGAAGCGAAATAGAATCCCAGACAGCTCTTACCTGTCGCAAATCATACACACTTAAGACAATGGAGAGAACAGACAAGATGATGATGGCCACAGAGTATTCTACGTAACCTTGAGACAGCCACAAAGTTAGGGTAAAGGCTTGGAACACGTAGAATGGATTTAAAACCTGCAGGTACAAAAACTGCATTTCAGTCACTTGCATAGATCTTAGTGGCAATCAGGTCATTTCTTTATGGAAATTTTTTCTTTAATTTTTTACAACACACAATGATCTCTAATATTCAGGAATTCACTTAGAACTCAATTTCTGTAGAGAAAATGTCAAGCACGGAGAATGTGCTATGGTGGAAGCAAAGTTATTTTAAGCACTCAGAGCCTGACCACACATTGATCATTCTTATTTCTTTTGAACTTTGAAAAATATTTTAGGGCTGTCTGGGTGGCTTAGTTGGTTAAGTGTCTGTCTTTGGCTTGGGTCATGATCTCGGAGTCCTGGGATTGAGTCCTGCTTTGAGCTCCCTGCTCAGCGGGAATCCTGCTTCTCCCTCTCCCTCTGCCCCTTCCCCCAACTCATGCTCTCTCACTCACTCTCTCTCTCAAATAAATGAATAAAATCTTTGAAAACAAAAAATATATATATTTATCAATAACAAAATCTAACAAGTTATCTTTTTAAACAGTATTTACCCATAATGGAAGAGAATTATGATTTAGTCTCTCTATTTTTTCTAAAGATTTTATTTATTTATTTGACAGAGAGAGAGAGAGATCACAAGCGGGCAGAGAGGCAGGCAGAGAGAGAGGAGGAAGCAGGCTCCCGGCTAAGCAAAGAGCCCAATGCGGGGCTCGATTCCAGGACCCTGAGATCATCACCTGAGCCGAAGGCAGAGGCTTAACCCACTGAGCTACCCAGGGGCAATTTAGTCTATTTTAAAAACAAACTTCAGCTTTGACCATTTTATTGCATTCTTCACGTGATCACATGCTGCAGATTGAGTCAAGGTGTGTGAGGAAGATGCAAGACTGCACTTGTATCCAGGTCATTTTAAAATGACAGATTCTTCATGTCACAGGTCTTAGCATGATGCTCTGAGAGTCAGGCAAGTCAGCACAGGCCTGCCCTTAAAGAGGGACCATTGTACCCACAGCTGTGGTGAAAACCATGGGCGGAATCTATCCCCAGCCCAAAGCTGGCCATCCATTCACATAGTTTTTCGGTCTCTTTATAACACCTTTAACTTTTTTAAGCCCTCAATTGTCCCCATTTTGGCTTTGCTGACCCCACTATTAATGATAGCAGAGAGAGCAAATCTGAGGAGCTAGAGTCATATGATGTACACACATCGCATGAATTAAAGAGCCCATCTGAGCAAAACAAGGATTCTTTTCTTTTCTTTTTCAAAGATTTTATTTATTTATTTGACAGTCATAGATCACAAGTGGGCAGAGAGGCAGGCAGAGGGAGAGAGGTGGAAGCAGGCTCCCCACTGAGCAGAGAGCCTGATGCGGGACTCGATCCCAGCACCCTGGGATCATGACCTGAGCCGAAGGCAGAGGCTTAACCCACTGAGCCACCCAGGCCCCCCTAAGGATTATTTTCTAGATAAAGTGCTCTTTATGATAATTATGAATTAGATGCAATATTACCTAAAACCAGTGCTACTCTTTCTACCTCTACCTTCTATAATTCTCTAACATCTTAAATAAACTTCTCCTTTAGTCCTGAAAATGAACTGATATCAGGTTAATAAGTTAATAGGCTTTATCTTAAGAGTTCCTTAAACCCTTGGATATATTTTGTACATTAACAAGGATTTGTTCCTTAATGTTTCTTATTATTTCCATTGCAACATGCTTTCCTTAGAAATTATAGCTCTTCTGTCATGTATAAACTGTTTTAATTGTAGATTATGCACTAATGATAATGTGATTTTGAGTTTGTATAAATTCAGTAGAAAATTGTTTAAATACTTCTTGTGTAAGAAACAACACCATCATAATTAATTTAGTTCCCTTGTTCAATATTCTTTTGAAATCAAATACAAAATAGTTTTATCTGCTTTTTTCCTACTAAAGGCTTAGTAAGTAGGTGGAGATAATACTACCACTCCTTTCAAAATAGATCAGATTGATACCTGGGAGAATCTTCAGCAGTTTGAAAATAAATAAGAAGTTTATTTATTTTTTTAAAGATTGTATTTATTTATTTATTTGAGAGAGGGGGAGAGAGAGAGAGAGAGAGAGAGAGAACACAGCATGGGGAACAGCAGGCAGAGGGAGAGAAAGAGAGAAGCAAGCTCTCCAAGCAGGGAACCCAATGTGGGGCTCTATCCCAAGATCCTGGGATCATGACCTGAGTTGAAGTTACTATTATTAGTGGTGGTGGTGGTGGTGGCAGTGGTGATGGTGAGCCACCCAGGTGCCCCATGAATAAGAAGTTTAAAAAGCAGCCAGCTTTTTGATAGTGGAGGAAACTGTGTGTATGTGGAGAAATAGGGTAAGTGGGAAAATCTCAGTACCTTCTAATCAATTTTTCTGTGAACCTTAGAGTGCTCTAAAAATAGTCTAATAATAAAACATTATTTTGAAAAACATGTCTTGCTAAACAAAATGTTTTAGAAATAGATTAGAAACATGCAGCATGGAGTGGAGGCTAGCACAATCAGCCCACTGTGTTCCACGTAAGTACTGGAGAGTGATGGCTAGGAATTCATTGCTGTGGGGAGTAAGACCAACAGTGTTCCACAATTAGCAGGAGACCAAACCAGGGTTTCCCCCCTGCCCCAGAGCAGAGGCCAAGAAAAGTCAGAACCATAAACTGTTCCCTAGCAGAGGGTGGGGTAGGAAACAACAGAGTTCACGGTGCAACTGTGAACCTGGCCACATTCCAACTGGCTCAGGGCCTATGTCTACTAGATCCTGGGGAGCAGAGCCCCAACCCTCAGGAAAGTCCCTGGCTCTGAATGGAGAACCCTGGAACCACTAAGAGGCAGTCAAACTCAGAGCCTTCTAGGTGTGTGAGTGAACACAGAGAGAAAGAGAAAAATGGAGGCAGGGGAAGGCCCACTGATGGGAAGCCACCACCACCACCACCACTGCCACTGTCACCACCACCACCACCGTCATCACCACCATCACCACTTGCACTACCATCATCACCACCACCGCCACCACCACCATCACCACTGACACCACCACAACCACTACAACCACCACCACCACCATCACCACTGCCACCACCGCCACTACCACTAATAATAGTAACTTCAAAGCACACAAAGAAAATATTCCAAAAAAATAAATAAATAGGCTCACTAACAAAAAAATCATTCTCAAGAAAATTAATATGATAAAGTAACATGAGAAAGACCAAACAATTCCATTTATAATAGTCAAAAAGATAATAGAAGTAATAATATTACTCCCACCACCAGCATTACAATCACCATCAGAAACATAAGAAAATAATTTTTTTTAAAAAAAAGAAAATTATGAAACAGCAATATGTCTCTCATACTGGGATGGAATTTTTTTAAAGTGGATTTTACTTTAAAACAAGTGGTTGTTATTGAAAAGGACCAGTTAGAAATCCTGGAATAGGGGCGACTGGGTGACTCAGTTGATTAAATGTTTGCCTCTTGATTTTGGGTCAGGCCATTATCTCAGGAACATGAGATTGAGCCCCACAACAGGCTCCATGTTCAGTGGGGGGTGGTCTGCTTGGGATTCTCTCTCCCTCTGCCCCTCTCCCTACTTGTGTACATGCTCTCTCTCACTCTCTCTTTTCTTTTGCTCACTCTCTGAAATAAACAAATAAATCTATGGACAGGAAAACATAGACTAAAAACAATAGGGAATAAAAAGAAGTTATATGAAACACAGATTTTGTTCAAATCAAAGTATCCATGTGTTACCTGAAATTCCCCTGTGTACCAAGAAGTAAAAAGTAAACAACCAAATTTTTTTTTTCAAAAATAGATAAAAACAGTTAGTTACCTGTTTAACAAGCAGCTTCCATATAGGCTGGATTTCTACCTCAATGGCATTGGGCCCGCACACTAATCTTCTGTAGGAGATTGATCACCTATTAGTAACATATCTAAAACCTCATTGGTAAGTGAGTACAAGCCAAACTAAGCAAAAGTCACTGCTCTACCCTCTAGGCACTTTGTGCCTTTAATCAAAAATTAATGTGCAAATCCTAAAAAATTAACGTGTTTTTAAAAGGAAAGTGCATGATGGACAAAGTTGTTTTTCCTAGTTAAAAAATACCTTAAGTACAATGTAACTCAATAATCAAAATGAAGTTAGTAAAACATTTTGAGTTATTTTTTAATAATTCAATTATATTCTAGGAACAGCTAAAAAGACACGGATATGAAGATGTTCCTAGAATTCTCAAGCATTCGAGATTGCTCTTAACTGTAGAGATCGTATCCATTTTACCTTGGTCTCTTCAGCACCTAGGACAGGCCTTTAATATATGAAAATAAATACATGAATGAATAGTTAATGAACTGGAAGAGGACATATGGTCCTCATAGCTAACCTTTGTAAATCCACACATATGTACATTCCAATAAGAAGCTCTTATGTTTGTGTAACATTTAAAAATTTACAGAGTTCTCACACAAGATTTTCTCATTTGATTGCCAATCAAATGGTCCAAAGGGAAGGGACAACATCCCCATCTTTCCAATGGGAAAAACTATTCATTTGGGTGTTTTGGCAAAAGCATGCATATCTAGTATTAATTGCGACAATACAACTTTTAAGCACAGGTGACTGTCAGAAACTGCACTTAGCCTTTTGTATGTATTATCTTCTGCAATCCCCATATTACCCCTATGAGGTTTCATATTACCATCTTTAATATAAAGAACACTGAACTTTGGATAAAGTCAGTAACTCTGCCAGTCTCAGAGCTAGAAAGAAGCAGATCCAGGTTTCACACCCTGGTTTCCATGCCTCAACTTCACACTCCATGAGCACCAATGGTGCAGTGTGTATGATGGGTTCTTTAGCTAAGCCATGACATCACTGAGCCCAAGTTTGTCTGACTTCCAAGCCATGCCTTTCCAAGTGCAATTATTGCTTGCCTGAGTCCAAGAGGACTCAAACCAGGGTTTTCTGACCCCATATGTGAAAACCCTGAGGTGCAGAGATGCTGGAGGACAGAAGGGTCAAACAGTATGTGCTACTGGTTTGGAATGTTACATGTCTCCAAACTTCACACTGGGAAGGAGACGTAACCAAGCCACTTGGTGCTCAGGATCATTTCCAGAATCTGTGGGAATAACCTATTGTTGGCAAAGTGTCAGAACTTCTCAAAATCCTGAACTTGGTCTTCTCCCTTTCTATCTCTCTGCTTAGAATACCCCTCCCACAATCTTCAATTTATAAAGGCCCACTCAGGCTTTGAGAGTCAAATCTGATGATAGAGCTTAAGGCTGGAGAAATCCGAGATTTAACAAACCTGGATTTGAATCCAGCTAAGGCTTAGCTGCTCCCTAGACCTGGAACTAGATTTCCCACCATCTTTGTAGGGCCAACTCTCTCATTTCATTCAAGTTTTTCTTCAACAGCACTTCCTTAATGGAGTTTTCTTTAACAATTCTATTGAGAACAGCCACCCTGATACTCAACTCAGATTCTCTTTATCTCCTTACCCTATCTCATTTTCCTTTACAGTGTGTTGATAATCTGAAATTGTACCTAATTTTTTACATGTTAGTAAGCATGCAACAAGAGACTCTTATCATTCCCTATAATATAGGCTTCTAGAGGACACTGATATATCTTGAATGCCTAAAAAAAGGGCCTAATACATATACTACTCTCAAATAATATTTGTTGAATGAATGAGGGGTGAGCCTCAGTTCCCTTACCTATAAAATGGGTTTCATAACACATTCCTCATAAAACTGCTATCAGTAACATATAACATAAACAAGTAAAGCATTTAGCACAAGTGCCAAGGGCATGACAAGCTCTCAGTAAATGCCAGTTATCTTTCAAGTCTTCCTTAGTCCCACAGGCACAATTAACTGTGTTTTCCTCTCCTCCAACATGCCTCCTTTTCTTAGTGGTAGCAGGCACCTCTTTGAATTGTATCATATAGTTATATATCTTTTTCTTCAAATTTCCTAGACCCTCTTTAATGGCAAGGATGGAGCCTTTTCAACTCTGTTTTTCTAACATCTAGAGGCACACTGTATGAAAGAGAATGTTCCCTAAATCTTGGGATTAATTAATGAGGAACTTTGCGAACCATGTCTAGAATGCTCTCTCCCCTAACAAGTCTGAAAATCCAGTTCACAGAACTATAGAAGCACACAGTTGTGAAAAGTCAGTTTAGAAAGAAACAAGGCAAGTCTGATGTTCTTCATCTTTTTCTGTCTGGTGACATGGTTTCTGGTGTTACCATCAAAAGGAGAGGAGCTCATTTGCCATGAGGACTGAGACCCAACAGATTAATCAGTGCCTATAGATTATCCTTTTTAGGGCTTGTCTGAGACATGTTTGGATCACAGCCTGGCATATCTCTTGCTGCTTGGTCTTTTCCACCATCTCTTGCCAAAAGATATTGCATGTTTAGGGATCATGTACTCATCTCAATCTGAGCACAAAGAAGGATTTTCAGGGACATTGACCAATGACTGAGCAATCAGAAGGAATGGAAGTCTTGAAGCTGGAAATGTGAGGAAAGTTCCAAGGAACAGAGATTATATACCCTGACTTTAAAAATCTGACAAGCTGGAAGGGAAAAGTCATCCTAGATTTATTCCAGAATTATTCCATTATATCCAGCCTTTTTAGAACTAAATAGGCTGAATAAAATTATGTAGACTTGCCTAATATTCAGAACTATTCATTAGGAGTATAATTTCTTTGCAGGCAGAAGGTCCCTCTCCAAAAGAGATTGAAATACTTCTTAACAGGGAAGCTGTGGAAAGCATTTCTGGGTTGGCTCTAAACTACACTTGAAGAATCACTGAGCTTTCCTGCAACTGTTCCATAATAGTAAATCTACTGCAATGTATTTATTTCTGAAAAACCAAATATAAATGACTAGGAATACTTTCTTTTGTAGTATGGGATGGTCTTTGGGACCATCTTTTGGAATAGTCTATGTCTGTTTCAATTTTATTGTTTGTTCATTCATACATTTTTCAATTTATTCACCAAATAATTATGGTGAATATGTTGTGTGAGGCTCCAAATGGTGAATCCTAGAGTCGGGGTCCTCAAGGAGGTAGGAGGACTGTGTCAGAATCACTAGTGACCTTTTTCAAACCACGCATGTCCACTCTGATTCCATTCTGAGAAGCCACCAAAGGAGTCCTTGGCAGAAAGGGGGACCTGAAGTTTCCTAAATAGCTAAGGCTAATCCAGGGGGTTCTGGCATGACCCACTTCTGTGAACTTTAGAATTTTCAGGGAGCAGGATTGTAGAATTAAAAAAAGTTCCCAGTCCTCCAGTTCATGAATGAATAGAGATAGGAGCAGGGGACTTCCTAGAACATTTTTCTTCCCTGAGACCCTCTGAAAAGTTCTCTTCAGGACAATGTTATCTCTCTTGATGTCCCGAGTTGCCTTTTTGCTAGAGATATGTGCATTTTCCATCGTTGCCTGGCGGCAAGGAAGCCTAATGAGAATGTTGTATTTAGACTTCGTGGCTTTTCGTTATCAGAGAGTTTTGTGATTCTCCTTCCTTTACTGCTCGTGTTGCATCCCTGCTTTTCATAAAGGCAAGCTTATATCCATTCAGGAAATCAATCTAATATCACACAACCAACAAATGAATTGATCACATTTAATTTTTGAAAAAAAGCCCTAGTCTTATACTAAAAAATTAAGGGGGGATATAGTTTACATTCTACTTACTTGCTTTACTGTTCAATTTAAAAAGGCCATAAATAAAGTCTGCCTATATATTTATAAGGACATTATCTCCTCTATTCTTCATATCTGGGATACTATTATATATACACATATATGTGTGTGTGCATATATATATATATATATATATATATATATATATATATAAATAATAAGCAAGACTCTTTGTCTTGCTTATTAGATTGTCAAGTTCTTTACTGCATGGGCCAGATTTAAATTTAATTATGTATGATGTTTTTTAAATGTTTATTAAAGCTTGGCACTTGATAAATAAGGACAAACGTGTGGTAGCTACATTGATGGGCAATCTTTCCTACGGAAATGGTGTCCTAGGCAAAGGCAAAGTATATCTGTGATAATCAATTAAATTTCCTAATTAGATCCACTCTTTGGACACCTGGTACTTAATGCTATTAAACCAGTATGTTTTTATGACTTTGAAAATATTTTGTGTTCAGAGTATTAAGCATTGCATCTGAAATCTTACATAATGATATTCTTTCTAAGGCATTTTGCAAATATTGTCGTAATCTAGATGTCTTGTTCATTTTTCAACATGTTCAGGCAGTAGGAAAAGTTTAAAAACAACAGCCGATAGGTAATTCTCAGAGTTGGTATGTGTATGAATCATGGGCCTGCTAAAAGTGCATTTTCTGCTCTTACCACCACCCTTTAATCCTACTAGATCAGAATTATGGGGGTAGGCCCAAGAACCTGTATTTTAAGTACCAGATTGCTTCTTAGCTTGAGAATTTGTGCTTCTGATGGACTGGAAGAAGGGCAGGCAAGAAATGTCTTTAAAATGGGCAAGAAATGAAGGTGATTATTAATTCTGGAGAAGGCTTGCAATGGTTTACTTTCAGACTCATCAGGAGTCACCATTTCAGATGATAGATGTGGGAACCAGAAACTCAAAATCTCCATGGGTTAATGAGCAGCATAAGCATTTCTGTACTATTATTACACTATTATGTCCTAATCTATGTGCATTTATAGATCTCATTCTCACAATTATACCACTGTTCTTTGTCTCTCTTTCCCAATAGTCAATGAATGCCTCTGGAGCAATGACTAAGCCTTATTTATCCTCAGATCCCTAGTTCCTTCCAAAGTGCCTAGCATAGAAGGAGATATTGAGTTCATAGGTCAACAAATATATTACTATATTCATTCATTCTGTAAATACCTATCAATCTCCTACCAGGAATCAGGCACTGTTCCAGGTGCCTGGATACAATGGTGAATGACAATACAGTGGTGAATGACACAAGTACCTGAGCAAACAAAATCCTCATCTCTAGGCTGTTTCTTCACAGGTAAATGCAGTCATAATATTGTCTTTCTCTCTCTCAGAGGATTTGAAGAATGAGGAAGCAGATGTCTATGAAATGACTCAAGGTTTTTTTGAGGAAAGAAAAAAAAAAAAAGACAACAAAAAGGAGACTGTTTTGCAGTCCTGAGAGGGGAAAAATCAAATATTATTTGATTGGCGTTTCTTTTTAGTAAGTTTGCCTAAGATGAGAACAACTTAAAATACATCTTTGTTGCTGGTAAATAAACTGGGATTATAGGAAGCTGATGAAAGAAACATTATGTCAACTGTTCACTGATCATAAGCCATTTGATACCTCACTTTTTACTGGCAGAGTTTATCTCAGGGAGTGTCACAAACCCTACCTGACCTCTTGTTCTTCGCTGGTCAGGCCCAATCCAAATGTGTGATGGATGTCGTGGCAGGAGTTGCTGTCTTCCAGTAGCCTAGGATGTGGTCAGGACAAGAAGCATGCTTCAGTTCATGGCATTCAACATATCAGTGCTTTTCCTTTATACCCTGATGAATGTTGAGAAAAAGTCAAACTTACCCGACTTTCTGAAACCTCTTCTCCAAGTAATTCCAAACGTACCTGATTTTCTGCACTTGGATACATCTCAGCTGCAATTACAAATGTGATAGGACAAAGTAAAGCCCATGGTGTTTGTGAGGTCTATTTGGCACAAGTCCCAATGCCATGCTCACTTTCCTTGATACCTTGCAATTCCCAGCGCAGCAATGTGACATTCAGAACTTCCATCCAACAAACATTTGCATTATTCTTTTTATAAAGATGATGATTTTTATAAAACATGCCATAACATTGCACTCAAAATTACTTACTTTTAATTCTGGCTTCAATACGGCTTGGTTAATGACAGAGTGGCGGTCAGCCACCACGGGTTCTTCTGGATTCTTGCTTATAGGGAACTTGAGTGTGGATAAGTAGAGGCATATAACTTTCTTCCTCATATATCTTTGAAATTCATCCTAGAGAAGACCCATGATATCCAGCCCATGAAATTCTCAAATGTCATTTATTTAATAAGACAATCAACCAAATATCTACCTAGACTAATGGTTACCAAGAGCCTCAGCATTATATTGGAACTTGCTAGAAATGCAAATCCTCAACCCCACCACAAGCCTACTGAATCAGAAATTCTGGGATGAGGTCAGCAGTCTGTGTTTTAAGGAGCCCTCTAGGTCACTGATTTGCATTAAAATTTGAGAACCACTGTGCTAGAGAATACAGAGAAAGACACACTTTACTGGAGAGTTTTATATCCAGAAAACATTTTCTGGCTATCTTAAAAGTGACATATAGGTGTTTCAACTGTCTTCTTTCCCCTCAGAATATGTATTCTTAAAAAACTGAACTATTGGGGCACCTGGGTGGTTCAGTCGGTTAAGCGTCTGCCTTCGGCTCAGGTCATGATCCCAGGGCCCTGGGATGGAGTCCCACAGTATGCTCCCTGCTTAGAAGGAGCCTGCTTCTCCCCCTCCCTCTGCCTTCTGCTCCCTCTGCTTTTGTGCTCTATCTCTGTCAAATAAATAAATAAAACCTTAAAAAAAAAACAAACAGAAAACTGAACTATTCTTTCTGTGTTTAGGAGTTATAAGATTGTATAAGAGTTTTGTCTTTAAGAGTTATAAGAGTGACAGCCCTAGCTCGTATAATGGCTAAATCATTGACAATTAGCCTGACATGGTAGAAACTTCCCCAGAGTGACATGGAGGACATGTTCTTTCCTGAGTCAAAATAAGAGATGGCAAGTATGTTCAGGAACAGTTTGCCATCTCCTATTTGGGGACAAGGAAGCTTAAGTAAAGAAAGGTCTACCCTGGAATGCCAACCAGTCATTAGTTGTACCATCAACGCAATGCTGAAGGGCACTCACCATTGTTTTTAGCAAAACAGTGTCTGCTTCTTGCAAAGGGCATGGGATGCAATTGGCCCACACCCTCCACTGGGGCTTCCAGTAGAACACAAGCAGAAGAACCCCACATGTAAGCACGGAGGCTATAAGGCAGAGGGCTCTGCGGAGATTCTGGGTCCGGTAACCAAACACCTCCTGGAATGTAAATAAAACATGACTCTATTTTTCTTTTTTCACATAAACACATCACTCTGTTCCAAGAAACACAAGTGTTAGAGGCAGCAATATTAGTTGGGAGGGAAATCTGGTTTCAGCCAGTTGAATTAGTTTGATTGCTTACAGCTGTCAGCTGATATCATAAAAAAAGAAGGACTCATTTTGCTACCCTGGCATATGAAACTAAAACATGAGGCAGGAGGAGCAAGAAACGGGCAGACTTATTTGGTTCTAAACACCTCAAGAGTCACCTTGACAGGCCCCCCCATGACGGCCCAGGGACTGTTGATGTCCCTCCGGAGATGTTTCCAGACTTCTTGAAAAGCCTCTCAAGGCTTCTTCTGGTCAGGAGTTACCCTCAAACTGGTTTTGGAGCAGTTTTACTTTTTTCAGGTATAAGATTTTAAAAAAATATATTAATGTAAATTTACTGGAGGAGGATGATACAAAGGGTAGGATGATATGAATCAAGAGATTATCTGTGGACATGAAAAACTTTTAAAAGATTGCTCATAGGAATTTACCCTGACAGTAACATGCTGAAGTAGTTCTACTTTTAGTAGTAGAGTAGTTGCTATTAACTTGAATGGAGTGAAGTCTTTGAAATGTGGTTTTAGAGCGAACACATAGCCAAAAACAATAGATTCCTTTATTTCAAGCCAATTTCTATTTTCCATCTTCCACAATGAGGTTTCATAGCATCAGTTTTTAAATTTCAAAAACTAGACTTTTATTGTATTTGGATGACTCAGAGGGATGCTGATTGTGAATTATATCATTACTATACTATTATTTTATGCTCTGCTGTTATTTTTATGTGCTCTTTCCCTAAGATTCTGAACTCCTGTGTCCAGATCACAGAAATGTAATGTCAAGAAAATAGGTTTTTACTGAGTTTCTATACCGTCTTTAATGACAGAATCTCCTGAATCTTATGCCGGTTTAGATCATGTCATAATTAATCTCTTGGCTTAATACTTTGGAAAAGTTCTCATCTTCAATATGGTCATTTTCATTAATTGTTTCTAGCAAAGAACTCTTTGGTAGATTAAGATTGTAATAACAGTTGTTGAAAGTAATCCTTAAATGTAATGGGAAGGTCACAGGTAGCAAAGATGTAAGTTTGAGTCACTGCTCTACTAGTTATCAGCTATGTCACCTTAGGTAAATCATATCACCTCTAGGGAATCCTCATGTATTCCTTTACAAAACAATTAGAAATACCTGCCTTACAGGGTACTTGTACTCAAATGAGATAATGTCTCCTTAAGTGCTCTGCAAAGTAATTACAATTTTAAGAGTTCCTTTCCAATGCTCCTCAGTATTATCATCCACCTGGGAAAAAAATGTTCATTAAGTTTACTGATGCAGCCCCTCTATTTTGAGATTATTCATGATGAGGTTTAAATGAATTTAAAAATGTGTTCACTCTACTTCTAAGCATATTTTCAGCTGGGTCTCCTTTCTGTCTTCCTACCTACCTTCTGATTCTAAAAACCTGCTTTAGTTTTATTTGTGAATGATAGTTGTATTAGACTCCAATAAACTGCATATGCCAGTTCACATATTATGTCATAAATTTGCATTATTTTATTAACTCATGGAGCTTATTGTCAAAGTGTTCAAAATTGAAGCAGAATGGTTTGGAACTTTACGTCAGCTTGTAGCTGAAAAAGCAGATCTCAAATGTCTTACCCTTTTTTTGTTGTTGTTAACTTACATACAATGATGACATTGGTAATCATAATTCTGATACCCCTTCAGTTCTTTTCTATACATTTTTATTTAAAAAAAAGGGAACTGACAATGCCAGCAACATGGCAATAAAATCACTACAACTACATACTGTTAATAACCTTATAAACTGGAATAATTCTTTAGAGAAAGCAAGGTGGCAAATTATATCAAGATCTATAAAGATGTTTCTATCTCTTGAATCAGTAATTTCACACTTGGAAATACACTGTAAGGAAATGATACACCAAGTAGAAAGTGATGTGCATAGTAGTGTTCAGGGCAGTATTATCTGTAATAGCAAAGTTACTGGAAGAACCAAATGATAGCTAATAGCTCAGCAAGATGTGAAATATCAAAATGATGGCCAAGGTGGCACCATTAAAAAGAAAATGTATGAAGCTGATGCAGAAATATGGGCCAGTCTATGACATAACGTTAGGTGAAGAAAAAGACAAAGAGTAGGTAAACTAGATCGGAAACAAATAGTCATGTTAACTCAACGATATCAGTAATTACATTACACGTAAATGACATTAATACTGTGATTGAAAACAAAGATTGTCAGACTAGATAGTAAAAAAACCCACTATATGTTATTTACAAGAGACCCCTTTAAATACAAAGAAGCAAAAAGATTAAGGGGGGAAGGGAAAGAAAGTAAACAATACAAAGACTAGCAAAGAAGAACCAATATAGCTATGTTAATTTCAAACAAGTAGAATTTATTTTATTTTTTAAAGATTTTAATTATTTATTTGACAGAGGAAGAGAGAGCACGAGTAGGGAGAGCAGCAGCAGGCAGAGGGCGAGGGAGAAGCAGGCTCCCCACTGAGGAGGGAGCCCTATGCTCCATCCAAGGACATCAGGATCATAACCTCTGCTGAAGACAGATGCTTAACTGACTGAGCCACCCAGAAGCCCCAAAAATAGATTTGAAAAAATACATATTCTGAGAAAACGAATGGTAGCTCATAATCTAAAAAGTCAATTCAACAGGAAGAAATAAAGAGAGGAGATAAAAGAAAGAAAGGAAGGAAGAAAGAAAGGAGAGAGAGAAGGAAGGAAGGGAGGGAGGCAGGAAAAGAAAGAAAAAGAAAGAAAGAAGAAGAGGAGAGAAGGAAAGAAAGAGAAAAGGAAAGAAAGAAGAGAGATAGGGAGGGAGGGAAGAAGAAAGGAAGAAAATAAAGAAGACTCTCAGCATACTAGGAATAGACAGGAACATCCTTCAGCCAACATCATGGTTAATAATGAAATACTGAGTACTTTCCCCCTGAAGTTATAGGTAAAATAAGATTATCAATAATTACCACTAGTATTTAATATAGTACTGAAAGTTCTAACAAGCACAGTAAGACAGGACAAAGTAACAATTTTATAACAACTGAAACATAAGAAGTAACAATTCTGTATTAATACTTAAAAGTTGTTAAGAGAGTAGATCTTAAGTGTTCGTCCCACAAAGAATAAACCGTAATTATGTGAAGTGATGGAAGTGTTAGCTAACACTTTGGTGGTAATAATTTCACAGTATTTAAGTGTGCAAAATCGACATGTTTAAACACCTTAAACTTATACGTTGTTATACGTCAATTATATCTCAACAAAGCTAAGAAAAAAAAGCAGAACTCTCTGTATGAATAAATAATTATGTATATTAGGAAAACCAAAAGAATGTACAGATTATTAGAGTTAATAAGTGAATTCACTGGGGCCTGGCAGCTCAGTCAGTTAAGCATCTAACTCTTGATTTCAGATCAGGGGATCACTGGTTGGGGAGTTCGAGCCCCACCTCAATCTCGGTGCTCAGCTCAGAGTCTGCTGGAGATTGTCTCTCTCCCTCTCCCTCCCCTGGCTCATGCCCTCTCTCTAAAATAAATAAATAGGATCTTAAAAAAATAAATGAATTTATCAAGGTTGCTAGATACTGGGTCAATATAGAAAACCAATTATATTAATAATAATTTGAAAATGAAGCTATTTGTAATATTATCAAGCAAAAAATATCAATATCCTTATAATGGTTCTAACAAAGTTAAACCTCTAAACTGAAAACTACACATTATTGCTGAAAGCAAAGATCTAAATAAATGAAAATATATATTAAGTTTGGGGATTAGCCAGGAACAATTCCATTTATGATTACATTAGACATTTTTTTTATGGTAATTGATGAGTTGACTCTAAAATTGGTATGGAAGTGTAAAGGACCTAAAGTAATTAAGACAATTTTCAGAAAGAACAATTGTGGAGGACTTACACTGCCAGAAATAAAGACTTACTACAAATTCCTAATAATTATTTAAAAAGAAAAGAAAGACAAGAAGAAAGAAAAAAGAAAGAAAAGAGAAACAAAATAGACAGTCCATAAAGAGACTCAAACGTGTAATCGCTTTATTTACAAAAAAAAGAACCAGAGGGGCACCTGGGTGGCTCAGTGGGTTAAGCCTCTGCCTTCAGCTCAGGTCATGATCTCAGGGTTCTGGGATCAAGTCCCACATCGGGCTCTCTGCTCGCCAGGAGCCTGCTTCCTCTTCTCTCTCTCTCTGCTTGCCTCTCTGCCTACTTGTGATCTCTCTCTCTGTTAAATAAATAAAATCTTAAAAAAAAAAAAAAAAAGGAACCAGAACCACTGCAATTCAGTAGGCGAACGGATGGTTTGCTCAATAAGTAGCTGTTGGATCAAAATGAATAGTACCAGAAAAATGAGTTTTTATCCCGGTTTACTCCATACACAAAATTTCATTAATGGTAGCACATATACTTAAATGTGACAACTAAAACAATAGATCACCTGAAAGAAAATATATTTCATGAAGTACACACAGTTAAGTACACAAATATTTCTTAAACAGGAAACAAAAAAAGACCAAAAATATATCTGACTTTATTAAAATTAAAAGCTTCTGTTTAACAAAAGGTGTCTGGAGAAAATATTAGCTATATATGTATGTATATCTGTACCTATATATAAAAAAAGAATCATATTTGAAAAACACAAAAAACTACTTCAAATCAATAAAAAAAGAAATACATAAACAATAAAAAATGAGCAGAACACTGAAACAGGCGATTTACAAAAGATTTCTCATATAGCATGCAAGAAGATACTCAATATCATGTCATTAAGAAAATGCAAAATAAAATTACAATGACATATCACAGGCTAGAATAGCCAAGACAATCCTAACAAAGAACAAAGTTGAAAGGCTTACACAATCAGATTTGAAGATTTACTCTAAAATGACACAATGCAAAGATGACAAAATGATATAGCCATAGAATAGCAAAATTAAAAAGACTGAATATACCAAGTATTGGTAAAAATGTGGAGAAATGATACTCTGATACATTGCTATTGGCAGTATAAATTGATACAGACATTTTGAAAAACTGTGTTGCTCAAGATACAAAAAATCTATGAGCTAGTAACTCCATTCTTAGATTTTTACACAGAGAATTGTATATGATACAACGAGATCTGCACAAGAATATTCATATCAGCTTTATTCAGAAGAGCTCCAAACTGGAAACAATCTAAAGGTACATCAACAGGAGAAAGACAGATAAATTTTGTGTTTTTATGCAATGGAATACTACAAAACAATTTTAAAAATGAACTTCTAATGCAAACAACAGTATGCATGAATTTCACAGACATTATACTGAGTCAATGAAGTATGGTAAATTGATACACAACTCTATCAATAGGAAGTTCCAAAATGAGCAAAAATAATTGGTGATAGATGTCACTGAACTGTGCACTTAAGATAAGTGCATCTTATCAACACCACCAATAAAAAGTAAAGGTGGGGGGTAGGTGTGCCTGGGTGGCTCCGTCGGTTAAGTTCCTGCCTTAGGCCAAGTCATGATCCCAGTGTCCTGGAACTGAGCCCTGCATTGGGCTTCCTGCTCAGCAGAGAGTCTGCTTCTCCCTCTGTCCCTCTCCCCTGCTCAGACGCTCTCTTTCTCTTTCAAATAAAGAAATAAAATCTCAAAAAAAAATTAATAAAGTTTGCTATTTATTAGCCATGGTTCCAAATAGGCAGGAGTTACTCTAATTTCTTTAATGGAGTTAGATTGAGAAAGAGAAAATGGCTGCAAAATTTGAGAAGTAAGTGAAAACAAATAAGAGCAAGAGGAGTTTCTGTGGGAAATGGAAGGAAGATTTGATGACCTAGGAAGTCTGTAGCTGCCTCCCAGTGTGCATGATTGGGAAGTGTTTGTTTTCACTGAGCACAGATAAGATCACATACCTAATAATCAAGAAACGGGAAAGGTTTCTGTGAAAGACCTCTTTATAGTTGGGGACAGCCCAATCAATATGTCAGCAGATTTCCCCTCCCCCATCTGTCAAAAAATAAGTAAGTAGATAGATATAAAAGAGCTTATAAGTGTCAAAGTAGCTTTCAGAAATATGTACCTCCTTGAGCAAAGATGAATAGAAACAATATTTTTGCTTCCTTGATAAACTGGTCTCATAAACTCTGGTAAATTTCCTTTCTATCATTTCTCAGTTTTCCCAGAAGTTATATGCTAGACATGGACTTAAGGTTTTGGTTAAAAGAGTCATTCTTTAATCTGGAATTCTTTTAATCAAATTGCTCTTGGTCAGCTTGCCAATATTTGCATAATTTGAGTTTATCACAGTATATGTTTCCATTTTGATCAATTAATCTCAAGTATTATTTGAGTGTTCTAAATGATTATTCTTCTGATGATTATTCTTCTGATGCATGGTAAAATCCACTAAGATGTGCAGGGTAGAGGAAGGAACCAGGGGCAGTTTGTGTGCTGTAAGAGGAAGATGAGTAGAATCCGGAGGTCTCATAGATGTAAGGACATTGGGAACAGGGAGAGGGACGATCAGAATTTCAAACCCACTACACATGGTTCCTTGCGGTAGAGTGGGTTTTGCCACTCTCGGGATTTAACTTCTTTCAATCTCAGTTTCCAACTCTGTACTTAGGGGATAATAGCACACACCTGGAGGCATAGTTGTGAAGATTAAATAGAGGTGTAAGGTGTTGCACACAAAGGAAGCTTTCAATCAATGTCAGCAGGTGCCTTGGTAACAGGTTCAGCCAAAGGTGGAGAGAGTTTTCAGTTTTGAGTTGCAATATACTGAAACAAGGTTGTGAATGGAAACAGGCTGTGTTCCACGGGGTGAGGAACCCAGATCTGACACCTGTGAGTCGAGTTGAATAGCACAGGGGTCATGCCATCTTCACATAGACTTGAATTGTACTCTCTCTAAGCAGTCCCCTCACTTTTCCGTTTCTCACTAAAATTCTGTATTCCTGATACCAGGAGAGGTACCACATCTTTAATGGTCTTTTCCAAGCCCAAAGTCCAGAGGAAGTAGCCTGGATTAGGAGGAAGAATAAAATATGCACATGCCTTTCAACTGAGGTTGCTATTAAATAAAGGTCATTGACTTAGAGCCCCTCCCAGGTTTATCAGCAGAGCCTCTTTTATTTATACCCCACCCCATTGCCTTCTAGAAGGTTTCACTTCACTGTTCCTTGCTCCGTCACTTACTAGTTAATGTGATTTTGGTAAATGATTTAAATTCACTAAATTTTAGATTCCTCATGTGAAAAATGCGGCTGGTTGTAAAACGCAACAGGAATATTCTGGTGTAGCAGTTAAAAGCTGGGGATATGGCATGAGAAAATCAGTTCAGATAATTCTCCTACCACTTAACCAGGTGTAAGACATTGGGCAACCCACTTTATTTCTTCTGATGACCCAATTTCCTCTTCCATAAATGAAAATGATAAAAATACCTTCCAGGGTTGTTGTGAGAAACTAATGAGTTAATTCATGCAAAGCATTTAGCACAGTTCCTGAAACATTCTGAGTGTGCAGCATATATTAAAAGTTAATATTAGCTTGAATAATCTACAGTTCCACAAAATCTCAGTGCATGAAAAGCGGCTGGTCCCATTGGAGTTATTGTGAAATGATTCGACCACAGGCAATATTCAGAACTAAATGCTCTTTGGGAAAACTGTAAGTTGTATTTCTAAAAGTGATTGAGCCAATGTCCTAAATGGAATTTTTGCTTTTCGCCCAGAACACCAATTGTCAAAATTAAAGTCAAACACAGGCCAAACAGAAAACTGCTCACCTTTGTAAGACATGAAACTGGGAGAAGGGCTGTAAGATAAACACCAGATTGATTCGAAGATCAATTAGCTCAGGAACTATATAGATGAGCACACACACACACACACACACACACACACACACACACACCCCAGTATACTTGTACTGGAAGAAAACCATGTAATAGGGGATCCTCACCAGCAATGTGATGTGACTTTGTATCTGTGACACTTAACTGAGCCTCATTTTCCCAGTGTAAAGTGGCTATCTGACTGGCTAGCTCCTAGGGATTAAATGAGAACATACATACATGGATGTATGTATGTAATAGTATATAAAGGACACTTTTTTTTTAAAGATTTTATTTATTTATTTGACAGATAGAGATCACAGATAGGCAGAGAGGCAGGCAGAGAGAGAGAGGGAGGAGGAAGCAGGCTCCCCGCTGAGCAGAGAGCCTGATGTGGGGCTCGATCCCAGGACCCTGAGATCATGACCTGAGCCGAAGGCAGAAGCTTTAACCCACTGAGCCATCCAGGCATCCCTATAGAGGGCACTTTTAAAATTATTTTTCTTTCTTTCTTTTTTTAATAGGTAGCTCTTCTACTTCTATCAGAAATGGAGCTAAAATTAGCCAAATTCCTTAGGAAAGAAGAGTTACGGGGTGCTGCTTCAACTAAACATTGTTTCTTCTCAAAATTCTTTTTAGGAGGGATCCTCTTAGTCGTGTGGAATGGTCCATAGGCTCTCTGTCTTTGTTCCTGAATTTTCATTGCATCTGGAGCACTAGCATTTGTGCATAGTTGGTCTTGTGAACATGTCCTTTACCATTTCTTTAAATTTATTTTTTATTTATTTTCGGCATAACAGTATTCATTATTTTTTCACCACACCCAGTGCTCCATGCAATCCGTGCCCTCTATAATACCCACCACCTGGTACCCCAACCTCCCACCCACCCACCAATTCAAACCCCTCAGATTGTTTTTCAGAGTCCATAGTCTCTCGTGGTTCACCTCCCCTTCCAATTTCCCCCAACTCCCTTCTCCTCTCTAACTCCCCATGTCCTCCATGCTATTTGTTATGCTCCACAAATAAGTGAAACCATATGATAATTGACTCTCTCTGCTTGACTGATTTCACTCAGCATAATCTCTTCCAGTCCCATCCATGTTGCTACAAAAGTTGGGTATTCATCCTTTCTGATGGAGGCATAATACTCCATAGTGTATATGGACCACATCTTCTTTATCCATTCGTCCATGGAAGGGCATCTTGGTTCTTTCCACAGTTTGGCGACTATGGCCATTGCTGCTATAAACATTGGGGTACAGATGGTCCTTCTTTTCACTACATCTGTATCTTTGGGGTAAATACCCAGGAGTGAAATGGCAGGGTCATAGGGAAGTTCTATTTTTTAATTTCTTGAGGAATCTCCACACTGTTCTCTAAAGAGGCTGCATCAACTTGCATTCCCACCAACAGTGTAAGAGGGTTCCCCTTTCTCCACATTCCCTCCAACACATGTTGCTTCCTGTCTTGTTAATTTTGACCATTCTAACTGGTGTAAGGTGATATCTCAATGTGGTTTTAATTTTAATCTCCCTGATGGCTAGTGATGATGAACATTTTTTCATGTGTCTGATAGCCATTTGTATGTCTTCATTGGAGAAGTCTCTGTTCATATCTTCTGCCCATTTTTTGATATGCTTGTCTGTTTTGTGTGTGTTGAGTTTGAGGAGTTCCTTTTTTTTTTTTAATTTTTTATTTTTTATAAACATATATTTTTATCCCCAGGGGTACAGGTCTGTGAATCACCAGGTTTACACATTTCACAGCACTCACGAAAGCACATACCCTCCCCAATGTCCATAATCCCACCCCCTTCTCCCAACCCCCCATCTCCCCAGCAACCCTCAGTTTGTTTTGTGAGATTAAGAGTCACTTATGGTTTGTCTCCCTCCCAATTCCATCTTGTTTCATTGATTCTTCTTCTACCCACTTAAGCCCCCATGTTGCATCACCACTTCCTCATATCAGGGAGATCATATGATAGTTGTCTTTCTCTGCTTGACTTATTTCACTAAGCATGATACGCTCTAGTTCCATCCATGTTGTCCAAATGGCAAGATTTCATTTCTTTTGATGGCTGCATAGTATTCCATTGTGTATATATACCACATCTTCTTGATCCATTCATCTGTTGATGGACATCTAGGTTCTTTCCATAGTTTGGCTATTGTGGACATTGCTGCTATAAACATTCGGGTGCATGTGCCCCTTTGGATCACTACGTTGTATCTTTAGGGTAAATACCCAGTAGTGCAATTGCTGGGTCATAGGGCAGTTCTATTTTCAACATTTTGAGGAACCTCCATGCTGTTTTCCAGAGTGGCTGCACCAGCTTGCGTTCCCACCAACAGTGTAGGAGGGTTCCCCTTTCTCCGCATCCTCACCAGCATCTGTCATTTCCTGACTTATTTTAGCCATTCTGACTGGTGTGAGGTGATATCTCATTGTGGTTTTGATTTGTATTTCCCTGATGCCGAGTGATATGGAGCACTTTTTCATGTGTCTGTTGGCCATCTGGATGTCTTCTTTGCAGAAATGTCTGTTCATGTCCTCTGCCCATTTCTTGATTGGATTATTTGTTCTTTGGGTGTTGAGTTTGCTAAGTTCTTTATAGATTTTGGACACTAGTCCTTTGTCTGATATGTCGTTTGCAAATATCTTCTCCCATTCTGTCAGTTGTCTTTTGATTTTGTTAACTGTTTCCTTTGCTGTGCAAAAGCTTTTGATCTTGATGAAATCCCAATAGTTCATTTTTGCCCTTGCTTCCCTTGCCTTTGGCGATGTTCCTAGGAAGATGTTGCTGCAGCTGAGGTCTAAGAGGTTGCTGCCTGTGTTCTCCTCAAGGATTTTGATGGATTCCTTTCTCACATTGAGGTCCTTCATCCATTTTGAGTCTATTTTCGTGTGTGGTGTAAGGAAATGGTCCAATTTCATTTTTCTGCATGTGGCTGTCCAATTTTCCCAGCACCATTTATTGAAGAGGCTGTCTACACATTTAATGCAATCCCTATCAAAGTACCATCCATCTTTTTCAAAGAAATGGAACAAATAATTCTAAAATTTATATGGAACCAGAAAAGACCTCGAATAGCCAAAGGGATATTGAAAAAGAAAGCCAAAGTTGGTGGCATCACAATTCCGGACTTCAAGCTCTATTACAAAGCTGTCATCATCAAGACAGCATGGTACTGGCACAAAAACAGACACATAGATCAATGGAACAGAATAGAGAGCCCAGAAATAGACCCTCAACTCTATGGTCAACTAATCTTCGACAAAGCAGGAAAGAATGTCCAAGAGGAGTTCATTATAGATCCTGGATATCAACCTTTTGTCTGTACTGTCATTTGCAAATATCTTCTCCCATTCCGTGGGTTGCCTCTTTGTTTTTTTGACTGTTTCCTTTGCTGTGCAGAAGCTTTTGATTTTGATGAAGTCCCAAAAGTTTATTTTTGCTTTTGTTTCCTTTGCCTTTGGAGACATATCTTGAAAGAAGTCCTTTATCATTTTTGTAAATCCTTTTATTCTTACACTCATCTTTCACTTATTCATCTAAATATTTGTTGCACAGGCACAGTAGTATGGGTCTTTTGGTTTACAATTCATAACACAATCAGTTACTCTAACCAACATTCTCACAGTACAAAGTTGTAAAATACCTATTCAACCAAGACATGACATCAATGACTCTTAGTACTATAATTACTTTCAGAGAATAGCAATGCCAATTTTTGGCTGTGAAGTGTTAAGTTTTTCCATGGGTGAGTGTTCCAAAAGACTTAGAGTAAGTTAGCTTTTTCTGGGTAGACATCAAATGTTTAGATCTTGAATTGTGACCAAGGAGATAATATCTCTGATTCCTTTGATGGGGCAAGATTTCATCATGTTTGCCTTCTTTTTTTCAAACAACAATCACATCACCAGGTTTCTATTCATTATTCACAATCTACCCTTTGTCATCTTTATCTGAACATGCCAAGATATGTTCCTTATGTGTTCCATGGGAAGCGGTTCTTAGAACTCTACTCTCTTGTCTCCAAATCTGACATGTTTCAAAGGTTCTTTAATGTTAGGATAATATGTCTCTGTTTAATGGATCGTGTTAGTACGGTCATTGTTCCTCACCCCTCTATTACTGCTTTGGTTTGACCACATGTAGGCATTTGTGTTAATTATCACTAATCATCAAGCATTGTTAGTTATAGTTTCATATATTTTGTCTTGCATTCATGCCATGAAGTGTCCTTTGAGTAGGGGAAGAAAATGTCTTGGACTACTTTCACGTTTTCTACATATTGCAATGAGAAATAACCTTTCTCAAGCACTTACTTAGGTGCCATCCCATCATCACAACCTAGTCCATGAAATAGGCATAATTTTATTGAAAGTACTATTATTAATTAATATTCTAATTAATTATAATTAGTATTAAATAATAATATTATAATTATTGATATGTTGAGAAATTATTATTTGTAGATCAAGAAAACTGAGTCTTGAAGATGTTCAAAATAATTATTAAAATAGTTCATCATCTTAAATTTTCCCTTATGCTTCCCTTCTGGAATAAAGAAGTGCCTTTCCTCTTTAGTGGTGTGAATCAAAACTTAGTACCAAAGAGATGAGCATATTATTACTCTCAGTTACACACATTCACATAAAGTCGACTAACAAGAGTGTTAATATGTGGTCTTCCAAAACACAATTAGAAGTAAAAGTGCAACTAAGGACTTTCTTTTGATGTGGCTGGAGTGAAAGAGCAGAAGGCATGGGTCAAAAGGTAATGAGATGCATGGGCTAATCAGCAGGGACAATTTCTAGAGCCAGAATTTACCTTAAACCAAGAACATGCGACAACATGGCATGTTTTGTTAAAGTTTATTCCTGGAATAAGAGCACCACTAAACAAAAGCAGTGTCTCAGACATTATTTGATTCAGTTCCCTTCCTGAAAAAAATAGCTATAGACCATATTTTGCCAATGAGCATCTAGTGTCTGCTTAAGATAGTCACTGACTTATAGGGGTATACTTTCTCTTGCTGGACAGCTGTGGGGCTTTAGTTTTCTGTCGTTGCATAACAAACTTAGTGGCTTAAAACAACAAAATTTATTATCTCAGTTTCTGTGGGTTAGGAGTCTCATTAGCTAGATCATTTGCTCAGTGTCTCAAAAAACTGACATCAAGGTGTCGTCTGGGCTGTGTCCCTTCTGGAAATCAAGGGCCTCTTTCAAGATCTTTTTGCTATTGGCAGGATCCAGTTGTCTGTAGCTCTGACATAGAGATGCCCATTTTCCTGCCGGTTGTCAGCCAGAAGTTGCACTCAGTTCTCTGTTCTTAGAGACAGTCAGAGTTCCTACCACCCTGAGCCTTCCATCATCAAAATGGCAATGGAGAACCTCCCTTGCCTCAAGCCCCTCTCACACTCTTAATCTCTCTAACTTCAGGAAGGACACAGTATCATTTCTGGCTCACCTGATAAGGTGAGGCCCACTCAGACAATCTTCCTTTTGATGAACTCAGCTGAGTTCAAGTTAATTAGAGCTGTAAAACCCATTTTGCCACATAACGTTACATAATCACAGGAATTACAGCTCATCATATTTATGGGTTCCACCACACTCAGCTGAAGGGAATTATATAAGGGCAAGTTCAGTGGAGAGTTGTCATGTTAAAATTCTCCCACCACAAATGGTTAGGAAATTCTTCTATAATGAAAATAAATCAGGCTGGGTTATCCCAGCTTCTACTCTGTTCTCCACATCAACCATTCAACTACTGGAAGACAAGGGCCTTGACTGCTCTTTGGGGAACTATTCCCAATGTCCTTTAAATAATTGTTATTTGTGATATCCAGATATCCCTCTAGAAACACTATGCTTCTTGTGTGAATCTTAGGATGAAATATAACTCCTTAGAGATTTCCTAAATAGTGCAGATTATAGCAGGACTATTACTTCTTCTATTATGCAGAACAGACTTCTATTGAGACATCCAAGGATTAATTTTTTATAGCAATATCATCCTGGCAACTAAAATTCAGTCATAACCAAATAAAGAACTTTAATTACTTTCTCATGCATAGCCACTAAGCCCAAGTCATTGATATTCCCACATTCTGTCACCTAGATTGTTATCTCTCCCTCATAGTAAGGCCTCAGTTGCAGATTAGATAAGCTTGCCTTCATCCGAGCTGTCAATATAAATGTTGACAAAAGATAAAAGCTAATAGAGCATGATTTTTATTTTCCTTTTTAATCCTTTGAGTAGGGTTTGTGTGTGTGTGTGTGTTTGTGTGTGTGTGTGTGTGTGTGTGTTTTCTTAAAGATTTTATTTATTTTTTTATTTGACAGACAGAGATCATAAGTAGGCAGAGAGGCCAGCAGAGAGAGAGAGAGGCTGAACAGAGAGCTTAATGCGGGGCTCAATCCTAGGACTCTGGGATCATGACCTGAGCCAAAGACAGAGGCTTTAACCCACTGAGCCACCCAGGTGCCCCTGTTTGTGTGTTTTTTAATAGAAGATGAAGAGTACATGATGTCTAAAATAACTTAGACATTCTAAATTCCTAATTTTTCCTACTAACTCTTCACACAGTTTCCATAATGGTAGACCTCAAGCAATTCTCACTACCCAAGTTTAATCAGAGAAAGGGGAGATATTCCTAAGCTCAATTTCACCTACTATATGCAATTCTGCATTTTTCAAATTGCCCACATATTTAAGTCCTGACTCCTTGGATTTAAATAACTCTTTGTATTGTCATAGCATTCCCCATGTTTTATATGTGGCCCTTAAAAACCTTTTAAGTCAGGAGGGATAAGTGATGTTGTTTGGAGCAACTAGCAAGGTCCCAAAAGTTGTCCACACCATGTGGTTAGCAGTGGTTCTTTGACTAAAGCCCAGTTCTGTGGTCTTAGAGTCCAGGAGTGCTCCACTGGTTCCCCGAAAAAAGTTACCACGAAGTGAAGTGCTCTCCAGTCAAATCTGTGTCCTCCACACCAAGTACCCATTCTTCCCTCTGGAGCTGCTTCCAATTGTAATATTGACACTTAGTTGGTAGGTGTTTGTACAGGCGTGGGGGTACCAACTGAATGGTTGGGCTTTGCAACACATGTGAACAAAACATCTCTTGTGTTTCAGAGGCAGAATCAAGGTCATCTCCACAAAGTAAACGCAGCAAGAATAGCCAAAGACCATCCCAAAATAAATGCTAATATTGCACACAGTATGCCTCCAGACTCGCGTGACTGAGGAGAGGTATCTATGTTCCCTCTGTGATTAAGAGAATTAAAATACCAGGCTATAAACTTTACAAATATGCACATCGTTAGGGAAAAATAATAAGCTACCAAAGATTTTCATGAACACTCATCTACACATTGAAAAAAACATCAGAATTAGCACAGAACTGTTGAATAGTGAACACAGGTAAGTTAGGTTTTAGTTCTTTAAATCCCTTCAGTCTAAAGATTGTAAGCACTGTAACATTGTCAAGATCAGCATGGTATAATAACAGAAGTGATGTGAACCATATTTGGAATCTAAACTTTCTAGTGGCCGCGTGAAAGCAGTAAGAAGAAGTAGGTGAAATCAATTTTCATAATATAGTTCATTTAATCCAACATATCCAAAAGTTGTCATTTCAATGTGTAACCAATATAAAAATTACTAACGAGATATTTCACTTTCTTTTGCTGTCTTAAAATGTGATATGTATGCTATATGTATGCTATACATACACATTTCATTTTGGTCCAGCTACTTTATTAGAGCTCAAAACCACATGTGGCCAGTGCCTGTCTTCTTAGACAGTGCAGATATAAACGACATCATTTATTTCTCTTAGGTTCACAAAGAAAGGTATGTGGAGAGAGGGTGGGTGTGGATTTCCCACAGATCTCACGGGGAACCAGGAGGCCAAGCAGGAAACGGACACCCTTCTGCTATGTGAACCGTATCCCTTGGGCCCCTCCCCTTGCAGCTTGCTCTCTCTGATCCAGCCCTCCCGTTCCTTCTCTCTTTCTCATTGTCTCGCTGTGGGCGTGACTGCCCTGTAAACATCATGGAGTGTGAAGGGGGAAGAAGTGGGCTGCATTTCCACCCGTCCCTTGTAGGCTGAAGACCTTAGGCGAGTTACTTAACCTCCCTGGTCTCAAATGTCCTTCCTATGTGATAGGATTAATTCTTCAACACTGAGTTCTGAGGATCAAATAAAATAACAACTGTAAACCTGTCAGTCCTAAATAGGCACTGTAATTTTCAAGGTTTTAATGATTGTTTTTCTTTTTTATTTGAGACTTTTTAAATTTAAGACTTCGCTTATTTATTGGAAAGAAAGAGAGTGTGCAAGAGAGAGCATGAATTGGAGGTGGGGGTGGGAAGAAGGTGGCAGAGGGAGAAGGAGAGGCAGACTCCCCACTGAGCAGGAAGCCTGATGCGGGGCTCTATCTTAAAATCCCGGGATCATAACCGACCCAAAGGCAGATGCTTAACTGATCGAGCAACCGAAGCACCCCAGTAATTGTTTTTGAAGTGTATATATATTTAGTGGAAAAGGTAACAGGGAAAAAGGTGAAAACTTTAAAAAAAACAGGTGTTAAATCCCAGACCACACTACACTTTAAACCTCTCTATGCTGTTTGCATAACTTCAGCCCAAAGCACACGGAGCCTAAGTTAAACAGATATACCAAAAACATAAGAATTTTTTTTAAAAGTTTCAGTTTTTGCCCGAGTTTGCCAATTACCTGGAGACCCAGATGATAAGGGGGAGACACCTTAAGGAGCACCATGTAGGGTACATGTTGACTACTCTACAAAATGTCTAAGAAGGAAGAAGTTTCATTTGGTCTGATGCATATAAGGATGGCAATAACTCAGTCATCTAGAAAACACGACTTTCTCAGCCCCTGCAGTTTTCCTGAATATAAAATTGTGACCTCAGATCTCAGGGAGCCTTACCATACTTAAACCTCTGCAGTTCCTAAAGCCAGCCCCAATACAGTAGCACCTGCCCACAGCCTCGGGTACTTGAGAAGACTGTAATCACGAAAAGGGAAGACTCACCAGTTCATTCTCCTCTCCTTGGTTGAGCAAACCCCGGTGGTCCTTACTCTTCTCTTCCATCTAAACAAGACCTCCAGGATAATTCTTTGGGGAAAATCAATACCAGTTGAGGCTATGGGAACTCAGAACAGTCACTACTTGTCACTGCTGTTCTTAGGTGCTTTTAAAATCTCCTAGCACATACTTCACCTATCAGGCTAACAAAGAGAAGAGAGGAAATACTCTCATCAGCCACAGGATTGGTCTGCTAACCTATCGGCTTGTTGTGTTGTTTTTGTGTTTTTTTTTCTTCCTCCCTGGTGTTTATTTGTGGAACTAAATGTGAACGCCTCTAGACTTAAGTTGTCGAACCAGAAAGACAAATAATTTCTTGTGCTGTCCCTAAATGTCTCAACTAACAAATGAGAATAGTCACTTTACTAAAATCCCAAAACAGGTGCACCTCGTTGGCTCAGTTGGTTAAGCGACCAACTCTTGATTCCTGCTCAGGTCGTGAGCTCAGGGTCATGAAGCTGAGCCCTGCATGGGTCTACCTACACTCAGTGCAGAGTCTGCTTGTCCCTCTTTCTCTGTTCCTCCCCACTGTCTCTCTCTCTCAAATAAATACATAAAATCTTAAAATAACAACAACAACCACCTAAGACAGAAAGATTAAGCAATGAGAGATAAATAAAAACCATGTGGACTTTGGGGAAGTAATGGATATGTTGGGGTGACAAAGAGATTTTAAGGAAGGAGGGTTGGCTCCTGGCAGGGAATGTAGCAATTATTTTGGAATTAGGAAAACCTGAATTCTAATCCCTGCTCTACCGATGATGCTGGACAGATCAGGGTCATCTGAATATTAGATTACATTTACAAATATAAATGTAATTTATAATCTATAAATTTATAATATATTATAACATATATTATAAGCTTATAGTTTAATCTAAATACAGATTAAATATAAATCTATATTTATAGATTGTATTTATATTAGATTCTATTTCAATCTGCATATTAGTTTTCTAATATGTAAAATATCAAAAACAGTTATAGAGTTGATAGGAAGATCTAATATGATATTTGTAAAATATCATCTATAGCTCCTGTCATATTCCATAAAAGATAATCATCATCACCATCATCATAAACTAATTGAGAGAAGTTTTTTTAAAAGTAAACTATAATAATAATAATTTGGTTCTTTTCATTTTCTCTTTTTAGTTTGCAAAAAATTTTCAGAGAAATATATAATGCAGGAAAAATGAGAAAGGCTGAATATTAGGATATCATATAAATTTCCATGATTATATAATCACCAGTGAATTTGATATTTTTATCAAAAAATAAGTACACTAGGATCCATTCAAGGGCTGGTTTATTTGTTTCCAATAAACACTTTTATCTTTTTTTTTTTAATTTTTATTACATCCAGTCCAATGAGCAAAATCCTTGCCACTTTGACCATAGAAGAAAACTTACTGGGAATCAAGACTACAGAGAATGATACTTGACTCTTTTTACTGAGAGGGAGTTATTGGGTGCCTTGAGGAGGAACTCGTGCCACCTTGAAGTTTAGAGAATCCAGTGTGCTCTCTGGCCCAGGAGGAAGTGACGGATGAAAGTAAACAGCTTTTCATGCCAGAGAGGCTACCGAGGTGCCCACACTATAGAATACTATGTCATCACAAATGCTGCATTTTAAGTATCACCAATTTAAGGTAGAACTAAAATATGGAGAAAGGAGTCCTGAGCTTTGGTAGAATCTAATTAAAGACTTGAGTAGTGCTCATTCACTTCTTACCCATTAACTATACACTAATATTTCTGGCTAAAAGAACATTTCCTTTGTCTGGCAGCCTGACTTCAGCTAAAGCACCACGATGAGTCATGATTATAACTAAGAGTGGGCACATGACCTAGTTTTCAACGATATATGCAAAGGAAAGACAACTGGGGGCAGAGGTCTTCTGGAAAAGATTATCCTATTTTTTAAATTATCCTATCGATGAAAGAGCGAGAATAACTTATTTTCTACCAATGCCAAAAAGTGCAGCAAAGGACAAAAGAGCTTAGGTCCTTATGATACCACTAAGCCATGGCACTATGGCTGGGACTACTAACTCTAGACATCTTTCCAATATGTAATGAGATGTTCTTAATAAAACTGCTGCTGTTTGTGGTTTCTGCTACTTATAGCCCAGAGACACAAAATATAACACTCATCAAAACTTTGTTCAACACTTACTCAGCAATTACATGTTTAACAGCAGATATTTCAGACCCTTGTCAGCCCCTTGGGATTCAGTGGCAAAAAAGAAATTCATTACCCTGAGGGACTTTACAGATGTTTAGGAGAGACAGACCAGTAAGCAGCCTCTTAAACAGAAAGGATCTAGAACTCAGACTGAATTGCTGAGACAAGAACTGCTTCCTGAAAGAAATGACATCTATGCTGACATCTCAAAGACGAGTAGAAACTAACCAGGTGGGAGGAATGGGGTATAGTGGTAGGTGGTGAGCACAATCTAGGACAGAGAACAAAAGAGAATGTGTGACAATGTTCAAGAGAGATGAGAAAATATAGCCTGTGTGGTGTATCAAGAGAAATCAAAGTAAGACTTGAGAATAGAAGGGAAGAAGGGAGGCACTGAGCGATGATGACGGAGATGTGAACAGAGGTGTGCCTGACCACTAAGAGCTTGTACACAGGCCAAACTGGTTAATCCATTCTGTGTTTGTGTTTGTGTGTGTGTGTTTGCTTTGTATGTGGCTAAAGGGCTCTCTCTACTCACCAAACCAAAGACCTTAGCTTCTTTCTACAGATGACCAATATTCTTTCAGTTAAACATGAACTCTTCTAATAATCACAACTGTTCACAAATACCTCATAAGTAATGAGCTCCCCAACCCCAGAGGTATACATGCTGACATTCGGCCTGTTCACCATACAGATAATTAAGATTTTAGGTCAAAGTTTGTATTAGGTAATCTTGAGGTTCTTTAAGTACTGAGCACTTGCTTCAGCCACCAGAGGATTTGCTCTGCAGAGAAAATTATCACATCTGCTTTAAACCCTAACTCCTGGGGTTAGGGTTTTCGATATTAAAAGAGATTAGAAGTAAAACAGGTATTAAAAGTCAAAAGATCTACTTTCAAATGTCCATAAGCAAGAAAATGCCAGTCATACCCCCATGGCTTAATCAGCCCCGTGAAGGCCACGGGTGGAAGAGTCACCAATTGTGCTGATGCATGTAGCAGGGACGTGGGGACATAGGAGTGGAGGATAGGGAGGGGATGAAAGGGTCTCTTGTGGGAGGAGTAGCTTCAGCATTGCTGGGAACGGCTTCCTCTAGGCTGCTCCGTCATAGCACCCAGGAGGCTGTAACTTAAGTTGGGACTCTCCAGATTTCTTTTCTATCTAAAGGGACCAGATTCTTGACCTCTTGTGACTGGAAGCAAAACACAGTGCCTCCTGGTAAACCCCGAAGGCAAACTCCTTATTAATGAAAAGAAGTTGTCAGCACCATATGCCATAAGGTAGGATCTCCAGAGATAGGAGGGAAGGAAGGAGCAGAATGATTAAATGCAAAGGAAAAGGAGTGAAATGCTCACTTCATGAAAATACTCTCCTCACCTGAAGAACTGGTTCCCCCCAGAACCCTAGTCTTAGACCTAATAGGGCCTTACTGTTCAGAGTGAAGCCAGAGGAAGTAAAGGACTAAGAGTATCTCATCTCCTCTCACAGTTCCTGACTCAGGACACAATTTCCAGAAAACAGGAAAGAAACATGGAGATGGAAGGACATTTGCTCAGAGCGACACAACACAATAAAGGCAGATCAAGAACTCAGAGACAGGTCTCTGGTCTGTGGCCCAGCTTATTTCCACTAGGAAATACTTCCCCCTCTTCTGCTGTATTTTCTCAAGAACTCTTTTCTGATTCTGGAGAGGTGAAGGTCCTGGGGGGATTATATGGATTAGGAGAGTAGGGATGTCTCTACCTCTAGTACATGAGCCTTATAAAATGAAGACGCAGTATGCATGGTGGAGTATGTTAGAACAACACTGCACCTTCTTATTTGGCAGGGACATGATTACCTATCTTCACGTCCCCATGACCTAAAGGGAAACCAGGCTGGATTTGGATGTCTTATCTAGATTTCAAAGCTCCCTTGCTGTTTTCTCTACTAACTACTGAAGCCTTATTAGGGCATCCCATTTCATAAACACTGTCGAATGTCTACACTGGCAATACTGTTTAGTTAAGGTAAGCTGACAGCTAGAACAGCCACAAAGAATAACATTTGTCAGTGGTTTAACATAGTAGAAGAGTGGTCTAAAATTGTGGTGGTGGGAGGGCATTGGTAGAGCAGTGGAAGGAAGAGAAGTTATCCTCCAAGCAGTGATCCTGAGTCCCAGGGTCCTTCTTTCTTGTGTCTCCATCATCTTCAGCAAGTAGCTTCCAAGGCTGTTGTGGTTATTACAAAAGAATGCCTAGAGGATAATCAGTGAAGGTCTCTATGGACCAGTCCTGAAAGAGGTACTTTTACTGTACTAGAAGATTAGCTAGAGCTCGGCCAGATGCCTATACCTGACTAACTGCAAAGTTGACTAGGAAATGTGGTCCACCTGTGTGCCAGGAGGAAGAGGAAGTAAATACGGTGGTTGCTAGCAGTCTCTTCCACACAGACTCTATGAAGGTTGAAGGGATGGACAGGCTGGATCCTTGTCCTCAGGGGACTCAGGCCCAAAGAAAGGGGAAAAACAACACAGAGGTGGCTGCTATACAAGGCAAAGTGAGAAAGGCTTGGGTTATTGCAGGATTAAGAAGGAGTATCTCTAAGAGGCCCTGATATTGGTTGACAGGGTATTGAGTAGCCTATGATATCCAGTTGAGTGACCTTGAGAGCTCTTTGCAACAACCACAAGGTGAGGGAGAAACTCATATTTCAATACATGACTAATCCTCCATCTGAAATATGGACTCAAAGATGTGGGTAAACATCTACTCTTTAACTGCACTCAGTCTGTCACCCACTCCTTGCCCCTGCCACCCCTAATCACCACTGCACCAAAACCTACACATTTTCTACAGATTAGAACAGAGCAGAGGGAGCTCCCTTTAGGAAACACAAATATGGGATGTTTAAGCTGAAGTCATGGTTTGTCTTTCATATTCCCTACCTTAATTTTCTATTTAGAAGATCCACAAATTGAAAATGTGATAAATATGTCAAAACTTAAATGAATAGAAGTAAAATTTTATCTTATCTAGGGACAAAAAAGAGCCCAAACTATGAAAAAGGACCTTCTCTTATTAATTCTCAACTTCTTGTTGTCCTATTAATTCATATAGCAAACAACTTCCAAGCTCTTAGACTGTTAGACCTGAAGGGGTTGCAGAAATGAATCAGACACTAACCCTGCCCTTAGTAAGTTAACAGTTTGTAAGAAAACTAGACAAAAATATGACTCCTCTATGGGAAGAACAAATGGAATAGGCCAGATGGAGAGAAAATAGAAGAGGGAGAGAGCTCTGAATCCAGCAGCTCAAAGGACTAACAAAGGTGTGTGTCTAGTAGCTTATTCACCTTCATGAGCTCACAGAGAATTTTGAAAATCTGACGAACTTCATAGATTATCTCCTCCTAAGAATGGAATTCTAGGAGTGGGCAACATGGTCTGAGATCTCCCGGGTTATGGGAGGAGAAGCTGTTCCCCTGCTTGGAGTGCATGTGGGAGTGGTGGCATAGGAACAAAAGACCTGTGGACACCATTGACTTGCTCCTTTCGCTACCACAGGAACAAAGACACTGGCTGAAGGCAGCAAACCTTAGCGCTGGCTTTTAGGTCCACTTTGCCACAAACTCCATACCATGGTATGGTTGCACAACCAATTTTAGGACAAGCGGGTACCAGCCACAGGGCAGCAAGACCCTCCCCCAGAGGATTAGTGCTGGTCTGTGTGCGTGCGTGTGTGTGGTGGGGGGGGGGGGGGGGGGTCTCTAAAATTTGGAGTTTAGAAACCCTGCTGCACACCTGAAATAAAACACAGAAGTGCTGTGCCCTTTGGCAGATGGACAGGCCAGACACAGGCAGGGTGAAGATGGGGATCTGGTGGAAGCCTGGGACACAAGAGAGTGTCCTTCTCTGTGCTCTTCTGTGAGGGATTTCTGAGGAATACCAGCCCTGAGTTCCCAGCTCTGGGGATGGGGAATGCAGGATGGTGCCATTTCCCCAGACCCCACCCCACCCATTAGCACTGACCGACCTCAGGGAGCATAACAGTGCCACCTAGTGGAAGCTGGAGCTGCTTACACCAAGCTCTGAACCCCTGAGCCCTGCAGGTGTAGATGGACTAGGATACATTCTCCTGAGAATCAGAGCAGCAGGCCCCTCCCACAGAAGACCAGCACAAACCCCTTGGCCACACCAAATCTACTGATTAGAGAGTGGAGCAAAGCTTCAGCTCTAGAGGAAAAAGGATCTAGCTTCTTTTTTATTTTTTATTTTTATTTTTTTGTTTTTAAAATTTTTAATTTATCTTTATTATTATTACTATTATTATTACTATTTGCATCTAGCTTCTTTTAATGAGCAGACCAAAACACACTTAGGATCTGGCTTCCCGTTTTGTTTTGTTTTGTTTTGTTTTGTTTTGTCTGGATCTACCTTCTTTTAATGAGCAAACCAAAACACACTTGTTCTAGTTTCCTTTCTTTTATTTTTTGTTTTGTTTTGGTTTGGGGTTGCTTTGTTTTGTTTTGGCTTTTGGTTTGTTTGTTTGTTTATTGGACCTCTTTTTAATATAGCTGTTAGTCTCAGGAGCAGGATACAATAGGCTTTACTAATCATTACACACACACACACACACACAAGAAAATAGTGACCCAGACATAATGACAAGATGAAGCAATTCACCCCAAAAGAAAGAACAGGAAGAATTCACTGCCAGGGATTTAATTAGTAGAGATACAAGTAAGATTTAATCAATACAGATACAAGTTATTTAAAATAATAATTACAAGGATACTACCTGGGATTGAGAAAAGTATTGAAGACACTAGAGAATCCCTTACTCTGGAGGTAAAAAGAACTAAAACCTAGTCAGAAATAAGAAATGATCTAACCAAAATGCAAAACAATCGATTCAATGACAATGAGGATAGATAAAGCAGAGGAATGAGTGAATCAATGATATAGAAGATAAAATTTTGGAAAACAATGAAGGTGAAAGAGAGTGGGAAAGAAAGGTATTGTATCACCAGTGTAGACTTAGGGAACTTGGAGAAAACTTAAAGCATAATAACATTCATATCATAGTCATCCTAGGAGAAAAAAAAGAAAAAGGAGCAGAATATTTATTTGAGCAAATTATAGCTGAGAACTTTCCTAGTCTGGAGATGGAAACAGACACTGAAATCCAAGAAGCTCAGAGATCTCACATTAAATTCAACAAAAGCTGGCCATCACCAAAGACATATAGTCAGATTCACAAAATACACAGACAAGGAAATAATACTGAAAAGCAACAACGGAAAAGTCTGTAACAGATGAGTTTGCAGCAGATCGACCCATAGAAACTTGGCAGACAAGAAAAAAGTGACACAATATATTCAACGTGTTGAAAAATATACAGCCAAGAATACTTTATCCAGCAAGTCTGTCATTCAGAATACAAGCAGAAATAAAGTTTACCTAGCAAACAAACTAAAATAGTTGACCACTAAACCAGCCCTGAAAGGAATATTAAAGGGGACTCTTTGAGGGGGGGAAATAAGACCAAAAGCAACCGAGACTAGAAAGGAACAGAGAACATCACCAGAAACACCAACTTTATAAGTAGCACAATGGCACTAAATGCATATCTTTCAATAATCTCTGCATGTAAATGGACTAAATGCTCCAATCAAAATACATAGGGTTTATGTACCACACTCAGTGCTCCATGCAATACATGCCCTCCTTAATACCCAACCTTGGAACACTGAAAAAGTAAAATTGAATTAAAAAAATAAAAAAGCAAGAACAAAAATAAAAGACATAGGGTAACAGAATGGATAAAAACAAGACCCATCTCTATGCCATCTATAGAGCCATAGGTAATGCTGCCTCCTGCATACAGGAGACTCATTTTAAACCTAAAGATAACTGCAGACTGAAAGTGAGGGGATGGAAAGTCGTCTATCATGCTAATGGATATCAAAAGAAAGCTGGAGTCGTGTGCCTGGGGGGCTCCATCCCTAAAGCATCCAACTCTTGACTTCAGCCCAGGTCATCGTCTCAGGGTTGTGAGATCAAGCCCTGCATTGGGGCTTGATTCTCTCTCCCTTCTCTCTCTGCCTCTTCCCCTCTACCACCCTGCTCAAACTCTCTCTCTCTCAAAAGAAAGAAAAAAAGAAACAAAGAGAGAAAGCAAGCAAGCAAGCTAGAGTAGCCATACTTATATCAGACAAACTAGATTTGTAACAAGACTGTAACTAGACTTGTAACAAACTAGATTTGTAACTAGACTGTAACAAGCAATGAAGAAGGGCATTATATCATAATTAACGGGTCTATCCATCAAGAAGATCTAACAATTGTAAATATTTATGTGCCTACCTTGGGGGCACTCTAATACATAAAACAATTAAGAGTAAACATGAAGAAACTCACTGATAATAGTATAATAATATTAGGGAACTTTAATACCCCACTTATAGCAATGGACAGATCATCTAAGCAGAAAATCAAGGAGAAAACAATGGCTTTCAATGACATACTGGACCAGACAGACTTCAGATATATTCAGAACATATCAACCTAAAACAACAGGATACAAATTCTTTTCAAGGTACATCCCACATTCTCTTGAATAGATCAAATACTGGGTCACAAATCAGCCCTCAAAAAGTACAGAAAGATTGAGATCATGCCATGCATACTTTCAGACCACAATGCTATGAAACTTGAAGTCAACCACAAGAAAAATTTAAGGAAGATCAGAAATACATGGATATTAAAGAACATCCTACTAGAGAATGAAAATTAAAGAAGAAATTAAAAAAAATACACAGAAGCAAATAAAAATGAAAACATAACAGTCCAAAACCTTAGGGATACACCAAAGGTGGTCCTAATAGGGTAGTATATTGCAATACATGTCTACTTCAAAAAGCAAGAAAAGTTTCAAATACATAAATACAATAGGCTAGAAAATGAACAACATAAAGCCTAAAGCCAGCAAAAGAAGGAAAATAATAAATATTAGAGCAGAAATAAATGATACAGAAACAAACAAACAAAAAATCCCCAGTAGAACAGTTCAACAAAACTAATTAATAAAATTGATAAATCCCTAGCCAGACTTATCAAAAAGAAAAGATAAAGGACTCAAATAAAATCATGAATGAAAGAGGAGAGGTCACAACCAACACCACAGAAACACAAGTAAAAAAGAATATTATAAAAAATTATATGCCAACAAACTGGGCAATCTAGAAGAAATGGACAAATTCCTAGAAACATACAAACTACCAAAACTGGAACAAGAAGAAATAGAAAATTTGAGCAGACCCATAACCAGCAAAAAAATTGAATTAGTAACCAAAAATCTTTCAACAATCTAAAGTGTAAGGCCAGATGGCTTCCCGGGGAAATTCTACAAGTCATTTAAAGAGTTAATACCTATCTTCCCAAACTCTTCCAAAAACAGAAGTGGAAAGAAAACTTCCAAACTCATTTTATGAGGCCAACATTACATGGATTCCAAAACCAGACAAAGACCCAGTAAAAAGGAAAACTACAGGCCAATACACCTGATGAACATGGATGCAAAAATTCTCAAAAAGATAATAGCAAATCTGAGGCACTTGAATGGCTCTGTCAGTTAAGCATTTGCCTTTTCTCGGATCATGAACTCAGGGTCCTGGAATTGAATCTTACATCTGGCTCCCTGCTCAGTGGGGACCCTGCTTGGCCCTCTCTCTGCCCCCCAACCATTGTGCACTCTCTTCTTCTCTAAAATAAATAAATAAAATCTTAAAAAAAAAAAAAAAGAAAGAAAGATACTGGTAAATCCAATCCAACAGGATATTAAAAGAATTATTCACCACAATCAAGTGGAATTTATTCCTGAGCTGCAGGGGTGGTTCAGTATTCACAAACAACTCAACATGATACAACACATTAACAAAAGAAATGATAAGAACAATATGATCCTGTCATTGCAGAAAAAGCCTTGGACAAAATATAGCATCAGTTCTTGATAAAAATTTGAAAAAGAAAAAATATATTATTTAATATTACTGCTTTAGAATATGATAGGGAATGAATGCTTTAGAATATGATAGAATATGATAGGGAATGAATAAAAAATATATTATTTAGTATTACTGCTTTAGAATATGGTAGGGAATGAATCTGTTTCCCCACTTTTAAAAATTGACTTAAAATATATTTTTATTTTTTATTTTTTAATTAATTAATTTATTTTTTTAAGTAAACATATAATGTATTTTTATCCCCAGGGGTACAGGTCTGTGAATCGCCAGGCTTACACATTTCACAGCACTCATGATAGCACATACCCTCCCCAATGTCCATATCCCTACCACCCTCTCCTGTCCCCCCTCCCCCCAGCAACCCTCAGTCTGTTTTTTGAGATTGAGTCTTTTATGGTTTGTCTCCCTCCCAATCCCACCTTCTTTCATTTTTTCTTTTCCTACCCCCAAACCCTCCACATTGCATATCCACTTCCTCATATCAGGAAGATCATATGATAGTTGTCTTTCTCCGATTGACTTATTTCGCTAAGAATAATACCCTCTAGTTCCATCCATGTCTTCGCAAATGGCAAGATTTCATTTCTTTTGATGGCTGCAAAGTATTCCATTGTATATATATACCACATCTTCTCTATCCATTCATCTGTTGATGGACATCTAGGTTCTCTTCATAGTTTCGCTATTGTGGACATTGCTGCTATAAACATTCGGGTGCACGTGCCCCTTCAGAGCACCACGTTTGTATCTTTAGGATATATACCCAGTAGTGCAATCGCTGGGTCATGAGGTAGCTCTATTTTCAGTCTTTTGAGGAACCTCCACACTGTTTTCCAGAGTGGTTGCACCAGCTTGCATTCCCACCAACAGTGTAGGAGGGTTCCCCTTTCTCCGCATCCTCGCCAGCATCTGTCATTTCTTGACTTGTTAATTTTAGCCATTCTGACTGGTGTGAAGTGGTATCTCATGGTGGTTTTGATTTGTATTTCCCTGATGCCGAGTGATGTGGATCATTTTTTCATGCATCTGTTGGCCATCTGGATATCTTCTTTGCAGAAATATCTGTTCATGTCTTCTGCCCATTTCTTGATTGGATTATTTGTTCTTTGGGTGTTGAGTTTGCTAAGCTCTTTATAGATTTTGGATACTAGCCCATTATCTGATATGTCATTTGCAAATATCTTCTCCTATTCGGTCAGTTGTCTTTGGTTTTGTTAACTGTTTCCTTTGCTGTGCAGAAGCTTTTGATCTTGATGAAATCCCAATAGTTCATTTTTGCCCTTGCTTCTGTTGTCTTTGGCAATGTTCCTAGGAAGAAGTTGCTGCGGTTGAGGTCAAAAAGGTTGCTGCCTGTGTTCTTCTCAAGGATTTTGATGGATTCCTTTCTCACATTGAGGTCCTTCATCCATTTTGAGTCTATTTTCGTGTGTGGTATAAGGAAATAGTCCAATTTCATTTTTCTGCATGTGGCTGTTCAATTTTCCCAGCATCATTTGTTGAAGAGGCTGTCTTTTTTCCACTGGACATTTTTTCCTGCTTTGTGAAGATTAGTTGACCATAGAGTTGAGGGTCTATTTCTGGGCTCTTTATTCTGTTCCATTCATCTATGTGTCTGTTTTTGTGCCAGTACCATACTGTCTTGATGCTGACAGCTTTGTAATAGAGCTTGAAGTCTGGAATTGTGATGCCACCAACTTTGGCTTTCTTTTGCAATATTCCTTTGGCTATTTGAGGTCTTTTTGGTTCCATATAAATTTTAGGATTGTTTGTTCTATTTCTTTGAAAAAAATGGATGGGATTTTGGATTGCATTAAATGTGTAGATTGCTTTAGGTAGAATAGACATTTTCACAATATTTGTTCTTCCAATCCATGAGCATGGAACATTTTTCCATTTCTTTGTGTCTTCCTCAATTTCTTTCATGAGTACTTTATAGTTTTTGGAGTATAGGTTCTTTGCCTCTTTGGTTGGGTTTATTCCTAGGTATCTTATGGTTTGGGGTGCAATTGTAAATGGGACTGACTCCTTAAATTCTCTTTCTTCTGTCTTGTTGTTAGTGTAAAGAAATGCAACTGATTTCTGTGCATTGACGTTATATCCTGACACTTTACTGAATTCCTGTACAAGTTCTAGCAGTTTTGGAGTGGAGCCTTTTGGGTTTTCCACATATAGTATCATATCATCTGCAAAGAGTGATAGTTTGACTTCTTCTTTGCCGATTTGGATGCCTTTAATTTCTTTTTGTTGTCTGATTGCTGAGGCTAGGACTTACAGTACCATGTTGAACAGCAGTGGTGATAACGGACATCCTTGCTGTGTTCCTGACCTTAGAGGAAAAGCTTTCAGTTTTTCTCCATTGACAATGATATTTGCAGTGGGTTTTTCATAGATGGCTTTGATAATATTGAGGTATGTGCCCTCTATGCCTACACTTTGAAGGGTTTTAATCAGGAAGGGATGCTGCACTTTGTCAAATGCTTTTTCAGCATCTATTGAGAGTATCATATGGTTCTTATTCTTTCTTTTATTAATGTATTGTATCACATTGATTGATTTGCAGATGTTGAACCAAACTTGCAGCCCTGGAATAAATCCCACTTGGTCGTGGTGAATAATCCTTTTAATATACTGTTGGATCCTATTGACCAGTATTCTGGTGAGAATTTTTGCATCCGTGTTCATCAAGGATATTGGTCTGTAATTCTCTTTTTTGATGGGATCCTTGTCTAGTTTTGGGATCAAGGTGATGCTGGCCTCATAAAATGAGTTTGGAAGTTTTCCTTCCATTTCTATTTTTTGGAACAGTTTCAGGAGAATAGGAATTAATTCCTCTTTAAATGTTTGGTAGAATTCCCCTGGGAAGCCGTCTGGCCCTGGACTTTTGTTTGTTTGGAGATTTTTGATGACTGTTTCAATCTCCTTACTGGTTATGGGTCTGTTCAGGTTTTCTATTTCTTCCTGGTTCAGTTGTGGGAGTTTATATGTCTCTAGAAATGTATCCATTTCTTCCAGATTGTCGAATTTGTTGGTGTAAAGTTGCTCATAGTATGTTCTTATAATTGTTTGTATTTCTTTGGTGTTGGTTGTGATCTCTCCTTTTTCATTCATGATTTTATTTATTTGGGTCTTTTCTCTTTTCTTTTTGATAAGTCTGGCCAGGGGTTTATCAATCTTATTAATTCTTTCAAAGAACCAGCTCCTAATTTCGTTGATTTGCTCTATTGTTTTTTTGGTTTCTAGTTTATTGATTTCTGCTCTGATCTTTATGATTTCTCTTTTCCTGCTGGGTTTAGGCTTTCTTTGTTATTCTTTCTCCAGCTCCTTTAGGTGTAGGGTTAGGTTGTGTATTTGAGATCTTTCTTGTCTCTTGAGAAAGGCTTGTACCACTATATATTTTCCTCTCAGGACTGCCTTTGTTGTGTCCCACAGATTCTGAACAGTTGTGTTTTCCTTTTCATTTGTTTCCATAAATTTTTTTCAATTTTTCTTTAATTTCATGGTTGACCCATTCATTTTTTAGAAGGATGCTGTTTAGTCTCCATGTATTTGGGTTCTTTCCAAATTTCCTCTTGTGATTGAGTTCTAGCTTCAGAGCATTGTGGTCTGAAAATGTGCAGGGAATGATCCCAATCTTTTGATACTGGTTGAGACCTGATTTATGACCCAGGATGTGGTCTATTCTGGAGAATGTTCCATGTGCACTAGAGAAGAATGTATATTCTATTGCTTTGGGGTGGAATGTTCTGAATATATCTGTGATGTCCATCCGGTCCAGCGTGTCATTTAAGGCCTTTATTTCCTTGTTGATCTTTTGCTTAGGTGATCTGTCCATTTCAGTGAGGGGAGTGTTAAAGTCCCCTACTATTATTGTATTATTGTCAATGTATTTATTTGATTTTGTTATTATAAAATTGTTATATATAAAATTTGTTATATAAAATTGGTTTATATAGTTTATATAGTTGGCTGCTCCCATGTTATGGGCATAGATATTTAAAATTGTTAGATCTTCTTGTCGGACAGACCCTTTGAGTATGATATAGTGTCCTTCCTCATCTCTTATTATAGTCTTTGGATTAAAATCTAATTGATCTGATATAAGGATTGCCACCCCAGCTTTCTTCTGATGTCCATTAGCATCATACATTGTTTTCCACCCCCTCACTTTAAATCTGGAGGTGTCTTTGGGTCTAAAATGAGTTTCCTGTAGGCAGCATATTGATGGGTTTTGGTTTTTTATTCATTCTGATACCCTGTGTCTTTTGATTGGGGCATTTATCCCATTAACATTCAGGGTAACTATTGAGAGATATGAATTTAGTGCCATTGTATTGTTTGTAAGGTGACTGTTACTGTATATTGTCTCTGTTTCTTTCTGATCTACTACTTTTAGGGTCTCTCTTAGCTTAGAGGACCCTGTTCAGTACTTTCTGTAGAACTGGTTTGGTGCTTGCAAATTCTTTCAGTTTTTGTTTGTCCTGGAAGCTTTTTATCTCTCCTTCTGTTTTCAATGATAGTCTAGCTGGATATAGTATTCTTGGCTGCATGCTTTTCTCGTTTAGTGCTCTGAATATATCATGCCAGTTCTTTCTGGCCTGCCAGGTCTCTGTGGATAAGTCCACTGCCAATCTAATGTTTTTACCCTTGTATGTTACAGACTTCTTTTCCCGGGCTACTTTCAGGATTTTCTCTTTGTTGCTAAGACTTGTAAATTTTGCTGTGAGGTGACAAGGTGTGGACCTATTTTTATTGATTTTGAGGGGTGTTCTTAGCATCTCCTGGATTTTGATGTTTGTTCCCTTTGCCATATTAGGGAAATTCTCTACAATAATTCTCTCCAATATACCTTCTGCTCCCCTCTCTCTTTCTTCTTCTTCTGGAATCCCAATTATTCTAATGTTGTGTCGTCTTATGGTGTCACTTTTCTCTCGAGTTCTCTCCTCATGGTCCAGTATTTTTTTGTCTCTCTTTTGCTCAGCTTCTTTATTCTCTGTCATTTGGTCTTCTATGTCACTAATTCTTTCTTCTGCCTCATTTATCCTAACATTAAGAGCTTCCATTTTTGATTGCACATCATTAATAGCTTTTTTAATTTCAACTTGGTTAGATTTTAGTTCTTTTATTTCTCCAGAAAGGGCTTTTATCTCTCTGGAGAGGGTTTCTTTAATATCTTCTATGCCTTTTTCAAGCCCGGCTAGAACCTTGAGAATCATCATTCTGAACTCTAGATCTGTCATATTACCAATGTCTGTATTGATTAGGTCCCCAACCTTTGGTACTGCCTCTTGTTCTTTTTTTTTTTTTTTTTTTTGTGGTGAGTTTTTCCGCCTTGTCATTTTGTCCAGATAAGATTTGCTTTCTCCTCCTCTGGAATTCCACTTTCTCCTTGGTGAGTGAAGTTGGTCTTGGGTGGGTTTCTTGTTGACCTTCTGGGGGAGGGGTCTGTTGTGATTCTCAAGTGTCTTTGCCCCAGGCAGAATTGCACCACCCTTACCAGGGGCCGGGCTAAGTAATCCTCTCGGGTTTGCTTTCAGGAGCTTTAGTTCCCTGAGTGCTTTTCATAGAGTTCCGGAGGACGGGAATGAAGATGGAGGCCTCCCAATCTCTGGCCCAGAGGAGCTGAGAGCTCGGGGTCCCGCTCCTCAGTGAGCCTTCAGAGAAAAGTGCCCGACCACCCCCGTCTCCCTGGCCTCTGGTTGTACTTGGAGGAAAGCGCCTGGTTGCTTCCATCTCTGTGGCCTCCAGTGCGCTCCAAGCTCACCCAGCCTGCAACAGATTCAAGGTAACCCTGAGCTGAGAGCTCACCCGTCAGCTTTGTCACTGTAGCCAGCTTCCCCGTTCTAATACCTGCATGCTCTGCGACACTCAGACACCCCAGGTCCTTCTGTGACCCTACGGGACTTGGGGTTACGCTGACCCCGCCTGGGCTTTCCCCTGGTTTAGCCTCTGGAGCAATGTCCCACCATGGAGCAAACTTTTAAAAGTACTGATTTTGTGCTCCATTGCTCCGCTGCTTGCCAGGAGCTGGCCCTTCTCCCGCCACGGTCTATCTTCCCCTCACTTTGGATTTACTTTTCCACAGGTCCTACCTTTCAGAAAGTGATCAATTTTCTGTTTCTAGAATTGTTGCTCTTCTTTTCTTCGATTTCCCGTTGGATTTGTAGGTGTTCGCAATGGTTAGATAAGCTATCTAGCTAATCTCCTGCTACCTGATGTTATCTCAGCCTGCTACTTCTCCACCATCTTGACTCCTCCTCTCAACTTAAAATATTTTTTGACAGAATCTAAGAATTTGCCATTTACAGTGACTATTATAGATTAGTCAAAGAAATTTATATCTACCGAGAGGGTTTCTCTAATATCTTCCATGCCTTTTTCGAGCCTGGCTAGAACCTTGAGAATCATCATTCTGAACTCTAGATATGACATATTACCAATGTCTGTATTGATTAAGTCCCTAGCCTTCAGTACTGCCTCTTGTTCTTATTTTTGTGGTGAATTTTTCCGCCTTCTCATTTTGTCCAGATAATAGTATATGAAGGAGAAAGTAAAATACTAAAAGGGTGGCAACAACCCCAGGAAAATATGCTTTAACCAAATCAGAAGAGTTCCCAAATCGTGAGGGGAAGAAAGGGGATAAAAAGAGGTTCAGAAAGAAAAAAAAAAAAGAAAAAGAATAGAAACAATTAAAAAAAGAAAACGAATAATGAAAAAATATAAAAAAGAAATATATATATATATATATATATATTAGATAAACTAGTTAAAAACATTAAAAAAGAAAAGGGTAAAAGTTAAAAAAAATTTAGCAGAAGAAGAGAAAAAAAGATTGAAAAAGAAAAAAAATTAAATTAACTGCAAGACAAGAATCATGGGGAGAAAGCTATGAGTTCTGTGCTTTGCTTTCTCCTCCTCTGGAATTCCGCTGCTCTCCTTGGTATCGAAACTGCACTCCTTGGTAGGTGAACTTGGTCCTGGCTGGATTTCTTGTTGGTCTTCTGGGGGAGGGGCCTGTTGTAGTGATTCTCAAGTGTCTTTGCCTCAGGCGGAATTGCACCACTCTTACCAGGGGCCAGGCTGAATGATCTGCTCGGGTTCACTTTTGGGAGCTTTTGTTCCCTGAGCGCTTTCTGTAGAGTTCCGGAGGACAGGAATGAAAATGGCGGCCACCCGGTCTCCGGCCAGGAGGAGCCAAGAGCCTGGAGCCCCACTCCTCAGTGCGCCCTCAGAGAATAACGCCCAATTACTCCTGTCTCCGTGGCCTCTGGCCGTGCTCTGAGCTCACCAAACCTGCGACTGGTTCAAGGTAACCCGGAGCTGGGAGCTCACTCCTTGGCTCTGTCTCTGTAGCCGGCTTCCCTGTTCTAATACCATAAGCTCTGCGACACTCAGACACCCCCGATCCTTCTGTGACCCTGCGGGACCTGAGGCCACACTGACCGCGCGTGGGCTTCACCCCGGTTCAGCCTCTGGAGCGATGTCCCTCAGCAGAACAGACTTTTAAAAGTCCTGATTTTGTGCTCCGTTGCTCCGCCACGTGCTGGGAGCCAGCCCCTTGCCCCAGGGTCTATCTTCCCTTCGCCTTGGATTCACTTCTCCGCCAGTCCTACCTTTCAGAAAGTGGTTGATTTTCTGTTTCTAGAATTGCTGTTCTTCTTCTCTTCAATCTGCCATTGGATTTATAGGTGTTTGCAATCTTTAGATAAGCTATCTAGCTGATCTCCTGCTATCTGAAGTAGTCTCAGCCTGCTACTTCTCCGCCATCTTGACTCCTCTAGTCAAAGAAATTTATATACTAAGTTTTTGTATGCATTAACATAATATATATTCTCCTTTATTTACTTTTTATATTTATTACTTTTAATTTTCTTTATAAAATATATCAGAAAAATAACAATGTTGGCTAGAAAATAAACATTAGGGGTTTTTTTTTTGGATTTTGTGTGTATAACTATGCCAGTGAAAACAATTTAAAAAAAGAAAATAAATATTTTTGTACATAAAGAAGTAAAGGATTAATATATTTTTACAGGAGAAAAATATATATGTTGTAATTAATAGTAATGTTGCAGTAACTAATAAATGAATTTTAATAAAATCAAAACACCAGCAAAACAATCAAAACACCTGCAAAACACTTGTAAATGACAAAATTTAAGCAATTATCAAATTGTTCTATTGATGTAATTTTTTTTTTCTTGACCCACTCTTTAATTTTAAAACATGGATGGAACTGGAGGGTATTATGCTAAATGAAAAAAGACAAGCAGAGAAAGACAATTATCATATGGTTTCACTTATACGTGGAATATAAGGAATAGTACAGAGGACCATAGGGGAAGGGAGGGAAAACTGAATGGGAAGAAATCAGAGATGGAGACAAACCATGAGAGACTCTGGGCTCCTGGAAACAAACTAGGATTATAAAGGAGAGCAGGGGGAGGGCATGGGGCATTAAGGAAGGCACATGATTTGATGAGCACTGGGTGTTACATGCAAGTAATGAATATTGAACACTACATTAGAAATGAATGATGTACTATATGTTGGCTAATTGAACTTTCATTAATTAAAAATTTAAAAAATTTTTAAAATTTTTTTAAAAATTAAAAAAGAAAAATAAATTTTAGTTTTAAGATATTATTCAAAGTCAATAATATATTTCAAGTATGAACTAAAATTTTAATTTAGTATACAAAAATATTTCAACTCACAATATGTACCTTGCTTTATCCTTTTTGAGGAAGATCCTTGGAAGAAAAAACAACAACAACAACAACAACAACAACAACAACAAAACCCCTAGATAACCAAACTGGAGCCAGGGATGGGAATCTGAACTATCTAACTAAGGAATTAGAGTACATATGGTTGGTAAAAAAGCATCCCTTGGAGATGTTGGTAATTCACAGCCTGTCCAGCTCTCCCCCATTCCATTCTTCTCACACGTGTGAAAAGCTGTCATGTGCAGTACACTATTCTAGGCCCTAAAATAAGAATCCAGAGATGAATGAAGCTCAAACCCTGCCCTTGAGCTCAGTCTACTGGAGCCATGCTCTGGAATCTAAATCTTCTGTATTTTCTACTTTTCCTTCAGCTGTTCTTGTGCCCCATATCACAAAAAAGTTTTGGTGACCTCATCTTTCACTGATATGTAAACCATTCACTGCTCAAGTGGATCCTTTGAGGGATCTTCTTCCTGTAGAAACTGAATGGTTCAGAATCTGTTGACAGAGGTTACACTGTTTGGAAGTGATTGATTGTTGAAATATCTGAACTTTTAATAGAAAACAAGCCAGCTCAAGGACTTCTGATTAGAGCATGTGAAGCAAAAGGAAAAAAAAAAAAAATTCACCTCACCCTTACAACTGACTCCTGATCCATGAAGGAAAGTCTCCCCTTCTTCTGCTATTGGCTTTTCCCTGAGGTTCTCATTTCTGCTCTTCATTTTCATCCAACTACCCTCTGTAGGGCAAAGATACAAATTAGGTAGTAGAGCTAGCTCTTCCTTGGCCTTCATGGGAGTCAAGCATAGGAACTTAGATCAAATCCTAGGCTCAACTTGGTCTCTATTTAAAAAATATCTTCCAATGCATTGCTGATAACTGTAACTTGGTATGGACCATTGAAGAAACTAATCTTTTTCATTTAATTGCTCACATTGGGGTTGTAAAAACATCATCTCTTCAGCCATTAAATAAGTACTAATTGATTTCATCTGTTATAGAGTAGTTATATTTTCTGAGTGGTTTATATGTCCAGCCTTGGTAGCCCTCACTGCTCATGGGTCCAAGAACTTTTGGGGTCCATTCCCATAGCATTTTATACATTAGTCAGTAATCGTTCTTACCACATTCAAGGGAAAGGACTGTTCTTCAAATCTAAGCACTTAGTTCAGGGAGTGGGAGATATGGTAGGTATCTCAGTCTGCTTGTGGAAATCCAACTTCAGAAAATAACTAAGGGTTCCTGGTATTTGACCCCTGAATCCATGTAGATACCATCTACCAATTTCTTTTGAGGAGAGGGAAACCACCTACTATATAAGCAGTTTTCACCTTTCCATGCTCTCAACCTGCTCCAACCCAGCAACCTCATCTCAAAGCCTCTAATTTCTTCTGTCCCTGCTATAAAATTTTCCACAAAACCACCTGAGTTTAGTCTAACTATTTTTTCTGCCTAAGGTATTCAAATGTTGCAAGAGAATTCAATAGCTCATTTTATGCTTCTGGAAACATATTGACTTCAAGCTTGCCAAAGCCAATGCCACATTGCCCAGGTACTCTGTGTATTTAGTAGCTGCATAGGAACAGAATGTCTGTTTAATTTAAAATTTGGGAGGGCTTTCTGGATGACCACCCACAAGAACAAATCTACACAGATTGCCAGTCAGCTCAGCACAGTAAATGTCAGTGAGGATGATTGTCAAGTGGTAACTGTATTTGTTAGGTAAGTCACCAACAAGAGTCTGACTAGTGGCCAAAAATGCCCCAAAGCTGTCAGATCAATACCATGGGGAACACTAAACCCTCATCTCTGCCTCCCTCACTGCTACTGAAAATGCTGATAACCACTGAGACTAGTGAAGGATGCTGAACAGAAGGGCGTTAGTGTCTCTGAAATTGGCATTGTCTCTGCTCAAAGAACAAGGTTCAATTATATTTGTCAATCCAAGAGACTTCCCTGGGAAGAAAACAGCCTGGATGAGGTGGGATGGTTACAAAGACAAAGAATGAATTTAGGTATTCCACAGTGAGGTGGATCCTATGATCTATCCTAAGGAGAATATAAGCCTCTAAAGTGACCTTCTGAAGCAAATTGGTTTCTTACTAATCAATTCTAGATGAACTAACCAGGTTAAGAAGATGAGGGTTCCTTTGAGATATCCAGGTCTGGGTATGGTCCAAGATCAGTTATTCTTTTTCTCCCTTATCTGAAGTGTGGATCAGATTGAATATTTATGGAGGAGGATCTTTGCATATATTTTCAACTAGCTCCAAGAATACAGGACATTACACATCATTCTATGCTTTGCCTCTGGCTAGTGGCAATGTTTTCCTCATTGAGCTTAGCTAGCAGGTAATTGTTTTGTCAAGAATGGAGTACTTAAAGTTTTTATAAAGAGTGTGGATAACTGGGATCCACTCAAGGGAAAGAAGTTTGTCAGTAGGATTTCTTCTCACCAGTCTTTTATAAAATGGAGTAGAGAATACATGGTGACAAACGTAGTATTTCTAAAAGAAATACACCACAAAAAGTTCTCTCAGCACTACAGGAGTTGGCATAGATGAGTCTCTATGGGGACAAGTGCAAGATGACACATTTAGGGGAAAATAATCTAAATTACTCTCTTAGGGTTATAGTCCTCCACCTGATTCATCATCAGAATTACCTGGAGAATCAAGAAATGGGCAGAAGACAGAAACAGACATTTCTTCAAAGAAGACATCCAAATGGCCAACAGACACATGAAAAAGTGCTAGACATCACTCACCACCAGGGAAATACAAATCAAAACCAGGATGAGATACCATCTCGCATCAGTCAGAATGGCTAAAATTAACCAGTCGTGAAACGACAGGTGTTGGCAAGGATGTGGAGAAAGAGGAACCTCCCTACATTGTTGATGGGAATGCAAGCTGGTGCAGCTACTCTGAAAAACAGTATGTAGGTTCCTCAAAAAGCTGAAAATAGAGCTACCCTACCACCTAGCAATCGCACTACTGAATAGTTACCCTAAAGATACAAAGGTAGTGATCTGAGGGGGCACGTGCATCTGAATCTTTATTGCAGCAATGTCCACAATAGCCACACTATGGAAAGAGCTTAGATGTCCATCAATAAATGAATGGATAAAGAAGATGTAGTGTATATATACAATGGAATACTACGCAGCCTTAAAAATAAAATTCTTCCATTTGCAATGGCGTGGATGGAACTAGAGGGCATTATGTTAAGCGAAATAAGTCAATCAGAGAAAGACAATTATCATATGATCTCTCTGATATGACGAATTTGAGAGGAAGGGCAGGGGTTTGCGTGCAGGCCAAGAAAAACAAGACTGTACCCATCTCGAGTCTAGCCCTGACATAAGTACAGCCATCTTGACAAAGCAAAAGCTGGCACCTTGCACCCCCTCTCCACCCGCTCCCCTCCCCTCAGCAGTATGTGTGACACTCCTCAGCCACCCCTGGCTGCCCTAAAAGAAAAACAAATAGTTTACTTGCAGAAATCTCAATCCCGCAAGACAAGAGTCTCCCTCGGTTTACAAATGTCCCAATGCTAAATCTCACTAACAGAGACGCTTGATAGAAGGAATGTGACATTCCACCAGGAAGCTCCCAATTGTCTTCATGTTAGTGCCTCATTAGAGGGAAAAATGGCCTTGGTTTGATAATAACCAGGCCTCCAATATCCTGACAGTCTTCTTTACCCTGATAGCCCTTCTGAATATCCCCTTTGTCCTCACCCACTGCTGAGTCAGCTCCCTACTCTGCTGTGTCAGGTATACTTGGGCCCAAGCTTAACCTTGTCAAATAAACCCTCGTGTGATTGCATTGCTGTTGGCTCCTTGGTGGTCTCTCGGACACAAAAAATCAGGCATAACAGTTTGCGGGGGGAAAGGAGGGAAAAATGAAACAAGATGAGACCGGGAAGGGAGACAAACCATAAGAGACTCTTAATGTCAGGAAATAAACTGAGGGCTGCTGGGTGGGGGATAGGGATAGAATAGCTGGGTGATGGACATTGGGGAGGGTGTTTGCTATGGTGAGTGCTGTGAATTGTGTAAGACTGATGAATCACAGACCTGTACCCATGAAACAAATAATACATTCTTTGTTAAAAAAAAAAAAAAAAAAAAAAAAAAGAAACACCTGGAGAGCTTTATACTTCTCCCCAGGAACCATCCCAGAGATTCTCTGACTGAGTTATGTCTGAGGTTGGGCCCTGAACTTTCTTCCTAATAAGTTCCTTGGGAATTTTCATGATGGGTCAAGTTTGAGAACCATGTTCCAAAAGAAGGCTATGAACTGCTATGGACTATTTCCTAGAGACAGTGAGCTAACACATGATGAGACGGCAGAGACCAACTAACCACTCCTACAAATGTGTCCAAATCTGGACTACTTTATGCAGGTCTTCACATCTCTTGAGAGATCTGGTAGACTTGGAAGTCATCCAGCAAGGACCAATTTTAAAAAGCAAGCCTTCAGGATAGTCAGACGATGGGATCACAACATGGCAAAATGATGTCTAAAAAGAAAATTGACTCTTTTTAATTTCAAGCAATGATTCTATAAACAAACAGTGGAGGTAGGTCATCCTATACCTTATTTTAAATAAATAAGAATCAACACACTACATAAAAAGAATGATTTTAAACAATTAGTAAATCATAGATAATTACATTTTAATTAAAATAGAATTATACTCATTCAATTTCTAAAAGTTTATGTGTTCTTTAGTTCATTCTTCATTTATGCTGCTTTTATCTACTCCTTTACCAATTCATACAACACATTAAATAACTATACTCTGTACAAGACCAAGATTTAAGAATCCTCCTTAAAGTTTTAGAGATGAAGGAAGTTCTTGCCACATTTAATTTTCTTTGATTTTTGCAGTTATGAATGAGGTAATAAATAATATTTCCATGCCAATAGTCAAGGCAACCAAGATGCAGTGACTGATTTGCTCAAATCACAAATCAGGAAAGTCTAGATTAGAGCTCAGACCTGTCTGTCTCCTAAGCTTATAGTCTTTTTTTTTTTTTTTTTTTTTTTAAGGCAAAGAGTGAGTGAGAAAGCCAGTGAGTGAGCATGGGCAGGTAGAGGGGGAGGGGGAGGGAGAGAAGCAGACTCCCCTGCTGAGCAAGGAGCCCAATGCAGGGCTCAATCCCAGGACCCTGGATTTGTTACCTAAGCCAAAGGCAGACTTAACAAACTGAGGCACCCAGGTGCCCTTAAACTTATACTTTTAACTGACATATGCCAATGCCTAAAGGAGCATTAGAGATTGACTTTATCTATCCAAGTTCCGTGTAGCTCCTGTTAATGTGGTCAAATATGGGGCACTGACTGAAAGCCAATGACTTCTACTAGCATGACTGTGTGCCAACAAAAGCCAGCTCTGCCCTCACACAGGCCCCAGGTGCAGGCCCAGACTCCTGCTGGTCTGAGCCACAAACTCTTCTGGGAAACCTGTGAACTTTCCTTCCCTCCGGTGCTAGGGTACGGTATGGACAGATACAAAGATTTGGCCTTTCCCAACTACAGATCTTGGCACCCAGACCAAATCAGTTTCCAGGATCCATTTAGGGAGGGCCCAAACCTGTGAAATTGTCCCCATATCAAACCAGTTCCCAGTTAGTCATGGATGGTAGCTAGATGCTTAAGATTATCAAGTTCACCAAATTCTCAAGGCTAGCTTTGTGTTGGTTGAGGAGAAAACTGGCTCAGCTTTCAGGAAAGAACATCCAGCCAGCTGGGCAGTCACTTCCTCTTGCGCTTTGCTCTGCCCCTAAGCAGGCCAGGGACAGAGTGGCCTTAGGGCTCTGCAGAGCTTTCTCAGGGTGTTTTCTCCCTAAATGTTCCTGTATGCACTTTCACCCAATTGGAATTCACCTAATGGGGAGGAATCTTTCCTATCTTTATAATCTATGTTTCCCTGGTCACATAAACCCAGAAGAGTGGTCCAAAACAGGATCATAGAAGGCCCACCACTCTGAACTCCCTCCTGAGTCATGGAGATATTCCATAGACACCCCCTACAAATCATGCTGCATGCAGGGCTCCTGCTTATAACGTGCTCTATCCTCCTGCAACCTGGATTGGCTCTATGTACCACAGGTTACCACTTTGGAATGATCCCTGCTACTGACTGAAGCTTCTATGGGCCTTGCCTGACCCTGAGCTTGGTTGCCAGGGACCCCAGACTTCCAGGACTGCACAGTCACTCTGTATCATCTGGCCATCCTCTATCCTCTTCAGCCATTTTCTATCTCCTTTAGCCATTTGGAGACATGCTCAGACTGTCCAAGTCACCTATGTGTCTCAGCATGGTACTAGCATCATACGTCTTCCACCTATGATCCCAAAGTCACATCACTGCTGGGCGACAGAGGACACAGGTGGATTCCCTCTGCCCTCCTTTCATTATACTCTCTGACACACAGATCACAGAATGGACATTTCTTTCTCTGCCCTCCTCCTCTCTTCATCATATCTTTCTTTTTCTCAAGTCCTTGCAAAAGTTCCTAAAGTTAGGGTGAAACTAGAGATCAGGTAGAAAAATACACACCCAGTTGAACTTTTCTCTTGTTCTCTGTTACATAGTGTTTGGTTTTTAAACAAGTTTGCTTTCCTCAATTCCACCCCCGCACTTGGATTGAGTGTATTCCTAGAAGAGCCTTTGTAGCTGTGCAAAAATCCACCTCTAGGGTCCCCTACATATTGAGAGAGTCTTTTTTTTTTTAAGATTTTATTTATTTATTTGAGAGAGAGGAGAAAATGAGAGAGAGTGAGCACGAGAGGGGGACATTCAGAGGGAGATGCAGACCCCCTGCTGAGCAGGGAACCCAATGTGAGACTCGATCCCAGGGTTCCAGGATCATGATCTTTGCCAAAGGCAGTCACTCAAACAACTGAGGCACCCAGGCACCCTTGAGAGAATCTTTGTAACATATACCCAACTCTAACTCTACAGCACACCTCCGCATCCCGCCAAGTAAATGGACAGACAAACTAAGTTCAACATTGGAATCGCTATACTTGGCACTTTTTGTTTTTATTCATTGTTCTATTACTTCGGTTAAGCTTCTTTGTACTGAACAGAAAACATATGTTCACAGACAAAGGAGGAATAATAAATCAACAAAATATCCCAGTGATTATATTTTTTATCCAATCATGCCACAGCTGTTTGCTGAGTCCCAGCCTTCACCGTGTGCTAGGTGCAGAGTGGGTAGGTGAGATGAATCAAGTTTGGTCCCTACCCTCAGAAAATGTGCTCTCTAGTTAAAGCGGCGTTGAGTGAGAGTTGGAAGAAGTCAGAATACTATAGGACTATAACACATGGCAAAAAGAGCTGCCTGGCGCACAAAAGAGGCATAAGTGGAGTGTGAGCAGCGTGTAGACAGAAAAGATCTCCCTTCTGGTTTGGCAGACCAGGTGGCATTCTAACTAGGTCTTGAGAAATGGGAGGGATTGGACTGTGTGGAGATGAGAGTAATAATGATTGATGCCCACAAAAAGAAAGCAGCATGAACAAAAGTACTGAGTTAGGAGAGTTAACTTCCTGTATGCCTAGAATGAGTAGAGTTATGGAGTGCTGGAAAGAATGAGTGAGCTACTGACTACATAAAGAAGTGAATTTAGCACAAAGCCAAGACAGAATGCATATGACCCTAAACGGCTGTACAAAGCAGAGGCAAAATTCAAGCAGAGATACAGGTTTCTGGTTCTGGAGACTGAAGTCAGGAACCAGAGCTATATCTTCTCACATGAAATAGACTCAAAGAGCTCTGGTTATATGATTTTACTCCTCAGCCATAGAAGTTGACCTTTTCTGTGATCAATGAGAAGATCAAATTCAAGAGAATGTCTATGAGAACTAAAACGTCTTTTTGGAAGCAATTACACGTGTGATGGCAATCCATTGGATAGTTGCCTTGCCTTGCTTGCCTTGTTTTTCAGCGCTACAAACATTTCATCTAGGAGAAATATCATGGGAGAGTGAGAGAGCAGGAAAGTCATGGGTAGAAGTTCCTCATCTGAATGCAACTCTAGTTCCAGTATGTCCTTGGACAAGGTACTGAGACTTTTGGAGGGTCTGGTACCTCATCAAAAGAAGGAGGCTAGTAATCCTTGTCCTGCCTTCCTTCTGTGACTGCTATGAGGCTTAAACAAGAGAATGAGTATGAAGTATTTTGTAGACTGTAAACGCCCAGTTAAAAAGCAGGAAATAATAGTGTCTATACTGTTAGGAAATGCCTGGAACTTTTTAAAGATGTTTTGTTGCTTCAACATTACTGGAGTAGACCACACCATTTTATTAGGCGGAATGAATGACTCCACTGCAGTGAAGGAGAAAGATTGATTTTTAGAACACCAGAATTATAGATTATACTTGCCTCTTTTGTAAAGAATAATTTATTACAACATAAACTAAATACAAGGCTCTAAATAAATAATCACTTTCCCAGTCATCACATCTGCAAGTGTGTACATGCACACTTTTATGAGCTCATAAGGACGCAGATGGAACAGACATATTTCCATTCTCAGATCATTACTTGTTTAGTGAAAAGAGCCCAGAGTCAGGGTTCCTCTCTATGGGTCAGAGCTGTGTGCCTTAGAGTAAACATATGGTGAACCTTTTAAATGATTTGGGTCAGATGAGTGTCATTTTCTCCTCCAAGTTCTAGTCAGATAAGCATATTGGGTGCAGGTGCTCTGCCCTCAGGTTTGGGGCACTGTCCCACATTCTTTTACTGAAATATTCAAACTTCTTTTTCTATGAAAACACATACATCAGAAGTATTCCCCAGCTGTCAGTTAGGCAGTCAGGACCCATCAGCGGGCACCTATTTTCAAGAATTTTATCTCCATCAAAAGTCACCTTCCAAGTACAGAGCAGTCAAGCCCATTTGTCCACACTGTGGACCCCACAGGGCTGGAAATCTGCCCTCCCCAACTCATCTCCCCACAATAGGCAGTCTGATAGTCTATGTGGCAAGTAACAATGAATGGTTCACATCATAGCATAAAATTGAGACATATACATATCAAGCCTGAAGGGGATCTTGCAGGTAACTGAATTCCATCTGATACTTGACTTTTTTTTTTTAAGATTTTATTATTTATTTGTCAGAGAGAGAGCAAGCGAGAGCGAGCACAGGCAGACAGAGTGGAAGGCAGAGTCAGAGGAAGAAGCAGGCTCCCTGCGGAGCAAGGAGCCCGATGTGGGACTCGATCCCAGGACGCTGGGATCATGACCTGAGCCGAAGGCAGCTGCTTAACCAACTGAGCCACCCAGGTATCCCTGATACTTGACTTTTATCTCTAATTGGTCTTTGAAACCAATTGCACCTCCAATGTCATGGAGCACACACTCCATGAGGTCACCAGATTCCACTTCCTTTTGTGCTGTTGGGACAGGGTCTTTGTATCAGCCTGAAGCCTTTCCCACCATGCCCTTTACCCACTGATAATGCCACCTGGCACAGGTGGGAGGCTTCTCTCCTACGAAAACCCTTCAAGTATTTGAAAACAACTCTTACATTCCTAGACAATACCCCTACCAGCCCTGCTTTTCCAAGTTAAGCATTTTCTCACTACTTCTAAGATATAGTTAATTTCAAGTAGTCTTCAGAATAAGTTCCTTTTGACAAAGATTATAGATTCAGTCCTCAGTGACTGAATGACTTAGGACCAAGTTAAGAGCAACTCAGAGTCTCAGACGAACACTCATAGGTTTTTGTTTTATTTTGTATTGAACATACCTCTAACCCAAGCCTGGTAGGATTCCTGGTATTCGTTTGAACATTAGGCCCTGGTATTAGCAAAAGGTTCCTCCTTCCACCTGGCAATTAAGAAACTCAGTCTTTGTTTGACTGTGAGATCACCTCAAACACCCTGCCCTGCTGGAGATTTTTAATTAGGAGATATTTAGAAACCACAGAAGGTTTGCTCTGAAGATCTATGTCTAAGGCCTGGGTCGGCTTGCCTTACTCTGAATCTCAGTTTTCTCACCTGTAAAAGTAGACAGTAAGTCCTTCCTTGCCTAAGTCTGTAGAGAATCATGCAATTCGAATGAGCTAATGGAGGAAAGAGCACCTGGTAAGGGGTTCTTCAAGGTGTGAATGCACATGCTGCTCTTGTCCATCACCAGGTTGTAGAGCATCTCCAGCTTGTTCTGTCCACAATCCTCCACTCTTAAAAATGAGTAAACTATGAGTCTTAGAAAAAGACATTCAGAACTACCATATCACTGCTGAGGCTAACTTTATAAAAGAAAACATTTCTTTCGAAGACAATGATTCTACAACCTATTTAAATGATTCTTCACACCCTATTTTAAAACCAGAAGAAACAAGGTACTTTCATGGCTGATAGAAACCATGTTCCCAGAATTATCTATAGCCACAGAGCCTCCAACCATCCCCAAGAATTCAGCCAGGGAAGGGTATGCTTGTATATGCTACCAGTAAGTAACAAAGCCAGCCTGGGACCTATCCAGGCCTAGAATATTCACTTAGGATTTGATGTTTGTAATGAACATTTTGCTCTTGCTTTAAAATACTATTTGTGGAAATTGTCCTAAAACACAGAGTTGTCTGCTGAACTAACAGAAATCTCAATGTTTTCTGTGCTAAATGAATTAAAAAAAAAAAAGAAATTGTAATAGTGATAAAAATAAGGGCCATTTTTATTTTCGGAAAATAGACTTAAGCCTCAGACTTAAGGAATGTGTAGATTGTGTAAGGACTTATGTTAATGATAACATATAATGTTGTAGCACAAGACTAACTTTTCTCAAAAATAATAGAGCAGAGGAGTGGAAATACCTGAAGTTGGATATGTGAGATGTGGAGTTCCTAAAACAGGAAATGTTCACAGGTGCAGGAGATGTAGACCTTAGAGGACAGTGCCTGTGCTCTTTGATACGTGCTACTTTCCTTTCATTCCTAGGAATACAAGCTGGGCCAACTACATAATTTGTGGGGCTGAATATAAAATGAAAATGTGGGTATTTCAAAATTAAGAATTTCAAGGTGGCAACAGTAAAGCATTAAAATAACAGTGGGGCCCTTCTAAGCAGGGGGATCTAGATGACTGCACAGCTTATACACCCATGAAACCAGCCCTAAACACAAGTGGCTGTACTTCGCAACTTCTTTGCCAAATCCCTAATGAATGAGATTCAAGTAGTGGAAGAAATACATCCACTTTTGGGGTGAGGCAGTGGAAATCCCTGTGTGATCTCCAGACTCTTCCTTCCCCATCACAGTGAACGTGGAGTCCTTGTTTTCAGTCAGTGGGGCCAACAGACTGAGGTAGTCAGCACTGTGAAGAAAGCTAGTCTAGAGTCACCAGAACCATAAAAGAAGTTCTTGTGTGTCAAGCCACTGAGACAAGGGAGTTGTTATTGCAACATCAGCTTAGCCCATCCTTAGTAATATGTAAGGGAAGGCCAGAGGCAGAGGGAATTGTCTCAACTATGAAAGTACCATAAAAGAAAGGAAACTGGACAGTGAAGATTGGTGTGATGTCTCCTATGCATTTGTTTTTCCTCCAACAAAACACAAATTCAAAAGGGATCTTTTGCATGTTACAATTCTATGACTACACATAGTACTACTTTCTCTCAACTCATTTAAAAAATATGTTATCTAAGAAGAAAGATTATATATTCTCTTTGTCCATTAGCTTCCCAATCTCTTGGTCAATTGCCGTCCTTGGCCCCATTCTTGATTCACTAACACCGTCAATATTTTCAGAAGCTAAGAGGAAAGCACTCTTCTGGGGCAGTGTTTTGTTCTGTAGAAAGTATTTTATCAAGTTTTTAATTTGTCACCATGATTGGGTAGGTTTTTGATTCCAGAAACTCCAGCTGATTTTAGAAGAGTCTCATTGCTTGAAAATCACTGAAACTGCTCTCTGTTGTTGTTTCCATGTTTTGTTAACTTGTATATTGCACTGGTTTCAGAGTTGTTCTTCATTACTCTCAAACACTGGATTGCTATAAGACACTCCTCTTCCACACCCTGGCATGTCAGAGTAAGATGTTTTGTTTAATAGTGGCCAACTAGGGTCATTTGCCAAGGCTCTCTGCCATATCCGATACTGACTTTTTGATTGATAGCCAAAACACCTTTTGAATGTCATCCACAGGGCTCGATTTTCAATGATGGCCTCCTGCAAAATAAAGAGTTACTCTTTATAAGCAGAAGTCAAATATTTCCAGGTTAGGGCCCTCCATACACCCCAAGAAGGAACCACCATATTGGCTACTTAGATCCAGCTTGACGAAAAGCCTGAGGCCTGGACAAACAATTCCAATGTGGTTTCATCGGTTAGGTCTCAGCCTCTCAAACTTTTCCACTTATGGAACTCTTCTAGGAGAAGTGAGAGGTACATAGTTTCAAGAATCTAGAAGCAGCTTGAAGTAGTCTGTCTCAAGGGTGAAATTTCTCCTAAATCTTGTATATAAATTCAATTTAAAATCATTCAAATTCTGCAAACTACTCCACACCACACCCATATTTAATTTCATATAAACTGATATTTAAAATTACTTACCAACAAATGGAATTACCCAACAGAAAGATGTGCCATGGGTATGATGTGGCTTTGGTATGCCCTGGCATATAAGTGCATAGTTACAAACAGAGGTCAGTAAAGTTGAAATATGCACCAGTCTTAGACTTGGACAGATCTGGATTCAGGTTCTATATCTGACATCTACTATGGACAAATTAATTACCTTTCCTGAGCCTCAGTAAGCAGAAATAATAATTCCTTCCTGTTATGTTTGTCATAAAGATTATGTAACTCTCCTTACAATGCAAGATATGGCACGATATAGGTGCCTCCCTTTGCCACCCTTCTGAGCTATTTAACAAATGGCTATGCACTATGTTGGTTGTGGCCTTTGACATTCACCTACAAATATTTCATTGCAATGCATTTTTTAAGATTACAAAAGATACATCTCTTTGGAAACATTTTAGACTGCCATTTTATTTCATGACAGACCTTCAAATTGAGCCCAAATTATAACTTACAACATAGAATGCATGAGTGGTTCTTTTGTTAATTTTTCATTTTTATCATATGTAGCCATAAAAGCTAACCATCTTGAAGTTATCATAAAAGAAACAAAAAGAAAAATATGAAAATCCTGCTGTCCCACAGGTTTAAAACTCATTTTGGTGTTTGTCGGTTCTATCTTTGCTAAATTAGAAGAGTCAATTTTATGGGTTTCTACAAGGAACTTTGCCAGAGTAGCAGTTTTCCTAAAATTCACCCATCTTTGACATTTGACTCCCATTGCCAATGGAAATAATAGGTACAACTAGTCTGAATCATTCTCTAAAAATGGATCATCTGTTAACAGGCCTTTAAAGACCCACATAGTCATCTCAAGAGCATCTTGCAATCCTCAGGGCTCGCCTAGCCAGATTTTGATTCTACTTTCCCATACCAAGGTTTTTTTGTCCTTCTTAATCCATAAGAGAAGAGTAGTTCTCCTTACAGCTGGAATAAGGCAGGATCATAGGTATCCAATTAATGGTCTTAAAATCTGACTTACCTCTGGGAAAATTTAGCAGGTTTTAAAACAAATGAAACAAAGAAAAACACAGACACACACATGGACTTTAGTGCTGTATGCCATGCACTGAGTGTTTTCACAATTCTAGAGTTATGTAGAGTTATGATGACCTGTATCACCTCACAGCTCTGTAAAGGGAAACTAAAGCACTGGGAAGTGATCTTTCCTATCACTCTACATTGCAAATTAAATGTAGAACTAGAAACAAAAAGAACCTCTTTATGAAATACCATTTCTTAAAAAACAAAACTTCATCACACAAGCTCTTCAGATTGGCTATGAAAACAATTCATATATGCGTGTATACACACACACACACACACACACACACACACACACACATACCCAATTAATTTTAAGACAAAGAAGGAGAATTAAGCTAGCCATGTTAGCTCCTCAGCCTTTCAGTTGGAGGTTACATCATGAGAAAGAGAAGTAAATACAAGGTTCCATTCAAATCTGTTTGTTAGGCCATTCTAAGATTAGGGGTAGGGTTAGACCTTTTAGCAGACCAGGCAATATTCAGGACTATACAAAAAGAGGCCAGCCATCCCTCATGCCTGTCCCCCAAAACCTCTCTGGATGATCTCTGTCACAGGCTGGCCAGGGAGTATGGAGTTGGCATGCCTATCCCAGGAATCTTTAGCATCTGCTGTCAGATACACCTACAACTACCTGAGGAAAGTATCTTGCTGCATCCATGACAGTTTGGGTCTTTACCTACTCTGCTAGGCTCACCTTGTAAGGCAAGAAATCTCAGTGTCCATAATTCTCCATTACAAGGTCCTTCACCACAGACTCAAATGGCTTTGGTTTGTTCCTGAGTATCCCCTGACAGCAGGAGAAGAGTAACCTCAAACAACTGGAGATGGCCGTGGAAGAGCCTGGTGGTGAGAGGTGGGATCTCACAGTGTTATTTCTCAGTGAGAAAGTTGCTGGGAATCCACACTAAACATCCACGCCTATCTCCACTTCTCACTCAACACAAGAAGAAGAGGAGAAACTTAATCTTTCATGAGTATCAAATTACCCCCTCCATCTGCTGCAGGCACGCAGCATCACCTCTCACATTTAATAATTGAACGAAACTTTACCCAGCTTCTATTCGAATAAAGCAGGGTTTTTGATACTGCAGGTACTGAGGTGAGTTCCTGCCAGCACAGTTTATATCCATATACAACCTATACACACATAACTGTGGCATTTATTCTCTTGCTCACTCTAAACTCTGAGCAATGGACAAGATTATCAAAATCCACTTTGCACTGTCCCCAAGGACATGGCACATGGTCAACCAATGTTTGTGGAAAGAGAGAATAAACAAATGAAATCCTGAATGACTGATAGATTCAAAGAAATACTAAGTACCACAAGAGAAAATATAATATTAATAGATTATACTATCAAATATTTACTATGTGGTTTTCTGTGTTCACATTTCATGCTCACAGCAACCCTTTGAGGTAAGGTACCCTTATTATCACTTGTTTTTCGATGAAGAAACAGAGACACAGAGAAGTGGAATAGCAGGTGTTGCCCAGAGTCAGGTAGCAGCAAAGGGTGGACCCAGGATTCAAACCCAGGTAGAAAACTTCTGCAGATGTAATGGCAGTTGAACAGCTTCTTACTAGGGGATTATGGCAGACTTCGTTGCTTAGTTACCTGGTACCTGTCACCAGACCTACTGAATCAGAAATGGTAGGGGAAGGACTGGAGAAGTCCTCCTACAAAGTATCCTACTTTGTTGTTCAGCACACTCCTTCCAACTTTTTCCTGTTTACCTTAAAGGGAGAAAAATACCTCACAAGCAATCTAAGCCAATCTGTCTAATTTTTTAGCATAGATCCAGTGTCCCAGAATCCTTTATTACTCAGGTTGAATAGATAAGACACAGTTCTAACCAATGAAGCATCAGGGTGGCTATAGGAAATTATTTTGTTTCCTCGTAAAAGGTTCATACTTGAGGGAAAAAAGATTGCTGGTGCCTTCATGTCCTCCTGCATTAAAACAGAGATAATGCCCAGCTACATGGAAGTGATCTGGACACATAAACAATACACACAAATGTGAAAGGCCAATATCTAAAGATGGAGAGAGAGAAAAGTGGAAGAGTCATGATCCCCAATGAAACCACTGAGGTACTAAACCAGCCCTGCAATCACTTACCTCCGATCTTCTTCACTTGATCTTAGCCAAAGGGCTGAGAAGTGATACCTCCTATTTTCTTAAGTAAACCCAATAAATATCTTTATTGTTTCAGCCACTGTTACTTGTCTAACCCATCCAGGCTTTGGGAAAGATTCACAAAGAGGATAGTACTACAACGGTGCCATAGAGGATGGAACAGCATTTCAATATGCAGACATGGGGGCAGATGCACTAAACAGAGGAAATAATGTGATCACTGCCAGGGACAAGATGCATACATAAGATTATCCCTTAAAGGGCAAGGTTCACCCTTCTGCAACTAGGTGTGAGGTCACCGATGTAATGCTCTTTTATTAATTTGGTGGTTACCATGGTCCTTGTCAATGTGGTTTCTCAACCAGCAGTATCAGAATCACCTGACAACCTGTTAGAAGCAAAAACTTGCACCTATTCCAGACCTACTGAATCCAGAATGCTAGGAGAAGGCCTGGACAACCTGTGTTTTAACAAGTCTTCCAGGTGACTCTGGTGCCCATCCCAGTTTGAGAGGCCCTGGTTTGCATACAGAGAGAGGCTCCAGTACTTCATTCCATGCTCTGTTCTGCCACCAGTTCCTGCACAGCTTTTACCCTGCCTAGTATGGAAGGTTCCGCAGGGAAGTCAGGTTCCAGATACCCTCCACCCACCATGAATCTTCCCCTCACTGGAACAAGGCTGGGTTTGCAACCAGAAGTAAGATTGTGGACAGAATGAATCCTGATGCTCACCTCCCCTTTGACACAGATGCCTTTTCCAGAGATGCTCCCTGTTCTTCAGGAGGCTTTGAAGAATAGAGAGTTTATCTAATAGCACTGAAGGAGGTTGAGTGAACCACATAGCCAAAGAAAGAGGGAGCACAGACTCATTTTACTGAGGGAATGGAGCAAATGGGAGATGAAGAATAAAAGCCAGGAAAAGCTCTATGAATCTTTTCTCCCAACTGTAAAGTAAAAGTAATAGAAGTTGTTAAGTAAAAGAAGCCAGACACAAAGGGCCATATATTATATGATTCCCTTTATGTGAAATGTCCAGAACAGGCAAATCCATAGAGACAGAAAGTAAATTAGTGGTTGCCAAGGGGTGAAGGAGGCGAAAGGGGAAAGAGGAGTGACTGCTACTGGGCACGGGATTTCTTCTGGGGTGATGAGAATGTTCTGGAATTAGTGGAGATGGTTGTACAACTCAGTTAAGATACTAAAAACCACTGAACTGCATACTTCAAGAAGATAGATTTTATAGTATGTGAACCATATTTAATTTCAAAAGTGAGTTGGTTCTCTATTTGTGGATTTTATAAATGAACAGGACTTTGGACACCATAATTCCATTTTCTCCAGGTGTGCTCTGTAGATGGGAAAACTAACACCTTGTTTGGAATTCACCAGGAGAGAGCACCATTGTTCATGTGGCTGAGGAACGGAGCCCCTGGCACTACTGAGTCCTATCAAATAAAACTGTTGCTTTTTTCAGACTCCCAAAGGATGCCCTATCTATCTCTGCCCCAAATGATCAGCACCCCCGGGGCGCTTACCTCCACAACAAGGGACACAATGAAATTGGAACTGAGCATAATGATGATGTAGACCCTCCACAGAACAGGAGTGCAGAGCAGCTGGTGGGAGATGGAGAGTCACTGTTAGTTTGAAGAAAAATAAACACTAGAAAAATGTTCACATGTTCATGGTGTACATTTTCATAGATTATAGATCATGTATGTAATAGACATGCATTGTGTATACGTTATATATATAATACACACATACATATAATACATATAATAAGACATGTTTTTATGCATGTATCAAATAATGTGGAAGGCTTATACCCAATGATTTCAATGATTTGTAAACTATGATTGTTGCTTTATTTTCTTTTGTCTTTCTTTCTTCTTCTTTTTATTTTTTGGTTCCCCTGTAATTTCTAAATTTCCTAAAATAAATTTTATCAAAATTTGATAAATTTGATAAGAGTGTTTTTTGTTTGCTTCCATTGTTTACTTTTGCAAAGGAATACAGGAATATGGCCCTATTGCCAGGAGGCTCTGAAGATACACATGTCAAACCTCCACAATGGGCAGTGTTGCCCTCTTCTCTCTGATCCCACATCTCCCCTCAGCTGAGCCCTGCTTTTGAGACTCAGTTCAAGGTTGCACCCTCAGGACTGTGTGTACAGCTGCATGGATGGTGCCATGACGAGGGTACTCACAGATGCAGCAAACAGGTCTGAAATGAAGCTGACACTTCATACCTTTTTCCCCAGTTTCTCTGAGTCTTTCTCAATTCCTCCCCAGGCACATGATATATATAATAGATATGTGTACTGAATGGATGGATAGGTGAAATGAAGGAATGGATGGATGGATGAATGAACGAAATGAAGCCAAGTGCACACTGCTGGGCAGGGCAACTGCCTCATACACTGCCTTCCACAACAAGGGATTAAAAAGTGGTACAGCTCTGTGGTAGGCAAGGCTATTAAAATTAAAAGTTCAAACCATTTCTGGGAATTTATCCTAGAGACATATTTGTATGTGCCTGAAGTGATATATGTATAAGGTTATTTCATTGCAGCTTTAAACACTGGAAGCAACTTAAATGTCAATCAATATGGGACTACAGATAAATTATGGTTCATATACGTATATTGAAATAATATATTAGCATAGAAAAGGAATGAGGGAGTTTGATGTACTGATATGAAGCAATTATCAGAACACACTGTCTCATGAAAGAACAAGGTGAAGAATTAGTATGAGTTTGGGGCAGCCGTGAACATGCTCCATGGAAGTATCCTACTGCAAGAGTAAGTGGCAGGTGCTGCAGTGCCACTCAGAATCTCCCACCATGCTCCCCCTGAGGCCACGCTTCCCATGGGTTGCTCATAGCTAATAACTGGGGATTGCAGGCCTTCTCACTGCACTCATTCTTGTGAGACACTAGACCCCTCTGATAAGCAACTGTAGTCGGGCTTTCTTAGAACTGCACCACCCAGTGCCTAGGTGGCTCAATCAGTTAAGTATCTGCCTTCGGCTCAGGGAATGATCCCAGCGTCCTGGGACAGAGCCCTGCATCGGGCTCCCCGTTCAGAGCGGAGTCTGCTTCTCCCTCTGCCCCTCTCCCCATCCCATGGGCTTATGCTCACCCCCCATCTCTCTCTTCAATTCATTCTCTCTCAAATGAATAAATGAAATCTTCAAAAATAAAAGAATTTTTTAAAAAAGAACTGCACTGTAGTCTGAACCCTACTCATCTGGTTTCCTTCATGGGGGTCAGACCCACATCATAGTAGGGGACTCTCCCCCTCCTTTTTTGACTTGCTAATGTTCTTTCCAATATGGGCAGCTCCTTCCAAACTTGCTTACGTATCTCATCTCACCTTGCTATCTCCAGCTCAGAAGACCTGGACAAATGTAATAGTCTGCCACTATTCATGTAAACATGATATATATGTATGCATGCATATGTATAAAATATGCCTGAAAGTATATAAAATAAAGTGGTGTCATCAGTTGCCTCGAGAGAGGGGACCTGGCAGCTGGGGAAAAGGGATGGGAAGATGTAGAGTTTCTAACTTTTGAATTTTAAACTGTGTGAATGTACTCTCTATTTTTGAAAAATCATGCACTTTTTGAAAAAATGAGCAATAACTAGGTATAGAACAGTGTGACTCCATTTAAAATAAACTTCATAAATCAGTCAATGCACATTTATAATATATGAAGTTTCAAAGATGGAAAGATATAGTGAATAATGTTATAATTTTCTTTGCCTGCTTAGCCACTTACTAAAATGTACTTGAAATTTTGTGTAATAAGAAGAAAAATAGTTATTTTTAAGGTTAGCAATAATTCTCTGGAAACTCCTTTGCAGTCATGTTAGCAATGACCTCACACAGGTTCCCCTCAAAGACATCAGCCTTTCCATAAGAGCTTTTGTTTTTAAAGAGTGTGAATAAACCTAACATGTTTTAACCCTAACTTCTGCAGGATTAAGAAGTTTTAACTTCCTTAGAAGACTAGTACACAAAGACTATCTCCATGAGTTCTTACTCTAATTCGTGGAGATATTTAATAACAGTGGCCATTACGGTGTTAGCCACAGTGACACAATTATCAAAATGAAAAATAAATGTAGACATTAGTTTGTGTGTCACATGTCAAGAAGGGTTTGTGAAGGTTTTGCTGGTTTGCAATGAACTGTGAGCTCCTAGTGCTCATCTCCATGTAGGAACATAATCTACAACAGCCAGTCAGTCATTTATTGCCATTATGTGCCATGGGCTATGTTAGGCACTAGTAATATAAGAATGAATAAGATAGGATCTTGACCTTCTTGAAATATGTCTTTGAGATGGAGAGGAGGCCAGGTAGGCTCACGTAGCACTAAGTGAGAAAACTCATTTCCTTTTACCATCTCTTTTCTATTCTACTTATTGGTCTAAAGGACATTTGGCAATAATGAACTTCTAATTTGAGAGTATAGATTAAAAGAATAGAAATATATATATATTGCCTTGCTCAAATATGTAAAATTTGTCTCTTAAAGAGTTTTAAATTTGTCTCAAAATTACACACTATTAGACAATTCATGAGGCAAGGTACGACTCTTTTCAAGCAAGTTTTGCAGACATTAAATATGAATATATAGACAAACATGTTTTTAAAGAGTTTTTTTAAAAATGATGTAAACACAGATTTGAGAATTAACAGAAAAAGTGTTATAGGCAAACTGTTTTCAACAGCTTCAAAACAGAAACATTTAGAAAAAAAAAGTCTCACACTTGAAAGAGAATATATATATATATATATATATATTTTTTTTTTCCATTCTTACAGGGATCTTTTAAAAGAAAAATGTTCAGTGCTTCTAAAATACATGGAAATCAAGACTAGATAGAATCTTATTTCCTGGCCAGCTTAAATACAAAATATGAATAAATTCAGTATTCTTTTTAACTCTGCTATTTGAAAAGAATAATCAGTTTCAAGAATCTGTGTCAATTGCAATTGTGACCTGCTTCTTGAAGTCAGGGTATTACATAACTATAAACCATCATCATATCCCAGAGATAAGACTTACATCCAAACGCCTATATAATTCTGGAATATCAGCAAATAGAATGAACAGACACACACTCAGCTGTAGGACCAGCACAAGGACAAATATATCTGAGGAAATAAGAACACAAGCTATCATTTAGAGAAATCAGAATATAGAATGTGATATCTATTGATAGATATATTCTAGATTAACACTGATCAAATTTACTTGATTTCTACGTCCAAACATAGCATAATAAATGGAAAGTACGCATTCTATGCAATGGGTCTCACCTCCACAATTTCTATGCATGTCCTTGAGGCAAGTAGAAATTTTCACATGCATGTTGTAAGTTTCAATTAATAAAAGTAGGAAGTATAGAGAGAGCAACATTGACATAATATATATTCAAAAAATGTCTTGAAGACATTTAAGTACCTGAGTCTTCTTAATACAAAACACCTGCCTTAGGGGTGCCTGGGTGTTTCAGTGGGTTAAACCCTCTGCCCTCAGCTCAGGTCATGGTCCCAGGGTCCTGGGATCAAGCCCCTCATCGGACTCTCTGCTCAGCAGGGAATCTGCTTCCTCCTCTCTCTCTGCCTACCTCTCTGCCTTTTGTGATCTCTGTCAAATAAATAAATAATCTTAAAAAAAAATACCTGCCTCAAATCCGTTTCTGGAAAAAAAGGAGGGCTATAAATAATCAAATGTTTAAATGGCAGTCATGCGCAGGTCAGCATTTGACTGCTTTCTCATCCTAAGAAGAAGGGCAAAATAACTTTCTCTGAACAAACACATCTTTATGAGGATATTGATTGTTCAACTTGTGCTTCTAAATCTTCCCAATTAGAGAGGCAGTGGTGGCATACAAATAAATGTCCCAAGGGCTAATCAGGTTGCCCACATGTCCTAACACACTCCCCACCTCATCCCAGAATGTAAGGAGTTGTAAGTACTTTGTATAAGAGCCTCCACAATCACTAAGGCCAGGTTCCTTCAGGAAGGACCCACTTCCAGGCTGCCAACTATCTTAATCATTGTCTTCATGGCAGGAGACATGTTCTTTCTGAACACTGTGATGCTTCTCTCCACTTCCTCCCAGAAGAATTGTGACAAAAACTGACAAGGAAGGAAATAAATGGCCATCCCAATTGGGAGTGGTGTCATAAAAAGACACCTAGATACAAACCTCTGGTGAAGGAAAGGGTAGAGAAATAAACCCTAGAATTTAATGCAGCTTTGAAGGAAGGAGCACAGGATGAGGCTGCATGATGTGTTTTAGCAAACCTTAGAGTAGAAGTCAGCAAACCAAAGACAATCATCAACTCTGCAGCTGCTCCCTGAGTGACGTAGGAATATCTGTTCCCTCTGGTGACCTCTCACCTCTGATCGACTACAATGCTACTCACAGTTTGTGTAGATGGGCTGCCTAAACGGTTTTCCTTTAGAGAAAATAAGAGCCACAATGATACAGTTGATTGTTCCTAAGAACCATATGGTAGTGTTCTCAAAGCTTGCGAAGACACCATTACTTCCAATTTTTTCTGGAGCAGTTGGAGAAATAATTAACTTTGAGATGTTTTCATTTTGTAGTGTGCAGACACTAAAAAGGAAGCAAAAAAAATGTAATGAAATAAGATGACAGGTCTTTATGGAACATTTGTATCTATAGGACTCCAAGTCCTCAATGTAATTGTTTATACTTTGAGAAAGAATATATACTGAAAAGTAAGGAGAAAGAAACCAGCACAGATAGATCTATATTTTGGATAGATGAATAGATAAAAGATAGCTAGATGATAAATAGATGGATGATAGATAAACAGATGATAGAAGATGATGGATAGAGAATAGATAGATAAGCAAATTATATATATGTGTGTTCAATAAATTGGACACCCATCATGTGCATTTTGGATATGTGGGAAAGACATGAGTAAGTCATGATTCTTCCCTCTCATGACTTAAGATGTCTAGACATTTATAAATAAGGTGACTATATAATTTGTCATACAATAAGAACAGATTTTAATGTGAGAGAAAAAGACAAATATCATCAGAAAAACTGGTACTTGCCAGAGGAGACATGAATGGGGGTGGGTGGGGAAAATAGATAAAAGGGATTAAGATGTACAGATTTCCAGATACAGCTGAATAAGTCACAGGGATGCAAAGTACAGCATAGAGAATATAATCAGTAGTACCATAATAACGTATGGTGATAGATGGTGCTTATTGTGGTTAAGCACTGAATGATGTATAGAATTGCCAAACCAATAGCTCGTACACCTGAAACTAATATAATGTGGTATGCCAATTACACTTCAGTAATTAATTACAATTAGTTTCATTGTTATATCAGGCTTAAAGAGGGACTGACTGGGCAAATTACAATGCATGGTCACCCTAGATACAAAAGATGGTCATAGGTCGTCATGACACAAGACAGGAAAAGATTTATGCCAAAGAATAACATCCTCAAACTGTGCTACTGAGAAGAGAAGATCACTGGAAATTTTCCCAAGGGACTTAAAGAAGCCAACGATTCTAGAAGAATGAAGAACCACTGGCCTCCTATCATTAGAAATTAGAATGTGAAATGTTGGAATCGAGGTTTTGATAGTACCTGTGCATCTCCATGGAATACCAAGGCTGCCTCTGAACCAGAATGAAGCCCACAATGTGCATAGCCAGGCTGAGAAGAATGTTGAAAATCACAGAGAGCAGCAGAGGTGGGGAGATCAGCCTTCCTGCAGGCCTGAAAGGCACCAGCTTGGGGTAGGCACCATTCAAATTCACTACAAAATAAATTCAAGTTTTATATTTGTGAGAGAAGGGAAATGTTTTATTCTTCATCAGAAGAACAGTGTAACTTCTTGGGTCCACATATCCAAGCACACTGACAAACTGAAATACATCATTTTTTTGAGGGAACGAAACAAGAATGGGCCCCAGCTCAAGTCATATGAGACATTCTTAAGAGAGCAGACAGAACAATCATGAGCCACTTTTATTTTTGCCTATTCAATGAGCAAAGACCATAAAATTATAAGTGAGGGCATGATGAAATGCATACTTTCGTACACTGTTTATGGGAATCTACATTGACAGAAACCTTCTGCAGGGCAATTTAATAATAAATATGAAAAAAGTGAAAATTGTTCATAACATTTGACATGGTCATTCCTGGAAATTTACCCTAAGCTAAAAATATCAGAGGTATAAAAAGATGTTCATTACTGTATCATTTACAGTAAATTATGGCACATCTATATAATGAAACAACATACAGTCACTAAAAAGTAATGCTTTAAAATATTCAATGACAAAATGAGGAGTGACATCAGAAAAATGGCAGAGAAGGAAGTTCCAAGTTCCCATCCTTCCACAGAAACATCGAAAAACAAGCAGAAACTGTTAAAACTAATTTCATTGAAACTCTGAAAAACAAAGGCTTATAACAATCAAACAAATGCTAAATCAAAAAAAAAGGCAATTTAAAAGTGATAGGCAGGATTTGTGTCATTTTTACTTGCTCTTGCCATACTCCTCTTCATCTCAGTGGCAATCTCAAAGTTGATTGTTCACACTCCCAATATGGGGAGGACTCTTATGTCTGGCCACAGGAGGAAAAGAGCGGACTTCAACACAAATTATTGTGTAGGTCTGTTCTAACCTGTCTGGGAGTTACCTGAAGGACTAGCACAAGGTGCTCATCTCTCTCACCTAATATGAAACTTAACTCAGGACAGCAGTATACACTGCTTAAAAACATTGTAAGCCTAACCAACTACCCACAATCACCTGGGGCAAAAGATAACAGCTGAGACATAAAATAACAGCCAAAATAAAGAAAACCTAAAGAAATTTTCTTTGGGAAATTATGGCTTTCAAAAGCACCTGTGTATATTGGGGACCATAGAAAGCCATGCACACACCTAAGGTAAGATATATGTCAGAAAAGACCAGAACAGCCCCTTAGTTTTCAACTCTGGATGATCTCTGCACTCAGCACAAGCCTAGCTAAGTGTTGAAGTGCCCCAGCACAGAACAAATCTGCAAAATCATTATTAGAAACTTTTGTACAACAAAGACAATCTTCTTTGTTCATTGTTTTAAACTGATGGAGGTTGAGAAAAATCTCAATCAAAACACTAGCTGAACAAAAGCCAAAGGAACAGAGATTTCATTGACCACACATAACAACTTATACAGTCTTTGCAAAAATAGTTTAGGGAAATCATTAAACAAATGTACTCTGACAGTCTTCAAAAAACAGCAAAACAAAAACCATCAAGCCCTAGGGAAGGGGGTAAATCTTATTTCCAGAGTAATGACACTATAATATTCAATGGAACAAAATAAATTGATAGAATTCATCTCTGAGGAAGCCTGGGCATTGGACAAAATGGACAAAGACTTTAAAACAACTGTTTCAAATATGCTCAAAGAAATCAGGGAGCAACATACAAACAAAATGAAAATGTCAATAAAGAGATAGAAAATATGAAAACAAGCCAAAAGGAATTCTTTTTAAAGAATTATTTTTTATCATTTCTACCTCTTTACTGACACTTCATTTTGTCCAGTAGAAGTAACCAGTTGAACAAATATAGAAGACTGTATTACTGTATTTTTGGTTTTGAATTCCAGTTTTTATTCCTACATGGTTTAAAAGATAACACATAAAAAAATAATTATAGATCTATATTGTTGGGCACACAATGGATAAAGATGTAATTTGTGTCAACAACAATATAAAAGGAGGAGACAGAGTTGTGAAGTAGCAGGGTTCTGCATGCTCTTAAAGTTAAGGTATCAATTCAAAGTAAATTATTATAAATTTAGGATGCTACATGCAACCCTATGATTAAAAGTTATGTCAGGTTTAACATTATATCCAAGGGTAAAAGATTGAGAGGTTCCCTGTAAGATATGAACAAGACAAGAATGCCCATTTCACCACTGCTATTCAACATTATACTGAAAGTTCTATCCAGAGCAATTAGAAAAGGAAAAGAAATAAAGTCATCCAAATTAGAAGGAAGAAGTAAAACAATCTCTCTTCACAAGTGACATAATCCTGTATATTGGGAATCCCAAAGAATACACAACAAAGTTACTAGAGGAGCACTTCGTTGCTCAGTGGAGAGAGCATGCAGTCTTGATCTCAGGATTGTGAGTTTGAACCCCACATTGAGCATGGAACTTACTTAAAAAAATTAAACTTCTACTTCGGTTCTTTAAAAAAAAGAAAGAAAGAAAGAAAGAAAGAAAGAAAGAAAGAAAGAAAGAAAGCAAGCTACTAGAGTTGATAAACACATTCATCTACATTGCAAGATAAAAGATCAAAACATAAAAATCAGTTGTGTTTCTATATAATGGCAATAAACAATTTTAAAAAGAAATTAATAGAACAATTCCATTTTCAAAAGCATCCAAAACAATAAAATATCTAGGAATAAGTTTAGCCAAAGAGGAGAAAGAGTTGAACACCAAAAATTACAAACTTTGCTAAAAGAAATTAAGCAAAACATAAGTGAAAACAAACACATCAGATGTTCATATATTGGAAAACTTAATATTGTGGAGATTTCAATATTATCCAAGGTTATCTATAGATTCAACACAATCTCTATCAAAATTCAAATGGTTTTATTTTCAGAATAATAAATTTGATCTTCAAATTCACGTTGAATTAAAGGAGACTCTGAATAGTCAAAACAATCTTGAAAAAGAACAATGTTGGAGGACTCAAACTTCCTGATTTCAAACTGACTATTAAAAAAGTAATCAGAACACTGTGGTAATTGTGTAAGGTAATGGCATACAGACCAATGGAATAGAATTGAGGGTCCTGAAATAAACCCATACATCCATGGCTAATTGATTCTTCAATATGAGTGTTAAGACTATCTACTGGGGAAAGAAGAGTTTTTTTAACAAATGGGGCTGAGACAACTAGATTTCCACATGCCAAATAAATGAAATTGGACCCCAACTTCACACCATATAGAGAAATTAATACAAAAACACAAAAAGAATCAATGATTTCAGTATAAGAGCCAAAAATAAAATAAAATTCTTTTTAGAAAACATAGGGTAAATCTACGTGACCTTAGATTTGACAATGGATTCTTAGATATGACACCTGAAGCATGAGCTAGAAAAGAAATAAATAGATACATTGGACTTAGTCATAATTAGAAACTTTTGTACATTGAAGGACATTACTAAGAAAAGGAAAAAGCAATATAGAATGGGAGAAAATGTCTGCAATAATGTATATGAGAAGGTTTTAACATTCACAACATCTGAAGAACTCTAGAGCTCAACAACCAAAAGACAAAAATCCAGTTAAGAAATCAGCAAAACACTTAAACAAACACTTCTCCAAAAAAGACATACAAATGACCAATAAGTACATGAAAATATATTCAACATGATTAGTTATTAGGGTAATAAATTTAAAACCACAATAAGATACCATTCCATACTGACTAGGATATGAAAATAATTTAAGTGAAATAACAAGTGTGGATAAGACTATGGAGAAATTGAGATCCTCACCGAGATCTGAAAAATAAGAAAAAGTCAAAGCCATATGAAGATTGGCGGGAAGAGTGTCTTACACACAAAAAATAGCAAAACAAAGGTACTGTGGTGTCCACAAGTTTGGCAGTGCTCAAGAGACTGAAAAACCAGGGTGCCTGGGACAAGTGAGTGTTGGGAGGTGATGGTAAAGAAGCAGGCAGGGGCCAAAGCATTTTAAGCAAATGGGTGACAATAAAATTAATTTTTTTTAAGATTTTATTTATTTATTTGACACAGAGAGAGACAGGAAGAGCAGAAACACAAGCAGGGGGAGTGGGAGAGGAAGAAGCTGGCTTCCGGCTGAGCAGGGAGCCCAGTGTGGGGCTCCATCCCAGGATCCCGGAATCATGACCTGAGCTGAAGGCAGACGCTTCACGACTGAGCCACCCAGGTGCCCCAGTAAAATTTATTTCTTAAAAATAACATTCTACTACCCTTGGAAAGGTAAATGGGGGTGAGAGGAAGCAAGACCAGTTGGGAGGTTGTTACAGGAATCCACAAGGGAGGCAACATTGCTCTGTGACAGAGGTTACAAGCTGCGGATGGAGGAGAGATGCAGGATAGCTTCTGCAGGTAGAGCCACGCAGAATTTCATAGGTATGGGATGTGAAGAGTAATAAAAAGAGAAACTAAGGATGGCTCCAGGTTTTTGAACAACTAGGCGGATTGTGGTGCTATTTTGCTAGAATGTAAGGAAAGGAAGTTTTATTTGTTTTTGTTCTTTCACTGATGTATTCTAAGTGCCCATTTCAGTAAGTAGTACAAGCTCAGCACTCAGTCAGTAGTTAATGATTTTGTTGAATTATCAGATCTTGTAGAAGATAAGAAAATATATTTATATGCTGATAAGAATGATCTAGCGGACCAGTGAAAAGCTGAGGATGGTGGAAAAAGAGATTATTACATAAAAAAAAAATCCTTGAGAAGGTAGGAGGAAGTAAGATTAAAGGTACAAGTGGAATTGTTGGCATTCATATTTAACAGAGAGGAAAGTAGAGACTATAGTAAAGATGATGGGGATTGGATGGGTTGGGGAAAAATCCTACAGCAGGAAAACTGAGGAGACACTTAAGAGGTGAGAGTGGGAGTGGCCTAGTGGAAAGACTACCTTTTATTTTTTTATTTTTTCAATTTATTTATTTTCAGAAAAAACAGTATTCATTATTTTTTCAGCACATCCAGTGCTCCATGCAATCCGTGCCCTCTATAATACCCACCACCTGGTACCCCAATCTCCCACCCACCCGCCAATTCAAACCCCTCAGATTGTTTTTCAGAGTCCATAGTCTCTCATGATTCACCTCCCCTTCTAATTTACCCCAACTCCCCTCTCCTAACACCCCTTGTCCTCCATGATATTTGTTATGCTCCACAAATAAGTGAAACCATATGATAATTGACTCTCTCTGCTTGACTGATTTCACTCAGCATAATCTCTTCCAGTCCCGTCCATGTTGCTACAAAAGTTGGGTATTCATCCTTCCTGATGGAGGCATAATACTCCATAGTGTATATGGACCACATCTTCCTTATCCATTCGTCCGTTGAAGGGCATCTTGGTTCTTTCCATAGTTTGGCGACCGTGGCCATTGCTGCTATAAACATTGGGGTACAGATGGCCCTTCTTTTCATGACATTCATATTCATCCTTGGGGTAAATACCCAGGAGTGCAATTGCAGGGTCATAGGGAAGCTCTATTTTTAATTTCTTGAGGAATCTCCACACTGTTCTCCAAAGAGGCTGCACCAACTTGCATTCCCACCAACAGTGGAAGAGGGTTCCCCTTTCTCCGCATCCTCTCCAACACATGTTGTTTCCTGTTTTGTTAATTTTGGCCATTCTAACTGGTGTAAGGTGATATCTCAATGTGGTTTTAATTTGAATCTCCCTGAGGGCTAATGATGATGAACATTTTTTCATGTATCTGATAGCCATTTGTATATCTTGATTGGAGAAGTGTCTGTTCATATCTTCTGCCCATTTTTTGATATGTTTGCCTGTTTCGTGTGTGTTGAGTTTGAGGAGTTCATTATAGATCCTGGATATCAACCTTTTGTCTGTACTGTCATTTGCAAATATCTTCTCCCATTCCGTGGGTTGCCTCTTTGTTTTTTTGACTGTTTCCTTTGCTGTGCAGAAGCTTTTGATTTTGATGAAGTCCCAAAAGTTTATTTTTTGCTTTTGTTTCCTTTGCCTTTGGAGACATATCTTGAAAGAAGTTGCTGTGGCTGATATCAAAGAGATTACTGCCTATGTTCTCCTATGTTCTGATGGATTCCTGTCTCATGTTGAGGTCTTTTATCCATTTTGAGTTTATCTTTGTGTACAGTGTAAGAGAATGGTCGAGTTTCATTCTTCTACATATAGCTGTCCAGTTTTCCCAGCACCATTTATTGAAGAGACTGTCTTTTTTCCACTGTATATTTTTTCCTGTTTTGTCAAAGATTAATTGACCATAGAGTTGAGGGTCCATATCTGGACTCTCTACTCTGTTCTACTGGTCTATGTGTCTGTTTTTATGCCAGTACCATGCTGTTTGTCCTGATAGCATATAAATTTTACACTTGTGGTTCTTTTTGACGAGGTTCTTTCTTTATTTGCATATATATATATTTTTCTCTTGTCATATACTTGTATCAGTCTTTTTATCTCTTTTTGTTTGTCTACTTTATAAATCTTACCTTGGGGCCCATCTGGGCTGAACCTTCTTTTTCATCCTCCTTTTCTTTCCTGTCTCTCTCTCTCTCTCTCTCTTTTATTTTCTTCTCTTTTTTTTCTTCCTTTCTTTTTTTCTTTTTCTTTTTCTTTTCTTTTGTCTCTCATTTGGGTGGGGAATCCTGATTGCTCAGAAGTGTTCCAGGGTGCACCTTGACTGCACCACAGTTGATACATCCAGCTACATCTGTTCAGTCATCTCCCACCAAAATGACTAAGAGGAGGAATGCCCAACAGAAGAAAAATACAGAGGATGGACCTTCTGCAACAGAGCTAATGGCTATCAACATAGACAATATGTCAGAAAGAGAATTCAGGCTAACACTTATCCAGGCAATAGCTAGGTTGGAGAAAGCCATGGATGACCAAACAGAATTGATTAGGGCCAAACTGAAAGTGACCAGACAGGATGTTCACAATGTTAGGGTGGAGCTTAAAGCTACCAGGGAGGAGGTTCACAATGCTCTCAATGAGTTCCAATCTAATCTAAACTCTCTCAAAGCTAGGGTAACTGAGACAGAAGATAGAATTAGTGATCTGGAAGACAAACAGATAGAGAGAAAGGATCGGGAGGAAGCCTGGAACAAACAGCTTAGAAACCACGAAAGACTACCTTTAATGTCCATTCAAAACCCTGAAAAGCTAGGATTTAAAGATGGAAAACATAAAAGCCATTCAGCTTCTATAAGCTGGACACATTTTAACTGTAATTAATTATACCAGAAAGCATACTGTGGTCAGCGTTCCTGATTTTCAAAGAGCATTTTTCATTTTAAATGTTTAGTGACCATTATAGAAGCTCTGTATTTTGTAGAAGACAAAAAAAGAACTAGCCAGGTTTCCTTTTGCTAACACTTTTCTTTTTGCCCAACACTCAAAAGTAGAGTTTTTATTTCCTGGGGCAGAAGGAAGTACATTGAAGGGAGCAAAGGGAGTTTTTAAAAAATATCTTACTTGTTATGCCAATAAGAGTTGTGATGGCCAGATCCTGGAACAGAAACTGGTAATTTGAAAGACTGTTTGTCTCCTGAAAATAAAAAGGAAAATGACTTTAAAAAAATTATGACCTTTTAGATGAAGTCTGACATGAACTGCATTCATTTTGTCACTGCAACATAAGATTTTACAAGGAGAGGGTGCAGCCAGGGTCCTGTTTGTATTAGTGAGAGTACCAAAGGCAAGGATGGGAAACCCTCTCTGGCCAGGAGGACACCCTCGTGTGCTCTCTGGCCTGGGTCGTTTGTGCATCAGTAACCCCTTATTGAGGGGGACATCTCACTCCACTGGATTCATCTCTGATCTTCTTTCTACCTTCTAGCAGGGAAGTCAGGGTTTGGTCTGGCACAATGAAACAGTGAGTTCCCAGGAGTAACAAGTGTTAAGTATGTGATGATCTTACCAAAATTTTACCAATGGCAAAAGAATACCTGAACCCACTATTTGCATTTTGGGGCATTGTTAGAAAGTTCTGATAAAGCAGTTAGATATTCTTGAGAAAAAAAAAATTGTGAAGGTCTTACTGATTTTAAGTAACTTGCTTCCTTGCCTCCCCCACCCTTTAGTGGAAAGGAGTAATGGTGATCTGTGTTTAACTCTATAGCATGTATTATTGGGATTCCAAAATAGTGCCAAATTTACATACATAGCTTCTCCTTCTCCAGCTCATTCATTAATGAGTGGGAAGAGACATGGGTAATCTGAAAATAACAGAACTAAATCCTTCAATCCAGAGGCGAGAGGGCAAGACATAGAGAGGAATTTAAGGAATCAACAATAAGCTGCTTGTACTGGTTCGTGAGAATTAATTGCTAAGTTTTCAGGGATCTTTTTGAACTGGTTGTTAAGCACAGCCATTATAAAAATTTAAGTCATACAAATCTACCATTAAATACATTATGCTAAAAACAAAGCTAATAAATACTCCCAAACCCACCACTTCCTAATCATTTTCCTACATTGTGCTGTTATCTATGCCTTTCAAGAAATTTACAACTCTTACATCTCTGTGGTGCAAGTACTACATAATGGCATGCTCCTGTATATCTCTCCCAACTCCATGCTCAGTGACAGCAGGTAGACAGCTTGAAACCAGCCATGGTAGTATTTACACCATGAAAGTTGGCAAACATTAATAACCAGGGCTTGTTTTTCCAGGGAGAGTGGGCTCTGAAATATTTAGCAGCAACCCCAATCAGAGAATCATCTCTCTAATGAATGGTACCCTAGAGTAGAGTCACACTGCAACTGGGAAGATAGAGACCTGGTCCAAGCAGGCAGAAGCAACAGCGAGAGAGAAAGTGCTGTGTTCTGATCTTCAGCAAGCACTGCATTTAAAATGTCAAGAGAGTCAGAGAATTGACACCATCAACTTTTCCCAAGTACATTCATCTATTTCTGATTTACTTTCAAAATAAAGGTGGTTTTAGAGGGGCTACTAGAGCTTGCAATTCCCCACATGCACTCTTCCTTAAAAAGCATTGCAAACTGGGACGGGTGGTACACCATGACTTGTTTTGGTCCTCACTAACCAAGAACTCAGGTCCCCAGTCATACCCAGTAGAGCAGCAGAACACCAACATACTGAATCATGCTGTACAGAGCCATGTACTTAAACATGCAAAATGAGGTCACTAGAGCTGCACGTCCTTCCCTGTGTGAGAAAAGAAATGAAAAAGTGAGGAAATGAAAGGAATAGAAAGAATTGAGGTCAGTTACAATGTGCTGTTCAGCTGAGCTCAGGAGAAAAAACTCAAAAGCCTGATTATTCAACTGTTTGTCTGACAGACTGGACAGCCTTGAGCCCATGGGAGCTGGCTGTCAGAATAGGACCAGATTTTTAGGAAACACCCATTTCAGGCCGAGGTCCACAGGTTTGGTCCAGCTATGGAGTCCAGGTCGAGTCTTAGTCATGTCCTTTTTTTGTGGGAACTTTGTCAACCCAGAGTCAGAGGAACTGGTCCCAAATCTCACACCTATACACTGATGTCATTTGGAAGGTCAGTTTCCTTCTGCCACAGTTTCTTCATCTGTGAACTAAGGGATTTCTATAAGATTGCAGACTTGGGGGCTATTTTCCTGCAGGTGTTTCACTTCATTCAAATCTCATTTGGCAATCCCAACTTTTTCTGAAACTGGACTAGAACAGTACTGAAATTAGTCATACATGGAATTTAAGTAGACTGGAAACAATGAGCATGCTCATTTCTGTTCATGTTGATTGAATCTGAGTAAATAGTATATATTGAAAGCATAAAATAAATTACTTATGAAATGTCACCTTTACATCTTTCATTGGAAAGAAAACAGAGTTTAAATTTCCTTCTGGTCAAAGTCAAAATGTTTTCCTGGGATTCCAAAGTCTGATTTTAAAATAGGCTTTTTCCTGTTTGGGGGCTCTGCTGCTATCATTTGCTTCACCAGAACATAGTTTCTTCTCATCTCACTCCTTAGAAAGGCTTTCACATACCACCCACCTGTAGCAGCCAGTTCTACCTCCTCAGTCCCCTTCCAACTTTTCCCATTACCTTGATTTATCCATAAGAAAGCTTTATGAAATCAAGGGATGTGTGATTGACTTTTTTTTTAATATTTTATTTATTTATTTGACAGGCAGAGATCACAAGCAGGTAGAGAGGCGGGGGGGAGGGGGGGAGGAAGCAGGCTCCCTGCTGAGCAGAGAGCCCAATGTGGGGCTCGATCCCAGGACCCTGGGATCATGACCCGAGCCTAAGGCAGAGGCTTTAACTCACTGAGCCACCCAGGCGCCCCTGTGATTTACTTTCTTCTGGGTCTTCAGTGTCTCCACCAGTCCCTGGCACTAAGTGCCTACTCTATAAATATTTGTCAAATACATGCATAAGTTTTTTAAAAATTGGGAAGAGCTAGCCAAATCATTATTATTTTAATGAGGTGGGAATAGTACGATGTTTGTAGATAACACATATTTAAATAAAATCAATTTTAATAGAATTTTTAATCCTATATGGCTGTTTGAGCTTGGGCATATCAATTGAACCTCGATTTCCATATTTGCAAAAGAAAATAGAGACCATTCTTACATCTCCAGGGTATTTTGAAGTATAAGATAGTAGGTATTAGAGCACTTCACAAACTGTAAATACATGTTAGTTATAACAGCCCAAAGCAGCCACAATGCTAACCATCTCTATGATTCAAATAAAATAAAGTAGAAGTACATATTCTGGGAGGCAGAGATAAAATACCAAGGGAAATTTTAGTAGAAGCAGTGAAGATGAATAAATATTTTGAAAACTGGAGATGGAAAGAATATTCCAAAAAGCATAGAGTCAAGCAGAAAAGAGGGCAGGTGGGAAAGAAAAAGTTTCTGTCCATCCCCCATCATAAAGCATCTAAGGAGATCCATGTAAAAATAACAATAATAAGAATATGAGCAACACTTACAAAGCAGTAACAAAGTCCAGATTCCAATTTTCTAAAAGTAACCTATTGAGTGGTTTTCATTAGAAATTCCACTGCTCTCCCACGGTTATTTTTAACTCCTGGTAAATTCACTTGGGATTAGAATGGCTGATTGCATTGTCCTGCAAAGCATCCTCCCCATCCAGGGACACAAAGTTTTCCTGCTCTTTCCCTGACAGAACAATGGAATCTGTACCTAAAAGTCGAGAGAGATTAAAACAATGCTAGTGGAAAGCATCTACTTACTTGATAAGGTGAGGTACGCACTCAATGTTTGGAGTTTTCGAAGTGAAAGGGGAGGCCACAGATGCCTCCTGCTCTGATAAAGAGATGCCCACGTGAGCCATTTTCAAAGCCTGAAAGCAAAGAGTCAGCTTACTCTCCATATACACTCACATATATCTCTCCTAAGGCTACATGAGAAAAGTCTGTCAAGCTAGCCACAATGTGGCTTGTGGACCCAAGTACTAGCCAGGAGATGGCCAGATTTTGCTCTGCCTACTATATAAGAAAAATATGGCACTGGGATACTTGGCCAAAGAAGTGGGGAGTCCAGAGCCATATTCTACCTCATTTGGTCTATGCCAACCACTAAGGCATTGTGGGCTTTGGTTGAAACCCTCCCAAACCTTCTACATCAGTTTCTCCAACAAGAACAATGGAGGTAGTGTATGTCCCAGGGATACTATCTCTAGAGAACTCCAGGCAAGCACAATCAAGTGTAAGTCTTTGTCTGTCCTAGTGCCACTATGGCCCCATACACTGACAGCTACTTACCCCACAGTCATTGGCCCCATCACCGCACATACCTACAAAGTAACTAAAAGGGAACCATGTCAAATGTAAGAGATATCAGAGCAATTTTACCTATTAATTTCTCCAATTAAAAAGATAAGTTTAACTTCATTACTGAGGAATTGAACTGATTATTCATTGTAAGGGAGTTTTCCTAAGAGTCTAGTTTGACTAAAAGTAAAGTGTGACTCAGCAGTCCAGTGCACCATTCCTGAATCCAAGCATTTCAGGGAGACCCTGAACATCGCTGTTTAGGAAGTGACTTTGTTGGCTATAAAGTGGGATGTTCACAGATGATGATGTGATACCATGGCACAGTGAAGAGGGCAACAGATTTGAAACCAGACAGAGATCTTTGGACCTGATCACTAGGCTATTTTGGCTATCATTTTTCTCTCCTACAAAGTGTTATACGTATTCAGTGAGGTGCTGTATGGAAGAGTGCCTTATAATCTCTAAAACAAAACAAACAAAACAAAGTTACTTGTTGGTGCTGTTAACAGTAACAGGAGAGGAGATCTGCCATCTTAGCAGTCACTCAACTAAAAAATGCAGTGTCAGGCCCAGATTTTGAAGAAAGAAAACACATCCCTGCCTCAGGATAGTTTTTTGAGGTTACATACAGACTGCTTTCACTGGTGACAAAAATTATAGATAGTCTGCTTTTTAAGGTAGGAGTGTTCTCACAGCATTTACCGAATTGGCTATACTTCTCTTCCACACTGTCATATGAAGGCAACTCATTTACTGTCTGTGTTGTCAACCATGTGGAAAAGACAGGGCTTTCTGAATCAAGAAACTTGCCTAGTGACTGAATCAAGTAGGAGGATTAAGTGGGAATGAGTAGGAGTAGAAGTTACATCTGTATGGTCCAGCACCAGAAGTAAAGAAAGCTTTCAGGACTCCATGGGTTCTATTAACAAGAAATAAAAGGTCCTAAATGATGGGCACGTTAATTGAACTGTTTACTCTGTAATGAAGACCCTTGTGTTGGAAGAGAATAATTTTTCTGATTTAGGACAGAAAAGATTCTCTGTCATATAAATGTTTTCATATTTTTAAGGTAATGTGAATCTCTTGCCATATAAATCACCTTATATCAGAACTGTGATAACTTATAAAACCTAAATTTTCATTGTACCTCAGGAGCTGAACTCAAACTACACTTCCACGTTCATTTCTCACCCTACATTTTCATGCCCTATATGTCCTGGTCCAGTGATTCTCAACTCTGGATCCACAGCTGACTTACTAGAGGAGATCTATAAAAAACACTAATGTCTAAGCCTCACATGAGCAACTGAATCAGAATCTCTGGACAACACTGTCTTGGCATTGTTATGTTTTCAAAACTCTGGAATTGACTGTCATATATAGTTAGGTTAAGAACCACTGCCTTGGCCAAGGTAGGTGACTTCCTGTACCTCTTACACTCTCCCTGACTGCCATGCCTCCAGGCACTTCATACCACCCGAAATGGCAAAGAACCTACTCCAGTTTCTGAAATTCTTCCACCAGACTGGATTTCTGCCCAGGAGACATTCTTGCAAAGATGGTCCCATTGATCAGTATCTGTAAGGAACATGAGAGAAAATGCAGCATGTCAGTTAGCCATACATGAAGTAATTGATAATACTCAGAACACTGGGTACAAAATCCATGAATGGCAAAAATTGTTTGTTTCCAAGAAGTCCATTTTTTGATTTTAAGACATTGAGACTTTAGTAATCAAATAAGTGAGCAGGAGACCAAAAATCCGTAAAGACGTAACAAAAATATTGATTAAAATGATGATCTTCAGGAATTTAGCTGAGCTGTCATTGAAAATATGGTAAAAAAAAAAAAAAATCCAGACCTTAATGGAATCTTGAGTCAGTAGAGTAGCAGAAATTATGAGATATCCAGAGGTTAACATCCCAGGAAAAGGAAAAGAGGTAACTGCTTCTGAGAAAATTGTTCAGAACTAGCAGAAAAACAGCCTAATGATGAAATAGTGACAATTTGTGATCTTTGATTTAACTACCATCTGGACTTGACCAATTGTGAAACTCAGCTAATATCCCAAGCCTAATCTGGGCTATGGAACATTGATGGTTTGGAGATATTAAACCTATACCAGCTCCATCCACCTGAGCTTTATCCTATAGAGTCTAAATTCTTCTGTGTTAGATCTCTACATTCCCTGCTCATTTTGGCAGTAACTCAGCTTAATGTTCAGTCAGCCTCAAAGTCTTTATTCTTTTTTTCCTAAATAGTACCTAAGAGGATAAGCAATTGAATTTAAAAAAAAAAGAATAAAAACCATCTATCTTTGTATTATACTGGATATAGTCTTTTTCCAGTTTGTCTATATGTTATATATAATACTTACCTGCCCCCACTATTGTTCTTCATCAGAAAAGTGTTAAGTTTGACTGGCTTTTGTATACGGTTTCTCTATCAAAAACCTAATGGAATTCCTCTATTCTTGGCCTGCCTTCCTGTATAATTGCTGGATTTCCGCTAGTAGGAGACCCCTCACTATGCCAATATAAAGACAGCCACCCAAAAGCAATATTTATGATTGGATAATTCCTTAATAATTTATTCCTATAGATGATAAGAAATTGTCTAATCAAATTCACTGATTTTAAATCTAGTAGGAAATGAGACAACAAAAATATCTGCCTTTTTTTTAAATCTATTCAATAGGTATATCTTATCTATAGAGGCTTGAAATTACTTAGGAACATGTTCTGTAAGTGACATCATCAGCATCTTTACTGGGAGATTACCTTTGGTAGTAGGCTGCTGAAATGTTGACTTATAACCTGAAAAGATTTTCCACTTAAGGCAAAATGGTAACCTCCTTCTCTGTCATTATCAGAGATATCTTCCCTGATATTAATGTAATTATCCTGCAAAGCAAGACACAATTACTTTACACATTTGATAGAGATTTGGTAAAGAACCACAAAAATATCAAAGAGAAGAAAAAGATGACAGTCTGGTGTCTCTTTAAGAGTCACACTCCAGCCCTGATTCCTCAGAGAAGCACTTTCTCTTTGCTAGATCAATCGTTGCACAAACAGCCTCTAGTGAATAGGAGAATAACACTTACTCATGTCTTGTTCTCATCCTGATTTGACTGTGGTGAGTCCCAGAAAAGAGCACATTTCACACATTTCAAGTGTACTATACAGAGCATTACAGCTTAACAAATCTCTCCCTGAAGTGAGAACTTACAATTTGTTTTCTTATAGGATTAATATTGTCCCACAAGGACACAATGGAGATAAGATACTGACAAGATTGGGAATAGATGAATAAAACTTTTTTCCCACCCTGAAGACATAATCTAATTTTCCAATGCACACAGCAGTTTCCCTCCCAGGGACTAAATCTCCTTTGGACCGGAGGGGATGGCTAGCAAGCAAGAGGAAGATGAGAAATTAGATTCACAGTCCCGCTTACTACATTCTTTCTTATATAGAGCCAACAAGAGCCAAAGCTTGAAAGAATGAATTCTTCCCAGCACTCAGGAAAACACTGTACATTAAAGCTCAGTAGGACAGTATGAGAAAGTGATGGGAGCTCTTCAAATAGCATATGTGTTAGACATTTGGAGAAATATGTTGACTCTAGGTTACCTGTACATCTTGGCCAATCAGAGCTGCTCAGCAGCCAACACTGTGAGCCATAATATTGCAAAAGGTCTGTTTTTTAGGTATACCTGATTGCGATATGAAATCTGTTTCTTCTCCTCTACTAATTTCCAACTTATAGATGCTGAGGAGGACCCAATGGTTTCATTTGCTTCAATGAGAATGACTTTTTGGTTTTCAGAAACCATTCCAGACTTCCTGGCCACTGTTATTGCAGTCTGAAGATTGTCACCTACAAGAAAGGAGAAGTATAGCAAGATGGGGTTGAATAAATAGAATCAATTCATGTATGGCCTGGAAAACTAGGGTAAGGAGTTCAGAACTTGTTTTAGGTGTGAAAATAAATAATTTCTAAGTCTCTCTCACTCTGATTCTCCATGGATTCATGATCCCTTTTGTGATTCTTTTTGCTTTTCATCTGGTTACTTCAAAACCTACCAGTATACATTTTTCCAGAGAGTGGGAAGGAAAAAGAAAAAGGTGAATTTCAAATCTATCTCCATCATTTTTTAGCTTGGTAAACATTAAGCAAAACCCCACTGATTTAATATTTTATCACGTGGTTCCACTTTCAGCCAAACTGGAAAAAAAAAACCATTAAAATCTATCTCTCCCACTGATTACAGTGGAAAACTATGTGAAAAATACAAAAAACAACTATCCAAGGATTTTGAAGAGTAAACATAAGCAGGCAGAATGTGGAAGAGAGTTGAATCTGGAGAAACAATCTACAAGGTGATGATATTTTTGGCTTTTTTTTTTTCTCTTTCCTCCCACATGTTTGACCTGAATGTGAACCTTAGTCCCAGAGCTGTGAAGGAAGCTGAAACTCCAAGAGAAACTTAATCTTTCTGGCCAAAGAAACCAGGGGAAAAAAAAAAAATAAAGAGCTTGAAGGCTGAAGAATTATGGGACAGACCCAAGAAAGAAGATAGATAGACAAAAAGACTAACTCAGGATATGAACTCAACTCAGAGTTGTGCATGCATAGAACAAACCCAGAGAAAAGCAAAAGCCTCAGGAACTGAACTATGATATTAATCACCTCATACATCCTAGAGTTTTCCTTGCTAAAACAAACAAACAAACAAATAAACAAACAGCCTCAACACTCTCCAGAGGATTTTAACAGGATCCAAGTTCTTGTAATATAATAATTTAAATGTTTAGGATATTCAACATGCAAAAAAAAAAAAAAAATGAACCTGGAAAATGTAGTCAATTCTCAAGGGGAAAAAAAAAAATCAACATTTGCTTGTCCAAGGATGACCCAGATGTTGGACTTTAAAAACTAAATGTTTTTAAAGCAGCCCTTATAAGCCTCCTCCATGAGGTGAAGGTTAGTGCTCTTAAAATAAATGACAAGATAGAAGTTCTCAAGTAAAAAAAAAAAAAATACACTCCGTAAGTAAGAACCAAATGACTACTTCAAAATTGAACAATATAATAACTGAAATAAAAAATTCATTGGATGCTCCCAAGAGCAGAATGGAGATGACAAGAAAAGAAGTCAATGAATTTAAAAGATAAATCAATAGAAGTTATGCAATCTGAAAAACAGAGAGAAAAATTTAAAAACAAAAGAACAGAGATGGAAGAATAACAAGATTCATGTCATTAGAGTCCAGGACGGAGAGGAGAAAGGAATGAGAACAGGAAAAAACAATTTTTTTTGAAGAAGTGAAGCAGAAAAAATCCAAAATATGGTAAAAGATTTAAATTTATATATTTAAGAAGTTTGGTGAATCTCAAGCAAGATAAACTCAGTGAGAACCATACCCAAAAACATTATAATCAAACTTCTAAAAACAAAGGTAAAGAAAATATCTTAAAAACAGAGAAAACAATATATTATATATTAGAGAATGATTATTTGAATTATCACAGATTTCTCATCAAAATTCATGGAAGAAAGATGACAGTGGAATATTCTTGAAGTGCTGAAGAGAGAACAGTTAACTCAGATTCCTATAGCTAGCGGAAGAATCATTCAGAAATAAGGAGAAATAAAGACATTCTTAGATATGTCTTATTACTTATCTAAGATAATTTGTTGCATATACATGGCAACTATAACATAAAGGAGAAAAAGACAGAGGACTTTTATGTTTGTAAGTCTTTTTGAAAGGGTAGGTACAGATGTTGTGATTCTTGGAGCAACCACTGAACAATAAATAACGTAACACCTGGCTGACTATCCCTGAAATGGCTTTCTTCAGATTTCTACCAAAGTATTTACGAGAATCTCCAGAAGAGCTAATTAATGGGTGAGAGCTTCTCTATCTACCCTGAGGCTGGAACCCTGAGCCCTAAGAAGAGTTCACCACATGCCTTAGCAAGTCACCAAGAGTTTGGCGGCTTTGCAACACAAGACCATTTTGTTATCCACCACCCTAGAAGTTCAACTGTTTGGGAGATTCAGCCCAGGTCTGAGCCTCAATCATCTGACAGAGAAATATAACAAACTATTCAAGAAATCCCAGAAGCTAAACAAGAAAAGATCAGGCAAGAACAACCAGAACACATGAAAGTCAAAATAGAGTAGTTGTTGAAGATAGATGAAACCTGCATTAGAACATTAAAAATAAGGAATGCACTTAAAAAAAACTCAAATGTACCTTCCTCTCTCCCCACCACCACCAAAACAAAAAAGGTTTTAAGGGCCATTACTGCCCCAAAACATGATTTCAGAACTTAACACTTAAGAGGTAATAATGGTCATTTTTGGAACCTGAGTTTGTGCTTTGGAAAAATTGGATGCAAAAAAAATAATCTTAAACACAAAGCAAAATTATAACAAATACAGAATCACAAGAAAAAAGATAAGAGACTACGAGGATAGATCCAGGAAGCCTATCATGTGAACAACAGAAACTCCAGAAGGGAAAAAGGAGGAGACAAAACAAAGGCAATAATTAAATGAACAGTAGAAGAGATTTTCCTGACAGGAAGAAGATAGATTAAAAGGCTCACTATGTTCCATATTCAATTAATGTAAAAAGATAAACATATAGACATACCCCGGTAGCATTTCTAAACTCCAGAATTAAAGAAAAGGATTATATAGGGAAGAGAACAAATTAACTACAGTGGACAGACGTTAGGCTTGTAATAACATCTGAGATCATTAAGAAAAAAAAAAAAAGACTATAACCCCCAAATCCTATACCCAGGCAAGATATCATTCACCTGTCAGAGTGAAGAAAGATATCTGAGATATGTAAGAATTCAGAGAACATATCACCCTTCCATCCTATCCAAGGACAAGTCTTGGGGAAAATATTTAACCAAGTGAGCCAAGAAAGAGAACAGAAATTCCTACGTGAGGGCAGAAGAGAAGAGGTAGTGTACAAAATTATGTATTTCATTTCAAATCTAAGGATAGATTGTGAGAATGTGTCAAATAAGTGCTAAATAAATATTTTTGAAACAGAAGGGTCATAACCTAAGGGGAATCCGAAGTAGTTAATTAACTCAGCAATGCCTAGACATTGGATTGAGGGACTAAAAAGGGATAGAGTAAAAGTGATCCTAAAGTCTCTTGGATTGCAGTAATAGAATGGAAGATGGAGAAGTACAGAGGGGAAAGTAGAAGTATCCTAGAGTTCTCTGCAGTGACATTGGGTTCAAGGAAAGTGGGCTGGGGAATATGGGCTCTGGTGGGGTAATACTGTATCTTGGTGACACAGTTATCACAATTTAGATGCATTGGACTTAAAAGCAGGGGAAGAAAGGCACACACTCAAACAAATGGATGCATTAAGACATCATCAGTTCCACTTAGAAGGATTCATTAAGAAATTCCACACACTTCTCTTGCATGATCCTTTTTCACCCCTTTCCTGTTTGTGTGATTTGGGGTTTGAAAGAAGTACGGGTATAGCAGTTTTTACTACCGGAATAATAGACCTCATTATTGATGGGCCTTCAGTGTAGTTTACAGACCACACTGACTGAACATTTCTCTTCCTCTAACATTTAACAAAAATCACCATCTTTGCATGGCTCACATCTTCTTATCAGGCAGGTGTTATCCCAAATGACCCCTCTCTGAGCAGATACCACATATATATTAGCCAGTCAGACACACTTTACCATATCATTCTGTTTTGTTTCATGTACCTCATAACTCTTAAAGCTAGCTGCTTATTTGCTCACCTGATTGATTGATTTTCTATCTCACCTCACCTAAATAGAAACTTGGTGAAAACAGTAACTTTGCATTTTCTGTTGCCAATCTCCAGTACCTAGAATGGTGTCCAACCCACAGGAGGTTGTCAACAATCTTTAGGAGATGAGTGAATCTTGCCTATTTCCGCATCAAATTCTTTCTGTTTTCACATATATGTTGCTCTATACCTGTGACCATTACAGTCCTTATCCGGGCTGAGATGAGTTCTTCCAGAACAGGTTTTGTCTCGTCCTTCAGCTGATTCTCCAAGATCAGCAATCCCAGAAATATCAGGTCTGATTCTACTTTGTCCCTGGAAATATATACATGTAAATGAGCAGAAATAGCACATTGTGGTCTTTCTTTGGGGAAGCAAAACAAAAACAAAGGCAAATAGGTTCCTGTCAGAATGGTTCCCACTCACCTGCTTAAGCACCATTCCTTAACTACTACATACATGCCAGGAAATACCCAGAAAGAAGACAGGAGGGGACAGGAAGGGCACCGAGACATTTACTCTGACTGAATTAATTGGAAAAGAGAGTATTTATTAAGTGAAATATTTGCTTTAACTTTCATAGAGAATGAATCAAATGATTCAAAGTCTTCTTTCTTTGCTGTGACTAGTCTGATTTCCAGCACCTCACCTGTTAGCAACCACCTGGGAGGAGTTCTAGCTCTGGTACTGAACATCGTACAAAGTTAAGTGAGGCTCAAGAACAAGAAAACAAAATGCCAGTTTCTCCAGAATCCAGGCCTATAAGTAATACTCTTTCAACCCCAGGAGATCTGAAGCTCAAAACACAGCCCTCTCTCTCCTCCCTTCCCTTCCTCCCTCTGCAGACAGGCAGCATTGCTCTTTTGCATAAAGTGTGAATGTTTCTGCAAGGAAGTGGGGCCTCTGAGGCTCCTAATCACAAGACCATCACCAAGACATTTCATGGAATTAAGTGCAGGGGAGTAATATTAAGGTACCTTTCAGGGACCCAAAAATTCTCCCATGATTCATTTATCTGAGACCCAGACCTCTCTAGCAGACACAAGGGCAAGACACCAGTATTGCCTAATTCTGGCTGAAATATGAATGAAAGCAGCACCCAGGAGAGCACCTGGCCTTGCTTGCCATGGGCGTCTCAATGCTGGGCCTCACGTCAGCCAGGGGCAGGGGCTAAAGTCAGTCATGCTCCTAAGACACTACTAACATCTCCACCAGAATGGCTGGAAGGAAGTCGGCAGAGTTTGCACTACTCACCCCAGGAACTTCCCATTCTTCGGAACCTGGAATTAAGTCTCTGTGTAATCTGGTTCCAAACTAATTTTTCAGCTTTCTCTATCACTAAATTCTTCAACTACCCTAACGTCCAGACAAGGTGACCCAGCCACCATGGTTATGCTCTGTACTCAACCATCTCGAAACATTTGCTCTAGACTGCCATAAGACATTCTTTCTTATTTCATGGAGAAGGTTGTAAGTTCCCCTGTGATCTGCCATTTAAACTTCCCATTTATATTTTGAGAGCCACTTCACATGTGCTTCCCCATAAAAACCTCCCCAGGTAGAAAAAATAGCTCCCTCTGCATCTTACCTCTGCCTCAGGATAGTATGCATTTTATTTGTTCCTTTATCACTCACCATTCTTTGTTATCTAATCTGTCTCAACAACTTGAGGACTAGCTTGCCTGGTTCAACGATCGGCTCAACAACATGCATGTGGTGCCCAGCACAGAGGAAGTGCTCAGACAGGGTACCCTAAGTTGAAGTGCTCTGGTGTCTGATGTGACCATTTTTTTGATAGGCAGTCTAGGAAAATTTATTTCCCTTTTCAGAAATTTTGCTGTCAGAGGGTTTTGTGGAAAGCAAAGCCAGTCTGTCAAGTGATTGACCATTTACTAAATACCTAATTAGGTGAAAGGAACAGGACTAAGGAAAAGGCAAGGCAGAGAGAATAGGCAGAAACTACAATAGCCCCTAACTCCAAAGATTTCATGTTCAACCAACAGGACAACATTAGACTTGATCACCTCAGTTGTATAGAAGGCTGAGAAAAGTACCATGATGTACAGATAATTGTCCTATGGAGTCAGAGAGGAAAATATAATCATTTTTAGGTGGAGTGATTGGAGGAACTTTCCTGAAACAGAAGAGATTTGAGCTCTTCTTTGAATGATAACTTAGTTCATCCCTGATTGAGGTCCTCCAATCTTTCTAGTGGCCCTTGTATCCAAGGACATGATATGATATGACATGATATGACATAAGTCAACCACAAGGCATCAGACTGGGTCAATAAAATGGCCACAGGGTCTACCATCTGACATACTCTGCAACCTACTTGGCACTCCTATTTCTGGTTCCTCTGGCACATGGTGTTCATAGGATTCAATATAAAATAATCAGGAGACTATACTTCTAATCCCAGATCTGCCACTATCTTGCTGTATGGCCATGGGCAAGTCACTTTCATTGTCTGGTCATCTATTTCTTATTTTGTGAAAGATGGTGGTAAAACTAATGGATTGCCAAGATCTCTTCTAACTCTAACACTACATGATCCTTCTTTTCATGAAGTTCAATATGAAGTAAAGAAATAACCAAGAAGTAGAGAAGTGGTCCCTTGAGGGATCTCAAGGTCTGCAACTGGAATCACTATTCTATCTTTTCCTGCTTCTGCACAGATATCATACATCCTCCTGAAACATCCAAAAATAATAAAGAATCGAACTGTAACACGAAAGAAGCATTGTCATCTGTGAAATTACACTTCATGTTCTTAAAATCCATGCAAAGGCTGAAATATGCAAAAAGTGGGCCAAGAACACTCAAAGAAAGTATAATATCAGTGCTGAAAGCACTTTGAGTAAACTTACACACACTCGCACACACATCCCCCTCGAAAGAAAGACTGTTCTGCTCTAATTAAGGATTAGCAAAGGTAATCAGGTAAATTAGCTTAGCTAGGGATAGATGTAGTGGTGCGGTGGCTTTAGCACATGGGGGGCAAAGCAACAACCTAAGATTAGATCCTATGAGATCCTAGAAGTGTTTAGATATTACCAGACTTTGAAAAAGTTGGAATTTCAGTGTTGTTAGCCAGGCCGTGTACTCTCCTCTGTACCATTCCCTACGGCTTATGTGCCTTCACCATTAGTGCTTTGTTATCTGCAGCAGCCCCAAAGCCATTATTTTGAAATGTGTAGATATGCAAATATTTTATTATAATAATCAGAAGCAGCAGCATGGTAGCCAGAGTCCTGATATATATCTGTCAACAGGTTCTCAAGAAACAAAGTTCCATTCCCAATTCTGGTCTATCCTAGACCCAAAATTTCTTTTCTTTAAAATGTGACATCCAATCTCATAGTTCACTTGTAGCTCTCTGACTTGAGTATGTGAATGGCTTGTATTGATTAAGTTACAGTAAATACCCAGAGTTGTAATAGCCCAAGTTTTGAGGGTCAGTCTAAGGTGGTCACAGGAATCCAATACTCAGGGATTTTCAATGTGCTTCTTGCCTCTCTGCCCATTCACAAAATGACTGAGTTGGGGCATTTGGATGATTCTCAGCAGGAGTGGTACTGCCTCTAGAGGACATTTTGGAAAATTTTCAGACATCTATCAAAGATTTTCTGCAATGATCAATGCACAGTAAAGAATTCCCCTGCATCCCACATGCCTTTCGAATATTTTACAGGACATTCATGGACATAAAAATATCATTTATACTTTCCTAAACCAGCATAGGCTTATACAGTTTATATTGTACCATTATTACAGTATATAGTATACTGTATTATTAAAATATACCTAATACTACTAATATTATTTTAAACGAATATACTTCCCCTTGTTGTGTTTTACATATAAGCACAAAACATCTTTGCACAGTTTTGATATCCTGTTGAACTTTTCAGGAATGTAACTACCATGTAAATTGAAAAGAGATTATACAGTTTTATTCAGTTTAACCAAGAATTTGTAACTATTTCAGAGTCATCTCACTGACAGCACAACTGCTGGTGGTATTTGAGATTTCAATATGTAAACACACCTGTATCAGTTGGCACTCTTAGCTGTTGCAACCACCCCCCCGCCTCATGATTCTACACACAGGTGCAAGAGTATATTGCTTCAGTTTGATTTGCTGGAGTCAGCAGAGCAAATACTGAATTATTACTTTTTGTCAAGAATTGTACTTTTGCTTCTATTTTTACTATAGGAGAGGGCATTATAATTATTTTTATAGAGTATGTGCAGATCATATTACATATGAATTTTATCTTAAAGGAAGTGGTACAAAATATAATTACAGTAATATGACTCTGACAGGGTTGAACACAATTATGTTAGATCTCACAAATTTAAAACCCAAAATAACAAAATAAGCCTTGATTATCTCCACAGCAGTGTTACCCGTAGAAGCTGACACAGAGTATTGGACATGGCAGTGGAGGCAAAATAAACACAGTAATCTCTAACCCATGGAAAATAAAGCAACAAATTTGATCTAATAAATACTCCAGCCCATTTTAGTTTTTAAGCACTCCTTTTTTACATATCAAAACTTTCTCTAGAAAGGCTCCTCTGTAACTTTTCTTGCTTTCTTAAAAACATTATCTGGATCACACATTAAATCTAAGCTCTATTATTAAGTTGAGTATCAAGAAATTTTGAAAAAAAATAAAATAAAAAAATTTTAAAAAAGAAATTTTTTCAGACAAATGCTATGTTTACTAACTCAACAAATTCACTAACTCTAAAAAAAAAAAAATAGCTACTTGTATTTGGTTCAAAATGAGGTCATAACCATAATTTCAAACTCTCTGAAACACTGGTTATATTCATGTTTGTGTCAAATTAGAACATATTTTGTAGTTTATACAGCTATTTCTCATAAATTCTCCCAGTGTTCACATCAGCTTTGTGATTAAGGCAGGACAAGAATGACTATATCCTTGTTTACCAAGCTTTATGCACACAAAATCCCAGCAAGCTATGTTGCTCAGTCCCCTGCCTAGTCCACTGCCCAGCAAACCATTCTGCCTTATCAAATCCTTCCCACTTACCTTGTCAGGGCAGTGCTGTGATGATCCATTTCTAGCTTCTTGTAGGCCAGTGCTATCACCCGGAAGCCCTGTGTTGTATAACTCTGAAGTTCGCTAACAAAACTAGTTGGTACTGTTCAGAAAATAATTAAGATTAGTATGCAACATTTACTCAGTTAGTATTGGTGGAGAAATTCTTTACAAACAAATTCGATTATTTCCCAAGAAAACACACTTCTAAAAAGATACACAAATAAGTCAGTGGGAACCCTAAACATAATTACGTTGTCAGGATTGACCTCTTGGGATCCAGTGAAACTGAAATGAGAATGAAGCATTGGAGGGAAGAAAGGAAGGAAGGAAGGAAAATGTAAAAAAGATGGGGAAAGCATGTAATTCTTTTTTCTCCAGTTTAACCAACAAACATTTATGGAGAGTCTACCTATAATGTATGTGTCAGGTGTCGAGTCTGCAGAGACTAAACTGCAGGCCCTGCTCTAGAGATCTCTGTCTCTGAGGGTAGAATGAGGTCATTGCCATTGCAAGGGATCCAAGTAATTGCAATGTACTATGGAAACACTGTGAGGAGCTTATATCATACTGGCAGAAAGTAGGTAGATGAAGGAAGGGGAAAGGCATTTTTGACCAAGGAAGCACCGTAGGCTCAGACATGGAGACACAATACATCAAGACTTGAGTAGTGAGTGCAGCTCAGGAAAGCACAAGAGGGGAAGACAGTACTGGTAAAGCATATCTGGAAAGTATGATGAGAGTCAGATCATGAAGGTCTTAGATATGATTCTAAAGGAGTATGAGACTATCCTGGAGCCTGTGGGAAGCAACCAGAAGAATAAAAACAAGAAAGTGGCAACATGGTTACAGTATGTGGTGGAAAAACCAATCTGATCCCAGTATGAAAGGTGAATCAGAGTAGGGGAGACCAGGGGCTGGAGTTCGATTCACCAAATATTGAAGGGATCCTGTGGAGGGATGATGAGGGTCTGAGCTAATGGAGTGACAGGGCCATGGATTAGCAGTTGACAAAACAGAGGCTGTGAAGAGAGGGAGGAATCAGGGACAAATCGTAAATTAGAGGTAGCAGTGTAAATTAGTAGTACCATTCACCAAGATGGAAAATATAGGAAGCAAGAAAGATAAGTATTGAGTTTGGGATGTCAGCTGAGTCATCACATTAGCAATGACCAGTGGGCAATTAGAGTTATAGATTTAGTGTTGGTGAGACACATTTGGGCTGGAAATACAGATTTGTCAATTGTACTACAAATCTATTCACTTACCTGTCTCAGGTTGGCAAAAGCTGGCCACCCTTTCTGGTGCACCTTTCATGAATGCCAGCCTGTCACCCCCCATCTCTTGGGCAATGACTGTCATCCTCTGCAGTGCTGATGAGAATGGGAACTGATGCAGGATTGCAATTCCTTCCACTGGGACCTGGTTGAGGGATGAGGAATGGAGAGGGACATACCAACATAGTTCTTAGATATTAGGAATTAATTACTCCTCCCTCTATTCTTATTTTAGCAGATACGGGAACCAAGGTATTAGCAATTTTCACATACGGAATTCAAAGAAGACATATCTGTGCCCTTTCAAAACTGTAGGCTTGATGATATTTTCCCTTTAAGTTTGAGCATTATGGGGTAGATAGCAGGCAAGTCTTACCTGGCTGGCTGTTTTGCAGGGCTTAACTACCATGGCATGTGCTGGCACTCCTGTGATGTGGAAATCGTCCCCAGAAATAGCCATCTCCTATTTCACAAATGGGATATTTCGTTGTAAAGATTTATTTATTTCTCATCATCCACTAATACCAGGCTCAAACTCACCCCTTGAGAAAATCCTGAGACCACCTCAATGTACTCTCGGTATCTCCTCCCTCAGCCAGATGGAGGTGAACGAGACTTATTTCACCACGGGGGGAAAAAGTGCATTGGAAATACAGCAGAACTTGAAGGGCAGATACTTCTGAATTATTCATGCAATTTATCCTGCTTTCTCTGTTGGAATGTGCTGCATAAAGCTTCATTCTCCACTTCTGAAGAGCTTAACTTGAAAATAGTGAGCATGAAGAGCCAGACTTGTGTGCAAGGGTCTTTGTTTTCCTAAAGTTTGAAGCTGTTCCTGCCCTTCCCTCTCTATCTAACTTAAATCAATAGTCCTCAGGGCCAGGCAGGGCAGGGACTGTGATGGGCATGGCTAGTGTTCAGTAAACACTCAGTCATTGCTGAAATAATAACCCTAAATTATAGTCAAAGGAACCTTTTACCCAAAGATGTCAAAATGCTTTGTAATCATATCAGCCAGCAGCTGAAAAAAAAAAAAATCTCAGACAGGAAATTGTAATTCCTACTTAAAGATACAGAAACAGTAACCTAGGAAGGATGGGGGACTGGCAAGATTACCTCGGCCTGCTACAGAACCATGTCGCACAGGAGCTGGAAGGGACTCTAGAGATTGCCTCCTTCAGTGGGGCTAACACATGTACCACAGGGGTCTAGAGCTGCACCAGGATGCAGGGGGTGGAGGTGGGCTTGTGGCTAAGTAGATGGAAGGCGCTTCCCGTACTTCATGTGGTACTCAACCACAGCAACTCCAACTGTTGGTGTTTTATAGAATACTTCTGAATAAGGTTTCCTTTTTGTGTGTGAAGAAAGATAATTTTTGTAGTTTTTTTTTATTACTATATTCAGTTAGCCACCATATAGTACATCAGGTTGAGATGAGCACTGGGTGTGATAGACAGCTATGCAAATACAGTTTCCTTTTAAGAAAAGATTTCAGTTTGGTTGCTTTGTTTTGTTTTGTCTGCTTTATAGGAACACTGCTGATCTAATTCAGCCTCATCGTTTTAAGGTCATGAGAGCCAGAGGCCCAACAAGAGAGCTGACTTCACAGGGTCAAGTAGAATAGAGCCAAAACTGGAACTGGGAAGCCAGACTACAGAGCAAAACCAGAACCAGAACTGGGAAGTCCTGAACTACACCATTTGTTCTTAAATCTCCTTCGAAGTCGCAACAAAAGTTCTTTCATGGTTTCCCTTTCTCTTGTTTTTAGCTTTGGAAATAAAATCAATATTTAATGAATAAGAATAAAACTTTTGGGAACAATGGGTTATCCTAAGCACAGAAGACAGTGCTGTTTCCTAATCCCCACATTCTAGAAAACTTTAAAACCAGACCTTGCTCAAGAGTCGGAAAATAATTATACAATAATTATATTGTCTCAAGAGTGGGAAGATATATAATAATCATAATTACATTAATCCTATTAACCTGTAATAGTCCAGGCACACTACCAGGGATTTTTTTTTAAATGCATCATTCTATTTAATGCTCACAATAACCCTACAATGGAGATAATATTATTAGCCACATTGTACAGGTGTGGAAAACAGGCTTAGATTAGTTTGCATGTCACTACCACACGCCACTCTTTATTGTAAACCTCACACTTGTAAGTACTGAATCTGTGTTGTCCTAGCATTGACGATGCTTCTGAGCTTCTGTGAAGAGCAGGGTCTTACCCAGGTGGTGGCTTCAAACATCTTGAGATCCAGAGGATCTCCTTGGATGGTCCCATCTTGAAGGATCAGAGAGTGGCAGCTGGCCATGGCGGCACACAGCGGGCCCCATGGCAAAGACCTGCCCGAGGCAAAGCTGTGTATTTCCTGGAAGCTAAAGGAGAAAAGAAAAGGGGCTTCAGTCCTCTCCCTCCATGCCACAATGGAGCTTCTGGAAGTAAATATCCATTTAAAAATTAATTTAGCATGGTTTGTTACATTAGTACCCATTCTCCAATCCGCAACCCCAGATTAAGAGTGCTTCATCTAGCCGTCACCTTCTTTAAGTTCAGCAAGTATGAGAAAGGTCTCTGGGTTCTTTCAAGGTCTTTCTTTTCCCTGTTCTTTCTCTGCCACTAGTTTAGTTCCAGAGGTATAGAAAAAAACTAGAAGTATCACCCTTAGTTTGAAGCATATCCCTACTATTGTTTCTTCCACTGGGGCTACACAGGAACCTCTAGCTGTGCCTCCAATGTGCAGATTCTAGACCTCTCACCATCCTAATTGCTCTTCATTGGGAAAGTTTGTATTTGTCGTAGTTTGCCTTCAAATGCAGTCTCCAGGTTCAGATTATTATTTCTGATGATAAGAACATTGCAATTCTTTAAATATGGCCTAAGTTTGCTCTAGTCTTTTCTTCTTGAAAGCAACCATATCACAGTGTTATCTCATAATTCAGCCATATTTCTTCCTGGCTTTCTCATTCAAGCTTCCCTACAAGTTCAAAAACATCTTGGCTTATTACTGACCCTGTTGATTGTACCTATCATTATATATCAAAAGTTCAAGTTATCCTAGTGCTTTTCAACATATTCCCTAGTATTTCAGCAAACATTAAGCAATCACCAGCAATGTGGTTAACACAGAAGCTTAAGCTCATGCTGGAAAGCAAACACAGATAAGGTGGGGGAGGATCTTATTTTTAAGATAGCACACACACACTCTCATCACTGTGTAATTCTGAATCTGTGTTTCTGAGTTCCTGAGGATTGGGCCAAACCCTGGTTTACACAACAACAAAAAAAGAACTCTCTCTCATCCTTGTCTTCATATTCTTATTTGAATGTTTATGATTGATCCCACTCAAATAGCCTCAGGCAGTCTTCTGATGGTTCTTGAAGTAGCTGGCACATTAGGCAAGTCTTTGGGAAAAAATAAGAATTATTAAAGACGAGCTTACCTCTTACAAGAAGATACTTAATAGCCTATAAGTCAGATGGCTACTTCTTACCTAATATTGAATCGGTATTCTTTGTTATTAATTAAATGTATCAATATTTTTCAAATTTTAAACTTCCCTTTTAATCATTAAAGCCAACTTTGACCTTTTTGAGAGAAAGAAGGAATGGAGGAAGAAAGAGTGGCAGACCTAATTAATTAGTCCATAACCTAAACATTATATCAATTATTTTTATTTAAATTTGACAAGCTGCTTTTAGAAATCAAAAGTTTTATAGGTAAGATGATGTCAATTCAAAAAGTAGAAAAGTATTTAAAAAATGGAACATAGTTCATTTTAAATTAAACAAACATTTGGAGTGCCTGGGTGGCTCAGTGGGTTAAAGCCTCTGCTTCAGCTCAGGTCACAATACCAGAGTCCTGGGATCAAGCCCTGTTCAGCAGGGAGCCTGCTTCCCTTCCTCTCTCTCTGCCTGCCTCTCTGCCTACTTGTGATCTTTGTCAAATGAATAAATAAAATATAAAAAATAAATAAATAAATAATAAATGAAACAAACATTTGTTATACATGTGCTGTATGTACCTGGTATAATGCCACAGCACTAGGAGCACAAATGTAAATAAGAAACACACTGCTGGGACACTTGGGTGGCTCAGTCGTTAAGCCTCTGCCTTCGACTCAGGTCATGATCCCAGGGTCCTGCTTGGCAAGGAGCCTGCTTCTCTCTCCGCCTCTGCCTGCTACCCTGCCTACTTGTGCGCACTCTGACAAATAAATAAATAAAAGCTTTAGAAAAAAAAAAAGAAACGGCTCTCTGGATGTTTGCATATTTGAATAAATGCATACATTTTTTTTTGTAGAAGCTGAGGTAGAAACACACTAGTTAACAGGATGTCTAGGTATATAACTAAATCTCTCTTTGAGAGAAAATGGAAAGAATTTTAGAATGTTTAATACTTAGAAGAGGTTTCTTTTGTGAACGTAAGTGGCTAGAAACACCAAGATTTATTTTTTAACCCCGGAAAGAGGTCTATAAATAATATTTTAATATAAAAATGTATTAAACACATGTAATTCAAATCTCTTATGAGAAAATTCTAAGTCATCTGCATAGCGAAGAAGAACCATAATGTACCCTTTAGTAATATATGTTTTGCAGCGAAAGCTGCTGAGTGTGAAAGGGAAACACTTTCATTAAAAAAAAAAAAAAAAAATGTAAATGTCAAATGTTTCCTGATCCCAAGTGAAGGTAGTGGCGAGAAAAAGCAGCCAAGGCTGCAAAGTCAGCCATGGCCACAAGAGGGCCACACAAGAGAGCTGTGCCAACCTTACCACCGGGAGCTGAAAATTACTAAAAAATGAGTCTTTTCTGGCCAGACAGGAGGAGTTTCTGGCAACCAAAAGGTAGAGTTTCCAGAACTACAGTACCAGGGAAAATAACTGCATTAGCTATGGCTCCACAGATGTTCCTCTTCCTGCAGCTCAGTGTACCCAGATCCGTGCAGCATTCTTCCTCCTGGCACACCTCAAGGTTTCAGTTTGTGCAAGAAACGTACTTCCCGAAGGGACAGGGTCCTGGTATCCTCCAAAGAGGTACCCAGGGGTCAACTTCGGCCCCTGGCTAACATGATGACAGCAAAGTACATTATATATTTTTTTAACTTTTTTTGCAAATTACATTTTAGCAAGGACTTTAAACCCCTCCATCTCCTAGGTTTGTGAGTGGCACAGGGCAGGGGGTGGTGGAGGGAGATATGTAGGTTTTAAGAAGACTTGGAAGTGTTCAAAAAGAGAAATTCCATGAAGATACTATCGCAAGCACTGCTCCAAAGTCAAAGTTAAAATGTCTTCATTATTAATCTTCAAGAGAAAATATTTTCTCTGGAGAAAGAGAAACGCGAATGCATTCGGTCCAGGGTACTCACCCACTCCTATCGCAGGGCACAACTCCCCAGAGATCCAAACCATCCCTTGTTAAGGTGCCTGTCTAAACAAAAACAAGCACTCGGTTTACTCTGAAGAGTCCACAGCCGTATAGTGACAACCCATGAGGTATGTTTTAACAGGGAAATATATGTCACGAACACATTACTGAGATCAGCACTTCAAGGAAAAGCACAACGAAGCCGGTGCCTGGGGTCCCAGGCAGAAGGTTTGATGAGCTCACACCGGTTGTCTGGCCAAGCTGGAGATAAAAGGAAGAAAGCAGTATCTGCCTTATTACTCCAGACGCTGGTTTTGAGGATCTAATGGTAGACTAAATGGATGGAGAAAGTTTCGGTAAGCCTGTAAGAAGGCTCACCGAGCAGAAGATAAAAAGTATGTCATCAGAAATAAGTAATGGAAATAGAATTTGTCCCTGCTCTAAACAGATGGTTTGCTATTTCACACTTAAAAAAAAGGTTCTTATTGATATTTCTCTCATGGCAGGATAACGATGAAGAGCTTGGATTCATTTCCGACACCAGCTGTATGACCTGGGCAAATTATTTAATCCGTTTGAACATCAGAGCCCTTACCTGTAACAGGCTTATAATCAAATAAGTTTGTTATGAACATCAAATGGGGTAATTCAAAGTGCTTAACTTAATGTCTGACATAGAGTAGGACCAAATTGTAATGATAATTACTCATAATTATTACTTACTTTATTCAAATTCATGTCCTAATGGTCTTTCCCTGCTTCTTTTGCCGGGCGCAAGGAGGAGATGATCCCAACAATAGAACAGCCTTCTCTGTTACGCTAGTTTGATCACAAAATAACACTGAGATGCTGGCAAAAGCCATGTTAACCTTCTGATCTTGGTAGATCACTCAGAGATTCTAGTAATTATATAATACCACTCTGATCCCCTTAATTCTCTGTCATCAAAACCCCCAAGGTACTGTTTAATAGGCACAGAGTTTCAGTTTGCAAAGATGGAAAAATTCTCAAGTTGGATAGTGGTGATGTACTTCGAGCCACTTAAAAATGGCTAAAATGGTTAATGTACATTTTGTGACAATAAAAAATAAATTAAGAAAAAAAGAGAACAACAATTAAACAAAAACAAAAACAAAAAACACCTCAAAGTTTCCCCACTCCCTAAAGAGTATGTATGAATTTCTTAGCCAGAAGTTAAAGATGCCTCCCATTACTAATGTCTTGCTCTGGCCAGAACCATAAGCCTTATTGCTTTCCTGAATCCATGTGTGTGCCCATGTCCACCTGCCTCTAAAATCCTTGAATCGCATTAATTTTCTCTATCTATATTATGATGATTTGACATCTTAAAACCTTTCTAAGGAAAGACTGCTTCTCTGGGGTTGGCTAATTCTTACAGAGGTAGCAAGGAATTCAGCATGTGTTTGACGTGTGAACTAACCAATCTTCTACCTGGCCCTTCCTCCTCGGGAGGCAATAGTTCTCTGCCTTCATCATCCCAGGGCCAAGTGCCAGAGACAACCCTATAGCCCAAAGCTCACCCAAATCATTCAAAGTAACCAATCATAAGCTATGGCCTGACTTGCCTTCCCTGGAGAAATCCCAATAAAGACCATGGCCCGAGCATTCCTCTCATTCCTGTTTTGGTATCTCATCAAAGACTGACATTGCTCCTGTGGCCCCACATGGCAAACTGTGAGTGTCTCTCCTTACCAGGAGAACTGTGAGTAAGGTTAAACTTCTTTCAAAGGCAATGACCTCCCTCTGCAGACATCAGTCATCTTTACAAATGAAGACCTGGGCACAAAACAGCCCGTCTTCTCCATCTCCCCCCTCACAGCTCCCACCCTCAACCAGTACAGACACAGACCAAAAGAATACATTCAAGAGAAGATAGATTAAGAGGCTGGTTATGAATACCTGGCAAATAAGGATAATTTTAAGCAATATACAACAGATGCGAAAATCCAGTAAGGATTTGATTGGGGTTTTCCTATAACCAAGTCCAATTAACCGAGTAAAAGACAGCTATATAAACTCTTCTTTTTTTTTACTCATTCATTAATTCAATAAACATTTATTGAGCACTGACTATACACTAGGCAATATTCTTAACATTAGGGATACAGCAGGGACCATAGTAAAGGGTTTCAGTTTTGTTCTTTGTATGGGGCTTTGACCAGGAGGGACAGAATGCTATTTTCATTAACTGTGTGTTATAGAATATTGGAGCTGAAATGACTGTAAAAGAGTCACTATTCTGTACCTATTCTCCCTCCTCTAAACCCTAGCATCTGAGAGTCCAAGAGATGTGCCTTTCCTAGATCACACACCCAACCAGAGAAAAAAATGAAGTCCAATGCCAGGTCCTCTGCTTCCTGCCCCAGAAGAGTAAGAAGAACCTGCACCAGATGACAATGATGATAAAATGGTGATGGGCACGAGGATGACATACACATACCTTATCAAAGCAGACGAGGTTTATTTGTCCACATACATTGATCCTCTGTGGGCTGATGCAAAAGATGCCTCTCTTCTTCAGCCTCCTCTGGGCATAGATAATGCCCGTGGTCAGGGCAGCAGGCAGAGCAGGAGGCACTGCAATTGTGATGACATCAAGGGCTTTCTTCACCACCTCCTCTGGAGGCTCCTGGGACAAAAATCACTCTTCAGCATTAACAGGTAAAGCAGTCCTGAATAGCATGGTGCAGATGGCTTTTTTTCCTTCTTCTTCTTCTTCTTTTTTTTTTTTTTGTTTTTTTGTTTGTTTTTACTTTTTTGGTCAAATTCCCAGAAATGATAAAAGAGGGTCAAAGAGTATGGCTCTCATAATTTTTTCAAAGTCCAGTGAAAAAGTTTGTAATGCTTCATACTACGACCAGCAGAGAACAATGTACAAATCTGCCATGACATCACCAACATTGGGTATCTGGGTTTTATTTTAAATTCCTTATTTAATAACTATAAAACACTACATTATTGGGATAAATAAATTCTCAGATTGAAAATGAAAAAATAGCATAAGGAGAAGTGTACCAGATAAGAGGCATGTTGGTAGCTCAATAAACGGTGTTTTGTCCCTCTGGATCTTATTTTTATGATATTACTTAGTGATCAGTCTCTCATATTGGGGAACTGTGAGTGTATGTGCAGGTTTCAGTGTTCGACTTTGTTTCCCAGGTTTGTAAACCATGGCTGAGATTAAGGTTAACACACAGAGTGTAAATTATACACAGACAAGTGTATGTGTGCATGTAGTAAAAGAACAAAAGCAACTTACCCCGCTGAGCACATAGACACACAAAGTATAGATCATCCCGATGGTTGCTGTCCCCACAAGGCACAGGAGGAACATGATGGCATCCCTGTAGAGCTTAAAGTTCATTGGCTTCGGGTAGAGAATGGATCTCACGAGGTCACCTTTTGCAGTGTTGAATCCTGGAGTAACAAACACACACTCCACATTCTCAGGATGACATATCCTACTGCTAGTGCTCTTCTAAGCCTCAACATGGCCTTCGTTTTTCTCTAGAGATATTTAAACAGTGCTTAAGCCCAAGGACTATTAAAGGATAACTGGGAAAATAGCTGAGTGCTGGAATGGAAATATCTCCCCACACCTATTTCAGAGCTTATTCCTCTCTGATCTTTCTTCTCTCTACTCTCAGTTTCAATGCATTCCAGGGCAAGGAAACCACCGCACTGAGGTCAGAGCACAGCTTTTCCAAGCATATCTTCATTTTTTTTTTTTAGATTTTATTTATTTTAGAGACAGCATGCATGAAAGTGGAGTTGGGGCAGAAGGACAGGGACAAGGAGACTTGTGCTGAGTGCCCAGCTCAACGTGGGTCTCGGTCTCACTACCTTGAGATCATGACCTGAGCCAAAATTAAGAATTGGATGCTTGACTGACTGAGCCACCCAGGTACCCCCAAGTATAACATCATTTTGAGGGAATGATTCATGAGCATTTATACACACACACACACACACACACACACACACACACACACACACACACGTTGCTTGACTTTAAACCATATGACCCACTAAATACCAATGGACTTAATTTCTAATACTTTTCAGTGGCAAGCTTTCAGTTGCTAACCCTGCCTAGGTTTAGAAAGAACTTGGAATTTGGGGTTAAAAGATCTAGGTTCTAGGTCCAGCTCTATCGGTGCATAGCTGTGTAATTCTTTTTTTAAGTCTGCTTGGATTGTGTTGAACTCAGTCTATTTACATACAAAGTTGAAAAAGGCATCTTTACTGTGCTGATTTGATACATGCAAATAGTTTATAAACCACAAAACACATAAATAGTAATTGTTATCAGTATTATTTTTACTAAAAAGGCATATGCCATAGTACAATTCACACTTAAAATAAAAAATTTATATATATTTGGCTTATTACCTCAAGATTATTCCTTACTTAATAAATTTAAGGCACTAGACAAATGGAACAAAAATATTTCATTAAAGTAACAAAATAAAAGAAAAGCTCCTAACTCACCAGTCTGCAGCACCACCGCTTTCACGGTCCCAGAACAGGCTCCCTTGGCTTGGATAATTTCTGTGCCACAGAAGAGGACATGTCGTTTATAGTCTGCTTCACTCTGCGTTTTCCAGGGCTCAGAGCTCTCTGTCTTGGGTAGTGGAGTTTTAGTCACTGGAATACTTTCTCCTATAAAAATACAAGCATCTCATTTTGTGAGGTAAGGAGCCCTCACTCTTTTATTTTTTTTTTAATTTTTTCAATTTATTTATTTTCAGAAAAACAGTATTCATTATTTTTTCACCACACCCAGTGCTCCATGCAATCCGTGCCTTCTATAATACCCACCACCTGGTACCCCAACCTCCCACACCCCCGCCACTTCAAACCCCTCAGTTTGTTTGCCTCTTTGGAGAACAGTGTGGAGATTCCTCAAGAAATTAAAAATAGAGCTTCCCTATGACCCTGCAATTGCACTCCTGGGTATTTGCCCCAAAGATACAGATGTAGTGAAGAGAAGGGCCATCTGTACCCCAATGTTCATAGCAGCAATGGCCATGGTCGCAAAACTATGGAAAGAACCAAGATGCCCTTCAACGGACGAATGGATAAGGAAGATGTGGTCCATATACACTATGGAGTATTATGCCTCCATCAGGAAGAATGAATACCCAACTTTTGTAGCAACATGGACGGGACTGGAAGAGATTATGCTGAGTGAAATCAGTCAAGCAGAGAGAGTCAATTATCATATGGTTTCACTTATTTGTGGAGCATAACAAATATCATGGAGGACAAGGAGTGTTAGAGAGGAGAGGGGAGTTGGGTTATAAGTTTTGTAACATCACACATGGATGCTTAAAAAGGCTAGATATAGCTATGTGGGGAATGGCAAGTTGTGCATTCCAGAATGCAGGGTGTTGGGGAGTGAGTGGCTATGAGACCTGTGTAGGAGCCAAAGCATGGATGGCCTAAGTGCACATATTTAAGTGTTGAAATGGTTTTTGTAGGCATTAGTGGCAGAAGAGGGGTGGGGAGATATTTCACTGCTTTCTTCAGGAGACTAACATCATATTTGTGTATAAGAGAGAGCAGTCTGTCTGCTATGTGGGAGTGGACTGAAGTCTGGTGAGACATCCAGTTGGACAGAATGAGGTCTGAACTATGGCAGTTGGCAGTGGGAGCAGAGAGAAAGTGCTGGATTTGAGAAATAAAGAGGTAAGAAGTTATGAAATTTAGGGAGTTCTTTTTATCTTGGCAGGTCATAGGGACAGAGAAATTCAAAATGGCTTCCTGGTTTCCAGCTTGGGGAAAATGAGCAGAGGGTAAGTTTTGTTGTCAACACAGGGATTATAAGAGGAAGGAAGAATTGCCTTTGGTCACCATGAGTTGGAGTCGCCTTGTGGAATGGCTCTGCTGAGATGTCTTGCATTTATTAATTTGGGTCTGGACTTCAGGGGAGAGGCCAGAGACATTTAGTCAGATTCCCCACCTTACAGACTATGATTAAAGCTATGGGAGAGGTGAGATTACTTAGGGACCACGTGTGAGGATAGAAGAGGATAGGGCTAGGACATAGCTCTGAGCAACACCATCAATGAAGAGTACAGGGGAAGAGGAGCAGTGCGGGATGCTGGATAGTCTCATCGGTGGTAGAAGAACTTGGAGAGAAGGCACAATCTTGGAAAGTTAGGGAGAAGAGTTCACCAAAGGAAGAGCAGCAGAGAGGTCCTTAAGAGAAATCTGCAGAATCCTTTGTATTTGGCAATTGGGACATGGATGACTTTTACCAGTGCAGTGGGGACAGATTGGGGCAGGTTGAAGTGTTAGTACAAGGTGGTGAATGAAGTTAGGGAAATAATTAGGGACCGTTCTGAGAAACAAAACTTATAAAGCCTATCACTGGTCTTTGCAGAGTAGGCAATACAAAGTCAGATATATATGCTGCACTTGTGCAAGAAAATGGTCCTTAGCACTGCAAAAGTCCCAGCACTAAGAGATTTAGAGTTTTTTAAAAACCTACATAGTCCTTATAGGAAGAAACCTGGCATGCCACACATTTAAAAAGTTTTTTGGTAAAGTTAATAGAAGAAAGATGTGTGTTCTTGTCTCTATTTCATGCCTTCCTGTGCTGCCCAGGGGAAATGGATCCAATCTGGGCTTTCGTGGGAACCATAGTAACTCAATGTGTCTTCTTGGCCCCCTGGTCCATCTGTGAAAAAGACTTTATGATTCTTCTTTATCTTACAGAAATGTTGGCAAACATCTCCTCAAAGGTATGCGTGAGAACTCAAAGCACTGTGACCTTGAACAAGTCACTTCGACTTTCTGGACCTCAGCTTCCATATCCATGAGACGTAGTGACTTCTCAGGTCCCTCCCAGCTCTAGCATATTATTTAAAAATGAAATACGGTTAGTCCAAAATTCTTAGTGTGTATTTTCACAGCAGCGGATGTGCCAAATCCTGTGTCATGAACTTCTTAACATGTTCAAGCCAAGCCAAAAAGAGCTCGGACTTGACCATCGGGGTTTCAGAATGTCATCAACAGCTCTCATATCCTCCAAGTTTATTTGAAGATATATTTTATATGAAAACACTAAACATAAAAGTCACAGTTGATTCTAAAATGTCTAATGATCTCTACAGCCTTTCAAAATAAAATGACAGGGTTGCAATACCCTTTGTTCAAGAGGAAAATGCTAAGCACTCAGAAAGTTACAACTGTATCAAACTTAGCACATAGAAAGCCGCTTCAGTTTGAACCCTCAGAACCATCCAGAGCAGGATAGTTAAGTAAGACTTCACTGTGAGAAGGTGCCACAGCAGCCCCATCCTCCGCCACTATTGCTCAAATAGAGGAGGAAGCTGGGAGAGCTTGCAGAGGCTGTAAGTCGTGAGACAGAACCACACCTGTCAGCATGCCTTCGTCTACCACACAGTTGCCGTCAATCAGGATGGCATCGCATGGCATTTGCACTTTGTTCCCCGTCAAAACTAATAGATCTCCAGGTACCAGGAAGCGTGATTCCAGCTCTTGGACTCCAGCTGAAAGTGTGAGATGGCAGAGTCAAGTCAGATTTTTTTTCCCCACAAAAACATAATCTAACAACTCCCTTAATTGGACATCAATGAAAAAACAACCAGGACATTTTTAAAAAGGAAGCTGTTCCTCAACATTGATTCAAAATCTGGAAACAATAAGGAAAAAAGTAATAAATTACATAAAAATTACATTACATAAATTAATGTAATTACATAAATTACATAAAAACCTTTGTGTGGTGAAACAATAAATAACTAAGCAGAGAAAAATACTAAAGACAAATTCAGAAAATATGATTGAAATTTATATTACATTATATTACAAAAGATTAACATTGCTGATATATAAAGAACTCCAGAAGAAAAGAGAGAGACTTATAGCAAATGACTATAGCAAAATTGCTAGAGATGTTAGCGTTCTACATGTGTGCACGCACACACACAATGCAAGAGGCATGTTAAACATTTGAAGAGATCTCCTTCTTATTCATAACTTAAAAATTCCAAGTACCTTCCTGCCTGCCTGCCTGCCTGCCTGCCTGCCTTCCTGTCTGCTTTCTTGTAGCTCTTTCCTTCCTTACTCAGCCCCAAAGCTATAGACGTTCAACAAGCTAGGTATCCTTGCAGAAAGCTGGGGATGTGGTTGGCAGCCTGCTGCAGGTGTTGGAGACTAACCAGGATGGACAGGTGTTTACCTGGTGTGGGGCATGTTGTCAGAGCCCAAGGAGGGAGAGAAGGGCCCCAATGGTGACAGTGGCCTGGTGTGAGCTGTTGGAGTCCAAGCAGTGAAAAAGGTGTCTACATGGAAGTGGGGGAGAGCATCAGTAATGACAGATGATGGGTTACACCCAGCAGGGATTGATAGAATGAGTAGATAGAATGAGGCTAATGAGAGCCAGGTTTCTTATGAAGAAAGGAAGTTACAAATATAGATGGAAATAAAACTAGACTGAACACTGTGGTATTGGATTAGAATTGGAGACAACAATGTAAACTGATGGTTTTCAATAGACAATAGATAAAAAATAAAATAGATATAAAGGAATATGTATAATACATATATATAATATGTTTGCTTGTCTTTTTTATACATATATTTGCTAATTCTGTTCTCTGAGAGGGACTAGGAGTAATGAAATTCCAATAATGATGTGCATATCTAGTGCCCAAATTTGGGTTTCTAAATTCTATTCCTCCCCACCCCCAACCAAAAAAAATTAGCGTTTCTTAAGGAAATGGCTGACTACAAAGCTGTCAAAAAAAAAAAAAATCATATAAGCTGGAACATTTTATTGCACCATTAAGTAAAAAAGTACTCAAAGAAAGATGGAGGCAGATAGAAAAAACATCAAAGCCAACTTAACAGGCTCTCATTGCCCAAATCTGAAATGATTTGAACATCAAGTAAATAATGATAAATGAACTATAACCCATAAAACAAAATAGGAATTCATGAGTCCATACGACTTAAGTAAACGGTAAATAAATGGGGAGAAAAGATGTAATTAGAAAATCATGGGGCACCTGGGTGGCTCAGTGGGTTAAGCCGCTGCCTTCGGCTCAGGTCATGATCCCAGGGTCCTGGGATCGAGTCCCGCATGGGGCTCTCTGCTGAGCAGAGAGCCTGCTTTCCTCTCTCTCTGTCTCTCTCTCTCTCTGCCTGCCTCTCTGCCTACTTGTGATTTCTCTCTGTCAAATAAATAGATAAAATATTAAAAAAAAAAAGAAAATCATGATTTGGCAACTATCAAAGTAATAATTCAGCTAAGAAATGGCAATGGATACTACTAGTGGGTAAATTTAATGAGGATGGCTTGTTTATATAGTCTCAAGTATCTCTCAACAAAGCAACTATTAATTACAAAGGACAAAGGAGTAAATTTACAATGGAGAAAGATACTATTTAATTAAGTGATCCAAAGTGATCCAAATTAACATCATTAGTAATGGGACAAATTTAAATTATGTACCACCTGAGAAGAAATGATGAGGACATGATATCACCTCTACAATATTCCAGCCCAAAGTGCATAACCTGAATTTAACTATGAGGAAACATCAGACAAATCCAAGTTGAGAGACATTTCACAAAATAACCAGAGTCAAAGAAGTCAAGATCATGAAGTCAAGGAAAGATTGAAGATTAAAGAGATGTGTCAAACAATATTTCTGTATAATTCCAAATCCTCTCTTATAAAGAACATTATTAAGACCACTGGAAAAACTTGGATGGGGTGTGAGCACCAGTTGCTATTAACATGTCAATATTAACTTCCCGATGTTAATGGTTGCACTGTCATTTATGTAGAAGAATGTCCTTGTCTTTGAGAAATATACACTACAATAAGTAGGAGTCGTAGAGCCATATGTTGGCAACTTACTCTCAAATGGCTCAGGGAAAAAGTTATTTGAACTATTCTTGTAACTTTTCTGTAAGTTTTAAGTTATTTCCTAAAAAAAGAAAAAAATAAATACATCTAACATTGCCCACCTAGCTAATTAGAAAAAGGTAAAAGTTTACCAGCATATTCTGTCAACAGGTCTATGAGGAAACACACATTTCTGGCACAAACGCAAGCTGGTACAATCTCCATGGAAAGAAATTTGGCTAGATGTATCTAGCAAAAGAACATACATGCATTTATTCTTTAACTCAGCAGAAGATAGACTATGCCAAAGATAGACTGGTGGAAATAAGAAAAGGCAAATATATGCACAAGCCTTTTGATTACAGCACTATCTTTAAAGTAAAAAACTAAAAAATAAAATAAAATAAAATCCTTCAATAGAGAACTGATTGAATAAACAATGGTTTACCCATACATGAGAGTACTAGAAAACTGAAATAATGAGCAAAAAAAAAAAAAAAAAAAGTTATATATTCTGCTATGAAAGAATCTCCAGGAAACATATTTAAGTATGTAAATACACCTGAAATTAATATAATATTGTACATCAACTATGTTTCAATATTCTTAAAAAGCAGGTAAAGCAAACATGCCAGCAAATGTGAGCTAAACCTGTATGGTATACCCCTGTTATCCAAGCAGCAGTGTAAATATATACACTATTTTGTATATAGACTATATAGAAATGGATATTATATATCATTTCTTTGTATCTTTTCAATGTAAGAATAAATCAAAAACAAAAAAAATTATTCTTACAGAGACAGTGAGTGCACAAGGTAGAGAAAAGAGGGATAGGAGCCAGACTTCCTGAATGTTTTGACTTACAGGTTTAACTTTTGAACCATGTAGATATTTGATATAATATCTGGGTTTTTTTAAAGATTTTATTTATTTATTTGACAGAGAGAGATTACAAGTAGGCAGAGAGGCAGGCAGAGAGAGAGAGGGAAGCAGTCTCTCCACTGAGCAGAGAGCCAGATGCGGGGCTCCATCCCAGGACCCTGAGATTATGACCTCAGCCGAAGGCAGAGGTTTAACCCACTGAGCCACCCAGGTGCCCCTGATATAATATCTGTTTTATTATTTGATATATTATTTGATATTTGATACATTATTTGATATGATATCTATATTATTTTATCTTTTATTTTGATATTTTATATAATTTATATATTTAATATATAATTTTATTGAATCTATGATTATATATTTTATATCATATATATTTGTGTATAATACCCACATAAGCTAATACAAAAATATATTTGAAAAGTTAACACTAAAAATCTAAAGCAAAATGAATGAGATAAACCTATTGAGCTGCTGATATAATCATACAGAGAAGAACCATTTCAAGCAACTTTGAAACATAAGTGTTTTTTTAAACATATAATTTGTACATTTCATATGGTATATCACAAACAGAGGAAAAGAAACACTCCAACAAAATCTCAAATTGTTTTTAGGAATTATATTCTTTCCAGGTGTTTTGGCTTTCAACTCTGAAATTACTATGTATGAGATATAGAGAAAATGAGTAATTTGTTGCTGTCATTGAGAATTGCAACTTCTGAGATAAAGGAGAGACTAAAGTAAAATCAACAAAGTTAAGTAAAAAGCCCGCAGTTCTAAACTTGAATTAGAAATGTCAGAAGATGGGAGTCCTGTGTGACTATCGGTTAAGTATCCAACTCTTGATTACGACTCAGGTCATGATCTCAAGGTTGCAAGATTGAGCCCCGTGTCAGGCTCTGGGCTGGGCATGGAGCTTGCTTAAGATTTTCTCTCCCTCTGCCACTCCCCCTACTCTTTCTCTCTCCTCTAAAAAGAAATGTCAGAAGACTAAATCTGTCTTCTGAAAAGGCCAAGCAATAGTGACTAACACCATAGTGAGCGCTCTGGTTGAGGTCTATAATAATATATAAGAGCTCTTTGGAAAAAAGGATGAGTCCAGGTTTGGAGCAGGAATTGTCCAAGGTAAGTTTGGAATATCCTATCATATCAGAAAGCAACAAAACTTTTAAAGGCTACTGGGGTCATAGCAGAAGAATTCAGAAGCCAACCTGAGGAGGCACTCAAAAGCCAAAGATGAGAAAATTCGAGCACAGTAAGAATAAAAATTGCTATGGATGGAAATGTGTCGACCCATATGATCGCATAATGACACTAAAAAATCCTTTAAGGAATGCTAGAGGATCAACCCATTATTCTGAAAGTTGGTACATAACAGGAAATAATCAAATATTAATCTTGTCTTTCTTAAACAAACTGAAACTCAGGGTAATGAAATAGTTGAGGAGAGTGTTTTTCTTTATATAAATATTCCACTTAGTATGTGAAAATCATATGATAGAAGTAGGAATTTCAAACTCTTAATGAAATAGTTAGTCTAAGTCATAAACATTTATGTAGGCTAACATCACAAAAAGAGGATAATCAGTATGTATCTTTCATTGGAACTATGCAATATCAGCTATGAAATATTCTTGTCAAAAACTCAAGCCTCTAACAACCAATTTACAGGAAGTGTAGACCACAGAAAATCGTGTTAAATAATTTTATGAATATGTAACCAATATAATCTAAACTGTAGAACCCCTAGGATGAACTATTTGCTTTCCTCAATAAAAAATTTGTGAGGAAAAAAGTAAGATATAAAGGAAGGAATGTGTAGAGTTCAAAGAAACTAGAGACTTATCAACTAATAGCAAGATGTGGGCTTTATTTGAATATTATTTGAAAATATACGCATGTATAAACACACACTTATGGTTCAATTGGGAAAATTTCAACTCTTCTATGTAATTGATTTTTTTAAATTACGGAATTATTTTAGGTTTTTTTAGGTAAAAGAATTAAAAAGGAATCTTTATATTTTACATATACACTGCATTTTTTTCACATTAAATTACATGATATCTGGGATAATTCAAAAATAATCCAGAGAGACGGATGAAAAAGATTCAGTGTGTTATGATTGTAGAGTCTAAGTGATCGCTATATGGGATTTCATTATTATATTCTTCCCATTGTTGTATGTATGCAAAACATTTCATCACAAAAGGTTAAACAAGAAAATGATCAGGGTGTTCTTAAAAGGGGAAGTTTTCCTTCAGCCACAAAAAGGAGCAGATCTATCTTCCCATCCGAAACAAATGCAATATACATATATTCATATATGTATCGATATTCATATACAAAATATATGAAACAGTAGTTTTAAATACCTAACATAAACAACATAAGACAGGAAACAAGTGAAGGTGCCCTACAATTGCTCAGTTTACTGTCTTTAGAGAGTTCCCAGGCCATTGTGCAGGAAGGGGGAACCCAGACAAAATCCAGAGGTCTCCCTGACTTCAGAATATAGACATGACAGTCTATAGAGACTAATCATCACATACATTTGAAGAAGCTACTAGCAAATGAACAATTGAACATATACCTTTTGAACTACCACTCACGATAGCATCAAAATCATGAAATATTTAGGAATGCATCTTAGAATGTGTAAGACCCACACACCGAACACTGCAAAACATCACTGAGAGAAATCAAGGACCAAATTAACAAAGACTGAAAAATGGAGACATATACCATATCCATAAGACAGAAGACCCAAATTTATTAACATATTTTTCACAAATTAATCTATAGGTTCAACACAATCCTAATCAAAATTTCATCATGTTTTTTTCTTGTTAGAAATTGACAGTTTGATTCTAACTCAAAGGTTATAATATCAGCAAAGCAACACTGAAAAGAAGAACAAAGCTAAAGGACTAACATTATCCTATTTAAAGACTATTTTTTTCTTCATTCACCCCACCTTTATTTTTTTAAACTTTATTTTAGTTTTTCAGTGTCCCAAGATTCATCATTTATGCATAACTAATTATAAAGCCATTTGATGGCATTGTTATAGAGACAAGCAGATAGATGATTAGAACAGAACAGGGAGTCCAGAAGCAGATTCATCTGTGTATGAGCAATATTTGACCAAGATGCAAAGACAACCCAGTGGAGAAAGGACAGTCCTTTCAACAAATGGTATTGAAATATTTGAATGTCTATTTGCAAAGAATGAACTTCAGTTTAAAAAAAAAAAAAACCTCGAAATGCAATATAGATCTAAATGTGAAAGCTAAAACTGAATATTTTAAAAAACAATCTAGTTTTTGTTTTGTGTTTGTCACTATCAATCTCTAAGGGAGACTGCCCATCTATCATGAGTTTAACATTATTTGATAAGACTGACCATATAAATTATGAGTTCCCAACAGCATTCAACTATCAAGTAGAAGAGTTATATACAAAATAAGAATAAAGCAGATGTTGGAAGTCCAAGTGAATTTCAAAAACAGTTTTCTCACTGTCCAACATGTCTTCCCAATTCTGTCATTCTGTTGTCTCTTCCTCAGTGTACATTTAAGACCTCAGATGAAGTTTTTTATGGCCATTAATAGGAAAGAATCCTAAACACTTTGTGGTATTAGATCCTGGCTTAAAAGAGCCCCAGAATGACTGTGGAGAAGGCCATCATCATTCTCCTTCACAGTGGGCAGAAATCCACCTATTACATTAAGTTTCCTATCATGCCTGAAAAGAAAGATTCCTAGAAGACCAGATCTATGCTGATTTATAATAGGGAACAAAGAATTGTTCTGAAAGATTGCAAGTATATTTGCCCATCAGAAGGACATTATTATGTCCATAATTATGGACATATATTATGTCCATCATTATTATCATTAATGATGTCTAGTCTGGAGAAGGCCTTTTATATCTGGAGAAAACAAAACAACATCACTCTATATTTTATGTAACATTTTGATCCTGAAACCTAAATCATTTCTGCTTGGGCTACAAGTTTTATAGATTTTTGTTTGCTACTTTGTGTTATAAGAAAATATCTGTTGCAGTTGTTAATTATGGCCCCGTTTCCTGGGAACCGGATAGATACGTTCATAGGATTGGAAAAAGAAAAACTAGAATTATATCCACCAGCCCATTCTCATAATTACTATCCCATTTTGAAAAATGTCGATCGTTTCTTGATAAAATGCATTGTTCAGATCCTTTAGGAAAATTTTCTTCTTTGTACTCTCTAGCCTACTATGCAACAAAGTTGTTAAAAACTGTTAAATCTGTTCAATCTACTCTAACCTTTAACAAATTTCCCAGATGTGTAGAATTTCCAAGCAGGGCTCCAGCTTGTAACTCTTCATATTGAGAAGGATTTGATGAACTTATTCTAGAAAGAAAGTAACTCATATTTTCCTATTGTATTGTTATAAAAATGTATTTTTGAATCTCAAAAAGTACCTCACCTCAATTTATTGAATAGATATTCATTAAAAACTTACATATGAAACACTTATTTACATTAGGACACCACAGAAAAGTTTAATAACCTTGGGTTAGTCAAAGGGGTCTTAGATGTAATGCAAAAAGCAAGGTCCACAAAAGGAAAATATGATAAACTGTACTTTAACAGAAGTAGAAATATGCACCTTTTGGGAGACATTGTAAAGAAAATGGAAACGATAAGTCATAGAGTGAGAGAAGATCTTTACAAACCATATTTCTGATAAAGGCTTTGGATTCAGAATATAGAAAGAACTTCTTCTCGAAAGCTAATTAGAGAAAACAACATAATAAGCAAAAGATTTGAACAGTTACTTCACCAAGAAGATATATAAGAAGAAAATAAGCACTTGAAAAGATGGTCAGTGCCATTAGTCATTAGGGAAATGCAAATTAAAACTACAATGAGATACCACTACACATCTGTTAAAATGGCTAAATTTTTAAAAAATGACCATACCAAGTATAGACAAGAATGTGGAGGCCCTACAATTCTCATACACTGCCAGTAAGAATGCAAAATGGTACAAACACTTTGGGAAACAGTTGGGCAGTTTCTTAAAAAGTTAAACATTTACCTGCCCATATGACCCAGCCATTCCACAATTATGTATTTCCCCATACAAAATGAAAGTGTATGTCCATGCAAAGACTTGAACTCAAATTTTCATTGAGACATCATTTGTAATACTCTAATACTAGGAACAATTCAAATTTCCCATCAGTAGGTGAATGGAAATACAAACCAATCTATCCATACACAGGGGTTCGCCTCAGGAATAAAAAAGGAATAAACTATTGACATATTTAACAAAAGGACACATTTAAAAATAATTATGAATTTTATCCTTGTAAAATTACCCCAAAATATGTTATAAAAGACATAAAAATGCCTACTGAATAATACCATTTATATACAGTTCTAAACATGCAAAATCATTGACTAAGGATGGGGATGGAGAGAGAGAGAAGTTGAGAAGAGGGATTACAAACAGGTACAAGGCAACCTTTGGGAGTAATGGATAGTCATTATCATTATTGTGGTGATAATTTCATGGATAGTTACACAGATGTACATAAGTTAAAATCTATCAAATTGTACATTTTAAATATGCTCCGTTAGTTATATGTCAATTTTATCTCAATAAAGTTTTTTTAATGTTTATTTTATTTTATTTTATTTTGATTTTTTAAATTTACTTGACAGAGATCACAAGTAGACAGAGAGGCAGTCAGAGAGAGAGGAGGAAGCAGGCTCCCTGCTGAGCAGAGAACCTGATGAGGGGCTCCATCCCAGGACCCTGAGATCATGACCTGAGCTGAAGGCAGAGGCTTTAACCCATTGAGCCACCCAGACGTCCCAGTAAAAAAAAATTTTTTTAAGGCAAAAATGCCTCAAGCACTTTATTCCGTTAGGTAAATGTACAGAAAAAAAATGCATATGAAGATGAGAGTAGTAGAAACAGAGATAAAAATTTAAATCCTGTTTTGATTCATACGAACACACACAGATCTAAATTAATGAGACTTACCTTTTCTCCGACATACAGAGACTGTAATACTATTATGTGATTCAACTAGGCGGTGAAGTTTTACAGATTGCTGAAAGAGAGGAACGGAAAATAGGAAAAGCCTTATTTATTTGAAGATACATCCAAAGTATTAATTCAGTAAAGCATTAGTCTCTTTAAAGATAGAACACTGTCTTGTGCCTGACTGAATATGCTGGCTAAAAACTAAGGACTAAGTAGCCAATCAGTCAACAGAAAAGTCATCCAGCTTGCTGTCCGGCTTACCAACAATAAGTATGTGTTCTTTGGTAGAAAGGAATTTCCCAGCCTGCTTGGTTCACTCAAAGTCGTTTTTGATATCCATAAATTTGTCTTTAGTTCTTTCAGTTGAGAACATCAAGAACTTTAATCATTCAAGATATGTGTTTATACCTAAATAGCTTCACGAAGCATTATTTCAGGCTTGAGTTATCCCACATCAGAGTTCCTAATCTATAACTTTATAAGGAGTTTGGTGGTGCCTGCTATTTCCTCATAGTATATGTTGTATTAATATATGAAATACATAGGACACTGAGAGTGAATCCATAACAAGATAGAAAAGAAAGATATAATAAGATTATATTAGATTTCACATTAATTAAGAAACTGTTGTGTAAAAGAACTACCTGCTTCTAGGAGTTAAAACTCCTAATCATTTAGTGTATTCATTTTTTTATTCTGATTTTGCTATTTAAGACACCCCCTAAATCTCTGACATCAAACCATTTACAGATCTGACTAATATGTCCTAAGAATGATCAGTAGAATAATATAAGGTGAAAGATAGAGTGTTCTATTGTTAACTTATTCTTTTATTCATTTTTGCATTCACGCAACTTTATTAAACAACCTTTATGGGCCAGGGACTATGCTAAGAAGTGGAGATGCAATGGTTAAAAAAGAAAAAAAAGATATGATTCTTACCAGCAAGGAATTTACAACCCACCGGGAAAAATATTTTTAATCAAATAATCACAAACATAAAGGTATCATTACAATCAGAAATAAGGGGGGAAAATGTTCTTTTGGAGCATATATAGCCAATGGAAGCAGTAAAAATCTTCCCGAAAAAAGTGGCTTTGAATCAAATAGATTGTTGAATCTCTGAATGTCAAACTCAAAAGAAATATTTGGATTTGAAATATTTATAAATTTAAAAGTCACTTTAGAATTCATTGGTATACAGTTACAAGAATAATGAAGAATCTCTTAATATAGTCACGTGAAAAGGACAACAAGACATAGTGTTAGTAGAAGCAATAACAAAACTGGGTAGGAAATGATATAATGATGCTACCTGATGCTAATATAATGATGCTATAGTTTGCATATTGTTTTGATGTTGAGACACTCCTCCCCAAAGAAAAGCCAGGTAGAAGAGGAGGAACTCTAAAAAGAGACTAAGAAAGAACTACTAGAGAGGATGACAGTGTGTGTCTCTGAAGCCTAAGGGAAAGAGCGTTCCAGAAAGAAGCAATGGAGCAGGTAACTGTCAAATGCAAGGGAGAGGGTTAGCGAAAGCTGCAATGCGGAAAAAAAAAAAATGTTCACTGTGGGAGGGGGACTATAAAATCTGCAAACAAAAGACTGACAATCCAATAAAAATTAATGGAGGACATGAATACAGTTCACAGTGAAAAAATACAAACAGCTTAGGACTTGACCAAGTGCTCCAATCATAATGGAAACATGCTGTTAAAGTTATGGGATTCTATTTTCACTTATATTGGCAAAGTAAGGAAAACCAACACCCATCTACTATTGGGAGGAGTGTAAATTGTTTAAGAGGCATTTTGACCACGTCTATTAAAATAATATATCTAGTTTATAATTATAATTTCAAGTATAGAAATTTTATATCTCATACAAGTCATATATAAGGAGACAATATACCTGTTATATACATAACTACATGTAATATGAATTATGCATATTCATAATTTATATATATTTATAAACACACATATATGTGGAGGTGTAGGCAGGTATATGTGCAAGAATTGTCATTATTTTAATAGCAAAAAACTAGAAACAATCTAAATATCCAACAACATAACTGGTTTAAAAATTATGGTACATCTAGAGAAAACACATTTGTGCAGATTTGGGATGATATTTAAGATATATTAGGTGAAAAACGCAAGTGCAGAACAGTGTGCATAGTGTATTTCCGTTTGTGTGAAACAAATTAGTGTACATCTGTTTAATACTGCTAAACATTATAGAACATTTGGACCCAGTGGATGCCTTCAGAAAGGGGATCTGGATACTGGGAGAACCAAGGTTGGAGGGATATTTATTTTTTATTTACATTGTATTGTCCTATTTGAGTCTTTTAAAAATTATGTCCCTGTATTACTCCTTCTACTAAGAAAAAAATAACTAGCTTAAAAAAGGAATTTAAAAAAGAATTTAGGGGCGCCTGGGTGGCTCAGTGGGTTAAGGCCTCTGCCTTCGGCTCAGGTCATGATCTCGGGGTCCTGGGATCGAGCCCCGCATCGGGCTCTCTGCTCCTCAGAGAGCCTGCTTCCTCCTCTCTCTCTGCCTACTTGTGGTCTCTGTCTGTCAAATAAATAAATAAAATCTTTTAAAAAAAAAAATTTAAAGCTACCTATGGCATTAGGATTATAGTGGTGACCTTAACAAGAGTTTTTTTAATGGAGTCGCAAAAGTGAAAATCGGGTCTGTATAGCGAAAAGTGAGAAGGAGATCAGTAAGTCATGAGAGAATGCATAAAGAAGTTTTCCTACAAAAGGAAGAAGAGAGGCTGAGTAGTAGCTAAACGTAGAAGATTTATCAAGAGAGGGGATTGTTACTTCCCTTGAGCATGTTTAATGCTGATAGAAAGGCCATTGGGGGAGTGATGGAGGAGGTCCACTTACAGTGACCATGTAAGTACCCTGAGCAGATAGAAAAGGATGCTATTGCAAGCATAGGCAGAGGGCCCTTTCTCCTCTGTAATAAGAGGGCAGGGCAGAAGGGAGGCAGAGACAGGGTCATTTGGGAGTTTGTGGGTGGGGAGTTGAGCAAATTCCTATCTTATAGTTTCTAACTTCTTTGTGGAACAAGATGGGAGATTATCTACTGAATTAGAGGAGTGGAATAAGAGTAATTAGGCATCTCATAAAAAGTGAGGAGAGTTTGGTTTGAAACCTTACTTTTGAGAATGGGAGACTGTGATCAACCAATCTCTTCTACATGACTTTTTCCCAAAAGCACTTAGACCCCTTGATGTGGGCATAAAGAAAGACAAGTGTTGGACTCAGGCTTTAATGAATAAGTACCATCCAAACAACATGGGCAAAAGAGTCATTATTAAATAGACTCTACCGCCTTCCACCCTCTCCCACCACCTTCAGGATCTAACAGTGCTATCTGCATATATCTTTTCACTTATTCACAATTCATAGAATTTGTATCTTCCAACTGATCAGCCTGAGTAAACTAGAGGGAAAAACATAACTTGGAAGGCTAGGAATTGGGATGTGAGAGAAGGAAAAGGAATAACATTATTTGGCATAAGTACTTGTGTTAGATATTCACAAACCTGATCTCATTTATTGTAGAGTTGGCAATAACTATTTCCTGATTCTTCTTTCTAACAAAATTTCAATAAAGTTCCTACTGATCTCTTTCTGTGGGCACAAGATTGGTGGGAAAAACTCACCTCTCTGAGATCATAGACCGTCAAAGCTATGGACATGATGGACATAATTATGATGGCAAAAGCATATTCCTTATAGTCTTCACTAAACCACAAACAGACACTGAAGAGTTGAAATATGTAAAATGGATTTAAAACCTGTTGGCAGGAAAACAGGAAGACAAAAGGAATAATTAGTCTTCACATTAACTATTCATTGACCTGTTTGCTTTCATAAATCACCCTATACAATATTCTCATTCTTATTACATTTATTCAGCAATTATCATATGCCAGACACTGTACTAAGCAACTTTACTTAAATTTTCTCTTTTAATTTCCATAATTACCTTATTACCCAGAAGCTATTACTTATCACCATTGAAAAGGTGGAAAAGCTGAGTCTCCCAGACCTTGACAAACTTGCTCAAGGTCACGCAGCTGTAATAGCCACAGATTAGGGCTTGAACCCAGGCAATCTGGCCCTGGAGCCCTTACTTTTAATCACTGTTAACATTATCATTTACAAAGTAGTGTCTCATGGATCCTCATACTGACCATCGCAAGGGTGTTGGGTGTGAATATTTCCAGGTCCTGTTTACATGTACTGGCCATAAGAAGGCTGAAATTAAGACTCCAGGTTTACAAAGTTAAAATGTTCTCAAGTCTGTTGTTCTTTCTTATGACACACCATCTATGATCTTCAAAGCCATCAAAATACCTTAGATTAATGGCTAAGTTGAAAACCACAATTGCTCATAAGTAGAGAGCCAAGCTGAAAGTGGGAAACTTGTCACCGAATATCTAGAACACTGTGGAGAAAGGAGAGGCTAACTCCAACAGTCGTTAGCCTGTTTTGGTTTAAGACTTTTTGTACCCTTACTCCAATACTTTCTAGTTTCTTTCTATTTGTTTAGGATGGGAACATTATTCCTTGACTCTGGTTAGGGAAGGAACAAACAGAAACATTTCCTTTCAGTTTCTTTTGCTTCCTTCCATTCCTGAAAGAAAACATGCTAGAAATATTCAGAAAGTACCTTGAATTTAATATGTTTTTTATAAAGGAAGTAGTGAAGTGCAAGAAAAGACCCAGAGTACAGCTTTACAGTTATAGTTTCATAATAATCATGGCTAAGTGAAAAATAAGCCCAGTAGTAGAGTCAAAGAGGAAAAATTCAACTCATCAAATGATGTTTAAATCCTTTTTCTCCTCCCACACACACATTGAGATGAAGAAAACTAGTAAGTCCAAGCAGATGTTTTTCTTCCTATAATTCTAGATGTTGAGGAAATTGTATATTGTGTTCATAAGAAAAGTTCTGAGTTTTTTAAATTTTTAATTATTATTTCAGTTTCACAAATTTGAGACAGACTAAGAAACATAGGATTAAAAAGGAAAGAAAGAGAAGAAATGTATGTTTATCCAGTTATAAAAGGATAAGTGGATACATCAGCATCATATCTTATACTATATCAGGCAACATGTACAAAAGATGGTCTCTGAGAAAAAGAGTAGAAGAGAGATATGAAGAAACTATACTTTGTATTTTTTTAAAATATCCCAAATTACAGTTATGTATTGACAAGTAGCATTCCTGATCTTTTAACTAGAACTGAATTCCTTTATTCTCCAGCCAGGATGAAGAGAAAGTACTGATTACCTCCTTGATGAGTAGTTTCCAAATTGGTGTGATTTCAACATCAATAGTATTAGGCCCACATATTAACCTCCTACAGAGAGAAATCATAGATCAGTTAGTTATTAATAATAAAAATGAAACCCACTTTTTACTTGTTCACAAAAAGTTCTTTTCACTCTCTCACAATCAACAAAAGCCCCCATCCTTTTCAAAATAAGTGAGGAAGGGGAGAGTTCCCAAGACCAAAAACAATAAACTTGATCTTTTTGCATCTGTTGAATTGACTCTTCCTCAGGTCTAAATATTTCCCTGATGGCAATTTGGGTATTTAATTTAGCCATTGCCTCATTAAGGTAGTTCCGAGATTGGCACTCTCTCAACTCTGTCCCCAACTTTGCCTCTGTGGATGTGGGATGGAGGGATAATTACAAGAAAATTGTTTTACCTTCCTACGCTTGTTCAGCTGTGGGAAGCTGCAGAATTTGTTTTAAGAAAAGATGTTGAGGACATTAGGCTGCCGGCAAGATAGCAGAGGAGTAGGAGACCTAAATATCGTCAGGTCCCAGGAGTTCAGCTAAATAGTTATCAAACCATTCTGAACACCTACAAACTCAACAGGAGATTGAAGAGAAAAAGAGCAGGAATTCTAGGAACAGAAAATTGAGCACTTTCTGGAAGGTAGGACATGTGAAGAAGTGAATCCAAAGCAACATACAGGGGGAGGGGCCTGCTCCTGGGAAGTGAGAGAGCAGCAGTGCACAAAATCAGAACTTTTAGAAGTCTGCTCCCCTGAAGGACATCCCTCCAGAAGCTAAGCAGGGGGTGGAGCCCTCGTGGGGACAATGTGGTCTCAGAACCCTCAGGGTCACAGAGAGACTGGGGGTGTCTGAGTGTGGCAGAGCCTCCACATATCAGAGCAGGGAAGCCAGCTGGAGAGATGGAGACAAGGAGTGGTCTCTCAGCTCGAGGTTACCTTAAACTGTGATCCAATGCACAGTCGGGCCACTGCTCTTCAAGCAGCTACCCCACAAGTGGCAGATCTGGAGAGATCCCTTCCTTCCTCCTCTGAAAGGAGCAGTGCGGGAGCACACTGCAGGAATATGCTGGGTTTGGAGACTCCAAACCGGGTTGTGCACCATAGACAGAAATGCTCAGTCACAGGTCAGGTGAGTACGAAGCCCAGCCAGGGACCAGGGAGAGGGAGTGATTGACTGCTTTTCTCTGAGGGTGCACTGAGGAGAGGGAGGCTGACATTTTCACTCCCATCCTTCAAAGCTCTATGGAAAGCATTCAGGAACAAAAGCTACCAAGAGGGGCGCCAGAGAGACTCACTGGATTAAGCCTCTACCTTCAGCTGAGGTCATGATCCCAGGGTCCTGGGATTGAGCATCAGGCTCTCTGCTCAGTAGGGAGCCTGCTTCCCTCTCTGTCTCTGCGTGCCTCTGACTACTTGTGATCTCTAGCTCTGTCAAATAAATAAAATATTAAAAAAAAAAAAAGCTACCAAGAGTGAACTGAAGGAACAGGTTGCTTAGCCTGGCCCCTGGCAAGGGCAGTGCAATTCTGCCTCAGGCAAAGACATTTGAGAATCACTACAACAGGCTCCTCCCCCAGAAGTTCAAGAACATCCAGCCAAGACCAAGTTCACTGATCAATGAGAACTGCAGAATGCCAGAGCTAGGGAAAAGCAACACATAGAATTCATGGCTTTTTTCCCCATGAATCTTTAGTCTTTCAAAGTTAAATTTTAAAAAAAAAATTCTTATTCTATTTTTTGAATTTTTCTCTTTCTTATAACTATTTTATCATATCAATGCCTTTTAAAAATCTTTTTAAATTTTCATTAGTCATATTTTATCCTTTCATTGTATTTAACCTTATTTTTTGTACACATATAAGTTTTTTTTTTCTTTAAAATTTTGGGATAGAGTGTCTTCTAATAGACCAATATATACCCTAAATCTAGCACATGGCTTTGTTCTAGCATCCATACTAATCACATTCTTTCCTCCTTTTTTATTTTTTTTAACCAACTTCTTATCAGTTACTTTTTTAGAATCCTTTTTTAATTTTCATCTTTAAAGTCATATTCCATCCCTTCATTGTGTTTACCTTATTTTTGTATATAGATAAGTTTTTTTTTCTTTAAAATTTTGGGAAGGAGTTTCTTCGAAGAGACCAAAATACACCCAAAATCAAGTGAGTGGCTCTATTCTATTCACTGGTCCAATATATATACATATATTTGTTTTCTTTTATTCCCCCTTTCTTCTCCCCACAGTTTTAGGTCACTTCTGATTTGGTTAGTGTATATTTTTCTGGAGTCATTACTACCTTTTTAGCATTTTGTTTTCTCATTTATCTGTTCTTATCTGGATAAAATGACAAGATGGAAAAACTCACAAAAAAAAAAAAATGAACAAGAGGAAGTACCAATGGCTAGGGACCTAATCAATACAGACATTAGTAATGTGTCAGAACTAGAGTTAAGAATGATGATTATCAAAGTGCTAGCTGGGCATGAAAGAAGCATGGAAGATATTAGAGAATCCCTTTCTGGAGAAATAAAATCCTTTTCTGGAGAAACAAAAGAACTAAAACCTAACCAAGTTGAAATTTTGAAAAAACGCTATTAGTGAGGCACTATAAAAAATGGAGGCTCTTACTGCTAGGATAAATGAGGTAGGAGAGAGAATTAGTGATATAGAAGACCAAATAATAGAGAATAAAGAAGCTGAGCAAAAGAGAGACAAACAACCACTGGACCATAGGACGGGAATTCAAGAGATGAGTGATACCATTAGACAAAACAATATTAGAATAATTGGGATTCCAGAAGAAGAAGAAGAAAGAGAGGGGCAGAAAGTATATTGGAGCAAATTATAGCAAAGAATTTCGCTAATTTGCCAAAGGGAACAAGCATCAGAATCCAGGAGGCACAGAGAATGCCCCCTCAAAATCCATAAAAATATGTCCACACCCCATCATCTAAAAGTGAAACTTACAAGTCTCAGTGACAAAGAGAAAATCCTGAAAGCAGCTCAGGACAAGAAGTCTATAACATACAATAGTGGAATTATTAGATTGGTAGCAGACCTATCCACAGAGACCTGGCAGGCCAGAAAGGACTGGCATGATATATTCAGAGCACTAAATGAGAAAAATATGCAGCCAAGAATATTATATCCAGCTAGGCTATTGTTGAAAATAGAAGGAGAGATAAAAAGCTTTCAGGAAAAACAAAAATTAAAAGAATTTGCAAACACCAAACCAGCCCTACAGGAAATATTGAAAGGCATCCTCTAAGCAAAAAGAGAGCCTAAAAGTAACAGGCCAGAAAGGAACAGAGACAATATACAGTAACAATCACCTTACAGGCAATACAATGGCACTAAATTCATATCTTTTAATAGTTACCCTAAATGTAAATGAGCTAAATGCCACAATCAAAAGACACAGGGTATCAGAATGGATAAAAAAAACAAGACCCATCAATATTCAATCTCAAGAAACTCATTTTAGTCCCAAAGACACCTCCAGATTTAAAGTGAGGGGGGGTGGAAAACAATTTACCATGCTAATGGACATCAAAAGAAAGCTGGGGTGGCAATTCTTATATCAGATAAATTATATTTTAAGCCAAAGACTATAATAAGAGATGAGGAAGGACACTATATCATACTTAAAAGGTCTGCCCAACAAGATCTAATAATTTTAAATACCTATGCCCCTAACATGGGAGCAGCCAACTATATAAACCAATTTAATAACAAAATCAAAGAAACACAGCAACAATAATACAATAATAGTAGGGAACTTTAACACCCCCCATCACTGAAATGGACAGATGATCTAAGCAAAAGATCAACAAGGAAATAAAAGCTTTAAATGACACACTGGACAAGATGAACATTACAGATATATTTAGAACATCCCATCCCAAAACAACAGAATACACATTCTTCTCTAGTACACATGGAACTTCTCCAGAATAGACCACATCCTGGGTCACAAATCAGGTCTCAACCATTACCAAAAGATTGGGATCATTTCCTGCATAATGTCAGACCACAATGCTTTGAAACTAGAACTCAGTCACAAGAGGAAAGTTGGAAAAAACTCAAATACATGGAGGCTAAAGAACATCCTACTAAAGAATAAATGGGCCAGCCAGGAAATTAAAGGAGAATTTTAAAAATTCATGGGAACAAATGAAAACGAAAGCACAACTATTCAAAATCATTGGGATACAGCAAAGGCAATCCTGAAAGGAAAGTATATGGCGATACATGCCTTTCTCAAGAAACAAGAAAGGTCTCAAGTACACAACCTAACCCTACCTCTAAAGGTGCTGGAGAAAGAACACCAAAGAAAGCCTAAACCCAGCAGAAGAATAGAAGTAATAAAGATCAGAGGAGAAACCAATGAAATAGAAACCAAAAAAAAAACAGTAGAAAAATCAACAAAACTAGGAGCTGGTTCTTTGAAAGAATTAATAAGAGTGATAAACCCCTGGCCACACTTATCAAAAAGAAAAGAGAAAGGACCCAAATTAATAAAACCATAAATGAAAGAGGAGAGATCACAACCAATACCAAAGAAATACAAACAATTATAAGAACATATTATAAGCAACTATACACCAGCAAATTTGACTATCTGGAAGAAATGGATGCATTCCTAGAGACATATAAACTAACAAAACTGAGCCAGGAAGAAGTAGAAAACCTGAACAGACCCATAACCAGTAGGAGATTGAAGCAGTCATTATAAATCTCCCAACGAACAAGACCCCAGGGCCAGAAGGCTTCAAGGGGAATTCTACCAAACATTTAAGGAAGAATTAATACCTGTTCTCCTGAAACTGTTCCAAAAAATAGAAATGGAAGGAAAACTTTTAAACTCCTTTTATTTTTTTTAAGAATTTATTTATTTATTTATTTGACAGAAAGAGATCACAAGTAGGCAAAAAGACAGGCAGAGAGAGAGGTGGGGGAAGCAGGCTCCCCACTGAGCAGAGAGCCCAATGTGGGGCTCGATCCCAGGACCCTGAGATTATAACCTGAGCTGAAGGCAGAGGCTTAACCCACTGAGCCACCCAGGTACCCCTAATCTCCTTTTATGACCTTGATCCCAAAACCAGAAAAAGACCCCATCAAAAAGGAGAATTACAGACCAATATCCTTAATGAATACAGATGCAAAAATTCTCACCAAAATACTAGCCAATAGGATCCAACTGTACCTTAAAAGGATTATTTACAACAACCAAGTGGGCTTTATTCCTGGGCTGCAAGTTTTGTTCAACATCTACAAATCAGTCAATGTGATACAATACATTAATAAAAGAAAGAACAAGAACCATATGATACTCTCGATAGATGCTGAAAAAGTATTTGACAAAATATAGCATTTTTCTTGATCAGAACTCTTCACAGTGTATAGATAGAGTGTACATACCTCAATATCATCAAAGCCATTTATGAAAAACCCACAACAAATATCACGGTGAATGGGGAAAAACTGAGGGCTTTCCCCTAAGGTCAGGAACATGGCATGGATGTCCAATATCAGCACTGCTATTCAACATAGTACTAGAAGTACTAGCCTCAGCAATCAGACAACAAAAAAGAAATAAAAGGCATCTGAATTGGCATAGAAGTCAAACTCTCACTCTTTGCAGATGAAATGTTACTTTACGTGGAAAACCCAAAAGACTCCACTCCAAAACTGCTAGAACTCATACAAAAATTCAGTAAAGTATCAGGATATAAAATCAATGCACAGAAATCAGTTGCATTTCTATACACTAATAGCAAGACAAAAGAAAGAAATTAAGGGGTTGATCCCATTTATAATTGTACCCAAAACCATAAGATACCTAGGAATAAACCTAACCAAAGAAGCAAAGAATCTGTACTCAGAAAACTATAAAGTAAACATGAAAGAAATTGAGGAAGACACAAAGAAATAGAAAAGCATTCCATGCTCATGGACTGCAAAAACAAATATTGTGAAACTGTCTATGCTACCTAAAACAAACTACACATTTATTGCAATCCCTATCAAAATACCAACCTTTTTTTTTTTTCAAGGAAATGGAACAACTAATCCTAAAATTTATATGGAACCAGAAAAGACCCTGAATAGCCAAAGGAATGTTGAAAAAGGAAACCAAATTTGGTGGCATCACAATTCCAGACTTAAAGCTCTATTACAAAGCTGTAGTCATCAAGACAGTATGGTACTGGCACAAAAACAGGCACATAGATCAGTGGAAGAGAATAGAGAGCGCAGAAATGGACCCTCAACTCTATGGTCAACTAGTTTTTGACAAAGCAGGAAAGAATGTCCAATGGAAAAAAGACAGTCCCTTCAACAAATGGTGTTGGGAAAATTGGACAGCCACATGCAAAAGAATGAAACTGGACCATTTTGTGTGTGGACACCACACACAAAAATAGATTCAAATGGATGAAATACCTCAATGTGAGAAAAGAATCCATCAAATTCCTTGAGAAGAACACAGGCAGCAACCTCTTCGACCTCAGCTGTAGCAACTTCTTCGTAGAAACATCGCCAAAGGCAAGGGAAGCAGGGGCAAAAATGAACTATTGGGACTTCATCAAGATCAAAAGTTTTTGCACAGCAAAGGAAACAGTCAACAAAACCAAAAGACAAATGACAGAATGGAAGAAGATATTTGCAAATGACATATCAGATAATGGGCTAGTATCCAAAATCTATAATAAACTTATCAAACTCAACACCCAAAGAACAAAGAATCCAATCAAGAAATAGGCAAAAGACATGAACAGATATTTCTGCAAAGAAGACATCCAAATGGCCAAGAGACACATGAAAAAGTGCACAACATCCCTCCGCATCAGGGAAATACAAATCAAAGCCACAGTGAGGCACCACCTCACACCAGTCAGAACAGCTAAAATTAACAAGTCAGGAAATGACAGATGTTGGCGAAGATGCAGAGAAAGGGGAACCCTCCTACACTGTTGGTGGGAATGCAAGCTGGTACAGTCACTCTGGAAAACAGCATGGAGGTTCCTCAAAACATTGAAAATAGAACTACCCTACAATCCAGCAATCACACTACTGAGTATTTACCCTAAAGATAACAAATGTAGGGATCCAAAGGGGCAAGTGCACACAGAGACTTCTAGCAGCAATGTCCACAATAAACAAACTATGGAAAAAACATAGATGTCCATCAGCAGATGAAGGGATAAAGACAATGTGGTGTATATACACAATGGAACATTATGCAGCCCATCAAAAAAATGAAATCTTGAATTTGCAATGATGTGGATGAAACTAGAGGGTATTATGTTAAGAGAAATAAGTCAATCAGAGAAAGCCAATTATCATATAATCTCTCTCACATGAGGAATTTGAGAGGCAGGGCAGGGAGTCGTGGGGGATAGGGAGGGAAAAAAATGAAGCAAGATGGGATCAGGAGGGAGACAAACCATAAGAGACTCTAAATCTCAGGAAAAAACTGAGGGTTACTGGGGGATTGGGTGGGTGGCGGAGGGATAGGGTAGCTTGGTTATGGACATTGGGGAGGGTATGTGCTATGGTGAGTGCTGTGAAATATGTAAGCCTGATGATTCACAGACCTATACCCGTGGGGGAAATAATACATTGTATGTTTTTTTTTTTTTTTTTTTTTTTTTTTTTTTTTTTTTTATTTATTTATTTGACAGAGAGAGATTACAAGTAGGCAGAGAGGCAGGCAGAGAGAGAGAGAGAGAGAGAGAGAGAGAGAGAAGCAGGCTGTCTGCCGAGCAGGAGCCCGATGCGGGACTCGATCCCAGGACCCTGAGATCATGACCTGAGCTGAAGGCAGCGGCTTAACCCACTGAGCCACCCAGGTGCCCCTACATTGTATGTTAATAAAAAATAAAAAAATAAATTTAAAAAAGAAAAATTGTTGGGATCTCAAAAATAGCTCTTGCACACAGTTATATAGCTCTTTAATTGAAAACCTAGAGCTATGTATCTATGATTATGCAGAGCAATGACCGTTTAAGAGTTATTTTGCTGTTGGGAACACCAACCACTCTCTCCTTGCCTTCTGTATAGACTTTCAGTTCAAATAGATTGGGCAAATACATTAGAGCAATGCCTCCTGAACTTTAATATTCATACAGATGACGTCATGATCTTGTTAATGTGAAGACTCTAATTCAATAAGGATGATGAATGGTCTAAGATTCTGCATTTCTTTTTTTTTTTTTAAGATTTTATTTATTTATTTGACAAAGAGAGAGAGAGAGATCACAAGCAAGGGGAGCAGCAGAGAGGAGTGGGAGAATCAGGCTTCCCAGTAAGCAGGGAGCCTGATGCAGGAATTGATCCCAGGACCCTGAGATCATGACCTGAACTGAAGGAAGATGCTTATCCAGCTGAATCACCCAGGTGCCCCCAGATTCTGAATTTCTAACAAGTTTCTAAGTAATGCTGATGGCAAGGCTCTAGGTCCCCCAATTACTAAGAAAAAGGGTGGAGGAGAATGTGAGAATCATAGAAACTTAGGACCAGCAAGAACTTTATAGGATCCTCCTTGCCTTATTAATAATTAGGCAACCAAATCCCAGAGATGAGAGGTTACCAGCTCAAAACCACACAGTGAGATTTTGAGAGATTCTAAACATTCCACACTGTGCCCTTCCTCTTCTTCTTCCACCTTCCATCTGTGTGACCTTGTTAGGGCCATCATACCTCTGCGAGTCTCAGATTTCTCATGTGTTACACTGGGAGGATAAGGACATTTGTTCTACCTCCCCGACAAGGTTGCTCTAATGAAGTGAAAAAATATATGTGCATGCATTTAATTTAACCATACTGAATAGAGCATTACAAGGTTTTCTGATATTGACCAGCTAAGATAACGACGTGCTGGGCTCTCTAGTTGCTAATGGTAACTGTCTTTTGGAGCTGATGTAGGTAACAGGAGGCATGGTACCTAATCTCTTGTTCTTCTTTTGTTAGACCTGATCCAAATTTTAGATGTATCTTGGCAGAACTGAGCCAGTCTTCCAAACAACTGAAATAACAATAATGAGAAAGACATATTTAGAAATAATATTTTTGAGATAAATTTCTCTTTTGAATGAAACTGCCAAAACAACTTACCCAATTTTCTGGAACTGTCCTTCTAAGTTGTTCCAAACATATCTTATTTTCTGCACTTTTATGCATCTCACCTGCAAAAGAAAAGTACTAAGAAAGTCTCTAGTTTAAGGATTTGTAAATACATAGCAGTTCAGTAGCTAAAGAAGCATCTGGGGAAGAAGCAAGGATAGAGCCCTAATATACTTAAAATGATCCTTTCCTAACTTACCCCAACCTTCCCTAATAACACAAGTGGCCTTCTCTATTAGAGGTTATTCAGTCAGTGTGTATCATGGGCCTACTATATGGATAAGCATGTGACTAAAACTTAGTCTCTGCATTCCACTATTTGATAATCCAAAAAGTGAAAAAATGTTACAAATGAGAAAACTAGGGACACCTGGGTGGTGCAGTCAGTTAAGTGGCCGATTCTTGGTTTGGGCTCAGAGCGTGATCTCAGGGCCCCGACCTCAGGATTGTGAGGTGGTGGAGTCCCAGGTAAAGCTCTGCACTGAGGTTGGCGTTTACTTGGGATTCTCTTTTCCTCTCCCTGTGACCCTCCTTCTTCTGCTCATGCATTCCCTCTTTCTCTCTCTTTCTCTCCCTCAAATAAATAAAAATCAATCTCAAAAAAAACAGAGAGAGAAAACTATACCATACAGTCAAACATATACATGTCAAACAAATAAAAATACAATAAAGTAAAATTTGTAGTACTGAAATGTAGAAATATAGAGAGGACAGATGTCTGAAGGCATCATGAAGGAGATGACATCTGAGCTGCAGCCCTGAAGAGTTGGAAGACTTTTGCTCAGATGAGAAGGAAAAAGGGCATTTCAAAGAGATTATGCACAAGTTAGTCATGGGGAGGGACAAATGAGTGGGCCCATTTGACTCCAGACCGGAAAATGAGTCTAGAAAGATAAAGATAAATTAATAAAGAGCGTACAGCCTTAAATGCTAGGATGAGGTATCTAGGGCATTTTCTTGTAGACAATGGACTTGCAGAGAGAACTACAGAGGAGACAATGACAAAGATTAGACAGGGAGCAGGTTCTAGAAGACAGTGAGCAAACTATTGCAAGAAAATGTGCTCCAGGAAGTGAGGGTCTAAGGGACTGGGCAGTAAGAAGGGAAAGTAAGGTTCATGCTGATGGCAATTAGGCATTCTTGTTTCTGAATTTCTTTAAGCACTTTATATGCACATCTGAATCTCTGTCACCTAGTGATGTAACTGATGCAACTGAGCACAAAGCAAGACTGTCATACGGTTATGGAGCCATGCTTATAACCTCATTTTGCCCACTGGAATTAACTAACAAGCTTTTAAAAATACTAATGTTGGGTTCCACCTCCAGGTAATTCCTATTTCATTTGTCTGGGTTGCAACCTGTCCATAAATACTCTTAAATTTTCTTCGGATAGTTCTAATGTGCAAAGTTGAGAAACGGTGTTCTTCCTTTTACAGCTTCTCTGATAATTATGTCCTTGAGAAATTCAAGTAAATTCTTCTACGCCTAAGTTTCCCCATGAATTAATTGAGGCAATTAATTATCCATGGCAGCTCTTCTGAGTATGTTCTAGACCCATGAATAGGATAGTCCATATAAAGGTTAGATAAATTCTAGAACTGGTAGAGCATATAGCTGAAATATAATAAGGGTCCAACAAATTTTTTTTTGTAAATAAGTGAATGAATGCTTTGTACAACCACATGACCACTAGAAATAGAGGTTAAATCCCTAAACTTCAACACCTGGGTTACACTAAATGAATCTCAACACTGTTCAATAAATATATGTGTGTGCACATGGAATGTGCACACACACACACACACACATTCGTAGTTACCCAGTAAGAGTGTTAAATGCTGTATGTTTTATTTTACAGAATGGACTTATTTCAGCAAGACTCATTGCAAAATAACTTTAAAAACTAAATCCTACTTTCCAATTGATTTTTAATCTATAAAGTTAGAGTGCACTGCCACTGGGAGTGATTCTTCCTTCACAAGCTTCAAGATGGAGTGAGGAAAAAGTGCATGAAGGCGGTCATGGCCCATGTTGAGACTTCACACTTCCTGCCTCACACTTGCCATTCCTGTTCAGTCCCTGTAATTCTGTAAGCAGAGCTGGACTGTACTCACAGATACTGTCTGTTGAGGACTTGGGGGCCTTTCACACATTCTCTTTAGTCTTGTTCATCATCCTCTGGCACAACAGGCATTACTTTCACCTTTACTCCATCCTTCGTCCCTGAATTCATTTTGATTAAATCATTTGCCCAAGAACACACCTATTAAGAGGCCAGGGTCAAATTTGAACTCAAACCCATCTGGCTCCAAAGTCCAGTCTCTCAAAGGATATAATGTTCAAACAAGTCTCAGAAGAAGATCTGAAAAATCCCATCACTGCCAGGATTCAAGCTGAAGAAAGTGAGGGTTGCCTCCTTTATTAATACCCTAGGTTCAAAATTCTGAGTTAGAACATGTTTAAAGGGCAAGCTATGGGAGAATGTGAGGGCCCTGCTCCATTAGGGAGCCTAAATCCACACTGAGATTGAGAAGCTAATAAAATATAATGGACACAGAACATTAACAGGTGAAGGCAGCAATAACGGAGAATAAAGAGGTTACTGGTAAATTTTACCTCAGGCCAGAAAATAGAAAGCTCCATTATCTCCTGATAATTTCTTGAGTCCATTCATCACAGAGTGAGAAGAATGATCCCATCAAAGACCTTTCAAATATCTTTAACATTACCCTAGCAGGAATCATTTCTGCCTGGAGTCTCTCTGCTTCCCTTATCCCATTCAGAAGCTCTGGACCCAAGTAAGAGGATGTGAAGTACAATATTTGCATGGGGTGGAGTTTCTTTGCCCATTTCCTGGAACTTCAGACCAGGAAATAGTAATTAGGACATCAGGGATATGCAGTGGGGTGATTGTCATCTTTCTTCTCAGAATCAGGAACCTTGTCTCTCCCCAGGCTTCCTGCTCCTCATTTCTTGTTGGAACACGTTGTGAGAGCATCCTGTTTAACAGGTTAAGCACTGGGTTTTCCTTTTGCCTGTGATTCCCACAATAATCCTTAGAGTCTCCTCTTAGCCTGCACTTATACGCCTGACAGAGCTCTTTTGCTGCAGGTCTCCAAACTCTCCCTGCAGGGCCTGAAAGGTTGTCCTGTCCGTACTGTTGCTCTTCTCACTGTCCCATTCAGTATTGTCATGGCTGAGCCTGTGGAACCTCCCTCAATTTCAGTGAAAGTTTCTGTCCTTTATGAATGTAGCTTAGGACGGTTCACAAATCACCTTAATGTCTCATCTTAAGTTTACAACGGCCTGAGAAACAGGCACAGGAGTTATTGCTCTCGTTTTATAAGCAAGAAGCTCAAGGCTCAGAGAGGCAGTAATTACCCAAACTCTCTAAGCCATATGTGGTAAATGAAGATATCAAGCCTGGGGCCAGGGCTTTCCATTTCAAAACCTCTGTCCCATCTTTACATTTTGATTATTTAAGCATTTCTTCATCTTGTTGTCCACTTATTTGTTTGATGCAATTAGAAAAGGTGGAGGTCAATAACAATCTCAGGTACATAAAATTGATTTGGGATGCCTACTTACCCAGGTGAATGACCACCTGTTAGTTGAAGGTGTTAGTTGAAGGTGTTTGACCTCTTTTGTTTTTGTTTTTTTAGGAAATTAAGACAACTGGATGACAACAATTGACAATAGAGAAACTGCTCAGCAATTGACTTTTATTATTTTTAAAAATTGACCTTGAGCTCATAAAACTAAACAGCTGTCTACACATACATAAATTTAAGAGAAAATAGTTGTCTTATAAACTATGCCTTTATTATGAATGTTAGCTAGTCATAATCCAAGTAGTATTAATTTAATATGGAGAACAGGGAGTAACCAAATACATTTTTGAAAGACAGAACTCAAAATAAGATCATTTGAAGACATAAGAAAAGACCCTAGGATGTTTCTGGGCAATTACCTTTAAGTAAGAGAAACCCTGTTTCATACATTATCAAACAAGGTCTGATGGTACTAAGAGCTAATGTGTACTGAGCATCTACTGTGCACCTGGCACCGTATTATTCTTTGTATTCCTTAACTTATTGAATGTCATCAATGAACAGTAGAGGTAGGCATTGTCATCATCATTCCATACATGAGGAAACAGGTTCAACAGAACTCAGTAACAGATCCAAGGCTGTACAGTTTAAAAAGATGAAGCTGAGATTTGAACTCAGCTCTGTCTACCTCCAAAGTGCATGTTCTTTATAACGTTCTATGCATACTGTAGAAGATTGGCACAGTGGAGAATCTAAACTTATATTTTGGGGAAGAATGATTACATTTCTCTAGCATCAGCAGTTACCATACTTTACTTACCTTTAGGTCTGGCTTTCTGATGGCTCTGTTTATGATGTACTCCTCATCTGTAATGACAGGGTGGTCAGGAGTGACACCTAACTCGCTGTTTAATGATGACAGGTGGATCCACATTACCTTTTTCCGTGAGTAAGTTTGGAATTCATCCTGAGGAAATAGACACCAAAATCCCCATGAAGATGAGAGAAGTCATAAGGCTAAAATTCAACATAGGAAACATCATTTTATTATAATCCTGCAAGTTTATGGAGTTAATAAACATTCTACACAAAATTACATGCCCTTGAACACTAGTAGATAGAAAGCCTTGAAGGAAAAAGCCTGTTATCATTTATTGAAGAATCTGGATGTGACTATGAGGCAATGCCCTATATAACAAAATTCAAGGGTAGGGAGGTAGATTCCCAGAAAAGAGCTAGTTTTCCCTCTTACCCTTCAATCTGTGAGGCCACAGCCAGATGCGAATTTTCACAAAGAGGGAAAAAAAAAAGGCTAAAAGCAAGCACTCTAAAGGGCTTCTGTGGGTTTCTGAGGATGGGGAAACCAGATCAATCAAAGCATCCCAGGACTTCCAGTCCTAACTTCGATTCTACCTCTTCCAGGTCAGCCCCTGTAACACCATTTGGGGTTGGGGGACTACCACTATCCTTACTCCCAAAGATCCTAACTGCCCTCTCTTGTGCTCCTAATCACTTTCTTATTTTTTAAATTATTATTATTACGTTCAGTTAACCACTGTATAGTACATCATTAGTTTTTGGTGTAGTGTTCAAGGACTCATTAATTGTGTACAACACCCAGTGCTCATCACAACACGTGCCCTCCTTAATACCCAACACATCATTACCCTATCCCCCCACCTCCCTCCTTTCTGAAATCCTCAATTTGCTTCCCAGAGTCCAGAGTCTCCGATGGTTTGTCTCCAGCACTGATTTCTTCCCATTAAGTTTTCCCTCACTTCCCCTGTGGCCCTCTGTGCTATTCTTAATGTTTCACATATGAGTGAAACCATAGGATAATTGTCTTTCTCTGCTTGACTTATTTCACTTAGCATAACCCCCTCCAGTTCCATCTTAATCAGTGTTCGCTTTGTATTCTCTTAGTTCACCTAGACCACTGGAAGGTAGAAAACATGTTTTATTGTCCCTTATATCCCTGTCCATGTGGAGAACTGTGACCTGCCCAGTGAAAGTGAATGAATGGATGTTTGTCCGTGACTGAATGCATGGATTGAAGGCGCCCAAAGGTAACTGTCAAAAGGTTAGCATAGGTAGGATTCAAGAAGGTACCTTCCTTCATGATCTTAACTGAAACCTCTTCCTTTGAAGTTCACTGCTGACTTCATCACAGAATGAAAATAGAATGAGTAGCGCTGGATTGAGTAACAAGTACTACAATGGTACCTCAGAGACAGACACAGTAATAACTGTAATTATTATCTAGAATGAGCAAATCTTTTTTTTTCCATAAAAAACAAGACTGATTTATTTTACAATGTAAGCATTAAAAAAGTTTTACTCTTATATGTAAATGACAAGAAAAATATGACAGGCAAGTATTTGTAACATATACAATGAAGGGTTAATACTTTGTTGGTGCAAACTAGAAGACAAACACTGAAAGTAAAACTGAAATAACAATTCAGAAAAGACAAAAAGGTGAAATGTGAATATCGAAGGCTGGGTTAATAAGTAATAGAAATCCGGTGAAAACAATGAAGATCCATAGTTTATGTACAAAAATAGGAAATATTTTCAAAATGATAAAGGTATTGTTAGAGAGGCATCCCCACAGGTTAGTGAGATCTCTTTAACAAAGCAAATTTGACAGTTACATATGATTTATTTTTAAAAATCATATTTATAACCTTGTAATTTTATTTTTAGAAATATACCCCTAAACAACAACCATAAATATTTTAAAAAACCCACATTTGTGCAAAAAGATGTTCATCATTTTTACATTAACAGTTTTAAACAACTAAAAATGATGTCAAAGTCCAAAAGAATTAAATGGAATGGGTAAATCTTTTATTTATTTATTTATTTATTTATTTATTTATTTATTTATTTGCAGCATAACAGTATTCATTATTTTTGCACCACACCCAGTGCTCCATGCAATCCATGCCCTCTATAATATCCACCACCTGGTACCTTGACCTCCCACCCCCCGCCCCTTCAAAACCCTCAGATTGTTTTTCAGAGTCCATAGTCTTTCATGGAATGGGTAAATCTTGTGCATAAAATCCACTAGGATGACTGGGACACCTCAGGAGCTAGGAAGGATGGCAAGGGAAGTCCAGCCTGAAAAATAATTTGATGCCTAAGGAATGTAGATCAGAGCTGGGAATTGTCTCCACCAAACCCACATTTGTGGAGAAGAGTATACCAGCTGCTGCTGCAAAAGGACAAGAGCAGAAGATACACTTGTTGTTGGAGCTAATCTCTTACATTGATTTTCCTCAAGAGAAGCCCACTTCCATAGCTTTGCTCCTTTGCTTCCTCAGCCTGGATTACACGTCCTTCTTTACTCTCTTTAAGCCTTCATAAGGCTAGACCCTAACCATCCTATGGGGTCCAGCTCAAATTTCACATTACGGGAACCTCTTCAATTCCTTTTTCCCTAAAATATCAGGGTACTTGAACCTTTACCTGTCACCTTATCACTCTTCTTGAACTATGAGTAGGGACTGCTTCTGATGGGTATCTGTGTTCAGCCAGGCCTAACACAGCTTCTGAGAGACAGCCAGAGACTAAACCGGGGAGAGATAGAGAAGTAGGGTAGAGGCAGAAGAGGGGAAAGCAAAGCAAAAGGTGTAGGGAGAGAAGGGAGGACGAGGAGGAAAGAGAAAGAAAGGGAAGGCGAAGGAACGGGACAGACATAAGGAAGGCGGAAAGTAGGTTTTTAGGCTCTGTAGGTAACTTCTTTTAATTCTAAAAACCGTAAGTATATAACTAAATCAAATTAGATTTCTATGAAGTTACCTACAGAGCCTAAAAATGACAGAAAATGGTTACATATCTAGTGACTGAGCCACTGAACTGGTGGACACATTCTGGGTATTGTGGGATAGGCAACAACTCCATAGGACATATCTTGACAATGATACAGTTCAGCATTATCTGACTTTGCCTTTGATCATGTCAAAGGGGATATTGTTGTAAGGGGGTTTTGTTTGAACATCTAACAATAAGAAGAAATAATTAACATTTATTTAGCATTTCTGTTCCAAGTATTCCATCAGCAAGGCTCAGGCCAGACCAGTCTGGTATGGGCAGCGAGGCCAGAACTGAGACTTGAAGCCAGGTCTTCCTACTCCAAATCTTGACTCCTTCCTCTTTGTTTCAACAAGTTGTCCGTGTTTTTTTGCTCATGTATGAAAATTACCATGAAATCTGCATTATGTAACAAATAGCATCCAATTTTTCACAATCTCTGCTCTTTTGGCAGCAGAGAATCTGATTCTTAAAACCAAGCTGTCACCCCTTGGCCCTGTGAGGCAGCAAACAGACCTCTTGATTATAATGCCTAAAAAGGGAATGGCGAAGTGGAATACTGGAACTCCCAAGTTCTTCCAGGCCAATGATAATCTAATGCACCAACTCCATGACTTCATCTAGGTCAGTATGTGACCAAAAATTCATCTATATGCCTCCATCTTATTACATAACCTGTATCATATTTAAATCAAAGGTGTTTGGATATAGTTGCCTTTAAGTTTATTTCTTACCATCACTCTTAACCTCCCCCCCAACTCCTAAAACCCATAATTCTATAGAATGCAAATGTATAAATCTTTTTTTTTTTTTGAAAGAGAGAGTGCATGGGTGCGTGTTGGGGGTGGGAGGGGCAGCAAAGCGAGCCCCACCTCAAGCTCAATTTCCCCACCCTGAAATCATTACCTGAGCCAAAATCGTGTCAGATGTCCAACACTTAACCAACTGAGCCACCCAGATCAGTGATATAATGCAAACTATAATTCTATAGGTCTAGGAAAGATACCAATAGAGAGACGATCATTTTTCTTAGAGTGGGTAATAATAATGATTTTTCTCATTTATTGCCATGTTAAACACTCTGTAAAATTATTCACTTTTACCCCTGGGGATAAAAATATATTATATGTTTATAAAATATTAAAAATTTTTTTAAAAATTATTCACTTTTTTTTTTTTTAAGAAATTTACCCAACTTTTTAAGAAAAAAAGAGCAGGTAAAAAATTGGAGGGGAAAGTGTGTCAGTTGTGAGGTGTTCGCTCTGGTTAACACCAACAGCTTCTCCCGGTTTTTGGTCTGGCGTTGCCCAATATGGAAAAAGCACGACCCCTTCCTGAACAGATTTCAGGTCTGAACCATCTTGACCATCAGTGCAACTCTCTGAGCCTAATTTTCTGCCTCCGGCAAGCGGGGCTGAGAATACCACATGTCACGGGTGTTTGAAGAATTAAATGCAATAACACATAATGCACCTGGTCCACAGTCTGGCCTGTTGCTGAGTGCAACAAATACTGGTTGGCCTATGGCTCTGTGCCTTATTTTCCATAGCATTTTGTTTCTGAGAGCTTTCTGCAAATAGGACTTCGTTTTCCCTTTGAGGAGATGTGAGAGTCTCAGAGTCTTTCTATTTATTTTTCCTTTCTGAAAAAGAAGCAGTTTTACCTGGAAATGGCTATTCCACTTCACTCTGTTTCTCAGCTCTCTCAAGCAGTTAATGATCCCGAAGAGACTTAAGTGAACCGGAGGAGCCACCTCTTTAAATAACTGCTTTGTAATGCAAATAAGCCAACTATTTGCTTGGCAAGTCTAGACTTTTAACACCTCCAGGCTCCTTGAGCAGGCTTTACCTTCTTTTTATCAAGAGAATTAACCAGCTCAGTCCCTGAATTTAAAGAGTAGAATTTAAAATAATTCAAGAGTGCCTTTCAAAGAACTGAATGTACACAGGGGAACTTTGTTTGACCTAGGTGTGGGGGGAGTGGCGAGGAGTTGGGGCGGGGGGTGGCCACTGGGCATTTTTTAATTTCCGTGGTCTTGGGATTTCTGAACTTTGAAATGCCAGGCTAACTTTTATATTTGCACAAAGTGAGTGGCCTTGCTTATCTTCTTGCAACTTTTTGTAATACACATCTGTTGGAATTTCAGAGTAGTGTAATGGTCACTTTAAGTTCATGCCAATGCTGTGACTGACCTTGTGTAGGAGTTTGCTACGCAAAATGTACTTCTGAGATTGCCCTAAGAAGAAAAGTGACCCAGGGTGCCTGGGTGGCTTAGTCGGTTAAACGTCTGTCTGCCTTTGGCTCAGGTCATGATCCCAGAGTCCCAGGATTGAGCCCTATGGGCTCCCTGTTCAATGGGGAGCCTGCTTCTCCTTCTCCCTCTGCCCCTCCCCCTGCTTATGCTCTCTCTCAAATAAATAAATAAAATCTTTACCAAAAGAAATAATAATAATAATAAAAGAATAAATTTAAAAAGATGAGGAAAAGTAACCCATTGCAAAGTTCCAAAGAGGTATCAGAATGGCAGTATTTTTCATTTGGACGTGGATACATCGTAATGCTAAAAACATAAACTCTAGCTAAGACGAAGTACTTAGAGGATTATGAATAAAGTAATAATAACTTACATTTTTCAGGTTCTTTCTAGAACACTATCTTTAGTCTTTACAGACCCATGATTTTGGCAAAATATTATTCTTTTTATCTTTAATTATCACTCTTTTCTTTCCTTCTCCTTCTTGGTCATACCCATTGATACTCTTAATAGCTTGGCCTAATATTCCCAAAGTTGCTTAGCTGGAAAAAGTTGACATTGGCTAGAACGTAGGATTTAGTTATAAAATAGAGAAAGAAAGTTCTGTGCATTGAAGAAATCTCTCACTAATTATTGTCTCAGTACTCTTGGGACATGTTGCCAGATAAAGGGGAGAGGTGTAGTGGTATGGAGACAGGACAAAGCAGGAAAGTTCTATGACAAAACAAGAGCTATATCTATGTTTGTATACCAAGAAAAAAAAAAAAAGAAAATTCTGAACAATTCAGCATATACTTTTGGGGAGATTAAGTATTTTGCTTGTATTCATGATCATTTTCTGAAGGAAGAATAGGTAGTGAGTTTGCTAACTTTCCAAAATGTCTGGAGATGCGGGGCATAGTAAGAAGTAACAAATAGGGGCGCCTCGGTGGCTCATTTGGTTGGGCAACTGCCTTCGGCTCAGGTCACAGTCCCGGAGTCCCGGGATCGAGTCCCCATCAGGCTCCCAGCTCCATGGGGAGTCTGCTTCTCCCTCTGACCTTCTTGCCTCTCATGCTCTCTCTCACTGTCTCTCTCTCAAATAAATAAATAAAATCTTAAAAAAAAAAAAAAAAAAAAAGAAGTAACAAATAAAAAGTCAAAATTGGTTTTACAAAGTGTGTAGTAACCCAGGCCCATGGCATGCCTACACGCCAGGCCTGGATTTCATCAAAGCACCTCACACGCACCCTCTCATTTATTTCTCATGACAATACGGCAAGTACTACTGTTAGCGCCACTTAACACAAGAAGAGTAAGGAGAGGCTAAGTGCGTGGGGGCGTGCTAAGTTAACTTACCTGTTATGCATTGGTTCCAAGGTTGAAGGTCTATCCCCCAGTGTGAGTGCATTTGGAGATAAAGACTTCAGGAAGTAATTAAGATTAAGTGAGGCCATAAGGGTGAGATCCTAATGCAATAGGACTGATGCCCTTATGAGAAGAGAAAGAATCAAACCTCTCCCTCTAACACGTGGGAACACAGAGAGAGGGTATTTGGTCCTTTGCAAGCCAGAAGGAAGGTCTCACCAGGAACTAATCCTGCCAACACCTTGATCTCGAAATTCTAGCTTCCAGAACTATGAGAAAATAAGTTTTTATTGTTTAAGGCACCCCGTCTGTGGTATGCTATTATGGTAGCCTAAGCTAATACATTGCTCAAAGTAGGTCAAGAGCAACACTGGGAATAAACCCAGGCAGTCAGGCTCCAGACTCCACTCTTCTACCATTTTACAGTATTGCCTCTGTGGAGCCTGCTGACCAGCCAGAGGGTAGTAAGATCCCCAGTTCCAACTCCAGTTCAGCTCTGGACAGAAGTTTTTCTTTCACTGCTTACAGCTATGGGACCCTGAACTTTTCTTAAAAGTTCTCTATGCTTCCATCTGTAAAATGGCAGGGGAGGGAGGGAAATAATCTCTACCAGAAAAGACCATGTGAGGCAACATATTTGCAAATATCTTGCAAAATGTAAATCACAATACAAACAGCCCTCTGTTAGTAATCACAATGGTATGGTACTGGCACCCAAAAAAAAAAAAAAAAAAAAAAACACATAGATCAGTGGAATAGAATAGAAAACCCAGAACCAAACCCACAGTTATATGGTTGGTTAATCTTTGACAAAGTAGGGAAGAATATGCAATGACAAAAACACAGTTTCTTCAACAAATGGTGTTAAGAAAATGGACAGCTACGTGCAAAAGAATGAAACTGGACCAATTTCTCACACCGTACATAAAAATAAATTCAAAATGGATCAATGGCCTAAATGTAGGACCTAAAACCATAAAAACCCTAGAACAGGGAAACCTGGATGGCTCAGTCGGTTAAGCATCTGCCTTCAACTCAGATCATAATCCCAGGGTTCTGAGATTGAGTCCCACATCAGGCTCCTCACTCAGTGGAAGCCTGCTTCTCCCTCTGCTTGCCACTCTCCCTGCTCGCTCGCTCTCTCTCTCTCTGACAAATAAATAAATAAAATCTTTTTTTTTTTTTAATCCTATAAGAGAGCACAGGTGGAAATTTCTCCTACATCAGCCATAGCAACATTTTTACAAGATAGGTCTTCTGAGGCAAGAGGTAATAAAATTACCTCTTCTGAGGCAATAAAAGCAAAAAAAAAAAAAAAACCTATTAAGACTACGTCAAAATAAAAACTTACGCGCAGTGAAGGAAACAATCAACAAAACTGAAAGGCAACCTAGTGGGTGGGAAAAGATATTTGCAAATGACACATCTGATAAAGGGTTAATATCCAAAATATATAAAGAACTGATACAGCTCAACACCCAAAACACAAATAATCCAATTAAAAAATAGACAGAAGACATGAACAGACACTTTTCCAAAGAGGACATACGGATGGCCAAAAGACAAATGAAAAGATGTTCACATCATTCATCATCAGGAAAATGTAAGTCAAAACTACAATGAGATATCACCTCATACCTGTCAGAATGGCTAAAAAACACAAGAAACCAGTGTTGGTGAGGATGTGGAGGAAAAGGAGTCCTCATACACGTTGGTGGGAATGCAAACTGATGCAGCCACTGTGGAAAACAGTATGGCTGTTCTTCAAAAAATAAAAATAAAAATAAAACTACTGTATGATCCAGTAATTGCAGTACTGGATATTGACACAAAAAAATACAAAAACACTAATTTGAAAGGATATATGCACCCTTAACGTTTATTGCAGCATTGTTTACAATAGCCAAATTATAGAAGCAGCTCAAGTGTCCATCAATAGATGAATGGGTAAAGAAGATGCGCGCGTACGCGCACACACACACACTCACTAGAATATTATTCAGCCAAAAAAGAATGAAATCTTGCTGTTTGCAAGCCATGGATGAAGCAAGAGAGTATAATGCTGAGTGAAATAAGTCAGTCAAAGAAAGACAAATACCACCTGACTGCACTCACATGTGGAATTTAAAGAACAAAACAAGCAGAAGAAGACAAAAGAGAGAAACAAAGAGAGACAAATCAAGAAGCAGACTTTTACTACAAGAAACTGATGGTTACTGGAAGGGAGGTGGGAGGGGGATGGGTATAATAGATGATTAGGATTAAAGTGTACACTAAAAAACATTCGTCAATAAATAAATAGCCCTGTGTTATGAAGGACAAGCTATTTTTCTTAACATAGAATCATTTCTGATAGGAGAGCCCACAGAATCTCAGGGCTCTCTGGTTGGATGTCTAAGGAAAAACCATGTTGAAATAAGGGCTGGGGAAATGTGATTCAGAAGAGGGAATGTGTACCTAAAAGAAATATAATACTGTCTTCTCTTACTTTCTCAGCCTTGACTCTTCACTTTAGCATCTTTGTAAGGAAAGTGCTGGTAAAAACCATGAGACCATTTATTACAGATTAAATTCAAGTTATTTAATTGTATTAAATAAATATTGAGCACCTGCTATGGCCACGTACTAGATGATGTGGAGAGTGAAAAGTAAGTCACAGTTACTGTCTTCAAAAAGCCTATAATCTAATAAAATAAAAACTATAAATAAAGGAATATAGGATAGTGAGGAAAATCTCTGGTTTTAGAGGGTCAGAAGACATGTGCAAGTTCTTTGTCCACACTATTACCTTTTCCTGGGCCATTTCCCACGTGCCCCTCCCCAACAGCCACCATCACCTTTTGACTCATTATCCTTTGGAGATTGGAAAGCCTCCTTGACTTGGTCAAAGCCCTGTCCTGTCTTACAATCTTACCATAACTATGAATCCTTCCTGAGCAGCACTTATAACAATTAGATATTTATATTTATTTGTTTAGTGATCTAGTAAACTTCATGAGGTCAAGAACTTTGATTTGACTAATTGTTATACCCCACTCCCTGGCCAGAGTTAGCCCTGTGGCTGGCACACAACCTGTGTTCATCAAATTTATGAAGGAGGGGAGGAGGGAAAGAGGGAGCGACGAGGGAGGGAGGGAAATCCTGGGGGACATTTACTAGGCTTTCTAGACTGCAAAGCTGTTACCTGTATCCTCATCTGTAAAATAGAGACAGATGATAGTGCCCATTTCCCAGGGTTGTTATGGAAGTTATATGAAATAGTCAATGAAATTCTGTTTTATAAAATGTGAAATGAATAACATATTTTCATACAGGGCAGATTGCAGAAAGCATTATAGCAGTCAGAGGTGAAAATACGTAACTCAAAGAGAATGAAGGAAAGGTAATTAATTCCCCCCAGAATTGAGGCAGGGAATGGATCAGCAGCGGAAAAGGAGGTAGACGGCTGAGAGACGACTAGGTTTTCACAAATAGCAGTAGAACACCTACTTTCTATACGTGTGCGTGTGAGTGTGTGCATGTAGGAGTTGACTCCTCACCAGAATGTCACTCTACTGGACAGGGATTTCCATCTGTTTGGGTCATAGCTGTATTCCCGGTACCTATAACAATGTCTGGTACATGATTGGCGCTCAGGAAGTATTTAGCGAATGAATAAATAACTGAATGCATGAACAGGTTAGAAAATAGCAGAAGAAATGTTATGAGTAAAAGCAAAGACAAAAAGTGTCTGGCTCCCTTGGGAAATGGCATTGATGGGAGGCAACTGGGCTTGGAGAGACCAGACTACGGAGAAGGAGGGAAAGAGGAGTCTGGGATCCAGAATACGTGAATACATATATTGGTGGCTAAGAGGATCCCGGGGCTGGTGGTCTTCGGATGCCATTTGCATGGCTGAGTTGCAGAATTTCTGAGTTTTCTAAGACACCCAGCACTGACATCTTTAGGTGAAACTGAAGAAAAATGCTCCCCATTAAAACACTGAAATAAAACAACCTGACTCAGCCTAGTAACCAATCATCACATTCTCCTCTGCACATCATGAGTCTTTGACAACATGTCACATATGACAGGAAAGGGAAAAAAAATGCATCTGTAATTATAATAAAGATGAAAACTATGGAAATTATCAGGAGCATCTGAATTCAAAACACCAATGAATGTAAATCATGCTATTTGCATAGAAATGTGGCAACCCTACAGATATCAGTTAAAATTCAGAAGTAGATGAATAATGAATAAAATGCCACTTTTAAAATTACAAAATAAAAGTGTAATTACTCTTGTATTTTGGAAAAAAATCTCACCCTTAGAGGGGTTTAATAAGAGATGGGAAACTGAAAATAAACTGAGCACTAAAGACTTTTTAGTCAGTACATCGGCGCCCCCCTGACACTTTTTTTAATGTTAAAAAATGACTACCTCATCAGTGTCTGTGTTAATGATCTGTAATCTTACCAGTGTGAGATTGATGATAAATACCAAGTACTGATTTTTTAATAACATGAAAAATAGACATACAACACATCTTCAGGTAGTAGTTTTCTTAGCCCTCCTTCATGGGAGGTCTTTATAGTCCAGCGATCACAATATAATTCAAATAAAAAAATTTTAAGGAGTCATTTCATGCAAATAACCTAGCCACAGACTTTTAAACTATTTGTGGCCAAAGCTTCTTTTCATCTAAAGCTCAGATTGTAAGAATGCTTGGTATAATTGAGTTCTTGTCTAATTACATAAAGACTAATTTAGAACCTCATTTATTTGGAGAGTTTCTGGCATAGCAAATCCATTTAAAATGACACATAAGAGGAGGTAATTAAAAATTAAAGTTGAAATCAAGATGAAAAAGGCAAAATTGAAGCTGGTTTAGATGGCTCTGATTAGTTATGGAGAGCAGTGAGATGGGAGAGGGGCTTAAAACACTTTGAAAGAAACAAAGAGGAAGAGAATGGAACACAGCACCCTAAGGCACCAGTGTTTTTAAATTTTTTCCAGTATGTAGCCAGGTGCGAAGTTGACCACATGCCACCGGGAGAGGTGACCTCATGGAGCATGGGTGAATACCGGGGATTCGAAGGCCCTAGACCTCTTTCCCATGTTCCCCATCCTGGAAGGGAATGCTCCTGGCTCAAAAGGGGAGGGCACAGCTTCCAGAAAGCAGCCTGTTATATGTGGGGCACCTAGCCCAGAGCAGACTTTTCTGTAAAGCAAGCTGTCAGAGCTGCCTCAGCAATAATACACACACACACACACACACACACACACACACACACTCACTCACTCACAATTAAAATGATCTCCAATCACGTCTTTTACAGTTTGCAACGGGCTTTTCAATCCACAACCTCATTTCATCCTCACACCAATGCAAACAAGAACAAGTACTCTTCCTTGGCCTATTTCCCAAGTGGGGAAATCAAGGTCCTGAAAGGTTAGGTAACACTCCCGAGGGGTCACACATCTGGAGTGCTAGGACCTCGTGACTCCAAATCCCAAACGGTACACTCGTTCTCTATTGGTTGACAATTTGTTTGTTTCTCTTACTGGATTTTTTTTTCTCTTTTCTCCCTCTTCATTTTCCCTTTACACACTTCCCCTCGAGTTCTTTCATTTTCCTCCCTTCCATTGCCATTTTCTTGCTCGTTTCCTCCTATTCCTGTCCATGACTTGGCTCTGCCTGCAGTCTCAGACAGTACAGCTAGGCCCAGCCAGTGATTCTCAGATCCAGAGAGTCTGGCGGTACACTCTGAAAGGCAGGAAGCTTTTCTGTTCCTAAGGTTGTTTCTGCAGCAGCAAGAGCGTTGGCCCCTGAGAACCATAGTAGAGCTTGGAAGGAGGTGCCTCTAATTTCAGGCTTATGATTGTTGCTATCCTCCCCTCTCCCCGCATTAAATAGTGTGTTTACCTAGAGAGATTGTTATATATAAAGAGGTGCTAACAGCCCAGCAGAGGTTGATTTATCAATAGTTTGGCTGTCATTCTGGGCCATGTGGGCTGATGTGTTGTGAGAAACGCTCACTAAAAGTCAGTCAGAGATGGATCATTCCGTGAGACTGCATCTTGACTCCTATCCATGGGAAGAGCCACTTCAGCCTATTGGCCACTATGTATTTATGGAATCCCCACCCATGCAGGAATTAATGCAGCAATTAGCTAATTAGAAATAATCCCTTCCCTTGTGGAGCTGACATGGCAGCAGGAACAGGAACAACACACATTGCCTAAGCGGAATGAATGCTAGGAGGAAGTATTCGCTGAGCAAATTCAGGGAATCTCGCCTAACACCAGCACTTTGTATTAGAGAGAGCGAGCGACAATGAGCTCAGAACAAGATGGCTTTTTTTTTTTTTTAAACCCTAGCTTATCTGCAGGACGCAACACACTCCCTCAAAGATTGTGGCTCTCTCAAATCAACAGAAGACAGTATCCTCCCCAGAGGGGTGCTCCCCGTCTCCTCCCCACCTCTTCCCATCCCTTCCTTGCTCGAGGGGGACTAGGATAGTAGATACATCAGGACATGGGAGAAACATCCATGTGAACTTTGTATCTTGCTGCCTGCCTTAAGTACTTCACATTACCCATTACTTTCAGCTGTTCAGAGGGTTATTCAGGCTCCAATATTCACAAGACTCACAAGTTTAGAAGGAATATCCTGTGAAGCAGGTCTTAATGAAATCCTGTCATACACAAATTATTGAGTTCTTGGAAAATAAATACAAGGCTGTGATGGAACTTTTCATGTGCACGTCTCCCACAGCCATCGTGCAATGAGCTGTCCAAGAGAAAGGGTCGCCAGGTACAAAGCCAGATGCACACTTACCGTTGTCCTCAGCAACACGACATCTGCCTCTTGTAAGGAACACGGGACACAATTTGCCCACACATGCCAAGCAGGTCTCCAGTAAAACACCAAGGGGAGGATCCCAAATGAGAAGATGGATCCAGCAAGACAGAGGGTTTTCCGGCAGCCTTGAGTCCGGTAGCCAAATATCTCCTGGGGAAGAATCAAAATAACCCCAAATATTGGTTAAGTACAGTAAATAGCAAATCAACCAATTGGGATTTTGGTGATAAAACTGGGGGCAGAGAATGAAGAAGTCAACGAGAGACTGAGAAACTGGAGAAGAATCCCTAACAAAATACCACGTGTTCCCAGGCCCCCAGGAAGTCGCAATCAAACTAGGAAACTCAGTTTCTATAATTTGAGCACCTGGTTACTCTGTGCCAAACACTATGTTAAGAGATACGTTATCTTAAGTCTCTTGAACATTCCTTGAATAGAATGATATTACCCTCGTTCATAAATGATAAGGTTGAGCTCAGAAAGCTTGAATGGAAAGACCTGGCCAAGGGCCCCAAGCTAAGAATTCTGCTTCCAAGAGTCAAACCCACGTTTGACCCATAGCCTTCACAGACATGACTATGAGCTATGTGATGGGAGGACCAGATGACCAGCAGTCACATGGGCAGGAGAGAACCAGGCTTTGAGGGTGTACTCTGGATGTGATGAAAGTGTTTGACCCACAAGAGGGTGAGTAACTAACTGTGAACCTGCCGTCAGGACATTAGGGTGGGGCTGTGCATTCCACCCTCCACCCTTGTTCAGTTGCACAAAGAATTTCACAGCATGGGGGAAAACTCGTAGAAACTATTTGGGTTATTGAGCCCTTGCTTTGAGCTGGGAGGGGATTGGAGACCCTGAATGATACAAATATGGCAAGAAAAGAGTCTTCTAATATATTTACAATCTGGACAACCTTCTTCCTTCCAAGTACAGCCTGAGACAGAATGGAAAACCAGCCCTAAAGTTTAAGGCCTCAGTTCCTCAGTTCTATCACACAAAGTCAAAGGTATCCATTACACTGATCCTCGTGGCCAAAACTGAAAAATCAAGTATCTTCATTAAAAGCATCAGAAATAACCCAAAGGATATGGGGAGATGGAGAGGAGAAGGGAGTTGAGAGAAATTGGAGGGGGAGATGAACCATGAGAGACTATGGACTCTGAAAAACGATTGAGGGTTTTGAAGGGGCGGGGTTGAGAAGTTGGGTGAGCCTGGTGGTGGGTATTATGGAGGGCACGTATTGTATGGAGCACTGGGTGTGGTGCATAAACAATGAATTCTGGTACACTGAAAAGAAATTAAAAAAATAATTTTTTTTTTTTAAAAAAGCATATTCTCTGGACCAAGACATGTTGGATTCAAAGCCTAACTCTACCACTTGCTGAGTATGACCCTGAGCACGTTATTTAGCCTCTTTATTCTTTGGTTTCTCATCCATAAGATGGGCATGGTGATAGAACCCACTTCACAGGGTTATGGTAAAGATTAAATAAGTTAGTACGCATAAGGGCTACACATGCGTTTATTGCTGCTGCTGCTTATGCTGCTAGTTACTGCTGCTTCTACTACCATCTAACCATTTCCCCTGAAGTAGACCTGAAATTCTACCCCTCAGTTATTGGCATTTAGATCTAAGAATTCCTCATGTCAATCATTCTGCTCCCACTAGGATTGCCTGTTAGGATAACAAGGGAGCTGGAACACACCACTCTAAATCAGCCACCTTCCTTATCTCACTTGATAAAGATTACATTATCAGAAGGGTTTCTGTGATCCTTGGCTAAAGGCGCTTACATGTTTAATTTTGGGGAGCCTTCCTCATATTAGCAGTGCCTCTGGGTACTGACTGTCTGCCTTCAGCATTGTCCACATTTGGCATGCCTTGGATAAAGTATTCACGTTAAATCAGAAACATAAGCTCTTGGCCAATTTTGAAAACTAGAATGTCTCTCTTGACATGAATCCTCTCTTGTCCCAAACTCAAGCTCTTGCTCTCCAGCTGCCAGGCCTGGGATGATTCTGCCCCCTCATCATTCTTGAAGCAATGCTTTGTTGACCCCATATTGAACAGGATCCCAATCCTAAATCCCATACCTGTTCTGAGTCTACCCCATTATCTTTTCCCATGTGCTTTTTAATGTTTCTATAGTTTGGAACAGGTCAACTTCTACCTAACAATCCAGACATGGTATCATATTTATTTTTTTAGTGGTATATTTAAAAGTTTCTTTATATTGCCCATGAATTGAATCCCCCATGTAATATGTCCGAGTTACACCAATTCTAGAAGCACAGATATCTCTGACCATGTATTCTTTTATGGGCTATGCAATGAGAGCCCTCTATAGTTTCTAAATTGTCTTCATGTTCATTATCGAAATAATGTAAACAGGAATTATTACCTTCAATTTTCAGCTAAGAAAACTGAAGTTTAAAGTTATTATATATAATAGATGTGATTAACAACTATTATTCATAACAATAATAGTAGCTAAGACTTATTGAGCACTTCGAAGCCCTTCACCAAGCACTTTGCATCTACTCTTCCATTTAGCTGAAAGAGATTAAATAAGTTTCTCAAAGCATAAAGCTCATAAATAACTCAAAGCTAGATCTCTAGTCTAGACCTCTGCAGCACAGGGCAGATAATGTGAGCTGGTCATTTCCACTCTAAGGTTCTTCTTCATTCTGCCTTAGATTTCAGTTCAATGTAACAAATAATTTTTAAGTGTCCACCAAAAGAACAGACATGTGCCAGACACAGAGATGAATGAGATGATGTCGTTAGCCTCAAGGAGTTCAGTTTAATGGAAAAAGAGATACATAAACAGATAAGAACAAACAAGGTTAGAGCAATATAAGGGTTATATAGAAAAATGACTATATAAATCGTCATCTGAATTGGGTGCTACTTATAAAAACACTGGTACAGCAGTAGACCAAAAGTGTCACAGTCAGGCCAGGTAAATATCCCCAGGTTACACCAGAGTGTTGCTTTCAAAGCTTGCCTGCCTTCAGTTCTGTGGACACTACCTCAGTTAATAGCTCATGACCAGTAATCCATTGTCAAACTTTTAGTAGAAAGGCTGGAATAATGTGGACAAGGAGTGTTAAATTATTGCTTATTGACATAAGTTGAATTATATACTGACTGGAAGTAAATTGCATTGAAGGGACTATTAATAGGTATTGGATTTAAAATTGCAAAAATTAGCATGGTGCTGTTTGTTATGACCCTGTAGCAGTTTACTTCCTACATTATGGAGTGCCTCCCACATCCCTGAAAATTCTTGAGGGAACCTTCTTGCTACTCTGCACTCCACCTACACTTACCTCCCACAAAAAGGAATAAATCAGCCGAAAAAATAGAGAGAGAGAGAGAATATTGAGAAAATGTCAAAAGAATATCACACTCATGGCAGTCTACATGCATTATGAAATAGCACACTGTCCCTTTCTTTCTCTCCCCTGCTACCCACAGATTCTTCTATTCCCTCTGTCCCTGGAGATCTAGGTCCTTTGCATTCCTAAGGGCTTAATCTTTGGCTGCCAGGAGTCCAGGTCTTCTTCTCTGCAGAGCCCCAGTATTCAAGAAGTCAGACTTATGCTCTCCAAAGCAGTGGTTTCAACTACCTCAGCCAACAGAGTTCCTTAAGTCTATAGACCCTAATCACCAGAAAGAAATACACACAGATGCATACAAATAGACTTCTCTGTAGAGATTCAGAGAGCTCCCACAGTGTAGGTAAACCCCTTTCTTAGAAGGTTCTTGAAGCTGAATCAAGGCTGATCTTTCTAGAGTTTACATTCTGTACTTGAACTTAGGGCCTGACACTGCTTCTGAAAATGAAGACAATGCTTCTGGAAATGCACAGGAGAGGGTGATGAGAGCAGGGCATTGGCTGACTCCAGGAAGCTTCTAGGGTAATGTCATCATCTGGGGGCTCGCCAAGTCCTGAGAGTGGCTCTCAGCATGCTAGTCCCAGAGCTAACCAGCAGAATTCCTCTCACAGAGAAGATTCGAGGTCACCAGGTCCAAGAGACTAGTTGGAATGAGAGAGTGAGATGTATGCAACAGTCACAAGACCGGATGAATACATGGGTATTAAGAGTTTTTCTTTTCCCAACAGCGCTGTCTCCGAGCCTGATTGTCCTGCCAGTGGAGCCAGATGCAAGCATGGTGCTTAAAATGGGCTCTGGACTCTTCTATGACCATCTCCCACCCTGACTGACATGCCTTCTTTAATCATTGTAATTAATTCCATCAAATTACGGTAAAATCCCATTAGCCTGGAAGCCATTTATTCTCTTTAAGACAATTTTGCATTTTTTTACTGGCTCCACTAAATATTTGAAAGTTTAAGTGATTTTTAAGTTTCTCTTCCTTAAGATATTCTTTTTTCCCTTATTTCCAAATTTGGGGTGTGAAGAGAATGTTTCACTGGACTCAATTGTACTAAATGAATGCAATTTACATCACTCTTTATCCCAACCACACACCTTACTCCAATTTCTACCTCAGCAGCTTCTTGCTCAACACTTCAATGCTAAAAAATGATTTCCCAAGGGTCTCCTAAGTTCATTTGACTTCTAGATCAACGTGAGATATTCTCAACTGGAATGACTGAGTCTAGAAATCTTAAACTGGGCACTCAAGAAGAATGACCTGCAGACAGGTTTCTTCTTGGCCTGGTAAGCATTTCTTAGAACTTTATATTGGTCCCCCAGTTGTTCTCACATAGACATTCTGATTTCTAGCTTTTCTTTAAAATAAATCAGAAATGGGCACCTGGGTGGCTCAGTGGGTTAAGCCTCTGCCTTCAGCTCAGGTCATGATCTCAGGGTCCTGGGATGGAGGCCCAGACTCTCTGCTCAGTGGGGAGCCTGCTTCCCCCCACCCCTATCTCTGCCTGCCTCTCTGCCTACTTGTGATCTCTGTCAAATAAATAAATAAAATCTTAAAATAAAAAATAAAATAAAATAATAATAATAAAATAAAATAAATCAGAAATTGTGATAGCACAGTACCCATATTCTTGTACTGGAGGATTCGGCTAGGGAACACCAAATAACCCAGGAACTACCCCAAAACCATCCGACAAGAGAGAGAATGAGGCCCTGCGGTACATTTATACACTGGGATCTTACACAGCACTTCAGACAAACTCTACAGCAACACTCCATAGCGTGGATGACTCTCAGTAACATACTAGTAAGTGATAAAAGTCGGTGTGGACAATTACATAAGCATGGAAACATTTTTACAAGGTTAAAAACAACAAAAATTTAAAGTGTATTTTTGGGATAGACTTAAGTAAAAGAAAGCTACATCAAAAGGAAAGCATCGATTGCTGAAGGCCAGGAATTGATGAAGACACGCTATAGGACAATGGGTACCCCCACTGAGACAAGGCAGGACCACATTGTCAAATGTAGACTATTATCCAGGTCCTACATCTTGCTGGAGGTTAGAGTCATCATGTTATTATAAAGAACCCATTAAAGAGATAACTGAACTAATGCAACTCAGCATTGCCAAGTAAGGAGAGTGTCATGAACCAAGGCTTATATAGACAATCTAATTGTGAGCACCTAAAGGGAAAAAAAGGAAGAAAGAATTGATCGGAGTAAGAGATGCCTCCCCTTTAAGTGAGCAGATGCTTCCCTGTTTCTCATGGTCCCTGCCATGCTTTCTCTTTTCCTCCACCCTGAGGCCATATGTCAGATTCATTTCTCATCTCACACTGGGCTGCTCATCAGAGTTACAGGCTCCTCCTGAAGGCCAGTGGTTCTCAACCAGGAGTGATCCTGCCTCCAGGGGACATTTGGCAATAGCTGGAGACATTCTGGGTCATTGTCAACTAGGTGAGAGGTGATACTGACACAGCTTCTAGGTAGAGGCTAGGAATGCTAGTAAATATCCCCCAGTGCAGGTAAACTAAACATCTTACAGTGCAGAGGACAGCTGTCCGTCAACCTCCACAACAAAAACTTCTCCGACCCCAAACAATGCTAAGGTTGAGAAACCTGAGCAGGTATTGAGTTTCCCCCACCTAACCTAAGCAAGTCCCTAGTCTAAGTGCCAGGATGTCCTCCTCAGTACTCAGAGGAGACCCAGAGAATTTTGATACTGAAATCTATGGTAGAAAAGAATTCACACTTCACAAGTGCCCACTAAGGTCAGTAGTGGGTGCAGCCCCTCATTTAACAGATGAGGAAAACTAAAGTGTTAAGAAAGAAAGCAAATTGCCCTTGTGGTCTGCACCAGCCTCCCACCCCAAACTAAGCCACTCTTGTCCCACCTCGTTTTGCCCTGACCATGCCAAACACAGTCCCCGAACCCTCTCCTGCCTCCGGGTCTTCCCATGGCTGGCTCTCTCTTGTTTGCAGAAGCTTCCTTCACGTATATTCTTCTCAGAGTCATCTTAGCCAGTCTCCTACACAAGGATAAGCCCCTGACCTCACCCACCTTTTATATCTTTTTAGCATTTTCACAATTCCTACTTAGTATTTTTTGCTGGCTGCTCTAACTCCCTCCTTTCTACCCCCAAGACTTTAAGTTCTATCAGTTCAGAATCCTTTCAAGTTTGTTTCCTCCAATATGTTTAACTAGCACCTGGCACATTATCTGCATGTAGTAGGTATTCAGCAGATATGTGCTGAATGGATCAATCAATCAGTAAGTGACTGTACTAAAGGGAAGAAGGAAGGGAGGAAGAAAGGAAGGAGAAGGAAGGAAGGATGGAAGGAAAGGAGGAAGGGAAGGTAAGGAACCATTACTCTTCTTGTTCCTAAGCCTAGTTTAACTTACCTCTTTCTTGGATTCTCTAAAAATTAAGTCATTCCAAGGTACGGGGGAAAAGGAAACACAAACAACTTTGAGATGCTGCTCTACTTTGGTCATTAGGAAATGTATTTGCATTACACTCAAGTTACTCTTTAAGGCTAGGTTTCTTAGACGAGCACTTTCATTTTTCTTCTTCTTCCTCCTTATTGTCTATCTCTAGGAGCTGAAAAGATGCTAAAGGTAAGACTGAGTCTCACAAACTCCTTACCGTCAACAGAGGCAAAACAAGAGCCTGGACTGCAAAGAACAAACTGATTTGGACATCTGCTGCCCAAGCTTCTGCTCTGGACCAAAAGGTGTGTTCACAATGCCTGTGAGTGAACTATAATAATTTCCCAGTATAGTATACTAATTATACTAATATCTACAAAAAAACCAAAATTATTTTAGAAATGGATCAAGAATATCATGACTCCAACTAAAAAATGACTTTAGAAATAAAGAACTATATCACTACTTAACAGCCGAGTACCATTTTCCATTAACAATGTTGACATCCATTAACTCATGGCAAGCTTGTGCCTTAAGGGGATCCTAAGGAGTCTGGTGACCTGGCCACCATTCACTATCCCATGACAAATAGTTGGAATGTCACTTAATTTCATTTCCAGCTCGGAATTCTCACTTCTTTCTCACTCCTAACTTGGAATGTCCTCTGTCTGGCCATTGACTCCTCGTTCTCTTGCTATAGCCTTACATCACACAATTACTATGGGAAACAATGGAATGACACCTGTGTCAGGTGTCAGTCCCCAGAATTGAGGAACTCATCATAAAAATGTTTAGGTGCTACCTCCCAGCATCAAGTTTTCAGGTGCCTTTCCTGAAGTTCGACTCAAATTGCCCACTGTGTCTAAGGCCATGGATAAAGTAGGTCTGCTAGAGATAAGTTTCCCACCCTCCAAGAGCTGACAAGGGAGATAATGAATTAAATAAATTAGTAATTAATTAATTAAAATATTATTCTGGGCAGAAAATATTGAGTGTTATCTGAAAAACACTAGGAGAAAAATGCTATTAGGTTCAAAGAGATGAGGATGTCCAGCTGAGATGATAATTAGAAAGCGCTTTCCAGGAGCATTGTTCGTGGAGGTGGACTTGGAGAAGTTTGCAATTTCAACAGTGTGGAAAGGAGGGTATAAGAAAAGTCACTCCAGTCAGGAGGAACTAGCCCGCAGCAAAGGTGCGGAGTCTGAAAACATCGAAGTGTATTTCAGGACAAAATGTCATTTTAAGGTAGAAGGTCAGCGTACGGTGGTGTTACAATTAACCCAGTCATGTCAGGCCAATTACTGCACTTTTGGGAGGGACTTTGGGATTCAAGGATGTGTATTCTACTGCAGGTAGCCAGTGGCCAAAAGTTGTTGAATCCTTAAAATTTACACTTCCATCTTTCCCCCTCCACACCCAGCAAGTGGACCTCTCGTGGCTTCCCTAAAACTTGGTGTCCTCGGGTGAAGTCAGAGGGAAGAGGCCACTGCCTGTGGTCTTCCTAGCTGGGCAGAAGTCCGACTATGGGAACAGGAAGAAGAGGTATGTGTGGGACTTCAGTGTCCTTCGACTAAGCATGGTTTCTTCTTTGCTCAGGATGCTGCCAGCCTGAGCTATGGAAACTCCTCTTTGTCACACCAGTTGGAAGGCTGAAAAACAAACTGTCCCACCCATCAGTGGCAGACAGGGTGGTAATATCCTGCCCCGTGAATAATTGTTCATCTAGCTTGGCTGAAGCTCATGAAAAATCAGTCCATGTAAAAAAAAAAAAAAAAAAAATTCTAGTATGTCCTTGTCACCCTAAATATTTATTATTTCCCACATTCTGATTTAACCCTCACAACTCTATAAGGACATTAATATCAGCCATGGACAAGAAATAAGTAAGGTAGGGTTCAAAGAAGTTCAAGAATATACCCTTACTCACCCTGCTTAGATAACAGAGACAGGTCCTTCTTACTCAAAACTGCTTCCTTCCCCACCCCAGCCTGCCTCTCCGGATGACATTCTGTCCTCAGCTCTCTGACATCCTTGTCTGACAGGTGTCATGGGGGACACGGCTTGAACTCTTATTAATTGCTCACATCTGAGCTAGTGTAGGTGCTGCCCAGACAAGTTCTTAGGTTTCCCTTAAACAGGTTTTCACAAGCTCAAACTGCGAAGGGAGAAGAAATAGGCAAGAGGGACTCCACCCAGCAAGCAGATGGTGGTTTCTGCCAGCAACATCCTAATCTTCTGGTCTGGCAATCTTGGGCAAGAGGCATTTTCTAGGTTCTTGTTTAGTGCTGAAATTAAAACTTCTCTTCTAATGATGTCTGAGTGACGTAAAACAAAGCACAGACAGGTCAGTATGCGGGACTACTGGCTTGTCTGGGCAGCCTACTCACTGAACAGGATAAAGACCCAAGATTGGGCAGGGAGGGGAAAAGGCCACATTTAAAGACCAAACACTTGGGTTCAAGACTGTTTTTGTTTTGCCACTTACTAACTGTATCATCCGGAAGTCAGTACCCCATCTAAAAGAACACTATTGTTCACCAAACTGTTATGACTATGAAATGTATAACAGTGGTAGAAGCATTATTCAAATATAGGCTGCTGTTATTATGAGGGCAATTAGACTTAAGGTTAGTTATTAAACCCTGAGGGATGCCCGGACAAGTCTGGTCCCTCCTTATCATTGAGATCTCAGCTTCCTTGACCACAGGGTCTCAAGAAGCCACCCAAGGACTTTTTAGAACATCATCCTATTTTAAACCTCTACAAGCCTATATCTTCTTCTGATATTTTTGTTTATTTCTTTGTGATCTGTTCCTAGCATGTAAGTTCCACAAGAGCAGAGCTTCGGTTTCTCTTGTTCCTTGCTGGATCCTGGCACAGAGTAGAACAGTTTCCAGCACACAACAGGCCCACAGATACTGTTTGAGTGCACCAGTGGCTCCAATTATATGGTAATTCCTTATATTGGGATATTATAAGACTGGTAAACAGAGAGGACAAAAATGGTAATCACTGACAATTAGCACCTGGTGAATCATAGCAAACATTCCGCCAAACATCATTCTTCAGAGAAGAAAGCTGAGACTTTTTAAAGATTTATTTATTTATTTATTTATTTGAGAAAGAGAGATAGTGAGAGTGGGAAGAGGGGCAAAGGGAAAGAATCTTCAAGCAGACTCCCTGCTGAGCACGGAGCTCAACACAGGGCTCAATCTCATGACCCATGAGATCATGACCTAAATTGACACCAAGAGTCGGATGCTTCACCAGCTGAGCCACCAAGCACTCCGAAAGCTGAGATCTTAAGAGAACTCTCAGATAAAAACACACAGAGAGAGCAAGCAGAGGAAAAGCAATGAGCTCCCTCCAAAGTCAGCCCCCTACTCTTTGACCAATAGAGAATTTATCCCAACAATAAATTGTATCCCTAAGTATTATTATTTGTCTTTCTCCCCAGGTATAATTACTTGTTAGTTACCATACGATTTTAGAAAATGAAAGAGGGAGAAGTATGCTGTCATGAACTCAGAAGAGGGAAAGATCAGAGATGACCCGATCCTGTATTTCTCTCATAATGTGAAACTCCCACACCTCCAATGAAGCAAACTCTATTTCCTGTGGAAGGCTGTTCCATTTCAGACAACTCTACTAATAATTACACCATGTGCCAGACATTAGGCTGGGGTCCAGGTGTACTCTAAACTCCCTCCCACTTAGCAAACACACACACACCAAACACTGCCCTTTCAACCAGAACAACTCCATTTCTACCTGTTCAAACAACATAAAATCAATATAATTATACTGATTTCCATCACAAGTTTATGCCTAAACAGGGCCTGGGTAGATAAAAATCATTTTGAAAAGCACTATATTACCAGGCTCTCTCACTGAGAAGGCGGGAAATCGTTTCCACAGTGTGGAAGTGAGTTGAAAGCATGTGCTAGAACAATGGTCACCATCCGTTCTTAGAATGAGGAATCCTCTCTGAGCATTGCTGGTGAGATAAATTGTCAAAACCACTTTGGAAAGCACTTTGGCATTACACAGTGAAGTAAAGACACACACATTGTGCAATTCAACTGTTTTACTTGTATCTTCTCTACAAAAACCTATGTATCTGGGTACCAGGAACACAAACAAGAAAAATTCAAAGCTGGTAACAATCCAAAAATCCATCAAAATAGAACTGACTTTTTAGAAAGTGTAATCTTACAGTGATATATTCTGACACAATGCAAATAACCTACAATTTTGTGTAGTAATGTACATCATACCAATCTAATAAGCAAAAGCAGCAAAACACAAAAGAATATATAATCAGTTTGATTTCAATCACAGAAACCTCAAAAATACTGCTATGGTATGCATACATAATTAGAAAAATATTTTTAAAGGCAAGAAAATTATAATTATACAAGCCAGGTGAGAGGTCACTTCTGCATGGAGGGGGTACAGACAGCAGAGATGGGTCATATTTAGGGCAGGCCCCAAGAGAACCTCTGTACTGCTAGCAGAGTTCTCTCTTCTGACTCAGGCAATGACTATACAGGTTTTGAATTATTATTAAATTGGCTGTATGTATTTTTTGCACATTTATATGCCATGTCAAAACCTGCCACCCACTCTCAAATGACTGAGTTCTACTTTTGCTTCTAAAGGGTCTACCAGTGTTTGTTGGGCATGCTTGGCCTTGAGCCCAAAGTAATAACATTAACAGTTATCAAGAGTCATACCCCATGAGGTGGAGGAAATCAGAGGGGGAGACAAACCATGAAAGACTATGGACTCTGAGAAACAAACTGAGGGTTTTGGAGGGGAGGAGGGGGAGAGGGTTAGTTGAGTCCGGTGGTGGGTATTAAAAAAGGCATATATTGGACCACCTGGGTGGCTCAGTGGGTCAAAGCTCCATCTTTGGCTCAGGTCATGATGCCAGGACCCTGGGATTGAGCCCCGCATGGGGCTCTCTGCACAGTGGGGGCCTGCTTCCCCTTCTCTCTCTGCCTGCCTCTCTGCCTACCTCTCTGCCTACTTGTGATCTCTCTGTCAAATAAATAAAAAATAAAATCTTAAAATAAATAAATAAATAAAAATTTAAAAGGCATGTATTGCATGGAGCAGTGGGTGTGGTGCATAAACAATGCATTTTGGAGCACACAAAAAAATTAAATTAAACTAAATGCTTAAGAAAAAGAGTCATACCCCACAATTTTGCAACCACTAGTGTAGGGGGAAAAAAAAATACTGGTTTGGAGATGAGGTTCGAGTCTAAACTATGGTCCAATAAAACAATCCTTTACCCTGTCTGGGCCTCCATTTCTCCATCTGTCAGAAAGAGGGTTGGACTGTATGATCTCTTGCATCTCTCTAAATTTTGGTACCTGTAATTATTGTAATAAGAACTTTCCTAACACCAGCTGTGTGACAGCTTGCAGTCTCCTGAGGTATCCATCATAAATCCTTTCCAGGGAGATGTCTGCTTTTACTTCAAAGCCACCCATGTGACCCTCGCTCAAGCTTCGGATGGTTTCTGTTGCACCATTTGTGCAAAGTGGTGCCAACAGGAGTGTGCAGACCACCTGCTGGGGAGCTATCAGATAGCTCTCTGGAAGAGGGAGCACACAACATGCAGGAAGCCCCATGCTTGCCCCTGAGAATGGGAGCTACCATGCCACAGTGTGACTCCCCAGCCACTGTGCTGTGTTCATCAATGGAGCATCAGAACTCCCCAGTGTGACAAGACAACTTGATTCATTTCCACAACTGGCATTCAGAATTGAGCACAGCCTTGGGCACAGGTTTCTCACCGTTCAGTTTCTCATGTCACCATCAGGTTGTGATGCCTGATTCTGGTTGTGGCAGGTGGAAGAGGAACCTCCTAATCTCCTGAAGAATTTCAAGCAAATGAACAGATGTGGCAAAAAGTAAAATTAGGGTAGGCAATAGCGAAATGAGTAACTTGATAAGAATGGAATGTGTTTGGGAGAAGAGTGGGGTATAAGGGGGACCCGAATTTCTACATTTTTCAAACACCCTGGGATGCCACACCCAACAGATACAAAGTAATTCAGGGCATTTAATGCTGGGCCAGATATTTATGACATCATCTGGGGGATGTTATGTTTTTGTTATTACAGAAGCAAGACATACGCACTTTAAAGATAAGAAGATAAAAATACAAATAAAAACTTGACATTCCTACAACCCAGAGATCACCACAATTAACAACTTCCTGCGTATATGTTGTTTCTTTCACCAAAAGGAAACCATACTGTACATGTTTTTTTTTTTTACAGTGTGCTGTTCATTCACTGGCCTTCTTTTTTCCCAGGTCAGTGAGTTTTTATCCCAACACATACCCAAACCATATTCAAATTTCACAACATCATCACATTAATGTCCCCTACAACTGGTTTTTCCAAACTGCTTAGGCATTATTCTATTTCTTAACCTGGACAACAGTTAATAAATGTTTGCCTTATAATTATCCATTGATTTCTACAAAAATATTTGTGTACTTTTATATAGATATATAAGAATATATTTTACAATAAAAAAGAGGAAATGTCACAGGCCCTTTATGAACATCGGTGTACTTTTGCTGGTTCTTTTTTTTTTTTTTTAAGATTCTATTTATTTGACAGAGACAGAGATCACAAGTAGGCAAAGAGGCAGGATGAGGGGAAGCAGACTCCCTACTGAGCAGAGACTCATTATGGGGCTCAATCCCAGGACTCTGGGATCATGATCTGAGCTGAAGGCAGAGGCTTTAACCCACTGAGCCACCCAGGTGCCCCTGCTGGTTCTTTTTTAATCAAGCTCCTCCCCTATTTCATAATAATGACTTATTAAAGAGCCAGTCATTCTGTAAGAGTTCAAATACTGATAGCTACATTCCCACTTATTTCAAAGACAGCAGACAAATGACCAGTTTTCAGCTACTTTTATTTTAATGGGTACACATTTTTTTAGAAATAATAACTTTTGTCCCACAAAGGAAAGGTGAAAAAAAATCCCCAAATTTTTGTTTATAAAGAACATAATCAGGGGCGCCTGGGTGGCTCAGTGGGTTAAAGCCTCTGCCTTCGGCTCAGGTCATGATCCCAGGGTCCTGGGATTGAGCAGGGAGCCTGCTTCCTCCTCTCTCTCTGTCTGCCTCTCTGCCTGCTTGTGATCTCCACCTGTCAAATAAATAAATAAATAAATAAAATCTTTAAAAAAAAAAATAAAGAACATCATCATTTCACAATATCTATGTATATCAAATCATTGCATTGTACACCTTAATCTTACACAATGTTACATGTAATTACATCTCCATAAAGCTGGGGAAAAATAAGATATATGAGACAGAAAGAAATGAAAACTTAATTATTGCTTTGTTATTTTGCATTCTAATAAAAACTGAGGTGTATTTTTTGATCAATTTAAGTTTAACTCTAAACCCAACAAAAGAAGGGACTTCCCCAGCACAGTGCTTACACATCTTTTCCATATAATGGCACCCATAGTAAAATGACAATATTTGCACAGTGCACATCACATAAATAGATGAGGACACCTATAACTAGAGGAGATCAATATCTCAACATTTCTGTAAGAACCTCTGTAATCCCTATCTAGCACCCCAGAGCCATTCATGGCACACAAGTTGGGTAGTCTGGCCTTGTCCTGTATTTATAGAAAAACAATGCCTTTGTCTTTCCTTATTTCCCTCAGTCTAATCAGAGCCATATCAAGCAACACTGCACCTAAACAGAGTATATCCTATAACTATCACCGTTCCTAGAAATGTCTTTTCTTACTCACCCATATACCTTAATGCAAGCAGGCTTTTGGGAGTTTTTATTTTTTGTTTTGCAAATACCTGCCCAACCCCATTGGTCCCTCTCCCAGAAGGAAAAAAAAAACTAGCATTCTTTAAAAACACCATTCATATAAAACTCCTTCTATCCCAAAGATACAGAAGTAGTGAAAAGAAGGTCCATCTGCACCCCAATGTTTATAGCAGCAATGGCCACGGTAGCCAAACTGTGGAAAGAACCAAGATGCCCTTCAACAGACGAATGGATAAGGAAGATATGGTCCATATACACTATGAAGTATTATGCCTCCATCAGAAAGGATGAATACCCAACTTTTGTAGCAACATGGACAGGACTGGAAGAGATTATGCTGAGTGAAATAAGTCAAGCAGAGAGAGTCAATTATCATATGGTTTCACTTATTTGCGGAGTATAACAAATATCATGGAGGACAAGGGGTGTTAGGAGAGGGGAGTTGGGGTAAATTAGAAGGGGAGGTGAATCACGAGAGACTATGGACTCTGAAAAACAATCTGAGGGGTTTGAAGGGGAGGGGGTGGGAGGTTGGGGGAACCAGGTGGTGGGTATTGGAGAGAGCACGGATTGCATAGAGCACTGGGTGTGGTCCAAAAACGATGAATACTGTTACTCTGAAAATAAATTTTAAAAAATTTTAAAAAACAAAACAAAACAAAACAACTCCTTCTATGATGCCTCCTCAGTCAGAATTAATCGTAAGTTTAAAATCAAACTCTTTAACCACACACTCCTCTCTCCCTGCATTAGCACCACCACCATCACTACACACCCAGTTGTACAACTCAGAAATCTAGGAATTTCCTTTAATAGTTTTCTCCTTCTCCCTCAACATCTAATTAGTCCCATGGTCTAGTCATCTTGTCCCCTAGATATTTCTCAAATTGGTCTCTTCTTCTCCATCCCTGATACTCCTGCCTTATTAGATCCACCAGTGCTCACGCTAGAATCACTGCAAAAGGCTTCATGTCCCAGTTTCACTTCTCTCTACATGGTCTTCCACATTGCTACAGAGTTACCTTTCTAAAGCAGACATCTGATTTCAGTTCCTATTAGAGGGACCAACCATTCCAGTTTGTCCAACACTGAAGGATTTCTCAGGATGTGACCTCCAGTGCCAATGCCCAGAAAGTCCAGGCAAACCAGTATGGTTGGTTACCTACTTAAAACCCTTAAATCCCTTTAGAATGTCATGCAGAGTTCTTCCTAATCTTCCCCACACTATCTTTTCAGCCTCAACTCTCTGTTCTCCCAGTCCCACTCCACCACACACACATACACCTGCACACCAGCTTTGCCAAGCTACATTCAGTTCTCTGAATGGAATGTGCTTTGTTCCTTTACATCTCAGTACCTTTGTACATTGTGTTTCCTTCACTTGGAATGTCCTTCACCCTAACTGGGCTTGCTGGTAAACTCCTATTCATGCATCTAGACTCTTTTCAATTGGCACTTTCCCACAGAAGTAACCCAGGAATTGCCTGTAGCTTCTTCTGTGTTCTCACAGAAACTTCTATATTCTGCTATCAGAGCACTAGCCCAGTGAAGTCTATCCTCCTCTACCACCACACTGTATAATATAATAATATATAATATAATTATATTATATTATAATATAATATAATATAATATAATATAATATAATATAATAGCTTTTAAGTGTTTAATAAATGAGGGAGGGAGGGAAGGAAGGAAAGAAGGGGAAAGAAAATAAAGGAGCTATAGGTCAGTCTTCTTGAGGAACATAGAAGCAAAAATCTTCAATAAAATATTAACAAATAAAAGTAAAAGAATTATAAACCATTACTAAGTAAGATTTATTCCAAGGATAGGAAGCTACTTTAATACTCAAAAATCAATCTATGTAATCCACCATGTTAACAGATGAAAAAAAGTTTTTTTAATTCAAAAGTCACATGATCATATCAATTGACACAGAAAATACTTTTGACAAAATTTCACACTCATTCATGATAAAAATTCTTAGGGAACCAGGAATGAAAATGAACTTCTTCAACTTGATAAAGAGCATTTTTAAAAACATACAGACAGCATTATATTTAATGATGAAATAGTGAATATTTTCCCAGTGAGATTAGGAACAAGATGAGGATGTCTACTCTCACTGCTTTTATTCAACATAAGAAAAAGAAAAAAAAACAGCATACAAATTTAAAACTGTTCCTATTTGCATGTGATATATTTTTATATAGAAAATCCCAAGGACTCTACAAAAACAAACAAACAAACAAAAAAACCTCTCCTAGAATGAATAAGTTAGTTAATCATGGTCATAAGATGCAAGATAAACATATAAAAATCAATTAATTGTATTTCTATAACCTAGTAATAAACATTGAATACCAAAATTTGAAAAACAAGACATACCATTTATAATCTCTCAAAAAATGAAATACTTAGGTGTAAATCTAACAAAACACAATAGAACTTGCATTTTGAAAACTATAAAATGTTCTAAGAGAAATCAAATAAGATTCTAAATAAATGGAAAGATACACCACAATCATGGTATGGAAAACTTAACAGACATTTTAACTCTCCCGAATTTAATATATAAATTTTACACAATTCCTATTAAAATCTCAGTAAGATTTTTTGTAGATATAAATGAAATTATTCTAAAATTTATATGGAAAGCAAATGAACTATGTCAGCTAAAACAATTTTTTAAAAAATGAGAAGGAAGTGGAAGCAACAAGTCTACCTGATTTCAGGAATTATTATATGCTTCCTTAATCAAGACTGTGTAGCACTGGCACATAGATCAATGGAACACAATAAAAACCAAGAAATAGACCTATATAACTCTGCCCATTTGATTTTTGACAAATGTGCAAAAGCAATTCAACAAAGAAAAAAATAGTCTTTTCAACAAATAGTGCTGGAGAAATTGGACATCCACATTACAAACATATTGCAAACCACATATTCGATAAAGAACTACTACCTAGAATACATAAATAACACTCAAATCTCAGTAGTAAAATACCAAACAATTCAATCAGATAATTGAAAAAAGACATGAAAATGCATATGGCAAATAAGCACACAAAAAGATATTCAAAGTCATTAGCTATTAAGAAAATTCAAATTGAAACCATAATGAGATATCATTCTACAGCTATATAGAGAATGGTTAGAGATAAATGGTCCAAATGGTTAAGATTAAAAATAGTGAAAATAGCAAATGCTGGGGAGGATTTGGAGAGTCAGGATCACTCATAATTGTCAATGGGAATGTAAATAGTACAACCACACTGGAAATCAATTTGGTAGTTTTCTTAAAAGCTGAACATGTAACTACCATACAACCCAGCAATTCTTCTCCTGAGTATTTATCCCAGAAAAATAAAAACTTATGTTCACATAAAAACCTATTCACAAATGTTCATAGCAATTTTATTCATAATATCCAAATACTGGAAACAACTACAGTGTCTTTCAATAGACGAATGGTTTAAATAAATCAGGGCGCCTGAGTGGCTCAGTCAGCAACCACCTTGGGCTCAGGTCATGATCCCAGGGACCTGGGATAGAGTCCCAAATTGGCCTCCCTGCACAGCAGAGAGCCTGCTTCTCCCCCTCTCTCTGCCTGCCGCTCTGCTACTTGTGCTCTATCTGTCAAATAAATAAATCATATCTTTTAAAAATAAAAAAACCATGGCATCATGAAATGTCATGGATAACTACTCAGCAATAAAAAGGAATGAACTACTGATACACACAACGTAGATGAATCTCTGGGGAATTACACTGGGTAAAAAAAAGTCAATCTTGAAGTTCGCATAATGTATGATGTTATGTACATAACATTCTTGAAATGAGAAACAGAAAGCAGAATAGTAGTTGCCAGGACTTAAGGAGTAGATATGGATGGGGAAAAAATAATAGGACTATAAAAAGGCAAAACAAAGAATACTTGTAATGATGGAAACATACCAATGAAGAAAAATGGGTTAAACATACACAGAATCTCTGTGTATTATTTCTTGCAAATGGATGTGAGTCTCTGATTATCTTTACAAAACATTTTTTAAAATGAATGTGTTGGACTAGATTATCTTTGAGTGATTTTCTCTATCTGAAATTCCATGATCTGGGGAATCTAAGGAACCACTGTCTCTTGGTTATACATGGCTCTACTATTTCCAACAGATGAAGCTGAGTACATCTGGACACCAATGTTCATGCTGGTAAGTAAGGGTCTGGACAACCAAATGAAGATAAGTGTGTAACTACATCAAACAGATCCTACAGATCTAAATCTATTTAGAGATGGAAAAAAAACAAAAACAAAAACAAAAAAAAAACAGAGGCCCAGCAAGGGGAAACTCCTCACACAAAATGAATGGTTAATGGAAGAATTAGAAAGAACCAGATTAGAAAGAACCCAGGCTTTCGGGCACTTTCCACCACAGTAATTTGTGAATATCTATTGACCATGCTGACAGCCATTCAAATCCTTAAACACACCCAGGCCAAGACTTTCCAGAGCTCTCCTAAACCGTCACTGGAGGATGCAAAATTTTGACAATAAAGAAAAAAAATTTTTTTTTTAAGTAAGATCAGAAGGAAAAGGGTAGGATCAGCAAACTTTTTTTGTCAAGTGCCAAACAGAAAATATTTTCAGCTTTGCTATCCACATGGTTTCTCTAACAACCATCTAACAGCCATCGACGTACGACAGCAGCCAGAGACAATCTGTAAACAAATGCAAGAAGATGTTCTCCAACAAAATTTATTTTCAGAGAAGTCAGTGAGCCAGGTATCACCCACAGTCAAAGTTGGTGGACCCTGCCACAGAGAAACAATGGAAACATGTGGCCTTTGCACCTGGGTGATAGTATCTACCCAATGAGGTTACTGTGAATAATGTATCGCATGGAAGTGCTTAGCAATGGGCCCAGAACATAGTAAGTCCTCGATGTAGTAGTTCATGGTAACTATGCCACATGAAGAGTGGTTGAAGAAACTGAGTGTGTTTAGACTGAAGAAAAGATACCAGGAGGCATGAAGATTGGGGACATGTAGGAACAATTTTTAAATTCCTGAGAAAAGGGAGTTGATTTTTGACAGGTGACCCCAAAAGGCAAAAGAAGTAGAACTAATGAATTCAGGTTAACAGAACCATATTTCAGTTCAGCATAGGAGGAGTCTTTATAATAGTCATTCTGTCTCACAAGGAAATGACCTGTCTCATGCTAAGTTTCCTTTTCTGAGGGCATTTAAGGAAAGTTTCAAGAGGCAAGGCAATGAGTGGGAGAAAGACAAGTCTGAGTTGCTGGAAAGTTGTTTCTATGGAATAGGTAAAATGAAGTATAGTAAACCAATCCTCTACTTTTCTGAATTCTAATCCTTATTTACCTTTAGATCTGTATGCTATTTCATACAGTTTTAGAATGTAACTAAAACTAGCTATATTCATCCATCATTCATTCATTTATCCCCAAAATATATATTGCATATTTATAATGTTTCTAAGCACTAGAGATACAGCAGTGAATAGTTGATCAATAAGTCATTAAAAATTAAATAGAAAAGCATATCCTCCCTTGGGGAAATGAAATATTCCACTTTTATTTGTATATTATTTGGATGTTTTTTATTTTATTTTATTTTATTAAAGATTTTACTTATTTATTTGATAGAGAGAGAAATCACAAGTAGGCAGAGCAGTAGGAAGAGGGGGAGAGGGAAGCAGACTCCCCGCTGAGCATAGAGTCCGATGCGGGGCTGGATCCCAGGACCCTGGGATCATGACCTGAGCCGAAAGCAGAGGCTTAACCCACTGAGCCACCCAGGCGCCCCAGTTTGGCTATTTGTTAATTGGGATACTCTGTAGGCAATTATTTCAGTAATGTTAACACTCAGAAATAAAATTGTTTTCCTGTTCTGGGAGCTTGTGTGAAAGTTCAGAAGGAAGATGATTAGATTTTTCTCCCCGTAAGGTTAAAGGCCCCCACAATCAGGACTTTATTAAAAAACAGATACTCTGTGACCACAGGGGATAGAATTTGCTGCCAAAATAATAGGAATTCTAGCCTTTACTTATCCCTTCTACAATAGAAACAGCAGGAGGAAGCTACATGGGATATTTTCTGGAATGAAATATGAAGGCCCTGCAATTTGTTACTAGACCCTCGTTATCTGCTATGGTCAGAACTGACCCTTTATATGCACATGTTGCTTTCTGCCTGCAAAGCTGCTAAGTAATCGGAGCTTCACAACTTCCTGGTACACACTCTCTCCTCATAGTTCTCTGGTATAGACAATGGCAAACAAAGCCTTTCAGAGGCAGATCCCATCCTGGCAATTCCTTATTAGCCTAGATCTCTACTGCTGAGAGGGATTTTGAAAGAATGTGCACACCTCCAAATGGTATGATTTTAGGCCACTGAGAAAGGCTTTCAGTCTTAAAAGAAAAAAAAAGAAAAAGCAATCCTTCTAACTTTTGCAAAACATAGAAAAAAGATTTGTATGCAGAGATGTTTGCTGCAATATTCATTGCAGTAGCAAATAGAAGACAATCTTTGAATAAAAGAATAGGGTAATTACTAAATGTTATATAGGCATTAAAATAATATTTATTAAGTATTTTGATAATATGAAGAAAAATATACTTAATAATATTAAGTGAAGAGAGACAACATGAAAGTATACAGTACAATTTCAAACTCAATTGAAAAAAGGTGAGGCACAAACTAAAAAGACTGGAAGTGAAATATACCAGATAAAATATTAAAGACATTTGCCTTGGGTGATGGAATCATTGTGATCCTTCTTTTACATCTGTGTTGAGCACATTATTTTTTTTTTTTTTAAGATTGATTGATTGACTGATTTGACAAAGCCAGAGCTCACACGTGTGCACACACACAAGAGGCAGGGGAGGGACAGAGAGAGAAGGAGAGAGAAACCAAAGCAGACTAGCCACTGAGCAGAGAGCCTCACCAGAGGCTTGATCCCAGGGTCCTGAGATCATTACCTGAGTCAAAATCAAAGAGCTGGCCGCTTAACTGACTGAGCCACCAGGTGCCCCTGTATTGTGCTCATTTTAGTCAAAGAATATGTTTCACTTTTAACGTCTGAAAAATAAATACGTATGCCTTAAAGGTCCTTTTCTACTTCTTCACAGATATCTAAAATACCAGTAGGAAAACTCTAAATTGTATATTCTCTCTAGCAAAAATAGCATGTGGGGGACTTGACCACTGTAAACGTGATCTGCTTAGTTCAATTCAACTACTATTTATTGACTATCAGGTAGGAGATTCTGTTTATCCATTTATATTTTTTGTTGAGACCAATCTCCATTTATCTCACTCACTTTTTTCTGTCACACCAGCCATTTCTTCACCGTCAGCCGTTCTTCATATGGAACTTTGATCCCAACTCCAGATATGGACATGTAACTAACAGCTTGGTATTCTTCTGGTCACACTAAGTTTAAAAAGGGACATGTTTGGGGTGCTTGGATGGCTCAGTCAGCTAAACATCTGCCTTCAGCTCAGATCATGAGCTGTGCTTGCTCACTCTCTCTCTCTCTCTCTGTCAAATAAATAAAATCTTTAAAAAGGGGACAGGGGGTAGGAAGAGATGATCTAATCAAAGCCAGTTAGAAAACAAAATGAGTATTTTCCTGGGATTCTTGAAAGAAGGGCAACTTTTCCCCCACTGGTATAGTACCTGAGGCTACGTAATATCCTCGGTTACCAGAGGGCCTCACGTAAAGTTTGAAAATGAAACCATCATGGCCCAATGAACACAGGTCCATTACTTCTAAGCAGGAAATCCTCGACCAGGATGAAAGCAAAAATCAGTTTATGCTGGATGAAGAATAGAAGCAAATATCCTCTACAGCTTACCATCCTAAAGCCAAGATTCTATAAAATCAAGCCCAGGTAACTGCTAGCGGAGGGCAGGAAACTCCTACCTGAAGTCAAATTCAGATCAAAGACAGAGGTAGCTGCCATACAGAGGCTGAACAGGAATATTAATAAAACTCCACTCCCACTCCTCCAAGCCCAGACACAAAGAGACTTCCCAAGACTAAGTAGAATGAGGGCAACCAACAACCCTCTCTATGCTTACTAGAAGCTTAGCCTTGAGTGACAAGTCAAGGAGGCCACCACGGGGGGAGGAGCAAGAGCACGGAGAGAGACCACTTCAGTAATGCAGGCACACACTGTTGGCTGATCTGGTTCCAGCACCTGCACCCCTCTTTCCTTCTATGCCCAAGAGCAGAGATCTGTGACTTTTGTAAAAACAGACCTGGAGGGGGCCCCTGGGTGGCTCAGTGGGTTAAACCGCTGCCTTCGGCTCAGGTCATGATCTCAGAGTCCTGGGATCGAGTTCCGCATCGGGCTCTCTGCTCAGCGGAGAGCCTGCTTCCCTCTCTCTCTCTCTGCCTGCCTCTCCATCTACTTGTGATTTCTCTCTGTCAAATAAATAAATAAAATCTTAAAAAAAAAAAAAACCAGACCTGGAGGTTTTATCTCTCACAAGCTGAAAATGAGTCCAAAGTATAAAATAGCTACTAAACTAATAGGGTCTTGGCTTATTTTGCAGTTGTTGAAATGGTCACAGTAATGGTAGTAGTGCTGGTAGGAGTAGTGGTGGAGTGGTGGCAGCAGTAATAGTAGTAATAGCAGTGGTGGTGGTAGTAGTAGCTAACACAAGACCATATCAAAGACCTAAGGCAGTTAGAATAGGAGCTTTGGAGTCCAGCTGCTTGGGGGGTGCCAGATCTGTTTTTGCTCCTTCTTAGTTTCCAGATTTGGACAAATTATATAATTTCTTAGTGTATCATTGTGTAAAATTGGCATTGACCACTCAAGAGTTCGTAAAGAAGATAAAAACTCTTAAGATGTGCACGAACATTACAAGATGACCTTATCAGAAACATCTTCAGTAACTTCAGTGTTGTATATAAGATATAGACATGATATAAGACTCTGTCTTTGCTGATAACAACTCACAAACAGTTGAGGGTGAAGGATTAACACATGACTCTACTATAAAACCTAGTGAAAATTGCGAAGATAGGCATTCAAATCGACTCCAAACAAGAAAGTGAAGTGTGACAGGGTCTCCCTGATGGCCTTAAGGAAAGGAATCGGGTTTGAGATGGGCTCTGGTGAATGGGCAGGACTCAGATGGCCAGATATCAAGGTGGAGACATGAAGGAGAAAGTCCATAATGTGTTCTGGGAAAACAAGCAGACCACATTTGGGTAAACAGAGAAAATGGCATGTAAATAACTGACTGCTGAAATTGACTAAAGGAAAAACCTACATAGGATGGCTTGGTCTCCAAGCTAAAGATCCTTACTTTGCTTGATGATTCCAAGCTGAAAGAGGGCAAAATTGCAGGTAAATGTGTGCCATAAAAATTGACCTTATTTCTATTAAAAAGCAAGTTAGGGGCGCCTGGGTGAACTCAGTGGGTTAAAGCCTCTGCCTTCAGCTCAGGTCATGTTCCCAGGGTGCTGGGATTGAGCCCAACATGGGGTTCTCTGCTCAGCGGGGAGCCTGCTTCCTTTCCTCTCTCTCTCCCTGCAGCTCTTCCTACTTGTGATCTCTGTCTGTCAAATAAATAAAAAATAAATAAAGTCTTTTAAAAAAAAAAAAAGAGCAAGTAAAAGTTAACATTTATCTAGCCAAACTCATTTCTTAGGTTCTTTTGTTTTTGAACTGGCCTCAAATCATTGATCTCACAGTATCATCTCTACTGATTCTGAGACTCAAGTACCAGAGCTTCAAAACCCTCCATCCATGGCTCCAAGATGCTAATATTCTGGAAATGCTAAAATCTTCCAGTCCCAGCCACAGCCGTGTGTGTGCAACCACCAAAATCAGAAAGTGTCCTAGCCTGAAGGACATATTTCTCTGGAAAGTATGCAGCACACTGGGCCTCCTCTCTGTTCTTATTTCTGAGGGGGCATCTAGGGCATAGTTGTGCTCATTGTCCAGAAAAGTAGCCTTAGGCTGAGGACAGAGTTGAGGAGACAGTGTTCTGAGCCGCCTTCCATCTCAACCCAGGCTCTGGTTTCACTGAGGTTTACTTGACAGGCATCCAGAAATAGCTATAGGCCATGGCGGTAGGTGATCCCACTCTGGTTAATCTTCACAAAGCTTTAAAATAGCGACAAAAACTTGAAAATGGCACCCAGGAATGAATCTCCTCTGGACACATCAACAGTGCACTAATGGTTGTGAAGGTCAAGTTCCTGTGCTCTATGTCTTCTGTAGGCCTGAAGACCCTATAGGGTTCAGCACTGGTTAATCATTTACCAGTGGATTTACTCTTTATCCATAACTAATTCACATTACAACTGCCATAAATTTCCAGTTCTCATTTGATATCTCCAGACATGTTCCTCTTTCCTTGACTAAAAACTCATAGGGCTTTGAAAAAAAATCAAAAGTGTCACTTAAATTTCTTAAGACATTTCATAGCGATTTTATCCACCTGTTTTAAAACTTTTGAAATCACAACATTGTGTGTATTGGAAAGGACCTCAATAAACCACCTGCATTGGTCCCTGGTTCAAACTAGTGAAGTATTATTATTTCCACCTTAAAATTAGACAAAGCAAAAGAGATGTGAACATAATTTGCTTTAAGGCCATAAGGATAAATAATGGCAGAGCCAACAAAACAGTGCTGGTCTCCAGTCTCCTAATGTGTCTCTTTTAATTATGCCCTGCCATTTTTGCCACCATTAACAACTAAAGGAGTGCATCCAGAATTTGGCAAAAGTAAGAGGCAATAGACAAGGGTGCGTGGGTGGCTCAGTCAGTCAAGTGACAGACTCTTGATTTTGGCTTCGTGTCCTGCTCACACTCAGCAGGGAGTCATCTCTCTCTCTCTCTTTCTCTCTCTCTCTTTCTCCCTCTCTCTCTTTCTCCCTCTGCCCCTCCCCATCTAAAATAAATAAATCCTTAAAAAAAGAGAGAGAGAGAGACAGTAAACATTTAAACTGGGGTCTTAAGCTACAGCCTTCCATATACTTAGTCAAAGGAACTTAGTCATATTCCTTAACCTCTCTACACCTCAGTTCCTACATGTGCAGGAGAGAGATGATAATTTCTCTTAGGGTTTCTGAGACAATCAAATACATTACTATATATAAAGTTCCCAGTCCGTATCAATCACCGTTTAGGTATCTCCTACTACAATCTCTATTTCCATTGCCAACCTGTGGCAATTTTATTAATTTTAATTTAATTTTACTAATTTTGCCTGTGGGATTCAGAGTTTGTGTCATCTTCTCCCACTGTACAGATTAGGAACCTTAAAGACATCCTTAATCCTACTCATCCCGTTCACCTCTTCTCTCTTACCCCACGGTCTATGGATTGTGAAGTCTTTTCAACTCTAATTTCCAAGTATCTTTCAAATCCTTTCTCTACACTGCATCCTCTATGTCAAGGCTGCCGTAGCATGCTGAATCTCTTGTTATATACTCCCCAATTTGATCCTGGTACAGTTGTTTTTTTGTTGTTTTGTTTTGTTTTGTTTGTCGACCAGTGTTTGTAGTCATTGGAAAGGATAAAATGTGCACTCGTGAGGGTGTTTTACAAAGTTTTTCATGTTTGGGCCCTCAGCTACTCCTCCGAGGAAATTAAGTACCCTCTCCCCCCTTGGCTGTGCTACTCCTTCTTCTGTGCCCCCACAGCTCTGTGTTCATGACTCCCACATTGGCTGTTTCATCAGTTTCATTGTGTTTGTACCCCTGGTTCCTCCACTTGTAGGGCCAGCTACATGGCCACGTGTCTGTGGAATCCCACAGGGTCCTGCTCTCGAAAGGGCCCTGAACTTGTTTTAAAGCTCTGCTAGAGCCATCCTGAAATTCTTAGTAATTGTTGAACAAAGGACAACTCATTTTCATTTCGCACTAGGCCCCACAAATTATGTACTCAGCCCTGCCTGCTCGACTGTGAACTCCTTAAAAACAAAAGCTTTTTGCTATTCACTCAAAATCCTCCTTGGTTAGCACAGAGAAGTTCTGGCACAGAGCAAGCTTTTGGTAAATATTTGTTGAATTTATACATGAACGGATGAAAGGGTAACATAAAGCATCTCATACAAAAATAATGTAGTATGGCTAATTAACTCCGAAGAATAAACTTTGTTTTTGCTTGGTTGAAAGAGGAGTCAAGTGATAAATTCACAAAATGACTGGCCATTCCAAATAAATAACACAAAATTTCCTAAGTTTCTTTTTTGATTATTCAAACTGTTTCTCCCTTTAAGCCCTGCTGCCTCCCTGTTCTTCTCAGAATGCGAAACTGCAGGTTAATGGAGCTTGGAATTGTGCTATCAAATATGCCCTGACTGTTTGTGCCAAGCACTACTATGCTCAATTCTGGGAATAGTGAGAAAGAGAAAGGAGAAGCCACAGAAAGGTGAACTAAGCAGGGTCCCTATCCTCAAGAAGTAATTAAATCTTACTCCTCAAGAGCTTATATCAAAGATGTGTTGAGGGGTGCCTGGGTGGCTCAGTGGGTTAAAGCCTCTGCCTTCGGCCCGGGTCATGATCCCAGGGTCCTGGGATCGAGCCCCGCATCTGGGCTCTCTGCTCCAAGCAGGGAGCCTGCTTCCTCCTCTCTCTGCCTGCTTCTCTGCCTACTTGTGATCTCCGTCTGTCAAATAAATAAATAAAAATCTTAAAAAAAAAAATTGGAAAACAGAGAAAATAATTTAAAAAAAAAAAAAAAAGATGCGTTAACTTCATGGGAGTTCTGCAGCAATGAATCAAGAATAAAGACACTAGACTTGGCCAGTGGCCCAGCTTCCTGAACATTTCAACTGACAAAATGTCTCAGTCTGAACACAATTCCCCCACTATGAGATCTGTGGGTTCACTAGTTAACATGGGCAACCAACTCGGAGGTGCTCATGGAGCATAATAAATAAGTAGCTATTGAGGTAGGGGGAGGTGCTTTTGCTTCTCCGTGTTAGAGAAGAAAAGACAAACATCAGTTATGAAAGTGAGCCAAATAATTGGTGAGGACAGATGTCCCTTGCTCATGCTGAAGGCACGATCGGGTTTCCAGTGTGGCAAAGACCACACACCACCCTGCTGCCTTATTATGCACTCCCTGCAATACTAACTTCTTCCTGTTCTCAGAAACAACAGGGAAGTTCAAAGAGTTTCTCTCGCTTTTCCCGATTCAACAGGTTTTACTTAACCACTCTACTTCTTGATCCAACAAGAGTGATAACTTTGAGAGCGTCTAGTCAAAAAAAAAAAAAAAATGAAAATGCCAATAAACATATAGAGATGTGCTCAATTTCAAATCAAAGAAATGCAGAAATAATAGAGCCACAAAGTATCATTTTCACATAGCAGGTGAGCCCAAGTTGAAAAGATTGATAGTGCTCAACATTGACAAGTATGGTAGAAAAAGTAAGTATTCTTAAAAAAGATTGCTTGTCAGAGTGTATATTGGTACAAGCACAATCTTCTGAAAGGCAATTTAGCATTATGTATCAATCAAAATTTAAAACACACATCCCCTTTTATGCATCAATGTTATTTTTAGGACTTTATCTTGAGGAAAAAAAATCTGACAAGTATTTGAAATTACATGTGCAAATTGTCCATCACAGCCAAAAAATTTAGAATTAACTTAAGTGAGCAACATGAGAGATTTGCTTAATATAACATAGTTCATCCAAATACAATTTAAATGTTAAAATAGTTACGTGGAGGTACAATTCTCAGAAGAAAAATATAGCCATGATATATTTTCAGGTGTAATGAAAAGGAGAGCTTAAAAAATAGATGGAATGACTCCATTTTTTGTTCGAAGAATATAGTTATGAATATGTGTATGCATGTTTTTTGGAATAGATTATGACTGGTTTTATTGTGTTTTGGCATGATGCATAGTACAAATAAATGGATGAAACCCCAATACAACACGCTTCCTATATTAGACATGTATCGGGGGAGCAGGGAAGTCTTAAAGAAATGATATGTTCAGTAGTATGCTGGTAAATATTTAACAACTGGCCTTCAGATGGGGCAAGAGGCAAGTCCTGTGTAGCATTTCTGATTTCTATGGCATAAATACACCCAACATTATTCATTTTGGGCTACTGAATATGGAGTAGAAAGAGCTGACCAGTAGCACACCAGTGTGTAGTATTTCCATGATACAAATACACAGATGTAAATAAACACAACGGTATAGAGGATATTAAAATGTAGTAAAAAATTATAAAGTTTCGTATGTTAGATGAGTTAGATGAATTTTGTGGATTCATCTTTTATAAGTCTTTAGAAGGAAGGTCAATGATACTGATCATGTCTGAGTAGAATATTTACAAATTATATTTACTTCATTTTTTAAATTCTTATATGTCATTTCAATATTTTTATAGTAAACATGTTATCTTTAGAATCAGAAGAATAAAGGGGTTTGTTTTCTTTTTTTTTTTTTAAGATTTTGTTTATTTATTTGACAGAGAGAGATCACAAGCAGGCTGAGAGGCAGGCAGAGAGAGGAGGAAGCAGGCTCCCCGCTGAGCAGAGAGCTCAATGTGGGGCTCGATCTCAGGACCCTGGGATCATGACCTGAGCCAAAGGCAGAGGCTTTAACCCTCTGAGCCACCCAGGCGCCCCCAAGGGGTTTGTTTTCTTATTCACTAGAAACTAGGAAAGAAAAAAAAATCAGAGAACAATTACCTTTAAAAACAAGTCTTACTAGAATAAAACAAAACACTTCCCTAAAAGGAGTATGATCTTGTAATGGTATAATGAAGGACAACAGTGAGCAATGTTCTAGACAATTAAACCACAATATCAATCAATCAACCACTTTGTTAAGTCATAGTATAAGGAAATAAGCCCTTGTATTTCTTTATTTAAAATATTTTATTTATTTGCTTATTTGACAGAGAGAGCAAAGGGAGAGAGGAGAAGCAGACTCCCCAATGAGCAGGGAGGCAGATGCCAGACTCAAGCCCAGGACCATGGGATCATGACCTGAGCGAAGGCAGCTGCTTAACCGACTGAGCCACTAGACACCCAAGCATTTAGTATTTCTAAGGCATTTCAAAGCATAAATGTGTACCCACAGAATTTTAAAGGAATTCAAGCTTCCTGGAGGTCTGATACTCCCTTTCTACAAATAATGAAACTTAGTTCCAAGGAAAATTGTGGTTTTCCCAAAGTAAGCAGTACAGGGCTGGGTATGAGGTAGCTCAGCTCCTCTCCATTTATAAATGGTCTCTGTAGCTTGTGGATGAATAAAAGTATACAGTCCTTACTTATGGTTACTTAGTGAGAAGCGATGACCTCACTTTGGGGTTAGTAGTCATTCAACTGGTTAATTTCTGAAGCCCTGACACTTCCTATCTTCATTTAAATAATAGCAGCTTACCTTACTTTACACTCACCTAAGATTTTGCATCTCTCAAAACACTTGCCCATAGATTATTTCAGCTGATCCTCATAAGAGCCCTGTGAAGCGGGTGGAGTAGGAAGGACCACTCCTATTGGACAGATTTGGAAACAGGGTAAAGCAGCAGGTGACTAGCCTAAGGCCAGTGAGAGCGGGCCGCTGGTCCACTTGCAGCACTGGCTAAGAAACAGTTTGCTCTTTGAGGCTATGAGGAAGTCAACTGGGTGAACCTGCTCTGAAGATTACTTTCTCCCCTTTTCTTCCTTGTTAAATTTCAAACAAATTCTTCCTTCTCTTGGCTCCTGTCTTACTTTGCACTTAAGATTATTACTTTCATATCACCTAGAGTTGCTCTTTAATTCTTCTTTCTTTCTTTTTTTTTTTTTTTTAAAGATTTTATTTATTTATTTGACAGACTGAGATCCAAGTAGGCAGAGAGGCAGGCAGAGAGAGAGGAGGAAGCAGGCTCCCTGCTGAGCAGAGAACCCGATGCGGGGCTTGATCCCAGGACCCTGAGATCATGACCTGAGCTGAAGGCAGAGGCATTAACCCACTGAGCCACCCAGGCGCCCCTTTAATTCTTCTTTCTTTTGTTCTAGAATGGAAGACAGTCCCAGGCATCTTTGGGCCTGGAAACATTCCTGTTCTTCATTTGACATGAGAGCTACACTCTAGAATGTTATTTTTTCTTGAAATTTGAAGTGATTTCTATTATTGGAGGAATGTATACTGCAAAGGTCCAAATAGTGTATATTATAAAGCAAGAAACTATAAACACTTTGATGTGACACATTTCTAGACAATTTCTTGGCTTTCTAAAAGGGATTAAAATTTAAGTCAGAGGAGACAGACTTATTCAGGAAATACAAGTCTACAAATTATATATGGCAAAACAGTTCTTGGGAAATCTAAGATCAGACATTCTCTTAAGCTTTGTTATCTTAAGAGAAAAAGTGTGTTAACAGTACAATGTCCTGGGGAAGGACTGAAAACAGTACAATGTCACTGGACTATATTTAGGTCCAGAGACCAAAGAGCTGCCAACTTAATTAATGTGGGGCCTCAGCCCCTGGACTTACTGACTGATGCCACCTTAGACAAATTCTCACTGTGTCAATATTTCTTCCCCCTTAAAGTGGGAATCATAGCATGTATCTCACAAAGTATAGTAAAAACAAAAATAGCTAATGGCCAAGAAAATATTTGGTAAACTAAAACTCACTGTAAAAAATACATGGATTATCTTGAAGCTATCTTGATAATTTTTGTGAGATCTTCACGTTTACAACACCATGGATGGACCTAGAAGGTATTATGCTAAGTGAAGTCAGACAGAGAAAGACAAATACCATATGACTTCACTCATATGGGGAATCTAAAAAACAAAATAAAACAAGCAAACAAACAAAAACAAGCTCATAAACACAGAGAACAAACTGGTGGTTGCCAGAGAGGAGAACACTGAGGGAATGGACAAAATAGGTGAGGGAGACAAAGACGTACAAGCTTCCAGTTATAGAGGGATGAAAGGTACAGCACAGGGAATATAGTCACGAATATTGTAATAACCTCATCTGGTGACAGATGATAACCACACTTATCGTGGTCAGCACTTCATAATGCAGAGAATTGTCAAATCACTATCCTGTACACCTGAAACTAACATGACATTGTATGTCAATTGTACTCTATCAAAACCAAACAAATAAAAAGAGATCTTCAGAATTTTGGAAGTTTACAACTCTAGGTGAGGGGGGCATGGGGAATGGAGTAGTGAGTTACAAAGGGAGAGAATCAGACACAGCAACAGGCGGGTGGCCAGGTTTCTCCAGGCGGAACAAGATGGAGTGCTCAAGACTGCATACCAATGGCCTCACCTCCGCTGAGACCGCTGGCCAAATGACTCTGGGCCAGAAAGCACAGAGCCCCTTTTCCACACCAAAGGCCCTCTCCTAACTGGACTTCCAGCTGCCCACAACATGATATGGACACCCTGATGTACTGGGCAGGGCCATTAGGAAGATGAAGTCTGAACAAAATCGCCGCACTGCAGTGTGTAGGCTAGGGAAGGAGTCGTTTCCCCGGCACTAGGAATGTCTGCTAGCAAGTGGATGACTCTTAATGACTATTGAGTGGCAAATTGTCAAAGAGCAGAAATGAGTGTATGAGAAAAGAGTGGGTGTGTTTCCATCTGAAGATGGGAGGGAGGAGCCCCTGCCTTCTGGTGAAGAGCATTCCAGATGAGGGTCAAGTTTTCAACTTAATATAGAGAATAACAGAATATTGACTCTCCAAAGAAAACATTTTGGAGAAACAAGGATGATAGCCAACAGAGAACATTAGAAAAGTCATTTCCAGTGATGTTTGTGTAGGGCCTAAAGAGAATGGTCATTCAGCAGTCCAATCTGAAAGAAGTAAGGAGATGGTTAAGAAGCCCATATCCATTCGGGTGCTTTCTATTCCCTTAAAATTTTTTCAGCTTTGATAGCACAAGGGATCTACTCTTGAAGGTCCAAAAAATGTTGTTGCTATAGGAACAGGTAAGCAGATTAAACTTGAAAGACCAGTTCAGGAACAAAGAATTTAATAGTCAGGGCTAACGCAATTAACCAGGATAAAATTTAAATAAATATCTTTTGGGTTTGTTATTTCATTATTAATTCCAGGAAGATAAAATGCTATTATAGAATGGGAGTATTGCATTTTAATTACACCATTACTGGCATAAAAGACTATACTTACTCAATTAACAGAAAGGCCTTATTAACCAAAATTACGCATTTCTAACTCTCTCGATTACATTGTAAATGAGAAATACAGCTTTAAATACAGCAAGAACGTAAGAATCATCTCTGATTTTCCTATAGTTCCCCAGAAGAGAGCACATCTAAAATAAAAGAGACCATGAACTACCAAAAGTTGTCTGTAAAAAATCTCCATAATGAGAGACCTATGAGCAAAATTTGAGAAGTAAACATAAAAGTGTATAGGCTGATAATTGCTAATATTTTATGTTTTCCCCAGGCGACATTGTTTGCGAACACAGATTTGTGAGAAGAGAGGACAGTCAGAGACCTTACGGTGGCTATTCTGCTTCTTCCTAGCAAGGAATGCACTGCTCCCAACATTAGGGGTTTGCTGAAATTACTTAAGTTCTGAACAGAACTTGCAGGATTCGCGAGGCTCAAAAAGGCATCATAAAGTGGCATTGTGCCTCTCTCCCTTCTTGATAAAATGAATACAATGTGTTCTGCCTAGCAAAGTTCTGCTGTTAGAGATTATACTTACGGGACAGAGAGATTTCTTGGACGCTACCTTTCCTCACGTAATACCAGAGTCAAATTGCAGAGAAGCAGGTCAGTGTGTCTGAGAGTGTGCGTACCCGCGCACACGCGCGCGCGTGTGTGTGTGTGTGTGTGTGTGTGGCAGGGGGACAGTACTGGAGGCTGGGAAATGGGAATGGGAAGAGGGGAGTGTGGCTAGAATCTTACCATCTCATTCTCTTCACCTTCATTGAGCAGAGTGTGCTGGCCCTTCTCAAAGTGGTCCCCCATGAAAAAGTGATTCCACTCCTCCTCCCTGGCCTTCCTGAGCAGGAGCCTCCGCGACCAACTTGCCGAGCCACCGCAGCTCTCCAGCCGGCCGAAAGAGTTAATGATCCTCCAGGTTAAGACTCCTTCTTGAACACACACCTACTCTCCGCAAATGACAATACTTAGCAAACTGGACTCCTCCCACGAGTCACCCTCAGCTCTGAGGAATTTCTGCCTTGCTTACTGCATTGTCTCAGAGCAGCTGTCCCAAAACAGGCTGCTCCCATGCCGGTCTTTTTGTGCCCAACTTCCAGGGAAAGAACTCATTGCCTGCCCAGTGCCTGCCAGCATAAGACATCTGACTGCAAATCCAACAGGACAATGGGGAGTTGGCAGGACCTTTCCAAGGAGTGGGGGAGCGGGCTCAAGAACTCCCAGGTCACTGCTTTATTCGCAGAGCCTAAGGAATTGGGGGTGGGGAGGGCTAACAGAGCTGCAGATCTTATTTGATTAATGAAAGCCCCAATCCACCAGCTTTAATAGTATCCTCATTCATTTTGCTTACAAAAGGTACAAGTTAACAACTAATCCTCTTCCAAAGTTATTTGTGGCCACATTTCTTTGTGTATGCAAAAAGCATTCTACTTAACGTGTATGTGGAATTAAGTTCACTTTGGGAAAAACATAGAGAACAAAGGTGTGATCAAACTATTTTATGTGTTCTCCTTTCACTAAAATGTTGGTGGTTAAACTCTTGAGGCGGTCTAGAAACCAAATATTCAAGTGACTTTGTGGCAAGACCCATTTTTTAATTTATCCACACATCCATTCAATACTCACTATCTGAGCACAGGGACTACACATATAAATCAAGTCCTATCTGCTGCCCTCAGACTGAGGCAGGCATTCAAACATGCAAATAAATACAATAGAAGGCATTTTGTTATTATGAAAGCCGGAACAGAGAAGCCTAAGATATCTGTCAGAAGTCTCAACATGGTATAGGGGTCACCCAGCCACGTTGGCTCTGGAGAGAACCCTGGATTCCAGCTCCTATCCATGTTGGTTGAGCTGTGTGATTATTTCACCTACAGGAGCTGTCTCTTCTCATCCGGTAATCCGGGGCATTGCACGAGGACTTGGGAAAGCATACCTCACAGCACTGATCAAGAGCTGTTGGTGTAATTAAACCAAATGCCCAAGGTAACAGCAGGCAGTAGAGCAGAGTAGTTAGGGGCGCGTGCTCTGAGTTTGGAGAGCCTCGGTTCGAATTTGGACTGTGAACCAAGGTGGGCTAGTTCCACCATCTTAGGATAATAAGTTTCATAAGCTTTATAAGCCTCCATTTGCCCATGTAAGTGAGGAATAGTACATGGAAAACAGTGTTTATTCAATAAAGGAGAATTATTTTTACCTTCGCTGTGTCTACTCACTCCTTCAAGCTACAACTCTTGGCACTAATATCCCAACCTGGCCCTAATAGCCCTAACAAGAGCAAGACTAAAGTGTGTGTGTGTGTGTGTACGCACCTTGATCAAATGGTAAAGTATAAGCAAGATAAACATTAATAACATCGACCTATTATAGTATTAATTACTATATATACAAGCTGTTCATTGAATTTCCAAAAATTATTAGCACAATTTAATCAAGTAAATAAGTGAAATTCACATTTGATCGCAAGATCAACATACAAGGAGCATGGCTTTTTTTTTTTTTTTTTTTTTTTTTTTTTTGGGTATGAAAACATTCCGGAAGCACATAATGGTTGTGGCTGCACAACTTAGCAAATACACCAAAAATCACTGAACTGTATAGTTTTAAAGAGTGAATTTTATGAATGTGAGTTACGTCTTAAGAAAAAATTATACCTCCAAAAATTAAATGAAACTGTTAGAACTCTAGCAGGCACCCATTCCAATATTGAGCAAAGAAAGAAACAGAATAGGAAGATTTCAAACTTTATCTCAACTGATGGGGTCAAGGAGTGTTAGTATACGATGTGGTGAAACCATACCTGTGCTGGTATATAGTTAAGAGGGTTTCATTCTAGTGTCCATAATTGGTAATCCCCACACTGTGGCTTTCTGGCTGGGATCCTAGATACCTTTGGCAAGGCAGGCTCCATTGTGGGTGAAGAGTGTGTAACTGATTCAGAGTTAAAGGAAAACCCTCACACAAACTTACTTCACTCAAGGAATCCGGTTATGCAATAACAATATTTAAACCACACTCAAATAGCAAAATCAGTCCCTAAAAAACTTTTGTGAAAACCAGGAAAATCTATGGAAAATCATTTTCCAGCAACATAGCTCAGTAGGATTGAGGACTTTGAAATAGTGACAGTTTCTTCACATTCCTCGGGGAGTCCTAACAGCAAAACATCCCAGGGCCTCTCTGGCAGCGTGACTTATGGGCGGTGCCCTTACAGATTATATACATGTTTATTTGGCATATCCAAAGTGTTCTGCAAGGGATGTTGCCTTTATTTGGCTAGGAAAGCCTTTGTGTTGTGGAAGCATTTGAGAAGGGCCTTGAAAACAGACAGGGAAGGCCTTAACAGGTGGGGATGCTAGAGCGCAGACTGGAAGCGGGGCCTTGGGAAAAAGCATTTGAAGCTGAGAAACTATCAGAAGGAGAAGGGAGCCCATTACCTTAGCTCTAACCAGGGTGTGTGTGTGATGGAAAAAAAGGGGAGTGAGATGTGGTAGAAAATACAGATAAAGGCATTCCAGGAAGGTCTGGACTTAAGGCAATGAGCAATGACACCAGTGACGGCCAAGTGAGGTCATAAACACTCACATTTTTAGTGATCAGCCTGTGTGTAAATATTATCGGAATCATTGCATAAGTGGGTTCTAAAGTGACTCAGTCTTTCTAGATAGCATATTCCTTTGGAGAGTTTCCTTGAACACTGTAAGTTACATCTTTTTTTTTTTTTTAAGATTTTATTTATTTGACAGGCAGCGATTACAAGTAGACAGAGAGACAGGCAGAGAGGCAGACAGAGAGAGAGAGAGAGGAGGAAGCAGGCTCCCTGCTGAGCAGAGAGCCTGATGTGGGGCTCGATCCCAGGACCCCAGGATCATGACCTGAGCCGAAGGCAGACGCTTTAACCCACTGAGCCACCCAGGCACCCCTGTAAGTTACATCTTTAATCTGCTTGTTGGGAAGTGTGTTTTTTTCATCAAAAACAAATTTAATAGACTATTTTTGGAGCAGTTTCCCATATAGTTCTTGCCTATATATACATCTTCCCCTACTACCAGCAACCCCCACCAGTGATACATTTGTTACCGTCAATGAACCACCCTCAACTCAACACCCAAAGTCCATAGTTGAGGTTAGGGTTTACTCTTGGTGTCAAACATCCTATGAGTTTTAACAGATGTAAAATGACATTTGTATCCACCATCACAGTACCATACAGAGTGGTTCCACCATCCTCAAATTCCCTCCACTCCCTTTATTCATCCTTATGTCTCTCCTAACCCCTAAAAGACCGCTGATTCTTTTATTACCCCATTTTGCTTTTTCCAGAATATTACACGGTTGGAATCATACAGTATGTTGCCTTTTCAGAGTGATTTCTTTCGCTTAGTTGTATACATATAAGTTATCTCTATGTCTCATTCCCTTTTGGAGTTAAATAATATTTCATTGCCTGGATGTACCACAGTTTATTTATCTGTTCACTTCCCAAAGGACCTCTTGGTTGCTTCCAAGTTTGGACATTTAGAAATAAAGCTCCATACACTTATGTTCAGACTTTGGTGTGGACATATGTTTTCAACACATTTGATAATGTCATCATGGAAATGCAAATTAAAGCAACAATGAGAATCCACTGCATACCTATTAAAATGGCCAAAATTGAAAACACTGACAATACCAAATGCTGACAAGGATGTGGAGCAACAGGAACTCTCTTCATTCTTTGCTGGTGGGAATGCAAAAGCACACAGTCATGATAGAAGACAGTTTAGAGGTTTCGGGGCGCCTGGGTGGCTCAGTGGGTTAAGCCGCTGCCTTCGGCTCAGGTCATGATCTCAGGGTCCTGGGATCGAGTCCCACATCGGGCTCTCTGCTCAGCAGGGGGCCTGCTTCCCTTCCTCTCTCCTACTGTGATCTCTCTCTGCCAAATAAATAAATAAAATCTTTAAAAAAAAAAAAAAAAAAAGAAGACAGTTTAGAGGTTTCTTACAAAATGAGACATCTTATCATATGATCCAGCAATCGTGTTCCTTGGCATTTACACGAAGGGGTGGAAAGTTTCAATCAGGCTGTCTCTCCCCAATTTTGCCTGTTCAATATTTCTGTTCTTCACTACATGTGCCTCACAGGTACGATATGGCATGGTGAGAATAGTGGATGTAGATTTGGTGTGGTCTGAATTGGAATCTTGACATTTTGTTGACAGATTCCATTTTCTCGTTTATTTAATACTTACTTGATTAACTTCAGTGTGCCAAGACCTGTAGTAGGTAAAAATAGAGATTAGTACAATATGCCTTTGAAAATTTAAGTCTACTAGAAAGGAACACCAACATCAAAATATACATTCCAAAACATGTGCTAACCGTATAGGAGTGTCAGAGGGAGTTCAGGTAGAGAGTGAGGCCGGGAAGGTTCCATGGAGGTAGGGAGCTCTGTGCCAGCCTAGGTAAATGGAGATGAATAGGGAAAACATTATTGAAAAAGGAGACAGAAGGCAAAGGCACCGAGGAGGATTTGCCCATGAGCTCATTCAGAGATTGTGAATCATGCACAGATGTTGATGACTTAGAATTGAAAGGAATGTCCAAAGAAAAGTTGCTTCATCCATTCCCTGATTCTCTCTCTGCACTCATTTCCTCTTAACCACTTCATCTCAAATGAGAATGAAAAAGGAAAGCAAGAAGAAAAGAAATAATTAGCTACCTCTTTGTTGATCTGGTATCTCCGCTTGCTTTCATTTATCCTAGGAGCAAGCCTGCTGCTCTGAGCAATTCTCGACCTCTTTGGGTGTATATAATAGATATTAAGTGGAAATAATGGCAGTACTAGACTCTGCCAGGACTGTGGGGATGCTGATACTTCACTAGCTAACCCATTTAGATAGTGTGAAGATAAGCGGTAATAATATTTCATCATATATTAATTTCCACCTTTCATCTGAGAACTCCACAGCATATTACAAACATTATTCCTTGCAACATCTCTGTGAAGTACAGAGATGAGTAATATCATTGCCCCCACTTGAGAACAGTAAGAACTGAGTCACAAAGGGGTCACAGAGAACTGATCAAGGTCATGTGTCCTCGGCATGGAGTGGAACCTGAAACCCATGTAACGTTGGTGCCTTCTCATCATTGGCAATGAGCTGCCTCAAGCTTTCTCTTTGGTCCTCATTACCCAAATCTGCTCTTTGTAGAGTACTTGAGATATTTAGTTATAGAACTTTAGGTTTCTATTATTTAGGTTTTACTCTTATTATGCGTTGTCCTAATCTGCGCTAATGCTTAATGTGTGGATGATACTGGAGCAAGCAAAGATGTGATGTCCCAAAGAGGAATTACCTGCCTCAAGGTAGTGAGGTGAAGTTTAATTGAATTAATTAATGTTTGTAAAACATTTAGCAACCCTTAGATTAAAGGGTCTAAAACAAAGATACAGGGCTTCCCCATTAATTACAGAAAAAAAGAGCTGGCTAATGGCTGTTTCTACTTCTGAGAGGCATTGTTCCCAATTCTCCCTGCTCAGCACTGGGTTCCGACCTTCTTTAATGTGGATGGCGCATATATCCCCATGCAGAAAAGCCCCATCCCCTTGCATTCTGTCCTTTTCCAAAAATAAAATAAAAGACTCCTCTTTAGAGGTACGTCTGCTTCCCTTCTGTGAAGCTTACCTCACTTGGCAACTCATATTGTAATTCCAGGTCATGAAGGACAGTCTACTAAAAAAATAATAATAAGGCGCCTGAGTGGCTCAGTGGGTTAAAGCATCTGCCTTCGGCTCAGGTCATGAACTCAGGGTCCTGGGATTGAGCCCTGCATTGGGCTCTCTGTTCATCAGGGAGCCTGCTTCCCTTCCTCTCTCTCTGCCTGCCTCTCTGCCTACTTGTGATCTCTGTCTGTCAAATAAATAAATAAAATCTTTGAAAAAGAAGAAGAAGAAGAAGGAGTAAATGCCCAGAAAGAAACTTGATGCCAGTGTACTAATTTTAAGAACTCTCAAGCTGGAAATTTGAATATACAAAATAATACATGTTAGAGAGCAACTATTAAGAATCGCGGGGGATGCCTGGGTAGCTCAGTTGATTAAGCGGTTAAGTGGCTGACCCTTGGGTCTAGCTCAGGTCCCAGTGTCCTGGTATCAAGACCCCCATCAGGTTCATGCTCAGTGCAGAGTCTCCTTGAGGATTGTCTCTCTCCCTTTCCCTCTGCCCCCACCCCTCTTCTCTCTCTCAAATAAATAAATAAATCTTTAAAAAAAAAAAACATGGACCATGACAACTCCACCTTAGAAATTAATAAATGACCTCATTGTTTCTCAGGTAAAGAAAAAGTACCGGGAAGACTGAACAATGATTTGCCCAAGGTTACAATCTGTGAGAGATGGGACTCGAATCAGGGACTCAGGTGTTCATGTAGCACCATATTGCTGTCCACCTTTTGTAAAAGAATCAGAGTTAGATATATGAAACATTCTCTCTAGAATATTTAAAGGGAATTTCATTTGAAATTTAAATAAAAAAATTCCTAGAACCCACCCATTGTGTAGGCTGTGGCCATACCACAGAATTGTAGGATATATCCAACTATTTGAGCAGGATAGAGAGGCTTTGGGACACGGCATTGGACACACCCACTGAGGTAAAAAAAAAAAAAAAAATCGGTTCTTGGGGAACTGATGAAGTCGCAGGGTCTAACAAAGGAAGTTCAATCTAGCAAGCAACTGAAATTTACAGCAATCTTTGCTTATAGCTCAAGAGAGTAGTTGGCCAAGGGGGTTGGGGGAGGGACAGAAAACAAAAGTGGAATATTCCCAAAAAGCAGTTAAAGGTGGCTAAGCAGTTAGAGGCCAGCCATGAGGCAAGTGATACCTGGAAATCCAGACAGGAAGCTGGCTCCAGGAGTCTGTCCTCTAGTGACCAATCCCAACCAGAGACTTTGGGCCTGGGGCGAGGTTCCAATTCCAGGTGAGAGCCTGGCAAGAGAATGATTAGTACATAATTCTAGGAAGGATCTGGGCTCAGCATGGGCCTTCAGACAGCAACGTGGGACAGAGACTTAAGAAATCAAGCAGGAGCCCAATTAGAAGAATCAGGGCACCACATCCAGTCAAACTGGCAGGGAGTATGACATCACTGAGCAATGGAGAACTGGGCTGGGCTTCAGGACCTCGGCCACGCGCCCAGAACGACCCAGGCACAGAACTGAGCCACCCAGTGGGAATCAAGAACAGATCCCTGCTGGAGATGGAAACAGAGAGGCAAATGGGACTGCGATTGGGCCTCTTTGTTTACCTCCTTGCTGGTGTTCATTTTATGCTAGTTATTGTTTTCATCAGCAAGAAAGCCACACCGAAGGTAGGACACTTCTAAGGGGATCAATCAATGATATTTTGGGAGAAGCCTAAAATGAACTAACGAATTTCAGAGGTTTTATTTGTCCATATTATACATGTCCATATTATACAAGGCCCTAAGCAAATGGGCAGTGGAATATGTTATTTCCTGGTGGAAGTAAGGATGGGAAGTGAAACTAAGGCACTCCTAGTACTCAGACCCTCCCCCAGTTAGCATGCGTGACATCAGAGGGGGGAACTCCCTGAGGTTTTTTTTTTTTAGTTCTCCCCTCAAACTTCATTAACTCTGCCAAAGCACCTCAAATCAACAATTTAGTAAGTACAGTGTTTTACACTCGAATGCAACTTTAAAGTTCTCCTCCAGCCTCCAGCCTAGTCTCTGTTCTTCCAGAGGGTTCTGGGGGCCGTCATGGTCTCGGCACTTCCCTCCTTTACAAGCCTCGACGAAATCCATACCTTTCTTCCAGTGTCTGCCACAGGAGTATTACTGTACTTCTTCCCCCCACTGGACGGGAGTCCAGTCTTCTCCCGATTCCTCTCTGTCTTTCTCTGGCTGGAGGGCCCTTGTAGTAGCCTAGTAGTGTACCTTATTGTTACTCTGTTTATGTCCCCTTCACCCTGCAGGAGGTGGTACTGAAAGTCAGTCACCTCAGGAGCTCTTCTAATCCACAAGTTCTGGTCTAAACCCAGACCTACCAAAGCAAAGTCCCTGGGAGAGGAAACATAAGGTCTACATTTTTGGCAAGTATAGATAAACTTGTTATGCTTGCATTCCTTTAAAAAAAAAAAAAAGTAAATAGGCGCATGTGGTGGCTCAGTCATTTGAACATCTGCCTTTGCCTCAGGTCATGATCTCAGGGTCCTGGGACTGGGCCCCCCATATCAGGCTTCCTGCTCAGCAGGGAGTCTGCTTCTCCCTCTCCCTCTGCTCCTCCTCCCATTTTGTGGGGGCTCTCTCTCTCTCTCTCTCTCTCTCCCTCTCATAAATAAAAAAAAATCTTTTTTTAAAAAGGTAAATAAAACAATATGGTAGGTCTATCGTCATGGCAAGCTGTCTATGATACATACCTACAAAGTTAAATTACAGAGCACTATGTAGAATATAATCCCATTTTTGTAACAGCAGAAAATGTATGTGTGATGTGGTATATTTGAGGGTATTTAATCAAAAGAAATCCTTGGACTTAGGATTTTAGTCACTGATCCCTGTTTCCCTCTGCCATCCACCTCCCAAACCCTTGATGCACTCAAACCTGACACAGCCTTAGAGCAGATACTATGTATTACGGCTCTACCATTTAATACCAGTGGAAAATTTGCCAGGTCACTTAATTACCCGAAGCTTCAGTTTTTCACCTGTGAAATGGAATATTACTACTCTATTCTATGTGATGTAATAAGGATATATAAGGTAATGTATACATGCCTAGCCTAGTGTCAGAATGCTTCTAAGAGTGCCTTCATTTTTTTATTTTTTTTTTAAAGATTTTGTTTATTTATCTTTCAGAGACGGAGAGAGGGCACAGCAGGCAGAGGGAAAGGGAGAAGCAGGATCCCCACCAAGCAAGGAGCCTGATGCAGGACTCAATCCCAGGACCCCGGGATCATGACCTGAGCTGAAGGCAGACGCTTAACAAACTGAGCCACCCAGGCATGCCTAAGAGTGTTTTTCAAGAAAATATATTAAATGTAAACATTTTAAATATATATCTGTAGTAGCAGAAGTTGGAGATAAGCTGTACTTGGAAATTTTGTCTTCCATATATATATTTTAAAAACAGGGAAAAAGACCATTCAAATGTTTTTATTGATCTTTCTAAAATAAACACACATGTAAATTGATGGCTTACTCGAAGGCCATCAGCCTGTTTGCACCAGAACATTCAGAGCAGGACCTGCTAACCTGGAGGCCTCCCAGCCCTGGTCTGCCTGCCCACCCCGGCCTTGCAGTGGGCACTGTTGGCTGCCACCTGCAGGCCTGGTCCCAGCCGATGGGCTTTGTGACAAAAGCTTGAATGGCTTTTGACATATTGGAGAATCATCCAAATATCCAATTACCTGGGCAAAAATCCCTATGGGAAGGTTAACAAGCTGGTAAAAGAAACTCAGCTGTGCACTATGAAATGAATTTACAGAAACTTACAAAGGTGCTTGTCTTGAGGAATGGGAGATCTAGAAAGCGCGAGTTGCTCATCTTCCAATATCTGACCTCTCATCATGTAGAAGGAGGGGTTGATACTACAGGAGGAAGCTGCTGCCTCCCAGTTAAGAATAAGGGCTTCAGTCCTCTTGTTTATGGAGACGGCTTCACAGTGTGCACCTGACTTCTTTTGTGCTTTATATATATCCAGTTATTGTAATTCAATTATACTTCAATAAAGTAGAAAAAGGTAGGATTTTATGTCAGAGAGCTTGGGCTCCAGTGATTGCCTTGCCCCTTCGGGTCAGCGTGATCGAGAACAGATTCCTCGACCTCTGATCTCTTGGAATTGACGAGACGCTTAGGAGAGAAGAGGCACGGAAAGCACTTGGCCCTGAGTCTGGGTAAGACAACCATCGCTGCCCGCACTGCGTGCTCAGACTTCTGCGAAGCTCTTCATAGCGGAAGGGCTGGTTTAATATAAGAGAGGGTTGTTGTAGGGTCTTGAGTTCCTGGGGGGCTCTTTGAAAGGACATTGCAGAGCACAGAAAAGGGCAAAATCTTAGCCAATCTCTGCCGGTCTCACTGTCTAATGAGGGCAACCCCGGCCCTTTAAATGAGAGAAATTCAGAGCCAAACTATTTTGGCACGAGAAGAAGCGTCAGAGGTTGGCCGTCCAAATCCCACTCAGAAGTCCCACTCTGCCAGGAGGTGTCCCAGCCTTCTTCTTCTCCCCCTGCCGTGCTCCTCCCACCCCTGCCACCACACAGGGACCTTCCCCGGCTGACATCTGAGCCGGGAGCTTGCACACCAAACACTGTGAAATAGTCACTTATTGTGGACTAGGAGGTGGGAAACCCATCCACTTCCCATCTCTCGTTCTTTCGTCATGTGTCCTTCAACAAGTCTCCTCACTGCTCTGAGCCTCAGTTGTCTCATCTGTGCAATAAAACTGATACTGTCTGCCCCATCCTCCTGACACTGGACTGCCCAGGACAGACTTAAGTGCTCCATGAGTGACAGGTCACGAGGCCGTCATCGTTGAGCATCTGTGAGGTAAGGGAGGTGAAGGCAACATACAGGGAATGCTTGCATCCTCAAATCACAAGCTTGTGCAGTTGCTGGCTGGAAAAAGTTGAGGGCTTTCCTCCCCTCCTGGTAACACAGATGTATTTTAGACCATGGTTCTCTGGAACCTGCCTTTTTTTCTTTTTTTTTTTTTTTAAGATTTTATTGATTTATTTGAGAGAGAGAGAGAGAGCTTATGAGCAGGAGGAGGCCTAGAGGGAGAAGGCAAAGCAGATTTCCTGCTGAGCAGAGAGCCCAGTGCAGGGCTTGATCCCAGGACCCTGAGATCATGACCTGAGCTGAAGGCAGACGCTTAATGGACTGAGCCATCCAGGTACCCGTCTTTTATTTCTTAAATTATTTTTCTGTCACTGCCCAAAACTTCAGTTTCATTTATTAGAATTTACTACCTCAGTGATTATCTTTAATTTGGAATCCACAGGCTTTTCTTTCCTTTGATCTTTATAACTCCTGTGATAGAACAGATGGTCTCCAACTCATCCATTCTCCACAACTGAACATTCTATTATCTGGGTAGCAGCTGGCCTGCCTCCTTCCTCAAACCACTGTGACCCCATTTAGCTTGTATTCTACCCTCAAAAATCTGTGACTGCTCTTGGCTGTGTAGCCCAAAACTGATGTCATGATGTCACATACACACATACACACATATGCATGCACACACATACATGTGTGTATCTCAGTATCCCAACATATGCCCTGGTTACACTCCCATTAGATCCAGTGGATCTCACCACTCCTTTCCAGGATTTTTCTCACCCCTTCATTCTTTGGGAGGTTTACTCCCAATTTCTTCAATCCCTTTGGTCAAGACCCCATCTCTTATCCCAGATAGCATTCATGAAGTGTAGTGTTATGGTTCACAATAGTTTCAATTACTATTAAGGTATCTGATAACATGTTCACACTGAGAATGAAAGGGAGTTTTCTGGAAGACTATTTGTTAGTATTTATCAAGCGGAATATATTTGCAATGATCAATCCCAACATTCATTGAATGCTTGCCTGTACCAAACAGTGGTGTAAGCTAACTCACCTCACCTCATTTTTCCAGTCATCAACTCAATGAGGTAGACATTTTTATTATCATAAATTCATTCCCCTTCTAGAAATCATTCCACAGGGAATAATTTTGGCTCTATTGAAAATGAATGTATACAGAAATTTATGACAGCATGGTTCAAACTGAATATATCCTATTTGATGGAGTATTATGCATCTCAGATATCAAATTTTTAGGAATATTTAGTAATGTGGAAAAGGTAATTGAATATTAAGCAAAGAGCAAGAGGCAAAGTTTAATATGCAACACAAGTCCAATATTATTCATGGATGCACAGACAAGAAAGAGAAAAAAAAAAACAGCAAAAGAAAAAGAAAAAATAGAGCAAAGTCCTAATGGTGAATATTTCTGAGTGAGATAATTATTTGCTCTATTCATTTGTCTGTATCATCTATTATTCCATAATAAACATACTTTAATGGCATAATCAGAAAAAGATGTTATTAATCATGGTTTTTGCTATAGCATAATTTCTTTAAGTTGTTTTAACTTCTATTACAGGCCAAGTTTCTTGCTTGCCCTCATTGGGAGCTGCAGAAGGTCATTCTTTTTGAAGGCAACCATGAGCTAGAAGTTAATAGCATTCCCAAGAACATGGAGTTGGAAATGTAATGCAAGTTTATTCCAGTTCCACAGAAAATACCGAAATAAAGAAGCTGTGCATCTCACTTGGTAGCAGGAGATAAATCCTCATTAAGGATGCACTGAATTTCCAGAACTGCCCAAGAAATAGAGATTTAGCTTCCGTGGAGTAGACCTTCTATTTCCCCTGGGGATGTTTACTTCTTCCAGAAATTTTCATCTCCATAGTGTCCCTTGCTTCTTTTCTTGCCTCCAGTCCCTGCCTCTCCCAAACCTGATTGGCCCTGGTCCTGTTCATAGCCTGCCCAGGGACCTCCAGAAGATTCCCCTTCCCCTGCTCACATGAGCCTGGGCACAGCAGCCTGCCCGAGATGCGAGGTCCCCAGTGGTGCCCTTCAATAAACTGGGAGCCCTGGAAGCACCACCCATTGCCTTTGACTGCCAGAGAGCTTTGGCAAACAACTGATTCTACCACAAAAGCTGCTTCATTCTCTGGGGAGAAAAAGTGAAAGTAAAGGCAAATTGTTCATCCAACTGCATGCAATAAGGGACATTCCTCTTTGCTTTAGCCATCATTTCTGGGCACACTGAAAGGAACATGGGTCTGTAGTCACCCCAAGTCCAGATGGGAGGCCAGACTCTGCCACTAAATGGGGGAGCCTGTGCAAGGCTGCAATATTGCCCAACTATAAAATAGAACTAATAATGTACAGAAAAGTGTACAAAATATGTCCATGCGGGAACGTACACCTAGCCCTCAGATCTTTGTTTCCAATACCATCTTCCAATAAAAATTGGAAAAATGGCTGATTCCAGGACCAGAGCAATAAGTATACAGGATGAGCCTGGAGCCTTTTACAGTGCCAGAAACTAAAGACGTGCTCAGAAACAAAACAAAACAATGGTGGGGATATACCGCAAAGGCAAGGGAACAGCTAAAGAGCTCCCCATGCCCAAAGCTCCAACAATCTGAGCAACAGAATTTAAAAATTGGATTTGAGATTATGCTGAGTGAAATAAGTCAAGCAGAGAGAGTCAATTATCATATGGTTTCACTTATTTGTGGAGCACAAGGAGTAACACGGAGGACATTGGGAGAAGGAGAGGAGAAGTGAATTGAGGGAAATCAGAAACCATGAGAGACTGTGGACTCTGAGAAATAAATTGAGAGCTTTGGAGGGGAGGGGAATGGAGGGTTAGGTGAGCCTGGTGGTAGGTATTAAGGAGGGCACATATTGCATGGAGCACTGGGTGTGGTGCATAAACACCGAATTCGGGAACACTGAAAAGAAATTTTTAAAAATAAAAATTGAAAAATTTTTTAAAAATTGGATTTGGGTTATAACCCAAAGTATAAAATAGCTATCCATGAGTCCATACTGATGTAAATAAGGGTAGAGTAAATAAATAAATCAGGGAGAAGAGCTCAGTCTTCTACGAGAAGCAATCCGAATAATTTACGTATATCCTACCCTACCCCAGGAGACTAAGGCAGCTCTCCCCTCATGTGTGGGCTGCACACAGTGACTTCCTTCCCAAAGAGTACAGTATAGGAAAAGAAAAAAAGAAAAAAAAAAGTAACTTTGTGGTAGAGAAACCTGACAAGCTCCACCTCAGCCAAGGGACAGAGATCAACATCAACAATGATAAATCATGTTGGCGGTATCTGCTCTTATCAAGATGAGATGGGATTCTCACTTTGCCTCTGTATGTTCCCTTTCCCCAAAAACTCATGATTCTGGTCTAATAATGAGAAAAACATTAGACAAACCCCAGTAGAGGGACATTCCACAAAACACTCCCCACCACCGCCCATGGTACTCCTCAAAACTGTCAACGTCACCAAAAGCAAGGAAAGTTTGATAAACTGTCACAGCTAAGAGGAGCCTAAGGGGACATGACTACTAAGTGTAATGTGGTTTCCTGGAACAAATAAGGTTAAAACTAAGAAAATCTGAATAAATTATAGACTTTACTTAACAGTGATATATGTCAATATTGGTCCGTTAGTTGTAATAAATATGAAATATTAAAGCAAGATGTTAACCATAGGGGAAACTGGAACTGGAGCACATGTAAAGTCTGTACTATGTCCACAATCTTTCTGTAAATCAAAACTATTCGGATATTAAAAGTTTAGTCTTTAAAAAGCAGTGTGAATGCAATGTGTTTATTATAGTAATTGAGAACTGATTGGTTTAAATTTATAGCATCCTTGCCTTTGTTTATCACCTTGTTAAAATAATTAAAGCCACCTTGACCGCAATGTCAAAATTTTTATCTGGACTGGTGCTATAAACCGTATTGGGATTTACAAAAACCAACCAACCAACAAAAAAATCCTCTTGGTTTAGTGAGATAACCCTGCCCTCTAGTGGCGTAATATTTTATGTACATTTAGTGGCACAGGAAAGTCTACCTGTACCAGTCCCTTTTGATGTTTCAAAGTCCATACAAGAGCCAGAATATACTCAAGGGCCTTTACTCTGCTGGAACCATCCCCTATTCTGTTCACATACAAGAACTTTACCTTCCTGAATGGTATCAGAGGAGAGACACATTTATGCGAGGGAACTGGCTGGTGTAAAAGGCATTTCTAGAGGCTAGGGGGCAGTTTGACAGTGTGGATGGGAAGATTTAATAATGTTTATGCATCTTCACCCAGTAATTTCACTTTTGGAAACTGTCTCCTAGGAAATAATGCAAGTTACAATAAAAGATTTAAAATATTTTTTTAAAAATGCGGGCGCCATGGTGGCTCAGTCGGTTAAGCCTCTGCCTTCAGGTCAGGTTATGATCTCAAGGTCCGGGATAAAGCTCTGCATCAGGTTCTCTGCTCAGTGGCAAGTCTGCTTCTCCCTCTGCCTCTGTGGTCCCTCTCTCTCTGTGATTGCTTTCTCTTTCTCTCAAATAAATAAATAAAACCTTTAAAAAATAAAATAAAATATTTTTTTTTAATTTTATATATAACAATGAAAAATCTGAAACAAAGTAAGTGTTTGACAATCAGGGAATTGTGGAGGAAGAAAGAACGGAAGGGGAAAGAAGGAAAACTGTATCTATATACTGCACTACTGTGCAGTTGATAAAGGCATTCCTAAAAATATTTAGTGACATGGTTAAACCGTTCCTGATACAATGTTTAATAAAACAATATCAACAGTGTGATCAAAACTTCAGGAAATAATACAGACGACCATATATACACATACACAAATAAATAATGACACGTAGTTCTTAGGTTACAGTGTTCAGAAAATGTAACTTTTTTTTTTTTAATAACTCAACTTGATTTTGTTTTAATCCCTCATTTTGCCTGATGGCAGAAAAAGCCCAGTCACCCCCACGGTATTCCTCAGCACTCTATGTTGAAACAATCATTTAAGGATTTACCCCTTCCCTCCTTCTCCCATTAGACTGGCACCTATATTCACCGGATTTTGGTGTCACAGAGTGAGGAAAGGTGGGTCATTCCCCATCCTCTGTCCTCCGTTGGCATAAGCTGAGCCATTACTTGTCTTTGTTTATCTGGTCCTTTGCCTGTGCTCAGCTTCCTCGTCTGCGACATGTGCATGAGTTTTATCTCTGTCTTCTCTATCCCTTTAGAGGAAATGAAACTCTAGGGCACTTGTCCTGCTGGGCCACAAGCAATGTGCACTGTGGTCTCTAGCTAGACTTGCTCGGTTTTGCCCATTTCTGCTCTACTACTGCTGTGACATGCGAGTATGAAGGACTTCTGTGCCATCATCACTACCCCCTCAGATTTCCCCAGGAATCAGGACATAGTTCTCTGCTTCAGGTCCCAACGCCATGCCTCTAAAACTTCTACCATTCCACAAAGTGTACAAGTGTCCCCGAGACTGACACCAGCACCAAACCCAATCATGCCTCCCAAATCTCTCCTCCCTCAGCTGTGACATTTCTATCAAATTCATGGCAGGAAAATTCACTCTTACTTCACTCGTGCTTCCAAAGCCTATTATTTATGAAAATAGAATTAATTTTTTGTCCCCCAAGGCAAACTTGGAGACTCAGAAATCCTTTTTCTCTAAGTAACGTCTCTTCCAAGAATTACAAATCTATTTAGAAACCATAAATGCTGAAAATTGTCTCTTTCCTTTCTCTTCGCATTCCTGTTGTAACCTTACTCTAAGTGCACACACAAAAAAGTTTTGCTCGCGATTAAACAATCAGAGGAAGAATGAGAGTAAAAAGGAACAAATATATACACACAAGCTCATATATACATGTCTATGTAGGTATACATGTTCATATAAAGAATAGAGAAATCAATTCAATAAAAGGTTTCAGTGGTCATCTACACATTATACTTTCTTTTTAATAATTTTCCATATTTTCTGAATTTCTAGAAGAAACATATTCTATACCATCCGAAAAAGAAAATTATACATAAAAGGGAAATAAACAAGGTCTTTGGCTTCCAGCATCTCCACCACAGTGAAAGAGGGGGAATGAAGGACCTAAGCCTTCCACTGGGCAAAGTCAAAGCTCTCCTCTCTTCAGTGTCTGGGTTACTTGATCTTTAACCCTACTGACCACTCTTCTTGAGACCCACTTGTTCCTCAGCTTTCAGAACACCAAGTTCTCTTAACTTTTTTTTTTCCTAGGTCTCTGATGCATCAAAAACCTAGACCTCAAGTCTGAGTCTGATGCTATAATGGAATGAAACTTTGGGGGGTCCTAGGAGGAGAAAAGGGTTATTTGCATGAAGGAGTAATGTCAACATTTATGGCCAGATGTTGTACTGTGGCAAAAGAAATACACTGCACATTGACTTGAATCTGACAGACTTAAGACCCCTTTGACCCATATGGCAAAAAGTGACATTAAAAACCCAAAACTTTACGAGACTGGTATGGCTCTCTCTTCCTGTCACATAAAACCTTTCCTCTAGGACCCCTGAGCCACCATGTAAAAAATGAACTAGTCCAAGAGTATCCTTCTGGAGGAGCCCAAGCTAATTGTGTGGATATGCCATTTGAAGAGAAATACGATGTAATGGTTGTTACTTTAAGCCACTATGTTTTGGTCAGTTGTTATGCTGCAACAGATAATTAGAACAGCTTCCTTCCTACAAAAGGGGGTTAATACTACTGTAGCTACACAAAAAGAACTTGTAGTGAGAATTATGACAAGATTCTATTTTAATTATCTCCATAGTAGTTTCCAGAATTACCATGGGAGAAGGGCCCTTTTTGTTTAGAAAAATACCTTGATTTGCCAATTAGGAGTGGAAGGCGAGACCCTGAGGGGATAAGTTGGCACAGAGAAGTAAAACGATAAAACTAAACCACTCTAAATTGAAAATGGACAGAAATTTGGAAGTAGGGAAGAACAGAGAATAGAGGAGGTAAAGAGAGATAAAGGGAGAGAAACCAAGGAGGGACGAGCAACGTGGCCAGAAGTTAGAACCCAAGTTGCAAAAATGACCAGGAGACTTTTTAAAAACATAGACATCTAACAAATTTGATTTGGTTGAATATTTATGATGGAAATCTGAATTTTTCCAAAACTCCCATCAGATTTGCTACCAGTATAGATATCTTTTGTGACTTAAAAAAAAAAAAAAAGAAAGAAAGAAAGAAAAGTGGAACTAAGAAAAATGTTTAAGTATCACACCTATGTTGACTTGGTGACAACAGGGACAGGTGTCACTTCCAACACTGAACTAATTCAGGATAGTGGTTTCCAAATAGGAGTGATTTTGCTTCCCGCCCCCAGGCAACATTTAGAAATGTCTGGAGACACTTTCAATTGTCATAACTGGGACAGGGCAGCCACTAGCATCGAGTGGGCAGATACCAAAATTCCTCCAATATGCAAGACAGGCACCCACAATAAAGAATTGTCCAGCCTAAAATATCGAGGTTGAGAAATCCTGATTTAGAGGAAGCAAAAGATCTGAGTCAGATGTGTCCATGAGAACCTAAATCTCCAGCAGAATTTGTAGAAATCTTGGAGAAGACATTGCACTTTCTAGCATCCATTGAATGTACTTTGAATCAATCTTATCTTAATCATCAGGGCAGGGCGGTTCTAGTTAACATCTGGGTTATGGCATCAAAGCTAACAAATGAACCAGTCATGGCTCTTATCTGGAAATAACAGAAACAGCCTCCAGGAAAAAATGAGCAAAAAGGAATGTATTAATAATGGGCATCTCAGAGAATCATTAGAAGGGCTGGGGAAAGGGGCCTGGAGACCACACAGAAAAGAACAGCTCATAGAAGCAAACTCCATAATGGGGCTATGAAGACGTCAGTGCTCCCACAGCTGTCAGAGACACTGCTGGAAAGAAGGAAGGATAGCAAAGCCATCAGATAGAATGGATACCGGAGAAGAGCTTCCAGGTTGTTGAAGATGTGGAGATGCAGGGAGAGTGGCAGCCTGGAGAAGACATGGAAGCTTGCACCCTTTCTCCACACCAATGCATCTCTTCATCTGGCTGCAGATTCGTACCTTTTACCACATCCTTTAACACACCAGTAAATGTCAGTTAGTCAATCAAGATGCCCTGGTGGAGGCTCTCCGGACCCTAAAAGGTAGTAAGAGGGCAGCACTGGATGCAGTGCTCCTCGGGCCCCGGCCCAGAGATCGTTCTTTGTTGAAGACCACACCGGGACACCCCACACCGGAAGGGCTGCTCATCCAGCCAGATGGCAGGTGATGGAAGTTTTGGTTGAAAGCATCCTGGCTTCTCCCAGTGGCCGTCTCATTCCTAATAAAGCATCACTGAAATGATCTTATGCAGGCTGATAATTCAGTGGGATGAAACATGGCAGATCAAATAGGGGGGAAAAATACATGACATCAAAAAAGTTCATTTTACAAGCATATAAATGTCTTTCAGCCTTAACATAGAAAATCTAAATTCAGCCACTTATGCTTAAAAGTTAGTTGCTATGTTTGAACCCCTAACCATAATCTAGATCAGACCACATTAGGATAATTATGATAGCCTCCTAACAAGGCTCTCTGCTTGTAGCTTCCCACCTTTACCCACCACCCCACAACACACACACACACACACACAGGTAGATTAACCTCCATGGAGGTTTGAATCATGGTGCTTCCTTGCAAAGAAACTGCACGATGGTTCTTTTGCCAGAAGAAAAATATCCAAAAATAATTGGAAATCTTCAAGCCACTTTATAATCTATTCTAAACCTACTTTCCAGTTTTCTCTGCCAAAACTCTTCCAGGGAAATGGTTTGCATTTTGATCCTAAATATACCAAATACATCCAAATGACTGTATGACCTTGAGAAAATTAATATATTTCTCTGAAGTCATAAAAATACAAAATGGAAATCCTCTTATATGTGCTTTTCATTGGCAGAACTGATAGCTTCAAATCCTGTGTCCTGACGAAACTGGAGGGTAAGCACTAGCACACAGTCTTTTTCATGCTCCTTGCTGATGCAGTAAGACTACCAAGTCCAACCCTTTCTCAATCAGATCTCTAAGCTGCAGCCTAACATATGGAAGGCTGTAGCTCACATTAACCTTTTCTTCCAGTTCTCTTAAAATAGCCAGGCCTTCTTGACAGGTCCATGGAATGGTCCTGAAGTTGAGAATACTTTGATCTCTTTCAGTCTCTCCTTGTAGTGTATATTTTAATGCGGTAGGAATCAGTCTCAGACTGCAAACTCAGGTATGCAATAAATACTGCATTCTTTACATCAACTGGATTTTAACTCTGAGCCCATGTTTAGTTGGTTTCTAGGAAATTTAACACCTGTCAATATGGTGGAGAGTAAAATAAAATTAGGTACTCTACCATTATGAAGAATAAAATGAAAGTGGGTTTCATGGTGTTTTAGACATTGATAGAGGTTACAAAGTAATCTAAAACTCTAAGTTCAATGGGAATATAATAGCAAATGTAACCAGAAGACAATATTCCATTCTTGGAGAATAGCAACATTATCATGGGAGAATAATATGATTGTTATTGTTGTTGTTGTTGTAGCTGATGCTCATAATGGCAGAGCTAGGGAGTCTGCACAGCTTTCACGTGCTCCTCTGTAGTTCCCAGCTTTCTTTGTGGTTAAGTTGGCCATATGATGAGGTTCTGGCAAATAAAATGTGGGCAGAAGTGATCTTTGACCTCTTGACCATTCTCAGAGTGGTCATTTTCAAGTTATTTCTATTCTAGTCCTTAACAACCCACTGGACTCTCCAAAGTGACCTTGAAGACCAGATGTTTCAGATGGTATAGGCTCAAGCAGGAAGCAACGTGCAGTTCTGAGTCTCCAGGCTTCAAGAAACCCCCCTCCCTCCATTGTACATTAGACTATCATTTGAGAAGGAAAGAGCTGTTTGTGATTAAGTCCTTGAAATTTGGTAATATATTTTCTAGAGCATCATATCCCACCCTACCTCAACTAATACAACTAGTAAGTGTTTACTAAATATCAAGCACAGCTCTAAATGCCTCAACATTTATTAGCTTTTTTAATAATGAGATAGACACATTAGCCCATACATAGTATAGGGTCATGGTAACAGAACAATGCAGATGCACAAACCTGAAACAGTCATTGAACTACAAATTCACCACACACATCCTTACAGTATTTCGCTTTTCTAAATCTCACCCATCCCCAAGGACGAAAGAAGATGGCAAACAAAGAAAACAAAGGAAGAAAGGATTCTAATTTCTGTCTGTTTTATGTAAATGTGTAAATCCAATCCTGCTTGCTCAGAATTCCTTGGGTATTGTGCATTCCTATCATCTCTCCTACTGGAATAAACAGGTAAATGAATCACTTTGTCTTCTCTAAATGCTGGCACCATTGTTGTGTAGGTGGGTCTCGAGACCAGGAGATGGTAGATCTCACTTTTCTGATGGCTTTCGTGAGCTATATCAGGATTACAGCTCTTGTAACAAGCTACTGCCTCAACTGCTCATCTTGGCCCTTCCTACTACAGAAGAAACTCAAGACCACCCAAAAGATGAGAAAGTAAGGAGGTTGTCAACAGCTTGTAACAATGAGCAGCAAGGGTATGGGATCCTGTCTCTCTGCAAGGCACATAGTCCCAACTCCTCTTACTGAAGAAGACACTAGTAGGCTGGAAAGGAGTTTGTACAGGTAATCCCAGAATAGACTGCCATGCAGAATTACTTAGGGACTAATATGTATTTTATTTCTTGCATAGGCCAAGTTTGGGAACATGGTGAAAGTAGAAGATATATTTTTAGTCTAAAAAGGAAGCAAAAAGCAAATGTTCCAAAGTGTGAGCAAAAATACCTCCAAGCAGGAAGGAGAAAGCCTCAGAACCTGGAGAGTGGAAGAAGGTAATACTTCTGCCTGCTTTGGTCGTGGCATTGGGTCCCCAAAATTAGACAGCGTATAAGTAGTCAGAGATAATAGGAAACTTTGAAACAAATTAGGAACTAAATGGCAAAAGTTTTCTATGATGGAAAGATGGAAATACATCAAAGGAAAGAACTGGTACAATGCTCAAGCATACATATACATACCAGCGGTATGCTGCTAAATATTCAGCAATCAGGTCTACAAAATATATATATATATATATATATGCATGTTTATTATACGTTTTAGTAGAGATAAATGCTTGATTATTTTGATTGCTAGCTATTCAGCAAAGAAGTTGTTCACATCATTGACCTAGGGTTTAAATCTGACATGAATATTGGTTGCTATTTGCCTATACATTAACAAGAAGAAAGTGAAACAACAAAGATATACATGAGAACTTAAATAATTCATGAAAACATCATGATGTCTTTACTGAATCAGATAAAAGATTTTAAATAGTGGAAGAATATTTCCTCAGTTTTCCGTGCTTTTTACAATGAAATAGCCACAGACGCAACACACTTTAAAATTTAACCTGTAGTATCACTGTTTTTCCATAACTTCCTTAAGACTGAACAATCAATAGAATGATAAATAGAGCCTCGATTGGTAGGGTTTGCTTATTTCTGTGGTGTAAATATTGCCACCAAAACTAATGTCAAGCTATCAACTAGATGTCAGTGAATGTAAAGTTGGAAAGAGATACACAATAACATGCTATTATATAATTATTTACACCACACAGATTTACTGGATATAGATAACAGTGTGCATAGAAGATAGTTCTTTTTATAATTAGTGGTCATAGGTTATCTCTGTTGTCCCCCAAATTCCTAATTTTCATGATTTTTTGAATCTGATGGATCGGCTGTTTCTGATCATCCTTAGGTGGAATCTTTCAAGGGGCTGAGAACCCTCCGAGATCTTGATGTCTCCCAAGTATGGGAACGGTAGTTAGGGGAGAACATTCTCCTCTTTCTGGCCTTTACAAATCTTTACCCTCCAACTTTTTTTTTTTTTTAAGATTTTATTTACTTGACAGACAGAGATCACAAGTAGGCAGAGAGGCAGGCAGAGAGAGAGGAAGGGAAGCAGGCTCCCTGCTGAGCAGAGAGCCCGATGTAGGGCTCGATCCCAGGACCCTGGGATCATGACCTGAGCCGAAGGCAGAGGCTTTAACCCACTGAGCCACCCAGGCGCCCCTCTACCCTCCAACTTTTGCTTCTCCAAGGCCCTCTCTACTCCCAGGCTCCCAACAAAATCCCAGGACAGACTTAAGCTTTCTTAGAGAGCTTTTACCAAAAGAGCCATTGAATTCCCCACACATTCCTTCCCACTAACATCCCTGAGACAAGGAAATTACAAAAACTGCCTCTCCTTTCAATGTGGGAAGGAAAAGAGAAGTCTGGAAAATTAACATAAATTCAGTTCAAAAGTTTACCTCAACTAAGTAGTGTATACAGCTGGAGAAAGTCTTCATTTTCGGTTTGAGTGTCCACAGTGGAACCACATTTTCTTAGTCAATAAGGTATTTGACTAGCAGTCCTTGAAGCAGTTTTTTTTCCCTAGTCAATTACTAAAATACTTGTGGAAACTCAATAAAAATATGAACATTTATAACCAGATTCACAGGACTGACCACTAAAGATAAGACTTGTGCAGTAGAATTAAAGATTATAGTCATTGGCCAATACATCTTTTGCTGCATAAAACCAAGTAAACCCTCTGACCTTAGGAGAACCAGAAAGGGAAAGAAAAGAGGAAGCCTGTGAAAAAATATTGTAGGAAAGAATGGAAGGAGATATTATACATAAAGCGTAACATACCACCTAGCACATTACATGGGTGTCCACTGGCAATAGTAATAACAATAGTCTTCATAATAAAAAGATCCATTGTAATAAAAGATCCAAATTCACATCAGTGAATTTATTATCTATGAGTTTATTCACTATAGGGACAAGAAAAATTTTTAGACAGTAATTTTGCATCTTTAATAAGATGAAAAAAACCTTGACCTCTAAGATACACATTCCAGAAAGCAATAAAGATAAGTAAAGGAAAGATTTCAAGATTTACAATGCAAAAGTAAATTTTAGAAACTACTTAGAAGGCAAAAGTGCCACTGTAGAAAGTGAAATTTGTGACATGGAATTCGGACTTGAGGTTTCTTCTTAGATTTCAGGAAAAGAAGAAAAAGGTATGAAAGTCATTAAAACTAAGAAAATGATAAATATAAAGAACAATTATTAGAAGTACAGTTTTAAAGCAACAGCTATTTCTGAGTGTGACTGAGCTGCATAAACTTGATACTTCAAGCACGCGCACATATTCCTTAGCATCAGAGAGACCTCACTGAAAAGAATTTAAATGGAGCTGTGAGGTAGGCAGAATAATGCCTCCCACAAAGAAGTCTGCATCCTATTTCCTAGAACCCGTGAATATGGCAAAGGAGAATTAAGGATGCAGATGGAATTAAGGTTGCTAAGCCCTGACTTTAAAATAAGAAGATTATGGGGCCCCTGGGTGGCTCAGTGGGTTAAAGCCTCTGCTTCGGCCCAGGTCATGATCTCAGGGTCCTGGGATCGAGCCCCACATCGGACTCTCTATTCGGTGGGAAGCCTGCTTCCTCCTCTCTCTCTGCCCGCCTCTCTGCCTACTTGTGATCTCTGTCAAATAAATAAAAATAAAATATTGGGGAAATAAATAAATAAATAAATAATAAAATAAGAAGATTACCCTAGATTCTCTGGATGATCCCAATGCAACCACAAGGGTCCCTAAATGCGGAAGAGGAAAGCAAGGCAGTCAGGGTCAAAGGCTATGATATTACCAAGATTCAAACAGTCATTGCTAGCTTTGAAGACAGAAATGAGCCAGAAGCCAAGGAATGTGGGGAGCATCTAAAAGCTGTAAAAGGCAAAGAACCAGCTTTCTTCCTGAGAGTCGCCCTCCAAAAGGAAGCAGCACTGTACGCATTTTGTTTTTAGCTCAGAGAAACCCATTTTTTAAGTCTGACCCATAGAACAGTAAGATAATGTTTGTTTTGTTTAAAGTCATTACATTCGGGGTAATCTGCTGTAGCCAAATAGGAAACAAATACAGCTAGAATAAATTCTACATTTATGGTATGTGGTATTACACAGGCTGTGTGCCTTTCATATTCACTGTTCCCTCCTTCATACACCCACAGGACTGCTTTTCTGTTACATTCATTTTGTTTTTCTTCCTGTATCATTTTTATAAGAAGTCTGTGATAAATTTTAAAGCCATTAGGATGAAAATTTTCCAGTATGTACAAAGTGAACAGAATAGTATACGGAGCCTCAGGTACCTACCACCCTGCTTCCATAATTATCTACATTTTGTCATTCCTGTTCCCCCTCATCTCCACCCACTTCAACTCTCCCCACTCAATCAATATATAAATGCTTGCAAACTTGGAAATGTGAAAAAATTTGAAACTTGGAATGCACAGTTCTTAGCTGCACATTATGATAAACAGATACATCCAAGTAACTCAGACTCCTAACATTTCCATCTTCCTAAAAAAAGTTCCCTAATGTTCTTTTCCCACTCCCAACACCCATTTTCCCACAAGTGGAACATCCTTTTTGATTTCAGCATGTCTGTTAGACTGATTCATGTTGTTACACGTCCAGTAGCTGTTTCCTCTTTGGTGTTGAGTAGTATTTCCATGTATAAATTCATTTATCCATTTTCTTGTTGATGCACATTTGGTTTGGTTCCAGTTCTTGGTTACTATGAATAAAGCTGCTATGAACATTTTTGTATAAGCCTTTTTGTGCACAACATGTTTTTTTTTTTTTTTGTCTTAGATAAGTCTGTATGACTGGAATTGCTAGACCAAAGGAGAGGTGTATGTTTAACTTTGTGAGAAACTGCCAAATATTTTTCCAAAGTGGTCATATCATGTACGTTCCCCTCAGCAGTGGCTGACAGTTCTGGTTGTCTCACATGCTTGCCAAACTTGGTATAGTTTTTTTAAGGCTAGTAGTTTTAGTGAAGATAGAGTGCTGTCTCATTGTGGCTTTAATTTGCATTTCCTTGATAACCATTAACATTGAGCACTTTATGTGTGAGCACTGTATGTAAGATATATATATCTTCCTTTGTGTAGTGTTTGAATTTTTAACTGGGTTGTGTCTTAGTCCATTTGGGCTGCTATAACAAAATACCATATATTGGGTAGCATATAAAAACACAAATTTCTCACAGTTCTAGAGGCTGGGGAGTCCAAGATCAAGGTACCAGGGTGGTCTTGTTTGGGTCAGTGAGAGTCTGCTTTCTGCTTCATAAATGGCTGTCTTTTTTACTGTAACTTTATAGCATGGAAAATTCAGGGAGCTATGTAGGGTCTCTTTTATAAGAGGCTAATCCCATTCCTGAGGGCTTCCCCCTCATGATTTAAGGCCTCCCAAAGACCCTTAATCCTAACAAAATGGGCCTTAGTACAAACATTCAAAGCAAATTTTTTATCTCACTACTGAGTTGTAAGAACTTTTTACATATTCTAGAGATGTATACTTTGTCAGATAAATATTCTAAAAATACCTTCTCCAAATTTGATGTTTGTCTATTAAATTTTCTCAGTGTTGTTATTTCATGAGCAGAAGTATTTCAGTTTGATAGAGTCTAATTTATCAATTTAAATTTTGTGGTATTACATGCTGTGTGTGACCTAAGAAATCTTTGTCTATTTTAGATTTATAGTTTTTATTTTTACATTTAGGACTGTGTCCCAGCTTATACAATTTTTGTTTATGTATAACAATTTTTGTATATGATATAAATTTATATTAAATTTTATGTGTATCATATGTAGGGTATATTTTTTCCCATATAGATACTCAATATTTTTCACATCATTTATTGAAAAGATTTCCATCTTTATTGAATTGCTTCGGTGCTTTTGTAAAAAGCCAATTGACTGCACAGAGATCTGTTTCTGAGCCCTCTAATTTGGTCCCTTCATCTATTTCTTATCCCAGTACTATACTATCTTGATTATAATATTAAGTCTTGAAGTCAGTTGGTTATAAATACTCTAGTTTTGTTCTTTGTTTTGGATATTCTAGGCACTTTACATTTCTACATACATTTTAGAATAAATTGTTAATTTCTGCAATACTTGCTGGGATTATGTTGGGAATGGGCTGAATACATAGACCAACTTGGTTCTAATACCTTGGCAGCCTACTAAGCAAACCAAAATGGAAGCCTATAAATGCCTAAGGTTAAGAAAGCAATACTGATGAATTACTGAACTCGACACCTGAAACAAATGGTATACCATACGTTGGCTAATTGTATTTAAATAAAAAAAAAAAGGCAACCAATCACAGTTAACTAGACTTTCCCAAATAAGGCAATCATGTAAGCTATTAGCCAAACAAATAATTTCCTCGCTTTTGCTTCCCTTTCTTCTCTATAAAAGTTTTGTCCCTGGCTCCTGTTGATGGAGCAATCCTAATCAATTCTGGCTTGGCACTGCTTAATTTAAGTCAATTTTCGATCAAATAAATGTTTACAATTTTTATTATGCCTCAGTTTATCTTTTAATAATATAGATTCCAATCTTTCACTATTTCATACAATGCAAAAATAAACATGCCTTTGTCTTTGCACGTGTGGGAATGTTTCAGTATTCCATTTCTGCCTAGAAATAGAATCGCAAAAAAAAAGGGGGGGTGGCTTTGTGAAATGTAAAGGTAACCCATACATGAGAGGGGTTAGTTACCATTATTTGGTTTCTCTTATTTTTTAAAAACAACTGGGAAGCAACAGTAACAAAGGAATTTTGCACAACTCTGCAATCCTGGAAAAAGCTACAGTTTGCAGAGGTCAGTATAGCAAGTTCCTAACTGGTCCTGCCACTAAAATAGTCACGACAATAAATGTAATAAAGAAAATCCCCAGAGTCCTACGTTTGGGAAGTTTACTAGCAATGACTGGGTCTAATACTTGGCTTTGTTGTGAATGGATGGATACTGATTTAGGATTCTGGTGACTAAGGGAAAAGGAGTTGGGGGTGGGGGTGCCCTGGAAGTGAAGAAGGGGGAATAGGGCCCTTTGATTTTGGTCTTGGTTAAGTCAGCAATTGACTTTATTACCTTTCACGGACCACGTCTTTTTATGGACCTCAATTTCCTCATAAAACACAGAGTGTTAAGGGAAAACAGTATTTAAAGTCATAAAACTGATTCAGATTAGGTAGGAAGAGTATGAAGATACGGAAAGGGGCTCAGGATCTCTGAGCTCTGGAAGCTTCCTACAGTAAGAGTTTGGGGGTGGAAGAACCAGCAAAAGAGAATGGGGAGTAGCGGCTCCTGGAAAAAAAAGAAAAGGTTATGTCCTAAAAACACAGAGAGGGAAGCCAACTAAGGAGAGTGCTGATTACCAACATTCTAAACTAAATGCTGAGGTCCAGTGGCCACTGATAATATGGAATTGTCAGAGGCTTTTACACAAGCCATTTAAACAAATGAGTGGGATTAAAAGCCAAATGAAAACCATTTAAAAAGTGAATGGGGGGGGGGATCATTATCGATGCTTTTATAAAGCGCACAAACTTATTCCAAACCCACAGCTGCTCATCCGAGCCCTTCTCAGATGTGACCTTCAGAGGATCCTAAAGCACTTAACCAATCCACGACTCCTCTTGCTTCCCAGGATTGTTCTGAAAGTGCTTTGTAAACAAGGACACCGAACAATCCACTGGCAACCACTGGCTTTTCTTATACTATTACCCTTTCACTGTATTCATTTGGTACTACGTAGGCTCCTCCATGCCTCCTCAGTACTAAATTTACTTAAATCGGTAGCCGATAGCCACCTAGAGAGAATTTATCAATCCGCTTTCTTCGCCCTACACCCCGCCAGTCCCTGCTCAACTCTCAACTCCTCCCCTCTCCAAATCTTTGACCGGGGAAACTCAAATTTCGTTAATTCCATCCCGGAAACGAAGAGGGAGGGAAAAGGTGAGGGGAAGCGGAAAGCGCTTGTTTCCTCTGGAGGCTCAGAGCGAAAGCACTACTCCTCCGCGGACCGTTTGTGCTGCCCTCCTAGGAAGGGTGGGTGGGTGCTTGTTTTTCTGACGGACCGAGTACGGGTGCCGGGCGGGCTCTCACGGAAGTCCATGCGCCATTGGGAGGGCCGCAGCGGCTGCTCTGTGCCCTTGTTGCCGAGGGCTTCTTCCTGGGTCATTCCTGGAGCAAGGGCCGGACGGGGGCTGACACCCGGGCTCCCGCGTGGCCCTGTAGGCGCCTGTGTGACCTCCTCGCCGGCGGGATGTGGCGACTACACCGGGCCGCCGTGGCCTGGTAAGTGTGGGCTCCGACCTGGCCCCGTTATTTCTGGGGCCTCCGAAAAGCCGAGTTATTTCATCGCTACCTCCAGAATGTGCACATAACTTTCAGGCCAGGCGGAGGAAGGTTGGAGGATTCCGGGATATTTTTGAGGACCCGTGGTTACAGGAGCTCTGACCCGGCTTCCCTGAGGTGCCGGCTGCAGTACTGGCCCTTGTTCCTGTCCTGTGCCACTCGAAGATTCTGGGCTCTTTTCAGTCTTGGCCTGTCTCTGTTGTCCTCTTGTCCCTGCCTCTGTCACCTTTCTGTCCTTGCTGTTATCGCTGTCTCTGGTTGCTTCTTGTTTCTGCCCTCTGCGTCCCTGGCTCCTGGCTCTATTCATGTGTCCCCCTCTCCGCCTTTCAACTCTTTCTTCTACCTCCACGACAGGTGTACGTTGCTCTTGCGGGTACTCGTTCTTCTTCCAGAGTGAGGAGGCTCTGCCTATTGTCCTGATCGTCTGAGTTGACTTGCTTTGGAGTCTGATCTGGGCAGTGACGCAAATGGTGTCGGAGATGGTGATTAGAGATGCCCTCTCAATAGCAGCTTTTCAGCGTTTAGGGAAGAAGACTTGCTTTGGATGAAAAGTGGTGAATATAGCACCAACTTTCTTATCACATGGTTATTGCTGCCCTGGCCTGGTTTAATTCCAAGTTTAAAAAAAAAAATCTTAGGATCCTTTCATTCCTGTGGGTTACTATATACATTTCAAAAAGATTTAAATTTGACTTTATCTTTAAATGTATTTGTGTTCTGATATCCTTAGATACTTTCAGGCTTAACTTATTGTTGCAGGCTGTTGATAAGAAGTAATATGCATCAAATAGGGTTGAAAAAACTTGGTTTTCCTGAATTAGCCTCTCAACACCTGTCTTGAATTTTTTTCATATTGTTTAAAGGGTATGGATAATTGATGGTTTTTATAAGGAATGGTATCCATTTTTTATGAAGGTTGAGTCTAAATTTAGAACTGGATGACATACAATAGTTATAGTCAATTAGAATAATTGGATAGTTATTTCTAATTTTATGGAATTTGAGTTTCTGAGTAAATCTACAGCTCTTGATACTGCAGTAAATTATTTATTACCTTTTTATTTCTACTCCCGGTTTCCTGGAGAAACATACCTAATGCTGTTTAAATAAAAAGGGAAAAGGCTTTGCAGAAAACATCATGCTTCATTGGAACAATTGAGACATGTGGGAAAACTTTAAAATTTGAACTTAACAGACTGATTAATAACTGATATTTGTTTATTCGGGTGGATGCTGTTGGGCTAAATTGTTTCTTAAGTTATTATGGACTCCACAGAGTCATGGCTTAAAAGTGTTTATGTTGATAGCACAGTTTAGCTTTCTTGCAGAAGAGGAGTTGTGGAAGGTTAGAAGCGTCAAGCTCTGGACTTTGTCTTTTGCTGTATTTGTTTTGCATGTTTGTTATGAAGGAGTACATTTAAATTCCCATTCTTAAGCAGATCGGAACATAAACATTTTTTTGATATAAGGTATGTAAATGCATACTCACTGACAAATAACAAGATAGTGACCAACATTTATTTAGGTGCAATAAATGTTTGGTAAATTTGTTGAAAAAAGAATTCATATTAGGAGATGTTATATACTTAAAAGAGATGATAGATGAGAGAGAATACATGATTTCAGGAGTCATGGGGGTGGTTGTTTTGCATCACATTGATTTTTAGTTTGGCCAAATATAGAAGTCTATATTCAAAATATTTTTTCAGAACGGTAAAGGCATTGGTACATTTTTTTTCTAGAATCCTTTGTTACTAATATAGACTCTCAGGACAATCTCATTTTTGTGTTTTTGTAGGTATTCTGCTTTTCCCTTCACAGGAGCTTTCAGGATCTTGGCCTTATCTTTAATTTCTCAAGGCTTTGTCCTTGAGAAAGGTATGGGTCCCCCCTCACCCCCACCCAAATCTGGCTTGGTACTAGTGGGCCTTTCCATTAAAAAGATTCTTTCTTTAGTTCTTCGGTTTTCTTTATTTTCTTCCTTCCATTTTTCCTCTTTTTTTTTTTTTTTTTTTTTTTGACTCCTGTTAGATGAATTGGTCTTCTTAGGTTGATCCTGTATGTCCATGATTTGCAAAATATGATCTGTGCCTATCATATTTTAAAAAAAAAATAGTAGGCATATGCCACAAATGTGCATATACACACTTATTTTTGAATTACATATATCGCTGTATTACTTTATTATTTACATTATAATTCTACCCTAACATAATCTTGAAAGATGAGATCCAAAAAAAACACTGTATTTAGAAGCGTTGGTACTTTTTCCTGAATCCCAGTGAGTTATTTTGTGTATCCTTTGAAACACATTCCACACACACCCCACTTTGGATACCAATTCTCTGAGTCACTTTTTTCTCAGGGTTTCCACCTTTTTTCTTTATGTTCTAAGTTCCCAGGAGTTTCCTTAATACATTTTTTGGTGTTGCTGTTCTTTTTTTTTTTTTTTTCTTAATGTACTATTACAGCTTTACTTTCCATGAATTCCTTTCAAGCCTGTATTACACTCTTAAACATATGTTTAATTCAATAAACTTTATAAGAGCATCTTAGCAGTAGGACTACTTGGGTCTTGAGTTTATCTAATTTGCATATATATTTGGATTAACTCCTTTTTTGAAAAAAGCAAACAACTTTTGAGGGATACAGTGTACTCATTGATACATTAGTAGAGGTTAGTGCGGTTAATGTTGAAATGACATTTGTTGAGTACTTACTCTATGGTCATTGCTAGGTTCTTTCACCTTTTGTTTTGTTTTTGCTGTTGTCCCAATTACATATGTTCATTCAGTGAATTTATTAAGCATCTACTACTTGTGAAGCACTGGGCTGGGCTTTAGAAATACAGTGAGAAGCAAAACAGGACCACCCTGGCTTTATGAAGACTGCAGTTTACTGGTAGAGACAAATATTAATCCAATAATTACACTATTATTTAATACCAATTTTATGTGCACTGAAGAAGCTAAGAAAAGTAGCAAGGGACTCAAATTAGAATGTAGGTCCAGGAGAAGAGGGACTGCTGAAGTGAAACCATTTGTGACCAGAGTTAACAGGAGTAATGGGAGTTAAGTAGGTAGAAGAGTTTGTCCAGGCACAGTGGGTATCAGGGCCTTGAGGTGGGAAGGAGTATGGCACAGTTGAGGAGCTAGATGAAAACTGGTCTGGGTGGAGCTGGGAGGTGAGAGGGAGAGAGGCAGGACCAGACCATGGAGAGTTTGGATTTTATTCTGAGTGTAGGAGGAGGCATTGAGATTTATGCAGGTGAATGACAGTGATCAGATTCACATTTCAGAAGAGTGCTCTGATTGTGCTGTGGAGAACACCGCAGTCAGGCCTGCTAACAGCAGCCCAGGTAAGGAACCCTGGTAGTGGAGACGGGAGAAATGGAAGCTTCGAGATCTATGTTGGAAGTAGAACTTGAGGATGAGGAAGGTATCAAGAATGAGCCCCAAGCCTGTGGCTTGTGCAACTGCCAGACAGATGTTTTTGCCATTTCCTGATACAGGAAGTACTAGAGAGGGTCTGGGTTTGAGGGGAGGGAGGAAAGATACCATGAATTTGAATTTGGACATTTGGGATACTTTTCGATATCTAAGGGGTGGTGTTCAGTAGGCAGTTGGACACAAGGCTCTGGAACTTAACTATTTGTATTAGATGTAGAAGTTTGGAGAAACATGAATATGTATATGGTAATTGAGGAAATGAGTATAGGTAAGATTAGCAAGGAAGAGTGAATAGAATGAGAAGAAAAGTGACTTTACATCTGAGTCCCATGCTCCCAGCATTTAAAAGGTAGTTGGGAAGGGGTGCCTCGGTGGCTCAGTTGGTTGAGCATCTGATTCTTGATTTTGGCTGGAGGGGTGGTCTCTGGGTCCTAGGATCAAGCCCATGTTGGGCTGTGCACTCACTGGGGAGTCTGCTTGGGATTCTCTTTCCCTCTCCCTCTGCCCCTTACCCTCCATGCTCACAAGCTGTCTGTCTTTCTAAAATAAATAAATCCAAAAAAGGGGGAGAAGGGGTAGTTGGGGAAGAGGTGGCCTGAAAAAGAGTGGTCAGTGAGTGGGGTAAAGCTAGTGACTGTTGGTATAAAGGAGTTCTTGCAAGGAGGGGTCAGATATTGCTGAGAGAGAGAAAATGAGAATTGAAAAAATAAATGCCCATTGGAAGGCATCAGGACATTCAATAAGGGCTGTTTCAGTGAAGTGATACAAATGGAAATCAGGTTGGTTTGGCTTTTAATAGAATAGCTAGAGCAGGGAACTGGAGGTTTTTTTCCATCTCTTCTTTAAATTGAGAGAGACTTGACTAGTGATTCCTAAATAGGGAATTCAGAGGAAACAGAGGGAGTTGCCTTTGAAGGGAAGAGGAGTACTGACTGTAATCTTACAGGACTCAGGGTTCAGGGCTCTGGGAATTCAGGGGGAGCAGCTAGAGGAGGGTGGGCGTAGATGCAATAGGAAGCAAGGAAGCAACAGCATGTCTCCTTCAGATGGCTTCCATTTTCTCCAGAAAATTGCAGGAAGTATAGGAGAATATGGGAGGGTAGAGGAGTGGGGAGAACATCCGAAATGGTCCTAGCAGAGAGTGGAAGAATGGATTGTTAAACAAAGTAGGATTGTCAAGCATTCTTGGAGCCAAGGTGAGATGTGTGTCCAGTAGGTGCAGTTTTCTTCAGTAGTGCTTCATTCCGTTGGTACAGGCTTAAAGTGATAAGGTTCATCTAGGGTTTGCATTTTGCCAGGCAAGTGTAACAAAAAGCCAGAGGGCAATTGAGTTTAGAGTATTTGTAAAAGAGTCATTGAAACTGTGAACTATGAACTATGAACTATTTATAAGGTGGGTAAGGAGGTAAATAGATAAGGTAGAGACTAGTAGGTTAAGAAGATAGAAGGATCCATGACTTGGTTCTTCCAGTAAGATCAAAGATGGTTGTAGTGAAGGGGTGAAGGGGATTATGGTCTGAGAAGAAGATAACTTAGATTAGTGAGTATTGACAATATAACTCTGATGTAGCTATTATCCCATTTTAACAGATTTTTTAAAACAGCCTTTGGCAAGTTCATAATTTGCCCTTGACTGCACAAAACTAAGCAGTGAAACTATAATGCAACCAAAGTTTATCTGGCTCAAAACACTAAGTGGCTGTAAGAAGAGAGCTAAAAGAAGTTTGAGCTAAATATTATGGAACCGTGGGCTACTCGCCCCACCCAGTTGGTTAGGCTCTTGATTTTTTTCTTTTTTTTTTTTAATATCTGTAAGTGGCAAAAATGTCAGGATTACTGTTTGCTTCTTCCCTTGATTCCCATGTCAGTTCATCATTCTGGTATCTGTCTTTCCTTTTTCACAACTGATATACAGTCACCTTATCACTCCCCAAATTACCAAAAGCTGGGTGGCTTCAACAGTAAACATTTATTTCTCACAGTTATTGGTGGCTGAGAGCTCCAGGATCAAAGTGCCAGCATATTTGGTGTATGGTGAGGACTCTCTTCCTGGCTTATAGACAGGCATCATCTTTTTGTGACCTCACAAGAAAGAGAGGGGACAGAGAGATACATGCCATTTATTTCCTTATAAAGGTACCAGGCCCAACACAGGGGCTCCGTGTCCATGACCACATACAAAGCAAATTACCTCCCAAAGGCCTCACCTCCAAATACTTCATGTTGAGAATTAGGCTTCCATGTATAAATTTCGGGAGGACACAAATATTCAGATGGTTGCACATTGCTTTTAGTATCTTCTTTCATTACTCTGTAATTAATTTATTCTACTCAGAAACTTTCCGCCAGGTGCCTTACATACAGTTAATGATTTTTCCTTAGTTTCTATCCCTGGGCTGTCTCAGGATCCTGAGACCTAGAGGAGAGGCCAAAGAATAGGTATTCTAAGCTGTTGGAATTTTTGTGCTTAAAAGCAGGGTTTGCATTCATTTTGTTTTCCAGTTTTATTGACAGCGAATAGCAGTTAATAAAGAAGTAAACGAGAGGACAGGCTCTGGAGTCCCAGCTCTTGGGTTTGAATCGTATCTGTGTGGACATGGGCCAGTTATTTATGTGTGTGTGCCACCTTTTCCTCATTGGTAGGATGGAGGTAATACTGGCATTTTCACCATAGGATTTTTAGCAGAATTAAAGGAGGTAGCGCATGCTGCATGCAGCAGTGCCTGGCGTGTAATAAATAGTAAATGGGAGGTGCGGTCCGACATAGTGGGTTTGAACACGTGCCCGCAGGTGTGTTTTCTCTTGTGCATATTGCTTTTTTTTTTTTTATTTTATCATTTCCTTTGCACTATTACCCAGTCTGATCTTTGTCCCATGCTTTTTTTTTTTTTTAGTGAGGTCTGCCAGTCCTTAGTGAAACATAGCTCTGGAATCAAAGGAAGCTTACCGCTACAAAAACTGCATCTGGTTTCACGAAGCATTTATCATTCGCATCATCCTACCTTAAAGCTTCAAAGACCCCAATTCAGGACGTCATTTCATCAGTTCTCCTCTTTAACTAACCTTCCCTTACGTAAATTGAAACTTTCTCCAATTAAATATGGCTACCAGCCACGCAGGAATTTTTGGCCAGCGAGATTAGCTGCAAGACTCTTAAAACTTCGCTATCTCATACTAGGATCTGCTGTTGGGGGTGGCTATACAGCCAAAAAGGTGAGTCGTTTCCATTGCTTTTTCAGTTATTTTAGCATGATTATTTGAAGGGTTTATAGCACAAATCATTTTTCTTTAGTGCAATAGACTGTAATTTGATATTTAAAAATGTAGTGTGTATCTCTACCATGTGCTAAGTTGTTTTAATGATGCCAATAGAAAACTGCTCTCTGAATCTTGGTTATACTTATAAGAGATCAGAATGGCCCTAATGGAAGGAGCATTGGGCTGGAGTGAGGTCACCTAGGTTTGATTTTCAGCTTGCCACTTAGTAGCTCAGACAAGAAAGTAGGTGGCATGCTAACACAACCACTTTTGGGCAACTTTGAGAGTAGAGGCAATGTGTCCTGACCCCTGGCTTGTCTTCTGTTCTACAGTATTGTTTAAAGCCAAATCATGAAACCTGTTTGAAATAAGACTGTCTTTTGAATTTTTACATTTTCCATATTTTGTAAAGGAACATTTACATATTTTATATGCTGGCCAACTAATTTATTTTTAGAAGAGCCAAGGCTACTTTGTTTCTAAAATATTTGAACATAATACATCGTTTTTAGTAGATTAGCATGTTTTAATTAGATAAATTAAGGTAGTTTTTCTCTATTTTTGTATGACATTCAGAGCATTTGATTGGCATACTTTCTTTTCTTTTAGACTTTTGATCAGTGGAAAGATATGATACCTGACCTTAGTGACTATAAATGGATTGTGCCTGACATCGTGTGGGAAATTGATGAGTACATCGATTTAGGTCTGTATCATCAACATTAAAACATGTTTCTTGGTTGTGTCTTTAGGAAAGAGAAATAGTGGTATTGAGATTTTCTTAACTCATGAGCTTACTGTGTAGCCGTTTTATTTGAATGATAGACGTAACAGAATATCAGAGAAAAAATTGTTAGGAAAAAAAAAATAATGCCCTCACCCATCACTCACATTTTCTTTTAGTTGTAGCTAATCTGTGTGTGTGGTTAATATTTTAGAGCCATAGTGAACATACGCTTTCATTTTTTATCTTTTGCTAACTAATAGATTGTCAGCTAAGCAGCCTTCTAGACATCACTTTCAGTGTTTTGTATTATTACCCAGAACAGATTCACCATGACCTACCTAACTAGTTAATTTTGACTAGCTCCCTTGTTTACCTCCACTTGTAAGCAGGTCCCTTAAAGTCTGCTATGTGTCCAGAGTAATTTCTCCCCATAGTCAGCCACTGTTCCCCTTTTTCTATAATGGGTAAATGAGAAAAAAGTATATTTGATAATTTTGATTGCCAAGATTAAGCTGAGTACTTAAAAAAATTTTTTTTGAATGAAATTATTTTCCTCAGCCTCTTTTTTTTTAGACTCTGTCTAATTTCTTAGCCTAGGTGTATATGGAGGTAGAATTAACCTCTCTGTTTTTACTCACATGGTATTTCCTTAAAGAGAAAACTGTTGCATTGACAGAGAACCTGCAAGAATTTGAAGTATTCTTTGAGTATTTTTCCAATCTTCATGTGGAGAACTTTCGACTTTGATATATTTGCCACAGTGTGGGGCTGAGGGCCTGAATTCTGAAGCTGGCCTGGCTAGGCTTGAAGCCTGACTCCCTACTTGTTCACTGTGTGCGCAGGTCCAGCTGCTTAACCTCAGTGGCTCAGTCCCTCACCTGTAAAGTGGAGTTGATGATAACTGTTCTGTAGGGTTGCTATGAAGACTAAACAGGTGAATGCTTTTTATAGCACTAGAACAATATCTGACATATATCCTTATTTTGAGAATATTTATGTGTTTTGGTCTTCTGCAGAGAAGATAAGCCGATCCTGTAAATTCAGAAGATACTGTAAAGTTGTAAACAAAAGTAAATACTCTGACCATTTTTTAAATGAAGCTAGCAAAAATAAAACCAAAGCATGCCTTGGGCTCTTAGACAGTTATTTCTAAGTGGTGACAAGTGTGACTTTTCTGAAAGTCTGTGAAAGGACAGAGAAAAGTAATGGAACTGTTTCTGAGCTTGAACTGAGATTTCATTACTTTTTTTGAGTTTGGACCAGGTGTTACAGGAGGCGTTTTTCTCTTTTTTTCTTTTATTCTTGGCCTCTTCACTGTGACTTTCTCCTTAAAACTACCTCTGATTCCAATACAGTGTTAACCTTGTTAATTTCCTGCTTGTTTTAAGGCATTTAACTTATAGATCAAAGCTGTCCATCTAAGCCAGACATTGGTGAGTCTTGTTAAACAAATTTCATGGCTCATGGAATATCCTCAGAATTACACATTGTTCCAGATACATGTAGCAGTTGTGGTTGTAATAGGGAGAAAAATGCAAAAAATATTTTAATTTAAATTTATATATGACACATAATGTATGGTGTTATTTAAATTTTATAAATGTTTTAATAGTGAAATTCTTATTTTGAGAATTTTTTTTTTTGTCTTCTCCAGAGAAAATTAGAAAAGCACTTCCTAATTCAGAGGACCTTGCAAAATTGGCACCTGACTTTGATAAGATTGTTGAAAGCCTCAGCTTATTGAAGGACTTTTTCACCACAGGTAAGGAAGGACCTATTTGATCTCACTTAAAATGTCAGAAACCCAGGAGGAAAAGTACTGAGATATATTCATTGTTGATTCCTGTCTTTTAAATGAAAACAGTTAGTACAAATGAAAAACAGGTTTTTGAAAAAAGGACACACAAAGTTTTGGTGCTCATTGGTTTTAAATTTTGGTTAGTGCAACAAAAATGAAAATGTAAGACTTTAAACATGCTTGGCTTTAATCAATGAGGGAAAAAGTATTTCTTGTTCCTGACAAGTAGATGAGACTTCCTATGTGCTTGCTTTTCATAATTGGTTAGAACCAATTTGGTGATTTTAAGACAAACTTAATTATGATGGACCATAATGAGTGGAATTTATTGAGGTTAATCCTGTTGTATTTGCCCAATTCATGCCCTATCATAATATAACTCTGAGATCTCAGACATACTTGTTTGCTCATTCCTGTCAAATTTTACATTTCTATTTCCCCTTTTGCTGGTTTTTCACAGGTCACAAATTGGTTAGTGAAGTCATAGGAGCTTCTGACCTACTTCTCTTGTTAGGTGTGTAAACAGACATTTTTGCTGACCTTAACATGCCTTTTAAATGCTTCTAATAAACTAGTTGCAAATAAAATTTCAGACCAAATTTATGCTGCTTATGCTGAATTTTAAAACTCCAGAACTATATTGGGCAAATTCTTTACCTTACAGGAGAAAATAATGAAATAATTATTTTGCAGTAAAACTAAAATTCCTAAGTATGTATCTATAAGATTAAAATTATTACTGCTTAACCAAAATATTTTCTCAAAATATCACTTGATTTGATTGTTTCTGATAATTGAAATGAAAAGTAATTTTAGTTTGTCTCATCTGCCCTGTCACAGTTGACATTTTAAATTTATTTTGTTACTATCTGTGGTCTGTAATGGCAGTGGTAAATGGCTGAGCTGTAAGTACTCTCATGGAAAATAATCCTTATCAAATATTGTCTTCTTTTTTTTTTTTTTAATTGAAATTTTCAGTGGAATTTTAAAAACACGTCCTACAATATTCAAAAAGGGTTTTTTTGGTTTTGGGGTTTTTTTTTTTGCATAGGTTACCAGTATGTTCCCTAAAATAAGAATAGCTTTTATTTTTCAAAAAAGTGATTTTTGCTCTAAAAATCTACTTGCCTTTAAAGTAAGTTGGAATTTGGACTTTTGACAGCAATGGAGAATTTAAAGGACTGCATTATTTATCTTTAAGGTTCACCGGGAGAAACAGCATTTAGAGCAACAGATCATGGATCTGAAAGTGACAAGCATTATAGAAAGGTAAGTACAAAGGAGAATTCATCACATCAGTAGTCCTGAAAGAGATAAAATAGTTTTTACCCACCTAGAAGATTTGACAGCAGTAACATCTGAGGAGCAAATATAAAAACATCTAAGTAGAGATGTTTTTAATCTTGGTACAAAGTGAAGGTACTGTGTGACAGTTCTGGAAATATTGGAGAAGGCCATTTCCTTCAAATATGCTCTATGAAATGCTAGTTACAAGCATTGTTTTCAACAAAGGGCTTTATTGTTAAATATGTGTAGGAAAAGCTGATTAAGTAATATAAGCAGGCTTTTCTTTTCCCTAGGACTTCTCGACCTTAATATACTTGTTGTGCATTGTGAATCCCAGGAGAAGTCAAAGTGTACGGAGTCGTCCAGATTTATTTAGCAACAGAACCTTTTTCCATGAAATACATTCTAGGGACTACTGTTTTCATGGCATATACTTTGGGGAAATATTAAGGGAATAGGAAATGGGCCGTTAGAGGATAAATTGATTCTCTCACATTAACAGTTAACAACTGTGTATGGATTTATTTCGGTTATGTCAATTTCAGTACTTGTGTTAAAATCCATACGAATATTTGGGAGAGCTACTGATATAAAATAACATATGCATTGCTCTTTATTTATATTCAGATGTTAACCTGACATTCTCTTAGTCTTCATTTTTTTCATCTTTTGTAATTGGCGACATAACTTGATTCCTTGGAAGTTTTTCTGAAATAATATTTATATAAACAGATACCTAAAAAAGATATTTAATGAACATTTCAGAATTAAATATGGAATATGTAACTTTTATACTGAAGGTTATTGTGGTTTTTATAAATTGAATGGAAATTAATTTTATGTTTATTTGGAAGGCAGAAAGAAAATAATTCCTGTGTGTAGGTTTCCATCTTTTCTCCTTATCCTTTAACTTTGAACTTTTTATACGATATTCCAAGTTTGAATTCTAGTATTTCAAAAGACTTTTCTCTTGCCTTTTAACTAGATCTTTTGGAAAAAACATTTTAAAATGTGTGTACGTGTGTGTGTGTGTGTGTGTGTGTGTGTGTGTGTGTAAGTGTATTTGCCTTTTAACTTGATCTTGTTTGATACCTTTTCCATTGGCATTTTAACAAAAGGAACACCCTTGACTATTCATGCTACTGGGGAGAAAAGTTTGAATAGCAATTAGCCTATTATGCAAAGCTTATTTTGCCAAGGCCTTGTCCCTTAATGCAGGTAGACTTAATATGCAGACAACAGCTAATCTAAGGAGGGGGTAGGAACCTCTCTTACTGGATTAGTAGTGTAGTTTTAGAGTGATGAGGCCTTGTTGCCTAGATCATTTAGGGGAGGTCCACATCTTTGCTCTTCTCTGGTATAGCCAACAAGGATTGCTTTGGTGAATGAACAACCTGTTTCAGGGTCTAACTCAGATAATCTCCTTAAAATCCTGCTAAGATGCTTAACAAATAATTGGTAAGTGATCAGGAGCTTTGCAGTACAGAAGAAGCAATAGAATGGATCCCTAGAAATATAATTATAGTCTTCAGATGTTATTTTACACAATAGACATAAAAGTAAATTTACTGCTTTATTTTATAAAATAAATTTATAAATAATTTACCTTTGCTTGAAGGTAAATGTTCTCATCTACTATTTCCTTTTAACTTCTTCATAATTTATGGGGATTATCTTTCCCATTAAAAGCTCAGCAATTAATATTACTAAGTCTAGAGTTGTAATTAAGCTACTTTCATTACGGTTTAAATTAAATTGTAGCAAATGCTAGTATAAGAATTTATTATACAGGAAAAGTATTTCCAGCCTCAACTAGTGGTTTTGAATTTTGTTAATATGCAACATTATGGGTTTCAAGGCTTGGTACTTACCTATGATACGCTTACCTGTGAGAGCCCCAGATCGAAAATGGTATTCAGAGTTTGAAGCAGTCATGTCTTAGCTTAATGGTTGTCTGTGCTGTACCAAAATTTCTGGCCGGACTTAGACGACAAATGTAAAATTTAAACTACAAATGTAAAAGTAAATGTGAATCAATTATTTTTTAAAGTAGTGAAACATTTCTACAGCTAGAACTAGAAAAGAGATTTGTCCTTTCTAATAGAACACAGGGGCACCTGGGTGGCTCAGTCCATGAAATGTGCCACTGAGTTTCAGCTGGGGTTGTGATCTCCCCATCCTGAGATGGGGCCCTATATGGGGCTCCCCACTCAGCAGGGAGTCTGCTTCCCCTCTGCCTCTCCCCCTACTCATGCACATACATTCTCTTTCCATCTCCCCCTCCCCCTAAAATAAATAAATAAATTTAGAAAGAACAGGAACAGGTAGGACCTTTCAAAATCAATTGAAGTGAAAATGACGGAGTTGGAGAATACAGATTCAGATTGTTGGACTTGAGTTAGACAGAATGAATAGCACAATGAACTGATTACCTGTGGCGCCCGGTCTGGGGTCACTAGACTTTTAAGTACTCTGGAAAGTTGTAATTGAGGTTTACCAAAAGTCTACAAAAGTGAAAAGCATGTATTTCTGCATGATGCTGCACAGGCTAACTAAATATCAAGTTTCTTTGACTTTGCATGTATTTATATCCATTCCGTTTATGGACAGTAGTTATTTACATCATTTGACCAGAAGTTGTGATATGTATTACCAAATTTAAAAAATGGAAAAATACTAAAACCACTTTTCAATAAATGGTGTTAGTCAGAAATTTTAGAATTTGTATCCACTGAAGAGAAATATTAGAGCCCTTGATGTCAACTGAATAATATCCTTGAGACCTGGAGACCTTCAGAACCACCTGAAGGAAAATTGAGAATTGAAGTGATGAGCCTTTTTTAGTGAATAATTTGCAAATCTGCAGATTTCTATATATCAGTCACAACATAGATAGGTGACAAGACCACTTAGTGAATCTCCTTTTTTTGGCTTCAGAAAAACTGTCTGTGACTAGTGAAAACTAGCTTGCTAAATGACAGTTATTTTCTGTGCTTTTGTTTTATCATGTTTTTGATTGGTCAGAAACATCTCACAGAAGAAGCAGTATGGTCATTCTGAAGGTTACAGACACATTTATAATTTACAGGAAATATTTGAAGGACCTTTTAAAAGTCTAAATCATGAAGAATGGGGATACTGTTTTAAGTATAATTATTAGGTAGTAATTAATGTTCTTCCTTTTCACATGTTGCTCTAATTCTTATTTTTGTGGCTTTACTTCTGTTGTACCTTCCAGCTGAAATCTCTCTTCCCTTTTCTGCCAAATTTTTTCTCATCCTTAAAGCCTTGCTCTGTTGTCCTTTTCATGAAACCTTGCATAATTATTTTAGTTCCATTAACTGTACTCTTAACACTGAAAACGGTTGCCAGCTAAAACATTATTTACTTCTGCTTGCATTCTATCATAAAATCTCTGTCCTCAGAACACCTAGGATAATACTGAGCTTTTAGCAAAATTGAGTGATTGATTTAACACAGTAAAAGAGATGCTAATCGAAGTATATAAATTTCATTTAATGCCAACAAGTAGGCCACAAAATTTTATATAATATGTGTTCGCTCTGATCACATGTGAATTTTCCTTGGCCTTTGGTATTTGGCAGCTACTGGGGAGCATAGGAATACAAAAGTAGTACCAATGCTTGGTAACTATAATGAAACAGCACTGCTTAAGTGGGATTTATGTTTCTGGGATTCCTCGGGCAGCAAATAATGCACTCACTGTGGCAAAATGAAATTCCCACCACCAGCATCATCAAGCAACCACAGATCAGTAAACTTAAGTTTCCTGAGCAGCTAACTGGCAACAACTAGAGTAGGTTAGAATCTTAGCTAGGAAGCCAACCCATTTGCGCACCAGAGTACAGTAGTTAGGAAGCAGAGGGATCAGAGGAAGAAAAGCAGGGAAGATCTACATGAAGAAAAATGGAATGGCAAAAGAGGCAATCCTATTTTATTCTTTCATAAGCACACTGCCCTTTTACATCTTTTAAGAAACGTTAAGTACATATTTTGTATTTAATACTATTTTTTGGTAACAATTTAGAACAAAGGAGATTTGTAGGAATTGTAATATAATATATAATATAATATAATATAATATAATATAATATAATATAATATAATAACATAACTATCCATAACAGACTGATTAATTCATCTCTTAAAAATGATCAGTTGTAGAAATTGTCTAACTAGTAAAATAGGAAATGATATGTCTGAATAGAAGCAGGTTAAATAATCCAAATGGAAAGACATATTTCCTTCTGATATCCATTAATAGACATTTTTCCATTGACCATAAATACCTTGAACAGTACTATGTATTTCTGGGAGGGGGGAAAAATAGTTGTTTTTAGCTAATTAAATAGAATTATTCAAATTTTGAAAAGTAGTTTAATGCATACCAGTATTTTTTGAATGAAAGGGAAAAGAAGTCTTCACTTTCATAAAGTTCTTTTCTAGACCCAAGTTACTTTTAAAACTAATAAAGCAGAAGTTAGCACTTTTCCATAAAGGTTTAGATAGTGAATGTTTTAGGTTTGTAGGCCCAAAGGTCTTTGTGGACTACTCAGCCAGTCCACCTTCTTAGTGATTCAGATATGCCTTCTGGTGTATTGTAGTATTACCATTTTCTTCTTTTAAATGTGGATTAAATCGGATGGAATCAAGGCTACTTTGTAAATAGACCGTCACTGCAGTAAGACAGTATCAGGCACAGATTTTGTAATCACACTGCCTGCGTGCAGATCACGTCCTGCTTGCTTTCTGAGCTATGTGGTCTTGGTTGGACAAGATTGAACTCTGAGTTGCTGGTCTCCTCTCCTGTAAAGTGCAGACCCCCTGCTTGATAGGGTTGTTTTATGTATAGCCCTTTAGCACAAGATCTGCACATAATAAAACTAAACAAATACTGCCTATTAGGGTGATGATGATGATTACCTTACATTTTTAATCACTGTATGAGTTTATCACCTATTAACATTATTTGATGACTTTTCTCCCCTTTTCTTAATTTCTGTGGAGGCTGTTCTGGGGATTATGAAAAATGGGAAAATAGATTATGGGGTTACTTATTGACAGAATATACATTTTTTTGAAAAGCCATTTTGGATTTTTATACTAGAAACTTCGTGTGCATCATTATTATTAGGTAAAAGTGGTCATAATTCGATTCACTGAAGGAGCAAACATGTGCCAAGCCTTTCCTTAGGTGTCAGCTGTAACACATCTCAAGTGTCAGGTCTTATTCTAGGTGGTGCGTATGCAAACAGTTTAAGGGCCTAGTTCTGCTATGAATTTTTAAAATGCTGTTATAAATACAGTATTTTAAATGTATTCATATATGAATGACTTCTAAATTTAAGATTATTTAAAATCTTTCCTATCGAAAGGAAAGACTTTAAGGTTTTCACAGCATTTTTGGCTGATGTTTTGGTTTCTAGAGTTATCGCTGATTTTCTTGATCTAATAATTTAAAAATCTGACAATTCTATAGAAATATGAGACTGTGAGAGTTGCAGTATCAAATTGACAATAACTAAGAGATGTTTAGAGAGCATATCATCTGTAAATAACTATCATCTGTAAATAACTATTATTTACATCATTTTTATATGTAATGTGTACGATTTTAACATAATTACGTGCTATTTCTTGATGGAAAATGTCCGAGGTTGGGAAAATATTTATTGATGGAAAATGTCCGAGGTTGGGAAAATATTTATTGAACAAAATATATTTTGTCCATTTGTAGCCACATTTCTTTCCCTTCCTTATTCCACATGGCCTTAGCTCAGAAGCTGTAGTTAAGGTGAGATTTGATGCCCCAAAGTGAATAACAGTAACTTCCTTTAGTCATGTAACATAGTGTAAGTAGTTTTTTCCGTGTCTAATTCTTGTTTTCTTCCTAGTCTTTTTAGGAGGTAACAGTTAATTTCAGCTACCTTCACATAACAGTGCTTCAGTAACAAACTGGGAAGGAAAGTGAGGTGTCACTAGAAAGAGGGTGTTTGCTTATAATATAATAGATATTAAGTATTTACCGTATAATTTATATAGAGATATATATGGATTTGGGAGGGTATTTAAGCTATAGGTAAAAAGGAATCGTGTGCCTGGTAGACTACTAGACAGTTAAGAAATGTGGAATATTTGCTTACTGCTTTGACATTGTATAAGTTAGATTATTGGTGGTATTTTAATCAAACCACAGGTACACTATTGTATAAGCCAACACAAGAAACCTGTAAAAGTATATTATTTTGAGACATCTAAACATTTGGATGATGAGAAGTGATTATAGTAGATGACTAAATTAATAAAAATAAGTTGGATTACTCTTTTTTCTGCTTCATGAGAAACAGTCATACAAAAAAATGGAAAAATGACAGGTGATAAGGGGAATGAGGAGGACAGTGAGAGTAGTTGGTTGGCATTGTCTTTTCTTTATAGATCTATCCATGACCATAGAAGTGTTCATTTAGAAGAGTTATCTCTAAAGACAGCCACAGGTTTTTGTAAATACATTTTGTACTGTTGAATTTGGAAACAGATGTTGACAGTTCAGTTATGTCACCTGCCATTTTGATGTTCTCTCGCTTGTCACACAGAAATTTCAACTAGTTTCATCCTTTGATGTATAGTAAATCAACCAGTTTCATTACTGTTGGCGCAGCCTAATGTATTCAGTCTAAGAATCAGACAAAAATCTCCCAAATTATATGCTAATACTTTCCCTTAATTTAAAATGCCTTACTGTTTGTATTTTTTTCTTTTCTGGGAAAATTTTATTTATAGTAGAAGTCTTTGGGTTATATAAAGTTTAAGCCTCTGGATGAGTCTGCTAATTAAAATTTTGAATGTAATGTTAACCAGCATTTTAGGAAACTTTCTAGTTATATTATATAAAATATAATATTTGGACAATTATTTTAAAAAACTCTGAAGCTATTTGAAACTGCCAATTTAGATTATTTTAATGAGTTTAGTTTTCCTAACTCTTATTTTTATAATGTGGTAAAAATTGAGCCCATTGTTCTCCCAGAACACTGTTCTTGTACAAATTAGTGACCTCATTCATTGAAATTTTACCCTTTTTTGGGTGTCTAATTGAAAAAATATTAGGCTTGTGACATTGTCAATTCTTAGTTGTCTTTTCTCCCACATCTCTTGAGGTCTTTTATCTGATAGGCCAGCAGTTAAAAATACTGTACAGAAAATAACATATATTGAGTACCAATCCACATGTAAATACATTGTGATAAAAATGGTACCAGTTAACATTTCACGATTATTAAATGGAATGAATTTTAAACATAGGAATGCTGTTTGTGTTGTATATGGGTAACTGGGTTTTGTTTCATTTTGAATTTTCAGAATAACTGTATTATCTCCAAATCTGAGTTTTGTTTTTTTATAGTACTTTTGCTTTAGTAATTGATAGATTTTTACCTATGTTCTTAGAAGCTGCTTTTACTGAATGTCAGAGCAGCTCATAAAAAATAAAAATTCAGTCGAACTACTTACTTTATATAGTATAAAGTTAAAACAGTGCCTCAAACATCATTTTTTAACTTTGAAAGAGATCCTAAATTGTAGTCATATAAGCTTGTGTGAGAAGGTATATAGAATATATGAATTAATGTAAAACTGTGATTAACTTGATGCTTAGAAACTCAAATTAATAGTTTTGAGGGGCTGTAATCTTAAACTGAAGTCATTAGATAGCAAGGAAAAAATACTTAATAATAATTTAGTAATTAAATAAGCTACTATATATACTCCAGTCTTGTGAAAATTATGGTTGAGAATTAAATGATTTTTTTCCCTTTTGATTCAAGTGAGGAGCATACACTAGTTCATATTGGCAATTCAAAAATAAGTGTTGAAGTAATAAATTGTTAACGACAAACCACTTTCCTTGAGCATTCCAGTTAGTCTAGGTTTTACTGTATCTTAATATTATATGTCTCGCTCATTTTATTCAGCTGACAGTCACATTGCTTTTCACTTTTTAAACTCTGCTGTTTTATATTTCTGACAGATCTAGTTTTAGTGAGGGGGGAAAATGGAAATGCAGTATAGAGCCCTATTATATAGCGGCTCAAGAGGTACAGAAATGCATTTCCATTTTTGTTAGAAGCTATCCATTCTTCCCTAACTTACACCTGTTCCTTGCTTGTGCCCTTTGGTTTAACATTGTTCTCCTCCCCAATTTTCCTCTTCTCCTCATTGTAAACTCATGGCAGGGTCTGCTTGGTGAGCTCATTCTCTTACAACAGCAAATTCAAGAGCATGAAGAGGAAGCACGCAGAGCCGCTGGCCAATATAGCACGAGCTATGTCCAACAGAAGCGCAAGGTGATGGATGATTTAAGGGGGCTACTGATGTGTTCACACTAACCAGCTATTGCTGCCAGGATCCTGTCACCTTAATCCGTTTGTGGACTCCAGTGATGGGAAATTATTTTTAACAAAGTAAAAATATAAAAGACACCTAATACAAATATGTAACTTTCCTGGAGTGGATTAATAAACCCAAAATATTAAACATAGGAATTTGTTTTCTGAAACTGAGATTCTCTGTGAGGGTCCATGGATTTGTATTTAGAGAAGAATTATGAATTGTGGTTCACTTGGTCCAGTTACTGTATGGAGGCACCCCAGTTTGTAGCCAGCTTGTCTGTGGTTCACCCAAGTTTTCATTCCTAAAATGTAAAGGATTACTGTGGATGGCCACTATTTAAATTATTTAAAGAATGAAATTTACTTGTTTTAGTAAAATGGGTTAGCAGAAAACATGGCTACTTCTTGTAGAAAAAAATATTCTGGTATAAATTTTGGGCAAAATTATTCAAATACACCCTGATAAACTCATTGATTATTTCCACAGTCATCAGTGAAGTTAGCACAAATAAATTTTCACCTTGGACTACTGAAGGATTGAACATTGGAAATTTGATATGATTCAGGTCCTAAAGAAGAGATTCTAATAAAAGTTGGCATAAATCTGTACAAATGTTTGGTTATAGGTGTAATTAAGAAGTCCTTAAAAAAATGCTTTTGGCTGTTAAATGATCCCGTGGTGTAGATCCCAAGGTTAATGTTCTGAAAAGACTTGAGTCGAAATGAAAGGAATGTAATGACTTCAGAGTTACTTCTGAGATCTTGACATCAGCTTAATTAGGTTACATTTATTAGATCAGGAAAGTTTTAAAAGTGGTATGTAAGTTTTACTCAGGAAAAGAGATTAAGCCATTTAATTAGCTTCCTATAGGTTCTGGTTTGAAGTCAACCAATATTGTAATGATTTAATTACAACCAATATTGTAATGATTTAATGAAGTTTTGCTTACTAACCTTATTACCTCATTTGGTGATGGGTAATACTTGAGAGTACTCCTCACAGTTTCATTTATCTTTTCAGTGTCATTTCCTGACTTTTCTCAATTCCATGGCTGTGGAATCAACTCTTGTATATTTAACTTTCAGTGAATGAACAACATAGGTAGAAATTGAAAATAGTTATTTTCCTATTTGATTAAGTTAAAGTAGATGCCTTAAACCAAAAAGGACTTATTTTAAGTGGTGCTTTAGCATTCTCTGCTCTGTATGTCTTTGAAGTGCCATAAATAGTCTCACAAATTGGATGCTTAAGCCAAGCCATCTGTTCCTTGGGTTTGTTACACAATGAAGGGAAGGAGTTACTATGTTCTGGTATGTTAGAAATATGAAGAGCTCTACTTACAATTTCTTGTTTTCTCATAATGGTAAAATAATTTGAAATGAACCCCACAGATATGCCATCCTAAGATTCTAAGATATGGCTTAAGATTATCGATACACTTTTGAATCAGATGATTAAAGGGATCTTAGTAGTGAATAATGTTAATTTTCTACATTGCTCAAGGTTAGTGTTCATCTGAGGCCTACTTTACTAGTCTGCTTTCAGGTTTAGAAATCTCATTTCTATTTCTGATGTCATCAGATTGTCCATGTAACCCTTTATTTTGCATTTTCCCCATTTGTAAAACAGTAGCTGGCAGGATTGCACCTCCGTGTGTGTGGAGGCATACTCAGTAGAGTACCAAACAGTCTGGCCCACTCCAGAGTTACACCATGCAGAAGGAAATGGAACTTCAAGAACAATTCATGCTCTTCTGTAATGACATCATTCCCTATCTGTCCTGAAAGATCATTTCCTTACTTCACCTTCCCCTGTTTCTCCCTATGGTAGGGACACAGGTGATGTTTCAACCCTTCACTGTCCTCATGATCTGAACCCCAGTTCATGAGATTTGTGTCATTCCTCTAAACATTTGAAGTTTTCTTGAGGTGCAAAACCACAGCTTTTTGTTGCATTTTATTTATTTTATTTTTTTTTAAAGATTTTATTTATTTATTTGACAGAGAACACAAGTAGGCAGAGAGGCAGGCAGAGAGAGAGGAGGAAGCAGGCTCCCTGCTGAGCAGAGAGCCCGATGCGGGACTCGATCCCAGGACCCTGAGATCATGACCTGAGCCGAAGGCAGCGGCTTAACCCACTGAGCCACCCAGGCGCCCCTTTTTGTTGCATTTTAATCATTCTTCCTCCCTTATCTTCTTGAAAATGTAGGTAGGCCTTAACTTCTTTATATCTTATTAGTAGCAGCTAATAAACTGTCCCTATAGCTCATGCAGAGACAGTAGATTCAAACTGCCTTTGGTAGTTCTGCCTCCTATGAATACATAACATATTTGGAAATGTTTACGAGTCCTTTACCTATGTATTTTGGTATTTCAGAATGGCCACAATGGCTTAGTAGGAAGAAACACTTAAAATATGAAACTCAGGCTTGGTTTTGTGAGGAGCTAGTAAAGGTTTTTCTTTTTCAGCTTTAGCTTGTTTCTGCGGAGGATTCCGCTCTTTCTCCATCAGTTTCACAGCCCTGGAATTGTAGAAAAGCTCTGGTTTCAAGACCATTGATACCCATTTCTGTCAGGGTGAGTTTTAAATTAATTTCATAATGCAAACTGAATATATTGAGCAACGGGACAAGAACTTAACTCTTGTCATAAGTGGCAGAACTGTACCAGCGAAGTGTGTCAACATTAAATATTAAATATACCCAGAACATTAAATATACAACATTAAATATACCCAGAATAGGTGACAGGTGAAAAGTCAGATGTGCTGTTCCCTTAAGAAAAAACGGAAAAGTATCTTCTCATTTCTTTAATATTTACTTCAGAAACCTAAATGTTTTCATCTTATTTGCCAGAAAATATTAGGTCTTATTCTTGACTCCCACCATAACACCTGACTTAATATAATGTTAATTTTGATATTCCATTAAACTGAGCAGATAGGAAGCATAGTGATAAGTCTGTGCATGAGTTATGCCTAACACTTGTGCCAAAAGGCAAATGATAAACCTCAAGACTCCTAAAAATACAAATTTATAAAAATCTGAAGTCACTGCTACTAAATACTAATGTTAGCATAAAGATTGTAATTAATAGTCTAATAACCTTGTATCATTTTAACTTACCCTTTTTATGTTATCAAATTACCAAGTTACCTTCTGTAGACCTTGGTTTACAGTAAGCATTCAAACTGTTTTGGTGTAATTATATTAGTTACTTAATTATTGTCCCAGATGTAGAGTACTAGTGGATTTTTCTGTTATAATTTAGGGTATATTGCATGAAGCCATTAATACTCATATTCAAAACTAAAACAGTTTATACTAACACTGCTTATATATTTCATACTAATTAGCTGCAGTCAGATGAGTTTTTAATGGAACAGTTACCTTTTAAAATGAATTGGGAATTTAATCGACATAGCACAGTTTTTATGAGTGCATTATCATAGTATGATGGCATGCCATATGAAAACAATATGAAATTATTTATTTCTCCATTGGTCTTCAAGATTTTGTTCTTCCGGTTGTTGGTGCCTTCCCAACTTGTTTGTTTCCTCACATTTTAGGAGACTATTAATAATTCTTGTCCATTTTACACAAACACAGTCAAATGAAAAAGCTTTTCTCCATAAGTCTGCTTGCTATACAAGAATGAGAAAACAGTAATACAGAGTTTGTTTTATATTATCTTTTCTTCTAATTACTGAATCATATTTGCAGAGATTTTTAGGCATCGGCTTCTAAGGAAAAAACAGTATGTTCATAGCAAGCATTGCTATTTTTATTTAAAAGAAGTTTGGGGAATGTTTTGAGAAACCATTTGGAAAGAGGAATTAAAACCTCAAAATACATTTTTATTGTGTGGATAAGAGTTATTAATATCTATCTCAATAAGTAAATCACTTAAAATTTTCTCATATGTAGTTGCTACCATAATGCCTTGATTGCTTAAATAACTATTGAATGACAGTGAACAAGGACTTACATGAATTTCACCTTGAGTTTTGTGTCCTATGAAATAAAGTCATGTTTATGAATTTTGATTATCAGGAATTAGATAATTATTTTGAAAGACTGAGTATGACAACTTCTGCACCTCACCAAGGAGTCAAAGAGCAGTTATATGGATTTGTCATAAATGACATCATTTTAATAAAATTGATCAGTTGTTTTATATTTTGAATTATACTGTGACTAGAGCCTGTTAATGCAATAAAGTTCTTTGTTGTTTTGGATATTTTATTTTAGAACTGTTAGCATTAGTAACAATTGGAAGTAGTTTCTACAATAGCGATAGATTTTATCCTACTTTTGTTTTATGTTTAAATCAATTTTAGTTGCCTTACTCAATTTTATTGCTACTGATGCATTCACTCTGTTGTGGGTTAGCAGATCTTGCACTGGAATTGAATTTAAAAACAAGCATCTGGCTCTACTTAAAGCTCTGAAAATACAAGTTGTTCTTTGATTTATTAAATACTTCTCTACTTACAGAACAGAAATGGGTAATAGATGCTTAACTTATACACTGTGACTAGTGAATTTTTTCAGTAACTATAAATGATAACATGCATCTAAGTTCCCAAAACACATTTCTGGAGGTGTCAGTGCTCTTTTTCTCCAAGCATCCAAATGCCTAGGGCAGAATATAAAACAACCTATGAAAACTATAGTAACTGCATATACTGATCTCTTATTTTTTTAACGAGCCCTTCATCAGAAATGACTAGAATAGTGTCTGGAATAGGATTGCTTTTTAAGGCTATTAATATAGTTAAAAATTTTTGATAAGCAATTTTAGTGTTGAATACAGATTTTTTTACTTTATTAAATCATGTAATTTAAAATGTGCTTTGATTAAATATACATATAAAGTCAATAATTTTTAAAAATACTTCTCAAAAAAGTTAACTTACTGTACATTTTATGTAAATCTATTTCTACTGAAATAAAGTTAATTTATTTTAAATATCTAGGTGACAGACAAAGAGAAAATTGACCAGCTTCAAGAAGAACTTCTGCATACTCAGGTAATTCTGATGAATAGAAAGAACCAGGGACTTGAGGGGCACCTGGGTCTCTCAGTGGTTAAGCATCTGCCTTCATCTCAGGTCATGATCCCAGGACTCTGGGATCAAGCCCCACAGCAGGCTGCCTGCTTCTTCCTCTGCCTGCCACTCTGCTTGGCTCTCTCTCTTTCTCTCTCTCTATCAAATAAATAAAATCTTAAAAAAAGAAAAAAGAACAAGGGACTTTATCTTAAGTTTGATAATGGAATTTTTTTAAGGGAGCAAAATTTGGAGTGGTTTGATGATACAATCATTATAAATAGATGTAAAAAAATGCAAAAGTAAGTTAAGAAATAAAGAATAAAAAAGAAACTTGGTAAGTGTGCTTTACTCATATGTGTAAAAACATATCTGAGTGAACCTTGTACTTCTAATTTTAATGAAAAACTGCTGTGGAAAAAAAAGTGGGGGAAAGTGACTTGTTCTTACATAGACCTATGCTTGCATTTTTACGTAGATAGGCTGATAATTCAAGTCATTTAGTAGGCTGATTTAAGTCTACCATAGTTCTAATCGTCCCTCAGTATCTTTTTCCTTTACTTCTCTAACCCCAAAATGAATCAGATAATGGCTTTTCTAAATGTATTTCTGGCACTGATTTGAAAAGCTCTTCTCCTGTAGTTGGTTATAAAACCTTGATTATTTTAAAGACATGTTCTGTGCAATCTGATGAGTAGGTAAATTCTAGTGCAGAATTGCCATATCATCCACTCCATCATTAATTAATATGTTTTTATTATTATTATATGATATAAATACAATTGAAATCTATAATCTAGTTATGTTAATTTACATGGATAACAACAATGTGCAATAATAATTAAGTTTTTGTCTTTTAAATTAACACTTTTTTTAAGGAGAGTCTCTTTTTTAGGGAAGAAATACAAGGGTCAACCTAGATGAAATTAAACAGTATATTTTTTCACAGGTTCTCTTAATATTCTTGATTTCATTGATATCTATGCATTGATCCTCATGCCTAACTATACCATAGAATCACTTGTGCTCTGGCCGTCTCCATATATATTTTTAAAGGCTTTTCAGCCAAGCAATTCCAATCTTCAGTTCAGCCAGAGGTTAGGAATCCTTGGTCTCAAAGTGTGGTCTCTCGAGCAGTTGCATCAGTATCCTTTCAGGATCTTGTTAGACATGCAAATTATTGACCCCTTCCTAAACCTCCTGAATCAGAAACTAGAAGTAAAACCCAGCAATCTCTCTTTTTAAAAGCCCTCAAAGTATTCTGATGCATCCTTAAGTTTGAGCACTGTTGGTCTTGATCTTTGGAGGACAGCTCACTAACACATCTCTACAGAATGGCTGAAGATTGGCACCTGTACCAAAGAATTATTCCATCCCCAGAAAATGTAGATCTGCATAATTGATTCCATATTTACAAAGAAATGAGCCAGTGTAAATCCTACCACCCTTGTTTATCTGTTGATATCAACTCTTTGACTTGTGTAATTTGTAGTGTCAGCCATGGGCATTGACACAAAGACTGAAAAATTCTTGACATAATAAACCCTAGGGTTAGCTATCTATACCAGTGATGTGCAGTAGAAATACAATGCAAGCCACGTGTGTGATTTAAAGTTTTTGCATTCCAAAAAGGTAAAAAGGAATAGGTAGAACTGATTTTAATAATACATTTTATTTAACACAGTGAATTCCAAATTAGGATCATTTAACATGTAATGAGTAGAAACATAGTAATGAGATATTTTATTTATTCATTTATTTACTGAATTGTAAAAGTCTGGTGTGTATTTTACATTTAACAGTGCATCTCATTTCCGACTGAACTATGTTTCAGAGTGCTCAACAGCTCCAGTGGCTGGTGGCTACCATATTACACAGCAGAGATTTATTTATGTCAGAGTTTTGTTGTATATTTTATATATACAGCATATAAATGAGCAGGTGTTACTTAAAAATGTTTATAGTAGAATCTAGCTTCTTGTTCTACCTGTCTCATATTACTGAGTTCTACTGCAGAATATGCTTTTTTTAAATTTGACTATAGTTGGACATTGTCTGAGGATAGACCCCTGATTGCCTGTTACTTTATTCTTGAAAGATTACAACAACCTAAAAATTTTCCAGAGGATGATTTTTCCATTTTGAAAGGCATGATATAAGTTGGACATAAACATTCTGCTGGTTTTAGGAAGAAGTAATTTTTAATAGTGTCTGAATATTGCTCATGTTTAGAGAAGAGATGATAGTATACAAACTAAGAAGATCAAGTAGAAAAGGATTGCATTTATTTGAGAAGAGAAGTGTGTAGCTAAGCATCTACCTTGACAAAGCAAGCTATCTACATGTATCAATCTTTTTAAAAAATCTCTTTTTATATCAGTATTTTAAGAATTAATGTGAAATCTCTGGCCTTGGAAACATAACCAAAATTTGGAGAGTTTGAGTTCTTGACTCTGACCTATAATCAAAACCCTGTGATAAGCTACCAAGGGTCCCCAACCTCAGATCCCTAATCTAGGGAACCTTTGCCTCATGTAAAGACTTTAGGAAGCTAATGCTAATAAAACATTCAGTATTGGGCCTGTCACATAATACATGCTCAGGTACTATTAGCTGTTGTTATTTCATTTTAATATACAACATAAAATAATGTGGGGAATGGGAAGAATTTGAATTTTTGTCAAATGTCCCTATGGTAAAGACTTAAATTTTTGATGTAATAGGAAATACTGTTTCAGTAGAGTATACTTAAGAACTTACTTCTTTAAATTCTTACATTTTACTATTTTTAAATAATTCAGTTTCTTCAATGTAAATAGCAAAGAATTTTCCAAAGAAAATGCCAATTTATAATAGAAAAACGAATTCCATTGTTTGCATGAGAATTTTCATAATTTATTTTATCCTCAGCATTTTCAAAGAAGCTTCTTAAATGAAATAATTCATTTTAAATATTCAGAAGATACGACTTCAGGATTTTGGAAGATTTTAATTTAAACTAATTAAATTGTTAACTCATCTTTTTCTTACGTAATTATGGTGTTATTTTGTTACAGTTAAAGTACCAGAGGATCTTGGAACGGTTAGAAAAAGAGAACAAAGAATTAAGAAAATTAGTATTGCAGAAAGATGACAAAGGCATCCATCACAGAAAACTTAAGGTATTTTCAGTTTACCTTAATTTTGCTAATTCCAGAACTTTGCATTTCACATTGTACATTCATCAATACCAGTTTTTAAAGCCATAATGTGTTCTATTCTTTTCTTTCTAACCTGATACCCTTTGGAGATAGGGAAGTCTTTTCCTGTATTAAGACACTTCATAAATTATAGTCTACAGATATTTGTTTCATATAGGCCCATAAAATCTTCATCCTTTTAACAGTCATTTCTTGTGAATCAATTTATTTTTCAGAAATAAAGATAAATAAATTTATCTTTAGGCTGATTTAAGTTCTACAGTTATAAAATAAGAATTGTGAGTTGAGGGACATTTAGATATGACTTGGCATCATATCTTAAATTTCCAGTGAATGATTAGTCCATTTTCTTCAGTATTATGAGAATTACTGTTTTCTTCTGGAAGGTTTTGTAGGCATTTTACAGCATTTTTGTAAAAAGTGTATGCTGGTATTTTTATCATCAGCACATTGGTAATTACCATTATCAGTAAGTTAAATCTCATTATTGCCCACTAAACCAAGCTGTATGTGCTGAATTAGTTGAATTAGTAACATTTTTAATGTATATCTTATATAAGTAAACAGAATTTGTATATAGCAAACCTACAATAAGTCATGGCACATGTATTCTGAAGCCAGGGTCCAAAGATAAGTAGTTCCTCTTTAACCTACATGTATTAATAGTTCTAACTGTAAATCATGACTTCATAAAACAGTAAATAGCATGGCTTTATTCACAATTTACATGTGGTGATTGAGTAAAGTCATATCCAAATGCAATATATTTTGAGAGTTCACCTCAGAAATGGTATTTTTTCTCATAAAATGAAATGGTAATGAAAATTTCAAGAATTTTTTGTTTATTTTTTGGTGGAAAGGATAGCAGTTGCTTTCCATTTAATTACTTCTAGGTGTTAAGAGCTGAAAGGAAATGTTGGCCCTCATTTTGTTCCTGCCTTGCATTGAAACTTGTCTTTAATTATTAAATGCTTGGCATGGTAGTCCTTTTTTTCCTCGCTTGTTTATTTGTTCATTAGTTGTTCAAATACTTTATTGAAGTATTTGCCAGGTACCATGCTCTGTCCTGGTTCTCGAGAGAGAAACAATGCAGGATGTCTGCCCTTGATGCTCTCACACTTGAGTCTGTACAACTGTCACAGTACACTTACTCATTCTGACTGATTTAATAGTCTTCTTAGTGATTTCTTCTCTACTTTTATCCTTTCTTCAGTTTCTCTCCCCTCGCCACCATACACATACCAAACTTGATAGGGGATGATTTCCTTGTAGTTGGTCACCTGACTCCTTTTTTGGCCTTTGTGGTGTTAATGATCTTCCTTTGTTGGGCATTTAATATTTGTTCTTCAATATTAAACAGTAACTTCCCTCTTTTAACATTTAATTGGAAGGTTAGAAAATCCTCAGTTAATGTACTATATTAAATCAGCCTATCTCTAAATTGAGTAAGAGAAAATGGAATTTTATTATATACTGTTTTACTATGAAAGTATATTATATAATTAGAAAAAAATCATTATAGAAAAACATTTTGGATTTATCAACTTTTTTTCTCTTGACACATCTGATTTTCTTTAATTTATTCATATTAATTTTTGAAATTTTCTAGAAATCTTTGATTGACATGTATTCTGAAGTTCTTGATGTTCTATCTGATTATGATGCCAGTTACAATACACAAGATCATCTGCCAAGGGTAAGTGAAAAATTTATATGCAGTGAGCTTGCTCTTCAGCAAAAGAACACTTCAGATTTTAAAAAAGTTATGTGTGTGTGTCTGTGTATGTATATACTCAGACACACAGTCTAGCCATATACATAGGGACATACGACAGAGATATAAACAGAGATATATATTTTTTACCTATATATTATTATGTGCTTTAGATGATGTGTTAAGCATTAACTGTTGCTTGACTCTTGGTCCACTGGCTTAGTTATATTTATATGTAATGAAGTAAGGTTATTAGGTACTTGGCATTATGTATTTGTAACATCCACGAAACTAAAATATTGGAACAGTGGATTAAATTAGTCATGAAGGAAATTTAACATCATAGAATTGAAAATGTCTTTATAATGAATAAGCTAGCTACGGAAAAGATTTATAGAACATGAGTGATCTGGTTTTAGAAGTAATAGTTTAATTTAGCACAACTTTTTGTTAAAAATTTGGATATAAATACTGGATCCAATTAATATTTTACTGTTTATATTTTTGGTATGCATAGAGGTAATGACCATCTTTGTTTTTATGGATGAGATTTTTAAAATCATTTAACTGTAGTATTTTTAAAAGACTGAAAAAATCTCAGTGATATTTCAAATCTATTTAAGTAAAAGTGTGTATTTAAAAAATCTGAACTGATGTTATTTGTTCTATGGTAAGGTTGTTGTGGTTGGAGACCAGAGCGCTGGAAAAACCAGCGTGTTGGAAATGATTGCTCAAGCACGTATATTCCCTCGAGGATCTGGGGAGATGATGACACGCTCTCCAGTTAAGGTAGGACTGTAGGCCATCTGGATGAAACTCCTCGGGAACGTAGCTGCTGCAGTGAAGTTTGTTATGTTGAAATGAAGAATTATAACGAAAAAGGATGGATACATAGCCCTGGGAATTAGTCCTATTGTGGAAATCGGTGCAGGCACAGCCTGGAGACCAGTGTGACAGGAGCGGAGCGGGTGATGGACGAGAGATGGAAGAGGAGGGCAGAGGTGTGGTGGGACCAAGCTGCACTAAGCCGTTGTTAGGACTCTGGATTTTATTCAGAGTGAGGTCAGTGAGAGGTTGAGTCCGAAAATGAGAATATTGGAAGTGGAGTCTGTAAATGTAGATAATTTTCCAGTTTTACTCTAAGAAGAATGGAGCAATGGGGCAGTAGTAGTTGAAATATGTTGGGTCAAGGGAAAGATATTTACCAACTGATTGTAATGATACAGTTTGAGAGGTAAAAATGATGATGTAAGGGACAGGGAACAATTGCTCGTAGTAGCAGAGTCTTTGAGGACAAAGGCTGGAACTCAGCATGCAATATATAGAAGTTCTCACAGTTCATCCATTGCCGCAGGAAAAAAGTCTATGGTTACAGTCTTTCATTCAACAAATATTTATTGAATGCCTAATATGCTTGGCACTGTTCTAGCAGTGTGTTAGTTAAATAAAACAAAGATCCTTTCTATAATGGAGGATGAGTTCCATTAGAAGAAGCAGGCAATAAGTAAGAAGCAAAATAAATGACTGAATTACATAGTATGTTAGAAGCTGGTAATTGTTGTGCCACAAAAAAAAGAAGGTGAAGCCAGGTAAGGGTAGGGTGCCAGGTAGACTGCATTGAGACGGTGACATTTGAACCAAGACTTGCACAAAGTGAGGGAAGAAGTCATGTGGATATCTAGTTCAAGAGTGTTCCATGCAGAGAAAAAGTTAGTGCAAAGCCCCTGAGGTAGTTCGGTGGCTGTTGTGTTCAAGGCCAGTGTGGCTAGAGCAGAGTGAAGAGTAGTGGATGGATGATGAGATCAGAGGACTAATGGGAGGCAGGAGGAAACAGATCATTAGGGCTTTGTTGGTCATTGCACAGACTTGGATTTTTATTTTGAATGAAATAGGGAGCCAGTGCAGGGTTTTGAACAGAGTAATACTACATTTTTTTTAATAGAGAAAGAGTTCTCCTGTGCATACAAGTGGAGAGGGGTGCAGAGGGAGAGGGAGAATATCCCAAGCAGACTCTGTGCTGAGTGCAGAGCCCGACACAGGGCTCGATCCCAGGACCCCAAGATGACAACCTGAGCCAAAATCAAAAGCTGAATGCTCAATCGACTGAGCTACCCAGGTGCCCTATAATACTGCTTTTTAAAAAGGCTCGCTGTAGCTGCTGTGCTGAAAATAGATGTAAGTAAGATGGGTAGATCAAGAGAGACCAAATGGGAAGCTATTGGAATGTTCAGGTGATTCTTTCACCAGGGAACTAGCCACAAAGATGATAAGAGATCACTGGATTATGGATCGATTCTTAAAGCAAAATCAGTAGGATTTCTTAGCATACTTGATATGAAGAAGTGTAAGTCAGTTATCAAGACGATGCCAGTGCTTTTTGGCCTGAATAAATTAGAACATGTAATTGATATGGGGGAGTCTGGAGTAGTGGGAGTTAGCTCTGGAGAGAAGATTGGGAGTTTTTGACTTGCAAGAGATATTAACAAATAAGTAGCAGTTGGAGATCTGGGCTAGAGACATAAATTTAGACGTCATAATCAAATATCTAAAGGTGGTATGTAAAGCCATGGTCTTACTAGGTAAGTTCACTGAGGGAGTGAGGAAAGAGAAGACACAGGATGAAGGATTGTGTCCTGGGCATACCCAAGATTAAGAGGTTGAGGGTGGAGCAGACAACAAAGGAGCTTCTCAAGGAACCAGCAGTGTAATAGGGGGAACCCAAGCAGCATAGTGTACTGGAAGCCAGGTCAAGAAAATAACTAGGAGGAGGCAGTGATCAGTGAGGTCAAACACTGCTGACAGATCAGGAAAGATGAAAACTAATAATTGGCCATTTTACCAGTGAAGGCAATTAAGTAGAATATGTGCAAGTATCCTTCTGCTTGCTTCCACTTGCTCAGTGAAATAAGAGGCTAGATTATCAGCTATGAAGTAATGAGAGGGGAGAAGGTATTAAAGATCGAGTGAACAAGTCTTTCTAGGCAAGTGGTGACTCCAGAAGTGAGTTGATGGAGATAAGGCAAGATATAATAGGATTCCTGAGCCATACTAAGGTCTCCATTAAGATCTGTGGAGATAGGGGCGCCTGGGTGGCTCAGTCGGTTGAATGTCCAGCTCTTCAGTTTTGGCTCAGGTCATAATCTCAAGGTCATGAGATCGAGCCCCCATGTTGGGCTCTGTTGCTGGGTTGGGGCCTACTTAAGATTCTCTTTCTTCCTCTGCCTCTCTTTCCACCCCTCCACTTGCACATCTGCTCTTTCTCTCAAAAACGATCTGTGGACATAAATTCAGGGGGAAAGCTGAAAGCTGTCGTAAGGTGGTTTTTTTTTTTTCTTTTACTTTAGCTGGTGGGTGTAGAATAATGGCAGAATTAGAAAATTGACATCACCAAGAACAAAGGCCAGAATAGATAATAAGGCTAGTGCTAAAATCTTCCAGAAGTGAAGTCTGTTCAAAACTGCAACAAGCAGTCTAGTGTGATTTATAACAGAGTGCACTGTTTTGGATCTGGGCATGAATTCAACTATGTTGTGTAAAACCAGTTTCTTTTCCGTTGCTCCATGGTTTTGTGTGAACACACCAAACTTTATAGATCCATCTTACTATTGATAGGCACTTGGAATATTTCTGGTGGGGGGAAAGTCTAACTGTACCTCATAGCTTATTCTATAATCATCTCTAAAAATGTTGTAAATCTACCTTTTACATTGCTACCAGCACTCTAATTATAGTGGCTGTTATATGAATAGCATTATGAATGATATTATATTTTAGGAAGGAATTCATTTTCTTCTGGCAGGTGAGTAAATCATGAACAGATTTCCTTGAAACAGACAAGGCTCGTTTCTTTCCGGTTCACCATTACTTCTCTAGAATTTACCAGGACTTCTTCTCTTTGATAGACTCTGAACTCTGTGTTTTTGTCTCCCCTAGATAGATTGCCAGAATCTTGATTTAGCCTCTTTAGCAGATTCTTTCTGTTTTGCTAACTCATGTGCAAACACGTTACGGGGAAATTGTGGACAAAAGGTAGGGCTTGGTTTTTGGAGATTGATTTCTGCTGTCAGTTTTTTTCTGGAGCTTTAGCACCTTAAGCCAGGGCTGCTTGATACCCTCTGATCTCTGATCTTGTCTCCTCAACCCAGTAAGACTGCTTCAAGTTTTAACCTTTTCTCTTACGTGACCCTGTGCCACAAATCTACAAGCACCCCAAAGGAAAACAGCCATAGGAATATGCCCCTAAAATCCTCTGGGGTCTTGGGCCCAGTCCAGGATGCCATGGCTGCTCTCTGATGCTTTCAAACAGCTAAGTTTCGTTGGTTTTCTTAGCAAGTCTCAGTAGAAGGAATTGTATTTTAAAAGTAAAATTGGATCATTATAAAGAAGCCTGAAAAGCTGCAGTTGAAAAGCAAAGGAATGTGAACTTTAGAAGTCCTCATGAAAGCCCTGACTATTGATATATAAGCTGTTAGGGAATTCTTTATGCAGATGTCTCTCACTCCTTGGGTAGAAGCTACATTAGCTCCCCTGTGGTCAGTCTTCTGTGCACGTAGGTTTTGCTGCACTGCCATTTAGTTCTGTGTATTATTTCTCCCAGGAGGTAGTGAGCTCTAAACGAGGGACAGTAGATTCTTTGTTTACCCTCCGGCAGCACTTGACACAGTTAGTCCTCAATAGATAGAAGTTGAATGAATGAATTGTCCTTTACCTAAGTTAACCTTTGAAGTTAAATCCAAGATTTCTTTTTGTTTTTCAAGTTGTAGTTTGATGGTTCTGTTCTTAGTAGTCTTATAGCATTGACTGGAAAAGGATCGGGGCAGCAGCATTTTGTTTTAGGTCATGAAAGATCAAGAGTAGCCAGCAGTCTTGTTGGGAAATTACAGCACATGCAACAGATATATGGACAATACAAATAAAAAATTCTGTAGTCTCTGCACTGCCATGTTGACAGCCCCCAAGGATGTTCCTTTATGTGTACTGTGAGGGGATGCCTGGATTTATGCAGTGCGGTGGGCTGCTCTAGACCCTGTAAGTCCTATGGGATCAATATGAATTGTAAATGTATTACTACATCTTGATTTTCCATTAATTTCAGGTTACTCTGAGTGAAGGTCCTCACCATGTGGCCTTGTTTAAAGATAGTTCTCGGGAGTTCGATCTTACCAAAGAGGAGGATGTAAGTAGAATTTGTATGAGGTTCATGGTAGCTTCTAACTCCTATAAGCTTAAGAAAGACAACTAAACTGGAATATTAGTTAGTTGAAGATTTTCATAGGATTTTGTTGTTTTCTATTAATAGCTCGCAGCATTAAGACATGAAATAGAACTCCGAATGAGGAAAAATGTGAAAGAAGGCTGTACTGTTAGTCCTGAGGTGAGTGTTGTAGTTCATTTTAACAATGTTCTGTGGAAATTCAGAGTTTATGATTTGAGATAAATCATGATTGGCATTCATGTTTAGATTGCAGCTATTCTAAAACACACAGATTTTTTAAAATATTCCAAATAATGTATCATTTTGTGAGTAATTTTCTAGAATAATTAAATAAAAGGATCAGAAAAAGAATAACTTCTTTCTGAATGGATGAGGTACAGAATTTTCAGAACATACATATCATGAATATATTACTAACAGATCGCCGCCCATGGTGAATTTTGTTTTCTTTTGTTTTCCCTGAGTAGACCATATCTTTAAATGTAAAAGGCCCGGGATTGCAGAGGATGGTGCTTGTTGACTTACCAGGTGTGATCAGTGTAAGTATATATAGAACATGTATTTTTGTCTTGTTCCTATTGTGGAAAATATGTGTAACGATATTTAAAACCTTTTTCTTCAAGACTGTGACATCAGGCATGGCTCCTGACACAAAGGAAACTATTTTCAGTATCAGCAAAGCTTATATGCAGAATCCTAATGCCATCATACTGTGTATTCAAGGTAAATCTTATCAAAAGGTTTTAATTGCACTGATATGCTTCCCTCTTTAGCAGGCTAAGCTTTGCTCTAAATATGCACATTACATAAACATACAAGATAAATGTCTTGCCCTCCCTAAATCATTCATTTATTAGTAAATAGGATTGATATTGGCAATATTTTGATAAATTTTATTGTAGGCATCGCAGATTTTTATTAGCTAGAAGTTCTTTTCATAACTAAAATAAATGTATTAAGTTTTCTTACTGTAATGTAGATACAAGGGTGTAGCATATAGAAATTTTAAAGTCTACTTTGCAGTTGTTATAGTGTCATTTTTCAAATTTTTTTCAGATGGATCTGTGGATGCTGAACGCAGCATTGTGACAGACCTGGTCAGTCAAATGGATCCCCATGGAAGGAGGACAATATTTGTTTTGACCAAAGTAGACCTGGCAGAAAAAAACGTGGCTAGTCCAAGCAGGGTGAGGGCAAGTTCTTCATTGTGAAAGAACAGATTCTTTGTATAAGCTTCAGCTATGATAGGGACTGGTGATAAAAGCAAAAACATACAGCAAACAAAAACTTGTAGAATACTTTAGTGGGATTTTTCTTCTCATTAAAAACAAAGTATTAGAAAGTTAAAGTAAATTACTTAAGTGCAATTTTGAGGTTTAAGTAAAATTCCATAATTTCAGTTTGTTTGTTTCAAAAATTCTTAGAAAACTATTAATGCTGCTTACTCTAATTTAAATAATCTTATATGCCGATGATCATTAACCACTTATTAATTAACCACAAATTAATAATGATTGTGGTGTTTCTTTTCTAAAAAAATTTTTTTTAAGTTAATGTTTATAAAGTAGTGTAGGCCTAGTGACACTATAGATTCCTTCTGGACATTATGTATACATTTTTTTGTTGGTTTTTTTTTTCTTTTTTTTTTGCAAACAAACATTACCTTTCCTAACTGATCAAAGACTATGAAGCAGATTTTTATAATACGGAAGGCAATGGGTTGGTCTCGGGCCTCACAGTTGTTATCCATACTCCACCACCAAGCTGTGTTGTCCTTGGGCAAATCTTGTTACTTCTCTGCATCTAGTTAGTGCATAATCCATCCTATTAGTCTAGCTGATCTCTAGGGTCATTTTCATTTCTAAAATTCTGCAGCTTTATACATCTTTATACATGGGGTTCAGTGTCCCTCTTTCTCCTCTAACAATGAGAAAGTTTTATTTCAACATGACATTGTAACTCTTACTAGGGAGCAAGTCATGACTTAGAGCGAGTTCTTTGCTTAGTTCTAAAAGCAGAAGTCAGTGATTGAAAATATAGGGTCTGTAGCCAGATTGCTTGGTTTCAAATGCTGGCTCTACTCTTTGCTAGCTGTATAATGTTGGGTAAATTTTTAAACTCTTTTTAGTGCTTTTGGCTTCCTCATCTGTTGGAATGAAGATATTAATGGTACTATCTCATAAGTTGCAAAGATTTAATGAGTTAAATATTTGTTGTGAAGTGGTTAAATAGTGCTTGGCACTGTCTTATATACATGATGGCTGTCATCTGTTATATCTTGATCCCCCATAGAACAACTTAAGGTATAAGTACCCATCCCTTGTGCTACTGCTTAGAATTTCTCTCCTTCCCACCTGAAACTTGCTGCGTGTGCCTCTTGTGCTGTGTTCCCAAGATAGACCACCCCAGAGTTTACCAATTCCATAGAAGGACTCACAAGACTCAGCACATAGTCATTCTTACACCAGCATCTGTGAACAGTGATTAGATACAAAGAAGAATCCCAAAAAGCAAAAGTACAAGAGATGGTATCTGGAGGAAACCAGGTTCAGGTTTCCAAGAGCCCTCTCCCGGGAGAGTCCTGAAGGAAACACTTAATCCCTCCAGCAACAAGTTTCTCTTGAGAGACTCAACACCTAAGGTTTTTACTGGGGGCTGTTCATGTAGGCCCCCTCAAGTACCAAAATTCCAGACGCCCAAAGGAAAGCAGATGTTCAGCAGAAACCACATTACTCACACAATGAGCCACTCTTGCAGGGAAAGTTTTGTTTCAATGTGGGAATTGTTTACCAGTGAGGTCCTCGGATGCCGGCCAAGGACGAACAGGCCTTTCTAAGGACCGCAGTCTCATGCCTGCTCTGTTAACTCTTCTCTGCACAGCCTCCATGACCTTTGCATTGCCATGTTTTGAGGGGCAGGGCCTGCTGTGATGGTGCTGGTCCTGGTATGAAGACAAGTAGAAACAAAGTGGAAGGAAATTCTGTGCCTTCTTCCCATGTCCCTTCATTTCTTTCATTCCTTTCCCCTCTTCCCTAGGATAGTAAGTTTGTATTTCTTTTGAAGTGCAGTTAAGTTTTCTATCAATCCTTTTTTATACCAAAGAGGCAGCATTAGCTCAGGGGTGTAACTTGTCTTGAAGGAGTGATTCTTCCTGTAGTGTTAATGTGAATGGGCTTCTGGGAGCAGAACCTTCAGTTGTGTGAATGATAGATCTCTATGTAAATATGCATTTTTCTGGGGACAGAGTTTATAGTTTTTACTACATTTAGAAAAGGGTTTTTGACCCTAAAAGAGATGAGAGCCAATGGATCCCAATATTTTTAAAAGTAATATAAGACTGTCCCACCTTGTTTAGAATTTATCTATTTGAAGAAAGTATAGGGAAATAATCATCACAGCTGCCATTTATCGAGGGCCTCTGCATGCCTGGCACTGTGGTACGTATCGTAGTGCTGCAGAGAATCTTCTCAACAGTCATTTTGAAAAAAGCGGGGCACCTGGGTGGCTCAGTGGGTTAAAGCCTCTGCCTTCGGCTTGGGTCGTGGTCCCAGGGTCCTGGGATCGAGCCCCATATTGGGCTCTCTGCTCAGCATGGAGCCTGCTTCCTCCTCTCTCTCTCTCTGCCTACTTCTCTGCCTACTTATGATCTCTGTCTGTCAAATAAATAAAATCTAAAAAAAAAAAAAAGTAAGTAGCTTCTTCAGGCCTTGTAGCTAGTAAGTGGTAGAATTGAAATTGAACTAAGGCCTGACTCCACTGCACATCATTCCAGGTTTTACTAATGCATCTTAGGTCTTAATAATGTATCTTTTAGTGTAATGAAATTAAATACATTCATTTTTTTCCCTCAAATAGCAGTTGAGAACCATTTTAACACTTTTGTACAGATTTATATATTTCACCGAACATATATGTATGCAGCATTATTAAATTTTCTTTTTGAATAGTATGTTGTACTTTAAAAAATTACATAAACATATATCTCACATTTATTTCCCATGTTTAAAAATAGATTCAGCAGATTATTGAAGGAAAACTCTTCCCAATGAAAGCTCTGGGTTATTTTGCTGTTGTAACAGGAAAAGGTATGCAAAGAGGTATTATTATATAATTTAAGTTTTTCTTGTTTTCAAATAAAATTAATTTTCTTAGACCTCCATCATCTTTCCCTAGGAAACAGCTCTGAAAGCATTGAAGCTATAAGAGAATATGAAGAAGAATTTTTTCAAAATTCAAAACTCTTAAAGTAGGTATATGGTTTAAATATTTTAAAATTTTATACTGAGGAAGTAGCTTAAACTGTTTTCACTTAAAACATTTGTTTTATAGCTGTTAGTTTAACATTGAATTTCCAGAATTTTTCCCAAATAACGATCTCTATCTAAAAGGCAAGTCCTTGGGGCGCCTGGGTGGCTCAGCGGGTTAAAGCCTCTGCCTTCAGCCCAGGTCATGATCCCAGGGTCCTGGGATCGAGCCCCACATCGGGCTCTCTGCTCAGTGCAGAGCCTGCTTCTCTCTCTCTCTGCCTGCCTCTCTGCCTACTTGTGCTTCTCTCTCTCTCTGCCTGCCTCTCTGCCTACTTGTGTTCTCTATCAAATAAATAAATAAAATCTTTAAAAAAAATAAAAAAATAAAAGGCAAGTCCTCAAGCTACTCAGAATGAGAAGCAGCTTATCACCTGGTACAACACATGCTTGTGTGATAAACTGCCCCTTGGATTGTGGGCACTGAACGATAACACAGACACCTCTTTAGTTTTATTTATGAAGTGATATTTAAAAACAATACTTAACATTTTTATTTATCTTTTAAAGAAACACATCTTGTATTTTATATTTATTTTCCTTCTGTCTTTCTCTCTCTCTTTTTTCTTCTTTTCTCTTCTCTTCTCTTTTTTTTCTCTCATAAATAAGTAAGTACCCTGCCCCTGATGTGGATATCAAACTCACAGTAAGATTCCCCTGCCCTTGGGGCGCCTGGGTGGCTCAGTGGATTAAAGCCGCTGCCTTCGGCTCAGGTCATGATCCCAGGGTCCTGGGATCGAGCCCCACATCGGGCTCTCTGCTCAGCAGGAAGCCTGCTTCCTCCTCTCTCTCTGCCTGCCTCTCTGCCTATTTGTGATCTCTGCCTGTCAAATAAATAAATAAAATCTTTTAAAAAAAAAAAAAAAAAAAAAGATTCGCCTGCCCTGGGGCACCTGCGTGGCTCAGTGGGGTAAAGCCTCTGCCTTGGGCTCACATCATGATCCCAGGGTCCTGCATTGGGCTCTCTGCTTGCTAGGGAGCCTGCTTCCTCCTCTCTGTCTCTCTCTCTCTGCCTGCCTCTCGCCTCTCTGCCTACTTGTGATCAATCAATCTCTCTCTCTCTCTCTCTCTCTGTCAAATAAATAAATAAATAAATCTTAAAAAAAAAAAAAAAAAAAGATTTGCCTGCCTACCAGAGTGCCTGGGGGATTCAGTCGGTTCAGCATCTGACTCTTGATTTTGTCTCAGGTCAGGATCTTGGGGTTGTGGGATTGACCCCTGTGTTGGGCTTTGCACTTAGTGGGGAGTCTGCTTGAGATTCTCTCTGTCTTCCCCCTGCCCTTCCCCCTGCCCCTCCCCTTGCTTGCGCCCATGCGCACGCTCTCTCTCAATAAATAAATAAATAAAGTGTTGTTTTATTGTTTCAAGATTTTATGTATTATTTGAGAGAGAGTGGGGCAAGCAGGGGGAGGATCAGAGGGAAAGGGACAAGCAGACTTTGTGCTGAGCACAGAGCCCAACATCAGGCTCAATCTAATGACCCCAAGATCATGACCTGAGCTGAAACCAAGAGTCAGACAGTTAACCAACTGAGCCACCCAGGCATCCCTAAATAAATAAAATCTTTAAAAAAAAAAGAGTTGCATGCTGAGCCATCCAAGTGCGCTCAACAATTACATTTTGAGTACACATACTTGGTTCTCTTTCAGTATTGGGGAAAGTTGGAGTGGGGGATGAGGATGTCAAAGGGATAGCCCTAAGTAAATATTGACAGAAAATAACAGAAAGTAAGATCCGGACAGAGAAACAAAAAGGAAGAGTTCAGGGACAACTGAATTATATTAAAAATTATATAGAGAGTCTCTAAAAATGGCAATGTATATTTGTGTCTGTATTAGTGTAGTAAGTCAAGATAGCTCTTGAAAACGTAGTCTTGAGTATTATCTGTGGGTACTAGAGCTGACAAGTATATGGAACTTTAAGCTGTCCAACATGATAGTCACTAGCCTCACGTGGTTATTTAAATTTGAATTAGTTAACTTCAAGGAATTTTAGATTTCTGTTTCTCAGTCACACCAGCCATACATTCCCCATGCACTTAGTAGCTCCCATGTGGGTAGCTCAGACAGAGGACATTTTCTGCATCATAGAAGGTTTTATTGAACAGCGCCAGTATAAAATATGAGAGTCACTATTCTCATTATATTATAACAAGCACATTTTCAAACCTGGTGAGAGTGTTGTCCTTTTTGCCATTTTTATGTACATAGCTCTTGTTATTTTTTAATAGGACAAGCATGCTGAAGGCACACCAAGTGACTACAAGAAATTTAAGCCTAGCTGTTTCAGACTGCTTTTGGAAAATGGTACGAGAATCGGTTGAGCAGCAGGCGGATAGTTTCAAAGGTAAGTTAACAACTTTAGACATTTCTTTAATTGGCAGTCTTAAGTATCCAGCAGATTCTTTATTCCCTAAACAGTTGCTTTTTAGCTCATTGTTTATTAGCTAGCATGTGGAAAATGGGAAGAATAGAAATTTTCAGTTGTTCAAGAACACTTTCTCCTTCAGAGGAAACATCGCAAGGAACACTTTGCAGAGTTTAAACAGAGTAAAAAGTTTGCAGTAGTGTTTGGGAGAAAGCTTAGTAAACTAGAGAGGACTCAAGAGGGGAATGGTGTTGGAGGCAGAGCAGCCTCTGCTTCAGCTCTGTTGTCCTAGTTCCTGAAGCCCACACTTTCCGGCTCTGTGGCTTTGTTTCCATAGTTTCATTTGACGGGAGTGTACTTTCCTTCCCTTTTCCCACTTGGGAATTCTACCTGCTTAGTCCCTCAGCAACCCTATGAGTATTGTTATTGTTCCCATTTTACAGAAGAGGAAACTGGGACACCAGAGTAACTTACCTAGGTGATGCACTCAGTATCACACACAATAAATAATAGACCCAAGATTTGAATCATTGTGATGTGACTCCAGAGTCCATGCCTTAGCAGCTGTGCTAAGCTTTTTCAGCTCTATGCTGTGTGGATTGAAGATGGAGAAGCAAGTCAAGAAGATTGGTTTGGAAAACTGTTGCAATAGTGAGATTCTGAGGTGTTGAGAGCCAGAATACTCAGGAGCAGTAGATACACACCAGAAATTCAGTTAGTACAGAGATAAGTCAGGTCACCTTTAACCACTGCAGCTGGATAGAAAGAGAATCCTGAAACTGGAACGTCTTTCCTTCTTCCTTAGCAACACGTTTTAACCTTGAAACTGAGTGGAAGAATAACTATCCTCGCCTGCGAGAACTTGACCGGGTAATGTTTGTGTGCCTCATGTATTTTGCATATGGCTTGTTTAATATTGTGCTCCAACAGAATTTATGTTGATGAGCAAAGTCTGGTAAGCCACACTGCTTTGGTTTTGACCATAGCATTACTAATTTAGAGCTGCAAGAATACAGTCTCTGTATAAATGCAAGAGTGCAGTTCTCTTCTATAATAATTTTGAATTATTTAGCACATAATATTAAAAAATAATTTTAGATCCTAAGTTGCTAAAGCAAGTGTTTAAAAACACTGAAAAAGTGAGGAACATTTCTTTAAAGGTCTTTAGAGAATATATATGTGTAATGTAAACTTTTAAAAATTATACATCAACTTTTTTACCTTTTCAGTATTTACCATGGAGAAATATACTCTAATTTAGTGGGACTTAAATATTGTTTTTTTTTTTTTATTTTAAAATGTTATGTGTTGTAAAACACTGCATCAGTTTATTAACGCTAATAGACTAAATTAATATGTATTGATATTTTCATGTAACACTTGTTACATGAAAAAATACACTCAGAATTGAGTGAGTAAGATAGATATCTGTATCCATGTCTTTGTTCTTATCTGTCTACTGGTATTCCTAAAAAAGAGTAGGAGAGAAGAACATTACTTGCTGGTCATGCATGCTTCAGACGTAATCTAACCCTACTAGCCTGTCAGAGGCCTTCTTTTTAGTTATCTCTGAAATTCACATCAGGGCAGATTAATCTTATGAAAATCTTACTTACTTGTATCTTTATTATCTAGAATGAACTATTTGAAAAAGCAAAAAATGAAATCCTCGATGAAGTTATCAGTCTGAGCCAGGTTACACCAAAACATTGGTGAGTATTTGACCTTTTCTCAAAGATTTTACTACATGGATTATAATGAAATATTAAAATTTAGATAAATCAGTGATTTATTGTAGCCTTGGCTCATCCCCCCAAACAGTAAATAGCATAAAAGTATTTCTTTTTGCAAAATCTAACTACTATGGTTGTCTAACTAATTTTTTTTAAAAAAGGCTATTTTGGGACACCTGGGTGGCTCAGTTGGTTAAGCCGCTGCCTTTGGCTCAGGTCATGATCCTGGAGTCCTGGGACTGAGTCCCGCATCGGGCTCCTTGCTCGGCAGGGCGCCTGTTTCTCTTGCTGCCTCTGCCTGCCTCTCTGCCTGCTTGTGTGTACTCTCTCTGGCAAATAAATAAAATCTTTAAAAAAAAAAAAAAGGCTATTTCAACTGAACTCTCAGGAAAATACTTATATGGCTTCTCCCAAACTAATTTCTACTGTAAGATAATACTACAACATACAAAAAACATTCTGCTTACTGAAAGTGGTCAGTCTTAAATATAATAAATTATATATTTTTTAAGTATCTTTCAGAAAAGGTATTCTGAAAAATTGCTTTCTGCATGGTCCTTTTAAATCTTAATTTGTCTTGGACTTCTTTTAACCATGTAAAAATTTTGATTTCTGTCCAAGTCCTTTAGGCAAAAGTTGCATCAAGTTGTGTATTATATAAAGATTAGTCTATCAAGGGCTGCCTGGGTGGCTCGATGGGTTAAGCCTCTGCCTTCGGCTCAGGTCGTGATCTCAGGGTCCTGAGATCAAGTCCCGCATCGGGCTCTCTGCTAGGCAGGGAGCCTGCTTCCTTCTCTCTCTCTCTCTCTCTCTCTCTTTCTCTCTGCTTGCCTCTCTGCCTACTTGTGATCTCTCTCTGTCAAATAAGTAAAATCTTTAAAAAAAAAAAAAAAGATTAGTCTATCAAAACTGGTTGTTCTTATAGGGGAAGGGAGGGAGAAATAAAACAAGGCAAAATCAGAGGAGACAAACCATAAGACACTCGTAATCATAGGAATCAAACTGGAGGGGCAGTGGGTGGAGAGATGGGGGAAGAGATGGGTGGTGGACATTAAGGAGGGCACGTGATATGAGCATAGGGTGATAGAATGATCACTGATTTCTGTCTCTGAAACTCAATACATTATATGTTATTTAACTGAATTTAAATAAAAAAATAAATTTTAAAAACCTTGTTGCTCTTGTTAGATTAATCACAGAGAACAAAACTATAGTGAAAACTAATTTGTAAAGGGAAAAGAATATGTATTTTCATGTTCTCATTTCTGAGTAAGAACAGTTGGTGCTTTTGGTAATACGTGCCTCATGTTTTGTACAAATCATATTTTAAGTTGAATTTTATTGGAGATTTAAAAAAATAGGTAAATGCATTATTTTGAAAAGTAGTCATGCAAATCTCTTTCGGGGCAAATTATCACCTTCTCATTATTTATTTATTTTTTTATTTTCATCTTCTATTTATATTTAAGTGAATTTTGGCACTCTTAAACTTGTTGGATATAGGGCACTGAAACCGAAATAGGTTCTGTGTACCTCAGGCAAGGTGTGTATACATAGCCTTGATTGTTTTTTTTGTGATCATATTTTAATTAACAAATTCCTTGTGCATGAATTATCTTTATGATGAAGTCTATAGCATTTTTAAGAATTTATCATTCTTGGACTAGAACTAAATGTTTTCTGTTCTTCGGTTTGCTCAGCTGAAGATCCAAATTGAGCCTAGAGAGTAGTGTCTAGTCCTTAAATTTGAGTTCAATATTCAGTATTATTAGTTTATTTAGTATTGTTAGTTTCCCCACATCAGTGACCTTTCTTCCTCTTCAAGGAGCCAAAGTTGGTCTGTTTCCAGTTTCTTCTCCATATCCCCAAAAGGATTCTTGATCTTACAGTCCAGCTTATCTTTGTTATTATTTGTATTTTAAGCCAGTTCTATGGCTTTCTGTAAGCTAATTAGCTTTTGAAATTGTAAGATACTGTGTGTGTGTGTGTATACACTCACACCATGCACACATGTGTACACAAAGAATGAATACCACTTGTCGTACTAGGTTGTATAAGGATAATGTAATGAAAAGTGATTTGTAAACTATTATAACTAATAATGCTGTTTATGGGAGAAAAATATGGTGCCTCTGTAAATTTCTGTCATCATCATGAAATGGGTGATTTTCTATGCCTGCATTAAAGAGAGCAATGGATATAGATGTCATTTATTTAACACACAGGTGGCTGAGGGGAATTCTGAAGGGATGAGAAGCCTGTATTTCCAGACTGCCTACTGATAAGGCAAGGGAAAGAAATAGGACATATGTCTGCTAGACATTTATTCTGTGAGCTGCTGGATCAGATGATTCTATATCTTTTCATCAGCGTTTTTTTTTTCCTGGACTCTGTAGCTTAACACAAACATAGATCAAAATAGCAGGTCCTAACTGGAAGTGTTCATACCACACTGAATTCAACTGCATTTTACCCAGAGCATTTTATTTTTGCGACATAGTTGTTACTGTCCTAAGTAGTATTTGTTGTTGTTGCATATGCCTTATGTGATATTTTAAGGTGGACTAAGATATTAATTATTTAACTACCAAGACTACTTGATGTATACTTTGTAATCTGGAAGCGGTATTACAAGTATTTTATATCCCAAACGTGATTGTTTATAATTTACTTATAGGTATTCTACTGTACTGTAACTGTGTTTTTAAAAAATTTGTTAGGGGTTTATATTTGACATATGATGCATTATAGGCAGAAATAGGCTCCCAACAATTTCATGTAATATACCTCATCAGGAATTGATTACAAACATTAAGCAGGAGATATTGGTATACCATTAACATTATGTGACCATTATTATAGCTTTATATGTTTTTCATAGTCATTTAGGAGGGTAGCTGGCTATATTGATAGAAATACACTTTTTAAAAAATGATGGTATGCATATAACTTTTGGTTAAAAGTGTTAAAGTTTATTTTGTTAAAAGAGTGAAAGGAAAATGGGAATGCACAGCTGAGTTCCCTAACTCAGAGTTGAGGAATTTTAAAAAATTTCTGATATCATAATTCTAGATTTAATGGGTAAAAGGTGTTAGGTAAAGGCAGTGACAGAAAATTGCAGAACCCAGGAGGTGAGAGCAAGCAAGATGACAAAAGTAGCTGAAGACTGTTACCTAGGCTTTAGCATAGGGGAGGCGAATAGCAGGAGATAAAACAGTAGATACAAATAAGATATAGATTATCAAGGGCCGTATAAGCCTTGTTTAGAAGCTTGGAATTTATCCTATGAGCACTGAAGGCCGCTGAATAACTTTAGGGCAGATTTGCGTTTTAGAAAGATCTTTGTACTAGGGATAGTGGAATGTTACGAAGAAGAGGGCAGTGAGCAAAGAAACAGTTGGCTGTTGAAATTATGTAGATGAGAGGTGATGGTGGCTCGAACATGAATAGTGGTTGTGCAGATGGAGAAGAGGAGACAGTTTTGAAATATCTGAGAAGTTACCTAGAAGGTAGAATTGATAGGATTTAGTGATTGGATGTATAGATAATGGAAAAATTAGCTAAACAGTGAGTACATTTTTATCTAGTCATTACATTAATGTGAATTTGTAGGAATAAAGATATATTTGACAAAGATGAACACGTAAGAATCTTCACTGTTGTTTTACTTATAAGTGTAAAAAAATTAAAAACTTGTGTTTTCTCTTTGAATTAACATATTTGATTTATTCATAGACTAGATTACTGTGATGCTGTTGAAAAATATAAGATGTTGGGGCACCTGGGTGGCTCAGTGGGTTAAAGCCTCTGCCTTCGGCTTGGGTCATGATCTCAGGGTCTTGGAATCGAGCCCCGCGTCAGGCTTTTTGCTTGGCGGGGAGCCTGCTTCCTCCTCTCTCTCGTTCTGTCTCTCTGCCTACTTGTGATCTCTGTCAAATAAATAAAATCTTTAAAAAAAAGAAGAAAGAAAAATATAAGATGTTGACATGGAAAACTGTATAATATGCTTTTAACTTTTAAAAAGTGTTTATAAATCAGTCTGTGTAATATGATCTACCTATGTAAACACACATATATTTATGTAAGCATTAAATGTTTTTATTGATAAATTAAGCTGTGAATTATACTACTAAAAGAGGAATTATGGAGGACTTTTTACATTTTCTGTATTAGTTGAAATTATAGAATGAGACCTCTGCTTTAAAACAAATTTCCATTTTGAAAAGTGTTTTCATTAAAATGGAGTAAAACAGAGGTAAAGTTCCTGGAGATAATGAGGGGAATACATAGAACTATAATGTTAAAGTTATATTTTGTGTATTTGTGGAATTTTACCTAAATGATAGCAAAGTGTAGAATAGCGAAGTCTACAGTCACATAACGTGTTAGGAAGTGTAAGTAAGGATGCATGTCAGGGTGGCAGACAGTGTAAGCACATGAGCTGGCCTTAGCACAGGGATTTTTGCGTGAGAGTTGAGGACTAATGGTCCAGAAGAAAGATTGTGGGATGAAGAGAACATGGCTTCCACTTCCTAACTGAGCAGCTTCCGGTCAGCAGAATGTAAGGACAACCACAGTCTGGAAGGGAGAGCCAGGAAAGGCTTGAGGATATAAGGAACAGGCAAAGAGTGAGAATGTAAAGTGGTTTGTTTGTTACGGAACAGAGTATAGGGGGCGCAGTAAACATGATTATGATGAAGGCAGGGGAGCAGGCGGAGTGTGGACAGAGGACAACAGCTTGGTGGTGAAAGGGGAGGTGAGGACTGGGGGGTGAGGATAGGTGACAGCAGCTACCTCTGGTGGGTTGGAAAGAGGCCTCCTATAAGAAAGTTACCATAGACTTGTCAGGATTTGATGGTCTGGAATTTTGTTATTATCTCCTTGAAAGGGTGTCTGAGATGTCAATTCTTGGCCCAGACTCCAGGGAAGAGATGACAGACCAAGTCTGTTCTGAGACAGGAGCAGCAAAAAGCTTGGTGGTCAGAGGCTGGATCCTGGCCTTTTGTTCATCTTTGAGAAATCTTTAATTTGTGTTTAAAGTTATATGAATATGAATTAAGTTGAAATTAATGAATAGGAGACCCTGAGAAGCTTTTTTTTCCAGTTTGCTCCTAAAAATCTCCCTGTCATTTTCTGTCATTAACACTGTTACTAAATTAACTTTGTCCTTCTGGCCCCCTGTGGTATATCCTTACCTCCTTACACTAACTCTTTGGTGTTCTGGTTGTCACTGAAAACAGACCTGAAAGTTAGCAAGGGGAAACCAGCAGCTAAGCTTATTGACTTAGTAAATTTGTTTTTACACAAGATGTTGAGTGAATAGAAGGGGTTTGGATAGAAGGGAGTGTTGACACTTCTCAACCAAGAAAATTGCAACTTGGCCTTTGGTCAGCTGTTTCTGCTACCCTGAGCCTTGTGGCTGCATAGTAGTGGGTTGAGATTACTCTTAAGACTGACCACTTTGGGGAGGCAGAGTGTTTTTTATGTTGTAGTATTATCTTATAGTAGAAATTTGTTTGGGAGAAGGCAAATAAATATTTTCTTAAGAGTTCAGGTTTTTTCCTTGAATTTTTTTTTTGTTTAGAGATCTTTGTTCTTCTAAGATGTCTTTAAGGCAGGAAGGATTCTCAACTTGATTATCCATCTTTTACATTGTTACCTTTATTTATCATGATGTGTTGGACAGTTTGACGTAGCAGTATCTGATAACATCTCTGTGCTTTGTGCTGTGGTCTGATAAATTGTTAAAATTACGCCAAGAAGTTCTCAGACTTGGTCTCCCCTTCACCATCAATATATATAAAGTATTTATTAATATTAGGCACATAAGCCCTTGAAAAGATGCTCAGAAGTATTAATCATTAGGGAAGTGCAGAACAAAACCACAGTGAGATACCACTGTAAACCTGGCAGAATGACTAACCATATCAAATGTTGGCAACATGTAGAGCATCTAGAACTCTCATACTCTGGTGGGAATGTAAAATAGTTTAACCATTTTGAAAAACAGTTTTGGCAGTACCATAAAAAGTTATTTGTATAATTACCATATGATACAGCTATTCCAATCCTAGATGTTTTACCCAAGAGGACCAGCAGTATGTGCCCATACAGTGAATGCTTGTAGCAGCTTTATTTGGAATAGCCAGTAATGGAAAGCAACCCAGATGTCCATTAACAGGTAAATAGATAAACCGATTCATATAGTGGAATACTACTCAGCAGTAAAAAGAAGTGAAACATTGATATACACAACAATGGATGAATCTCAAAATATGCTGAGTAAAAGAAGACAAACAAAATAGGAGTATGCTGTATGGTTGCATTTGTATACAGTTCTAGAAAATACAAGCTAATCTCTAGTAATAAAGTAGATACCGAGGCTAAAACTTTTGGAGATGATGGAGAAGTTCATTATGTTGATTATGGTGATTCACACAGGTGTGTTCATATTGTCAGCATTTTAAATATGTGCAATCTATTTTAAGTGAGTGATACTTCAATAAAGCTGTTTTTGAAAGCAAGGTTATGTTTAAATTTTGGTGTTTTTGAAACTTTTTTTTTTTAATTTCAGGGAAGAAATCCTTCAGCAGTCTTTATGGGAAAGAGTATCAACTCATGTGATTGAAAACATCTATCTTCCAGCTGCACAGACCATGAATTCAGGGACTTTTAATACAACAGTGGATATCAAGCTTAAACAGTGGACTGATAAACAGCTTCCTAATAAAGCAGTAGAGGTTAGGATATAATTTATTTAAATGGGTAAGAAGCATTATCTGAAGGGAGTAGGAGCTGTGAATTTTAGGTTTTATTCCCATCACAGCCATTGTCTCTCCTTTGGGTCATTATGCTCCATTTATTCTGTACTCCTCTTCTCTGTGGTGGGATTAACCTTAATGCTACTACTGGTGACTACCATTATAAAAATTTACTAATTGGTATGGTGCCTGAGAGTATTTGTTCTATTCCAAAGATAGCATATAACAAAACCAGCAAAATTTGCTCAAATGTGAAATGTTTTTAGCTTTTTCTCTGGATAAGGATTTCATAAGGAAAATGTTTAATGGATAAAGCATTTCATTTATTGATTTTCTGCAGAGCTCAGTTGTACTTAATCATTTCCTTAGTTTGGGTCCTGCCAGAAGGTTAGACTAGGAATTAAAAGAAAGTACCTTGAAGAATGCTTTTGTGTTACACATGGTCTCCCACTTAGTAACTGTGTGAGCTTTGGACTGGTTGCTTAAGCTTTTTTTTGACTGTACATTAGGGATGGTAATGTTGCCTACCTCACAGATTGTTATAAGAGCTAAATGATATGTGGGGCGCCTGGGTGGCTCAGTGGGTTAAGCCTTCGCCTTCGGCTCAGGTCATGATCCCAGAGTCCTGGGATTGAGCCCCGCATTGGGCTCTCTGCTCAGCGGGGAGCCTGCTTCTCCCCCTCCCTCTGCCTGCCACTCTGCCTACTTGTGATCTTTGCCTGTCAAATAAATAAATAAAATCTTAAAAAAAAAAAAAGTAAATGATATGTAAATGTATGTAACATATAAAATATTTAGACATATCTGGCTCACAGTAACTGCACAGTAAGTGCCAGCTGCTGTTATCTAAGTTGATCTGCCATACGTGTTACTCTGAAGAATGATTATTCTAGCAAAGACTCAGCGTGTCCTGTTCTTCTGTGTGAGGTTGCTCACAAAATTAGAATCAGTGTTAAAGATAATTTTATTTTTCATTTTCTTAAAAAGAAAGTGTCAACTTTTTAATTATTCGGGTGTGTTTCCCCCCCTTTCCTGTCCTGCTCTGCTCCTGGCTTCTTCACCTCTTTTCTCAGCTTCTTTAAGCTTTCTAAGCACTGACAGCTGTTTTTCCAAAGCTGCATAGAACTGACCCCTGTCAGTTCTCGACACATGTACTTCAAATAATGAGGGGGCTGCTGCCACCACTCCACTAGCTCTTCTCACAGCTGGCCTTGACATCTACCTGGCCCCTGTCCCATGGTAGGATATTGTCACATCCTAAGGCTCAGCAGGGAAATGGTCATTCTCTTTCCTGCTGCTTTCTCCCTTCATGGCTGAGTGTGGCAGAAAGATGTAGATCTGCTGAACTGTCAGGAAATACAGATTCTCACACCTCACTGGATATTTTTGGACAGTCACGTTGTTTATGCCCTGATTTCTTAATGTTTAAAATGAAGAGCGCTAATTAAAAAATACAACATCAACTAGCCCACTTAATCCTAAGTAGATTTAGTTCTTAGTTACTTTTGACACTGTGCTCTTACTTTCACTGGCCAGGTAATTATGAGTTAGCTATTAATATAAGTTGAATATTACTTACTTGGTATAAGTAATATTCAATGTGATTGAAGGTATTGATGCATTGGTTCATATATTTGCATAAAGGCAAAGATATGAAAAAGACTGGATCTTCACAATGATGTGAAGAAAATAAATTATTATGACATTGTAAACTTTGTACAGTAAGGAAGAAGCAGTCAAACTCACATGTTATACAGAATGAAACAATTAAGTGAACTAAGTGTGGTGGGTGATTGGAGTGCAAACCTATCTCAAGGGGGTAGCCCCAGTTCAGCTGCAGCTAGTGTTGTATGGGAACTCGGGTACAGTGCTCTCAGTTCAAGAGAGGCTGGAAACACAGGTTTTATATGAAGTCTATTTTTAGTGTTGGCTACTAATTTTTTAAAATTTAAAACACTGTATGTCAGAAAAAAGTGTCAGGACACCCACTCTATCCCACCAGCTACCAGTGTGAGTTTGTATTTGCCGCCTTAAAAAAAAAAACTGTGGTTTCATATGTGTTTTGTGACAAGCTGACTTACTACATCCGTTTGGCTTAAATTCACGTGTTTGTCATGTTACATATTAAAGTATGTAGTATAAATACAGCTTTTTTTCTTTTAAATCTAGGTTGCTTGGGAGACGCTACAAGAAGAATTTTCCCGCTTCATGACAGAACCAAAAGGGAAAGAGCATGATGACATATTTGATAAACTTAAAGAGGCTGTTAAGGAAGAAAGTATTAAACGCCACAAGTGGAATGATTTTGCGGAGGACAGCTTGGTACGTCATTTGATTATTATATTACATATATACATATACTTATTGATATATACTTATATACTTATATATATTATTGATATATACTTATATATATATACTTATATTTATATATTATTATATGTAATTATATATTACTATGTATTATATAATTTGATTATTCTATTATAATGTAATATTATAATTATATTACAATGTCATCCTCACAGTTTTATATAATTTCTCAAATTTATACTTAACAACAACTCAAATTTAGGCTTAACAACTGAAGTTGTTTTTATATGACTATTTCAATTAGGATATGCATTTAAAATAATGAGGAAAAGAAATAGTTTAACTGTCCGTAATCAGCCCTTTAACAATTCTCTGCTATTTGTTTCATGTCAAATTTCGCAATAAAAAGGCTTCTTTAAACTTTCACAAATTGTTGTAGACTAGCCATTACATGAGCCTGAACCACAGATGGCTCAGAGGATAGCTGCTTCTTATTTTTACCCTTGGGGGTAATGAAAGGTATTAGATGCATTGCTTTTCAGCGGATTTGAGTCATAAAATATTAGACTCCTAAAATAATGCTAATTACCACATGTTGAATGCTTAAAAGGTGCCAGAAACTCTATAATATATTTTCTAAGCACTATTTTATTTAGTTCTTAAGTAGTTTTATTATTGTCCTTGGCAAAGCTCAGACTCAAGCCCTGCTCTAATTACAAAGCCTGGCTCTTGACCTTCTCCAAATCCTCCGCCTCCAACAGATCTTTTGTTATGTAAAACGTTCACATCACCATAAACCTTGTTAATAAGCCCCTGCTCTGCTCAGACAGTTCCAAAGAGGTACCTTTGAAAGATAAGATAGAACAGTTTTCTAGAAAAATGCATATTTCACTGGGGGCTGGTTGTAATTACAATTTATTTTTAAGCAAGGGTTTGTCTTTGTGTTTGAAAGCTGTATTCATTCTTGTTAAATGCCTTTGAGACTAGCTTCCTGTGAGTGTCCTTTTTCATTCATTCATTCAAAAATTATAAAATTTAGAAATCAATTTTCTTATAATAACTCACATTTGCTTATAGTTGTCCAGACCTTTTAAGCTTCTCTCCTTTATACTTTTCAGTGATGTTAACAGTGAGACGGGTTGTTTTTCTCTTTTCTGAAGATGAGACATACAGATTATATGACAAAAAGGAGAGTAGGGAAGATCTGAATCATTAACTCTTGAGTTAATGATTGGGTTCTAGGCAGATTTTATGTAGTTACATGTATGATGTATCTCTATCTCACATAGATCATTTAATTTGGTATAGGAAAAAATCTTTTTTTTTTTTTTAAGATTTTATTTATTTATTTGACAGAGATTACAAGTAGACAGAGAAGCAGGCAGAGAGAGAGGAAGGGAAGCAGGCCCCCTGCTGAGCAGAGAGCCTGATGTGGGACTCGATCCCAGGACCTTGAGATCATGACCCGAGCCGAAGGCAGCGGCTCAACCCACTGAGCCACCCAGGCGCCCCGGTATAGGAAAAAATCTTCACTGTTTATTCTTTTGGAAGAAAGCTGACAAAATAGGCAGATAGTAGGACCCTCCTGTATTTGCGTGGGAACTACATACTTTTATGTTTTAGGTGTAGCTGTTATTTTGTATATTTGATAAGCTATCGATTTGAATAAAATTACTAAGATGATAAGGCATAGGGGTGCCTGGGTGGTTCAATGGATTAAGCCTCTGCCTTCGGCTTAGGTCATGATCTCAGGGTCCTGGGGTCATGACCTGAGCTGAAGGCAGAGGCTTAACCCACTGAGCCACCCAGGCACCCCTATACCTTCAGGCTCTCTGCTCTGAGGGGAGCCTGCTTCCCCCTCTCTCTCTGCCTGCTTCTCTGCCTGCTTGTGATCTGTCTCTGTCAAATAAATAAATAAAATGTTTTTTTTTTTAAAGATGGTAAGGCATAAATCAAATTAGCTGTTTCTCTTTCCTTGTCATTTCAGAGGGTTATTCAACACAATGCTTTAGAAGATCGTTCCATATCTGATAAACAGCAGTGGGATGCAGCTATTTATTTTATGGAAGAAGCTCTTCAAGCTCGTCTCAAAGATAGTAAGTAGGGACACAGGTTATTGAATTTTGAGTATTCCAGTGGTGAAGGAGTTAAGTCAACTTGATGAACATTAGTTTAAAAAAAAAAAAAAAAGATTTTCAGGGCGTCTAGGTGGCTCAGTGGGTTAAAGCCTCTGCCTTCAGCTCAGGTCATGATCCCAGGGTCCTGGATAGAGCCCAGGCTCTCTGCTCAGCAGGGAGCCTGCCTCCCCCTCCTCTCTCTGCCTGCCTCTCTGCCTACTTGTAATCTCTGTCTGTCAAATAAATAAATAAAATCTTTAAAAAAAAAAAAAGTTTTTAAAAAATAAAAGAAACCGACATTTCATAGTCTTTGTTGTTAATACTATAAATATTTTTGTGAGATTTTTCAGTCAACTGCTTAGTAACTACTGAAAATACTAAATAAACTGGACATATGTTTATATGTACTCATATTCTTAAACTATAAATTGAAGACTATTTTAGTGTTTGACTCTATGTTTATAGGAGCTTTACAAGCAACTGTACCTTTCATAGATTATAAACACATATAATTAAATTATTTCTTCTATATGTACCATATCAATCATGTAATCTTTTCATTTATTTCAACTGACTTTATATTGAGATAGCAGTTGGAAATAGTTAAGAAAACAAGACTATTATTAGTTAAAATTTATGTATTTGGTAAATGATTAAATTCTTGATGAATTAAAAACGTTTTTTAATTTTTCTAGCTGAAAACGCAATTGAAAACATGATAGGTCCAGATTGGAAAAAGAGGTGGTTGTACTGGAAGAACCGGACCCAAGAACAGGTTAAAACAAACATATCTCTGTGTTATGATATAATTTCATTTATTGTAATTCAGGTATTAAAATACAGGTTTTCCATGCCTCCAGACCAAGCTTAATAATTTCAAATGTTTTACATCAGCCTTTCTAAACTATAATGAATCTTTAGAATAAATAGAAAACTACAAAAGAAAGTTGTTTTGGGGTTTTTTTTTAGGTTTTTGGTTTTTTTTTAAGTCAAGTAGCTGTGTTGTTAAAACGAAGAGAAAATGAACCATGCCCCTTTTGTGGTAGATTACTTTGTTCATTTCAATTCCCTGTTTGAGGTAAAGTGAAAATTAAAATTATGAACAGAAGTAAAAAATGACAAGGATTTCAGAGAATGTAGAGTGAATATGATTAGAATAAAAGCTGTAGTGACTTTTTTTGTTTTTTAAATTTAACCTCATCTGATATCAGTTACCTCTGGATTTTTCTGTTATTTTGCTGTTGTGTTCCCAAAATGGTATAAAAATTCAGATAGGAAGAGGAACTATAGAATTTGTTCATTCAGTAAATACTTAATGAGCACCTCAGAAGAATAAAACAGTAAAGGAAAGTAGAACGACAAATGAATGGAGGGAAGATGTACAGATCATTCAAGTCCCTATCCCCTACCATCTTTTTATTCCTTATCATTAGGGCTTCTTTTCCTATCTAGCAGTGAGTTTTATACCACATCTCATTCTTATGTTCATTCCTTAAACTGAAGAGAGAAAAGAGGGTATAAGAATGAAAATATGAAAGTGAAGGAAGTAATGAATAAGAAAAAGAGGCGGAATCCAATCTTCTTTCTTTCCTTCATTCTTTGAATCCATGTAATTAGAGAAAGGAGGCCAAGATATGGAAATATCAAGAGAAAAAATTTTAAAAATGGAAAATTACCAAATATCATGTCATTCCTATTTTTTTTGTTCTCATCTTAAATACAGAATTAAATTATATAATCAATACCCTACACATACACACACACACACATATATATTTTTTTTTTAGTTTCATCCATTTTTTGTTTCATAAGCTGTCCAATGTGAGTTCCAATTTGTCTTAAAAAAGTGAAGGGACAGTCTTCCTCTTCTTTTTTTCCTGAAAGGATTCTTGTGGAAAAATGAGTCATTAAGAGACTGGAGAGAAGCCAAGGAAGTGGACAGTTAGTGGTTGGATCATGCATGTTTTCAGGGAGCATCAGTTCTCTCTCTTAACACATGGGTTGAGAGGACGAAGTCTGTCCGAAGTTTTAGGAGATCCATCAGAGGTTTCTGATTTTAAGACTAGAAGAAGAATTGATTGAAAAGCACTGTCATGAGGCAGATAAACTTGGAAGAAAAATGGTGTCTGACCATCATGGCTAATGGGCAATTAGGCCTGAAGTCCCCAGAATTATCAGTGATGGCAGCTTGCCTCAGCAACTAGTGGCAAAAGTGCTTTAGTCAGTCACTCTCAGAGAGAAATAATTCTTAGTTGTAACTTATTTTTTCAGGAATTTGAACCCATATGGGATCCCTACAAGAGAAGTAGAAGAATTAGTTTTAGATTAATGCAGGGGGGGCGCCTGGGTGGCTCAGTGGGTTAAGCCGCTGCCTTCGGCTCAGGTCATGATCTCGCATCCCGGGATCGAGTCCCACAGAGCCCGCTTCCTCCTCTCTCTCCCTCTGCCTGCTTCTCTGCCTACTTGTGATCTCTGTCTGTCAAATAAATAAATAAAATCTTTAGATTAATGCAGGGATCTGTCGCCTAGGAGAGGGATGTGGAAAACCTTCAGAGAAGAGCCCCCTCAGGGTTTCAGGGCAGCATGTGTAAGACCCAGACTGACTTTAGAACAGAGGCTGTAACTGGAATTGTAGGGGCAGGGGCATCAGGACTGCCTGGGGAGGTATTTTTATGTGTTATGTTTCATTGTCTGTTTCAGAAGAAATCCCCTCCTGTCAGATTCACTGAACCAAGTTCTCATTCTCCAACCTTTTTATCCATCCTGCTCCCTGTTGAAAGCCACTATTCTAGACCTCATCCCTAGAGGCTACTGTGAGAAACAGATTCTGGAAGAGGTTGAGACTGTACCCATGTCTCACACTGCAAGTTTCAGTGGCTGTGTAACAATTCCTTCTGTCTTTTTGAATGACTGATTTAGCAGGAAAATTTGAGATTGTCCTGTGTTAAAGATGAGAAGTCTATGCTCTGAAAACTATTTTGTTCTTTTATGTTATTACATTTTCATTAGTTACTGGGGAAAAATCCATGCCATTGAAACATTCTCTCCTTGTCGGAGCTGAATTGTAGAGATCATCTTCAGGATGGATGGGAGAGTAGTGTTCTCATGAAGACCCACTGTGGTCAGGGGACGGGTGGACAGACGGAAGTGAAAACAGGACAAGAGTTAGGGAACATTATCTAACTTAGAGATTTCCTTCTTTCTTCAAACCACGAGCAGATGTTTAAGGAAACTGTAAAATTCTCTTCATTAAGTAATAGCTCTTATAAAGTATCATGTGTTAAGAGAATATTAATTAGTAGTTTCATTTATAAGCCAGTTATTTACATTTACATCTTACTCTTCTGTACTTAAATAGGGGCATAGTGCTGTCGGTGGTAGTAGTTTGTTGAGAATAATCGGTGAATATGAAGCTAGTTTCTTTTACTATGCAATTTTGAAAGGATTGAAGAAAAAGAATAACATAATTTGACACTGCATGAGTTTTATTTTCAAGTTTATCACTAGTATGTGTTTTCCTCCTTTGGTCATCAGACTGAACAATTATAGAGAAGGGATTGGAAGTACATTTAAGAATAATAGGCACCTTGGGGTGCCTGACTGGCTCAGTCCATACAGGTGCTACACTAGATCTCACGGTTGTAAGCTCAAGCCCCATGTTGGGTGTAGAGATTACTTAAAAATAAAGTCTTAGGTGTACCTGGGTTCAGTGAGTTAAGCGTCTGCCTTTGGCTCAGGTCATAATCCCAGGGTCCGGGATGGAGCCCCACATCAGACTCCCTGCTTAGCCAGGAGTCTGCTTCTCCCTCTCCCTCTGCCCCTGCCCTGCTTGTGCTCTCTCTCTCCTGCTTTGTCTCTCATGCCTGCTTGTTCTCACGCTCAAATAAATAAATAAAAATCTTTAAATAAATAAAATCTATATAAATAAATAAATAAAAATGAAATCTTAAAAAGGGAGGATAAGCACCTTGCAGAAGCAGTCTAAAGCACAATTTTTAATGAACAGACATTTTTTAAAAATCCCAACTGTGTATTTAATATTTATCAGAAAAGAAACATGTCAGCAGGTGCAAGTCCTTATAGTCCTCTAGTTCTTAGATACGAGGCATTAATAAAACATTATCTCCTCCCGTGTAGTCAGGGTACTTTTTCCTAGACTGATATTCCACGCTAAGGTCAAGAAGTAAGGTACCTGGTACTGTAACTATGACAATAAAACATTTCAGCAAAAGTAAAATATGTAACAGATAAAGGCTTTTTTTTTTTTTTTTTTTTTTTTGCCTCACCCAAGTTCAGCCCGTTGTTCATAAGCCAGAATACTGTGTTCTTTTTTGTTTCTTGTGTAGAGCTTGTGTCCCCTGTTGTGCAATAGCAATATATTTATTAAAATTTTTTATAAGTGTGCCAAAGGATGAACCATCTAAAATACAGTCCTCTTTTAAACAATTTTAAGTTTGTCCACAATGAAACCAAGAATGAATTGGAGAAGATGTTGAAGTGTAATGAGGAGCACCCAGCCTATCTGGCAAGTGATGAGATAACTACGGTCCGAAAGAACCTCGAATCCCGAGGAGTAGAAGTGGACCCAAGCTTGGTAATACCTATTGCTGATTTGCATGCACTTGCTTCCCTAATCTGTGTTTCTTGTGGTGAAATGTGACTACTACTTACGTGTTATTTGGGTATTTAACTGCTTGATTTGACCTTGGTCATGTGTACTTTTGTTGGCTCTAAAATGACTGTAAGAACAGTTGTAAGAACAGTCATTTTGACTGTTACAGAGCAGAGATGTAGTCTTGGTATTGCTTTCTTAAACATAATGCTTTAATTTGTAAGTGAGGAGATTAGATTTGAAAAAGTGACGTACCTGGGCAGGTTCAGCAGGGAGCTCTGGCAGGAGGGGGTGAGGCCCACCCACATCCCTACACCCCGTTCCACTGCTTCAGCTTGCAAAATACAAGTTCTACTTTGATACAGTTCTTTTTTATTTGTATTTTCTTAGTCCGGTGTACCTTAATCAGGTATGAGTAGGTTGAGAAAAAATAGAAGTGTTACAGTCTTATTAAACTGGATAGTGCCTTAGGGTTCTGTCTCATTTTCCTCATTCATAATAAGTAAGAGAATAAAAATAATTACAGTTCAGACTATGTTTTACTTACCTTCGTGATGCTTATTTGGGAAATTTTTAAAAAATAACTCTCTGGGCCTGTGTGCCCCAGTTAGGGTGTAAGGGATTGAAATTTCATTTTAATATTAGCTTAAGTTAAGTGAAACACAATTAGAAAAATAATTCTAAGGAGAAAAATAATCGTACAAGAAATTTCAGAGCCACCCATTAATTCTTTCAGAGATTATCTACTATTTATGTTTCTGTACTTGAGAAATGAGTATACTTAATATATAAATTCCACCAGAGGTCAGAAGAAGAAAAGAAAGCAGATAAAACCCTTTATCTAGCATTATTTATAATTAAAAAATGAAATTAAAACTAATGATTACATGGAACTGTGAGTTGAATATAAATTTAATTTATCCACATTTGGACTTTGTCCACATATTAAGATAGGGACTGACTATATATCTTAATTTCTGTTTCTGAGCAGGAAAATCTCTGTTTTTTTCCAAGAGACATTTTGTTCCGGACACTTTATGAAACTATGAAATAGTTAGCAAAGTATAATGACAAGAATAGTAGATGGGCTAGATGTCAGAGGTGTGAATTCTAGCACAGTTTCATCCCATTCATTAGTAATAGTACCTTTAGTAACTAATATAATCTCTTTGAACTTCAACTTTCCTCATCTGCGGTATAATGTTGGTGATACTTGTTTTGCCTACTTAACATTATTACTGTCATGCTCAGAAAAGACAATGATATCAGAGAACCTTGAACACTACATAGTAATGACGTTAGCAGGGGTCATTTTGCTGTGGTAACAATGAAATGAAGTAATCAAAAAGGAAATACTGTTACATTGATGGACATGGTCTGAGATTGGCTTCCTAGTCCTAACTGTCCTTAGATTAGGCTCACCACCCCTTTTCCTGGGGGTTCCTTACCACTAACTAGGGGAGATGATAATCTCAACCCTATCTACTCTACAGGATGATTATATGAATATAATAACAATGCTTGTTAAAAAACACTGCATATTTGGAAGTACATAAACTGGTAAGGGGTCAGAGTAGTGGTAAATCTAATCTTTGTCTTAAAATATTTTTAATGGATAAAAATGTTGGTTAGAATAATAATATTACCATTAGTTTTAATTTTTTTTTTTGTAAGTAAACCTTTGGATGACTTTTCAGAATGTGTTTGGTTAATCTGCAGATTGTACAATAACTCTGTTTTTTTGTTTTCTTTTTTCATTTTAGATTAAGGATACTTGGCACCAAGTTTATAGAAGACACTTCTTAAAAACAGCTCTAAACCATTGTAACCTTTGTCGAAGAGGCTTTTACTACTACCAAAGGCATTTTGTAGATTCTGAGGTACGGTGTCCAAAAACAAGGGGAAATGCTTTTAGTGATCATTATTTAGATGCTTAAAAGTGAACTATAGCTTTTGCATTAGTTTTAAATCCTTTGATGTACTGGGGAAAGTAAGTGTGATTTATGAAGAATAACCTAACTCCTGTCTTTTCTAAGGTATTTCCAGTTTATATTTTACACACTATAAAATTTTGTATGCAGATAATGGGCTCCAAACCACTTTTTAAATTTTTTTTTTAAGAATTAACTTCTTGGGGCAGCTGGGTGGCTCAGTTAAGTGTCTGCCTTCAGCTCAGGTCATGATCTCAAGAGTTCAGTGATCAAGCCCCACTTTGGGCTCTCTGCTCAGCAGGCAGTCTGCTTCTGCCTCTCTGTCTGCCATTCCCCCTGCTTGTGCACTCGCTCTCTCTCTCTCTCTCTAATAAACCAATAAACAAAATTTTAAAAATTTTTTTGATGTTAGAAAATAATGCATTTTTATGTTTTATGTTAGGAAATAATGCATTCTTCTTCTGGAAATGCAATAAACAAATGTAAAAAAAATTCTTCTTGTGGAAAATCAATGAACAAATGTAAAAAAAATTGCAAAAGGAAATAGTCACCTATTTAAATATTCCCTATTAAGGAATAAGTCACTTATAATTTCCTGTCCTAGAAGTAATTTTAGTTAACATATTTATACATATATGTTCAATTCTTTCTATACTTAGTTGTGTGTGCATGTGTATGACATAGCAATCCCTTTGGATTGTGGAAATAAGACTGCAAAAACAATTTTTATTGTGCTTTTTCCTGTATTATATTGTAATTCTTCATATCATTAAAATCTCTTAATTATTTAAAAGGAGGGTATAAAGTTGTACTTTGTTTTATACCACGTTTCATAGAGTAACCCCTAGGTGGCAGCAGACGAATATATTTTGAGCATTTTCTTACAAGCAGAAATGCTTTTTAAATTACCCTTCTGAAAGGGCTCTCTTAATCAGTAACCTTATTTGAGACCCCTAAAATAAGAGCTTTTGCGTTTTCTACAGCTTAAAGTAAATTTGTATTTAAATATATCTATGTAAAAAGTGGAAAGTTGTTTGCATAATTGTTGAGGAGGCCTCTCTACAGAATAAGCTTCTTTCAAAACATATCATTAATTTATCTTTATATACAGCTGCATTTCAAAACTGGCTTGAGTGCAGAAAAGAGGTTAACCTAAGGGTATATTTAAGCTAACATGGATGTTAGCTGAAACTAAATAAAAATTAAGGGTAAATGCTACGAATTTCTACTTGTATATAATGTCATGAAATTCTCTACTTCCCAAATTTATTTGCTTTGTCATTGGAATCAAAACAAACCTCTGCTTGGGGTGGGGGGGTGTGGGTTGACACCAATTCATGCAAATGTTCTTGGATCTGTACAAAAAAGATTCAATGGCTTATATCTACAATAGGAATATATGTATTAGGTAAATATGAGGGGTTTTTTTTATTTAAGTTTAGGGTATAGGTACAACTTCAGTAGCCATATGTATTTATGATTGTGGTTTTCAATTTTAAATTTGCATCCAGTAATCTTAATTACCTAAATTTCAGCTGGAATGCAATGATGTCGTCCTCTTTTGGCGAATACAGCGCATGCTTGCTATCACTGCAAATACTTTGAGGCAGCAACTTACAAATACTGAAGGTAAGCCACAGAGGGACTGCTTGGTAATTCTAATATCAAAAAAATAGTAAAAAATCCTTTTTAATGGAAGGATATCAAAATACTTCTTTAAAAAATAGATTCATTAGGGGCACCTGGGTGTCTGAGTTGGTTAAGTCCCTGACTCTTGGTTTTGGCTCAGGTCATGATCTCAGGGTCATGAAATTGAGTCTGCTTGAAATTCTCTCTCTCCCTCTTCCTCTGACCCTCCCCACCCCACATGCACACTTTCTCTCTCTCAAATAAGTTAAAAATAAATTTTAAAGTAAAAATAGATTTGTTAGAAAAATTGAGAACTATAATCTGCCCTTAAAATATTAATGAAAATAAATCATAATTGGAAAAGATAGAAGTTAAAACATACCAGGAGTCTTCCTTCATACATAAAAACTGTTAGAAAGGGACTCCTAAGCATCACTTAAGTTTTTGGGAGAAATTCTCACTTCTTTAAAGTGTTAGGACTTGAGAATATGACTTCCTCTGAGAATATGTATTAGATTCCTGTTGGTGGATAAGTGTACTATGTAATAGGTACAGATTCTGCCTATAACTGTGAAAAGTCTGAACTCAATAGATCTAACATGATGAGAAAAATTGGAACTTACTCTCCAAATATTGCTAATTTATCATCCCCGTGCATTCATAAAAATGATGCCCTTCAAGTTTGTTTGTTTACTTTAAACAGTCAGGCGATTAGAGAAAAATGTGAAAGAGGTATTAGAAGATTTTGCTGAAGATAGCGAGAAGAAGGTAAAACTGCTCACTGGCAAACGAGTTCAGCTGGCTGAAGACCTCAGTAAGTAGTTCTTCCTGCCTTCCACTTACTACCTTTTCTCCTTCCACGTTTCCATTATTCGATCATCCATTTAATCGCAAACTGTAGAAAAGTACATACAAGAACTTTTTTTCTATGAACTATTTGAGAAAAAATTGCTGACCTGTATCCCCATCACTTTCAAGTACGTTAATGTATGTTTCTTAGAAACAAGATTTTCTTCTAGCAACCATCAGAATCAGGATATTGACACTGATACATCACTACATCTAATTTTCAGACCCTCTTCAAGTATCATGTGTCATCCTGGTATTGTCCTTCCATGTAGCAGGATGTTCCATGCTCAACCTGTACTTTCCTTGATCCAGCTTCTTTTTTTTTTTTTTTGAGAATGGTATTTAGAAATCAAGAGTTGGAAACTAAATACGCTGATTATGATTGGAATATCACTATTCCCAGACCCTCTCAATGGAAAGAGCTGTGGAACAGATTTTGCATGCATTCGTGTGTGTGCTTGTACACGCGCACGCACGCGTATGTATATGCACACGTGTACATGTATAGATACGCTTATGTATAGATAGATTACATGTATAGATACATATTTACATCTGTATTCCCAGTCATAGGTATATGTATTGAAAAATCCTAAGTTTACATTTTAATTCAGTAATACAGAGTTCATCCTAGTTTTCTCCTTTTTTCTGACAAGGAGAAATTTGGCTCCAAGTCTCCTTAATATATTTACTTCCTTTGATCAGTCTTCCTATATATAACCAAACTTGTCACTGTTCCCTTCATTGCACAGGCATCCTTTTCACCCAGTTCAGGCTTTAACCACCCGACTCCAGGCCACACCACAGTAACTTGCCCTGTGTTGACACTCTTTTCACTGAGCTCATGCTCTGGCATTGTGTACCAGGTGTATCCCCCTTCATCCTTCCCACCTCTTCCCCAGCAGCAGGACATCCTCCTCCCCCAAAGCCAGGCCATGCTTTTTTGGAGGACACCCTCTTCATCCTACATGTGCTCCTGTACTGTGCACCACACCGGACTGCCCTCCTGCAGAGATAGTCCCCTCACTACTAGGTCAAGCCACCAGCACTCCCACATGAACACCCTCTTCTGCCAGATTGGGCTTTAACAACTATGCTAGACCCACAAGGCTTTCCCTTCCATCACCACTTCCCCACCCCCAACCTGGCTTGGCCTTCTTGATCACCTTGTCTCTTTGTTTGGGGGGAATATTTGGTTGTCTCTGAACGCTAGTCAGTTCCTAGCTTTAAGGATTGCATATTAAGGGGTGCCTGGGTGGCTTAGTGGGTTAAAGCCTCTGCCTTCGGCTCAGGTCATGATCCTGGGGTCCTGGGATCGAGCCCCGCGTCCGGCTCTCTGCTCAGCGGGGAGCCTGCTTCCCTTCCTCTCTCTCTGCCTGTCTCTGCCTCTGATCTCAGTCTGTCAAATAAATAAATAAAAATATTTTAAAAAAAAAAAAAAAGGATTGCATATTAAGATTTATTTAGATCCTCGAGAAACTGAGGCAATCCGTGAAAGAGTAATATTAAATAAAAATAAAAATACTGAGGTTGGTGCTTCCATTTGAGCTTACCTTGGTACAACTTTCCCTCATTAATTTTATGAAACTAAGTATTTTTCCTTAAATTTAGTCTTAGGAGTTTTCTGATATCTAAGAGAAAGCAGATACTAAATAGAAAGAAGTTCTTCACATTTGAAAACCATTTCTAATCTGAACTTAGGTCACTACAATATGCTCCCTAAAATAACCAAGAGAAACCAGCAGTTTTCCTGTTTAACACCCAGTGCCTCAGCAGCACGCTTTTCCACCGCCGTTGCCTCCTCAGCTCGTCATTTGTTCTCTCTTCTATCCTTTTTCTTCCCTTAAATAATTTTTTTTAAACGTATTTCATTTTAGCCTTTATTTTCATTTTCTGCTGCTTTTTTTTAAGTGTCTTTCTGTCACTTTATCGAATAATTAAGATTGTGCTAACTTGTAGATCTGTGTTTGTGAACTGCCTTTCACTAGCTGTGTTACCTTAAGCAGGGTATCTCTCAGAGCCCTAGCCCCTTTGTTTATAAAAATGATTCCAGTAGTTACTATATTGCTTGGAGGGGCTTTGGGAGAATTACTTCAAAAACCACTTGCAAGTCCCTTCTTCACAGTTTTATGATTCGTTAGTGCTGTTACAGGAAGAGGTGTGTCAGTGTTCCAATGTGTGCAAATAATTTCTTTCGTATCCTTCAGGACATGGTTATCAGACAGCAAGATACTTCTTTGTATTTCACCAGCATATATAATTTTAAGTAATTAAAAATAATGTGTCTTTTCTCATATTTTGTAGGAGAGCTTTATATAATAACCCCATTACTTTCCAGGCCCAATTTGATTATTTCAAGAAAGTGAATTGCTAACACAGATTTGTACCCTGTCAAGCGAAGTCTTAATGTTATCCTGCTCGTCTTCCTGAGAAAATACTTTATGACTCCCTTGAAATGATTTACTGTTTTTGTACATATAAAATTATGGTCGTGTTAATGTACCAAATAACGTCCTTGCAAGTGTTTCACCAGTGACTCAGATTCATCATTCACCCTGAAGGAGCAGATGAGCCATGACGTTATCTGTTAGTTGGAAAAGACTCTTGGGAGTACCTTTTCCACACTTTTTTATCTTTAGCGTAACACTTGGGAATATGGTCATGGATCCTTTTAGCCAGAAAACTTTTAAAGTTTTAACAGTAACTACTGTATTACTTGGATCAGAGTTTTTCATATATAGCGTATTCAGTTAGAATATCGTATGTTGATGGAATTTAGAGAAGGGAAAATTGTCAAACAAGCTTTTACTACAATTTCAAAATAGTACAGGGGTAGAGTGTTGTGGAGTTTGGGAAAGTTTGGTGCATCATATTTTTTGCTAGTCTTACTAAACTTGCTCGATTTTAAATGCTTTCACCACTTCCTTTCCTTTGGAGATTCACCAACTGATTGTCCTGAGTTAGGAGGGTCAAAGAAATTAAAAAGAGCCTACCCCTTCTAGTGTCAAGAACAGAAGTCATACATAGGAAACAGGACTCTTTGGAGAGGTGGTGGATTCCATAGCTGGAACAAGAAAAGATTAGGATGAACCCGGAGCATCCGAAGATGACAGAAGAAGGAAGTGGTTGAAGGATGATGGGGACATGTCAGCAAGGTGCAAAAGCCAGCTTCAGAAGGCTCCCGCTAGCCAAACTAGGACAATTGAGGTAGCAAAAGAAATAATGACAAATACTAACTGTAACCCACTGAATAAAATAGGATTCCATAAGTTGATAATTATATAAATGAATAAAATGGATTATATAGATAAATGAACAAAATTAGTGATGAGGAATGGGGTGGTTGTATAATCACACAAAATAGCTCCTCACAAAATAATTGAAAAAGGAAAAGGAGTAACTTTACAATGGAGAAACCTGGCAATGACCACTTTAATCAAGTTGTCAAAGTTAATATTAATATTATCAGTACTGGCCAAATTAGAACTGTGTGCCACCTTGTGGAATGCAGTAAAAAAAAATGCCAAACATTACTTCTTGGATATTTTTACCAAAGGATGTGTAACTTAAATCCAATCATGAAGATTCATTAGAGAAATCCAAATTGAGGCACAGTTTATAGAATAACTGGCCTATAATCTTCAAATGTATCAAGATCATGAGAAACAAAATAGTGAGGAAGTACTTCAGGTTGAAAGAGACTAAAGAATGAAAACAAAATGCAGTGCTCGCTTCAGCAGCACATATACTGAAAACAAAATGCAGTGTGTAATCCCGAACCTAATTTTGTTGCTCTACAGGATGTTATTGGGATGTTGTTAGATGTTATTGGGACAGTTGGTAAAACTTGAATGGGGTGTTACATGGTAATGATACATCAGTGTAAATTTTTTAAATTTTGATTGTAAAATTGGGATTATTGGGGCGCCTGGGTGGCTCAGTGGGTTAAAGCCTCTGCCTTCGGTTCAGGTCATGATCCCAGGGTTCTGGGATCGAGCCCCACATCAGGCTCTCTGCTCAGCGGGGAGCTTGTTTCCCCCTTTCTCTCTGCCTACTTACTTATGATCTCTGTCAAAAATTAAATAAAATCTTGTTTTAAAAAATAAATAAATAAATAAAATGAAATTGGGATTATTTAGGAAGATAATCTGCATTTGTAGCAAATACACAATACAATATTTGGGCTTTATGGGATGTAGTGACAGTAAATTATTCAGGAAAAATATTCTTTTTAGTGTTCTTCTAACTTTTCTCCATATCTGAAATAATTTTTACATAAAAAAGGGTATGAAATGGTTTAATTTTATTTTTATAACTGGATTTGTTTGTATAAATGGATCATGGTCAGATGAAAATAATTTAGAGAAAATGACAGTTTTAAAAATATGAACTCTGAATGTGTTGAAAGGCTTAGTTACCTCCTAGACATTTTTTTTTTCTTTTTTACATAGGCTCCACGTCCAGCGTGGGGCTTGAACTCATGACCCTGAGACCAAAAGTCACATGTTCTACCAACTGAGCCAGCCAGGTACCCTACCTCCTGCATAGCTCATCTTTCCACCGTAATTCCTTATTTACAATATCTACTTCCACCTACAACTATTTAGTGTTGAAATACGCCCACTATGACCTTGATGAAATTCTTTTGACTTTGTAGCAAATTTTATTTCAAAGGATTTTTTGTGGATATTTAAATACAGTGTCAACTTAGATAAAATCCATTTGGATTCCTAGTAAAATTTGTAGTAATGTTTTCAATATATTTATTGAAACAGACTGTATTTTTAATGTTTTCTTTAAAGAGGGGAAGATTGGTATAGTTTTTTCATAAAATACTGTTTTATGATTTATAAAATCTATTTTATAATTGTCATCATATAAAACAATACTAACAACTCATAGATAATGTTAACATCTCATAGACATTTTGGAATTTGTTCTACCCCACGCTGGAAATGGAGTATTTGGGCACTGGTAACAATTGCTGTAATGTTGCTAAAGTGAGTTTCAGCAAAACAGCATGGAATTCTTTTATTATTTGTTATATGAATGTTGTATCAGTTGTTAACCAAGGTTATTGTGAGTTTTGGACCTTTATATCAAATTGCCTGGGATTTAGAGCTTAGGTTTCTTTCTAAATTCTTGTTCAGTAAATCCCGAATTTTCATTCTGTACGCAATCTAAGAATCATTGATACCAGGGAGTTAAGGGGGCATTACAAATCATTTAGATCCAAGATCTGTAGTCTTTCCCTTTTATTTTAAAATACATATCATTTTTATATCAGAACTTGAAACTGTTTATGATGAGTTAATTTTTGAATACTTTTCCTTTGCCAGATGTTAGTTAGATGTTAGATGTTAGTTGTGTGCCTTATATGCATTCTCATAGGTTCAGTCGTTTTGTTTTGTTTTGTTTTGTTAATTTTATAGATAAAGAAATGGAAGCCTAGGAACACATAGATAGTAGGTGGTAAAGCCAAGATTTGAGTCCCTGTCTTCAACTACTGTGCTGAATTAACTTGAGAACAAAACTCAAGCCTTTGAAAAATATAATTACACAAAACGTGGTCCTTTTCATTTGGAAGCTTATAGTTAACAGTGTCCTTTATGGAGTGCATCAGAAAAACATACATATTAGTGATTTAATATTTAAACTTTCAAATGATATGAAAACTTTGATAGAATTAGAACATCTAGATAAGGGAACACTAAAGTGTAAACCAAGACATTGACCAGGTTAAAGAAATTAATTTATGACTTGTAAACATGCTTCAAATTAATATCTATCAAATTCCACCAGAGTTAAGTAGTATGTACATTGCCCAAAATTCAGACACAGCTTTTCAAGATCCAGTTGTAACAGATAGAGCATGTTTACTTGAGCGTAAACATTGTTACTCCAAGATGAGGGGTTTTTTGTTTTTGTTTTTGTTTTTGGCCTGGGAGTGTTGAAATCTGTGTAACAGGCTTCAGTGTATTGCTTCCTGCTTCTTGTACTTTATACAAATTAAAGGTGTGCTTCAGTAAAAATGGAGTAACTTCGTATTTCCATCTCATTTACTAAGTGAAATGTGAAACAATGATAAACTCCTTTACTTGGGCTGCCATTGCTTTATACTTTATTTTATTTAATGATACAGTTTGATGTCCCTAATGTTTAAAATAGTACAGCTAATAGAGCCTAGCAGATTAGAATTTTCCAATATCCGCAGCTTTTTTCCTCCTGCAGTTAATTTGCTCTGCTGACTCCCTACGCGAGGTGGCAACAGCTGGCCTTTCACTGGAGCCCGGGGATTAGGGAGCAGGAATCACAGCAGCGTGCTCGGCCTCTTGCCTCTGTTGACTGTTCTTTATTGTTTGATGCCTGGGCATCTCCCAGACAGCCAGCAATTGTTTCTTAAAACTTAAAGTTTGTTTCTCTTGGGAGTATACAATGCTGGTGGGGCTTGTCTTTGTGTCTCTTCACTTTCCCAGTCTCCTCTTATAATCCATCCTGTGCTTTCTCTTGATAATTAAAAAGGAGCAAAGTTACCAGCTTTGTATCTTAGTGTGCATGAGATTCAGTTTTGGCTCTAAAAACTTAGATGGAAATTTTATTTTTCTCTGAGCTACCAGATATTCATTAGCAAATTATTTTTGGAGTGAAAATTTTGTTCATTATTAGCATACTAGCGTATTTTTGAAATTGTGTTGATAAAAAGGGCATGACAGCAGAGTGAACCAGTACTGCCATTTTAAAAGCTAAAATTGAAAGAGAAATGCACCATAGCTGCTTAAATTTTAAAAAGATCCTTTACTGGTACAGCATAGGCAATCAAGTCGATGGTATTATAATGGCACTGTATGGTGACAGATGGGAGCTGCATTTGTGGTGCACATAGAATACCAGACTTGTCTCACATCACTGAGTTGTACACCTGAAACTAATGTAACATTGCATGTCAGTTATACTTCAACTAAAAAATTTTTAAACTTTTTTTATTAGATCTAAAACATAATTCTAAGGGTGCCTGGGTGGCTCAGTCTGATAAGCAGCTGACTTATTTCGGCTCAGGTCATGATCTCAAGGTCTTGGGACCAAGCCCTAGAAGTTGGGCTCTGAACTCTGCAGGGAGTCCGCTCCAGGAGGATTCTCTCTCCCTCTTCCTCTGCCCCTCCCCCCATGCATGTATGCGCTCACTTGAGCTCTCTCTCTCTAAAATAAATCTTTATTGGGGCGCCTGGGTGGCTCAGTGGGTTAAAGCCTCTGCCTTCCCCTCAGGTCATGATCCCAGGGTCCTGGGATTGAGTCCCACATTGAACTCTCTTCTCCACAGGGAGCCTGCTTCTCCCTCTCTCTCTGCCTGCCTCTCTGCCTACTTGTGATCTCTGTCAAATAAATAAATAAAATCTTTAAATAAAATAAATCTTTTTTTTAAAAGACCACTGACATGAAAGAAAGAAAGCATAATTCTAAGTGTGTAAGGTAGTTAAGAAATACATCTTTGTGCTATGTTAAAACTTGAGTAAAAGATAGTCAGAACATATCTAGATGGAACCCTCAGCCAGAACAATACTGTTGTTCTTGATCTAGAAAGGAAGACTACTCGGATTTAATTTCTGTTGATTATTCCACGTTCCTAAACTTCTTCCACACCTGCCATATCCTCGAAGGCCATTATGGATGAAAATAGTGACTATGAAGTAGTGTGAGACTGAAAATTATCCTAAAAAATGATTATTATACTCAGAATCTGGAACTTAAAATTATGGAAAAGAGAACTCCTATTTAAAACTATTTGTCTAGCGGTAGGGCTCTGGCATGCAAATTTTAACAAGTCTCCATAGAGGATTTTTGCTGGGCACCACCACTACTAATCCTCCTGCCCCCAAGTCCATACTCTAGAAAATTCTAACTATTCACAGCATTAAAATTGTCTTTTTATTAACTGGGATAAAATTGATACTTATCTTCTTTTAGTAGAACCTTAGAAACCATGTGACTATTGAAAATTGGTAAGTTATTTGAACTCTGCCTGTAGTAGCATATTCATTTTGTGTCTGTTGATGTAACCAAAGAAAATAATTTTTTTTTTAAGATTGATTTATTTATTTGACAGAGAGAAAGAGATCACAAATAGGCAGAGAGGCAGGCAGAGAGAGTGGGTGGGGAGGCAGGCTCCCTGATGAGCAGAGAGCAGATTCGGGGCTGGATCCCAGGACCCTGAGATCATGACCAGAGCCAAAGGGAGAAAGGGAGAGGCTTAACCCACTAAGCCACCCAGATGCCCCAGAAAATGAATTTTAAAGGGATTTGAAAAGGGAACAGGTAGCATTGAATTGTAGAATTCTAGGTAAGTAGGCCTAGAAAGGCCTACTTTTTTTTTTCAAGGCACAATCATAGAGAATAGAGTAAGGTGCCCTGGAGAGAAAACATGAAGTATAAGGACCATAACCCGTTCAGTTTTACTTGTATCTGAATACTGTTACTTCATTTCTTTGGCCACTAATTGTAAGACCTCAGTACAGGTTTCTGATCTTTCCTGGCATTTAGCACATTTCTAAGCAGTCTTTTCCCTTTGTCTGTTTTTTATGTCTCTTCCTTCTTGCAGTCTGCCTTCTTGCAGACTATTACCACTTGCTCAACCAGGATTTTTCCTCCTCCCTACTTATTTGCCTTCCTCCAGTGATTGAAAACCTTACTGAGTTACTGCCAGTATTGTTTAATTGAGCAGAAGGCAGACTTCCCACTGTAGACAACAGTAGATCAACTGAAATAACCAGTTTAAAAAATAAAATTTGGTAGGGGTGCAGGGGGAGGCACCTGCATGACTCTTGTCAGTTAAGTGCCTGGCTTCTGCTCAGGTATGATCCCAGGACCCTGGGTTTCCTGGATCCTGGGTTTCCACTGGAGTTCCACATCCAGCTGCCTGCTCAGCAGGGAGCCTGCTTGTGAGGCACGCTCGCTCACTCTTTCAAATAAATAAATCTTTAAAAAATTTTTTCTTACCTGTTTTGATCTGTTCTGCTAAAGGGATTTGGTTCTTTCATAAATGCACCATATCTTGTATGATATATATTGTAAGCGTTCAGTGACTATTTAATCATGACCTTTTAATACAGATTCTTTATTAGCCTCCTCTTGGTCCTGGCTTAAAAAAGAGGAAGGAAGCTAACTCTTATCCTAAGGAATCTTTCTAACACTCTGTCCTGCCAGAAAGCTACCATATCATTTCGCTTGTAGAACAGCTTGCATTTGCTGTGTTCTCCCTGTCTCCACCCACCCACTCCCTTGCTGACATCTTGTGATACGGCTTTCATTCCTAATGAAACCACTTGCTTCTAGGTCACCAGTGATTTCCTAATTGCCAATCCATCCAATTTACAAAAAAAACTTTCATAATTTTTTAAGTTAATTGGAATTGCTTTCATTGTCTTTAACATTCGGGTACATTTTGTGTACTTTTTGGAATGTTTATTAGTAGAAATTAGTATATTTTTAAAAACGGAAAGATTGGAATGTTTCTCTTGTTGATACAGAGTAAGATAACTTCTTTCTGTTTTGTGTTACCAGTGTTTGAGTTCTTTAAGGCATGTTCAGGGTAAAAGTAGTTGAATTTTACATTTTGCCTTTGTGAAATATTTTTCATAGTAAGTGAAAATGACAGACTAAGGAAGATAGCGAAGGATTATTTTTACCTTGAGTCTGCACAGGTGAAGTAGACTTTGCTTTGTGTTATAGCGAGAGAGGGAGAGAGACAGACAGACAGACAACCAAAGAATAAAGTAATCCTCAGGGAGAGTCCTCTGTGTTAGAGAAGTAGTTATTTACACACAGAATTCACATGACAAGCCTGAGCGGTGTGCTTTCCAGGTTATTGATGGGAAAATCCAGACTCAAAATGGGGCATTTAGAATGAAGCACATTTTTCATGGCCTAAGTGTATCTTTTAAAGGCAACATTCAGGGGTATTGATAAATTGGTATATGATGAAAATGGTATTTACTTCTCTGTAATCTTATACAGGCTACTTACTGGTAGTGTTTTACTAGCAAGTGTATTCTTTTTGCCTTAAACTCACATTTTAGATTATTAAAAGTAAGAAAGATAAATAAATAAATAAATAAATAAATTTTGAAGTAGGTTTTATTTACATATTGTGATGTGTTTATGAGTGTCTCGTTATGTAAAAAGGCCAGTGTGCATATTTTCAGCTAGAACTTCAACTCCTCCCCCCACCCAGGCTAATAATTCTTAACCACTTCCTCCTAACTGAGACCTTACTAGAATGAAGTAGTATCTTTAACGTTGGGATTAAATTGTGATGTGTTTTGGTTTTTGTTTTATGATTTTCTCTCCACTGCTAAGATGGAAAAAAACAACATTTTAGTCATTGAGAACCAAATCTAATCATAGAACAGGCTACTGGCCTGTGAAACACTATGTTAAAAAAATAAAATTAAGCAAGATATGAAGAAATTTTTTTTAAAAGGAACGGTCTTGGAGGATGAATTGGTGCGCACTGAAGACGTAACCTCTGTGAAGTGGGGTTCTCGGGGTAGTTGGAGAGGGGAATTAAAAGCAAAGGAATTTTAACTGTTTACTATTTTGTACATTTCTAAATTTCTTTCTCCAAATAAGCATAATTCAAAATTACCTTAGAAATTTCATATTCTTAATTATTGTATTCATAGAAATGACAAATCTAATTCATGATATAATCAATCTTAAAAGTGACCGATGATTTTCTCAAATAATTTCTTGGTGATTGTGATGACAAGAGACATTTCATGGGACTAGATAGTAATTGCTCATCATGGGGTCTTCCTCAGTAGTTGTGATTCACTTTGAATTTTTCTGATTTCCAGTAAATGCCCACTCTGTCATCTGTAAACAAATTGAAATCTTTCTTGAACTGGTGAAGTTTTCAAGCTCATGCAACCCATGCAAGATAATAGATTTTCCCTGCTTCATTGTTACCTGCTAAGTATGAAAATAGTCCATTTTAATTTCTCTTAGGACAGCTGTTTCGTATCTTCCTTAGTATTGTGCATTGTAGAGATGAGTTTGCTGGTTTTTATTCACTTAAGTTAGATCTGTTTCCTGGATAAAGGAATTCAGGTCTTTCTAAACTTACCTGTTGAGTCTCCTTAAGGCACTCCTTCATTCTCTGAGTCATAGGTACAGACTACCTGTCTCCACCAAGTACACTACCAGGATTTCAGATGTTGGTTTTAATCCCTCTTACTATCATAGAACTAGTACATATATTTGCATTGTGGAAAATTAGAAAATACTAGGCATGTGGGTGGCTCAGTCTTTTAAGCTTTTGCCTTTCAACCCCACATCTGGCTCCCTGCTCGATGGGGATCCTGCTTCTCCAATTTCCTCCCGCTCTCCTGTTCCCCCTGCTTCTGCTTGCGCTCTCTCTCTCTCTCTCTCTCTGTCTCTCCCATAAATAAATAAAGTCTTTGGAAAGAAAATCAGAAAATATACAGTGCAAAATTTTTAAAACAATTGCCACTACCCAAAGATAACCACTGTAACACTGTATTCTAACAAAAATTTTAATGTGGTCTTAGGGACATAATTTCTGCACATTTCTGGAACCCATTTTTCATGTGGAGATCTTAGCTTGGCTTTCTCTTACACTACCAATCTTCACTACCTTGCCATTGCTCCTATTTCTGGACTCTTCATTTATCAGAGTAAGCGAAATTTCTCCTTTTTTTCTTCATATGGTACTAGTTACTTTAAATAGGTCAGGTATTCCAAAGGATATATCATAGCAAAACACACAGAAAATCACTCTGCTTTGAAAGTTAATCCCCACCTTGTATCCAGGACCCTGGCACTTCCTGTGTGTGCTTATGCCTGTATTTTGTCTGTCCTTTCTCCAAAGATGTTCACATCAGCCCCATCTTAAAGCCACTGGATTGATTCTTGCATGTACTCTGCCTTGATCTTGACTTTCTTATCTAGAAAAACCTTCGAACGTTTGCCTGCTACCTCCACTTTAACCATCCACTCTCTTAACTTTGCAATCTTTTGTTCTCACTTCTGCCAAATTTGTTTTTTCCAAGATCGCTGACAGTCAGGAGAAAGCAGTGAGCCAGGTGAGCGTTAAGGAATAGAAAGTATATTCTGGTGTAACCGCAGCATTTGGTACTTTGGGATCCACATTCCGCTTGGACCTCTACAACTGTGTAGAGCTTTGCACTTTACAAAACGTGTTACATTTGTCCATGTTTGCCTTGTAAAGGCATATGAAGCTTGTGAGGTATTAGCCCCTGTTCTTCAGATGGGGAAATTAATGATCATTGAGGGAAAAGATTTAGCTAGTTACATAAATATTTATGGCAAAACTGGGGATAACAACATGTGTTAGAGATAGTTTATTTTTGGATTTGTTTTGGGATCTGCTCATCTTTAGTCTTTAGGTTTGTGCTTGTGGGTAACCAAATTCATATAATTTGGCTTCCTTTTTTATATTATTTTCAGTGTGCTAGTTTTGATCCTACTCTCTAAACTAATTATTAAGAATCGAAAACAGTGAATTTGTCTCCTAAAGATGTATGTAATGGTTTCATTCTTCAAAAAAGATAAATATATAGGTTTATAAAACTGTGTGTTCTGCATTGGTCTTTCAATTTTGTGATTATCCTTTTTTGTAGAAAATAAGAAATTGTGACAAAATGTGAAGGTGATTTTCTGAATTAATGATTATATGTAAAACTAATTCTGAAGTTATTTTCATTTCCTTGAGTCTTACTCTGACTGGAACCAGCATCAACAATGATACCTCTTCACAGGGTCATAGTGAGAAATAACTGAGAACTTACGGAATCAGCCTAACAAAACATGAATCCCTGTTAGCTCTTCTTGTGATAAATTTAATAATAATCCTTTGTCCTAGTGCAGCATCTAAGTTAAGAAATATCATTGTATTTCATTTTTGTTTTTCATCTCACTTAGCTCGTAACTTTATTGAAACCTGCAATTTTTAGTACCATATTTTTTTATAAGCTTTTGGTAAGGTTCATAAATCAGATTACAGTCTTTATTCTCATATTATTTTCTTCTACTTTTAAAGATTACATTAATGAGCTGACTGTTTAAGAATCATTCTCATGATTCATTCATCTGTTACGCCTCCTTTTAAAGCTTCAGCACTGAAGGTCTTTTGACAAACCAATATTTATAACAGTTTGACAGCAGGATGAGGAACAGCGTTTGTCTTTGTAACAGCTTGAAGAAAGACCCTTTCCAGGACCCAGTCATGCAGTTACAATCTTGACCTCTTTCTTATGCTGGGAACATACATACAGCAGCACCTCCCATGTGTTTTCTTGTCCCATTGACTGTCCATTCACTTCCCATCTGTTTTGCAGCCTTAAAGGAACAGAAGGGGCCCTCTTCTTATAAATCTGTCTTCGCAGGTGATAAATGATGTCCTGTCTCTTTAAGGGCTGCCTGGGTGGTTTTCTTTTTCTTAAAATGTTTCAACTTCCCTTCTAATAAAATTCAGAATAAAATATATTTTTAAGAAGAAGAGGAAAATAGGAAAGAAAAAAGTGATGGATTATTTCCAAACTTAATTGATTGGGACCGAATATTTTACTAAAGATTTTTTAGCCTGCTCAATTAATTGCCTCTAATTATCAAAACAATTTTAGAAATTGTTTTGATAATTAGATTTTTCTGTGGAGACAAAAGGAATGTATTTATTTTGAAATAGTGTATTTAAACTTTTGTGAGGGACAAATAAAGCAATGATGACTTAGTATGTAGAGTAACTTATAAAGATTTTTTTTCACCATAATTTGAGTTGATAGATGTAATTAATATGGAACATTTTATGTACTGGATACAGAATAAAATAATTCACAGTAGATGACTATTCATCTTATGCTAGAATCTTAACTTTTACACTGAAAAGACAATCATGAATCCCATAAAAATTTATTATTTTTTCTTCAGTTGCTAAAAAGGAAATGCTTCAAGTATTTATATTTGTATCATTGGATTTTCCAAGCATTGAGCAGAAATAAAAATATTTTTTTCTCCCATGCAGAAATTACTTATAGAAGCCTAATGGGACAAATATCGCTCCCCCAAAAATGTTTTTAAATTACTGATTTTAAAAATATTACCAGCATAAAAAGACCACTTCTCAAGTTTTGCTGTATTATATGAAACAGCTGCCTAGTGGTACACCTTCCACAAACTAGTTTTTTTAGTTTGTTTGTTGATTCCCTCTCCCGTTTCAAAAAGGGTTTGCAGCAGCTTGCAGAGGTCTATCCTGTACAAAAGGTAGAAATGCTTAAGTGGAAAGTTGGGTGAAAGGAAAGAGAAAGTTAAGGCCCATGAGATCATGTGAAACTTGGGATAAGATTGGTACCCTCTCAAAATACTTGTTTAGGGGTTCTTCTGTTTTGTAAGTAACCTGAAAATTTAGCTCTGAGTTTCCTAGACAGCTGATGCAAAATGGAAAGCAAAGTTGATTATGTTGCTGGTGGCTGTCAGACCCAGCAGTGGCTTAGTGGAAGCATAGGTGTTGCTAGCATACAACACCTGAGGGAAATTTCATCCATCCTCACAGACAGAACACTAAGTTATATGATAGAGTACATCAGATGACTACGTATTATCACGAATTTTGTGGGGCTCTTGGTTTTGGCTCATTATAGGCTAATAACATAAGTAGTTCTAGGTGAAATCAAAATGATGCAGTCCAGATACATAGCTGTTTGACTTATCTAAAGATGAACTTACGTAGTATCTAATATCCCGCATACAGTCTTTCATACATATGATTTCTTTTTGCAGCTGAGCCTTGTAATAATCAAGTAGTAGAAGGTTCAAGGTTTTATACTCGTTGACAGTAACAAACACCTGGAATGGAGCTACTCTATTAATTAAGGGCAGATCCATAAGCATTAATAATTAGCTGAGATGAAATTACAGGGCCATCTACTTACAAAAAGGAAAGAGCTGAGTGTAAGGCTACTCTGTGTTCATTCATCCTGAAGTCTTTTAGAGAATTCGCTTTAATATATCATGGAAATGTTTTAAGAGGTTTTGATTATATTGGCCAAAAGAGCCTAGTAGAAATGCTTGCAGTTGAGAGTTTTTAAAAAGAGAAAAAGAGGGAGGAAGGGAGAAAGGAAGGCAGGCAGGCTGGCTGGCGGCAAATTTTCTAACAAGTCACTTTGAGCTATTTGTATATTCATTAGACCTAAGTTGTAATTTATCTCATAGACTTTTTAAAAAATCTAATGTTTCTGAAATTATGTAGCCCTGTGAGAATAATAATGTTATTTGCGGTTGAATTTTTATTCTGTGCTTAATACTGAATAAATTATAAAAAGTAGTAAGGAGCAAACAAGACAATTAAGTTTAAAAGGATGCAGTTAAAAGATATGATCAGTTAGAATAGTACATTTCAGTTCTGAGTTTTAAAGGAATGCAGGCTTTGAATTCTTCTGGATAGATTCCCTCACATTACAGATAAACGGGCTGTGACATGACTGTGAATGTTAAAGGCAAAGGAAGGGCTAGAAGCCTTGCTTCTGCTGACTACGCTGTCACATAGCTCTTAATCCATTATGTTCTCATCTTTATAAAAACCATATAAAGTTACTACCCCATTGATTATTAGGGGTGTTAGTGCAGGGGTTTCTAACCTTTGTTGTCATGAAACACTCCTTTCATTATATACTCTGAGAAGTCTATGTTTTGGAAGATTTGTCTACAGTAATACATACTTTTTCATTAGAAACATAGTTAAAATTATATCTTCTATCAGACTAAATAATAATTGTTCTGGGAGTAGGCGTAATTCTGGCCAAAGATATCCTGAGATAATAGAAATAACCCAGACAACTCTGCTACCACCTTCAGCAGACCCCTAGAAGTCAGGGGCCCCACCCAGCTTTGAAATTACTGTATCAGTCTCAAACAGCTTTCCAGAACATAGGAAATGATGCTTACCTTTTGTTTAACAAGCAGAAATATTCTGTTCATCTTCATTAATAACCCTTTAAAAATAGCCATGCCTGTTTGAAGGGGGGGAAAAGTGCCAAGATTTAGAGGAGAAGTATGAGATTTAGCAATATACATTTGACTATCTCTTTGGTTTTCCCTCTCATTGACTATAAAAGGTGCTCCATTTTACTTGTGCTAAATCTGTTTTGACTATTCCTTTGAGAATCTTAAATCTGGTCTCTTGTCCACCTTTTTCATCTGTTGGGTATTTTCCTTGTTTCCCTGTATTCTAGATAATTCCTCTAAATACTGAAGTTCTATAGAGCACTTGCAGTATAATTGTCTAATAAAAGGCAAACCTTTTTAGGAACAACAAATATTACATCTTAAGAATTGTTCCTTTAGTGAACAACTTTTTTACAGCAAAATCTCACCTACAAGATGTCCTCATCTTGGTACAAAGTAGGTTTTCAGCATCTTACAAAACAGTTCTGTTAAGGTACATTTTGATCTTTGGATGTGTGGTTTTCTTGAAAGTACACTGCATTAGGAACTTTGCAGTTCGTTTCTCTGTGCTTTCTTTAAAAACCTCAGAAGTTGTAAAAGATTTATTTCAGTGCATATAGTAGTGTTTTGTGTGTGATTCTTTGTTCCTATTCTAAACTGTTATTAACCACTGAAGTGAACCTTCTCCCTGGTTTGGTCTTTTGGTATTCACAGTGTATTCAAAACCTAATTACAGATTAGTCTATATTTGAGACTTTTAGAGCAAGTATCAGAAGATTCAAAAAGAAATCCAGAGTAGCAGTATCATTTCATGTGGAGATAAAGAGACCCAAAACATGAATGGGTGTCAAGTCATCTGAAGAAAAGAAAAAAGAGAAGGAACTTCATTCACTGAGACGGATGGTTTATGAGGTGGGGATTATGGGAATATTCATGACTCAAGAAGCACAATGAATTGATGTTTGAAATAGTTCATCTTTTAAGTAAACATTGGATAAATGGAAAGTAGACTCCGTATTCACTATATGTAGAATTGCCTATTTCGGAATCGAAATAGCAGTTCAAACAGAAATAGTGGTTTGTTAATCCCTTCCTGAGTTGGTTTAATTTATCAAGTTAATCTGAAATTTTATAAGAATTCTCTAGCTATAAATATTTGATGCAAATATATAATAGAAAAAGGAGTTTGTTTTGTAATTAGCTATGCTAATCTGTACACAAATTTCTATGGGAAAATAATTTCTAAATAGCAAAATAGTTAAGTGAAGTTAGATCTTGGAATTTGAAAACACTAATACTGGGACTTTAATTTGGAAGGATCAGAAAAGTAAAAAGTTTTAGTTGCTAACACTTAACCTTATTTTTACAGATAACTCTATTTCCTGTATGCAGTTAGATGACAGTTTGTATATAAGAAGAGCTGAAAACTTAGAATTTAAAATGAATGAATTCAAATATAAGAAATAATATTGTTTATTATTGGTAATATAGCTTCTTTGCAAGCAATGAAATCTGTCTACTTTCTAAAACTCTTTGTGTGTGTGTGTGTGTGTGTGTGTGTGTGCACACGCACACAGTCAGCATAGTTTAGTCTTCTTAATAAGGTGAAATAATCAAATTGATGTTTCTCTTTACACTGGTAATATATTGTTAGATCTGAGTATTCTCTTCTGTATTGCTTATATGGTTTGGGTGACCCACCAGCTGTCCTTGACCTTCGTATGTACCCTGCCTCCTGTTCCCAGGGTGGCTCTAGTTCTGGCCTCTGCTCCTGACTTCTGTCCTCTTGGTCATTGGCATCATACTCAGGAAGCCTATTAAGTGATATTTTTCTTCTTAATAACCTATAGCCTTTATTTTTTGTGCTATACTTTTGGGAACTTCGCTTACTACCTGTCGAGTATTTATTGAGCTTGTATATTGAGTCTGACATTGTTGTAGATGCTGAAATTTTTTTGTCCAGTTTCATACTTTTGTATTATTTTCCAAGGATTTCTTCAAATGCGTGCAGATCTAGTCCTCCTTGTAATAGTATTTATTATATGTTTCTTAGTCATTGTTAGGCACATACTTGGGAGCATGCTTGGTAACTAGTCCATTCCCTAACTTTCACCACAGTGTGTCTTACTTCACATAGAAGGTAAATCTTAAAACAAACACACTTGAAATAACAGCGTTTGTTTTGTTACCATTTAGAGTGTGTATATGGTAACAGATCTGGTATGTTTCTGAATTAGAGCGATGTCAAAGCTACCTCTCCAGGATTCATGTCCTTGTCTTTGGCAGTGACACCTTTGGTCTATGAGGACCAAATGAAACGTGGGATTTAAAATCATTCCAAATATAGTAGACACTTCATAGACTTAGAATGAGGTAGGTAGGAGGTGATCAAAGAGTTCTTCTCAAAGGCAGGATAGCATCTGTATCCCCCCAGGTCACTCCATTAAGTGCACTGTATTAATTAAAGGAACAAACACAGAAATAAATTTTTAAATTTAATGTAAAAAGGGTACATTTATTACAATTACTCTTTTTTTTTTTACTTGAAATGTTTACCTCCACCCTCTCTTCTCTCTTCTCTTCTACCCCCATTACTTCCTGGTTACTTACTTAAATACTCTTTGTGTCATTCTTGGGATTTCAAAGTATAGTGGCACAGTGTCCTGATATTCTAATTGTAAAATATGTAAAAACAGCTTTTTGGAAGGGAAATTTGGCAATTTTATTCTGTGGTTTTCTTACTAAAGTTAATTAGATAAGCCTTTTACTGTCATTTGGAAAAAAACACTGCTTATCTCTAATTTTAGAAGAATTTGAGTTTGATTCAGACTCCACAGTTAGCTGCCTGCATCTGAGTAGCCCTTGGTTTCTTTCAATACAAATAGATTTTGCTCTGAACAGTCTCTAGTGAGTGATGCTGCTATACTACCCACTTTCAGGTCGTCTGTCCAGCTGAGGATAGAGGTCATGGACAGGGCAAAAGGATGGATAGAGCTGGCCCTGCAGCTGCCCGATTGTACGCAGATCGTGGAGAAGATAGAATCCGATTTCCTTTTCATACAGTACAGCTTTCCCAAGTTGAAGTGGTTCTCGGTGAAATGTTAAGAGGAGCTGCCAAGGCTTTAAACACCTGATATAGATTTCCATATGTTGTGCCATTTAAGCCAGATGATTTTTTAAATACCCTGTTCATTTCCAAAATTCTGTGAGACAATTTAGAAAACTCCTTTTCGGGGCACCTAGGTGGCTCAGTGGGTTAAGCCTCTGCCTTCGGCTCAGGTCATGATTTCAGGGTCCTGGGATCGAGCCCCGCATCGGGCTCTCTGCTTGACAGGGAGCCTGCTTCCCCTCCCCTCTGCCTGCCTCTCTGCCTGCTTGTGATTTCTGCCTGTCAAATAAATAAATAAAATCTTAAAAAAAGAAAAGAAAAGAAAACTCCATTTCTCCTACTCTCCTTTTTTTAAAAAAAATTCTTCAGCTGATGAACTGCTCTACATGGAACTCTCTAAATACTCGCTGAAGAAAATGGGTGAAACTGTTTCTAAGCAACAAATGAATTAATTTTAAAAATAAAAATACAGCCTTATTTTGAGAAAGGTTGTATATTTTTGGTTTGACTGTTTATAGTCAAAAAGTAGACTAAACTTCCATGAGATGGGTTGGGATTATTTTTTCCGGTTTCACATACAAGGAATTCTTGCCACCTCTGTAATAACTATTCTCATGTTGGCTCAGTAAATAGTTTGATTAAAACAATATACTTTTTTTCCTATATCTAGATTTTATGTTAGTCTCAGACTAATACCAAGAGGTAGAAGTGTTAAATCACTGGCCAAAAAAAAGATGAAGACGTTATGTTCTTGATCTGGAACCATATAGGCTTTGTTGAGTTCCTATAATGCTAATAAGAATTCATGAAGAAGACAGGTCTTCCTTTCTTTGGATGTTCATCAAAACTACTGTCTCACTGGTAGAAATACTTATGTCTTCAGTTGCAGATTCTTTATTTTTTTTTAACTTTTTTTTTTTAAAGATTTTATTATTTATTTGACAGACAGAGATGACAAGCAGGCAGAGAGGCAGGCAGAGAGAGAGGAGGAAGCAGGCTCCCTGCTGAGCAGAGAGCCCGATGTGGGGCTCGATTCCAGGACCCTGGGACCATGATCTGAGCCGAAGGCAGAGGCTTTAACCGACTGAGCCACCCAGGCACCCCAGATTCTTTATTTTTAAATATAAAAGATATAAATGTTGAGGTGCTTGGGTGGCTCAGTCACATGAGTATCTGAAACCTGAAGTTTCAGCTCAGGTCATGATCATGAGATGAGCCCCGCATCGGGCTCCATGCTCAGCACAGTCTGCTTGAGATTCTCTCCCTCTCCCTTTGCCCCTTCTCCTGCTTGAAAGCATTCTTGCTCTCTCTAAAATAAGTAAATGAATAAATAAATAAATTTCTTAAAAGATACTAATGTTGAAAATCTTAGTGGTTTTTCTATAGCTATAATGCAGAATACTTTACAGTTTTGTTTCTAGATCAATAGTTTTGAACCAGTCACTTTACTTTAATTGATAATTCCCACTAATATATAGAATTGTATTAAAAGAAAAAAAATATTTGTCACTGTGCTTACCACAAGCTATATTTTGAAGGAGGAGTTGCATTATTAAGTTGGCAATGAAGTAGAATAAATCACAACTTCCATTGTTTTTAACATTTGGAAATTCACATGTATTGTGACTAAGGTATATCTGTGAAGGAAATCTTTATATTTCATAGAGAAGTTATAGATTTTATTTGGAAGTCTATGAACATGAAAACCTAAAATCAAATAAAATAATGTAAGTCTGTCTTCAGTGCCTGCAGTGTTTTTAAACTGTATTCATTTATAGCTAGAAAAGTACCCTTTTTTATGTATTTTTGAAGTGTTTTGCCCTTTTCATGTTTGTTGCAAATATTTCCTGCAATTTCTTTGATTTACTTTGACATATAAAGTATGCATTTTAATGTGGTCTTACTGGTAATCTTACCCTTTGTAACTTTTCCCGTTTATTCTAGAAAGTCATTTTCCAGTCTAAGGCCTGTTCAATGCTCACTGTATTTACTTTTAATTTTTAAAAATGGTTTTTTATTTTATTTTATATTTTTCTTTGTTCCAGATATTGCTAACTGAGTCCTGGGTTGGACTCCAGAGAATCTGAGAATTCCCTAAAATTCTATACACAATTACATACGTATCTATACATACATTTTTCTGTGTAAGATTCCGTAACTCTTACTACATTCTGAAAGGGGTCTATCACAAACCCTACGGGCCCCTTCCCAGAAAATTGTTGTGAGCTACTACTGTAATTTATCTTAATCTTTTTTCGATATAAGGTGGTATGGGATGCTAAAGTAATTTTTTTCCCCTTTTCCCTAATAGAGTATCCCAGACCATTTATTGGACAATTATATATATTTTTTAAATTTTTTATTTAAGAGACAGAGATCACAAGCAGGCTCCCTGCTGAGCAGAGAGCCCGATGTGGGGCTTGATCCCAGGACCCCGGGATCATGACCTGAGCTGAAGGCAGAGGCTTTAACCCTCTGAGCCACCCAGGCACCCCTGGACAATTATCTTTTACGATTTGTGTTGCCTTGAAAAATAAATTCACTTTTAACTAATTTGTTATCTTTTTTTCTCTGCAGAAAAAGTCAGAGAAATTCAAGAAAAACTTGATGCTTTTATTGAAGCTCTTCATCAGGAGAAATAAATGGTAATAAGTAGAAGTCCTCCTACTGCATTGGTACTGACTAGATGCAAAATTTGTATTTTTTAACTTTTTATTATAGTTTATCATTATAGTTGACTATATTTTGCTTGTCCTTAATAACAGTTTTAGTGTAATTAAATAATTTTAATAGCAGGAATCTCTGAAACTAATTCTACATTTCATACATGTAATGTCCCTTTTAAATACTTGATTGTCTTCTGACTGAACTAAAAATATCCTCTAGAACTCATTTTGAACAGAACAAAGGTAAACAAAGCTCTAAGCTGTTTCATAATATGCATGTGGCTCGTAAGTGTTCTGCATGTAAAGACTTGGACTGTAGCCCTCATTATTTTATTGCTCGTTGTTCACATTCAGTAGGTAATTATGTGTATGTTAAGTTGCAAAGCATTTATTTGGCTTGACTAGTAATCCTGAAAATTTTCCTAAATCTTATTCTCTTATGTTTAAAAATATTTCTGTTGTTTAAAAGAACTCAGATAGCCTTAGAATGTAGTACTCTTCTGAATGTGTGGACTCTTGTCTAATTCTGTAGTCTGGCATTGGAAGCATGTTCCAAATAAAGTATTACATATTTAAAGACTTGCCTTAGTAGCTTAGTAACCTGCTGATTATTGCTAAAGAATTATAATTAGTAAGTCTTTTGCTTTTACTGAAGAAATTGAGAAAGGGAAAATGCTGTAATTAAGCCATTATTGTGTATTTAAAATATTTAATTAATCACTTCATTTGTTAGCCTTGCCCTGTAGGCAGCATGCAACACATTCAGAACTGGAAGGAATAGAAAAGTGAAAGATTCCCTCCCTAGCTGCATTCATTTCAGGACAGGCCGTTAGCCAGACTACCTGTTTTCCTCTATTGGAAGGACAGTATCTTTGAGAAAGCAAGCTAGAAAAGGAAGCACAGCTCAGATCCTTCTCATCAGAATAGCATCCCAGCAATGAATGAGGGAGGAAGGAGTTAGAAACTGGCTTTCTAGTAATGCTTTGTTATTTTGTTCTGTCTCCCTGAAGTTAAGACAGATGTATATATGGATGTATACAAAATGTATCTAGAAACTAAGTATCAATCATCTTGAACACCATCCAAAAGTAATTCATTGTTTTTTAAGTGTCTATGTTCATAAATTATTTTATACAACTTCAGTGTCTGAAAATTTTCTCTTAAAGCTATAAGGTTGTTATATCTTCCTCGTTGTCATAATTACTATGAATAATTAATGTTAGAAATAAACATTTTGAGAGCTTTTTTGATTTGGAGATTCTCCTCTTCAGCACCAATGTGCTCTTGAGGTTTTTGTTAATAAATGTGGTTCAGGGCTGGGGCAGGGGGTGGAGAAAATTCATGAAAATCACAGAAGCCCATTAAAAATAGAAGCTTTATTTCTGTCTTTAATAAAATGAAGAAGCCTAAAGCCAGCCAGTGTTTTACATAATGGTCAGTGTCACTTCCCTGAGCTGGTCAGTGTGACATCTTGGTGTTACCGTTGATTCTGAGAACATGCCTTTTCCTGCCAGAGTGTCTGTGTCAGGTGGAGTCCAGGGCAGTCCCAAGAGCTAAGTTGTAACGATATTTGTCTATGAGGAAACCACCCCAACTTTCATTCTTCCTTACTTGTCTTTAGTCTTTCTAAGGCCCTTCCCAACCCTTGGGATTTATAATCCTGTGAACTGTTGTTAGTAATTCTATTTTGTAGCCTGCAAAGCTAATGAAAAGAATAAACGTGGCAAAATGGTAGTAGCCTTGCTTCATTCTGACCATTTTATAAAAGTTACCAGGAACAAACTTTAAAGAATAGTTTCTTAATGATAGGGTTCCTCAGCCTGATGGTTTTTAAGTTCATTCTGATAATTGCTGAAGAGGTTTATACCCAACACAGTCATACACAGTTTCCTTCTGCTGATTGGTTTTAATAGGTTTTTAAATTTTTGCCATAAAAAATAAATTACAGCATTTTTTTATTTACACATCATGTTAATAAAATTGTTCTATTGTTACATTAGGTGATATTTTGAATTTAATAAAACTAGCAGACAGGCAGTTAAGCTTCAGTATTTTTATAATCATGCAGTAATAAAGTTTAGAAATTTTGTATTTGCCTCATACCTTAATTTATCAAATGTGTTTATTTTTGCAGAATCCTACCCATAATGTAATCACCTCTGCATACATGTGAAGAAAGAAAACGTCAAGGTCTCTTGTCCTGCCTTTTTCCTTCTGCTATTCCACCTTTTTAAACATAAAATAAAGTCATGGGATAAAAATAATTTATGCGTGTTCGAGGCACTTTAACCATCAGTTGCCTTTCGAATGCAAGAACAATGGAAATGGCATTAAAATCCTATTTTATTTTATTGAAGTGACAAATTGAGATAGTACAAGTGGTGTGGCAGTTAGATTCAGTCCTTGAAGATAAGAAGTCTGCTCTCCTGCTTGTCTCATTTGTGGTGGCACGTGTTCAACTAATTCATTAGCTCGTGTTACTCAGTGTCAGTTTTTTTCTGGGGAAAAAATGCCAGATGTTATGAAGAGCTATCAATTGTATATAAGATGATGGTAACCCGCTAAGTTGTTGTCTGTTTTTGTAATGCTCTATATGCAGTAGCTATCTGATTATGAAAATTCAGTTTACATTTATCATGTGAAAGAGGACTAGCTAACAGAAGAGTGCCTCAAATAGGTGAATTCGGATTTCAGCAACTTGCTCGCTAAGGGGGCTGCCTTAGAAGCGAAGTCGGCAGCAGCTTCCCTGGTTGCTTCCGTTGACAGTTTCATCCTTTCTGTACCCATTTTGGATGTTGTATAGGTAAGTCGGTGTTCTGTTAACCATGGGTGTTTTGAACCTGTGGGCAGAGCTACTGGGTTGTGACACAGGGTAAGGAAGATAAAGAATAATCAGTTGACTGACTTCGTTGAGACTGTTATCAAGCACTTCTGGTGGGCTTCAGGAAAAGGCTTTCTGTCACAAGACTGTTTTAAAAAGAAATTATTTCAACCGAATAACGTTGACCATCTCCCTCTTAGCCGACCGTGTAAAAAAAAAACATAAAATTTGATTCACTGCAGTTCAGTTACTGTACCCTCACAGCATTTTTGTGTGTTTCATACAAATACTTTTTTATTGGCTCAAGGACCTTACAGCAAAGAAATATGCTATTTTGGGCTTAAAATCTCTTTCTCGTTTATCTCTGCTCTTTGTTGCCATTTCATTAAGCCTTTATTATTCTAATAAAAGTGCCCATTGTGTGACAGTTTTATTTTATAGTTTACTTAATTTTACAGCTATTTTAGAATTATGTTTTGGTAACAGTGTCCTTGCTACCCCATTTTTTTTTTTTTAATTTAGCATCAATATACTCTTCATTGTGATTTCTCTAAGATCTGAGGACATTTAATATACAAAGTTGGAAGGATATCACAGACTATTTCAGAAATTGAGAATTCAGTTAATATTTGTTCTATACTGTTTGATAAGAAAGGTAGATCCAGTTTTATTCAGCTGGTAGCAATCTACGTTGTTAGTTGGTAGATGAGAGTCAAGAACATTTCATGTGTCTTTCACCTCTAGAGCTGATGGATGAACAGAAAAGGAATAAATACACACACACACATACACACACACACACACACACACACACACACACACACATGTTCTGTGCTGAGTTTAGAGATGACCTCACTGGTTAACTCCCTCTAACCATGCTGTTTGGTGGTAACTTACTCCTCACTGAAGCAGGCACCGTGCAATTATTAATATTTTTGTAGTTGTAAAATACAGCCACTTTACAACTATAAATCTGTTTCTAAAGAAATAGGACCATGTTTATTTGTATATGCTATGGATAGGAAAAAAATACCCTCAGCTGTATTTCTATAGCTTTTTTCCGAGCAGAAGGTTAATGTTAAGTCAGTACTTTTTCACATCTCTTTATGTAAATACAAGAAACAGTGATGGGTGTCTTCATTTTTGAGATCAGTATTTATAAATTAAACACAAATAGATGATAAAAATTAATGTGATTAAAAATCCCATGTAAGAGTCTAGACACTCCCTCTCATCCCCCACACTAATATGACTTCTTTCTTTCATGGGCTACATTTTTTTTTTCCTTTTTAAGCTGATCTCATTCTAAGCATGCCTCCCCTGCCCCCCACCCCTTGGAAGTTAGGTTGATGCAGATGTTATTTAAAGAAAAAATAAAATTCAGATTCTCAACAGTAAATCCTGTGTGTTTTGTCTGTAACTCAAAAAATTACAAATGATTCAAATATAAACAAATCACTTCAGGAACTGAATATACAGGAGTTAAGTTCTAACTTGACCAGGAATCATTTGTTTTAGGGCAGAATTTGCCAAGAATAGGGTGAACAAAGCCCTGTATGGAAACTGAACAACTAAGTAGATGATATCTATAATTAACTCGGTCAAGGTGTCAGTTTTAAAACTCCATATTCGTAGGCAGTACACAACAGGAAATAAGCCCTTCTCGCTGCTTCACAGTTGAATCCACTGAGCTCTAGCTATCGGTGGAGCAATCCGCCTTTCTTAGTGGCTTCATTATATTCTCTCCTCTTTGTATTACCCCCCTTTTTCAGACTTTACCCCAGTGGACTCCTTCCCACTCCACTGGAAATGGTACTTTGCCTCCAAATGGAAATGAATAGTGTAAAAATGAGTAGGGAACATTGCAGAGAGTGATACTTCCTCACCGTATAATTTGAGAAATTTACATATGATGGTAAGATTCAGAGTGTAGGCTTAAAAGGTAAATTCCTTAAGTAGTTAATAATTTTATATTTATTTATTTCAGATGTATTTATCTTAAAAAAGAAATAATGGTATTTTAGTTTTCCACTGAAAGGGATCAAAACAGTGCTTTTTCTCTCAGTTCTCTAAGCTGGTGTTGGCTGTAGTTTCAGGTACTTAGCAGTGTAGAGATGTGCTTACAAATATACTTACTTTTGAATGGTCATGGCTGTGTGTTTAAATATTTAGAACTTAACCTTGTTTTTACTTGTGCACTGTGAATGAACTTTGTATTATTTTTTAAAACCTTCATACTCCATGTAGTTGTTATTGCTATTTTATTTTGCCTGTGCTTAATTAAGGTCATTTGTATAGATTAGTAATTAAAGATCTTTAAATCATGTTATAATTTGATATTGGAGAGCATCTTTTAACTTTTCTCTGTATTAATGAGGAGGTGAGAGAGAGAAGAGAGAGACCTGTGCACCTAGACTCATAATTTGACCTCATAGTGTAACCAAATTCATGGTCTCATAAGCCTCTTAATGTGGCTCTTTTCTGAATACTTATATTTCACATGCTTCACATTTCACCATTGTAATCCATGGTCAAACAATGCCTTTTTTCATGTCTTGATATTTGTCAAAACATTTTGGTATTTTCTCTGATAAAATATATTAAAAATGTCTTTTAATTGGATTTTGCTGCCATGGCCATCATTTTCATTAATGATGCTAGCTAGCGTGTTCATTTGTACAGGAGGCTTACTGGAAAATCATACCCAAGTCTTAGAATGGGAAGAAATTGAGGATCCCTTACTTCCATCTACCACCTTGTTATGAACTCCTATTTCTTTTTTTTTTCTTCCCAGAACTTTGTTCCTAAGTGATGCTTATTAAATGTTTGTTGATCATTTGATGTGTAAAATAAGACAGAGTAGAGGAGTGCCTTCTCCAGGATTCCTATGGTTGGCTGAAGTCAAAACTAGGGAAAGACTCAAAGTCATGATCACTTCTATAAGTAGTACATTCTAGCTGGAATATGGTTTATTGCTGATGAGTTAATGTGAAGAGACCGTCTTCGAATTCCTTTGGAAGTTTTGTAAAAAAGAACATGTCTTAGTCACGTTAGCCTGTATGTCACTTGTCACTGTTAACAGACCATTCTCAATGTGAGGCTCAAAAAGTAGTTGTACTTTAATTTATTATCCTTTGTATACTTCAGGTTCAAAAACTGCATGCATCAAAAAAGGTTGAAGAATTTACTTCCCGTAGATTAACAGAGTGATTTGTTCCTTCTCACACTTCCAAATGAAAAAAAATCATACCTTTTAAAAATTACTCATTTTTTAATTGAAATATAGTTAACATAATACTAAACTAGTTTCAGATGTATGAAGAATTCTCTACCAAAGAGAAGCAGCCATCATGTGCTTGTAAATAATACAGATGTATTGTTTAAGTGTGTTACAAAATGTGTTTTAAAATAAACACATCCAGTTGGTGATAATTAAAATGGTTATATTCTGCACATATAAGTTAATAGATGTAGAAAACTTTAGAGTTAAGGTGAGCACTATAAAAATTATCAAAGATTAAGAAGCAGAACAGTATCAGGAAAGTTTATTTTTGTTAATTATTTAAGTTCAGTTAGCCAACATATAGGACATCATTAGTTTCTGATGTATGTTTAGTGATTCATCAGCTTCATATACCACCCAGTGCTCCTTACATCATGTGCCCTCCTTATTGCCCATCACCCAGTTACCCCATCCCCCACCAACCTCCCCTCCAGCAACCCTGTTTGTTTCCCAGACTCAGGAGTATCTCATGGTTTGTCTCCCTTTCATTTCCTCCCATTCAGTTTCCCTCCCTTCCCCTATGGTCCTCTGCACTGTTTCTTACATTCCACATAGGAGTGAAACAATATGATAATTATCTTTCTCTGATTGCCTTATTTCGCTTAGCATAGTACCCTCCGGTTCCATCCACGTTGATATGAATGGAAGGTATTCCTCCTCTCTGGTGACTGAGTAGTATTCCATTGTATATATGAACCACGTCATCTTTATCCACTCATCTATTGAAGGACATCTCGGCTCTTTCCACACTTTGGCTCTTGTGGACATTGCTGCTATGAACATTGGGATGCAGGTGCCCTTCTTTTCACTACATCTGTGTCTTTGGGGTAAATACCCAGCTGTGCAGTTGCTAGGTCTTAGGGTAGCTCTATTTTGAACTTGCTGAGGAACCTCCATTTAAATGTGAGTGGCCTTTACCCTGAAGAAGACAGTTCTATAGAATAAGGGTAAGAAAAATGTGCCTCATAAGATTAAATAAGTATCTTGAAATGAAGGAGTTGAGTTAGGTTCACATTCCCTAGGGCCAGTGTTGAGGCTCATTTGGGGACAAGTCACTGAGTAGGAAGTAATTTTTTAAATCCCTGTTCCCTCATTCTTTGCAGTAAAGAATTCTTACTTGTTTTGTTTTTAACTAATTAATCCAGGTATTGGCCTGGTTCCTATCCAGATATTTGAGAAAATTGAAAAACCCGGTTTTTAAAAAACCTGTAGGCCCAAGACCCCAGTGAAAACCCAGTCACCATACCGTGACACTGCTAGCTGCCTCCCCCAGAAGCTGTTACCAATACAGGGTTTACTCCATGTTTGAAGCTGAATGTCTGTTCTGCTGCTTCCTCTTGCAGTCACCTAAACACATAGAAACAGCAAGGAAATTAGAATTATATCCACTTGTCAGGAAATACAGTCATGGTTTATACGATTTAGCACTTGCCAGAAGCTTGTGAAACCTCTAACTGAGCAGCAGTATCCTTTGCAGAAGTAAAACCTAAGAACATAACTGTTATCATTTAAGTTCATTAAAGTAAGGATTACAAGATAATTAAGTTCCAGCAAAGCTTCCCACTCCAAACAAATGTATATGTCACTGTCAAAAAGAATTCAAGACTTTAACCTGTTTCTTCACTTCAGCTGCAGGAAATGCTGAAATTAATTTACCTTTTAAGGAATTAACCTATCCATTTTTCTGCTTTCCACTTTTGTTTTTAATCTCTCTTTTCCATAGGTCTTAATATGCAAGTTGTCACACATCACTAACAAGCTGCAATGTTTACTCTCTCTTCATCAAGAAATGTATTTGTCTAGAGAGCTTAAGTCCAAAAGTACCCACACTTAAAACGCCTCAGCTATGCTTTAAGAGCACAGCACGAAACAGTGAGCCTGCCTCCTTGCCTCCATTGGCAGTACTAACAGGAGGAAGAGGTGCCTGGTGCGTGTTGGGAGAAAGTTACAGACAGTAGCACACCCTTACTAAGGGCACATCAGAAAGGTCCTTGCAGGACTGAGCGCACAGCAAAGATGTGTACTGTCACTGGCCATTAGCATTTTGAGGTCCCTAAGCCTTTTTAGTATCCTGTCCTGCCAAGGATTAGTCCCATAAATTTTGGGGGGTTTTCTTTTAAGTTTTGAAGTTAAGAAAAGAACTCGCACGGGTATATCTTGTGTTTTGCATTCATTACCCCAGGTAGTAGTATTTCCATTTTGTCGATGAGGAAATTGGCTCCGAAATTTTAAGTAACCTGCCCAAGGTCATTCTAGTGAGTAGTAAACTCTAAATTTGAAAACAAGTCTGGTTACAAACCTGTGTGCACATTCCTGTCTCTCATAGTTTTAGGACAGTGAGCTTATTTATGAAGTGAATTTATTGAGGAGTATCCTGGCCCCCAAAAGCCTTAGAACATGCATAAGGGACTAACCCTAACTAATGAGGCTATTGCTGCATCACAAGAATGGGGATCTCAGCAGAGGCGGGGGCTCCTGTGGGGTCCTGGGGGACAAGGTGATACTGAGATTCAGGGAGTTCTAATCTCCTGCCTGCCTCAGACCTCAAACCTCAGTAGTAGTTAGTACCTGGTGATTTTTCCTCAACATGTTATGTTAATTTTCCCATCTTACCTATGTTGATTCTCTACATTCTTTTGAGTTAGTCCAACTATTCAGATCCAGGATTATTTTTACCCCAGTTTTTAAAACCTGGATTGAATCGCTTCCCAAACTTTGGCTGCCTTTCTGTTTCTAATAAGCTTAAACCTTGAGAGAAAGGCTGTTAGCAGAAGCCTCTACAATTTGACTCAACTTATTTTTAAGAACATCATATACATTCTTTATTTAATTTTCTTGCCTTGAGTTTCTAGTTTGCCAGGACTTGGAAATAGATACTTTTCTTGCCAGCATCCTCCTGAGTTTATCTTCTTGTGTATCAGATCACCCTTAATTAAACACCCCCCCCCTTTGCTGCCTCTCCCATATGGGAGGCTCTCAGCACGAGCGAAACCACTCCCGTTTTCATACATCCAGATTTCTCTTTTTAAACATCCGAGACATCTCCTTTCTTGCTAATTATACTTGCCAATTGCCATGGTCAGAGCTGAACCAGGATTGTGAGATGGTAGTTTCATTCATGTCAAAAGTACCGTGTGTGTCGCTGTATGGACGGACGAGGCATTTGGATCTTGTTCTCCGTTGGGCACCCCCATCGGTGCAGTTCGCCAGCTGCACACCCTATGATTGGCTGGGCTTTTGATGTGCAGATACTACAAGTTGGTCACAAACGTGCGTACAATGGGCCTGTTCTGGTTCATGTGAAAATCAACATCCTTTTTTGTGTTCCCGGGTGACAGGATGCTACAATACTATTAGCATTTGCAAAGAGTGTGCTCTGTCCAAGGGTGTAACCACAGATCGTGTGCTGCTCAGTTTGTGTTTCTCTATTATGTGAGAGACACAAAGAAGCTGAAGGCTGGCAAAGGCCTGTCAAATCTCGTAATGTAGCGCTCGACCCCCAAACTCCACTTGGCCTCCGAGCATCTCTTGTTCCCCGTTCCACCCCTTTCCCTGAATGGGCTCTGAGGTAGGTAAATGAATTCAGTGGCCTGGTAGGCGGGGGATTCCTTTCTGACCTCATTCCTGTACCATTTGTTTGCAGGCTTGTAGGGGGAGAGGAGGACATTTTGGAATCCTTTGTGTTAAATAATTTTCTTGCAGGTTGGGGAGTTAATGGTAACTTTGTCTGAAGCCAACCAAGCAGAAAGCCTCCATGGACCAGGCGTGGCATGCTCAGCCAACCTCCTCAAAACTACAAGATGAGAATGTGGAAATAGGGAAATTTCTAGAGCAGATGCATACGCGGCACGACTGCGTGTTTGCCATCTGGTTGCGGGAAGCGGAGCTCCTCCTGTGTATATAAAATAGAGTAGTTCTTCCTTAAAAAAAGAGTTCCCTCCTTCTGAACTACCATAGCTTTTGTTACTAACGCCTGTAGTTTGGATAGTCTTCTGTGCAACCAGATAGGTATATTTGGAAACATTTTTAAAAGCTTCCACGACCTGGCTGACTGTATGGAGGATAGTATGATATGCAGAGGTTTTCTATCCTTTTTTTTACCCTCAGCTTCACTTTAGCCAGTAAGTTACAGTTTTAGAACAATGATAGCTTGCCATTTGCCAAAGCAGAAAAGAGGTCCTGAGAGAAGAAACAATTTGTTCAATTAGTGGCAGAACAAGAACCATTCTCTTCTGACTCCTAAGCAAGTACAGGTCCCCTTACCCGGGACTCCAGTGACCCAAGGGCAACCCCCATCCGGAAGCGGGTGACCCTCCTCTTGAGGCATCATCAGGCCAGCAGTGTCCTAACGCTCTGTCACGGTGCCTACGCCATTCCCCTCACTCCATCTCATCACAAGGAGGAGGGTGAGTACAGGCCAATAAGGTATTTGAAGAAAGAGACTATATTCACACAACTTTTATTATAGTATATTGTTACAATTGTTCTATCTTGTTATTGGTTATTGTTAATCTCTTACTAGATTTACTAAACTAAACTTTATCATAGGTATGTATGAATAGGGAAAAACATGACGTCTGTAGGGCCGGAACTCCGCAGTTTCAGACATCCACCGGGGTCTTGATCATGGGGGACTGTTTCTATTCTGAGAAGATTTAAGCCAGGCCACAAACTCAGTGCCCCCAAAGTCAGGCATTTTACAAAAGAACCTGGGGAATCTGGATATTTATTTGAAATCGCCTTACTTTTGCATGTTAGCAGCTATTTTAAAAATCTTGGGGCCCCTGGGTGGCTCAGTGGGCTGAGCGTCCAACTCTTGATTTGGGCTCAGGTCACAGTCTTAGGGTCCTGGGATCTAGCCCTGTGTCAAGCTTTGCACTCAGCAGGCAGTCTGCTTCTCCCTCTCCCTCTGCCCCTCCCCCTGCTTGCTTGCTCACTCTCTCTCTCAAATAAATAAATATTTTTTGAAAAAATCCTAAACGGTGTGTAAGTCAGACAGAAACATCCGCAACCAGCATGCTGCCCGGCCACGGATCACCATGTGAAAACTCAATTTGAACTGCAGCGTACTGTCCGCTGCCAGCCTCAGTGCAGCTGAGTGACAACACCCCTGAGGGCTTCTGAAGAGAGCATGATTTCTGGGCATGCTTACAGGTGCACAGATGTTCAGCTTCATTTAGAGGCATGGAGCCTTAACTTTAAATGAAGTTGAATGATGAGACTGGACTGAAGGGGGAAATCTCATTTATTAAATGCCAACTATACTAAATATATTAAATATATTTCTTATTCTTCCTAACATCGGCACTATCGCTGTTTTCCAGTACGTGGATGCCCACTGGAAGGGCTTCCCTGAGTTCCCAGGCTGTCAAGTCGGCTGAGTCTGTCTGGGATCCCATGTAGGTTTGCCTGCTGAGCCTGGAAAACAGAGCGGGTATCGAATAAGCTGGCAACGTGCCCGGAGCTCCCTTCCATCACCCACTCACCTGTCCTGACCCGGCAGTTCCTTTTCATGTTGTAAGCCGCAAAGAAGTGTGCACATTCCTGAAGAGATACTTAATATACCACTTCCAGGACCACGGACAAGTCGGTGCTGAGAGGAAACCCTGATTGAATAAGATGCACATATTTAAGTAAAAGTCTTTTGTTCTATTTGCCTACCTTTTTCAAGTTCTGAAAGTCACGCTGGTGAACTTCAACAGGGGAAAATAGCCCCGAGGCCAATTTTGCATAATTTAGGTGAATCCTGAGTATTCAGAGCACATTCTATCTCTAAGGTTTACGGAGGAAGAGGTAGCCCAGAATTCTGATAATTATTTTGTTTTTGTTGCTCAGCTTTAATAAAATCATCTCACTAACTAAAGGGTACCGTATCGTAAGGGAAAGCCAGCTGTCTACTGTGTATGTGTGTGTGTATTCATCCTCGATCTGTAACAAGGGGTTCATCTTAGTTCCCAAAAAAAGCCATCCTATTTGGAGAAATTCTGTCAGGAAAGAAGGCAATGACACGGGCACACACACAGAGCTCAAGCCTGTGTGTCTGGCTCTTCAGAAGGGCAAAGCAGAGCCCAGGACCATGAAGCACAGGAGTCCTACTTCAGATTAGCATGCTGTGCTCCCCACACGACCGTGTCAGAGACACTTCCTTCCCCAGACCAGATGTGTGAAAGGACAGCAAGTTGGTTAGCCCCACAGGTTTCCTCCAGCCCAGATAGCCTCTGAGTTTCTGCCACTGATTAAATTTAGCATCCAGAGAAACCAAGGAAACATGCGTCCTTGTCCAACCAAGTCAGGCAAGATGTTTTCCAGATCACATTCTTTTTTCAGTGAAAGGCATTCTAATAGTTGCCTCCAAACCAGGTACAAGGTGTTTCTCTATTGAATCCTTCTAAATAACTAGTTACCATGTACTGTTTGTCAGGCACTGTTGTAGGCACTTAAACTATGTGAATGTTGGTAACTTCCACAACCCTGAGAGATAGGTACTATCATTTTCCCCATTTTATAGGCAAAAACAAAACAAAACAGCTTTTAAATTGTCCACATTGTCAGAGTTGGCTTAGCTTATAAGTGGCAAAGCTGGGATTTCATCTTGATCTGTGCCCCTCACCACCATCCTGTGCTGTAAATTGTTTCTCGCCCATAAATGGCCTGCATTGCATGGTACAATGCAAGACGAAGAAGTTACTGTTGGCAAAGACGCCAGAGAAGTTTGGGATGTTGTGAGTTCAGAAGGGAGGCATTGGGGAGCTGTAGGTAAGGAGAGGTCCTGCTTTCTCAGGAATGTTTGCACAGAGAAATAGCATTGCTGGCTCATAGGTGCCTTGGCTCCACAGACTGGTCCTGAGATACCCCTGACTTCGAACAAGACAGCTCACAGCCAGCAGCTGCTCCCTGCCAGGGGCAAAGGGCATGAGCCTGTGTTAATCTGCACTAGAACAGGAATGAGCAAAGAGACCTAAATCCAAAGTAGGGTTCTTTTTTTCTTTTTTCTTTTTTCTTTTTTTGTATTTTTTTTTCTTATTAATCTATAATGTATTATTTGTTTCAGGGGTACAGGTCTGTGAATCATCAGTCTTACACAATTCACAGCACACACCACAGCACGTAGCCTCCCCAGTATCCACCCCATCCCTCCTACCCTCTCCCCTCGAGTCACTCTCAGTTTGTTTCCTGAGCTTAAGAGTCACTTATGGTTTGTCTCCCTCTCTGATTTCTTGTTTTATTTGTTTTATTTTATTTATTTATTTATTTATTGTTTTATTTCTTGTTTATTTTCCCCTCCCTTCCCCTATGATCCTCTTGTCTTGTTTCTCAAGTGCCTCATATCAGGGAGATCATATGATAATTGTCTTTCTCTGACTGATTTATTTCGCTCAGCACAATACTCTCTAGTTCCATCCACGGTTGTTGCAAATGGAAATATTTATTTATTTTTTTTTTGGTGGCTGCATTATATTACATTGTAGGCTTATATATGTGTGTGTGAATATATATATATACATACACTGTAGGCTCATATATATATATATATATATATATATATATATACACACATATATGTATATTATATGTATACATATATATATACACTGTAGGCTTCCAAAGAGACTATTGGTTGGCTGCCTGGGAGAGGGCACGGTGCGAGCTGAGTGAATTTAGGTTCACAACCAGGTGGAAAAGGGATTGCCTTCTCTACTAATAGCCCTGCTGGGATCCCAGGCCATGCTTTAGCCACCATGTGGGTATAAGGAAACTGGATTTGGAGAATTTTAGATTACCAGTATGGTGGTTTGCATTTGCTGTTTTTGCATTTTTCTAATCCGAATGGGTTTTCCTTTATTCTCATTTTATACCACCACTTTAACATACTGTGTTCTGGGTACTCTGGATATAGTTATTTGGAAATAAGGCAAATGAACTTTTCTTAAAAATTTTTTTTAAAGATTTGCTTATTTATTTTAGAGAGGGCATGTGCACATGTAAGCAGGAGGGGTGGAGGGAGAGAATCTCAAGCAGATTGTGTGCTGAGGGCAGAGCCCGATGGGGGGCTCGATCCCAGGACCCTGAGATCACGACCTGAGCCAAAATCAAGAGTCAGGGGCTCAACCTCCTGAGCCACTCAGACCCTCTGAATGAACTTTTAAAATACCCGTGAATCCCAGGATCTAGAAACAAATTGGCATCTTTTGTGAAGTCTGTCAATCTGTAAAGTGTACACTATCTTTCCTTTCATTGACAGCCAGGGGCCTTGAAAGAGAAATCATGCATCATTCCTTGTTTGGCTCACTCCAAGCTCACATTTTCTTTGGCCACCTGGGCTGCTCTGCCACGCCCCTCATCAAGGCCACCACTGCCCCCCCCCCCAAGCACTCTTTTACTTACTTGGCCATTTAACACGGTGGCATCCATTCCCTCTCCCTCCTCGTCCCTCTCTCTCTGTAAACCCTTACTTCTTTGGCTTCTGTCCTTTGATGACACCATTTTTTCCTGGTTTCCCTTCTAGTGACAAAGCAGCCGCTGATTCTTGGTGCTCTTTGCGGACCTTTCTAAATGGTGGCCCAGAGCTCTCCCTCCGTGTCCTTTTCTCAATCTCACGTTCTCCCTGGCTGGTCCACTCCCTGCCATGTTTGCAGTGACCGTCACTCTCTGGCTCTATCCCAGTCCTCTCCCCATGCCCCAAAGCCCCATCTCCAGTTGTCCACTCCCATGTCCCACAGACACCCGTCCACAGCTAGACTACTGCTTTCTCCATTAAACCTGTCCCTTCTCCAGACCTCACTATTTTGGTGACAGACACTGACTGATAGGTGCACAAGACAAACATCCGGGAATCTCCCTCTCTCCCCGATACAGGAATAAACCCAATCACCAGTCTCCCTAGTTTTCATCTTACTAACCCACATCACCATCCTACGGCCTCTGCGCATATCAGACGACCCTCGTGTCTACCTCTATTGCCACCACAGACCTTCCTTGTCCCTTCTCCCCCATCCACACTCTTGTCAGAATGATGTGTCCAAAGTGCAAACGTGACCACTTAATTAATAACTGTCTCCAGATAGCTTTCAAGGTAAAGTTCAAAATCGTCAGCTCATAGCTCTTCCTGATGAGAGATCTGCCCACCTCTCTGAGCAGTTCCAGCCCTGCTCCTCATCCCGCATCCCTGTTGGTGCCCAGAGCCCCCCGTTGCACCACACTGCCTTTCTGCACACACACTGCTCAGGCTGGACCAGCTTCCTTGCTCTGGCGACCCTCCTGCCTTCCTGGGGACCACAATCCACCATCTCCTCTGGGGACTTATGGGACTTATGTGACCCCTTCCTTACTCCCTTGTCTCCCACCTGAGTTAACTGCTTTCATCAGCGCCTTAAGCACACGTCCATCCTAATACAGCGGCATGTCCTGGAGTTACTGATCACTCACGCATTTCCTCACAAGATTGAAAGATCTCGAGGACAGGGACTGTGTTCTCTCTTTTCAGATACCTAACACTTAGCACATCACAAATATGGGGAAAACTGTCTAAATGAGTTAATTGTTCATGTCTATAAAGCATAGAGTATGTAGGGGCACCTGGGTGGCTCAGTGGGTTAAGCCGCTGCCTTCGGCTCGGGTCATGATCTCAGGGTCCTGGAATCGAGGCCCGCATCGGGCTCTCCGCTCAGCGGGGGGCCTGCTTCCTCCTCTCTCTGCCTGCCTCTCTGCCTACTTGTCATCTATGTCAGTCAAATAAATAAATAAAATCTTTAAAAATAAAATAAAATAAAATAAAGCATAGAGTATGTAGATACTGAGTTACATACAAATTAATATTTACTGCTTTCTGTATGTTTACTGGGGGTGGGGTGTGCGCATGCGCGTGTGCGTGTGGTCTCCTTTTTCATTTGCTAACTGGCATAAACAACTTTTCACTTCAACTGGCAAAAAATTGGACCCATAATCAGGATTCGCTGTAACTTGGAAAGTCCTTTTCATCTTCAGTCTTAATTTCCTCACTGATAAAACAGAAGGTTTGATTGGATATTCACTAAAGGTCCTTCTGATGCTGATAATTTGCGAAAATTTTAATACTATTTTAATATAAAACTGCCTCTTACCAATAAAACTACCCTTAAAAATAAAAAATAAAACGACCCTTAATTGGCATACAGCCATCAGAGCTATTCTCTCATTTGATCTTCACAATGTAACAATACGATAGAGAAGATAGTCATTGTGATAGGGTGAGTAGAATTCAGTGGTTAGCCTATTTTAAGTGTTTATCTAACCTTAATCAAATGGTTTGGCTCTACCACTAAATTTCTGAAGTATTTTGTTTCTGCAAAAGTATTTCTGCAGCACAGGATGCATTTCTAATTCTTGGAGCTGTCAGAGCTGTACTCAAGACGTAAAACATGTGCATAAGGAAATGCTTGCCTTTTCTTACTTGGCGTCTGGAGATCCTCTCCTCGAGTAACTGCTGTCTTACAAACCAGGTCTTCCTCTGCACCCGAATCCGGTAAAAGGTGGTTTGTGGACCCCAGGGCTTGTCAAGACTATTCCAGGCTCACAAGGTCAACATGACTTTGTAGTAATACTAACATGTTGTTTGCCCTTTGCACTGGCATTTATACCCACTGGCTGTGCCAGAGTTGCGGTGGGTGACCCTGCTAAGATCGAATCAAGCAGGGATATTGTGTTGCCCGCACCACTACACACTCACAGTTTAGAAAAAGGAAAAAGCCAGTTTTACTTAACGAATGGCTTGATGAAGTAGCAAAGTCATTTATTTTATTATTTTGTATTACTATGATTTTAATGATTTTTATTTTTGCTTAATCTCCACCTGTAAGTACTTTTCATGTCTTTTTCATGGTCTGTGATGAATTCAGAGGTTCACATAAAACACTTTGCCACCCAAAATATGATGGTCACCTTGAGGAAGAATAGTTATGCAGTTACTTGATTTGTGACCTGAAGTCTCACTTTTTTGAAGGAACACCATTTTGGTGAGGATGATTGAGAAACTATGCTAATTCAAACTTGCTCATGTGGCAGACATTTTCTCAAAAATAAGCAGAGTGGGCCTGCCACTTCATGGAAAACTCTGTTGTATTCGTTTCCAATGATAAAACTTACACATTTAGGCAAAAAGCGGAATCTGGAAAAACAGAGTGAGCGTGACAACTTCTCAGTATTTTTCTGGTGAAATGAATGATGACTTTGATGAATATTTTTTTAAAGCATGTTTTAATTTTTTTAATGTTTTTGAGAATAACTGATACACAGTGTGACATAGTTTCAGGCGTACAACATAGTAATTCATCCTTTCTGTACTATGCTCTCCACAAGTGCAGCTCCCATCTGTCACCATGCAATGCTGTTACAATATCATTGACTGTATTTCCTACGCTGTGCCTTTTATTCTCATGACTTAGATGAATGTATCTTTTTGATACTGTAAAAAGAAATGTATCAGAAGATCTGCATAACCAAGGAAACCAGTATTTTCAAAATGGCTAATGCATGATGGGGTCAAGTTAAGCCTAGGGAAAGCTCCTTTCCAAGGGGAAGGTAGACCTATGGATTTTTACATCATAGAGTATGAAAAGTTCATTGATAACAATTACAGAGTCTATATTGCAACTAAACTTTGTCAAATGTTGGTGTAGTACCAAAGAAGATTCACAATTACCTGGAAAGCTATTAAATTCTCCTTCTCTTTCCTAATTACATCACTGTGTGAGACCAAGTTTTCTTCGTACACTTCAATCAAAACAATACATTGTAATAGGTTGAATGTAGAAGTAAATGGAAGGCTCCAATTATCTTCTATCAAGCCAGACATCAAAGAGAATTCAAAAATTAAGCTATAGTTTTTTAATAAGAAATGTAATTTATGTTAACATGAAGTTGTTTTATTTTTTAGTTAATTAATGAGTATATATTTTAAATGATTCTCCATGTCAATTTTGAAAATACCGATATCAAATATTATATTAAATATTAAATATCGATACATATAACCCATCTAAAGAAAAATTTCTCTGGGATACTCAATAATTTTAAGAGATTAAAATTCTAAAAATCACTGCTTGTACTATGATGCTTAACTATAGGATCAGACCATTTCTTTGTTTAAAATATCTGAAACAGAGTCACCTGGGTGGCTCAGTCTGTTGGGCGTCTGCCTTCTGCTCAGGTTGTGGTCCCGGGATCCTGGGATTGAACCCCACATTGGGCTCCCTGCTCGGCGGGTGGCCTGATTCTCCCTCTCCCTCTGCCTGCCACTCTGCCTACTTGTCTTCTATCTCTCTGTCAAGTAAATTAAAACAACAACAACAACAACAACAACAACAACAAAACCCTCTTTAAAATATCTGAAGCAGGGGCACCTGGGTGGCTCAGTGGGTTAAACCTCTGCCTTAGGCTCAGGTCATGATCTCAGGGTCCTGGAATCGAGCCCCGCATCGGGCTCTCTGTTCAGCAGGGAGCCTGCTTCCCCCTCTCTCTCTTCCTGCCTCTCTGCCTACTTGTGATCTCTCTATCAAATAAATAAAAAAATTTTTTTTAAATATCTGAAGCAATGCACTCTCCATGAGAATTACCTCTTAGTTTCTTAGCCTAATTCAAGATAGATTTTAAATCCATAGCAAGGGTTAAAAGTAGTCTAGCAAACGTCAGTGATTGTTGGTATGTGACTTGCAGGTTGAACCGCTTGACAGATTGAGGAAACTGTTCTAATATTAGGGGTGATATGGTTAATGCAGCGCACGAAAATTTTTGTTTGTTTAAGGACCCACTGTTGGTAGAGTGTCTCAGCCCTCTGTCAGGGAGAACTGTGCTTCCCCGGAGCGACTAGTATGCTCTGACCATCCATAGACCATTTTTCTCCCTTTTCTTGGGTTTCTAGGAAGCCCTAATTTGCATTCTGAGCTCAGCCTTGCTCCCATATGGAAACTGACATTTACTTGCAACTTACTTGTTAACATTGACTGGTGGTACTAAGATTTCCCCTGCCTTGGTTACATTTCGCTCTAATTATCTTTGATTTCTTCCTCTGAATTTTTGTGGGTATTTCCAAAAGCGACCTCCAGTTCTTCTGCCAAATATAGGTAAAACATGTAAACATAAGTACACTCAACTATCAGAGATGCTGTCACTTTGCTCTCCTTCCTGTACTGACTCCAGCTCCTTTCTATGCAGCAGGAGGCATGTCTGGGGTTTCTTTATTATGTCCTTTGATTCATCTGCAGAAGAGGGACAGGGAGTCGTGAGGGAAGCAGCATAGCAATGCCTTAGGAAAATCTGGCTCTTCATGCAACCTGCGCCAAGAGTGGAGAAGCTAGCCAGACCCAGAGGCCGCAGAGCAGGAAAGCAGCCAGCAGGCAAGCCGGTGGTAGGAGGAGGGGGGAGGCCAGCCCCCAGGCCTCCAGGAGGAATCTGCTCCTCTAATGAAAGGGTCCTTCTTTCCAGGGGATTATAAGAATATTCATGACCCTTGAGATCAGCAGGTGAGGCTCAGCCCTCCCTACTCATCCTTTGGGCAAATAGTCCAGAAAGCCGAGGTTGCCAGGACGAGAAAGGAACAGTGGGAGTTGGGAGCTTTTCCTGCTTCCCTAGGCCCCCAACCCCCTTTATTTTCAGAGGAGGGCAGGGTGGGGGGCACTTGTCCTGAGGTGAAGCAAGGACTGTGTCTTTCATTTCTAAAGAGCAGGCAGCGAGGCCGAGGCAGAAGTCCCGTGACATGACTTGAGACACAAAATGGTATCTTAGCATCGAAGACCCCCTTTGACAACAAGAAGAAAAGCCCTTTTCTTCCCAGCCCGGATTAGGCGAGGAGGGAATTCTCCCGAACATGTGTGCATTGTTTCGTGGAGGGCAGCCAGGCTGGCCTGGGGCTTGCCTCCCAAAGTCAGCCCAAGGAAGCTTGTCCCCGTGTAATTAAAAGGGAAGGCAAACAGCAGGGAGGCTTGTTCCGCTGCCGCCCACCAAAGTGGGGTCCCGGGGGGCCGGTGTGGCCCAGGAAATTGGCTAAATTAATGGTTATTGGAGGCCTCACTGAATGTGTGGGCCCTGGAGGCAGAGAGAGGGCAGGCCAGGCAGTGTCCTCAGAGCTCTTCGGAACAAATGGAAAAAAGAGTCATTCTCAGAGAGCTGAGATGTCTCAGCAACTTGCCACCTGACCGCGCAGCAAGCTGCCCTGGGGACAGGCACCTGCAGCGAGGGGTCAGCGCCTCACGGAAAGCAGAGCCTCCAGGCGGCGTTTCCAGGCCCTCGTCTGTCCAGCTGACGCAGGCGGGGCCCCTCTCTTTCTCCAGCTGACGGCAAGGCCGGGAGCTAGGAGGTCACAGGTCATGGCCGCCGCGGTGGGGGCCCGGAGCTCACAAAGGGGGCAGAGTTTCTGGAAAGTAGTCTCTTGTGTTGGTCAATGGGAAAGTGTCTCACTCAGAAGTTACTGGGTGGGGGACGTCAAACCCTGAACCGGAGGCTAACATGTTTGGCATTTGTAGGGTTTAACTCCTTTATGAAAAAGAAAACTTTTTCAGGGGAAAAAAAAAATCTTTCTAATTGCCGTTTCCTGAAAGCTTCAGTTCAAGGCTGTGAACTTCATGCCTCGGGTTCCCAGCTGCCTCCTCGGCATACACACGGGGCTACAGGCGATCTGGAAAGGCCTGGCTCCCTCCCGAGGTACAGGGAGAAGGTAACAGTGACAACACAGACAGCCGGGAAGCAAAGCAGGGCTGAGTCTCCAAACCAGCGGGCCCCCAGCTTCGTGCTGAAGGCCACAGACTCGCTGAAGGCCCGGGCAGGTGAGCAGGCAAGGCTGGGGCCTCCACTATTTCTGGTAAGTGGTGGATCTAAGTCAATATGCCAGAGTGGATATGGCTTGTCTGACTCTGCAAATATTGAACCAAAGACTCGAGTACGGCCATGCTGTTGACAGTTCCGAGATGGTGTCTTTGTTGTCTTTGTCACCATGAAGTGCAGCCCAGGGGAGTCCGGTCTAACACCCTGTGTACACAGAGGGGCCAGTGTGCTCGGAGGCCCCTGTGTTTGCTCTGCCAATACATGCGGGTGGCCGTGCCTTCCAGCCTCCCACTGCCGGGAGACAGCTGGGGGCATGAGCCTCGCCCACCCTCTTCTGCCTGCCCCCTGGGGAGGGGTGCTGACCACAGTAGCCAAGACATGGGCTTCCTTTCCTCTCTTCTCGGTTTGTTTATTAAAAAAAAAAAGTTTGCTGTAGAATGCACATGTGTCATCTGTCAGCCTCATGGACTGTCCCAGAGCACCCCACCCTTGTATCCAGTAGATCAAGAACTTGAACGTTCCCAGCATCCCCCAAGCCCGCCTGCGACCCTCCCAGGCATCACATCCTGCAAGGCCGACCGCTCGCCTGACTTCTAACATACAGCAGTTCCCTCTGTGTTAAGCCGCATGGTTTTGAAAACTTCCTGTGGCATCTGAAGCCAGCCTGCGATGTGTCTGTCCCGCAGGGCACTGTCACCGCACAGCCTGGCACCGATGGGTCCCAGCTCTGCCCTGCCCCAGGCATTCCCCTTCCCTGCTCTGGTGTTGGGGTGGGCTCTGGGAAAGCGTAGAGTTGGTCTCATGTCCCTTGGGGACTTCCCAGTACCAGTGTGTGGTCCCTGGTTCCTCGAGCATGAGGAGGACTGTCTAAGCCACGGGCAATGCACAGGCTTGGGTGTTATGTCCCAGGAAGGTGGCAGGTGCCCAGCCCACCATGCCCCACTGTACCTCCATACCTTCTATACCACTGTTCAGAAACATCAGAAGACATGTGGTTTATGGATTCCCTCCATGCCACCAAATACACTAGAGTCATTCCAGTCCTGAATCTGGTCCATTCTTCTGCCTGAAAACCACCCCTGGCCAACTGAGAGAGGGAAGAGGAGCCTCCCTCTAACTATGCTCTGCTATGTGACACCGCACTCCTTTCACATTCCTAAAGCAAATTGGGGGCTGGGAGATGAGAGGCAGCTTAAAATGGGTGACAAAAGAGCATGCCAGAGCTAAGGGTTCAACTCTCTCACTCAACAGGCGGGGAAACTGAGGGCTGGAAAGGGAGGGGACTTCCCTGAGATGTAGAGTGTGTCTGGACAGGCTCCCTCCAGTGTGCCATATCTATCCTGGCATGCTTTTAAAGAACTTCACTGCTAATGTCATGGGACACACACACAGACGCACAGACACACAACAACAAAACAACTGCACCATGAGAATTCTCCAGGTCACCTACTTCTGCAGGCATTCACATCACCTGTATCCCCACCCTCACCGAGGGCTCTTTCGGAATCTGCGCTTCCCATGGTCACAACCACCCTGGGTCCTGCTCTAGGAGTTCTGCATTTTGGATTGTGTCACACTGTGTCACATTCTTGGCCAAGAAACTGACTTGGAAATGCCATGTTCCTGAGAGACTTCTGTTGTCGAGGCAGCGGGTGGAGCCTCTGGATCTCCCTCTTGCCTGAATCCAGAGTCGGGCTCCCTCTCTCCTGAGCATACGCGGTGGACCTGTCATTGCCAGACGGTGAAGACACCCCACCCACCAGAGGCAAAAGGTCCTGGCAGAGACCACCAGCGCAGGGGCCTCCGTGGAGGGACCCAGGTACCCTACAGCCCCTGCAATCTTGGGAACATTTCCCTTGTCCTGATGCTTTTGCTTCACTTCCCTCTAAGACACACACCAGCATCACCCCAGACCCCACCACTGGACTCCCTAAAAGCTGGAAGCTGGGGGCGAGGCCGGGGTGCTGTGTCTACACAGGTGCCCACGAATCCTTGGGAAGCTCTGGGGTTCTGCGACCTTGGGAGGAGCCCGCTCCAGGCGTGTGGCTTCCGTTCCATTCAGGTCTTCCTCCTAGCCTGGAGAGACACAGGTGGACAAGACACACACGTTCAGCTCAAGGGGCTCATACCATTTGGTAGAGGCTGAACTTGAAGAAGAGAGTAATAATCCTGATCACAGGCCAAATAAATAATAACTTTAGACAACCAGCACTCCAAAAAGGAGCAAAAGAGAGCAGATCCAGCCTAGGTGGGCTTTACAGAGGAGGTGGCCTGTGAGCTGACGTTCAGAAAATGCACCATCCTGTTTTCCCTTTGGCACAGTAAGCTCTTACTTCATTGTCATGAAGCCTGGGGAAGTTTACAGTGAAAATGCACTTACAAGGGTTTTTGGCACGCAACAGGTGCTCATTAAACGTCACACACAGAGTTAGGTAACCACAGCTGACCTGGTGTGATAAGAGCCAAGGCTGCGTCTTTGTCTGGGGGAGCAGGCTGGGTGATGAGATGGAAGAGTCGGTTTGGGTGACATTGCAACCAGCTGAGTTTAGGTTTTCATCCTGAAGGCGATGGGGAACCACTGAAGAATTTTGAGAAAGAAGAGACGTAATCAGAATTGCTTTATCAAAAGATCATTTTGACCACAGTAATGGAGTGGAGAGTAGCTTCGGAAGTGAGGAGCTGGAGGTCAGCGTAAAATAAAAGTGGAGGCTCGGTGACCTTTATGAGTCTTCATCATGGTCCGGGTGTGAAGTGACAAGGATCACAGCCTGACCCTGGCAGTAAGGATGAAGCTGATGGGACCAACATGGGGGTTCACGCTTTGTCCGTGCTGGTATGGGGGCGGGGAGGAGCATGGGTGTGGTCAGCGTTTGAATGATTCCCAGAGAAAGCCATCAGGAAGGATGCCCCGGAAGTGGGCAAGGGCGGCAGGTGGGCCAGCTTAGCCCAGCTGGACTTGGCCCCGTCCTGGTGCTGGCCTGGACTTGGCCTTGATTCCAGAGACAAGGTTCTTCTTAGCTTCCATTTGCAGAGCTGAGATGGACTCAAGCTCCCAAGGCCTGGTTTTAGGCTGTTTGTTGGTGGCCTGCTTTTCACTGGGCACCCATGTCTCAGCACCATCTCTCTTACAGTCATTGGGTGAGGTATGCTTTATTGTGCCCAGTTCAGATGAGAGAGCTGAGGCTCAGAAAGGTCAACTCAAATACATAGTAGAAATAGAACTGTAGTTCAGGTCCCGTGATTCCCTGACCAGGGCTTTTTCCAGAGCACACCTCTGCCAGCATTTAGCACAGTGGAAACCTGAGATCATACCAGGCCATATGGAAAGAGATGCAAGAGGTTTTTTTTAAAACAATATTTATTGGTTTAAAAAAAATTACAAGGATCATATTCTTTTTTTTTAAGATTTATTAATTTAAGAAAGAAAGAAAGAGCATGCATGCGTGTGCAAGAGAGAAAGAGAGAGAGAACAAGCACATAGAAGGGGAAGGGGCAGGGAGAGGGAGAAGCAGACTCCCTGTTGAGCAGGACCCTGAGATGATGACCTGAGCCAAAGGCAGCCACTTAACCGACTAAGCCACCCAGGCAACCCACAAAGATTATATTCTTACATTGTTATTTTAAAATTATTAAATTTAAATTAATAATTAAAATTATTAAATTGTTATTTTTAAATAATTTTAAAATAATTTCAAAGTCACAGAAAAATTACAAGAAAAGTGACAGGTATTCCATGTACATTTCACCCTGACTCTTCTGTTGTTAAAAGGTTAACATCGTTGTTTATGTTACATATATTTCCTTTGTATTCAGGCATTTAGACCATTTTCATTTAATGTGATTATTGATAAGTTGGTCTTAAATCTATCATCTGACAGTCATTTTATGTCTGTCATCGTGATATTTTCTCCTTGTCTGATTTTTTGTTCGCCTTTTTCTCCTTCTTTTGGGATAATTGAATATACTTTATGATTCCATTTTATTTCCTTTATCAGCATGTTAGCTATACCTCTTTGTTTTGATTCTTAATGTTAGCTTTGGGTTCATGATGTAAATCTTTACCTCAAATAATATTATACTTCACATATAATGTAAGAAACTTTCAGAGAACACTTCCATTTTGTACTCCCTCAACTTCGGGCTATTCCGTCATACATTTTACTTCAACGTATATTACAAATTCTCCAATACATGGTTGTTATTTTTATTTTTTTAAAGATTTTATCTATTTATTTGACAGAGAGAGAGATCACAAGCAGGCAGAGAGGCAGATAGAGAGAGGGGGGGGGAAGCAGGCTCCCTCCTGAGCAGAAAGCCCAATGCGGGACTCAATCCCAGGACCCTGAGATCATGACCTGAGCCGAAGGCAGAGGCTTAACCAACTGAGCCACCCGGGTGCCCCAAGACTTCCTTTTTTTTTTTTTTTTTTAGAGAATCTTTCAAAGGAATTTACATGCTATTATGCCCTTACCCATGTTTGGTCATTTTTTGAGTTCACCATTCCTTTCTGTAGATCCCAGATGTCCCCCTGGTATTTTTAATGGATTTACCTTAGTATAATCCATTTTTAATGGATTTACCTTAGTATTTTGCATAGTGTAAGCCTGCTGAGGATGACCCCTTTCAGCGTTCATATTTCCCAGGAAGTTTTTACTTCACCTTCTCTGGGTATAGAATTCTAAGTTCGTTTTCTTTTTTTCAGAACTTTCATGACGTTTCATCACCATCTTCTGACTTGCATTGTTAGGTGAAGTATGCTGTCATTCTTGTTTCTTTTTTACATACTGTGCCTATTTTTTCTAATTGCTTTTATTTTATTTTTTTTCTTTTTGCCACCAGTTTTAAGCTATTTGATTAGAATATGCCTTGTACTTTTCTTCATATTTCTTTTTCTTGGGGGTTTATTGACTTTCTTCAATCTGGGCTGTTTTGTTTGTTTGCTTGCTTTTTTTAAATTAAATGTACAAAAACTTTAGCTATTACTTCTTCGGTATTTTCTTGGGCAACCTCTCCTCTTCTTCTGTGACCCCATTATATATATTAGGCCACGTGGAGCTATCTTGCTACTCATTGACTGTCTATTTTTCCTCTTCTCTTTTTATCTCTGGGTCTTATTTTGGCCCTCATTTGGTATTCTGTTGCTCTGTCATCAGATTCACTCATCTTCTCCTCTGTAGTCACCAATCTGCTCTTAGTTCCATCCAGGGTATTTTTCATATCAGACCCAGGATGATGGAAACTTGGGGTGGAGGTTGAAGAACACAGTGCCTGCATGTGGACGAATCGCAGATTTCATGGAAGAGGTGGCATCTGAGATCAGCCTCAAGTGACAGGGAGTAGGGGTATTTTACAAAGAAATGGATGTGAAGAGAGAAAGGAGTACTCATCACTGGCAGACAGACCAGCAGAAAGCAAGGCACAGAGGTCAGGAAGGTCCTGCTGATGTGGACACCAGCCGCCTGGAGTATGCTGGAACAATAGGAAACGGGCAGGCGTGTGAGTGAGGAGAGCCTTGAATGGCAGAGTGACTCTTGCATTTTTAGAAGAAAAAGCATTAGGCTGGGACTGCAATAAACATCCTGCCATAAAGCTCAAAACCAAATAAAACAAAACCAGAATTCTTAAGACTGGTGGAGTTACAGATTCCTTGCATCAAAGTCATTTCCTCTCCCTGGTAATTAGCTCTTCCATCAGAAACAGGAGGGTTTGAACACGACTTCTTCCCAGTTTTGTATGCTTGATCTCTAAGGTCCCTTTTTGCTCCAAACGTGCACAACTCCACGAGTCAACATAATTTAGTAGCATTGGGAGTCATTTTTTGTGTTTGGGCAAGAGAGTGGCATGCTTTTAAGAAGATGATTACTTGAGCATTATGAACAGGCCCAGTAAGTAAGTTGTCATTGTATTCATGCATAGTGAGACTCACAGGGAAGGTGCTATATACATAGATGAGAGCATGTGTTTTTCCCACTCGTGGGAGAAGTGAGGATGAAGAGAGGGTCAGTCAGAAGCAGCATGAAGGATGGGTTTTGAAGGTCTATTCTGCAGTCAGGTAAACATCAAATGATGGCTTCATGGGTTGAATACAACCCAAAAATGTTTAAAGGGAAAACCCAGCTGAAAGAGGTGGCACCATTTATGACCCAGCTAACTTTTCCAAGCTCTACCACTGTAGCAAGAATTATAGCAGTCATGGGTTCTAGTTCTTTTTTTTTTTTTTTTTTTGAACTTAAACTTTTCTTTTTAAGATTTTATGTATTTATTTGACAGAGAGAGAGAGATCACAAGTAGGCAGAGAGGCAGGCAGAGAGGGGGAAGCAGACTCCCTGCTGAGCAGAGAGCTCGATGCCATGCAGGGCTTGATCCCAAGAAGCCTGAGATCATAACCTGAGGCCAAGGCCAAGGCTTAATCCTCTGAGCCACCCAGGTGCTCCATGGGTTCTAGTTCTAATGCAATTCTGTTACCTATATGAGTCTTGGTTTCTTCATCTATAAAATAGTAAGAATAATGCTAAATTCAAAGATTTTTGGTAAAATTCAAATATGTTTAGCATGTAATTAAAGATAGGAGTTTCATCAATATGCTAGCAGATTTTTTAAAAAAATTTTTAAGTAAGATCTATGCCCCGTTTGGGGCATAAAACTCACCACCCCAAAATCAAGAGTTGCATATTCTACTGACTGAGCTAGTCAGAGGCCCCACAGCAGAATTTTTTAGTAGAAATTGACAAACTGATTCTAAAATTTGTATGGCCATGCAAAGGACTTAAAAACCAAAACAAATTTGCAAAGAAGAATAAACCAGAACAAGATAATCAATAAAGCAGGTGGGGACAACATGATATTATGTTAAAGACAAACAAATAGGTCAATGGAACAGAATAGAACACAGAAATAAACCTATGCATATATGGACACCTGATTTCTGACAGATGTTCAAAGACAATTCAACGAAGAAAGGATGTTTTTTTCAGTAAATGTTTCCAAAACAATTGAATGTGCAAAAAAAATAAGCTTTAATTCATCATATACAAAAAACAACATGAAAAGGATCATGGGCATAAATTAACTATGAAACTTATAGAAGAAAACATAGGGAAACAATATTTACAACTTTAAATTAGGCAACCATGTATTACATACCTCAACTAAAGTATCATCTGTAAAAGAAGAAATTGATAAATTGGATATCATCAAAATGTAAAACTTCTGCTCTTCCAAAGACAAACCACAGACTGGGAGAAAATATTTATAAATCTTATATCTGATTAAGGTCTTGTATTTAGAATGTATAAAGAACTCTCAAAACTCCAGGTAAGCACTCAAACAACCCAATAAAAATAAGGGTGATAGATTTGAATAGACATTTTAGCAAAGAAGGTATATGATGGCAAATAAGCACGTGGAAACATGAGGTTCCACCATCCACCATACCTATTAGAAATGTTAAAATTAAAGACTGACCACACCACGTGTTGATAAAGGTGTGGAGCAATTGGAATCTTCATACACTGTTGGTAGAAAATGTAAAACACTACAACCACTTTGGAAAACAGTTGACCCATTCTTAAATGTTTAAATATGTAACCTACCATACGATCTAGTCATTCTATTCCTAGGTTTCCACTGAAAAAAATGAAAGTATGTGTCTATACAAGAGTTGTGTTTTATTATTTTTTTAAGATTTTATTCACTTATTTGAGAGAGAGAGAACGAGCAGGGGGAGGGGCAGAGGGAGAAGGAGAAGCAGAATCCCCGCTGAGCAGGGATCCCCAAGTAAGGCTCCATTCCAGGACACCGAGATCATGATCTGAGCCCAAGGCAGATGTTTAATCCACTGAGCCACCCAGGTGCCCCATCTATACAAGATTTGTACACAGATATTCATAATAGCTTCATTTCTAGCAGCCAGAAACTGGGCATAATCCCAGTGTCCACCAACAGAGAAATGTATAAACAAACATTGGTACATCTAGGCAATGGAATGGTACTTGACCATCGAAAGGAACAGACTGGTGGTCTACGCAACAATATGAGTAAGTCTTAAAATGATTATGCCAAGTGAAAGAAGGCACATTAAAAAAAAATAGTACATGTTATATGGTTCTAGGAATCATATAGGAATTGTAAACTAATTTCAGTAAAAATACATCTGTGGTTGCTCCGGGATAGGATAAAGGTGCTACAAAGAGGCACGAAGGAACTCCGGGGAAAAGAGTACGTTCAGCCCCTTGAGTGGTGGATGGTCTCACGTACACTGAAAACGATCAACTCTACACTTTCAGTCTGTGACATACATGCTTTGTCAGTTATACACGAGTAAAGAAAAAGAATATAGACTTCCCTGTTGCACAGACGTGGGTTTAAATCCCAGTTCACCACTTACAGACTGTGGGACCGTAGGCAAGTCACTAGAACTCTTCGAACCTCAGCGCTGTCACCTGTAAAATGAGGACTGTACGATTCCTTCCTTCTTTGTAAGATTGTTGGGAACCTAAAGTGAAATGAGGGATAGTAATTGTTTAACAGAGTGCCTGGGACATAATAGATGCTTAATACATATTAATTTGTTAAGGTGCTTCCCACACCACCTGGCATTCAGTAAATGTGCAATAACTTTTCCCCACTGAACCCTCTGTCTGGTCATGACATAGTCTTGGCACTCTAGACAAAGAGGGGTCTCTATCTGCACTGGGCAGAAGAAGGCCGCCTCGGAGTGAGACAGCTCAGCTGAGTTTCAATCTCTCTTCTTGCTCCCCAGTGGATCTGGTTGATGTTGGCACCATTAGGCAGGCAAGGGCTGGCAGCCGCTGTCCCTTGGGTTGTGACTTGGCCTAAGAGGGGCCTGGCACAGTAGAAGCCTGAGCTCTCCGTATCTCCTGGGCTTCATGGAACTTTCCACGTCCACAAAGTCCTGGGGAGCCAAAAGTGTGTGAGCCTCGGCCCTCCCTCCAGGGTGGAGGAAGCATTTTGAAGGAGGGTAGCCCTATTGTCCAGGAGATGTCTTTGGCCACAAAGGTCCCACTGAAGGCTTCACGTCCCTGGAACAAAACTGGGGCTAGAACTTTCAGGAGTGAACAAGGCCTGCTCTGTGTGGCCATAGCAGCTGAAACTTGAGCAGGGATGGCAGAGACCCAGCCCCACGGCTAACTTATTCTGGCCCCAAAGATGTCCCCCTTCAGTTAATCTTTCACTTCTCAGATCTTTGACAAAGGGCTGTTGAACAAGGTGGCGGCAGAGCTGGGAGGTGTGGTCCAGCGGGTGGTGGCCAGGCGCGGTGAGCAGGTTTCAGACACTCCTGAAATAAAGGGAGTTTGTTAAAAGCTTCTCACGGAAAGTTTGCTATTTGCCTGCTAGCCAGTGATGTTAGCAGTATTTAAGTATCAGATCAGACCCACAAATGAGGCCAGTGGGCAGTGAGCTGAGCTCTGAAGGCCAAATATCTTCAAGAGGGCATCCGTATGCATTATCTGCAGCATGGGGTTTGGGGAATTCTGGAAAGAAGGTGGCTTACATACCCCTCTGTTTACCAAACAAACAGCTAGGACCCATTTGTAACCTCACACCAAGTCCATGAGGTTTATATTATTTCTAGATGAGGCAATGGAAGCACAGGATGTATTTGAGCTTTGGAGTGAAAAGAATCTTGTTTCATTCATTCATTCATTCATTCAATAAATACTCAAAATTGCATGGCATGGGCAGGGTGTGGGGGCTACAACAGTGAGCGCAATGCTGTCTTACCCTCAGGTTCTTCGCAGCAGAATAATTTGGTTCCATTGTGTTTCCTTGTGCAGCCTCGAGCAAGTTACTGACATCTTCTGGACCCCAGCTCCTACCACTGATACATGGGGTGATGACTCTTTGAAAGGATTCCCCATAAAGATGAAGTGGAATTAAATGAGATGATGGATGTCATAGCCTTGGGGTGTAGCAGAGAACAGACACCTCACAAATCCTGCCATGGTGGCTATCAGTGATGAGCAGGGCTGGGTCCGGGCTGGGCTCGTCTTGTCATGGGACCTGCATCAGATGGGAAGAGCCAAAGCAAAGCGTGAATAGAGGCAGCTAGAAACTTCCTGGGATGGGGGAAGACCCAAGGGGCCACACTATCCAAAATGTAGCTCCCTCATAAACCCTTTGCCCAAGCTTTCACTAACAGGCTCTCCTGAAAGCACTGGGTACATTTGAATCACCCTCATTCATTCCACACATGTATTTACTAGCACTTTCCATGGGCCAGATGCTGGACATATGAGGTTGCTCTGATACCTTTTCAAGGAGCGTACAGTCCAGTGTGGGAGACCGACAAGCCACAGGCAGCTGTAATGCTGTCTATGGATGGGGGGTGCCTTGGGGTAACAGATGACCCACTCATGATGTCATGGACACTGCTTCTTGGCCTTCCTTCCTCGCCCACCAGAAGGTAATCTGCAAAGGCCCCTTCCTTTGGGGGGTAAAGGGTGGAGTTTGAATCCACTCTCTCCTCACTGTTGCCACAACCCAGTCCACACCTGCCTGGCTACTATGGCCACCCACTCATGGTGGCCTTCTCCATCGTCTCCATCCTCCAGCACAGCCTGTCATAGTCACTGCACTCAGATGGAGCTCACAGCACATCACCTCTTGGCTCAAAAATCCTCGAGGGCTTTCCTAATACTCATGTGAAGCCTCTACAGATACCACTCAACCAGCTCGTCCAGACTCACCTGTGAGTCCTCTTGGTTCCAATAAAACCAGTCGCCATTTTCCATTCACATCTGCATGGTTCCCTTCCCTGATGTCCTCCCGCCTTGCCCCGCTTCCAGCACCAGGGAGACTGTAATTTCATATAGAGATCCTTCCACATTCTTAATTTCATTATCATATAAATCGATTTTTGAAAGTAGAAAATACTAAACGATTGTGAATGCACAAGACCCCCGATAGATCCTTAGATAGATACTTAATAGGGAAAACAAAACAAAAGCAAAAAAACTCTGAGCAAACCATTTTCTTGTTCTTGCTATAAACCCGCGTAACACTTGGGATGAACCCTCTTTGCAGCCACACAAATGGTACACGATGCCCATGGCCAGCCTCCGTATTCTTTATGGACTGGCAGCTTTCGGCAGGTTTTCCCAGCTGGAGGCTGGGCCGCCTCGGGCAGGCATGGGCTCCCCTGTGGCTGGGAACATGACCCACTCCTCAGGAGCAGTCAGTCCTGCTAGGTGATGGCCGGAAAGAGAGACCTGAGGGCATGTGCAAAGGAGCGTTCCTCTGAGCGCCCAGTGTCCTCCTGGGGCAGGGAGGGCCCCACAAAGCCCTGGAAGGAGCTATTGAGATTTAATTGTGCAGACCCACGTGGCTGATGGGACGGACAGGAGAGAGGCTCTAAGGGGCTTCTTTTTCTTTTCGTCCCTTTCTTTTCTCTCTCTCACTTTTTTTCCCCTGACTGATGAGATAAAAAGAAACGATGCGATGCGTCTGTCTGTCGCAGCCTGGGGACTTTCTTAGGGTTCTCTGTGTGGTGTTATTTGAAAAAAGACAAAACTCTCAAACAAAACATGGTTGTATTAACACAAAAGTCCAGCTCCACGGTTGAAATCTCCCATTCCATTCCCAGGGACAAGTTTCCCGAATGAACCCCGGCTTATCCGTGTAGACAATGGGGTCCCCAGGGAGCTGCACGTGATGGGAGCTGGGAGTGAGGGGCCAGTCAGGTCAGTGGGAGGGGGGACTCTCCCGGGCTGCCCACTGGGTCCCTGTGACCTCCGCCATAGCCCTGCGCACAGGGCAATGTGAGTTTCCTATCTTTAGCCTTCATCTCCTGTGTTCAAGTCTGATCCCGAATGCCTGGAGGATCAAGGCACAGGACATGTCCGTGTTAGCTTCTGACATCATTTTCTGCTTGCTTATCTCGTCTGCCTCCCTCCTGAGACTGTCAGCCTGGCACCCGGCACAGAAGCTGGACCAAGGGCACATTTCGCTGAATGAATGTGCATGGGTGTGTACACGTCTTCCCATGTATTCCTAAAAGGTTATAAAGATTCCTAAGAAAAGGATATCGCTGAGCTGCTGGAAGCGGGGAAACAGTTGGAAACCTACACCAGGACCTAAAAAGGGCACTTTCGGACCTGGAGGAACCTGTGGGATCCTCCAGGCAGAGCTTTGGCTGAATTAAAAGAAAGCCATGGCGACTCCTACCTAGATTATTGTATTAACCTGGTAACTGGGTGCAGCTGAATTAGGGAGCCGCACTGACACTCCTGAGGCTGTCACGGAAAAATGGAATATTTTCTTGTTTTTGATGCTTGGTAAAGCAGCGGCCTCTCTCTGGGATAAAATCTCACGTAGGTCCTCCTGGAGTGTCTGGGGACACAGGCTTTTTGAAAGTCAACGTGTGGGATTTAGAGTCACAGGAGAGCGGAACAAACACTGAAATTTCCTTCAGCCCCTTGTCCCACAGATGTGGAAACAAAAGCCCCCAAGGAACCCCTCCTTATGAGAAAAAATTGAAAACGTAGAGTCCCCACTGGAGGGAGGGGACGTCTGGACCATCCTTGCCTGGAACTCCAAGATGCCAAGGTCTGGGGCTAGTGGGCAAAACATAGGCACAGGACCAGTCTAGTGACTGGTTTCCTCTCTCTCCCCTTCCCTCTTTTTCTCCCTCTTTCCCCCCCCTCCCTCCCTCTTAGTCTCTCTCTCTCTATTTCTCTCTCTCTCTCCCAGTCTCTTGTTTCTTGTAAATGACACTGCCGGGGGAGGCTGCCACGTTGGCCATGGTCCATGACCCTCCTCCCTGATTTGGCCACATCCCTGCCCTTCTTCAAAGTATGGCTTCAAGGCTCTAAGGCACCTGTGTGGCCTCGGAGTACATGCCCTCGGGCCCACATCAGGGCCCTTTGTCTCGTCTCCAATCCTGTTGCTGAGCCTCCTGAGCAAGCCCTCTGAAGCTCTGAGCACAGGGACTGGGCTCACCGCCAGGAGGAGCTTCCTCTTACTTCCAGCCAGACCCCCACACTCAGCTTGGAAGGTGTGGGGCCAGGGCAGGAGGCACAGGCTTGGTGTTTGCGATCGCTGCCGTGCCAACACTGGAATTCCAACAGTTCTCCGTTCTGTCATGTTTTTCTTTCACCTTTCTCCTCCTCCACCTTCCCTGCCCCCTGGTATTGAAGGATGGCAGGTATTTGAACGGGGCAGCAGAACTGGTCCAAGAACAAAGACGGGAGGAAATGAGGAAGCTTCTAGGGTCCAGGGCGGGGGTGGGGGGGGGCGCGGGGAGGGGAGAGCTGCCCAGAAAGAACCTTCAGTGAGCAGTTGGAAGACAGGATATAAACCAACCTCTGCCGCCAGGGAGCTGTGCGACCTTAAGGAGGTTCCTTCCCTCTCCTTGTCTCGGCTTCTCATCTGTGAAATGGGAATCAGACCTCCCACAAGCCTTACTTTAAGGTTAAACAAAATAAAGAAGATGGTGGAGTTTTGCACCGTCACGTGGCTCAGGTCTGCCGACTTCCAAGAACCTACAGAAACTTCTCTGGCAGAAACCATGCTCACAGACAAGGTGAGCATTCTCTCTATGCTAATCAAGTGGTTATAGGATACTATTCCAAGCCTCCCCTCTGCAGGGAGGAAATCTGACTCCCCCAGTGGCTGGGTAGAGCAGGTGCAGAAAGGAGGTCTGGCCATCAGGAGGACAACAGGAGGCTTCCAGCGGGACTCTTGGGGTTTCTTGAAAGAGATGGTGATTTAGGATTGCCCTGATTAGGTGTCATGTGCTCTAGAACAGATGCTTGACCAACTCTTGAGAATTGAGGGAATTTTTTTAAAATGATGGGTTGGAGAATTCCCCTCGATTCCGGGTCCTGAGCTCCATTCACAAAATAATCTAAACCACTTCTTGAAGCCAGTGAGTCTCCTCTGGTCAAGGTCTGGGACTGACCTTACCTACGACTGGATTAATGGGCAGCTGGGCAAGTTAGCAGGAGCCTCCCCACCTACACTCTCCTCTGTTACCTATGAGCCTGCCCTGTTGCCTAAAATTTGCCCATGGGAGGGTGATTCCTCACATTCCTTTTGGAATCCAATCACCCAGACAGAGGAGCCAAGATTTGCTATCGCTAAATATGTCAAATATATGTTGGATATCTTTCATTCTAGGACATGTAGACTTCCCACGGGTACTTATAAATTTTATTTTTTTTAAAGATTTTTATTTATTTATTTGAGAGAGAGAGCACAGGGGGAGAGTGAGAAGGAGAAGCAGACTCCCCACTGAGCAAAGAGTCTGATGCAGGGTTTGATCCCAGGACCCGGAGATCATGACCTGACCTGAAGGAGACGCTTAATCGACTGAGCCACCCAGGCACGCCCCCCACCACCGATGGGTGCTTTTTAATTGTTGCATAGAGTTGGGGGGTACACCCAATAATCAGAGTTGCCATAAGAACAGCCTTGAAAGGTGATGAGCTGCCTGTCGCTAGAGGAGGTCAAGCAGACAGTAACTGCATGTGAGTCATTGTGGGGATTCCTGCAGGGGGTGCATAGGTTATAGACACATGAATTAGTAATGGATATGGAGCAAGCATTACGTCTTCAGGACTGTTCTAAATACTTCACATGGGCCCTCACCTGTGATATTCACAGAACCCTAAGAAGTAGGCACTGTTATTGTTCCCATTAGTACAGAGGAGAAAATGGAGTTACAGGGAAATGTCCTAGGTCATAGAGCTGGAACCTCATAGAGCCTGGACTCAAACCTGGGGAGGATGCTTCCACAGTCCATGCTCTCAGCCTTAATAGGATAACACTGACCTTCATAGGAAATCTCCGAGCAAGTACCCGTCCATATCCCGAGTCCAGCGAGGCCCCACTTTGCTGAGGGCTGGTGCCACTGATGTTCTTGTCCAATCAGCCCTGACTGGCTGGTTCCTTCCCTTGCTCACCCAGACCGTAAGGCCCACAAAAGATGCATGTCTCTGAGGGATGAGAGGCTTCTCTTAGGAGAAGAAGATAATGGGAACGTCCCCCTAAGCTGCATGGCTGGCCCGGGCAGCTGGGGTGTGTCCTCTCTTGGCCATCCCCAGCCCAGTCCCAGGGGAAACAAGGGCCCTGGAGCTCTCACCGTCCTCTCAGGAGCTCCTGCACTGCCCCTCACATATTTGACCCAGCCCTCCATCTGGCTTGCACACATGGGCTGAGCCTCCAGACTGGGAGGAGATGAAACCACTTGGAGCCTGGCACATCCTGACTTGGCAGCCCACGGACTGGAAGCCGGCCAGGCCCAGATCTCCTGGCCCACTGAGACCCCCGGATCCTTCATGGCCAGAAGGCCTTCTGTAGCTTCACAGGAACTCACTCCTGCTGATCGGATTTCCTTGCAAAGATTACTAGATTTTTTTTTAAACAAATTCTGGAATTTATGTTTTTGAAATTTGAGGATTTTTTTTTTTTTTTGAAAAAACACATTCTGGAACACAGACTTTTCGGGCTAGTAACAGTCCTAGAAGCTACCATTTATGAGCAGCTACTAGGAAGAAGGCCCTGGACAAAACACCGTTTCTACAGGTGCTCCTGGTGTTGCCCCCACTCATACCAGGCAGCGCCGAGGGGGTGCACGCATGGCAAGTGTTGGCTGTGCGGGGAATAGAGCGCCATGGTTCCAAGTGAGTCAGTTCCGGCCCCTCCACCAAATGACTGCGTGACCTTGGGCAACTGGTGGACTCTTTCTGTGCCGCACTGTATTCTCATCCATGAAACAGGAATAAGAACAGTATGTTGTTCAGAGATTGAGATAAGACCTGTTTAGCACAGAATCTGGCACTTAATAAGCATTATCTTCCATTATTATTAATGATAATTTATTAAGTCCGTGTTAGTATTATCCCCATTTCATAGATGAAAGAAGTAAGGCACAGAGAAGTCCAGCGCATTGCCCAAAATCACACAGCTAATACACGGCAGAGCCAGGATTTAACCCCGGGGGGTTTCTGGCTCCCAAACACTCACTCTTACCTGTCACTTGAACGGCCTCCAGAAATTCCTAGAATGTTAACATAAAATTAAGGAATGTTCCTTAAATCGTTTCTAGTCATTGGTGTTGTGGGGAAATATCAGATATTCCCATTTATACCAACAGGCTGCTTATCTGGAGAAATTGCTCAAACTGATCAAAAGGGCGAAGGCCTTCCACAAAGAATTTAAACAATCAACTTTCCAGAGAGAAAGCCGTTGGCAGACGTGAATTGAAAGGTAATGTAGCTTGCTGCCAGAGCCCTGGGCTGGGTCAGGAGACCCGTGTTTCCTTTGGAGTCCACCGCCCATTTGCCATATGGCCCGGTGTGTTATCGGCCTTCTCTGGGGTCAGTTTCCTTATCCGTACAGTGAGGGTTGACAGTCAGTGCTCTTCACGAGGCTTCCTGTTCAGTGAACCCTTTAACTCACAGCTTCATTCAACAAATTTTGTCAAGTACCGACTGTGTGCCAGGAACCCTTGCAGAGCTAGAAAGGCAAGATCAAACAGCACTGTGGTTGTGGTCTGTGATTTCAGAGAGTCTGGAGTGACACAGAGAGAAACAAAAAGATAATGGCCACAAAGTGGAGGGCATGCTGGAGGCACAGGTTGGAGGGAACCTACAGGAAGGCTCCTAAGCAAGCTTGAGGGGCCAGATAGGTTTTCTTAGAGGAGGGGACATTTCAGCGGAGACCTGGCGGTTGCTAGCTAGCATGGGGCCAGGGGGCAAGGAAGACACAGACTTGTAGATTCGTGAATGTGGATTTGTAGAAGTGAAGTGTGGCATGGTTGGATCTCAGAGGGTGAGGGGCAAGGAGGTGGCTGGAGAGAAGGATGGACAGGCAGGCAAAGCCCAGATATCATGCCAGACCTTGGCCACCCCGGTGAGGATTCTGATTTTATCTTGACGTCATTCAGGAGTATCCCAAGAATTTTAGATCTTTACAACGATCACCGTGGCTGCCCTGCAGGAGGCTGAAGCAGACTGAAGAATGAACCTGGGCAGCCCTGTAAGATAGCTATTGCAACAGACTGCTACAGAGGCTATGGTGCCTCGATGGGGAGAGCAGGTTAAGGAGCAGGAAAACAGGAGATGAGGGCAAGTGAGAAGTTGGAACGGGTAGGGCTTGGTCTCTGGTAACTTGATGTGGAGCAAGAGGGTGAGAGAGAAGCCAGTAAACAGCAGAGATGTACTGGCGGAAGACGGGTGGGGTGGACTGGGGAGGAGACCCACCCCCGCAAACCTCCAGCTGGGCCACATCCGGGGCCCTGGGCCCGGCCTTTCCTACTTTGCCCCTGACACGCACTCCTTGGCGACCATAGCTCCAGCCCATCTGAGATCCAGATCCATCTGTCCACTAGCCAAGGTCCCCCTCCCTCTTGGCCATCCCTGACCACCAAGATGCCAACGTGTTCAGCCCAAACCATTCGTCTCTCGAGCCCTCCTCCTCCCCCTCCCCTTAGACCCCCGGTTCTGCATCAGGCAACCCCTCCGTCCCGCCCACTTTCCAAAGCAGGCTGGCTGCTGCTCTGAGGAGCCTTGCGTGCTTGCAGGATCCACGTGCATCTCGGAAACCTGGGGTTCAGAGCAGGCTGCGGTGAGGGGAAGGAGGGACAGAGCAATTATCGGCCTTCAAGACGCCGCCTGTGCTGTTGGCAGGAATGTTTTTTTCCCGGGTGTCAATACGAGCCCAGGGTCATTTTTCAGCGTTTGCCAGTGGCTGTAATTGCGTAAGGCTGAGGGGCTCTCCAGAGAATCCCCGCCGCTCTCCATTCTCTCCTCCTGGACAGTGCTCTATAGACACGCCCCAGGCCATGGATCATGTTTTTCACATAACCCGTTAATTACTAAATAAAACAACCGAGCTTTCAACCTGATTAGCCCAGATTAATGGCCAGCAGCGGGTTTCACGCGCCTGCACAATTTATCACTGAAAAGAACTGTGTCTTTAATGATTTAGCTACCTGGCCTAGCGGGGCCTGCTCAGGGCCGCGGGCCTCCGGGAGAAGTTAATTGCTGTTCTTCGTTTCTGACCTGGAAAGGCCCAGGTGACAGTTCCCATTAGCTAGGGTTGGCCTGCTTGATGACAAAGGATGGCAGGAAGCCCTTCCCTCCCACTTTGTTCCGAAGATATATCGAGGTCAAGTGTCCCCAGCCCCACCACACCAGCTGCCAGCTGGAACAGGTTGAGTCAACCTGTAAATTTATGGTTTTCTCTGCAAGCCCCCCTCCCCCGCGCGGCTCCCTACCCCCCCACTCCTATATTCCCCCACCCCCCACCCCCGCCCCCACCCCCACTCACCACAGGCCCTTTTTTCATTCCTTCATCAATATGTTGAAAGAGTGAATCATTTTTTGTTTGTAATTGTTAAATTTCACCAGGAATTCTAAGACCTTTCATAAAAATGAGAAAAAAAGAGATTTACCCCTGTTCTTTTCCTTGACATTTTAGCCCAGTTTGGTTCTTCAGTGGGGGGGGGGGGGGGGGGAGCGAACATTTCTTTAATCATTTATCATTGAAAGATCCTTTGATCAAGAGGCTCTTCAAATGTCAGAACTGGTCACAGGCATCTGGTACAACTCTTGCATTTTCTAGACAAAACGGAAAATACCTCTTGCTGAGGCCCAAGGTAGGAGGAATAAAGGCTCCAACGTGACATGGCGGGTAAGCGGTGGCCCTGAGGGTGGCCAGGTGGGGCGTTTTCCAACAACCAGCGCTGCCCACTCTTTGTTCATCATAACAAAACCAGCACTTAACAACACTTACGTTCTAGACATCAGTTTTCTCAGTAGTCACAGCAACCGGTGAGGTGGAAACCATGCCCATTTTTCAGGCGAGGCTATTGAGCCCTTGTTCTGTGTTCAGGTGGTGCTGTCCAACAGAACTTTCTATGATGGTGGGAATATTCTGCATCTGAGCTGTCCTATGGAGTGGCGGCCAGTCTCACGTGGCTGTTGAGGAATTGAATTACAGCTATAGTGGATGAACTTTCAGATTATTCATTGCTATAATCTAGAAATACAGCTGATTTTTGTATGTCGATCTGGTATCCTGGAGGTTTCCTGAATTCACTTATTCCAATAGGCTTGGAAATAGAATTTATTTTTTAGAGCAGTTTACAGAGCAATGAGGTGGAATGTATGCAGAGTTCCCATGTACCCTCTTAGGAACGCCCCCCCCTCCTTGCACATGGCCTCCCGTAGGTTAGGGTGGTCTGTTGAGTACAACTATGAACCAGTATTGATTTCATTTCATTGTTAGTTGAAGTCCTCAGTTTGGTGTTCGCCCCTTGTGTTGCCAATTCTATGGAGGCTGAAACACTCACAGTGCCGTGTATCCATCATTACAGCATCTTACAGAACAATTCTGCTGCCCTAAAAATCCTCTGGGCCCCCCCTGTGCATCCCTCCTTGCCTCCCCCAAACCCCTGGCAGCCAGTTGTCTTTTCAGTGTCTTCACAGTTTTGCCTTTCCCAGAATGTCATATAGTTGGAATCATACAGCCTTTCCAGACCGTCTTCCTTCACTTAGCAATTTGCATTGAAGTTTCCATCTTGTCTTCTTATAACTTGAGCAGAAGTGAAAGCTCACTTCTCAGTGAATAACAATTGTATACAGCAAATTGAGTGTCAGAATGTTTATCTGTTCACCTACTGAAAGACATCTTGGTTGCTTCCGAGTTTTGGCAATGATGAAAAGGGCTACTGTAAACGTTAGTGCACAGATATTTGTGTGAACATAAATTTTTAGCTTATTTGGCTAAATACCCAGGAGTGCGATTTCTGTATTATGAATGAGAGTTCCTCTTGCTCTACATCCTCGCCAGCATTTGGTGGTGTTGGTGTTTTTCATTCTCACCTTTCTAATAGACATGATGTGGTATCTCAGTGTTGTTTTCATTCTCGGTTCCCTGATGACTTACTGTGTTGAGTATCTTCTTTTGCTTATTTGCCATCTGTATTTCTTCTTTGGTGAAATGTCTGTTCAGATCTTTTGACCATTTTTCAATCAAGTTGTTCCTTTTCTTATTGCTGTGTTTTCAGAATTCTTTTTTTTTTTTTTTGAAGATTTTATTTATTTATTTGACAGATGGATCACAAGTAGGCAGGGGGCAGGCAGAGAGAGAGGGGGAAGCAGGCTCCTCGCTGAGCAGAGAGCCTGGGCTTCATCCAGGACCCTGGGATCATGACCTGAGCTGGAGGCAGTAGCTTTAACCCACTGAGCTACCCAGGTGCCCTGAGTTTTCAGAATTCCTCATCTACTTTGGGAAACAGTCCTTTATCCAATGTGTCTTTTGCAAATATTTTCCGCTAGTCTGGGGCTTTTCTTCTCAGTCTTTTACAGAGCAGAAACTTTTAATCTTAATGAAGTCCAGCCCATCAATTATTTGTTTCATGGTTCGCACCTTTGTGGCTGCATCTAGGAAGTCATCACCAAACCCAAGGTCATTTAGCTTTTCTTTTATATTCTAGTTTCACCTTTTACATTTAGATCTGCGATCTACTTTGAGTTAATTTTTGTGAATGAATTTTTTGCATGTGGATGTCCAGTGGTTCCAGTGCTACTTTTTGAAAAGATATTTTCTTCATTGTATTGTCTTTGCTCCTTTGTCAAAGATCACTTGACTGTATTTGTGGGGGTCTATTTCTGGGCTCTCTATTTGTTCCATTGACCTATTTGTCTATCTTTTCATCAATACCACTCTATTTTAATTACTGTAGCTTTATGGTAAGTCTTGAAGTTAGACAATATCAATTCTCTGAATTTGTTCTTCTCCTTCAATATTGGACAGCTATAATTTTGCCTCTTTATGTAAACTTTAGAATCAATTTGTTGGTAGTCACAAAATAATTTTCTGGAACTTTGATTGAGATTGCATTGAATCAAATTAGGAAGGAACTGACATATTGACGGCACTGAGTCTTCTTATCCACAAACATGAAATATCTCTCCATTTATTTAGCTTCTCTTTGATTTCTCTTCTCAGGGTTTTGTACTTTTCTGCATTCATATCTTATATACTTTGCATTAGATTCATACCTAAGTATTTCATTTTTATGGTATGTAGAAAAACTATTGTAGAAAAACTATTGACTGCATATCACCCTTGCTCCCTGCAATTGCTATACTAGCTTTATGTTTTCCAAGAGTTGTTTTGGTTTGGGGGTTGTTTTAGTTTTTTTGTTTGTTTTCGGCAATTCTTTTGGATTTTCTACATAGATAATCATCATTTGCAAATGAAGACAGTTTTATTTCTTCCTTCCCAAGTTGTATATTTGTATTTCCAAGCAAACATTTGTTTTTAAATGACATCCATGTGCTGTTGTTTTCTTTTTTCCTCCTTTTTTTCAAAGGTCCAAAAAATTTGAAAAGGGTCTAAAATTTTAACGTGGATAAATGGCAAAAAAGTTGTTAACTTCTAATACTTCTTTTTCAAATCCTTGTACTACATTTAAACTACAAAGTAAATAAATTTGTATGTAAATTGTTAATAATTAGGAATTTTTAAAGGAATCTCTGTTCTACATGGGAAATCATTCCTTCTTGAAGCTCAGAAACTTCCTGGCAGGAATGGTTTTTTTTCCTTCGTAGTAGTTCTTTTTTAGAAAAATCCTTTAGTAACTATTCTGTTTATGGCAAAATTTCTCAAGTTTTGTTCATCTGAAAATGTATTTTTGTCCTTTTTCTTGAATTATATTTTAGTTGAGTTTACAATCCTGGGTTGACAATTTTTTGTTTTAGCACTTGGTCTTTCTGTTGACTCCAAAAATACGTATTCTGCATATTTCTTTTGATCAACTTCCCAGTTCACAGATTCTTTCTTTGGCTGTGCCTAATTTAATGCTTAAGGTTCATGTGGGTTTTTTTTCCTCATCCACTTAATTTTTAACTACAATGATTCTGTTTTCTCATGTTTAGAATTCTGTTGGGTTGTTTGCTACCAATGCCTGGGCCTTTTTGAGAATATTTTGTTCTTTGCTTGTGTTTTTTATCTCCTCATTTATTCCCTAAAGCATTTCCTTTAATTTCCTTAAAACATACCAATTTTTTATTCTGTGCCATGTATTTCATATGTGTATATATATATACGTGTGTGTGTATATATATATATATATATATATATATATATATATATATATGTGAAGTCCTTGGGAGTTCACAAGGCTGTTTGTTGTTTCTTCAGGTTTTTGTTATAGTGCCCATTTTTTTTAAGATTTGGGATTGTGAGCTCCCATAATCCCATGTTCAGCTGCGCTTTTCTGTGGAAACCCATGAGGTCTGGCTTATAAGTGCATCCTTACAGAAGGATATGACTTGACTTCTACCAGGTGACCCTGGGATGCTGTAACCCCAGATCACTTTAAAGTGAATTCTTCTGCTTGGGGCTTCCAGTCAGCACAGGGAGTGTGAATTTAACCCCTCATGCAGCTAGGTTTCATTTTCACCTTCCTTTGATCAATGCTATGGTTATTTCCAGTCCAGCTTTCTATGAGACTGTATCCCTAAGGCTTCCCACTTTATGACAGGCCCGTTTCCAATACCCCAGCGTTCTGGGGCTGAGTGTCTGGTCTTCTCCAAGGCAGGACCAGCAGAATCAGATTCATTTCAGACTCTGACCCCCACTCTCAAGAAGAGCTGCAGGGTCAGCACTGACTCCCTCTTTTTTGGCTTCTGGTGATTTTCCTTACATTCTGACTGGCTCCTTTCTGAATCTAAAAAGTGTACATGGTGTATTTTACCTAATATCTAGATATGCTTTTTTCACAGGCGGAATTTTCAAGCTTTCTAGCTATTTGCCAGAAATGCCATAGCATGAATTTCTAAAAGTAGTCATGTTTGGGGGCACCTGGAGGGGCTCAGTCAGTTAAGCATCTGCCTTTGGCTCAGGTCATGATCCAAGGGTCCTTGGACCCAGGTCCACATCTGGCTCCTTGCTCAGCAGGGAGTCTTCTTCTCCCTCTCCCTCTCTGTCTGCCTGCTTCTCCCTCTGCTGTATTTGCTCTGTCAAATACATACATACATACATAAATCTTTAAAAAAAAAAGTAATCATGTTTTCACTTCATCGTTAAATATCAACTTTTTTTTTGGAAGAGATTAGTTGTGTGTATATTAAAAATATCTTGTTTATAAGAAAGTACCAAACTGTCTGCCAAAGTGGCTGTGCCATTTTGCATTCCCACCAGGAATGAATGAGTCTTCCCCTTGCTTCACATACTTGCCAACATTTGCACTGAAGCTTCTGTCATGTCTTCTTATAACTTGAGAGCTCACTTCTCAGTGAATGACAATTGTATATAACAAATTGAGTATAAAAATGTTTATCTATTCACCTACAGAATAGATACCTACCACAGAAAAGGGGAAATTTAGAATAATTTGTTTTTTCATAAGAGAAAAATGTGTGCCTCATTTTTAAGTGCCTTGTCATGAGAAAACCAGAGGGGTCTTCATGGTTATTTACCATCTGCAATTTAAAATAATTACTAAAAACACCTAACTGGGCTCATATGAACCATAACCCCTCCTCATAAGCTGAGAGGAGATAGAACAAATGAGTTTTCTGTCTACCTGCCAAGTTGTCTCACTGATAGATCTTGGATGATGGCATCAGTAATGTTAATCAAACTTAAATTCTATGTTTTATCATCAAGTGAAAATCTGTAGAAGTTCTGATAGTTTCTTTCTCTCTTCCCAGTGGCAAATCTCACCTGCCCTCAGGGGAACAGGTACCAGTCTCTACACCACAAATATTTTTGGTTGTCACAGTTGGAAGAAGGTACTTGGGGCATCTAGTGGGTGGAGGCCAGGGATTCTGGTAAATATCCTACAATGCACAGGATAGGTCCTCTGGAACTGAGAATTATTTGTCAAAAATTTTTAAAGCTCTCAGGTTGAGAAGCTTTGAGCTACAAATCCCTCAGAGCACCGTGGCCCGTGTTTCAGTCCTATTCCTCACCTCCCCCTGACTTGGGTCCTGTGGGCTGAGCACGCCTCACTCCCCAAATCGACTATATCAATTTGGTTTCTCTGCTTCCCATTCTTAGTAGACTTCCCAGGTGTGGGGTGTGAATTGTTCTCCAGGGATAGTATTTCTGATTTAGTATCTCTGCTTCAGAACTAGATGGTTTACTGGGTTCAAAAGAAAAGCACTTTTCTTAATCTTTTGCTTCAGGTGATTATTCCAATAATGTCATTATTCTACACCAAAGGGACTGTAGGCATTGACTTCTCCTGGGAAAGCAAACTTGGGGGAACTGCAATGCTGTCTCCTGTAATTTCAGGGTTCTGGTTCTAAGAGTGGAGATGCGGGATAGAGGGAGATAGGGTGGCAAGTTCAAGAATGGGATAAACACAGCGGGGGTTGGGGGGAGAGACAGGGACCCACATGACACACCTCAAGCTTGGGTTACGTGAAGGCACTGGTAAGCCAGGTCCAGGGCAGACAGGCAAGGGAAGAGGCCAATGAGGGCCAGAAGTGGAATATAACCCCCAAACCAGTCATTAAAGATTTTGAGAGATGTTTGCTAGAAATTAGTGGCAAGATTTTCACCTGTTTCTTTTCAGCCATGACAACACCCAGGCTCTGTTGAAGAGTGAGAAGCCCTTTGCTGGAGACATGCCTGGACTCCGCTGGCCTGAGGGTCAAGCAGGGCATCCCTCCCCACTTCTTCCCTGCTGGCTGCCCCCTCAGCCTGAGCCGACCCTGCATCCAGATGCTGCCTGGCCCCTCGGTGGCTTTCCACCCCACCCAACACCAGGATTGGAAGGTCCTGAGACCTCATTCATGTCATCTTTGCCCTGTGTTTTCAGGATGAAGAAACCAACGGAGAAGGCCCTGGCTCCCATTTGGAGGTAGCCCCTTGTTTCTGAGGGCGGTGTTCTGTGGTTGGAAGGACCTGGGAGCAAGCATTGTCCTCGACCTCGCGGGCCCAGAAAGGGAAGCGAGGCAAGTCAGAAGTGTGCCCAGGGCACACCTTGGCATGAGGAGCAGGTCAGCTGGGCCTGGCAGAACCGTCTTCCCAAGTGGGACCCAACTCTCAGCCTCAAGGAACACAGACAGAGAAGCTTTTGAAGCCAGGATCAATGTCTTCTCCCGCAAGGAGGGAGAAAATAAAATCCATGTTGAGCCCTCTCATGCAGCTAATGAAAAGGAGACAGGGCTGCAGGAGTCCCCAGGGAGCGCAGGGGGAGGCATTTAACCATTGAGCTTTTTCTGCTTATGCAATAGATCTTCATTATCTCCACTGTCCTGTGGTTCCCCAGTTCCCCAGGGAGATGCTTAACGACAAAAACTGCTTACTAAGCAGTGCCTGTGCCCTCCAAGAGCTGACGGAAGGAGGAGGCAGCACCTTCCTCCTCCTGGTTCTGGTCCTTTCCTTTCTTATAGCCGATCTTGGAGCCACTGGCCAGAGTAAGAGACCAAGGGCAGTGGGCTCCCCACAGGGGCCTCCAGATTCACTCTGAGGGAAGCTGACTCCAGGGCAAGGCTGCCAGTCTCCTTCCCTGGTAAAGGGAGTCTGAGCCGCCATTTTGTGTGCCCTTCAGTGTGGATTTCCCCTTAGGCACTGCTCAGGCTCCCCCCGGAAGCCACATTTACACCAGGTGCCAGTTCCAGACACTTGACCAACATTAACCCATTTCATATGCAAAGGAGTATTACAGAGTCAGGAGCTGTTCCTAGGCTGTTTTTAAAGAAAAGAAAATGGACGCCCACAGGAGTCACATTGGCCAGCTGTAGGAACATGTCTGCTTCCACATATTTCTAATCTCTGTTCTGCATGCAGCCATGGGCTCATTTTTCCTCTGCCCACCGTTCTGACCGTTCTGCACGCGCTCCTCTTCCCCCACCCCCAGAGCCCTCCCAGGCTATGCCCCTCTTGTCGCTCCGCCCACTTGGCCTCTCTCTGTCCTGTGGGGCACAGCCACCTGCACCCCTCACGCACATCTTCATTTGTACATTTTCTGCTATTTATGCCAAAAATTTCCTCAAACATAAAAAAAAAACAAGAAGAGGCATTTCTCATCTAAGGAAATCACCTGAAAAAACATCAAGGTCTTAGGCACAGAGATATCATCCCAGTGTTGTTTGTAAGGTTGACAAACTGGCAACAATCTTAGTGTTCGAGGATGGGGGATCAGTTAACAAAATTTGAAGAAGTATCAGGCAGGAGTATCAGTAAAAACTCCTATTTTAAGTCCAGCATAGGGAATAGAGTCAATGAAATGTAACAACATCATATGGTGACAGATAGAGGCTACCCTTATGGTGAGTATAGGGTCATGTATAGAGAAGTCCAATCACGATGTTACACCTGCAAATAATGTAACATTGTGTGTTGACTATACTCAAATAAAAAAAGTTCCTATTCCAGGAAGCTTCTAATAAGGAAATATGTTTATGATTAATGTTAAGGAGAAACATGGGACCCAAATTTTATACACACACATACACACATACACACATACATATATATATACACACACACACACATACACACCACAGGGGCTTAACTGTTGTCATCAATGGTAAGTGGACCGGGGTAAGAATATTTTGGGAAGTAAGCAATATTTCTATTGCTGATAATGTTTAGAATTGCATTCACATAATGTAAAGCAGGAAGCTTTTAGTCAATTTCATTATTATTATTTTTTTTAATCCAGTCTGGCAAACTGCCTTTTGGTTGGTTTGTTTAAGCATTTTCTTTTATTTTTTAGATTTTTTAAAAAAGATTTTATTTATTTATTTATTTATTTATTTATTTATTTATTTGAGAGGCAGAGAGAGAGCAGGAGCAGGGGGAAGAGCCGAGGGAGAGGGAGAAGCAGTTTCCAGCTGAGCAAGGAGCCTGACACCACGGGCCTCTTGCCATGGTTGTTTCTGTATCTTGAGTATTGTAAGTAGTGTTGCAAGAAACATGGGTGTGCGGATATCTTTTTAGGTTAGTGGTAGTAGTCGAAGTGGAATTGCTAGATCATGGAATAGTTCTATTTTTGATTTTCCAAGGAAGCTCGGCTCAGGCCGTATGCTGAGGTGGCTATAGGCACACCTCCTTGGTTTCCTACCTCTCGGGGATCCCTGTCCTTCACTGCTTGATGGCCAGTGTCTTCAGAGCTGTTGTTTCCTCTACCTCATCTGCTTTTCTCCTTGTCTCTGGTCATTTTAGCTCTAAGAGTAAATCTGATCCTTGTTAATCATCTTGACTAGAAGTGCAGGTTCTGACTGGCATCTGAAGTCTCACAAATTTTGATACGATACAAAATTTGATACGTACAAAATTTGATACGATTTGTAATCATAGCTTAGATCAAAATATTTTGTCATTTCTCTCAATAGCTTCTTTACATTTAAAGTCTTATCTGTAAATTCTAACATCTCTTTCACCTTAGGGTTCATTTCTATAGATTGATTCTTTTCTATTGATTTTGTTGGATCACCCCATCTTAACTTCTTCCCATGTCTGATGATTTTTGATTGCACGTTCCTCAATACAAATAATAGAATATAAGAAGTTCTGACTATGAGATTTTCCTCTGAAGGACATTGGATTTTGTTCTCGAAGGCAGTTAAATGATTGAAAGATCTTTGGGGTCCTGTCATTCTTGTTTCTTTTTCTTTGCAAGAGTGAGTCTGTTTTTGCCTTGAGCTTAGTTTTGATTTGGCCCTAATCCTAGGTCATGGTTCTTCCTCTTAAGGTATAGCTTTCCGGGGGTCTCAAGTGAATCCTCAGGGCATCTCCGCTCAGCACTGCCGGACTCATGGCCTCTCTGTAGAGTCTCCGCCCTGCAGCATGTGACATTTGCGAGGCCCTGTGCATTCTTGGATTCTGTCTGTGCAGCCCACTCTCAGTGATAGACTCTCAGTCAGTCCCCAAGTAGGTGTCAGGGGCCTGCCTTTCTGGGAAGCTCTTTCTCCTCTGATGGCCCACCACACAAATTCCAGCCTTTTCTGTAGTCTGGAGTTCGCATCCCTGCCTTGTCGGCTTAGAGGGAGCCTGGTTCAGTGTGGGATCTAAGTCAGCTGTTGCAGGGAAGCTCTCCTGGGCACAAAGCTAGGGTGGCCATGGGTCTGTCCTTGTAGAGTTCACTTCTCTCCAAGCTCAGTCTCCCACTGCCTATTGTTCAGTGTCTGAAGTCAGTCCCTCATATGTTTTGTCTCTGTTGGTAGCTGTTTAAAGTGGGAGGGCAAGTTATGTACCAGTTAGTCTGTTGTGACCAGAAACAGAAATCCCCATGTGAGATTTTAATTCTTTGCAACATCAGCCTTCCTGATGCTCCGGAGTAGGAGGGTCTGATTTCTCTTAAACTGTTGTAATAGTCTTTAATAACAAGTTCCCTGTAGCTTAAAACAAGAAGTCGTGTATCTTTCAGGCTTAGCTGACTGAGTGACTTCACTGAGAAGACTTAAGGGGGTTAACTAGAAACTGGCCAAAATGTACTAGGAAGAGAGAAATGGATGCTTTATTGCTATACAAAATCTTCTCTGACCACAAACTCCCCAAAGGGAGGGGCTTGGCATTGGGCAGCCTTCTTGTTCTGATTTTCTGTCCTCTACCTAGGAAATAAATATGATGTCAGAGCCCAGAAAACCATCACCCCATCACCCTCCTCTCTTTCTGCCAGAGTCCTCATTTCCAGGTTAACAGAAAATTGACATCAATCTGAAACCAGTGAGCACTACACATCCTCGCAAAATTCTGTCGGAGCATAAGCTGGTACTTCCTCACTGGACCACCCATTATTTCCACTTTCCACCCCCCACCCCCGCTTGAACTTCAGTGCCCTTAAAGCCGTTTGGGATCACACAAACACAGGTATTATGTGATCCCCACCCCGCCGCCACTCATCTGCTTGTCATAGATTGTAAGCTCCTTGAGGGCAGAAACCTTGCCTATAGCTCCAGATCTAGCAAAGTGCCTGGCATATAGGAGCCAAGAATTGTTCATTGAATGTTCACAGAATTGGTGAGTGAATCCACAAATGAACAGATTCCTCTGGAACTCAACCAAAAAGGATAAAAATAGAAGGGCTTAAAGGATTGAAAGAGGAAGGGTTAGTTCCTGAGTATGTGTAGTTTTTAATCTATAAGACAGACCTCTTGGCCAGAGATGACTGTGTAGGGCTACTTTTTCTTGGAAACAGAAGTTGAGTCAATAGAAGGATGCTGCTGATGGGAACTAGGTATGCTTGTGTCCAGGCTCTCTGTTGGGGCTTTTGTGACACTGAATCTGGTCCCAGGAATGTACACCCAAATTGGCCCACCCTCACAGTGACACATACCAGGGAAGGGTTTCTTCTTTTCTATGGAGGGCTTGACATATATGGGTTTTAATAACTCTGAGGGCACTGAGCCTTCCATGTATGGCTTAGTGAACATCTTGCTTTCTCTTAGTTATGGTGGCAGAAGAAACCAAGAACAAAAGCAGGACATTATTTGATTGAAAGAGCCCTAGACCTACAACACTAGTGACTATTTGTCATAACATCTCAACTCGTCAGGGGGGAAACCTGGACTAGGGACTGAGATGGGACAGAATGAATCCAAGGGCACCTAGGGAGTAAGGAGCAGCACAAGGTCTACTTTCTGGGACATCTACCTCTAGCTCAGGCTGTTTCTGTGTGTTTGTCCCCCCTCCCTTCCACCTTCCCCACCTGCTCCTGCCAACATAGAAGGCTGTGTTTCAACTTGAGTCATTTATCTTCCCAAGTAAGGGCAGGAGACTTCCTAATCTCATGTCATTGGAGAGGATCAGAACAGAAGCCTTTTTTTTTTTGGCAACATACCCCTAGGAAAGTGTGAAATCTCCCGGGCAGTGAGACCTCAGTCAAAAGTCCAGTGACTGTTTAGAATCAGTAAAGGCTGTGGTGGGGATCAGAGCAGGATAGAGAGAGAAGCAGCCCAGGAGCTGAAAGGTCTGAGCACATCCTGTCTCTGACTTGTTGCATGAACTGAGGAAGCTTATTTTACCATCCGTGAATAAGGGGCTGGAATAGATCATCTTACTTGTATCTTATTCTAAACCAGAAGCACATTTAGAAAATGTATACGATATGGGGCACCTGGCTGTCTCAGTTGGTAGAACATGCGACTCTTGATCTCGAGGTTGTAGGCTCGAGCCCCATGTTGGGTATAGAGATTAGTTAAAAAGATAAATCTTTAAAAAAATGTAAACTACCATGTGTAGATTTATAGAATCCCTGTTTCTCTGTATGGGTTCAGAAACAGAAGAGATGGGGCACCTGGGTGGCTCAGTGGATTAAGCATCTGCCTTTGTCTCAGGTCTTGATCTCAGGGTCCTGGGATCGAGTCCTGCATCAGACTCTCTGTTCAGCAAGGAGTCTGCTTCTCCCTCTCCCTCTGTGCTTGCCTTCTCTCTCTCTCAGATTAATAAATAAAATCTTTGGGAAAGCAAAAAAGAAACAGAAGAGATCCCCAGAAATACACATCCAGAAATCTACACTTGTATCCCAAATAAGCAAACTGAGTGGACTTGTGACAGAACCTGAGGCAGTCAGAAAGTCTCTTCCCCCCACAAAGTGGATAAAGGTGACCTTCTCTGCTCAACCCTTCTTCTGGGGTTCAGAACATCAGGATTCTATTTCCAGTTTCTTCTCCGATCCACGTGCAAGTCCATGCAACTCCCTTTCATGGCAACCTCTATCTACAAGTTCAATACATAAACACAGAAACAAACGATTCATGACTATTACTTGTATCCTAGGATGAGAGTTTTGTTTGATGAGGAAAAAATACCTAAAATGTTCTTTAAATTGTTTATTTATGGGAACATAAGGTTGCCAGGGTAAAGGTTTTATGAAGTCCTTTTAAACTTCCACAGATGTTTCTGGACCAATGCTTATCAACATCTTTCACATCAGCTATATGAACCTCCCAATGAGAGCCCTGAGGAAACCAACTGATAATTTGAGCATCTCAAAGTCACTAGCTACTCCTATCCTAATACCTCTGGCATTTTAGACAAGGCCTGGCATGGGGGGTACTGATGATGCACTACTTCAAATAGACAACACTTACTGTTAGGAAAACTGAAGAAGGGATGAGTCTTTCCTGACTCTCAGCTCCCACACAGGAATCCAGCCCCATCTAACATCTTCATGAGATGTCAGCTGGGATGGGGTCAATGGTAATGAAGAATGCTGGGCATGACTGGCAGGAGAGCATTTACAGAAGGCAGGAGAAATATTCTGGGTGTCATTAAGGAAACTGGAAACTAACAGCTTGATGTTATTGAAAGTGGGGGAGAAAATGGAACAAGACCACCTTTTTATCATGCTTGACCATAAAAAAATATGTTTCTATGTGAAGCTGAAATATCCTTCTTAGATGGAGCCAGGCCCTTCAGGGTATACTAACTCTCAGAACATGTACAAGGGTGGTGGTGTTCTAGGAGATTCTCAGGGTCGTCTTCTCTAGTCAAGGATTCTGAGTTGGCAGAGAGAGGTAAGGTAAGGCAGGTCTTGTCTGAGAAGTGGCCTTTCTTCCTTCAGCTCTGCCTCCTCCAGGTGGAGCACTGCTGACCTGCAGGCTACTGGAAAACTGGAAGACTTCTGCTGGGGTGGGCCTGGGGAGAGGGGTGGTGGGGAATCACGGATCCAGAAGAGGAGAGGCCGTTGGAGTTCAGATTTTACCCAAGGATAGTATTCCAGTTGCTTTCCTCTCCTACATGCTCAATTTCCCTTCTGTTAGTCCACCATCAACAGCCTAAACAGAAGTCATAAATAGAATCCCAAATGCCCTTTGACTACACCCTCCTTCTCTCCTTCCCTGTCCTGCCAAACACCTTAAAAGATTTGCCGTCTCACTCTAACACCAAATTCCACTCCTCTAATTCTTGCTTGGTGCTGCTGCTGTGATCACAGTCCCTACCCCTGACCTCCCCACCCAAATTATTCTTTTTCTTCCTAAAAGCCACATCCAATTTCAGCAGCAAATTCTATTGTATCTCTCTGAAAAATGCACCAGTATCCTCCCACTCCATACCATCTCCAGTCCTATCAGCCTGTCTTAAGTCACCATGATAGTCTGCCCAGATTATCACAATACCCTCCTAACTGTTGTTAGCTTTCTGTACCTCACTGCTGTGCTCTATGCTCTACACAGTAGCCTGAATGATCCTGGTAACACCTGAGTCGGATCATGCTATTCTTCTTCTTAAGACTCTCTAATGGCTTCCTATTTTACTAATAACACCAACTAGGCCCTACACATCCTGTGTCTTCATTATCTCTCAGGCCTCACCTCCCATAGCTATCTCCTTCACTTGAACTCCTATCTCCTTCTCCTTCACATTGAACTCCTGGATATTCCTTCAGATGTCAGGCATATTCCTGCCTCAGGCCCTTTGCACATGTGGTTCCCTTTTTCTCAGAGGCTCTTCTCCCAGATATCCATGTATCTCACTCTCTCGTCTTTCAGGTATTTTCTCAAATGCCACTTTTCCTGACCTCCATAGATTACAGTCCAGCCCACATGCTCCAGGGCCCCATCCCAAGCTTCTTTATCTCCCTTTCTGCCTTATTTTTCTCCATTGCTTATTTCTACTTTAGTTGTTGCTCTCAGTCTATGTATTTTATATATTTGTTTTGTTTATTGTTTTTCCCCATCCATATAATTTATTCTCCTCCTCTAAACTATAAACTTCAGGAGGATAAACATTTTTGTCTACTATGTTACTTTCTATAATCAAGAACAGTGCCTGGCATATAGTGGGACTCCATGCATATTTGCTGAGTGAATGAAAAGAGTCCCCCCCCCCCCATATATTATGGTCCAGGAGGTCAGTGAAATGTGGCATTTACTGCACCTACTCTTTAATTAATTTAGTCACTTAATGTTTGCTGAGGGTCTACTCTGAGCCTAGCCCACAAAGAGCTCACAGTCTTTGGAGGAGATACCTGTGCTGTGACATCATGATTTATAATAAGAAATACATATTTGGTCTTCATCCCAGCTCCTGGCACAGAGCTCCTAAAATCCTTGGAATTTCCTGTGATAAGAACAATGAGATGAGTTGTTATGCTACTGAGGTGACTTTTGGAGCCCACTTAAAGATGGGGGCTGGCTGCCAGTGGAAACAGCCATGTGAATAAAGGGTTGAAAATTTCAGTCCCACCCTCTGATTTCTGGGGAGAGGTGATGGTTTGAAGATTGAATTCAATCACCAATGGCCAATGATGCAATCAATTGTGCTTATGTAATGAGGCCTCCGTAAAAAAACCAAAAGAATATGTTTCAGAGAACTTCCAGGTTGGGGAACCAGAACACTTCCATGTTGCTCCATGCTAGACCCCGGTCTCCATGGAATAGAAGCTCCTTTGTTCAGGACCTTGCCTTATGTATCTCTTCATTTGGCTATTGATTAGTATCTTTTAATATCCTTTGTAATAAATTTGGAATCCAGTAAGTAACTGCTTTCCTGAGTTCTCTGAGCCACTCTAGCAAATTAATTGACCAAGGTGTCATGGAAACCTCTGATTTATAGTAGTTACTATTTACAGTCTATCAGAAGCACAGCTAACAACTCAGACTGGCAAATGTCATGTGAAGTGGGCAGTCTTGAGGAAGCAAGCCCTTAACCTATGAAATCTGATGCTATCTCTGAGTAGATAGCATCAGAATTGACATGAATTATAGGATACCCAACTGGTGTCTGAAGATTGTTTGGTGGTGTGGGGGGAAAAAACCCACATGCATTAGAATGGGTGTCAGAATTTGACATGAAACATAGAACTTTTTTTTTTTAAGATTTTATTTCTTTGAGAGAGGGAGAGAGAGCACAAGCTGGGCGGTGGCTGGGGGTTGTTGGGGAGCAGGGAGCAGAGGGAGAAGCAGACTCTCCCCTGAGCAGGGATCCCAAGGCAGGGCTCAACCCCAGAACCATGAGATCTTGACCTGAACTGAAGGCTTAACTGACTGAGCCACCAGGTGCCTGGCAAACACCTAACTTTAATACAAAGCCAACTGAGAAGTGCTCCAATATGAGTTCAAAGTGCCATAGGAGGTCACAGAAGAGGGAGAGAGACATTCTGTCTTCCTGGTGGCTTTGAGTGATTGCAAGTGACTTCATGGAGGAGATGGCATTGGTGGCCTTTGAGCAGTCCTGGAAGACTCAGGATCCAGGGCTTGAGGCGGGGTGAGTGCTTCCTCAAAGCACAGCATGGCACCTGGTACAAGGACTGTGACCTGAAAACCCACCAGTCTAATAGTGGAAAGGCTAAGATCCTTTTAAGCTCAGCCTGGCCCATCCCAGAGGTCTCTGGGGGAAAGGATTGAAAAAAACACACCTGCCACACAGCAGGCAATGCCTTCAGAGAAGTCAAAGTAGAAGCAGTGTCTTCCTGATGTTATCCCTGGGAGTCTGTGCAGAGAATCTGGGCAGATCAGAGCCTTGCCAGGAGGAGCGTGGGCTGGCAGGAGCCAGGCCACCTGGGCCCACAGACTCTACAGTGAGGGCTGAAGAGAGGGTCGTTTAAGAGCAAGGATGGAGTAACAGTCATGCAGCCCCGAACAGCTCTGCGATCTCTGCCTCCCCATGAACTTGGAGTCCCAGTTTTCCCCAAGGAGATGTAAGTTTTGTGAGCAAACAATGACTGGCTGCCAGGCTATCTCAAATCAGAACTTCGCTTTCCATTTCAGACTTCAGACTGGAGTCATCTTGGTTCCCTGCTTCTCATTTTCTTCTTCATTCACTCAAATGTCTTTCAGGGCAAAGGCAGAAGCAAATCAACTAAAGTCTAGGTTTTACAGTCACCGTGGGTTATAACTGCCCCTTCCCCTCTTGCTGGTTGCTTGGGGGTCATGGGCTTTCTCATGGGTTTGAGCGTGTCATGGAACTGGACCATGGTGGGGAGCTGCCCCTGTATAGACATTTATGTCCCTTGACAGGGCAATGGTGTTTTCCAGTGGGGTGGTGTTGTCCAGTGGGGTGGTGTTGCCCAGTGGGCAAGTGCCGGTGTCTGGCACGACTCCGAATTCTATGGCACTGCAGAAGAAGTAAAGTTTGTAGACATACAGGCTGGAGGCAGTGTGTCCCGGCCAGAGGGTTGGCCTGTATGAGTGGTATCCGTGACAGAGGCCTGTGGGTAAGGCCTTCCCCTGCTTCGTGGGGCTCCCCAAGGTGGGAGCAAGAATGCTGAAGCATGATCTCCATGGAGAGCACGAGAGACACAAGGTCCTGGCTTACCCCATCTCTGCACAGGGTCTGTCGCTTTCTCTAGGGAGATGGCAATCTTGCTCTAAGTTGTAGCTCTTGTGTGACTCTGCTTCCAACCAGCTATGAAGATGAAAGAAGAGAACTGGGATCACTCTATGGGCATGGGGACCACACAATTGCAGGGGAACCTCAGAATATGTGGGACCATCTTCTCATCTTCTCTTTTATCAAGTGATGGCCGGCATCCTGATCTCTATGCCTTTGCTTGAGGCAGGAGATGGATTAAGCAAATAACTTACTTTAGGGAAAAAAAAGTGCTAAAATCCATGCATCTGTGCGAAAGAGTCGCCCTCTGTAGGTTAAATCCTAGACCCAGACGTTCTGGGCTGATGCACAATTTGGTGTTTGCAGATGAAGCTCAGAGAGGCCAGACAGAGAGGAGGCAGGTGACAGAGAACCTGGCTGGGGAAGATGGGAGGAAAGCAAGGAGGCAGGTGGACCTCAGGAAGCTGCTGTCTCACACCCTGGCCCTGGGAACCCACTGCAGTGGGCACGGGGATGGAAGTTGGAGCTTTAAGGTTGAACACGAGTTTCTCTGCAACCCCAGCCTTGGTAACTTACTTTCAAACTCTTCACTCAAATTTTCAATAAAAACTAATTTTTAAAAACACCAAAATGACAAAAGTCAAGTAACAAAATCTCTTTTCCTTGTGTGATATTCTCTCTAGCCTCTATGAGTCTTCTGACTTACACACACATGACGTTTTCCATAGATGATCTGGAGGCTGACTGCCTATGTAGGAATCTCTGCTCTGTCACTTAGCAGCTCACCGCGGGATGGGCAAAAATCTTTACTTCTCCATGCCTCAGTTTCCTCCTCTGTAGGATGGAGCTCATAACAGAACAACCTTTTTGAGGATCAGATTAGTTAGAACAGTGTGTTATACAGATTGAAATAAAATCGATTCTCCAGGTGGATTAGCCAGCTGGCCACCCTCCCCTCCCCCCACCCCGGGGACTCCCCCATGCCAGGCAGCTTTCCCTCTCCAAGGGAAAGCTCATGCCCATCCCTCATCCAAGCACTTCCTCATCCATTATGCATTTGACCCTTACAGCTCTCTGCCTAGGTGGGCTCAGAGAGTGGGCTTAGAGAAATAAAACCCGTGCCTCTGCCCTAAACAGTTCTTCCCCGCAGGTAGACTGGACCCGGGAACATGTTACCACTTCTTTGTCTTAAGGCTCTCTGAGGCACGAGTGTCTTAGTTATCTCTGTGTCCCTTGCATCCTCATAGTAGGAGGCTCATGGCAAGGACTCAGAGACGCCTGTTGGAAATACATGAACATGTTCTCCACCTAATGATTCCTGGTATTGCCTTTGCCAATGATCTTCCAGCAGCTGCGGGAGCTTTCCAGCACCCGGAGAATGGTCTCCTGTTTGTGAGGTCCAGAAAGCAGACAAGAGCCTCCAGGGCCCCATGAGAGGTAGGGCCAGGGTGCCAACACAGGTCTCTGTCCAGGGTGCTTCCAGCCAGCTGGTCTAGGCTTTAATGTTTTTCTTCCTTTCCCTCTCTCTTTCTCTCTCTTTCTTTCTTTCTTCCTTTCTCTCTCTCTCTTCCTCTCCTTTTCTCTTCCTTCCTTCCTTATTTATTCATTTGAGAGAGAGAGAGAGGGCACAAGTGGGGACGGGGGAGAGAGGGAGAAGCAGGCTCCCCACTGAGCAGGGAGCCCAACTCAGTACTCACTCCCAGGACACTGGAATCATGATCAGAGCCAAAGGCAGAGGCTTAACGGACTGAGCCACGCAAAAGCCCCTCTTTTAACGCTTTTCTACCAGTTCTCTCCCTGACTTCCTCTAACCATCCCAGCTGACCCTCTTAGAATGCAGAACAGAGGCCAGGGAGGCAGGGGCTTGCAGAGGGGGATTGGCTGCTTCCCTGGATGGCCACGGCCTGTGCTCAGGACAAAGCTGTAAGCCACGGATGCAGCCTTTGGGACCCAGCTGCTCTGGCCCGGCCACAACGATACCTCCTCAAGTACCAGTGGTCTGCGCAGCAGACCTCTGAGCCCTGACCCTCTCTCCAGCCTACCCCACTTCACTCCCGAGCCCCCAGGGCAGGGAAGGGCTTACTGTGGGAAATATTACTGGGTCATTAAGAAGAAAACAAACAGATGTGCGGGTTTTTTAATTTTTTTTTTCTTTTGGCTGTATCAAAACGCTTCTGGCTTCCAAATGGCCACGTGGATTTGCCCCATCCCCCGCTCAGATGCAGCTGCTCTATTTCTGGCTCCTGGGCTGTGAAGCTGAGTCAGCAAAGTAGGCTGTGTGGGGAGAGAGAGGCTGCCACTCACTCTTGGGGCCAGGGGCCCTAGGAAGCGCTGGCGTAATAGTAATTGTATCTCAGCTCTCACTTTGCAAGCCAGTTCTTCATCCATTATGCATTTGACCGTTCCAGCTCTCTGCCTAGGTCAGCAGGATATTAGCAAGAGCAAAAAGGGACTGTGTAAATCTCAGTAAACTCAGATTGTCTGTGACCCTAATCGCTATTGTTGGTGTGAAACCTACAGCATAGGAATCTAATACTGCCCATGACGGAGATAATGGAGATATTCCAAAAACAAAATGTAACCTTGGGGCACCGCCAGCACACCTGGCTTCTCGTCTCGCGTGCCAAATGAACTCGGGCAAGGTACAGCCTCCTCTGGGGCTCAGTTTTCCTACCTGTAAAGTGAGATTTATGAACCGTAAGATCTTGGGAAAAGATTTGGAAGATTTGGAAGAAGATATATCAAGAGATAGCATTATAGGGTTATTACATCCCTAATGCTGGACACCTCCCCCCCCCCCCCACCCAACCTCCACACCCACATGCTCTGAAGTGGAGTAAATGTCTGTTGAAATCAACAGATTCATGAACTTGTCCCCAGTTGTTAGCAAATCAGCAGACAATGCCTTTCTTAAGCATTTGAAACTAACTTCATTGTGTGATTGTCTTTTGTAGTCCCAAGCTCATGACCATCTCCTAGAACTTCTAAAGGGTCATGAGAAGATGGGTTGGGGCCTGTACACCAACACATTTTTATGTGACCTCGGGCTGTGATCTTCCTGCTGTTTCCTTGAGGACAGTAGAGGGAGCGGGGCGGGGGGAGCCAGACACAGAGACCTCCACAAATCCACAGACGCCCTAAGAAACAAAACATAAACAGAAGCTCAGTCCATGATTTTGCCAAGCTCCAGAGCATGCAGCTGACGATGTGAGGCACTAAAGCCTGTGGAGATGACCGTCGTCACCAATTCAATGAACACAATGCAAGGTCGAACACCAAGACTTTCAACATGTGTTTATCGTCAGTGGATCTGAACCACACAGTCACATATCTCCCTCCGGGGCTGAAACCAACTCCCGACAGAGGACAAATGAAGAAAAGTTTGCTTTCACTTTAAAAAGTACTGTGAAAAGAGCAAAAACATATAATAACTTTATGAAATTTGGTATCAGTCCTTTAAACAGATGTAGTTTATTAAAGCCTTTATAGTGTATCATGCCAGAGAGGGAATTTATTAAATAAGATGAAAATTCATGGTGTGCACAAAATGGTACCAATTGCTTTTGAACTCAAAACTGTTGTTCTTTTAAATTTAATGAGATGCTTCAAATCCTCATCATAGTTTTGTAGTCCTTGCAGAAAACGCAACAAATATATATTAGTTATAAAAAATATTAGTGAGAAAAATCAATATATATAGTGCAATGAATATTTGTTATGTCTCAAGTGGATATAAAATATATCTTTCAATGGTGTAAATAGATTTTTTAAATTCTGTAAGAGATAATTGCTTTGAAGTCTAGATCCCAGCAAAGAGAATGATTTTCATAGTCTAATTTGTATGTGTTAAAGTTCAAGAGCCTCTCAAGGAAGAAAGAAAATGAGAAGTTTTTTTTTTTTTTTAAAGATTTTATTTATTTATTTGACAGAGATCACGAGTAGGCAGAGAGACAGGCATGGGAAAGGGGGGAGAGCAGGTTCCCCGCTGAGCAGAGAGCCCCATGTGGGGTTCAATCCCAGGACCCTGGGATCATGACTTAAGCTGAAGGCAGAGGCTTTAACCCACTGAGCCACCCAGGTGCCCCGAGAAGTTTTTATTAAGGTTCCTGTGTTAGAAAACAAATTATCATAGAAATTCTTGCCCCTCCATAAAAGGAGTATCTATTTTGAAAGAAGGAACAGAAAGGAAAGAAAAGAGCCAACCAGAGTCAGACAGGGGCCTTTTGGAGCCTAGACGTCAGGTGAGGGCTGTGGAGGGCACGGGACAGCCATCGGCAGGCAAATCCGGCAAACCCTACCCCAGAACTTGGTCTCCAGCACAGATGACCATGCTATCAGCCACAGACCTAACAAGGTTTCTTAAAACAAGGCTGTTCAAAGTTCCAGAGTCCAAGCACTGGGGGCCTGGTGAGCGCCCCACCCACACACCCTCCGCCCGATGCCCCGCCTCTCACAGCTCATTTCCTACATGTGTCGGGTGTAAAGGGTGCTGTATACATACTCTGAGCTTGCTTTAGAATCTGTCATCCAGCCATCCGCCCATCCGCGAGTACTTCACGTTCTGTGGAAGGAGCTCGAGAGGCAAGCAAGGTGAATGACCTGCCCAAGGTCACGGGGTAAGAAAGTAGGGCTAATAGAAACGGAGCCTGTCTGCCCAGCAGGCTCCCCCACCTTGGGGTTCGCTTGCCCTCCCAGCTCTGTTCTGGAACCCATGAAGCAACCCGGGAGGAAACAAAATGAAAGAGCAATTTTCGCTGTCTTCGCCTTGCGGGCAGCTGGAAACACTGCTCTCCAGAGATGGTGCCCAGTCTTTTTCTAAAACACTCAGTATAGGATGTCAGTTGCACCCATGCCCCTCCTTCCTGTTCTGTCATTACAATTGTGGTGGTGGTGGTGGTGATCATGGTGGTTCCCAGCTCTAGAGTCTCAGGCTCATTCCCCCACAGCCCTTTAGAACTACAATTTTGAGGTGGGAAGGCCACCCCTTCCCCAAATGCCCATGTGTGCCGGCCCACAGAAGAGGGAGTAACTGGGTGCCCATCAGAGGGCTCCAACCCTCTGTTAGATTTAGGATCCTGTTCGGGACCTGCTGCTGGTGACTGTTTGTTTTCACTGTCTCTCACTCCCTGTTCACTGTTGGACACTTAAAATCAGGTCCTCATGAACTCCTTCAGCATGAGAGTTTCCAGGAAAGAGAATGTAAGTTTTGTTGACAAATTCCAGCTCCCCGAGGCCCCAGGTCTTAATTCTTTGTGCAAACTCTCGGTCCTGAGTTTGCCTGTCCCCCTTGTGCCCCTAATTAGTCTTGTCATGAGCCCGTAGGCTATTGTTTTAAACACAACCCTGCGCCCTGGGAGCCAAGGGGTCCTCCAGGGTGAGTAGCGTTGTATTTGCGTATATTTTAAAAAAAAAAGGTCATCACTCCTCTCCCTGTGGCTGCCACCATTTTTCAGTGGAGGTGTTGCCATAGAGATGTTGTCTGATCCATCTCTATTGCTAGCCCCCTCTAAAGGGGGCCGTGAATAGGCACGGAGGTAGGTAAATGTATGCAGTGACATTGAGCGGATGATTCTATTCGGAAAAATTCCTGCACCATTTGTTTCTGTGCTTGTCTGAGGGCTGGGACACGGTGCTGGGTTTTGTTGCACGTGCTCTCCTCACAGGCCCGGAGTTAATGCAAGCCTTGTTTGCAACCACTGAAGCAGAAATTTCTCTGCTGCCAAGGACAAAAGCTTCACAGGCCACCTCGGAGGCTGCTTTGGGAAGGCCGTGTCTCCTGGGCTCCCAAAGGAAATGGGAGATAACGTGGAACATGCAGGAGAGCCCACGGAATTCTCCCGGCCCTCCTGGACCGCCGGACACATCTGGCCCCGCTGAGTTTCCTCCCGGCCAAGGGCGGGCTTCTCCAATCAAGGGCTTTGATTCGATTTGCCCTTTTCCAGCCTGCGGAGGGACAGCTTGAGGATGTGTATGCTTCGCTGTCTGCGGTATTCAGGGTGTATTTGCACAACTCTCAGCTCTGCCTCTCCCCTCTCTGGTGCCGGGGAAGTAGCTCTCTTAGGGAAAACAATGATAATTTCATTGGCTCCTGCCTTTATGTTTAAACCAAATAACACCCAAGTCCTCTTCCCACTCTGAGAAAAAGAAAGGGAGGGAGGGAGGGAAGGTGGACTAATTGAATGTCTTGTGTCCCTGAACGGTGTCTGGGACTTGGAACGTCACCATAAATGAATTTTGTGGAAGAACGAATGAATGAATGTTTAAAGCGAGGCATCATGTTAGGAGTTTCCAGAAAGATGTTTTCTTCCCATTGACTTGGCACAGCCCGGTGACACGGGAGTCAGTGATATGTCCGAGGCCACGTGGAAGATGAGTGACGGTCCCTGGACTCGAGATGGGTCCTTTGGTCCCAAGTCCAGTGCTCTTTACTCTGGATGGCGGGAGTCCTGCCCCATGCCCCTGTTCGGTGGTCTCTGCCTTCGGGCCACAGCTTTTTTGCTTCAGGGCACTGCAGGCTCTGGGGGAGGCCACCCATTTCCTGTGCTTCTCTTGCCCTGACCCCTATCCTTATCTATTTGGTCGTGGCCTGCTGCTGCCCAGAGATTGCAGGACTACAGAGGGAAGGGCATGAGGACTAATGTGGGAAGTGCCCCGCTACGTACATTTCCTGAGCTTCGGGATCAGGTCTGGGGGGTTTGTGTAACAGGGCTTCTGGGTCCCAGATGTTTGCTTCTCTGCTAAGCTGCTCCATGTGTGAGTCATGTCAGCTGAAGGCTGGGAGGCAGGGGAGGGGACAAGCTTTGTCTCTGTTCTGCAGAGATTTGGTATGGAGAATTGTGTACACAGAACTCCAGCGTCCATCCACCTATCCATTCACTTGCTAACTCATCTGCGAACCTACTCTTAACCTCATCATTCATTGCCATCCTCCGTATACACTCTGGGTAAGACATGAGCCTCACACAGGGGTCTAGTGCAAGGGCACAGAGATGAATACGGCATGGGTCATGTTTCCCAGAAGAGTATGAGCACAGCACCAAAAATAGCAACAAGGAGCATCTTCCCTTCATGGTTACAGAATACTTCCAAGCCTCTTCCCCAGTCTTCAGCAATATACATTGCTGAACCCTCAGAGAAGTTGTCCGAAATTAGTTAACTGGTGGGGCGTGAGCTTAAATCCCAGTCTTTGGAGCCCTATTCCTGCGTGGTTTTGAATGGTTGCAGTCTGGAGGGGCTTTTCCTCATTTCTCTGGTAACTTTTTATGACCAAGGCGTCAGCTGGTTTCACGTAATGAGAAGCCACTTGTGTTAGTTCTGTCTGACTCCTTCAAATACTTGAGGCGGGCGGGGGTAGCAATATTTTGCAGAACTTGCCCGGAAAGCCTGCTTTGGTTATGTTCTCGAGAGTTCCAAAGTGGATTGCAAGGGTTTCGCTATTTTGGACTGAAGTAGTGATTTTCAATTTTGACTGCACATTGGGAGCTCAGAAACACTCAGGCCTGGGCCTCATCCCAAAGCCTGTGATTAATTGGTCTGAGATGGGGTCCAAACATTGCGTTCTTATCCATATGTATTCTGAGCTAGGGTGTTCCTTGGCCTGACTCAGAGACTCAGTTTTGGCCCGTTCTGCGGGTGTCTTCTGACAAGGGGTGTTAGGGGGAAGGAGGCGTGTATGTTCCAGTGGTGGTCTGGGCTGGACAGAGCTCATGCCCTGCTGGGCCCCGTGCTGCACTGTTGGGACTTCCATGGACCGTTGGATGGACTCGAGAAGTTGACATCTAACTAGCAGTGATCTGGAGAGTCAGACTAGCGACCCAGGAAATTCCTGTGAAGTGGTCCAACATGATGGTCCCCCTTCCGTGTGTGGTACATACAGAGATATTGACCCTGTGCCCAGGAGGGGAGGCATGAGGATGAATGGAACATGCCCCTCCCTCCACGGAGCTGACTACCTGCAGAGAACATATCGACAGATCATATCGCGGCAGTCATACGACCGTAGCGGTCATTATTGACAGAGATGGGACATGGAGAAGGGGGTGCTAAGAGCCTGCCTCCACCATGGAGAGGCTGCGTAATTTGATTTTGAGGGGCTCCTGGGTTTTTTCCATTCCAAACTGTGGAGAGTGTTTTGCATGTAGAAGGCAGAGCCAGAGGAAAGGCAAGTGGTGCTCAGGGAGCACCGAGAGTGCAGTGGGATAACTGGGGCGAGGGTGGGGGGAGACGGGGGCAAAGGTGAGGCTAGGGCTAGAAGACTGCAGCTTCGCTGTGGATTCTAGAAGCAAGGATGGATCAGGAGTGAATTCTGAGCCAGGGAGTGAGAAGGTCTGTGTCTGGGGAAGATGGTCCAAGCGGTGGTGGAGGGGATGCATGGGGCTGACGGCGATTTCAGGGAGTGGTAGAGACTGGAAGGAGAGCCCCATTCAAGCCATTCCTGGGTTGGAACTGGGCAGTGGCTGCTGGTTGGACAGAGGGGGCCTGGGGGGTGCTCCAGCAGAGCCTCTGGAGAGAAGAAAGGGATCCCTCAGGGCAAATGAGAGTTCAGCAACAGCTCCTGTACATTTTCCTAGGAACTGGACCTGGAACCCCGCCGGGCTCCATCCTCCCTCCCACTGATGGCCCCACCCAGATCCATCTCCGGGGATGCTCCCCAGGAACCTGGTCCCAGTACTGCCTCTGCCCCTTCTCGCCCCTCAATTCCCTGTGGGGCCCAGCTGCAGTCACCTCACAAGGCGCCTTAGAGTTTCTCTTGTTGACCAAATGCTCTGGGCTCCCCAGGGCTGAGAGCTATTAAGGAAACAAAGGAGAACCCTTTTAATTAGGCTCTCTGCATGTCCCTGCAGGGGCTGGGAGGGGCGGTGCAGAAGGCCCAGTTGTTCTGGTGATTAGATACAACAGGGGAAAAGCTTAAAACATCTGGGTGTATTTATACCTCCAAAGCCATGACTGAAACACACGAGGATTTAAATGAGCTGAACCTTCCTCTAGGCTTTTGTTTAAATTTATTTGAGGCCCCCCGGGAGATCTAGTGATGGATGGAGAGCCTCAGGGTCAGCCCCCTCTGGCTCTCTGGGACACTCACCTGCCCTTCTGGCAGGGCCAAGGCCTGGGGAAACTTAGCATCTGCATAAGTTACCTTCGCAGTGCCCTTAAGGGCACTTTGTGTTTTATAACTGGGTATCCCCCTCTTTAAACCCAGTGGGCACATGAGGGCACCAAGCGGGGATAGCACTGACTGCAGAAGAGATCTCCAGGAAGGTCAAGATTTTCAGCTGGGAAGTATACAAAGCTGCACACCCAGCTTCCTGTAATACGTAAATACATATCCGAAGAGGAAGGGAAAGAAAAGGAACAATGGATTGTTCGAGACCTGTCCTTGGGAGTCACTGGTGAACTCATGCAGAAGATGGAGTTCCCTTCTTCCCCAGAAGGGTCTGCTTTGCAGCACCTGGCCAAGTTCAGGTGCCGCTGAGATCCTTCAAAGGGACTGACTTTTTAGTGCAAATGACAAAGAAGAATGCCCTTCTCTGAAAATTGCTCCCAATATAAGACCTGTATCTTACACTAAGGCTAACAGGAAAAATAACTAAAAGGAGACAAAGTCCTTCTCCCTTGATAAAATGCCCAGGGCTCATGTTCTAGACCGGTCACCTCTCCGAGAGTCACAGGGGAAGGGAAGCCACTCTCCTGCTGATACTGCCTGCATCCCCCACACCCCCACCCCCTACCCCCCCACTCCCCACCCCCTCACCCCCCACCCCCCCACCCCATCTAAGAAAGCCTGCTTTGCAAAAAGCGCTTTGGACAAATTGTGCCATTTGAAAGAAGGGAGGGATAGAACAGAAGCCGTCAAGCTTTAATTTCTCTGCTAATTAATGGTTGATCATCAATCCTTTTATGATTCTTGACCCCAGAAGGAAAACTTATTAGTACTTTTAGGTTTTGCACAGTTGTGCTAAATGAGGCGTGTAATGCACTAATTTAGTGCCTTGTTAGCATAAGCAGGGCCTCCCCAGCCGCTCCCTTCCCCATGGAAGGATTTCTCCAGAGCTGTGAGGAATTTACCTAGGACAAGCATGGCAGGTGCCTGGGAGGCCAAAGAAAAGATATGGGCTGACTGCACCCATCCGGGGCTTCAGACACTGGGTCTGCCTTTCATTTATTTATTTAAACATTTTATTTTTAAGTAATCTCCACACCAAACGCGGGGCCCGAACCCACAACCCGGGGATCAAGACTTGCACACTCCACCCATGAGCCCGCCAGGTGCCCCTGTCTTTCATTTTAATGAGAATATCTAATCTCCCAAATCTTGAAGCCACTTCCTAAGAGTTCCCTGTAAAATCCCATTTATAGGAGGCTCAGCCCTGGGCAGCTGTTTTCAACATCTCAGTCTTATCCCTCAAAGGAGAAAACAAAACATTTTATCCTGAGGAGAGGATTTCTGTTTGTGGAGATCATGGGAAGTTGGTGTCCCAGCTGGCGATGCTTCTATTTCATGGGCATTTAGCCTAGACCTTTCTCTGGTGTGAATGCCAGCTCAGTAGATGTCCAGGTCTGTGGCACCTACATTCAAACCCTGAGAAATGTGCTTCAAGCTGATGTTCCTCAGGGTCCGTCAGGGAAGAGGGGTTACCCAGGGCAGCCCGCGGACAGAGAGTCAGGCCCCCGCCCTAACTCTGCCGCCAGCTCCCTTTGGGAACTGGAGAAGGGCACTTGCCCCTTCTGGACCTCTGTTTTCCCATCTGTTAAACGATCCGTAAATCTTCATGCCTAAGCTCCCTTCCGGTTTTGACATCCCATCATTCAGCCAGTCGGAAACACCAGAGACAGGCTGGGTGACTTAGCTACAGCAAGGAGGTCAATGAAGAAGAGAGTTTTAAAATATCAGAAATGTTCAGAAAACCCATTATTCCTGAGAATTTCTTCTCAGTAATTCTCTTTTGAAGAATAACCCAAGGAGGTAACTAGACAAATGCGTTTAAGGGTAGTTATGAGACCTTAAAGGATTGGTTAAGTAAAACATTGTATATCTACCTAATGGGATACTAGGACACCATTAAAAATCACACCATGGGGCACCTGGGTGGCTCAGAGGGCTAAGCCTCTGCTTTCAGCTCGGGTCATGGTCTCAGGGTTCTGGGACTTAGCACCGCATTGGGCTCTCTGCTCAGCAGGGAGCCTGCTTCCCTCTCTCTCTCTGCCTGCCTCTCTGCCTACTTGTGATCTCGCTCTCTCTGTCAAATAAATAAAAAATATTAAAAAAAAATCACATTGTAGGGGCATCGGGCTGGCTCAAGCAGTAGAGCATGTGACCCTTGATCTCAGGATCATGAGTTCAAGCTCCATGTTGGGTGTGGAGCCTATTTAAAAAAAAATAACACCATAGAATATTTGAAGGCATGGAAAAATGCTTACAGTATTTTGTGATGCAAAAATCCAGGATTTCTAAAGAGCATCTCTCACACGACATTAGTTTTGGAAAAGAATATCTATAAATGTGTCTAGACAAAGGTCTGGAAGGAACTCTACCAAAGGGTTCACAAGAGATCCTTGGTGGGGGTAGGATTCTAGCAGATTTATTTTCCTCTGTGAACGTCTCTATATTTCCAACATTCACTTATAATAAATATGTGTCACTCTAAGAATCAGAAAAAATAACAAATTATTTAAGGGAAACGAAATCTTGGTGCTGAATATGTGTGTTCTTTTCCCATCTCACTTTTCACACCTATGAAATGGCAACTAATAATAATCTCAAAGGGTCAGGCCATAAGTGATTTATTGGTTGGACATTCTTTTTTTTTTTTTTTTTTTTAGATTTATTTATTTATTTATTTGACAGAGATCACAAGAAGGCAGAGGTGTAAGCAGAGAGAGAGAGTAGGAAGCAGGCTCCCCACAGAACACAGAGTCCAATGTGGGGCTTGATCCCAGGACCCTGGGACCATGACCCAAGCTGAAGGCAGAGGCTTTAACCCACTGAGCCACACAGGCGCCCCTTGGACATTCTTAATGAGAACTATGGATGACTGAAACGGATATGTACACGCTCTGGATGGCTGCATTTTGAAGACCAAATGCGCAAAGGTTTTCAAATGAAGGGCTGCTTGCCTGATGTGCGTCCTTGTGACGCCAGGGTGCTGGTCTCCCAGAGGTCTTCATGATGAGCCCCACCCCGTGCAGATGGGGGAGGAAGTAGCTTGAGGCTGAGAGTTGGTCACAGCATAGTCAGGCCTCAAAACTTCGACTCCCATCTCTAGACCAGTGCTGTGAGAAGAACTTCACTCTCCGTCAGCTATGGAGGGTGCTGGGGATTGAGATTTCCTTCTAGAGCTCTCCAGGTGTGAATTCTGAGGGTTCAGGTTCCTTTCTTCTCAGTGCAGCTCCTCAGCTCTGGAATGAGACCTCCCTGCCGATCCTGAGTCTGGAGTAGACACGTCGGGAGCTGGTGAATCCATAGCACAGCCGTTCCCTACCCACTGGAACTCCGGGCCATGCTCTCTCCTGAGAAGGATGACCGTGGTGAAGAGTTTGTCTGTTTTCCCTTAAGTATGCTGCTCTTCCAGGTTCCTTTGTCCTAAGGAAGCATAGCAGAGATTGGAAAAGTCAAAATAGTGGGTTGTTTGAATATCACTTACAAGGTTCCCTAAGAGCATCCTTACTGCTGGGGACAGTGTCACTGGAGTGTGGAAGGGAGTGAGGAAAAAGATAGAGGAGAACTCCATGCTGCTTCTGCCTTCAAGGTGCTCGAAATCTATGAGAGGCTGTAATCCATGGGAGCGTGGGGCTATAAAATAAAGCAGTCTACAAGAACCTGCAGGGGTATAACCAAGTACAGACTGGTAGACTCAGTAGACTGGAGATTCTTTTTAGTTAAGGAGGAGATCCCCGAAGGCTTCCAGGAGGAGGTGACCTTTGAAATCAGCCTTTGGAAAACAAAATATCACCATGTGGAGGGAGAAGAAAGAACATATGAGGTGGCAAGAAGCAGGGGAAGACAGCAGGGCCAGGGTAAGCGCAGAGAAGCTCAGCATGGGGGGCAGGTGGTAGAGGCAGGACGGGTGACAGGGAAGAACCATGTGGCTGGTATTCAGTGCAGGCACGAAAACATGGCAAGAAAGCTCAGTGATAGAGAAAGGTGGGGGTTATATCTTACGGGGCTTGGAGACCCTATAAAGCGTTTGGACTTGTTCTACAGGCAAAAAGGGGGCCCTGGCTGCCAGGCTATCAGGCTGAGCTGTTTCAGGAAGATTTTCTTCACAGCGGGGAGAAAAGACAGAGGTTTTAGAGAACAGACAGGGAGAGCCCAGCCCCCTTTTCTTCCAGGTAGGGTGAGGAGAGGGACTAAGCCCTTCAATTCTCCTGGGACATAGGGCTGCTCTTACAACCTGCAGAGAGAAACTTCTGATCTGGTTATTCCAGCAGTCTTAGTTGGGAGCCAGGAAAGGTCAGCCGTGTCCTTGGTGGCCCCTCCGTGGGTAATGGCAGGCTGGTGTCCTGCCGACCACCAGCCAGGAGAACTTCTGCTCCCACTTCAGAGCTGTGATCCCAGTGTGGTTCTGAGTTTGGAACTGTAAAGCCACGTTTTCCAACTAAAGGAGCCGCAGGAAATAATAAATCTCTCAAGATTTATGGGTTAGGAAATTCCTTCAGGAGGGTAAATAGAGAAGAGGTGGATTAGAGTCAGGGCAGGGGAGCTGCTGCCCAGGATCCTCCTGGCACCAGGACTGGGTTGGGTGGAAAGTGGCTGGTCCATCAGAACTCAGGGTTGGAGACCCTCCAGGAAATCTAAGCTGATCTCTCTTTTGCGTTTTCCTCACTGAATGCATGGTTTTTATTCTGCAAATGGTGAGGATGGGCTGAGTGACCTCTAGGATCTTTGTCCTCAGGCCACGATGCTTGTAGCCCTGATCACTTGGCAGCGTCTCACTCTCCCCAACTGAAAATGCAATCAACTGAGTCTCACATATCACCCACGTTTGGGCTGAGGATTAAGGAGAGGACATCTGGAACTTCCCTGGGAGGGATACATCTGGGCCTCATTACCTTTTTATTTACTGTCTTTTCCCTCTGGAGACCGTCCCATAGACTCACCCTATGGAACAATAACAGAAGCACGCACACCATCCCAGCACACCCTCCCAAAGACTCACAGCCTCGCGGGCGGGCGGTCAACGCGGATGAATCTGCAAAGGCACAAACTCGGGCTCACACACGTGCAGGCGCAAGCACACCCCCTTGCTCTCCTTCTTCTGTCTGATGGCTGTTAAACAGTGAATTCTTTTCCCTGTCAGAGCCTGGGCTTGTCCCCCTCCCCTCTTCCTGCCCCGCTGGCTTGTCCCTGGCCTCCCATTCCAGGCAGGCTGCCCGATTCCACCAGCAGATGGCGCCCGCAGCTCTCGGACGGCGGGGCCCAGCCCTCCAGCCTGAACTCCTGGCCTCCCTGCCCCCACCCTCGGAATGGGATAATTTGGGAGTCATCTGTGGGAGGGCTGCCAAGGCCTTAAATTTACTGCTTGGAACTTGGATAAGTTTCCCCAGACGGGGCACTCGAGGGGGAAAGAGGAAAGGGAAGGGGGTGGGGTGGGGCAGCAGGTCCCTGGGGTGTGGGGAGGATCTGGGCAGGATCTGGGCAGGGTCCGGCCAGCTCCCGCTCTGGCGGCCAGAGAAGCCCTTCCTGCCAGGCCCCACCCAGAGGGGTGTCTGAAGCCAGGGCAGGTCACACCCAGAAAGGGGAACCGCTTTCACTGGTGTGAAAACCCAGGAGAACAAAAGGATTCACGGACCAGAAACGAAGCCAACGAGTGCTCCGAAATCGTGTCCGTCTTCCCACTCCCAGCCTCTGACTCAGCTGTGAACCCCGGTTTCAGCCTCATGGATTGTGCGAAGCCTTGGCGGACCTATGAGCCTCATGTCAGAATTCATCACCAGCAGCTCCTTGGGGCCCCGTGGTACTCAGCTTCCTGCGTGCGGCTTCTGTCATAGCTCTCCAGGGAGGAGACTGACGTGCTTCAGTCTGTGTCACCCCCGCTTGACTGTGGTTACCCCAGGCCAGGGGCCAGACCCTATTCATCCTGAAATCCCCCACGAACCCCCAACAGGGTCTGCTCAGAAATCCCAGAGTGTCAAGGCACAATTAAGAACACTGTTGAAGAAGGCACTCCTATCTCTCTTCGATAGCACTGGGACCTGGAGAAAATTCTACCAGTGGGAATCATGAGGTCAAAGGAGAAAAATCCCTCTTAGTCTGGGTCACAGGGCTCCTGTCCTTGTCTCCTGAGGTAGGTGAGACACACACACACACACACACACACACACACACACACACCTCACAGCTCCAAAGGCAGCAGAAGCAGGGAATGTAAAAAATGTGGTGGTGCCAGCCGCAGAGAGGTCTGAAAATGCCTTCTTAATTGAGCCTTTCTGGGAGCAGGCTGGCTGGAGGAGGGACAGGAGCGGAGAGGAGCCTGGGGAGGACAAGCCTGGGGTGCCCTGATCCTGCTTCTTCTGTGGCAGCCAGAGAGACAGCCGAGGCAGAGCCTTCAGCTTCTTCCTCAAAGCACCCCTATGTCCGGGATGCCCATTAAGAAAGATTTGCTTTCTCCTCTGACAGTCCCAGGGCAAAGACTTTCTTAAAGGAGTTCAAGTCCCTTTTCCCGCAGATTTTGCCCACTGGAGCCATGCAGGACACCTTATTTGCTCGTACAGGAAATGTGTGATACAGGTGTGGCTCTGCAGGGTGCCTACTAAGTGCTAGGTATCTTGCCTTGTTATTTCTTGAATGAGAAAACCCTAGGTACTATTGTTATAAGTGTTACTGTCTCCTCAACACAGAGGGGGAAATGCAGCTCAGAGAGGTGGGTAGCTTGCCCCCAGATGCACAGACTGCCTGGGGTCTCTCATCTAGCTGGTCTTCTGGCTTCCCTTCAGATGGCTGGAGACAGGGGTGCTCTGCAAACCCTCTGGTCCCAAGGCTGCATGCTGATGCCTTCAACTCTCTCTTCCCGAACACGCGTCCAGGCTGTAGCCCAACCTGGTCGGCTTCTGGATCACCCTCTGGTTGATCTGACTCCTTCTACAGCAAGGTTTCCAGATGGGGACAAAAGCATTCTTGTCGCTTCGCTTGTAAAGCATTACATGCCAGCTAGTAACCAATGTGACTACTTCTTTGCTTGCATGAAGAACTAGCCAGAGCCTTGACTCCTGGACCTAAGCTGGTTAGAGTACTCAGGGTAGCAGGAGGAACCCATGCTGGGGTCAGGGGACATCACCGCTATCAGCTGGCCTGGCTGAGCCAGTCCCCTCTTCGTCCTGCTTCCCAACCTTCAGGCCTCTGAACCATTCAGGGGTCACATTGTGCTTTTAGTGAAATGTTATGTATTCTTTTACAAATAGGTAATATTTTCTCATGGTTTAAAATCCAAAAGTTACAAAATATCTACCCCTACCCCTTCCTCCCACCACCTCTTATCCTTTCTTATTTTTCAAATCTTTTTTTCTTACCCTTTCTTAGAAACCGGTGCTATCAAATATATCTGTCATGCCATTAATATGAGTAAATATGTGTGTATTCATATACTTTTTTCTTTTTTTTTTTTAAATAGTAATGTCATATACTATATCCACTGTTCCACACTTTTTCCTTTTTCTTCTCACTGAGCATTCATATCTTCCAATTTACGGACTGGGAGTCAAATTGACCCTTTTCTACTCTGTAACACCAGTGGTCCAGCCTGAACCCTATTTGGCTCACCTAAAAGACAATGCAGATGAAACCATCCATCAAGGCTTATTAAATAAATAATCCTGGTGTAGATTACTGTACCAATTCTCTTGTTCACACTTCCCATGTACATTTTCCAGGAATTCAGGGGACTTGGCATAAATCTTCCGGAGATGGGATCCTACTTTATACGGAAAATAATTATCCAGGAAATTAAATTATTTATTCAAACCAAGCTGCTGCTCTATCTCAGCTACTCTGATTTTCTGCTTTGGAGGCAGGAGAGCTGAGTCTCTGAGAGAGGGGAGTCTTGGCTGAGTTTTCCTCCATAATAATTTCAGTATACAGAGCCGTGCTAGGAAGGGCTCAAGCTGTCACTGTGATAGTCATGGGACTTCACTTCCGGCTTCCACCTTGAACTGAAGACAGAACATGCACCTGCCCATTTTATTTTTTTTTTTAAGCTTTCTTTATCTTCTGTGGCTGCAAAGCAGTGATAATTCAACCTGCTATTAGGATTTGAAGTGCTCCAAAGTATTAAGGACCTAACATTAAACAGCACAACAATTTCTTTTAAAAAGAAATACTACCTAGCCAAATGTAAGAATGACACTTTGTCTTTGCCCGACTATGTTACAAGAAATGGAGATATCTGGCCTCCGGGGTTGGGGGCCGTCTGCAGAGCCTGGGAGTCTCGAAACCTTCCATGATGTATGTGCAATAACTTAGTTATACCGGAGAAAAGATCTAAAACAGACATAGCTTTCAAGCATTCATGATAAATGGTTCTTAACAAATTGAAGCTGATTATTTCTCTCCCTCACATTCCCAAAGAGGTGGTCCCTGCTTTTTAAACACAGTTCATTCCTGGAAACTCCATCTTAAAGGGAAATCCTGCTTTAATCGTATGGTTAAGGGCTTCTCTCTTCAAGCGCATTCAGTCTCATGAGAGCAGTGAATGGATGAACGTGACGGGGAGGAGGAAGAGGTATTGTTAGGCCACGTCTCGCCAGGGTGGCGAAAACTGAAGCCTGCTTCAAATAATGCTCTCGAAAGAGAATGAGGTTTATTGTAACAAGTAGTCGGTGTGCTGACTGAATGATGTAGATGGCCGCTGAAAGGGAAAGAAATAGCGATTGAGACACACAGGGAGGAGTGAAGCTCCCCTGGGGGAGATTTGGAAAGTGGTTCCCCAAGGAAGCCCTCTCCGCTGACCCCCAAGAGAAGTCATCCATCCCCCAGGGCCCTACTACCTCCACACCTGGGTCCAGCAGAAAGGACCACCGCTCTGGGCCTCAGCTGCCTTCCCAGGGAAGCCGCCCTGTGTGGAAACACCAGAAGGTGTTCCAAGGATAAGACTCCAGAAAACGCTCATGGGTCTCCTGAGGAGGGAGGGACCACTTTCCCCAACCGGTGCAGAGCCCCCTCTCTAAGCCTGAAGAGCCAGGAGAGCAGAAAGGCAGAAAGCAGCTAATGAAGAGGTTAGCCACAGGGCCAAGCCCATCTTGGTTGGCCTCACATTCTTTGTCTACCATCCTAAATACCAAATTTAAACATGTGAGGGTTTGCCCTTTGAGTTGATGGGTAACACTGGCTCCCGGCAGAACAAATCTGAGGAGAAAGCAGTGAGCTCTCTCCCCGGAGTGGAGGGTACATCCTCTTGTGGTCTCCCCCTGCCAGAGGCAGCATGGGAAACTGGAACAAAGCCATGAGAGTCTGCTGGAAAGGAGTTGTTCGCTGGTCCCAGACCTGGTAGGGAGTACTGAGGCAGGGACAGGTGGTGGAGGGGCGGTGTCTGGAGCTGGGCTTGGGTCCTTGCAGGTGCGCTGGCGTAGTTCTCTCTAGGGAAAGTACTAGAGAGGCCTCGCTCAGAGCAGGTTGGAGGTTCACTTGCCTGGCATCTTCCTCAGGAGAGAGCAATCTGAAGATAGCATCTCTCCCCACCAGCTTGGCGAGAGTCTGCTCCTGTGTGGGGAGGTGAGGTGTTCTCTGGGATCAGGTGAGCACTCTCGAGGGAGCCAGCACACAGAGCACCTTGTCTCCTCTGCAGACAGAGGGAAACTGGTGTCTGTAAGAGGCAACAACAGAACTGCCCAACCATTCATGGCTTCCCTCAACAAACATGGCCATATTGTGGTCTAGTCCTCGTGGACCCAGAATCCATTTTTCCCTTTCTTCTTTGGTGACAGACTCCAAGCTGACTTGGAGAGTCAAGGAGACTAACTCTCCGCCACACCTGCCCCCAGAATGGCCAATGAGATGCCAGCAAACGTCCTTAGAGAGGTCTTCAAGGGGGCCTGACCTGCTGGGAAGTAGCCATGCAGACCCTGACCCTTCCCCTCTTCCTCTATGGAGTGCAGAGGTGTTGGCTAGAAGTTAAGGGGTTCATCTTGGTTTGTGAGGCCCATAAGGAAGTTGTGCTCTAGAAATGACTAAGGAACAGTCTAGAAACAGCCTTAGCTCCTGATGCTTTCGAGGACTACAGCCTATCCTCAAAGACACCCTTTAGAGGAGCTGATAAGCCCCCAATGTGTGATTTGGACTCAATTACTAATCAAACAAAATGCCAACTGATTCATGCTGACTCACAAAGTAGTGAGCTCCTCCTCACCGGAGATGTGCAAGCATCAGCTGCGATTTAGTGGAGGGGAGGAGTGGTAGGGGTGGGGGTGGGTGAGATCAGGGCGTTGGGCCAGAAGTCTGCAGTACTTCCTATTTGGTGACCCGTGCTGTATTGTGCCCAAACCGAAGGTCCCCTAGACGTGTTCACCCCCAGACTGTTGTGGCCATTGTATCAGGGGCTTTAGTCTGAGTTTTAAAGCACCAGGCTAAGAGGAAAGAGAGGTTCCCCAAATTAGTGGCCAGTTTGAGCCGTGGACTTCTGAACCCGAGGCTGTGCAGGGGAAGCAGCCTTGGGTGCCCAGGGGGCAGGTGGCTGGCGGGACAACTCCAGCTTCCGAGTAACTGCCCTCTAGGCCTATAGGGGGCACTAAGGAACCACAGGATCTCTGTCTCCTGGCCGGCTGGGGTCAGGACTCTCTTCCCCAGCTCTCCCTGGCCAAGAAGAGAGCAAAGAATGGGGCTGGGGCTAGCACAGAGTGGGTGGGAATGAAATCCTCTCCCTGTCCTTCTTAAAGATCTAAAAAACACAGAGCATCTGGTTTTAAGGTTCAAAAGAAAATGCCCCACCAAAGTCCTCCACGAGAGCTTGACATTTCAGTGCCTAAGTTTGTGGAGAGCAGCCAGTCCTCAGCCCTCATTTAGCACAGGAGGAAACTGGAGGCCCCGGAGAGGGAGGCGCTGGGTCTGCAGCACGCGGGGCGTCTGTGGCAGCAAAGGGCCAGGGATCCGGGCCTTCCGATTTCCAGTCTAGAGTTCTTTCCACCACACCCACCGCCGTGGCCACATGTGTTTTCTTTTCTGGCCCTTGGGGGACTCTGGCAGGGCTGGGGGTCTGATGTGAACTGTAGTCTGTTCAATTTCACCTCTCATTGCTCCTGCCAGCTAGCCAGCGCTGGCTGACGGAGGCAATTAGAACCAGACATCCCAGAAGGGCATTCCAGGGAGATCTCTTAAAATTCCACAGCAGCTGGGGACTTGCCTTTTCCTGCAGGGATCATCTGGTGTGCAAACACCCAGGCGTGTAAGTCCCAGGGTGGGAGACGGGTGCATACACACGCTATCTCTTGATACACGCTCACCCACAGGCAGAGAAATAGAGAGATATTCACCAGCAATTCTCTTTCCTTCTTACCTCCCAAAGAGAGAAGTTCAGAATTTACAGGCCACCCTGGGAACACCTAATGACTTGCTGCCGAGGGAGGAGGACGGTGTTTGCACTGGGCAGTGGGTGGCAGAGGGCGGGAGGCCATTCCTGTTTGTCTTCCACCCCTGCTGGTGGTTGCTCACCTCCGGGCTCTGGGGGACAGCCAACGGGTGTTGGTAGCCAGCACAGCTAATACACAATCATGGGAGCCTGGTTTAAAGGTGTCACCTCAGTTTCTCTGTGGGAAAACTGAGCCTCCAAAAGACAAAACAGAGAAGCCAGGAACTCCAACCCTGGGACCACTGCCTTTGACTTCCCCACCTGTGCTTCCCCACCTGGGGACCGCAGCATCCCAGGCTGAAAGACAGACCCTGGCTCGGGAGTTGCTGGCAGCCCTCTCTGTTTCTCAGGGCTCCTATTCCACAACTGTCATCAGGAAACCTCGTTTTGGCCAACAACGTGCTACTGTCAAGTTGACTAATGTTCAAGTAAACCCAAAGGGTCTTTTGTTAGAAGTCCGTGGGAAATGGCCAAAGGCATTGGGAAAGCAGGTGGGAAAACTGTATGTCTTCTTTAATCTAAGGGTCACGTAGTACCACCTGGGCTAACTGTGATTTATAAGAGCAGAGGGGGAGCTAAGGGACATTCTTCTGACCCAACTGCATACCCAATTGTTTGCAGAGCTTGGGTAGAACCTCCATTTTCCAGCCCAAGATGTCACCAACACTGTACACTCCTGTTCCCAGGTTACCCCCTGGAGGTTGATTATTTGCTTGAATATCCTGGAAGAATAGACGTAAACCCATTAAAACATTAAATCAAGTCATGATTACTATGATTTTTATTAGATATACCCTATAACTCTGACTACCTTTTAAAAATATGTCCCGGGCTTTGTTAATTAGTTGTGGTTGTTAATTGCCAACCCATGCACAATGGGACTTCACTTTGCCGGTGACTTTCCATGTCTGTGCTACCCATTTCCAGAGATTTCCACTTGCTGACATCCCTTAGCTCTCCTGTCTGTTCCATGTGCAGCTTTCTTCATGAGGCTGAAACCCAGAGAGAAAAGGTTGCATTCCCCAGGCCATTTAGTGAAAGTAGGAGTGCATCCATGCATTGATTCTTTCAGCACCAAACCCTTACTGGGTCTGGCAGTTCATTGTGCAAGGTGCTGGGGTGGGGGTGGGGGATGGGGGAACAGCACAATGGAGAACTTGGTCTTGAGCAATTCACACCATGGTAAAGGGTGATAGAACATGGCCCTAACGAGCTTTACTAAAAAAAACACAGACCCAATAAGAGAAGGACAGATGAAGTGAATTCAGAGGAGAGGAAACTCCTTCTGTTGGGAGAGGGTAGAACAGTCAGGGAAGCGTCCCTGAAGGTGGTGGCATTACAATCACGCCTAGAAGGATGGCTTCTGTTGTGCAGAGACTGCGGAGGTGGAGGAGGTGGGGTAGGGCACTCTCCGTGGGAAGAGGCAGGCAAGGAGGAAAGCGACGGTTTGCCAGTTTGTTGGGCAACGGGACAGGGTGAATATGGTTGGTGAGGTTGGTCCATCTGGGAAGATTACCGATGTTTGTGAAAGAGTTTGGGCAGCCTGCACGGTGGAGCTGTCGTGGCTTTCTCAGTGGACAAGCTATGTGGGCGTAGCCACCTTCGAGAAAGGTGCGCCAGCAGCCATGTGCGCGTGCGCGCACGTGACCCCGCCAACCTACGTGAACTTCCCGGAAGATCTCTGCAGTAACAACCTGTATTCCTAACTCCTGCTGGAGCGGCCCTTCACGGTTTGCCAGGAGCCTTCACGACCTTTACTCTTCCAATGCCCACAACACTGCTGTGAACAACTTGGCATTTCTATTTGCCGTCTCTTGAGACAGAGGACTAGCCCCAGGTCGAACTGTGAGGCCAAGTCACAGGCAGGATCCTGCTCCCACTTCTTCCCACCCCAGATCCTGGACTTTGCTCAGCACCACCCTGGCAAGCCAGGTAAGAAGGGAGGGTCTGTCCCAGAACACCAGCCTTGGGGGCTTTTTTCCCCTTCATTAAAGAGAGCGCCATGGGAACAACGTTAGTCCAATCAAAGGGACAGGACAGCATGTGTGTATGTTGTGTGAATGTGCGTGCTCATGGCCTGGGGTGCTTTATGTGAAGCTGAGATACTTGGCTCACAGGTTTTCCTGTTTCTCTTGCAGAAGTATAACCATGGCCCTTAACCCCAGGGAAGACGGTCCTACCGTGATGGCACCATAGTGTTCTCACCACTGCTGGGTTTGTGAGCAGCAGAGCTATTGTGCTAACAGGGTAGGAAAGCACAGGCTTTGTCACTGATGCTAGGATTAATAAGGAGAAGCCACGGTTCCAGTGGGTCCCTTGTGAGTCTAGCCTATGAGAGAGAAAGGAGAGCTTTCTGTCAAACACCTCCACCACCAATCACTAAAAGCATCTGTCATTTATTGTCCTTCATGTTCTTCTTCTTTCTTTTTAAAACATTTATTTATTTATTTTTGGTCGTGGGGGCAGGGGGAGAGGGAGAGAGAGAGCTAAGGAGACTGTGCTGAGCCGATGTGGGGCTCCATCTCACAACCCTCAGATCAGGACCTGAGCGGAAACCAAGAGTGGACCACTCAGCCAACTGTGTCACCCAGGTGCCTCTGTCCTTCATGTTCTTGATCACAACCTTTCACCCAGGCATTTAGGGGCCTAGACGTCTTCATTGGCAAGCTGGGCATAGGTGTTAGGGGTAACATTGAACCACTTGTTCTGAAAAACAAAACAAAACAAAACAAAAAACAAAAAACAACACTCCCAATTCTAAAAAGGGGAGGGGGGAGTGTAATGTCACTTGTGGTTCTGAAGTTGACCAGAGTGACTCAGGTGTAGTGATAGTGTTCCTCTATCCAAGGATAGAGGAACCTGGCCTAGGCAGGCCTGGGCCAGCAGGTGCTCATTAACAGCATGTGTTTGTGGTTCTAATGTGATGAGATATTTAAGCTCTGGGCCAGAGTCAAAGGCTAAGAATGACCCCTTGGGCCACTTGATTCAAGAAGATGGTGATGAGCTGTGATTCCAGAGGTTATTTGGGAAAAAGAGGTGCTCTGGCCCCTCAGCTGACAGAGGGCTCAACAAATGACTGGGTAGCCTTGAGAATGGGAAGGGAGGGAAGAAAGGGCATTCACCAGAAGGATATGTTTCTAAGCTGCTGAGGCCACCAAGTTAAGTATTTCCGTGTAACTGATGGGCGCCCCAGCTGGGGCTGTGACCTGCCTAGTACCACCCACCTAATTGGTGATAAAGCTGACTTTTAAGGGGCAGGGTGGACCCTTTGCAGGATGAAGGAGGTGTTAGGATGGAGGTGAAGAGAGGAGCTGGGTAAGGTGCCGAAGGGGGAGTGGTGGAGCCTCTCACAGTGAGGAGGACTGATGTACACTCGGATGAGGGTGAGCAGGAAAGGTCCTCTTTTGGAGCCTGCGGGCTTGTCTGCACAGTGAGGAGATGGTCCGAGAGAGGGCAAGTCTCTCCAAGCTGGGATGCTCAGTGGCCCCACTAGAACATTGCTGGGGATCTGGGGGGAGAACTGCCCCTGGGTAAAAGCTGTTAAAGGACAAGCATTCACATTCTTGGGCAGCAAGTGGCAGGATGAACTGTAGAGGAGCAAGATAGGCAAAGGGAAGTGCTCTAAGTGAGACATAAGACAGCTCAGGACTGGATGGGGCTGGTGGTGGAAAGGGAGAAAGAGACTGAGTCAGCTCATTCAGAAATGAGGGAGGAACAGTAGGAATCCATGACAGGCTGCCCTGTAGGGTACCATTCCAAGGTGTACCAAAGACCTGGGTTCAAGTTCTACCTCACTACCTGCTAGCTGTATGACCTGAAGAATTCACAGAACCTGAGATCTAGTTTCATTGGTTGTGAAAGGGGAAGACTACTCCCTACCTTGCAGTGCTCCTGAGAGAGTTAAATAACACAGAATATGTGAAAATGATTTAGTCGTATCAGTTGGTTAATTTATTCCTACATTCAGTAAGCATTTGCAGGTACCCACTGTGTGCCTGGAAAATAATTTAGGTACTCAATCAGAGTATTAAAAAAATAAAGTGGAGATAGAAAATAAATTCAACTTGTCTGGTTTTGAAGTCTAAAGTAATCACAAGTATTAAGGACACTGGCATATGGAACCATCCAAAATGTACATGAGCTCCTTGGTCTTCACCTTTTTGGGTGTAGTTGGTAGAGAGATCAGATCTGTTGAGTGAATATCCTGACTGGCAAGATCAAACAGAGGGGAAACATGGATAGATGTCATCTAGAGATAATAGTGGGTCTCCTTTAACACGAAAGAAAGACAGAGTTCTAGATTTCACACCCTGAGCTTGGCTATTTGAAAGAAACACTTTTTTTTTTTTTTTTTCCTACTGTAGGGACAATGGGTTCTCTTCTTGGCCTAAGCTTCAGAATGTTAGACATAGATGGCTTCTCTAAACACGCTTATTTCATCTTTTCCCTCTCTATTTGAGATCCTTAAGGTTTTTAGGGGTCTATGAGAATTGCAGTAAGGATTTGCAACCTATTTTCAAAATTTCAAACATCCTATAAAAAAACCACATGTCCTTACAATGAGGTTTTATTTGGCTAGAATAATATCAGCCAGCCCTGTTGATCAGAGCCTCTGGTGTGTGCTTTGATGAATAGAAAGGAGAAGTAAAATAAAGCCTGCTTAATAAGTTCAGTGTGTTTAGAAGTAAAAAATCTCTCCAACAAGGGGGCCTAGAGCAATAAGGATCTAATAAAAAGGATTGAAAATATAGTTGAGAATGTTGGTAACTATGACTTTGATTCAACTCTTCCACTCTCCAATTATGAACTCAAAAGCCAGAGAAGCAAAGAAATTTATCCAAGGTCAGAACTTCTCAGTGGCAAACTCAGACCCAGAACCCGGATGCTAGGTAACTGGGTTTTATTGGGCCTTCGTGTTCTTGAGCGTGATTTTGAAATCTACTTAAATTGGTGTGTGGGTATTAGTAAAAGCAAGTCACCTTCCTAAAAATCACTGCGTGGGTATCAAAGGGGAAAAGAATTCTACACAAAGCTTTTCCTTGGGCAACTCCTCATTGGAGTCCAGTAACCTGATGGGTCATTAGTCCAGCCCATGTTTGTCTGATGGAATTCCCCAAGGTTGGGGGAAGACTGACAGGCAGGAACACCCTGGGAGCTTCTTGGGGGAGATGGACATCCTCTCCTTATCTTCAAAGCAAGCGTTCAGGAAGGGAAATGGTAGCACTTCCCAGAATTCAGACTGAAGCAAAACACAGATGACATATCAGACTGACATCTCATCCATGAGAGGCAGATGCAGGATCACCAGGGGTTGCTGAGGAAATGGGTTGTTCATGAGGGGAGAGCAGGAGAGCTAGAAACCTCTCCAATCTGAAAAAGGGGCATCGGGGTCAATCTGGGTTTTCCAAACAAGGAATTGTGCGTAAGGCCCCAAAATTTTGAGCTGTTGAAGAAAGGTGTTTGGTTGAAATGTGTTCCCAAGCTTGTCGATTAACAGCAGGACACATTTCAACTTTTAAAAATAATTTTTTTTTAATTTTTAAAAATTTTTATTTATTTGACAGGCAGACTTCACAAATAGCCAGAGAGGCAGGCAGAGAGAGAAGAAGGGAAGCAGGCTCCCTGATGAGCAGAGAGCCCGATGTGGGGCTTGATCCTAGGACCCTGAGATCATGACCTGAGCTGAAGGCAGAGGCTTTAACCCACTGAGCCACTGAGGCACCCCACATTTCAACTCCTTATTAGGATGCAAGAACTCTGGGAAAATGAGGTAAGATGAATTTAGATTCATAATGGCCAAGTGGTCATATATTTCCATTTGGGAAGGCTAGAGATGCCTCATTTGAAAACACTTAATGATTACATTTGGAATATGCAATTAACTTTTCTGTTTAGGAGCTTCATAATTTGATAAAATATTCCATGTGGATATTCCGTTCAAGTTGGTGGTCTCTGTAATTTCCAGATTTGAGATTCCATCCTGGTTCTGCTTTCTCCAAATGAATTGACACACTCTGGCTCCAATAGGATGTAATTAATAGTCATGGAACTTGCATTCCCTTTTACCTTCTTCACATGAAAAACACCTGGATCTTTCAAGAAAGCAAATCTGATTATGCCATCACTCCCTGCTTAAAACCTCATGGTGGATTCCTGTTGTTATTAACAGTTAAAACCTCTTAATGAGCCCTATTGGGTCTTGTGAGCCTGGCGTCCCCCTACCTCTCTGGCCTCAACAGCTCTTGCTCTAGCCGTACTTCCTTTTCTTTCTTTTTAAAAAAATTCCTTGTAACTACCAGGGTCACTCCTATTATAGGCTCTTCATATATGCTTCTCCCTTCACCAAATACCTTGCCCCTCCCTCTTTATCTGATTACCCTTTAGATACAAACCTACTTGTCACTTACCCAGGAAAATTTCTTCTACACTTCTGTCTACATCAGATTCCCCATTTACATGTGCTCAGAACACCATGAACTCCTCCTTTAGAGCCCTGAAGACAGTTCCACTTTAATTTGTCTGTAGTTATTTGGTTAATGTCTAATTTCTCCATTAGACTATGAACTTGAACTCAGGAGGACTATTGCTATCACCACTGTGGTTGAGACAGAGCCTGCTACAGAGCAGATGTTCACGTGGGTTTGAGAGATTGAAGGGATCATCTCATCACTGGTCCACAGGAGGTGCTCGTTAGAGTAGCTGAAAGGAAGTGGGAAGAAGAGAAGCATTAGGAGCCAAGAGAGCGAGGTCCTCAGGCCTGTCCCTCCACTCAATTGTTCAGTGCCTTTGCTCTGGGCAGGCCTGTCCTTTTCTAGGCACCAGGGCCTCCTAGCAAGGCAGGAAATGGAATCACTGTACTGTGCCGTATGGAATTGGAAGGACCTGAGGTTGGATCCTGGCTCTACCAGCTTCTAGCTGTCCAATTTTGTCTGTTCCTTTACCTCCCTGAGACATTATTAAAATCTGCCCACATTCTCAAAGTTTAGAAATCTGGGAGTGCCCAAGTGGAGCTGTTGGCAGTGAGAATGGAGAAGAATGGAGAGAAGAGGTACTTTGGACAGTGGGGAGGTGAACCAGTAAGTCTCAGTGTGGTCCTAAGACTGACAGCAGCAGCAACACCTGGGAACTTGATAGGACCGTAGGCTCCAGTCCCACCCCACACCTACTGAGTTAGACACTATAGAGGTGGGTTCCGGGAAGCTGGGCTTGGCTTGCCCGTCTCTAATAAGAGTATCCCCCTGGCTTGTTAGGCTGTCCATGAGGCACACGGGGTGGAGGAGAGGAATTGAATTTGGGTCATCTACAGATAGAAAACCCACTTTCATGAGGGACATCAAAGAAGTTACAGTCAGGGAGAAACATCTTGATTTCATGAGCTGTCCCAGCATAGCTTGAAATAGGACAAGGCCCTGGGAAATGGGACCATCCCATGCACCTGTGGCCTGGAGCATCTGGCAACCCCAGACACAGGGAGAGTCAAACAACACTGAAGAGACTTAGGTATTTCCTTTCCCCGGAAACATCCTGGGCCTGAGTGATCCATTTGTGCCTGAGTGGTCTCTCTGTGAATGAGGGGTCCAACTAGGCGCCCTGCAGTTCATTCACAGGAATGTTGTCTATTCTTGCCAAATAATCAGAACATTTAATAGCTAGGACATTGAGGGATGGTGGCTACACACAGCCCCACCCATATCACCACAGGGTTTTGAACAATAAACCCAACATCTGGTTTCTTGTCTGTGACATTACCATTGGGATGTGTGGAGACCAGGGCGTCATTGTTGTAAATTCACAGCCCTTGGAATCCAATGAGCACTTTCTTCACTGATGTATTTTGCACATGCTTTGGCTATATTCTTTTTACGTGTGCTTGTTTTAATCAATATGCTCTACATATGTTGACAATCAATAGTTATCTCTGTTTTTTAATCCTCTTTTGTATATCACAAGGTTTTTCCAAGGAGTGCTTATTGTCTTCACTGTCCTTTGATCATTATCAGTATTATTTAACAACTGGTGTTCAAAGAGGAAAAATCTCTGGAAGATGAGGTTAGAGAAACATATTCATTTACTCACACATTTGATAAATATTTATTGAGCACCTATTACGTGCCAGGCACTGGGGACACAGCAGTGAATAAAATAAATGAAGTTCAGCCTTCACAGAACTTAAATTCTATTTGAGAATACAGACCATAAATAATAAGTGATTAGATAACCATATAGTACATCAGAAGGTTATATGAGCTCTGTTAAAAAAAAAAAAGAAAGAAAGAAAAAGAAAAGGCAGAAAAAGATAGAAAAGGTTGGAGAAGTCAGAGAAGAGGGTAGTCAGGGAAGACCTCAAAGTACCTAAAAGAAACAAGGTAGTGGGTCATGCAGACACGTTGGGGAACAGCTCTCTAGGCAGAAGGAATGCCAGGCACAGGGTTCTGAGATAAGAGTTTGCCTAGAATGTGGATGGGGCCAGTATGGCTGGAGTGGAGGAGGCACTGGAGAGAATACTAGAGATGGGTTTAGGAAGCTTATGAGGGACCAGATAGAGTAGGATTTTCTAGAACATTGTAATAGGTTTTGCTTTCACTCTGAGCAAGGTGGTAACTGCGGATTTTGCACAACTGGCTCTTGGGTCTGAACAGAAATACTCTGGCTGCTATTTGAAAATAATAATAGTGGGGTAAGGGAGAAGGCAGAGAGACCAGTAAGGAAGCTTTTGCAATAATCCCCGTGAGAGATCTGTGAGATTTAATTCAGGGTGATGAAATAGAGGTGGTGAGCTATAAGGATTCTGGATTTCTGTTGAAGATAAAGACGGCAGGGTTTGCTGACTAGATTAAATGCAAGGCAGAAAGGAAGGGCAGAGCCAGCTTTGACTCCAAGTTTTTGGCCTGTACAACTGGATGAATGGAGCTGTCTTTAATTAAGATGGGGGAGAGTATGAGGGAGAGGTTAGAGAAGGACATTGGGATTTCAGTTTGGAGAGATTAACTGAGAAATTAAATGCACTTACTGAAGCTAGAATTTAAGAAGACACAGTGATGAGTTTTTGATTTACAAAGCTAACAAAAGATTCAACTTCTAGTGATCCTGTGTAAGTTAGACTGGAGGCAGGGAATATGCCAGGAAACCATGGCCAGCCATAGAGCTGAGCGGGAAGTACCGAACGAGGACAGATGGGAATGAGGAGAGGAAGCAGAGTTGAGAGAGATACAGGAGGTAGGCTCAACTATACAAGCTAGCAATATTATGTATCAAAGGTTGAATGATGAAGCCCAGCCCAAGCCATATTCTCCAATGTGAAGGTTTACAACCCATTATAAGAGACACTGGGGGGGCACCTAGGTGGCTCAGTGGGTTAAGCCGCTGCCTTCGGCTCCGGTCATGATCTCAGGGTCCTGGGATCGAGTCCCGCATCGGGCTCTCTGCTCAGCAGGGAGCCTGCTTCCCTCTCTCTCTCTCTGCCTGCCTCTCTCTCCATCTACTTGTGATCTCTCTCTGTCAAATAAATAAATAAAATTTAAAAAAAAAAAAAAAAAGAGAGACACTGGGAAGAAAGTTCCCGGTTCCACCCAATGGCCTGCTTCTGAGCTCCTACCTAGGAAACCAGAACTATAGGGTCATCAACACACTGAGGCAGCTATTTCAAGTTCTGATAATAGGTAAAATATGAGACATGTTACTTATTTGAATATCAATGCATAGCACCCAAGCTTCAATTTAAAGCCTTGGCACCTCTGTGTAAGTAGGAACTGAGTAGAGTTTTGCTGTCCCTACGCCACCATTCTGCTGTCTTCTGGCAGTGGCTTGCACTCCTGCTAAAACTTTTCAGTATTCTTTCTGGGTGATATCTATGACCCAAAGCAATACATAATGGACTAGCCAGGATTATTGGCCCAAATGACAAAGCCAGATGTAATATGGAAGAGGTTTTTTTATTTTGGGACGTTTTGTTTTTGTTGTTGTTGTTTTTAGCTACATATATATCTTTCGCCTCACATAGCTGTTCCTTGTAAATAGGAAGATTCACACCAGGGTCTCCAAAATAGGCAATATGGAGTACAGAACAACCCATCAGTCCTCCAGGAGTCGGCAGTAATGAAGGAGGGTTCCTCAGGTTTCAGGTACTGTCCCCGGGAGCCTTAAACTGTTGCCTAAAGCATGTAATTATTGGACTCTGAAGGGGCTACTCCCTAGGAGACAGCGTAATGGGGAAAGAGTCTGGATTGGAAATGGGGGGCTACTTCTGCTATTTCCAAATCCTGAGATCTGGGGCAAGCTGTGTCATCACTCTGAGCCTCGGTGTTCTCACCCAAGGTGCAGGGATAATATTCATTTTCTTAAATGTCTTTCAGGTTTTTGTAGAAAGATTATGTTAGCCTCATAAAATGAATTAAGAAATGGAGCTTTCACATCTGTTTTTGTAAAAGAGTTTGTGTATAATTTGTACTATTGATTCCATGAATACTTGGTAGAACTCACCAGTGAAACCATTTGGGCCTGGAATGTTCTTTGTGGAAATGTTTTTGAGTAAGATTGTGTATTGAATATTTTTAATAGACATTGGGCTATTTAGATTTTCTCTTTCAACTTGAGTCAGCTTTAGTAAGTTATGTTTTCAAAGAATTTGTTCATTTCATCTATAAATTACTGACTTTATTAACATGAGGTTTATAATATTGCTTATTACCCTTTTAATATCTATATATAAAATATTCCCTCTTCCATCCTTGAAATTGGTCATTAGTGCCTGCTCTTTTTTCTCGATTAATTTTAATAAGGATTTATACATTTTATTAATTTTTTTCAAAGAACCAACTTCTGACTTTGTCAATTTTCTCTATTTAGGGTATGTGTTTCCTTTCATTGTCTTCTACTCTTATGTTTATTATTTCTTTTCTTCTAGACCAGATTTAATGTGCTCTTTTCAAGGTAGAAGTTTATACCATTGATTTTAAATGTTTCTTCCTTTATTTTTTAAAAAGATTTTATTTATTTATTTGTCAGAGAGAGAGAGCACTCACAAGCAGGGGGAACAGCAGGCAGAGGGAGAAGCAGGCTCCCTGCTGAGCAAGGAGCCAGATGCAGGGCTCGATCTCAGGACCCTGGGGTCATGACCTGAGCTGACGGCAGCTGCTTAAGAGGCTAAGCCACCCAGACATCTCTGTGTCTTCCTTTTTAATACAGGTGATTAAACTGTAAATTTCCCTCTAAGCTTTAGTTTAGTCCCTCAGTTTAGTCCATCAATTGCTTTAGTTGTATGCTACAAATTTTGATATATTGTATTTTCTTTATTAGTTCAAAATTGTCCAGTTTTCCTTATAGTTTCCCTCTGATTCATGTGCTATTTAGAAGTGTGTTATTTAATTTCTAAGTATTTGATGGAATTTTCTAGATAATATTATTCTGATTGATTTCCAATTTAGTTCCATTGGTTTAGAAAACATAGTCTACAGGATTTTAATTGCTTGAATGTACTGAGATTTATTTAGTGGCTCCATAAATGTTTGATCTTCGTCAGTATTCTATTTGTAGCTGAAAAGGATGTGTATTTTACAATTATTGGGTAGGAACTGTTCTATAAATATCAATTATGTGTTCTTTGGATCTATATCTTTACCGTTTGCTTTTTTGTATACTGACTGTATTAGTCACTGAGAAACAGGTTCAGAGCAATCTTTTTAAAGCATAAATCAGAATATGTCCCTCCCAATATAAAGTTCTCAAAGGTATTTTGATGTACTAAAATAAAATTCAAACTTTTTCGGATCTCTAAGAGATCACATGATATGGGCTATGCCCTACTCTCAGATCTTCTGCACTTGCAGGAGAGGAGGTTTCCTCTCTCCTAGCTACTCTCCAGTCACGCTAGCCTTTCTTCTGTTCTCTGAACCCACCAAACTAATCCTTACCTTATAGCATTTGCTATATCCCTTTGCCTGAGATTATTTACCCAATAATCACATGTCTGGCTCCTCCCTACCCCTTTGGCCTCAGCTCAGGTGTCTTTCCCTCAGAAAGGCCTTCCATAACCTCTTTCTCTGGGGCACTTTTTATCATATCACCCTGATTTATTCCCTCTGTAGAACTTTTCACTGTTAGAATTAACTCTGTTTATTAACATTCTTTTTTGTGGTCTGCATGCTGCTCTTGCTGAGTGTACAGCATCCCCAGGGGAGAGACTAGAGCTCATTTGTAATGGATATATTTCATAAATATTTGTTGGATGGAGTGGATGGAGGGCTGCTGGATGGAAAGACGAATAGGTGGACTCCCAGCCTTTATGTATTCAACATTATCTATCTTGTTTCATAGTCACCTCTCTCTAGGTGTCAGGACTGGACTATGAGTGTGTACAAACAAGAACTCATTCTACTTTACCTCTGTGTCTTTGACACTGCATGACATTGGTCAGTTAAGAGATTATTGGACAAAAGCAGAGGTTACCCTGGTATTTCCCAAATACTCTGTGCACACCTCTGTCAGCAGTCACCTTGTTGCCTCTCTCTCTTCTGAGTAAACTAGACCAGAGCTTGGCACAGGGCCTAGTACATAGATAGGCTCAATATATTTAACAGAAAGAAGAAAAGAAGAAAGGAAGGTAGAAAAGGATTTGTTATACCTCTGGTGAATGCGCTGATGGCCAGTTTCAAGGCCAAAATGTCAGAAAGGGTTTCCTTGCTCTTTGTTAGCCAGAGAAGTCAGAAGAACTTTCGTTCTCCAGTGGATGGCCCATTTCACCTCCAGTCACAGGCCCAGAAAGCAGGGGATGTGGAAATGAGTTTAGAGAGTCATGGTTCTTTCCCTATAGCCCTGTGGTATAGAACAAGTATCATTGCGTAGCCGGGAAAAATGGTGACCAAACACTTTCATGCACATCTGACTAGCCAGGGAGGCTTAACTGCTTCCTAAATGTTTGTTAGAAACAGATCCTCACTAGTGATAAAGGGGTGAGGAATATACCACACAGACCACGGAATTGTTCCTCGCCCTCCGACCAACTGTTGAACACCCACTGTTCTTTTCCTTTGAGATACTCAAATTATCATGAGAATGTAAAATTTTTATCATGGTTCTGTTGGATTCTGAGTTCTTTAGAACTCCTAGAACGTTCTTCCCACAGGACTCCAAGTTCTTTGCCTGTAACAGCTTATATATTCACCTTCCGCCATGCCTGGCCACATGCTTGACCCCAGTTTGCACTCAGGGAGTGGGCCTTGAGTTGAAAAGATACAGACTTAAGAGCTGCATTGTTCTCCTCCGAGGTGCAGAAATTCTGAGGTGGTCACTCGGCCCCTGTGTCTCCGCTGTTCCTCTGATCCGCACGCACCCGCTCTGGCTCTGCAGATCTCATGGTAGGGGCTGTCCACGTTGCTCCTGGACTTCTCTCTGTTCTCTTTGTCTAGAATGGGAGGGAGACCAGGGATTAGGTGGGGTTTCGACATATGGTATTTCTGTTTCCATACGGTAACCAGCCAAACCATTACAGAATATTAGGTATTTTAAAGAGTGGAAAGTCTACTGCAATTTGGCTTCCTTAGACAGGGAGATATAATTTTGGAGAGGTGTGAACATTAGGACTAACCTATTTTGGACTAAAAATTGGTACTATAGTCCAATAATAAAAATCAGTAAATGCTATATGTAGAAATAAAGGCTAGCCACTGCCCAAAAGCCAAGGTGCAAATTGACTATGATTACAGAGCTAAATCAGGATTCAAATGCATGCAATTTACCTATCAGATCCTAATGCAATATTGCTTTAGGTCGCATCAAATCAGAATCTCTGATGTTAGCATTGTCAAAGTGAAGTTTTAGAATAAAAATGTTTAAGAAAATGGAGACATTTCCTATCATATATGACTTTGTAAAAGACATGTATATCCATGGTGTATATGACAAGATTTGAACTCACTAGCTTATTTTGAAATTGAAGCAGAAGAATTCTCTACCAGAAAAGCCAAAGCTCGAAGGGACCTTCATGACCAGATTGCCAACACTGTCTATGAAATAAGCAGATTGGCCTACAGCAGTAGGGGCTTCTGAATGCTTGTTCTTGGCCTGGAGCCAGGCTCCTGCAGTGTGATGCATCACCTAGCGAGTTTATTAAACAGGCAGATGGCCAGGCCCCATCCCTGGAGGTTCTGAGTCAGCAAGCCAGGTGTGGGAACCATAGCATTCAAGGTACTCTGCCAGACATGACATTCAAGGAGTCGATGAAACCAGGCTTGACCCTGCCTTTCATTACCGGAGTGGTCAAAGTAAGGATGGAAGGGACGTGGGTTCCATTTGCGTGGGACAGGCCTCTGTGTTATCAAAGACTTTGGATGCCCAACCATTGCTCAAGCCCCTCAATTTATAGGTGACACTCTTCTGGTTGTCCACTGCAATCTCATAGCTCCAGCTGCAATGGTCTCATTTCATTCACTCATGTCACGGATAATCTGAGTGCCTGCCAGAAATGCAGCAGGCAATTAGTGCAGGTTCCTCGTGAGTCTAGGGAGGGTCACAGGCAAGTTCATGGAGAGTTACAACCTAGGGATCCCAGAGGAAGGCCAGGGTACTGGGTGAGCATCTGGTAAGACCACCTCTCCTAGATGCAGGGGAGTCAGCTTATGCTGAGAGATGCGTGAAAGTTAGTTAAAATAAGAGAAGACTTGTTGACTCCATCCTTTGAGGATGGACACATTTCCACTAAAATTTCAAGCTTAAAAAAATGGGGATAAAAAAGATTCTGAGGAAGCAAACTAAGTAACCAGGAGTATCTGTCACAGAAGCCAAAAAATCATTCGGTACACACTGTTAACTTCTCAGTTTTGATAACTGTACCGTGGATTTGCAAGATGCTAACATTAGGGAAGCCAGGTGGAGGGAATACAGGCACTCCCTGTAGTAGCCTTGCAACTCTTCCATAACTTTAAATTAGTTGAAAATAAAAACAATCATTTGAGATAGAGAGGACAGGGGACAGACCCCAGGTGCTGACTGTGGGAATGGCTGATGCAGGTATATTTGAGAGATATTTAGGAGGTAGAGTGAGGAAAATTTCACCGAATTTGACCACATCTGGGAGGATGAAGTAGAAGGGTGCTTCGGCCAACAAGGGGATATGGGGCACCACTCCCTGGGATGGAGAATAGAGAAAGGTAGGAGATCAGATGTGCACATGGTGACTGTGAGGTGTTGGTGGGAGCCTCAGGTGGAGTTGGTCACAGGAGCACTTGGTATCTAGGTCTGGGGCTCTGAAGAGGGGTTGACACTAAATGTAGAGATATGGAAATCAATAAGAAACAAATGAGCACAACATGACCAAGAAGGTAATTGAAATAATTGAAAGCAGATGAAATTTTCCTGAAGGTGGTATACAGCGTGATAAATAAGAAAGGAGGACAGGATGTTAAAGGAGTTAGAGAAAGAGTAAATTATAAAGAACATCCAAAGAGGGAGGAGGACCACTAGCCAAGTGTGATGTGGAAGGCAAGGGAAGAGGAACTTTCAAGAACAAGGTCAACTTTCAGAAAGCTCAAGCAAGATAACAGCAGTGACTGGGTTGTTGACATCCTTGGTGAGTTCAACCTTTTATCTCTTCACTAAATGTTTTGGATAGAGCAGAAACAACATGGAAAAACAAATGAATATTTTTAAGTGCCTACTTTGATGAAACAAGTCCTTAGTATCAACCAGCCTAGCATTACAGAGAAAATACATGTGATCTTGGATGTTGGACAGACCTAAGTTAAAGTCATGGCTCTGTGGCTTGTTCAGTGACCTTGAGCAAGCTACTTAATGTCTTGAAAACACAGTGGGAGCTCAACAAATGGCAGGCATCATCATGGGCCATGTGGTCCTATTCTGGGCTCTGACACATCCTGTGCATCCACGTACTAGGTCTCTAACTACAGTGTACTGAAACGACTTGGTCTTTATGACTCTTCCCCAAGCCCAGCCTCTGTCAGGATACCAGCTTCTTCAGCATGTCTTGTTCAACTTAGGTTCCCTATCAGCCAACACTGAGCAGCCATCCCAGATGCAGCCTTCATTTTGCAGGATCACAAGGAAGCCTGAGAGGTGGGCTCTGCCCTAGATATGCCATGGGAAGATTTGCTCGATTGGGATGGCATAGGAAGATAGTCATGTGCTCACATGGGTCTGCAGAGAGCCGGAGATCATTTTTCAAACTGTGCAAGCAACCTAATTCTGGAAATCTCAAGGAAATGTTGGTGAATCAGGAAACTGATGAGGACGCTTGGCACTACCAGGTTGGCTGACTCATGCAAACTCACATAGTATGATTCTAGAATTACTGAGAGTAAATCTTTCTGGAAAAGAAAAGAAAAAGAAGGGGGAAAAGATACAAAAATAAGGATATGTGGTCTATTCAGAATTGTAAGCAGGTATAAGAAGGAATCTTGAGGAGTAGTAGCTTGAACATCTGTGTATGAGAATCTTCAAGTCATTTGAAGAGTTCCTTGAGAAATATCTCTGAAACCAGGGGCATTCTAGGTAACCAACAAGTGAGAGTTCAGAGTAGCTCATATGCCCATTACATTAATTTCCTAGGGCTTCCAGAACAAATTACCACAAGCTGGGTGGCTTGAACAACAGAAACTCATTGGATTACAGTTCTGGAGGCCAGAAGTCTGACATTAAGGTGTCAACAGTATTGATTTCTTCTTGGAGGCTCAAAGAAAAAATCTGTTTCATGCTTCCCTCTTAATCTCTGGTAGCTAGTGGCAATCCTTGGCATCCCTTGGCTTTTAGAGGTATCGCTCCAATCTCTACCTGTCTTTACATTCACATATTTCCCTCTGTGTCTCTATGTCCAAATTTTCCTCTTCTTATAAGGACACCCCCCTAATGACCCCATCTTAACCTGATTACATCCACAAGGACCCTATGTCCAAATAAAGTCCCATTCACAAGTACCAGAGGTGAGGAATTCAATGTATCTTTTGGGGGGACACCATTCGCCCTGTAAAACTTCCAGCATCCTCTACTGCCCTTCCACCCTTGCACACTCTTCCCTAGCCTCTGAGACCTATTTGCAGTTCTTCACACACATTCCATATTCTCACACCTGTATGACTGCACATGTGCTGGGTCTTCAGCCAGGAATGTCCTTGTCCACCCCTTCTCTTCCACAGGAGCAACTCCCAGTGGCTTTCAAAACTCAAGGGACATTTTTTCCTCTCCTGTGAAGCTTTTCCTCCCTCTGAGCATTTCTCAGAATGAGCTGCTAGATTTTTGGTGCTCCCCTCGAACCCTTCTGTGGATCTCAAGTGTGACACTTAGCAAAGGTAGATTGTAAGCTTTTTTTGTAAGGTAGATTGCCTGCTTTTCCCACTAGACCACAAGATCTGTGAGAACAGGGGCCATACGCTTTTATCTCTGTATACACTATGGCTTTTACACAGTGGCTATCCAACTGTGTAAGGTCAGCACTTGATAGGAAGCTTTACCTGGTGCTCTGTGGCTTTCCATGGGTCTGACTGAATAGGATACCCTGGCCAAGCTAAATGGACCATTCCTTCTAGCCCCAAACCAGCACTTTCCATGGGGTCAAATGTAGGTTGCCAGTGAATTTCCAACCTGATTTCCTCTGTTTCCAGTCTCCCTGGGAGGTCTTCATGCTGGACCCAGCAGGCCAAGCCCAGTGAGAGCTGGCAAACTGGGCCAGTCACTCCCCCAGTTGCTCTAATGGGGACTGCAAACAGAGGCTGTTGGCTCATGGGTCCCAGTGCCACAATGCAGCATTCAGTGGCTGCTGTGGGTTGCCCGTGTGTATGTGTGGGCAGCTTGTGGTCCAAGGCTAGCAGAGTCCCATAAAAATGTCAGGCCTATGCAAAGGCCAGAGCTCTTTGGGCGTTTTTCTCTCCTTGCTAGTGGTTTTCTTCTTAGTCATCTGTCTCCTTAAAATAGACCCTTCCATTTCGCCCTCTGGGGCTCCTGCTCTCTAATGCTCTTAGTGACAGGCACAGCAAAGCAGAGGTCAGCAGAGAAACTGCACGGATATTAATGGCATTTCAGAGCCAAAGAGTTCTCTAGAAAGAGTGTGTGTCTAGTCTAATCCTTCTTGCCATTAGATGGGGAAACTGAGGCCTGAAATGAGAAAAGACTTGCCAAACGTCATGCAGAAAACTGTCGAGAGGGAAAAGGATACAGCCTGATTCTCTGACCCCAGACCAGGCCTCTTTCTCTTTGACCACACTATCTCAACCTGTGTCTTCCAGGAAAGAAGACAGTTAAGGTGTGATTGCCATTCTATGGCAGAGCATGCTCTGAAAAGAGTTCACTTGAACCCCTCCTCTGCCTCTGTGCCCTTGAAAGGGCACTAACTATTCAAAGAGGCACTGTCCCCATTCAAAGGGACTTCTGCCCAGGATCGAGACAGAGTGGAGACAGTGTTTGCTGTCCAGGGTGGTGGCCATCAAAACATCATGGGTACTGGAGACCACATCTCATGGAGAATTATAGAGGTAAAAATGGATTTGGATGCTGACTACAAATTCAAATTGAGCCAACTTAAACTTCTCACTAAAACAAAAACTGGCTCATTCTTCACCATTCATTTATAAGGCCCAAGTGTTCGCTTCAATTAGTGTCTTAAAAATAAAGGAGTGGGTAGGATACTTAGATTCCTTTGAAACGCAAGTCAACAAGGACCAAATTAAACACAAGCACCCTCAGTCTTGGGTGTCGATTCCATCACCACCATTCTTTAGCTGTTTCCCTCCCCACCATGCCCTACAGCCAGCCCCAGAGCTGTGATAAACAGAAGGTTCCATTCCTCAGTCTGGCCACAAAAGCCCCACCCTGGCCAGCCACCTGTCCTTATCTGCTTCTGCTCCCGTTCTTGCATCTTGCATTATTGACACCAATTCCTTCAGCAAGCTCTGCACCTGCACGGCCCTTTTTGTCTATGCTTGAAATTGCCTCTCCTTTCTTCCTCCCCCCTCTTCCATCCCCACTGCTTCTGCGTCCTCTTGCCTGAGTTCTAAATCCACTCTCAAGGTCATAAAACAGCACAGCACCTCCCCAGTCTAGTATTTCCTCCAATGAATGTCCAAGGCACTGGATTTGCCTGCCCCGTGGAATGCGCAGATTCCAGCTCCATGGTGGGCTCCCTGTCCACTCCTGTGTCCTTCTCTTCACTATGTGACCACCATTTACCGAAAGCATTCTATGTGCCAGCCACATGGAAGAACCCCCAGGAACTCACACCGATGTGGAAGACAGAAGACAGAATTACAGCAGAACAGCCACAGCCATGAGATTTAACATTTACTCTGAAGACAATGGGCGGGACCTGGAGGCTTTTAAAGTGGCAAAGGGATGACAGGAACAGATCCACATGGTAAGGACTGTTCTTGGAGTGATGTGGAGGACAGATTCGGTGAGGGCGGGAGTGTGGGTGTGAGGGTAGTGAGGGTGCCAAAGTGAAGGTTAAAAGGCTAATTAAAAGGTTATTGCAGTAATTTCAGCGAAATATTAAAGCGTGCCCCAAGGGAAGAGCAGAAGGCATACAGAGAAGGAGGAATGTGGGCTGGAGCTGCTAGCAAGTCGTGGTTGTAGTCCGGGACTCAGTACGTCTAAGATCCCAGGGTCTAGCTCTTGCGTGGAGGGTGATATCAGCCGCCGGTCCAGGAACTGTGGGAGTAGGTCCGGGTCTGCAGGAAGGGCTGAGATGCTCATTGGTGCACATACTGGGATTACGGAGACGGAGACGGTGACATATATGGATGTGGAACTGAGGTCCCCAGCAGGCTGTAGGTACTGACGGACAGATTTTCCCTTGTGACTCCTTGAAGCCAGGCACAGACACTGAGAATTATTCCTGTTTTCTTTCTTTCTCTCTTGAGCACAGTAGATTTTCATCTGTTCTGTGAGTCAGTGAAAGATTCGAACCCCTAAACAGATAACATTAATAGAGAGAAGGCAGACACATTTATGGGACAGAGTAACGAGCAGGAGTGTGTCCCGACTTGTCCCGACTGCCACCCACAGCAGCTCTCTTCCCCTGAGCTGGAGAGGTCAATACTCAGGATACAGGACCACACGATGTTAAGTGTTCCCATCACGCAGCGCCATGAGTCTGTGGAGTAAGAACCAGTGTCCGATTTGGGAGTCTGTGGTTGTGTTTCAGGCCTTTCCTTGACAAGATTTTGGTTTTCCCTACTGTGAACTGAGGGAAGATCGGATGGCAGTTGTCTTCAGGTTTAAGATACCTCATCCCAGAGATACTGTGAGAAAATACTCATGTAGAGAATGTAAAGAATTGTAATCAAGCCCGACACAGCTCCCAACTCACTAAATGAGGAAAGAATAGCCAGGTCTTGGGAGGATTAGTCACTGCAGTCTGCTCCTCCTAGCAAAACGGTGGTTAGCATTTGCTGTCCTCCACAAACAGACTGAGGGACGTCTTCCCCCTGGGGATGCCTGTGCCTGCAATGGTGACCCATGAACCATGTCTGCATTTCCTGTCACAACTCACTTGGGGTGGAAAATGCGGGAGCTTCTGTGACTGTTGATGCTGGAGGAAGGGGATGGAGATATGGAAAGACAGAAGCTTCGGACAGGGTGGGGCCATCGTGAGGATACCCAGTTGACTCCTGGATTCTGCCATGAGTGCCTGTGTCCTCACGGAGAGACCATGGCATTGAACCCCAGGCTTGATTTGTTTGTAACCCAGCTCTGCTGCCCACTCACAATAGGACCTGGGTTAGCAACTCAAGCCCTCTTCATGGGTATCTCCTTACCTGCGGAGTGAGGATAGTGACACCAAGGAGGGGAGTGATTAGAAGGATGAAAGGAGAGAATGTAGGACCTGGCACTAAGGATGAGGCCAAAATGTTCAGACGCCTCTAGAGTCTTAGAAACATTTTTTAATCACCTTTCTCTTTTTCAAACCAAGTCCAGGCTGCCAGTGGGTGGATGGGTGGGGGGTGCGTGGGCAGCTTGGGGTCCTGGGGCTATGGTAGAGGAGGGGGCACCCCCTTCCTCCACACCCAAGGGAGTAGGCTTGCTTCCTGCAGTCTTGGGGAGTCCTTTCATATGCCTAGGCTAGTGGATTAGGCAAATGCTGGCCACATTTTACAAAATAGCCTATGTGTCTGGGCTTGTTGAATGAAACTTTGTAGGAGTGCTTAGCTGGGGAGATGTCAGCGCTCGGATGTGCACCCTTTTCGATCACAGATCAATCTGTGGGCGAGAATTAATCCTTGCTGCCTTTTCCTTCTTAGACTCCCAGGGGTGGGGTTCTAGTTCAAATGACCTGGGGGTTGAAGGAAATCCAAGATTTGTTTTCTGATGTGGAGCATAGCAGGAGGAGTCTTTTTAAGTCACCCCCCACCCCCCGCATTACTTTACCCTTCCTCCAGTGCTACCAGCAGCCTACCGCGGTGGAGGTGTCAGAATGTGTGTTTGGTGGGGGGGGCGGAGGTGTGAGGGCAGGAGGGAACTTGGCGTGACTCCAGAGCATGAAAAGACAAGCTGCATCCGGGGTATTCAGGGCAGCGGTCATCCCCTTATCACCTACTTGGGGTGCTAGACACAGGCAGAACTGGGGGAGAGGCAATGCGGGTGCTGTGGGTTTGACTTCAAGACACAGAGGCCACCGAGGAAGAGGGGCTCTGAGTGGCTACACCACAGAGCAAAATACAAGCACCCAAAAGGAAGTCTGTCCTGCTAATACCAGCCTGCATTCCAGGACACCGACCCTCACTCTTCCAGCCTCTGGCTTTTAAAGACATTCTAGTTACATTCCATATGCGATGCACCTTCCTCTGGAAGGGAGGACAAAGGAAGAGAGATGCCTGAGAGATAAGCAGAACATACCAGTGCCCTTCTGCATTCTCTCAGAGGCAATTTAGGGGGCTTTGGCACCCCCGTAACTTGTTTCCTTTGATTTGTCCTTGGCTTTGTGGTGACCTGACATGGAGGACATCTCAGCTGGAGGCTGGCGAATGATGGCTGATGAATGGGTGAATGAATGAATGAATGAATGAATGAATGAATGAATGAGGGATCATAAAGATGAACACATCATGGCCCTGCTGCAGAGACACTGGGGGCAAAATTCAGAGTCCTCTGTCACACTGTCAGCCACCTGCCTGAGCAGTCAGCTCGATGTTCATGCTGCCGGGCACTGTATTAGTCCTACTCAGAGTGAGTCCCTTACTAGGGAAGAAGTCTGGCATCCTACGGATGGAAAATGGAACCCCAGTTCTTGAGCCTGCACTTATGTGGTGGCAAAAATTACCAACAGCACAAACATATCTGCCTTGTAGTTCTCACTGAAGGGTCCAGCTGAGGCTTGGATGTGAAGACCAGAATGGCCATCTGAACTGTTTACCACAGCATTGAAGACCACAGCCTGACTCCTGTCCTCTCCGCTTGTTTTTCTTTTTCTCTTTCCATCATGAGAAGTGCTCTCTTTACTCCCCATAACCTATTTTCCTCCTCTCCTCTCCTGCCCGGTAGCCATCAGCTTGTTCTCTGTAGTTAAGAGTCTGTTTCCTGGTTTGCCCCCCTCTCTCTGCTACTTTCCTTTGCTTATTTGTTTTGTTTCTTAAATTCCACATATGAAATCACATGGTATTTGTCTTTCTTTGACTGGCTTATTTCACTTAGCATTTATATCCTCTAGCTCCATCCACACCACTGCAAAAAGCAAGACCTCTTTCTTTTTGGGGGCTGAATAGTATTCCACCACATGTCTGTATCACATCTTTTTTATGCATTCATCTATCAGTGAACACTTGGGCTGCTTCCATATCTTGGTTATTGTAAATAATGCTACAGTAAACATAAGGGTGCCTGCATCCCCTTGAATTAATGTTTTTGTATTTTGGGTGTAAATACCCAGTAGTGTGATTACTGAATCATAACGTGGCTCTATTTTTAATTTTCTGAGGAACCTCCATACTGTTTCCCACAATGGCTGCACCAGTTTGCCTTCCCATCAACAGGGCATGCAGATTCCCCTTTCTCCACACGCTCGCCAGCGCTTGCTTTTTCTTGTGCTTTTGATCTGAACCATTCTGACAGGTGTGCAGCGCCTTCCCTGCTTCTGGCTCCATGCTCACCTTGCTCACCTCCTACCTGATGTCATCACACTCTTCCCAGCCTCCCACCGATCCCCACCTCCTTGACGTGGCTCACGGATCTCTGCCTGTTCAAACTTCGGCCTCCTACAGAAGTCCTCGCCAGTGAGGTTGTCCCCAGTCCCTCCACTTGAGATTAATCTGCCCGTACGGTGTTATGGATGGTGGTGAGGGCACGTCAGTGAAGGAGAACTTTGATGTGGGGTAGCGCCTGCGAGCCCACGTTGAGACGGTGTCTGGCACGGTGGAGAAAACAGACATCTGCGGGGAGCAGCTGGTTTGCTGGAGGGCAAGGGGTCTGGGCAGTTACTGAGATGGAGACAAGGTGGTGTTAATTGAGAAGACTGCTCACTCTGGAGGGAAGCTGCAGACCAGGATGACAGGAGAGAGCTGAGTGGGACCATGTCTTACTGCGGCCTTCCTGCGTGCTCGTCCCCAATTTGTTCCTCACACCGAGGGTGAGCTAGGGTTGATTTCTTCCACAACAGCCAGTGAAGGCTCTGCAGGGTTTGTACAGTACAAGGGGGGGAGTGAGGGACGGAGCCCAGGCCGCTCTTTTCTTCCTTCCCCCAGCAACAGCTGCAAGGCGATCTGTGCCCAAATCTTGACACCCTGGCCCCCATGTGCAAGTTTGGCTGCAGTGGTTCCTTGGCTGGGCCTGGGCCTAGAGGTGGGCACCCTGGCAGTGTATCCCTTGGTGACTCAAAGGAATGCACACCCTCGGGGCATGACCTGTGCTGGAAAGGACAGACCTGGGGGAAGACCTGTATGGGCCCTGGAAGTGCCTAGTGGGGTTTTGGTGGGGAATTACAGACTTGAATAGGGAATGCAGGTTCTCTGTAGCCATGGCTCTTGACCTGCTGGACGCCTGCCCTAGCACATGGGGGTGACGCTGTAAAGTGTAGCACTCTTTGTATAGGCCCAAGAGTGGAATTGCTAGATGATAGCAGCCTAGGGTGCTAAGTTCCATGGCCGGGCAGGTGAGGCTGCTGAGCCAGGATTATGGGCCTCCACCTGACACTACGTCATCTGCCCAAGGGCAGACGGTGACATCCAGGTAGCACACGTCTCCCCCTGCATGTGGTTCTTTAATAACAGGTGTCTGTGCTTGTCATTTTTACTCTCACTGGCAACTCGTACTGTCCTTCAAGGCCTAAGTGTTCAAGGGGTACCTTTAAAATTTACTTTTGTAAATGCTCTGAAAACAACCCTGGACTTGGACTAGGACCCTCGGGTTCTCTCCCGGCTCTGCCATGACCCACTCTGCAGGCTAGACTTATCAGTCCCTCCTCAGGGACTGATAAGGCCTCCCCAGCTATAAAATAAGGGGTTGGTCCGAACCATTCTCAACCTCCCATTCTGATCAGAAGGTCTGGGGTTTCTGACTTCCTACAGCTCTATCTTTCCTTATCTGACAGTCCTTCTCAACCCTGGGTTCTCATAAAAATCACCTAGGAAGCTTTACCACAAAAAAAACAAAAACAAAAACAACAAAAAAACAAACCCAGGGCCCAAGTCCTACCCCTAGAGGTTCTGATTCAGTTGTTCTGGGGTGGGGCCCGGGCCAAAGCTCCCCAGAAGCTTCGGATGTGCAGCCAAGGTTGCAAACTGCTGTTGGAGTTGCTTGGAGTCTCCCCCGCCCACCACCCACACACAGACAAGGAAGAATGTGGCAGGACAGATGCCGGACACAAAGGCAGAGCAGCTGTGAGCAAGGCTAGACGTCCAAGCCCAGGGCTGGGAGGCTCTCCTGGTCATTCCCCCAGGAAAACGTGCATAAATCGAGCCCGTGTCCTGGCCTCGCACTCCTCACCTCCCAGCCGTCTTCCCCTCCTCCAGCTGAGAACCGAGGGGGAGGAGGCGAAGGAGCAGGCAGCTGCCTAATCTAGGGAGATTTTCTCATGGGTTGGGGGAGGTAGCCTCTTGGCTCTAGCCTTGGTCCTTGCTCGCAGCTGGAGCTGGAGCTGGAGCAGCCCGAGTGTGAGCCAGGGCTGCGGTCCCAGCTGCTGGCAGTTGTTCCCAGGCTGCGTCCCCGACAGCTGCGCACCTCCTGACGTGTTGCGTGTGCGCCCCTCCACGTGTGAGCGTGTACTCTCCAACAGGAAAAACAAGAGGAAGAGGTGGAATGTAGACCCAGGAGATTACTAGTCTTGCTAAACCTCAGCATACCCTGTAAGCCTTTCCTGACCCTCACCCACCTCCTGTCTGTGTGCTATCCCCTCCTCGTGGCCCCCCTAAGCAGGGGGGCGGGCTCCCCCTCATTGAGATGCTGTGCCAGACGCAGCTTCAGAAATTACAAAAGCTATCGTTTATTAACGGGGTGTTGTCCCGGGGCACCTGGGTGGCTCAGTCAGTGAAGCATCTGCCTTAGGCTCAGGTCATGATCCCAGGGTCCTGGAATCGAGTCCTGCATCAGGCCTGCTGCTCAGCGGGGAATCTGCTTCTCCCTCTGCCTGCAGTTCCCCCTGGTTGTGTGCTTTCTCTCTGCAAATAAATAAATAAGATCTTTAAAAAAAAAAAAAAAAAAAGAGTGGCATTGTCCTAAGTGTCTTAGGCCAATGATTCTATTTAATCCTGAGAACAACCCTATGAAGCAAGCAGTTACTATTCCCATTATATAGATGAGCAAACCAAGAACTGGAGAAGTTAATATTTACTGCATGATCACACAGCTGCTGAGATTTAAAGTTCAGAAGTCTGATGCCAAAACTTGAGCTCTTTGCCAAGTGGCCATTTTTGCTTCTGGTTGGAAATTGATGGTGGATGAAGGTCTATTTGGATACATGAGTCTCTTTCAGCTCTGATGCTCTACCCATGATATTGCCCACAGTGACATACACTCTATATTTTGATGTTTTTGTTTAGTGTGGGGTTCTTCCTAGGCTACATTGGCTGAACTTATAAGACACAGACTCAGAAGCACCTGTCATGGCTCCAGGAGACCTCTGCTTCTAGTAGGACTGTAGGAGAAGTGCCTTGACAGGAGAATGGTCCAGAGCAGCTCAGCTCAAACTGGGGCTTGAGAGACAGACCAAAACATTGTCGGGAACGGCCCAGAAGAGAGAACTTCTGAGGATGGCGCAGAAGGTAAGGACCTGGACTCTCCCAGTTGCAAACATTTCTGCTCCCTGGAAGCCTGTGTGCACTGACTGGGTCGCTTTCCCCACAGCGGGGTTTGGTTGTACTGTAGTCCCCACGCTGTTGATCTCAGTCATGATTCATGGTACGCATTTCCAAGATGGCAGGTCAGGACCTGAATGCAGCTTGGGACCTGCTGCCTGCAAAGCCTTTTGTTTGGGGTGTGGTTTTTGCTGAGTTTACTTACCTAGTATATATGTATGACTGTGGGGAGGGAGTGAATCCTGAGAGGGGAGGGACGATGAGAACAGCCAAGATCTTCACCTCATCAGTCCCTGCTCCAAAGCAGGGAGTTAACAGTCCGATGACAAAGGGTGCACCGGTCACGGCAGAGTTGCGCAGGGTCCTCTCCAGCAAGCTTATCTCATGTTTTTAATGAACTGAAGTCCCTTCTCCTCTTTCTTTAATCAGATTTTATTCCCATCTGGTTAATTACTGGTTGCATGGACAAGTCTTTCCATTTTCTCTTATGAGATTTTAAATGTTCATTTATTGATATACACACACACACAATTAAAGTTCTTTACCAGAGAGAGTTGAATCCTGCTTCAGGAAAGCGTTTTTTATGGTATAACATGGTGCTTCTCAGCCTTTGATGGATATAAACATCTCCTGGATGTCTTGTTAAAAAATGCAGATTCTGGCTCCAGAGGTCTGGGTTGGGGTCTGGGATTTGCCATTTGCCAGATGATGTTAATGCTGCTGGTTCCCAGACCACGGTTTTGTTTTTCTTAGAGAGAGAGAGAAAGGGGGAGGGGCAAAGGGAGGGAGAACCCTCAGCAGGCTCCACTCTCAGCCCAGAGCCTGACCCAGGGCTCCTCCATCTCACGACCCTGAGATCACGACTTGAACTGAAACCAAGAGTCAGATGCTTAACCAACTGAGTCACCCAAGCACCCCACTTTTGGGGCACTTTTAAAAATATATATATATATATTAAATATTATATATATATTTAATATAATATATAGGGGCACCTGAGTGGCTCAGTGGGTGAAGCCTCTGCCTTCGCCTCAGGTCATGATTTCAGGGTCCTGGGATCGAGCCCCGCATCGGGCTCTCTGCTCGGCAGGAAGCCTGCTTCCTCCTCTCTCTCTCTGCCTGCCTCTCTGTCTACTTGTGATCGCTCTCTGTCAAATAAATAAATAAAATCTTAAAAAAAAATCATATATATAAAGTACTTCTTTCTTCCAGTTTTATTGATTTAAAGTTGACATATGACATTGGATAAGTTTAAGGTGTACAATGTGAGGATTTGCTGTATGTATGCATTGTGAAATGATTGCCACAATAAGGTTAGTTAGCTTACCCTTCACCTCACATAGTTAGCTTTTTGTTTTATTATTTTGTGTGTGTGGCGGGAGCCTTGATGGTCTACTTAGTTAGCAACTTTCAAGTGTACAATATGATATCGTTAACTGTACTTACCATGCTGTCCATTAGATTCTCAGAACACCTTCACCTTCTAATGGAAGTCTGTACCCTTTGACCACTTTCACCCATTCCCCATCCACTCCACCCCTGCCATCATCAGTCTCTTGTCTGTACCTATGAGTTTGTTTTTTGTAGATTCCACATGTAAGACAAACAGTACAGTATTTGTATCTCTCTGACTTATTTCACATAGCCTAATGCCATGAAGTTTTTGCTCATGTTGTAGAAAATGTCAGGATCTCTATCTTTTTTTAATGACTGGATAATTTCCCATCATCTCTTTTTCTCTCTACATAGATGGATAGATAGGGAGATCTCACCTTTTCTTTATCCATACATCTGTTGAGGGAAAGTTAAGTTGTTTTGCATTATTGACTATTGTAAATAATGCTGCAGGGAACACGGAGGTGCAGATCTCCTCGAGACAGTGATTTCCTTTCCTTTGGATATATATCCAGAAATGGGATTGCTGGATCATACACAGACCACACTTTGAGACCCAAAATTGTGTGTCTATGAATCCCATGGGGATCTCGTTAAAATGCAGACTCCAATATAGCAGATCTAAGGTGAAGCCTGAGATTCCACATTTCTAACAAGCTCTCTGGTGTGACCCGCGTTTGAGTAGGAACAATGGGACGTCTCAGGCACAGCAGGAAGAGGAGTGTACTAGAGCACAGTGAGGAAGGGGAGGCTGGTGGGAGATGAGGCCAGAGAAGGGGATGGAGCCATGTTACACAAAGCTTCAAAAGACATGGTATAGGGGTGTCACTTCTATTGGCCAGAAGTGGTTGGAAAGTTTTGAGCAGAGAAGTAACGTAATCTGATTTTGACTGTAAAAAGGGAATACATGGGAGAGAGGGAGGAAGGCGAGTAAAAATAGGAAGGAGAAGGAAGTGGTTGTTGAAGAATCTAGGTGAGAGGCAGGGGAGGCTGGGTTTGGTAGAAGCATCAGACGGAGAGACATGGATATACAGACCTCCCCTGTTTACCTGTTGGGGACCCCTTGAGACTAGGGACTGGTTCCTAACATTCTCTGTCCTTCCTGTTTCATTCAGACTTCATGAAAGGTAATACCCCTGCTGTTCTATCGAAACGGACCTCCCAGAGGCCACTGGTGACCTTTGTTGAGTAAAATAATTCCATTTTCAAACTCACTTCCCACCCCTATTCAACACTGTACTGGAGGTCCTAACCAGTTCAATAAGGTATGAAAAGGCAGGGAGGGGAGGAAGGCATACATATTGGAAAGAAAGAAGTAAAACTATCTTTTTGTGAACAAGGTAAACATGTATGTAGAAAATTCTAAAGAGTCTTCAAAAGAGCTATTAGAACCAGTAAGTGAATTTAGCAAGGTCATAGAACAGGAGATTAATATACAGAAATCAATTGTATTCCTATATGCTTGCAAAAAAAAAAATAAGACTCCAAATATCCATTCATAGTGGTATATACATACTCAGGAATAATTTTATTAAAGATCTTTAAGGCCTGCACATTGAAAACTATGAAGCGGTGCTAAGAAATTAAAGACCTCACTAAACAGAGAAATATGCCAGGTTCATGATTTGGAAGTCTCAGTATTGCTGATTAGAAAGAACAATTCTCCCTCAATGAATCTATAGATTTGGTGAAATCCCAGCAAACATCCCAGCAGACTCTCTTGTTGAAATTGATAAAGTGATCCTAAAATTTATTTGGAATACAAATGACCTAGATGAAACAAAATGTTTTTAGAAATTTTTTAATTGTGGCAGAATACCTGTAACAATAATGGAATCATTATTGGAAATAAAGGAAATCACCGTCTTAATGATTTCCTAAGTGTCCAGTTCAGTGGTGTTAAGTATACTCACATTGTTATGTAACCAGTCTCCATAACTCTTCATCTTGTAAGGCTAAAACCCTATGCCCATCAGACTACGACTCCCCATTCTCCTTCTCCCCCCAGCTTCTGGAATACACCATTCTACTTTCTATCACTATGAATTTAACTTCTCTCTGTACCTCATCTAAGTGGAATCACACAGTGTTTGTCTTTTTGTGACTGGCTTATTTCACTTAATAGAATGTCCTGAAGATTGTGTTAGAATCTCCTTCCTTTTTAAGGCTGAGTAACATTCCATTATATGTATAGACCACATTTTCTTTACCCATTCATCCATCAAGAGGCATATAGTTTGATAACCTTTAAGCTATTGTGAGTAATGTTGCTATGAACACAGGTGTACAAATGTGTATGTAGCCAGAAACCTAAGTGCTGGGCCATAACTATTTTTAATTTTTTGAGGAAAAGTCATTCTGTTTTCCCTAGCATGTGCACCATTTTACATTCCTGCTAACGTGGACAAGGGTTTTCAGGTTCCCTACATTCTGGCCAACACATCATTTTCTGTTCTGTTTTGTTTTGTTTTCATAGTAGTCATCTTAATGAGAGTGGGGGTGATATCTCATTGTGGTTTTGATTTATATTTCTCTGATGTTGAGCACCTTTTCACGTTTATTGGTCATTGTATAGCTTCTTTGGAGAAATGTCTATTCAAGTCCTTTGTGACAACCCAATTTTTTAAAAGAACAACAAAAAAACCCCCTTATACTACACAACTTTAATACTTACTATAAAGTTACAGTAACACAGAGTGGTATCAGATAGCATCTCACATAGAGGTACATGGAACAGAAATAGGCCCTCATTTAAAAGGTCAATTGATTTTGATAAAGGAATCAGAGTAATTCGACAGGAAAAAAATGAGTCTATAAACACTTTTAAAATAAGTGGATAGGGACCCCTGGGTGGCTCAGTTGGTTAAGCAGCTGCCTTCGGCTCGGGTCATGATCCCAGGCCCTCGATCCTGGGATTGAGTCCCACATCGGGCTCCTTGCTCGGCAGGGAGCCTGCTTCTCCCTCTGCTTCTGCCTGCCTCTCTGTCTGCATGTGCTCGCTCGCTCTCTCTCCGTCTCTGACAAATAAATAAAATCTTAAAAAAAAAATAAATAAAATAAGTGGATAGTCCTTAAAAAAAAAAAAAGATACTAACCTTGATCTTTCCTCATACCATACATGAAAATTAATTCAAAGTAGATCACAGACCCAAATGTGAGAGCTAAAACCATAAAACTTCTAGAAGGGAAGACAGAAGAAAATCTTTGTGACCTTGGTTAAGCAAAAACTTCATAGATGGGACGTAGGAGTACAAATCACAAAGGGTATTCATTCATTGGACTTCATCAAAATTTTAAAATTTGCTTGCAAGAGAAAAATGTAAAGATAGACTACAGATTAGGAGAAAATATTTGCAAACTGATGTATATATTCTGATGTATTCAGAATATATAAAGAATTATCACTCAATTAGAAGAAGATAAATAACCCATGTAAAAAATTGGCAAAATATTTGAATAATTATTTCAGCAAGGAAGATGTGTGAATTGTCTAGGAGTACATGAAAAATGTTCAACATCACTGGTCATCAAATATAAATTAAAATCACAATGAGATACCACCTTATGCCCACCAGAATAGTTTAAAATGTTCAACAATGGTAAGTGTTGATAAGGATGTAGAGAAAATGGAATCTTCATAAGTTGTTGGTGGAAGTGGTATAGCCTCTTGACAAAATAATTTGACTATTTCTTTTAGAAGTAAGCACACATTTACCATGCAAGCCAGCAATTCCGCCCCTATGTGTTTACTCAGGAGAAATGGAAATACATGTCCTCCTAAAGAGTACACGTCCACTGTAGTGTAATTCATAATAATCAGTGCAAATGTCTGTCAACTGGTGAAGGGAACAGAATGCAGTGTATTCGCAGTGTGTGTGTGTGAGTCCCTTCTCCCACATTCCCACCAGCACTCGGTGTGGTCAGTCATTTTGAAGATAGCCATTCTAGAGAGCTTGAAGTGTTCTCTCATTGGAGTTCCATGGTAAACATTGGAGTTTTAATTGGCATTTCCCTGATAACTGACGGTGTCTTTCATCTGCTTAGCGGGCATTCGTGGGTCTTCCTTTGCAAAATGACTGTTCAAGTCTTTTGCTCATTGTTTTATTGGATTACTTGTGTTTGTGGCTTTCATTGGTTGGATGGCCTTGTTGATTTTTAAATTTTAAAATCTCTCCTTTTGGTCCCCTCCTTTCCATCCTACTACAGCTACACTGGTTCAGGCCCTTCCCACGGCTCACTGAACCATTAGAGGAGAATTGTAACTAGTGTTTCTGACATGGTTCTGCCCACCCCCCACCCCCATATTACGTCTTTGAGGAAAGGCAGAAAAATCCCTATAAAGTAGGTCCATGTTGCACCTGTGTTCCCATAACCCATAGGAAAACATCAGGCACCTTAGCATGTGTCCAGGCTGACTCATCCCCACCCCTCCCCACCAGTCTCCTAATTTGCAGACTAGTAGTGCTAATCCCTTGTAATGGCTGCCATGCAGCTTCTACTGGGCCTTAACTAGAATACCCTTCCCACTCCTTCTTCTTGCACCTGCTCTTTTCTCCTTGAAGAGCCAGGTCAAATGGCAGCTCTCCTGGGAAGCCTGCTGTAAACCCTGGACTGAGGTCCCTCCTCTGTGCTCCCATAGCAACAGGGTGCACACCCACCGGAGTGCTGTCCTCGATGGTTTGGAGGCTGAGACTGTTATCTCTGAACTTGCAACCCCAACCTGTGACAGGAGCTCAGCAAATGCCTGCTGACTGGGGGAATCAGTGGCAATTCATTTACTTCTTAGACAGTGATATCAGGAAAAAGATACACTTTCAACTAAAAAAAGAAAGAGCAAGAAGTGTGTGTGGGGAAGGGTAGGCTGGAATGAGGGGGACATGCATGGTAGGCACGCCCTCTGCTGAGAAAAGGGGTGTGTGTGAAGAGGGCAGAGAGGCTGTGCCTACCTCGGGACTGGTGCCGCCTGCTTTGTGCTGGAGGGACTCAAGGTGGTCTGCTGCCCATGTGTGCCACTCTCTGCCCTCTGCCTGTCGCCTCTGAAAGAAACCACAGACTCTCCACCCCAGGCCGAAGTGTGGCTGTCAGCCCCAGAGGCTAGGAGGCATTGCATGGAGCAAAATGGAGGATCAGAGGGTAAGCTCTGGGTCTGCAGAATGTTCTGTTTTCTTCCTTTTCCTCTCATCCCTATGGGCCTTTGTTACTCCCTGCCCCAGCTGGGGGGCCAGGTCCACTGGCCCACTGGCACCTGGGCCTGTTCCAACAGGAACTTAGCTTCTGGCTTTATCAGCTCATTGAATTGTAGTGGGAAGAGGAGCCGCTAAGGCTTTCAGGCCAGAGTGAAGGTTAGAGGGTCCCTCCCTTTGATTTCTCAGTTTATCTCTTCAGCAACTCGTTCTGAGAGCTTTCTGTCCTGGACCGCAGGTCCTCCAATGGTGGATCCCTGCCTCCCAGCACATCCCTATCACCTGGCGCAACCCTGACTAGGGAGGACCCTCCATTTGGAAGCCCAGTCACTTCTCCTGGACTCATCCCCAATCGCAGTGCACCCTGGGTCTTCCCCACCACACACTCCCAGGTATGGGAAGCCAGCTCAGCTCAGCTCAGTTCCCCAAGTCTTTTCTTCTCCAGGCCAAAGTCTTCCACTCCCACAAATCTCCTCCATGTGACATGATTTCAGGTTCCCTCAGCAACTGCCCTATGGTTACCATGCCATCATAGGCATTTCTTGGTGTCCAAGGGATCAGGGCTCAGACACTGTCCTCACCCTCCCAAGTCCAGCCGTCTCACCGAATCAGATTCTCTGGTTTGGTTTGGTTTTGTTTTCGTTTAGTTGGCCCTGATCTTGGCAAATAGACACAGGCTATGAGCTTGCTCAGCTGTGGCAGCAACAGGAAAGACCATGTCTCATTCAGTGCTGTCTCCCCTGAGGAACCTACGACAGTCCTTGGGAATGGGTGGGTGCTGAAGAAATGTTTGTGAAAGTGCACTGAACTGAGAGAGTTGGATGGAAACTTGGAAGAGACGATCATCACATAGACTATGGTCTACGCAACTGACTTGGAGGGTTTTTTGTTAGGTCCCAGCTCTTGTCACCAACACAGTCACCCCCGAGGTGGTGGAAGGAAGTTGGAAAAGGCAAGTCCCCTTCAGCTGAGGCGGGTCTATGGAGTGCCTGCCATGGGCCACTTTCTGTGCCAGATTCTACCCTGAAACATAACTTTTCACCTTGTTTTCCTTAAGGACACCTCGGAACCTACATTTTGTCTTCTTCTTTTTTTTTTTTTAAGATTTATTTGCGAGAGCATATGCGTACATGTTGGGGGAGGGGCAGAAGGAGAGAGAGAGAGAGAGAGAATCCCATGCAGACTCCACACCGAAGTGTGGAGCTCAGCTCGGGGCTCTATCTCACAACTCTGAGATTACAGCCTGAGCCAAAACCAGGACTCGGATGCTCAACCGACTGCACCACCCAGGTGCCTCATATCTTGCCTTCCTTATCTCCCTCTTGAAACATGTCTCAGGAAAGAAAAAAAAATTAAGTACATCACTTTGGAGAACCCATTCCTGGATTGAGGATTCATGTGAACGGCCCCTGAGAAGGGCGAGGGGTGGGCATCTGCCTCCATTAGAGGACAAATGCTTTCCCAAGAGACCTGTGGCTTGTCTGATGCGGTCTACAAGGCCACCAGTCCAGCACCCCATGCTCAGGGCTCCAGACCTTGACTTTCTCTTCAAAATAAACTACCAGGAACACTAGCCATCCGTGGCAGGCCCTCACAACTCGTGGAGGGGAGGAGAGGCTATCCATCCCAGCACAAGTCCTGAGTCTGAACTCAGCCTCGGAGACCGGGCTTCCGGCATTGACCATCAGTCTCCCTGGAGATCTCAGGCCTGGCTATCCAGAAGGATCCACATGGCAGTACCCCAATAATGGTTAAGGGCGCTAGGGTTTCTGGAAGCACTCGAGAGCTGAAGAAAGGGGGGGAAAAAAAACAATCAAAACCTCAATGCCAGGACAAAAACTTCAGAACCAAAAATACTTCTTTACGCCTTTACTTTGTAGCCTTAAAAGTTTTGTGGCAAACGTAAGATTCTACTTCTGGAAGAGTAGCATGTTAGAGATCGTTGTCTCAAGGAATTTTTTTTCTCTTCTTTTCATTTTTTTTTTTTCTTTTAGCTTTATGGGGCCTTGGGGGAAATTACTGGATTTGTGTACTCTAGGGAAAGGAGGAAAAGCTCTCCAGAAACCTCACTAAAATATAACCCAGTTGTAAGACAAAAATCCCATGCGATTTCATGCAGGCCTTCGATGTTAAGGTTTGATTCCAATCTATTCCTTCACCAGAAAGGCGTCTTCCTCAGTTTCACAGATCTGGGGGAGTGAGGGACCCCGGGGTCTGCACCGACCAGAATCACTCAGCAGAGAAAAATGCCCTTTGTGACATTCAGGTTACATTCGTCTGGGGTTCCCACACATGTCCATGGAATCGGGAAGATTAACAGTGAAAAATGACCTATTTTAACAGGTGCACACTTGTGTGTAAGTGGAATTTAGCCGAGCGTGGAATTATTTTAACATGGAAATAAGTTGTGGACATCCCTCTTCTGACCACACAGGAATCAGACACATGGTCAACATTTGAGAGTTTCTCAGGACTGGAAACGGATGTATTGCTTGGATTTTTCCAGAGGAAGCTACAATATCACAGGGAAATAAACACTAATGTCTACAAAACATGACTGTTCAGACTCAAATTCCTTCTGTAAAGCATGTCTGTTTTCTCAGAGGAGCAGAGAGCAAAACTTGAACTTACTGAATCTGTTTAGGGAAGATCATTTCAATGATGGCAAACAACAGGGGACAGAGATAGACACTGGTCAGCAGTGTGCTTTTTAAAAGGTGTGGTGATCAGAAAAAAAGCCCTCTTTGGGTCCAAAGCCGTGGTTTCACACTTGTGAGAGGCCTGACCGGAGGCCAGACACAGGACCGCTCTGTGCTTTGACTCTTTCTCCTGGAGAATGGGGTGGGGAGCCTGCCTGCAACCCACCTCACCAGTCTGTGGACAGAACAAATTAGTTGACGAATGTGGAGACTCTGTGAGTGTCAAGCACTGCCCACGTGAGTCAAGGCTGTCCTGGTCACTGGGTCCATCATGGCTGTGAACGTGACTTGAGGCTGCACAGGAAGGAGGCAGAGCAGCACAGAAGAAATCCTTGAGTTCCAGTGGTGTCTCCAGGAGACAATAAATTTTCTTTTTTTTTTTTTTCAGGGTGACAGCTGTTCTCTTCTGCGACTTGACTTTCCCAAGAATCTGTTCAGGGAATAGGATATGGGACTCATCAGAGTCATCACGGCGTGGGTGGAAGCACATTTCCTTAATGGGTAAAAAATCGAAACCTGCCTTTTCAAGATATCTAAATGATACCTTTGAAAAGGAACCGGAATCAGCCTAAAGGTATGATTTCAATGTTCCCATCTTGCAAAGGAGGAGAATGGAACCATGCCCCGTCTGCTGCACAGGGCTGTGTGTATGGACAAGTTCGTGCGCACACACACACATATATATACACATACATATACACATTTTCTAGGAGAGGGGAAATGTGGTCACCATGTGTCCAGTTTTCTTTTGTCTCTCCTGGTCTCTCTCTCACACATGCATATGCACATGCACACTCCCACACCCCGTCTGAGGCTATGCATAAGGTGAAATCATTCAGAGAGAGGGCTGAGTATATATATGGAAAGTAGGTATGTGAGGGGAGGCTTTGAAAAGGTTGGAGTGAGCCACATTTGATCAGGGATAAGAATTCTATTTATTTAATGCTTGCTATGGGCTAGGCATATGATAAACCAGGTCATCATTGAACCTTTACAACAAGGCATGTCTCCCTTTGCAAATGAGAAAGCCGAGACTCAGGCCCACCGAGGTGTCCAAGGTCACACAGCCAGAAGTAGCGGCATTGGTAGAAGGCTCTGTTCTGTGTCCTGCAGAATCTGGCCTCTCCCTGGCTGGCCCCAGGAGACAGAGAGAGCGGGGGTGGGGGACAGTGCGTGAGTCAGGGGTCCCCAGCTATTCAGAAAGCATGGCAAACTGGTTTCTGAACCCTTATGCCTTTTGGCTTTGCTCGGAGCCTGTGTTGTCTTCATGTGTCTCTTTTCCCAGGATTACTGAATTGGTTGTCTCTCCCAGTCTGTGTTCCGGTTCTCAGGACAACTCAGCCTCCAAGGGCTGCACTAGGAACGTGCCAGCATCTCTGCCTTCTCCCCGCCCTGTTATGCCAGCTTCCCAGGCTGTGTGCAGGACCCACAGCAGGAGAATGGCAACAGGGGCTTCACTCAGGAGGGAAGCCTGTCAGACCCTCAGTCCTTGCAGCAGGGGGCTCCTGGGGTCCTGGCTCTGCCCAACCCCCACCCCCAGCCCGGGGAGACAGGGTCTGTCTGGGCAGGGCAGGCGGCTGTGGGAGGTCCTCTGGTGGCCTTGTTTACGTTGCCCAGACTCCCAGACTCCCAACCCTGGCCCTGTCAGCCTGGGCCTGCCCGTAGCCCTGAGAAGTGACAGAGAGGGGGTGGTTTCAGTCACTGATTAAAGCCACAAAACCAGAACGCAGCACACATGAAAAGGAGGAGAGAAGAAGAGGCACAGGCTGACTGCCGGTGGCAGGCGTGATCAGGCTTGTTGCTTCCTTGGGGAGACGGAGACTAAGAGGGCCTCACCCCCCAGAATGAGTGAGTACGCTTCTGCAGGGCTGCTTGGGACCGGAGCTCCCAGGCCAGAGGTCTGTAAGAAGGATGCCTTTGGCCGTCTGGGCTCCCAGCAATGTCCCTGGGTAGAGCGGGCTGTTCACATCAGCACTCAGGAGTCCCGGGCGCAGAGGAACCTTGAACACCGGGAGCGGAGAGGTAGCTTCATCAATTCCTGTCTAGACTAGAGTTCTGGAATCCAGGTTCCCAAGATGAAAGGGGACATTATGAGGACAGGGGATAAATCTACTATGCCAACAAGACCCACATTCACCTCAGATTACTTACAGCTTTTGGCCTGCCTCAGCTCGTTGCCTGGCCCACAGCAGGGCACTTCCAGGTTTTGGCAGATTCACTTAACACCTCATCCCCACAAGAAGTCCATCACATATATTTCCATTTTTGTGGTGGTCCCTCACCCCAGGCTGATGTAAACTCCCAACTCCTTGCAGAAATTTTCCTTCTTTACTTGGGACCTTAATGACACCTAGAATGCCAAGTAAGAGGTGGGGTTAGTCATCAGCAAGCAGTGAAACCTGGCTGGGGTGACGGGGTCACCACGTGTGCTTTACTAACTCCGTCTCCGCCACACCCTTGGTCCCGAGCCCGGCACCTTTGTGTGGCAGTTACTCAAGGATGTGGGAAGCCACCCAAGCAAGGCTACCGACGCGGCCCTTCTCAAAACTGCCAGGCCGGGCTCCTTGGCAACCATAGCTCACCATCTGCCCAGTCACCCAGGGAGAGCACAGAGGTCAGTGAACTTCTGCCAAGGCGGACAGTTCTGGCGCTGAAAACCAGCCATGGGGTTTCAGTCAATCCCGGGGATCCGGTTCTGCCTCTGGCCTGGTCTTGGTCTCATGTTCCCGACTGTCCGTGGGGTCCCTTGATGCTTACAGCCTGAGAGCAAGAGGCTGGCGTGAGCCATGTTATCTTTTAAGGACCACCCCCCATCTTTATCCTAATGAAGATTGGACTGGAAGGATCTTCCAAGATCCCTTCCGGCACAGTCCAGTGGAAAAATAGGATATGTGGGCTTTGAAATCAGAAATGTCCATGTCCTGACCGCAGTCAGGCTTCTGAGTCTTTTCCCACCCTCGGTTCTCCAGCTGTGAATTAGAGATGAATGACGCCTATGGGCCCATTGGGATTGTTATTCCTGGTCTGCAGCAATGCTCAGAGCAGCTAACATTTACTGCCTGCTTCCTAAGATCCAGGCTCTTCTGTCAGTGCTTTGTAAATACTGACTCAGCTACTATGTAAGCAAACCTCTACAGACATTAGGCTGAGGGGGTTGCTTCTTCCCCAAGGCCAGTGATCAGGTACGACGCCTAGGATTCGAACCCAACAGTACAGACCTTCATTATTACTCTGTCTCCAAGAGGAACCTCATAAATGTCAGTGTCTTCTCCTTTTCCTTTCCTCCTTTAGCTCTGTAAATTCTTCTGTTTGGGTCCAAAAGTAATATTCACCAATTCTTCATGTTTTCCCTACCAGCCTCATCCCACACAATTGCATATGGCTCTGGCCATTCCTCCCAACTCTGTTTACTTCCACGTCTAGTAGTGTTCCACGGAGAGGGAACAGCTTGTGCAAATGTCCTGGGGCAGGAGAGAGTAGGGAGGGAAGACTAAAAGAGGGAAGAAGCCAGTGGCTTCCTCAGATACTCTGAGCTGTGAGGATTACATGAAGGAATTTTTTCTGTATGTTATGAGAAATGAGAAACTTCTGAAGCATTTAAAAGCCAGGAGTGACATGATCCAGGCTATTTTTTTGAAATGCAATTTTCATCCTACCAGAAACCTATCCAAGAGCCATCAGTGCCTTCCTATGCCTCCAAGCCCAAGTTTCTCTATCTCCCATTCCAGACCTCTGCCCAGCATCCAATGGGCATGTGTCTGGGTTGTGGTGAGGTGAGGGACTTCCTGGATGGGTGGAAGGTCGTGGTGGTCTGTAAGAGCCTTCCATCTGAGCAAGTCCACAAGTCAGAAGCCACCTCTAGTTCCTTTCACCTCTAGTGCTCAGCCCCTTGCCTGCTCTCCACTCTCAAGTTCTCTTCCCTGTCCTCCCACAAATCACCAAACTTTCTTTTTTTCCGCTTCATCTTTGAAAGTGCTTTCCATCGGGGTGCCTGGGTGGCTCAGTGGGTTACAGCCTCTGCCTTCGGCTCAGGTCATGATCCCAGGGTCCTGGGATGAAGCCCCACATCGGGCTCTCTGCTCAGCGGGGAACCTCTTCCTCCTCTCTCTCTCTGCCTGCCTCTCTACCTACTTGTGATCTCGGTCTGTCAAATAAATAAATAAAATCTTCAAAAAAAAAAAAAAAAGAAAGAAAGTGCTTTCAATCCATTCTGATTAACTCTGGCCTCCACATCCTCAGAGATCTGTACGTCCAACCACCAAGGCTAACAAAGATGTTTACTGAATACCTGCTAAGTGCTGGGCACAGTGTTAGACTCTAGGACACATAAGGTGTCCTAGACTTGAAGGTGTGCCCAGTCTGGCCTTGGGGGGTGGGTAGGGGAGGTGCCAGCTTTCCACCTGGCAGAGGAATGCAGATCAGCATAGTTGGTCATATTGATGTGGGGGTGGGGAGGCATCTGAATGGGCCTCACAGGCATATCGGGACACTCACATATGAGAGGAAGGACACTCCAGATGCAGGGAACAGCAGGGAAAGGCCAGGAGGAAGGGCAAGTGCTGGTCAGGTACGGGTGAGCCGGGAAGGTGCCTGCAAGAGGCCTGAGGACACTGGGCAGAGCGTTGCAGGAGACGGCACCACTGCTGCTTCATGCGGAGCTGCCCCCTTGGGTCTAAGCTTCTGAGCCCCTACAAGACAGGGGCAAGCGACCCCCACCCCCACCTCTTATAAACAGGATCAGCACCCGGAGCTGTGATCTGAATAGCATGGGTGCTCAGAGACACTAAGAGAATCTCATGGGCTCTGCCTTGTGGGCCCCGTGAGAGGAGAAAGGACAGGGACCAAGAAGTGGTGGCTGGGCCCTTCGAGGTTCATCCTCTCTGCCTTTGCCCAGGCCATCCCTACCATCCATGGTTCTTCACATCTACCCCTTCCAAATTCCACGGTCAAGTTCCGGGGGCTACCTTGCCCTTCACCTTCTCAGGCTTCCCACCAGGAAGGCACTGCCTCCTCTTTGGAACTTGGGAACTTCTTTGGAACGGTCCCTGCCTCTCCTGCACCCCTGAACCACCCCCCACACACACACACACACCACACACACACACAAACACACACACACAGTTGTCTATGTATGGCCATTCCTGGCCTTGAGAGTGGAAGGTGCTTGAGGCATCCCTCATGCCTCTGCCCTCCTGTCACCCTCCAAGGCCCGAACACCTCAGTTCTCATAAATCTCTTGCCCAAGACGTGTGTGCTGCTGAGACAGTGGCTTTAACCAGAGGCCTGACCCCTCCCAGAGCCCGGGAGGTGCATGTCAGGGGTGGTGAAGTCCTGGGAGGGGCCTGGGACAGCCTCTGGCATTACCTGGAGCTGCACTCACCTGACTCTGGGCCTGCTTGGCCGCTGACACCTCTGCCCTCCAGAAGCATCTGTGACTTGATAGCTAAGAGCTGATAAGGGTGGATGGGGAGGCTCAGGTCACCTAACTCCTCCCGCAATCAAACCTCCAAACCCTCCTCTGAGTCACTCAGGGAGGCAACCCTTTTGCCTTGTGGGTTTTTTTTTTTTTTTTTTTTAACCTCTCCCCACGTGCAGTAAAAGCAACAGGAGCCAAAATACATAGCAGCCAGGGAGCTGGGAGCACTTAGTGGGATCGCGGGAACAGGGCAAGTGTTTCTCTATAGGATGTGGGGGGTATTTGCTTTTTTCTCTTTGGGGCAGAATCTTCTCGCTCCCAATGTGGTGACAGAGTCTTATAAACCCTCCTCTTTCTGCTGATTTACAAGCACCTCAGCTCCTTCTTTCCTTCTTGAAATCAAGGTAAGTTCTCAGGGCTTTACGAGGCATTTATTGCCCATCTCCATGCCCAGTGGTGTTTTAGGGTTTACAAAAGAATTATGGCTCCAACCTACTGTGTGACTCCAATCCCAAGTGTTCAGTGCTCCAGCGAGCCAGCAGCAGCAACATGGGGCTCCCATGTCTTTCTTTGCTCTGCAGACCCATTCCCACCACCCACCAGGGTTCCGCTCAAGCTGTGCCCTCCACCTGGAATCCCTCCCACCCCCATTTGTTTAGGCATTTCTACCTACCTTTTAAGTCCTAGCTCTAGGCGGGCACTTCCCAGGAAACAGTGGCTGCTTCTCCCAGCCAGAGCCCCTACCCTGCCCCCACCCCAGCGCCTCGCTCTCATCACGGACCTCTGTGCCCTCCCTCACCAAGATACAGGTGGCTTTAGCCAGTGGTGGTGGCCGTCAAGGGCTCTCGCCCACACAGAGAACGTGTCAGTGCTGCGCACACAGAGACAAATATCCGGACACCAGGGGTCCCGGGTCTGTTCTAGATGGAACCTGGAGAAGCTTCGGTGACCTTGGGCCCAGGGTCTTCCTCCAAAGTCTTTCTGCAGGATGAAGAGCTTGCCCAGAACAGGGCTCCCCTTCCCCAACTCCTGGGGCACCTGTCCAAAACACACGCTGCTGGGTTCCTTCCCCAGACAGATGAAATTAGACTCCCAGAGAGTGCAGCCGAGAATCTATATTTTTAGAAAGCTTCCCAGGCAGCTCGTACACAGCCCGTCTCGTACCTATCTCCGGACTGGGGTGGGAACCACTGCCCCCAGAGGATTCCTGACCTGTGTTTTCTTCAATGATTAATTTTTTTTTTTTTTAATTTCGTGTTCCCTGGATTAAACTACAGCAAAACCACCACCAGGAAAACACGTCTGGTGCTTAATGGGAGAACTCTGGGTCGTGACTCTGCTTTCATGTCTCTCGAGGGGCTGCTAGTTTTGGTAGAAATCCCAGGTATTTGAAAACACATAACTTCCACCAACTCCTCTGTCTGAGGTGGTGCAGGCTGCCATGACGAAATGCCACAGACTGGCTGGCTTACACACCACGCCTTTATTTCTCACAGTTCCGGAGCCCGGGAAGTCTGAGATCCGGGTACCTGAAGATTCACTTCCCGATGAGTACCCTCTTCTGGCTTGCAGATGGCCGCCTTCTGGCTGTGTTCTCACATGTGGAGAGAGAGCATTCTGGTGTCTCTTTCTCTTATAAGTCCCAAGTCTGATCAGAGTAGGACCCACCCTGATAAACTAACTTAAACTTGATGACTTCTAGGGGTGCCTGGGTGGCTTAGTCTGTCTCAGGGTCCTGGGATCAGGACCCATCAGCCCCATGTGGGGCTCCCTGCTCAGCAGGGAGTCTGCTTTACCCTCTCCTGCCCCTCAGCCCCGCTTGGGCTCTCGCTCTCTCTCTTGCTCTGCTCTCACTCAAATAAATAAAATCTTAAAAAAAAATAAATAAATAAGTTTTATCACCTCCTCCCAGGCCCTTTCTCCACACAAAGTCACATTGGGGTTAGGGCTTTAACAGATGAATGGAGGCGGGGGAGGGTACGAACATCGTGTACACAGTATCATCTCTGGCTGATGCTTTAGAGAAAGCTGAGCTGACTGTATGGGGCAAATTTGTGCTAGATAAATTCTACGACATATCTTGTCCAAAGAGTTCTCTAGAAATAGCTGCTGCTCCCTCCATTTCCTGGGTAATTCAGCACGCACAATTTGAAAGACCACGGTTGCTTCCCCCCTTGTGGGGGTGTGGGTACCACTTCACACCAGGGTGCCCCCAGCCCAGGATGCTTCTGGACACGTGTCAGGGTGCTTCCAGCTGTCTGAACATCCCTTGTCCCACCCGCTTTTCAAGGAGGATTTCCATCTTTTCTGCCAATTCTGCGAACACCTTCATTTCCTCTTAATGACAATGTCTTTTCTACAGCAGTCAGCTAACATGGGTTTTTGCTGCTTGTGGTTTAGATTTCGATGGCTACGTCTATCACATAAGGAACCATTAAGGGGTTGTGAGTATTCGGTCTGAAGCAGGGAAGCCTCAGGAGGTGCTGTTTATCTACAGATATCTGAAGGGCTGTCATGTGGAGGAGAAACAGACTGCTTCTGTGTGGCTCCAGAAGGCAAAACGAGACGGATGAAGAAAGCTTGGAGGAGAAATACTTTAGCTCAGCACAAGGCAGAACCTTCTGAACTAGTCCTCAGGAAGATGACGCTGAGCAACAGAGTGGGCTTGCTCCCAGTCACAGGGGCGGTTTGTGGAGGCTGAACCCTTTTGTCAAGGGTGCAGTATAGAAAGGATCTATTTACTAGATAAGGCGCCCCTGCTTCTAAGATAGTCTCCATTTTTAATTGCATTTCTGTACAACTCAGGTGCCACTTTAGTAATCAATCAGCCACAGGAGGAAAGGAAAGGGAAAGGAAAGACAGGGAGAGAACCACCCAGCCGCATTCTTATTAATTTTTTATAATCTTAATTTTCATGATGATAAGAAGAAAAAGTAAACCGTGTGCTATGACCAAAATTTGGTTACTATAGAAAAGTCTGAAGTAGAAAATATCTATCACCTATCTCCCACCACACATTTTGGGTATCTATTTTTACTTTTCTTTTATCAATATATACATAATTTGGTAACAGTTTTATTGAAATAGAATTCACATACCCCACAATTCAGCCATTTCAAACGTACAGTTGAATGGTTTTTAGCATGTTCTCAGAGTTGTACAACCACCACCACAACCCAATTTAGAATATTTTCCTAAACCCATTCCCCAAACCCTCTACCCTATAGCAGTGACCCCATTATTTCCTCCACTTCCTCACACCCCTTCAGCTCAGGGAAACCACTGATCTATTTTCTAACTCTATAGACTTTCTTATTCTGGAATTTCCTGTAAATAGAATATTATATAACCATAATATGTGGCCTTTTGTGGTCAGCTTCTTTCACTTACCATAGTATGTTCACAGTTCATCCATATTGTAATCTGTGTCATTACTGTAATCATCTCTGTTGCTGAAAAATACTCCAGTGTAGGAGAATGCCACATTTTCTACCCATAACTTCAGGCCGATGGATTTTTGGATTGTTTCCATTTTTGCCTATGATGTATAAGGCTGCATGGATATTTGCATACACATTTTTGTATGAGCATATGTTTTCATTTCTCTTGGGTACATACCTAGAAATAGAATTTTTTAGGTCCTATGGTAGCTATCTTTAAACCTTTTGAGGAATTTCCAGACTGTTTCCCAAGACGTTTATACCATTTACATTTCTACCAGCAGTGGTGAGAATTCTCTCCACATCCTCACCAACACTTGCTATTATCAGTCCTTTTTATTCAAGCCATCCTAGTGGCTATAAAGATGCATCTCATGGGGCACCTAGCTGACTCAATCAGCAGAACCTGTGACTCTTGATCTTGGGGTCATAGGTTTGTGCCCTATGTTGGGTGTAGAGATGACTTAAAAAAATTTTTTAAGAGCATCTCATTGTGGTTTTATTTGCATTTCCTGATGGCTAATTATCCACATTTTTATGTGCTTATTGGCCATTGTATATAGTCTTTGGAGAAATATGCAGATCTTTTATCCATTTCTTAATTATGTCATTTGTCTTTTTTATTATTGAGCTTTAAGAGTTCTTTATATTTTCTAGATAAAAATCCCATATCAGATATACTAACTGTAAAAATGTTCTCACATTCTTTTTGGGTGTTTTTTACTTTTTTGATGGTGCCCTTAGAAGTACAAAATATTTTTAATGTTGTTGAAGTCCAACTTGATCTATTTTTTTCTTTTGTTGTGAGTTCTTTTGGTGTCCTATCTGAGAAACCATTGCCTAATCCAAGCTCATGAGGATTTATCCCTATGTTTTCTTCTCAGAGTTTTGTAGTTTTCACTTGTATATTCAAGTTTTTAATCCATTTGGAGTGAATTTTTGTGTGTGGTATGAGAAATGGGTTCAATTCTCCATTTATATGTGGATATCCAGTTGTTCCAGCACCATTTGTTGAAAATATTTTTTTTTTCTCACTGAATTATTTGGCACCTGTGTCAAAAATCAATTGACCATAAATGTGAGGGTTTATTTCTGGACTCTCAATTCTGTTCCTTTGATCTCTAAGTCTGCCCTTATACTGTCTTGAATGCAATGTCCCTGACAATGTCCCTGGCTGCAGCCTAATGGTCGATGCTGTTTACAACCTCTTTTTGCAAATAAAGTTTTATTGGAACACAGCCATCCCCTTCATTCACATATTGTTCCTGGCTGCCTTTTCACTATGTGGTAATCTTCGAAATCAGAAGATGTGGGTCCTCTAATATCTTTCTTTTTCAAGATTTTTGTGACTACTCTAACTCCCTCAAATTTCCCTGTGAATTTTAGGATCAGCTTACCAATTTCTGCCAAGAATCCAGCTTGGATTTAGAGAGAGTTTGAGTAATCTGTAGATCATTCAGGGGAGTATGGTCATCTCAACAGTAGTAAGTCTTCTGATCCATGAACATAGGATATCTTTCCATTTATTTACTCTTAGCTTCTTTCAACAATTTTAAAAAATAATTTCAGAGTACAAGTTTTGCATTTCTTTTACTAAATCTATTCCTATGTATATTATTTTTTATGATTTTGTAATTATATTGTTTTTTAAATTTCAATGTGCCAACTTGCTTATGGAGTTCTAATAGTTTTTTAGTGATTTCTTAAAATTTTTCATATGCAAAATCATGTCATCTGCAAATATCTCCAATCTCAGTGCCTTTTATTTTGTTTTCTTGCCTAACTGCCCTGGCTAGAACCTCTAGTGAGATGCTGAATAACTTTGTAAGATAACTAGTAAGATGCTGGATATCTTACCTGATCTTAGAGTAAAACTTTCATTCTTTTACCCTTAAATATAATGTTAACTGTGAGTTTTGTTTTGTCTGTTTGTTTTGTTTTATAGATACCCTCTATGAAGTTTGGAAGCCCCCTTCTATTCCTGTATTGTTGGGTGTTTGATCATGAGTGGTGGGGTGTTGGATTTTGCTGAATGTTTTTTTCTGCATCTACTGAGATGATTATGTATTTTTTTAAAATCTATTTACAGGGTACATTATATTAATTGTTTTTTGGACTCTAAATGAACCTTGCATTCCTGGGATAAGGTAAGTCCCATTTAGTCATGGCATACAATACTTTTTATATTTGCTGAATTTGATCTGCTGGTATTATATCGAAGATTTCTATGTCATAAGAGATACTGGTCTGTAGTTTTCTTTTCTTGTAATTTCATCATCTGGGTTTGTATCAGAGTAATTCTGACCTCACAAAATTAGTTGGGAAGTTTTCCCTCCTTGTGTTTTCTAGGGCTGCCATAACAAATTACCACAAACTAATCACTTAAAACAACATAAAGTTATTCATGCACAGTTAAGGAGGCCAGAAGTCTGAAATCAAAATGTCAACAGAGTTGGCTCCTTCTGGATGCTCTGAGAGAAAATCTGTCCCATGTCTTTCTCACAGCTTCTGACAATTCTTATCTTATATGTATCATTCCAACCTCAGCCTCCGTCTTTAAATGGCCTTCTCCTCCATACATCTCGGTGTCTTCTTTTTTTCCTATCTTTTCTAAGAATCTAGGAAATACTCTAAATCCAGGGTGATCTCAACCTCTTTAACTTAATTGTATCTTCAAAGACCCTCCTTCCAACTAAAGTCACAGCCTCCATACTTTACGGGCATCCACTGTTCACCTGTCCCACTGACTACCAGGTCATGTACTCACTCATCTGCTTACTCCTTCAACAGTTAGACTAAAGATCACAGGAGGAAATGGGGATATGGTGATAAATTAGATAGAGTCCTTGCCCTAAAGAATAGTACTGTCTAGCAGGGCATTGTGGGGGCACAAATAACCAAAATATAAAGAAGGGGATGCTAAGAGCCACATGACTTGGAGGCTAAAGGACTAATAGGAACAACCCAGAAAATGCAAGAGCTTACCAAACAGAGGGTGGCATAGTCAGCAAAGGCAGGTACTAAAAAGCGAGGGCCAGTAGGGGATTGCTGCATTTGAGTTTGACAGAAATACGGGGTGTGGATGGCAATAAAGCCAAAGAAGCAGTCACCCAGAGAACTCAGATTCCAATAGCATAGTTCATCTTAGGGTGTGTGAGAGAGGGCTGGGGCTTCAGGCTGTATGCAAGACTCTGTATTCACACCTTCCATAGGCTCCAAAGCCAGTTTGAAGGTCTATGACTCCAGGTGGGGATCATCTTGAGCTGCTCCTACAGCTAGAATATGTGAGCTGACCATGAATTTCATATACGTCCCTGGGGGAGGCCTCTGTGGATGACAGCCTCAAGCCAGTCCAGTCCCTAATCCAGGCTCATGCAAAAGCCAATTCTGAAAATCTCACTTCCTCACCTGACAAGAAAGCCCCGATATCGGGGTTTTATTTCTTTCATACAAATTTGCCAATGACAACAAAGAGAATGGGGCTGCTCCTTGGGGCTCAGTGAATGTGGACCAGGTGCATTGTGTCACTTTTAGAAGTCACAGGAGTGGCTGTTGTGATGGGGATGTACAGTTGCTCCAGAACCCTGTGACCAGGATCCTGGGGGGGCGGGAGGCATGCAGGGCGTGGAGAGTACAGTGTGGGAAAAAGGATCACCCCGGTGTGTGAAAGATTGATATTCCAAGTGAAAGAAGTGTCACTTTACCCTACTGGACCTCACCCACGGTCTTACCCCTCTGCAGGGCAAAGGCGGACGGAGGGGGGTAGGTGAGGGGGCAAAGAGGAAAACAGATTAATATCATAAAACCTTCTGGGTCTTCAGCCAAGGAACAGCAAGTCCCAAACAAATTGACTCGAGGTTGTTTGAAAGGAAGCATGTCGCAGAAGCGTAACAATAAACAGCCGCGTCTAGCTGGCCACACCACTTCTGCCATAGAAGAACGGGCTCAGGAGCCAATCTCCTGGGAGGAGCCCCCTTTGGTGGAACATTCAGACACACAGGAAGAACACACACTGGTGGGGCCTTCCTCTTGCGGCACCATCTGGGTGAAAAGGAGGTCAGCATGTGCAGATCGGAAGCTTGAGGTTATGACATGGAGTATGGAGGGACTTGCCTATCCTGAGCCACAGTTCTCCCAGATTCACAATGAACAGAGTAATATCCCCTGCCAGCTTGCCCCACCCTTTCTTGTAGTGTCCCTTATCTCATCTAATTCAGTCTGGGGCTGTCAGCCAGCCAGAGAGCCCGCCTAAAACCGGCCACGAGAGCACTCCTCCCTCTCCCTGCCCCGCTCCCTCCCACCCCTACCTTAGCCCTGGGAGACCTCAGGGCTACAATGGAGAGGAGCCAGGAGACTTGACTTCCAGCTCCATTTCCACTGCCAACATACTTGGTGGCTGGAGGACCGTCTTTCAGCATCTCTGAGCCTGATTTTCTCTCTGTAAAATAACACAGGGTTAAACGATCCTTGTGCATGCAAAACTCCTCAGAGCTCTAGCTCATGAGTCCCTGGCTGCAGCCTAATGGTCGATGCTGTTTACAACCTCTTTTTGCAAATAAAGTTTTATTGGAACACAGCCATCCCCTTCATTCACATATTGTTCCTGGCTGCCTTTTCACTATGTGGTAGAGTGGAATAGTTGAGACAGATGCCAACCTTGTGACCCAGAAGCCTAAAATACTCACTATTCAACCCTTTATAGAAAAAGTTTGCCAACCACTGCTTTGGGCCAACACTGTCATTTTCACAGCAAGGGAACTGGAGGCATGGATGGGGCAAGCAGTTTGTCAAAACTCATGCAAGTCAGGGCAGAGCCCGGGACAGCCCAGGTTTCCTGATTCATAGCAGCCAAAAAAGTTATCATCTGGCCCCAAGCTCTTTGTTCAGTTCTAAATACTGGTGGGAGCGGTGTTGGCATAGAGAGTCTGTGGCCACAAGAGGCAAGTTCCCAGGAAAGGAGTCAGAGGAGTTGGGGCAGAACCTGGGAACTTCCATGGCGGGGCAGATCTGGGGACTCCCGTGTGGCGGGGCACAATGCGGGTCGGTGTGGGGCACCCACACCTCAGGGCCCCCTAACTGAAGTGCAGAGCCTGATGGCTCTCCAGAAAGGCAGCTGCATTTCAGGTGGGAAGCAGATGGCCGCCAGCCTCGGAGGACATTTTAACCACAGGTCATGGATCTTGGTCAACTTCAATTGGCTTTTGAACCCCAGGGAGACATTTTTTCTTGCCTCTTTACTCCCTGGCTACTTCCTCCTTCTAGCATTTATTAATCTAGCTGGTTAAACATTGACCCCAAATGCAGACAACTCTTGTTTTAAGTCCTGTTCTCCCTGTTGGTTTCAGAAGAGAGCTCCCACTAAATAAACCTACTTTTCCTCTCTTTCTTTTCACAGCCAGGGTCAAGTGATAAAGGGGAGGGGGGTCAGGGGTGCTGTGTTGCTATAAAAGACACACCCCAAAACCTGGGCCCCACAGGGCAGGAGGCCCTTTGACCGCAGACTAGCCATGCTCAGAAAGAAACTCATCAGCTATAATACACACAAGGCAAAAGACACTTAATTGGTGTAAAGGCACATTGTAGAGAGGAGATTTATAAAATGTTAATTTTTCTGACGTTTCTGTCACTGCACAAAGTATCCTATTCCCTGCTTCTAAAGACAAATGCTGTTTTGCTTTAATTCTCCCTAGTTAAAAAGGAATGGCTTGGGGAAAGAACCATGAAAATGGAGGAGGAAACAGAGACAGTTGCTGTGGGAGGGGAGTGGAGAGAGGGTCTGTGGCAGGGGAGGGAAAGAGCCTTCTAAACAGAAGGGCCTCGGAGCCTGGCGTTGGTCCTGTTGCCACTTTCCTTTGAATTGTTAGAATTCTCTGGAATGTGAGCCCCATGGAGGTAGGGATTTTACTTGTCCACTACTGAGTTCCCAGCACCTAGAATAGTGTCTGGCAGGGGGCAGGTCCTCAAATATTTGTTGAATGAATGAATGAATGAATGAATGAAAGATTGGTGGTCTGATCACTGCTCAGTGGGTGACAGAGGCTCACAGTGGTTCACTCAGAAGCTATTCCCCGGGCTGGGACTGCAGCCACCATGTCAAACTTCATGCAGGACAAGAAGAAGGACTTTCTCCAGAACCATTAAGACAAGCTCCAGAGTAACATCACTCCCAAGGGCAACCTTTCCACCAAACACCCAGTGACACCTACACGGTGAAAGGTTAGTGAATTTGCCCAAGATCCCATAGCAGAGTTTGGATCAATCCTTAGCTTGTCTGACCCCACAGTGTCCTTTTCCACCAACCACACCTGTTCTAACAAGCTCTGTGACCTCAGGCAAGTCACTTCTCTCTGGGCCTCTGAGTCTATATCCTCTAACCCACAGAGCTGAAGAATATTATTGAGAAAAGTTTTCCCAGGGGCACCTGAGTGGCTCAAGCCCCATATTGGGCTCCCCGCTCAGCGGAGAGTCTGCTTCTCCCTCTGACTCTCCCGGCTCTTGTCTTTCATTTTCTCATCTATAAAATGGGGTAAAAATACCTACCTAACAAGGTTATCATGAGGGCTAAGTGAGAAAAAAATATATAAAATACCAACACAAATAGGCACTCACTAGTTAGTGGGTATTGTTATATTGAATGTAGCTGTCTCTCATTCTCTCTCAAATAAATAAAATCTTAAAAAAAAAAAAGTTTTCCACATGTGGGTCTGTGAACAGAAGACATTATTGCTTTGGGGGGGCCACAACATAGTTTTACCATTAGAAGTTGAAATAGTCACATGTTTTATGAAGGGCAGCTCAAAATGTTTCTTGCCCACTTGGCCCGGGGACAGTCCGGGCTCCCATGCTAAGTCCTGGTCCTGCTTCCTTTTTTGAGGCAAAGAAGATACCAGCTGTGTTCCCAGGACCAGCCTCACTCTTCCGGTGGCTGCATGTTTTCACAATGGCCCTATCTTCTTTCCCCGGTGTTCTGCGCCCTGGTGAGAGTCAGCAGACCCCTTCAGGGGAGCCGGACGCAGGGCTGCATGCTGACACAGGCCTCCCCGTGTTCTGTGAGCACTTGTCTTGCGGCAGCAGCCTTGTGGGCCGCCTGCAGACGCGATTCCTTCTGAAGCTGAGTTGCTGGGGTGAGAAGACAAAAGAGGGGCACCTGGGTGGCTCAGTGGGTTAAAGCCTCTGCCTTCGGCTCAGGTCATGACCCAGGGTCTTGGGATCGAGCCCCACATCGGGCTCTCTGCTCAGCAGGGAGCCTGCTTCCTCCTCTCTCTCTCTGCCTGCCTCTCTGCCTACTTGTAATCTCTGTCTGTCAAATAAAATAAATAAAATCTTAAAAAAAAAAAAAAAAAAAGAGGGGAGGCTTCTGAAGGGTAATACCCTGGGGAGCCAGCTGCATTCCTAGCAGGGCTGGGAGTCTTCATTCACTTGTTGCCCAACTGGGAGACGAGGAAGTTCACACTCTTAGCACCCAAAGGAAGCTGAACAATAATTAAATGCATGGTTTTCAAGCTCTTATTGACTGCAAAATCCAGTGTGTTAAACAAAAGGCTATCCTTCTGGTTAAATCCAGACTAGTGGGGCCAATAGCGCTCTTTTCCCTTCTCCCCAGCCTGCCCTGCTTACAGGTGGACTGTAGGGGTCTCCACAGAGCCCTGCTGGAAATTGTTTTAATCTGACCAGAACTCCTGAATTTTCCACCCAGAGTCCTGGGAGGTGAGTCATTTACCAGGCTTGACCACGTGGCTGGTGGCCACTCCACAGCACACACTGAGGACTGACTGACCCGCCGCTGGTGAGGCAGTTAGGAAAAGGGTCAAAGCTGGTGCTGCAGGGAACACTCCAGACCCCACATGGGGCAGGGCCAGGCTGTTCCCCTGGGCAGCCTTGAGAGCAGCCCACCCCAAGAGAAGCCCACACCAAGAGCAGGCCAGTAGGGGTGCTTTTCATGTCCTTGATGTCTTGAATGTCCAAACCTGTTGTCTTACCATAATTTCCTTCCTATCCTCACTCGTTTACCCTCACTACACCTGCTTTGGAACTTTATCCAGATGCCCATGTGCTCAGTTCCCCCATTTTCTTTAAGTCTACAGCTCTCTCCTGGATGGTTTCTTCGCATACCCATCACAGACCCTGGGATCCAGCACTCTGAGCAATCTCTAACCAAGGCCCAAGGCCTCAACTCCTTCACTCTTGGGCTGTGCTGATCTACAGGTGATGACTCTGCGCTCCAATTGCCAGTCCTGGCCTCTCTCCTCGGCTCCCAACACGTAACCAGGTGCTGAGCGGGATTGGCCCATGGGTCCTGGGCCTGAGCCTACGCGTCTAAAGAAGGAGGCCAAAAATTGGGCGCATGTGTTCTTCAAGCTTGACCTCACATTAGAATCCCCTGGACAACTTTGACACCATTAAGGTGCCTGAGTTCTACCGTAGACCAATGAAATCAGGGTCCCTGAGAATGGAAGCCAAGCAGTGGTATTTTCCTTTAAATGTAGCTATAATATAGGGGTGCCTGGGGGGCTCAGTCTTTAAGCGTCTGCCTTCAGCTCAGGTCTTGATCCCGGGGTCCTGGGATTGAGCCCCGTGTTGGGCTCCCTGCTCAGCGGGAAGCCTGCTTCTCCCTCTCTCACTCTCCCTGCTATGTTCCCTCTCTTGCTGTCTCTCTCTGTCAAATGAATAAATATATTCTTTAAAAAAATAAATATAGTTATAATATACAACATATAATTACATAAAAAGTCCTGCTCATTTTCACCAAGTGAATAGCACCCGTCACTACCACCTGCCTCCAGGAATAAAAGCAACCCCAGCCACCCAACCCCCTGGCGTGTTCCTTTAGCTTCTCCTCCCCAGGGCAGTCATACTCCTCTGATTTCTAATCAGATATTAGTTTTGCTTGTTGCTGATACTTCTGGAAATGGAATTGTGGAAGGTGCCCTCTTCGTGTCTGACTCCTTTGGTTCAACATTTCATTTGTAAGATTCATGCATGTTTTGGGGGAGCTGTTGCTTATTTATTTTCATTGCTGTAGAATATTCCATGGTCTGACTGTCCTCATAATATATGTAACTCTTCTCTGCTTGGTGAACGTGTAAATTGTTTGCAGGATGATGGCAAATGCTTTCTGAAGTAATTGCACCATGCTGGAGTTGGCAAAAAGCTTCTCAGGTGATTCTAGTGGGTGGCTAGGGTCGACAACCCTGTCTAAGGCTGACGAAGGGGTGGCCAAACCAACTCTGCTGACCGCCATGACCCTGAAGTCCCTCCTTCAACAGAAGGCTGATGAGGGGAGGTGGGGAGGGCGTCATTGTTCCAAGTGAGAGGCTTAAAGGAAGGTGCTACATCCAACTCCGAGGCCAGGTGAGGTGGGATCTTCCTTAGAGGTTGGTGTGTCTTCAGGTAAGGAGGATGGACACCTCAGTCCCTGAGAGTTCAACCAGAGGCCCACGCTGACACCACCAACCAAATGGCAAGAGAATTCTTAGGACCGCTTAACACATAGCCCCTGAAGGAAAGGGCTCTTTGGGAGCACAGAGACAGTGCCCACTTCTTGTCTGGCCTTGCGGGACTGGCTGCTAACTATAGGGAATAGGAAGGACTGTGAGTCTTTGCCTGCCAAGAGAAGGACAGACGCCTTGCCCCAGTTTCCGGCAGCCTTCTGAGTATGAGCGTCGGCCATTCCCGCTGCTCCCAGTGAGCAAGGACAAGAGCCACAGGGCTGCCCAGCAGTGGCCAAGGGAGCTGGGGGTGTAGACTGCCAGCGTCTGAGGGGTGCTTGGTAACAGGAGAGACAGACGTAAGGCTGAGTAACATATTCACATTTCTAGAGAGATGGTCATATTGGTGGAGGCCACCGGAAACTCAAAGAATCAGAGTGAGGTCAGGGACAACTCCCTAAGATAAGGCCAGAAGCACAAAGTAACCTTCACCACCCTTGGCCCTCCTTCCTCCTCCATTTCATAAAGACAGGGAAGCCCAGAACAGGAAGAGGAGGACATCGAGAACTGCTTTGCACCTTCCCCAGAGAAATCCCTCAGTGGGGGAGGACAGCCTGCACCCGGCGGGTGGGGAGGGAGATGAGGGGTGGGCAGGCGAGCTCTGAACCAGACAGGAGACTGAGGAGTTAAAGAAAGTTCAACTGCAATTTTTTTTTTTAAGATAAAAGTCATACAATGCAAAATTCACCATTTTAAGCATTTTAAAGTGTACGATTCGGTGGCCTTTAGTACATTCACTCGACTGAGATTTAATTAACTGAAAATGATGCAGTCTGTCCAAGACGCCATTAAGGGCTAGGAGGAGAAGCAGGGATTTTCCCCTGACTGATTCGAAGGAATGAAGAACAATTTTATGACAGTTCTGTGAACTTTTATTAACACTGAACCTCTCCATTCCTATATCCCACAGGCCACTCAAACTCACGCCCCAGCGTGAACGCTTCGCTCGCTCCTCTACTCATGCCTCTTGGGAGAAAAGAAAAGAAACCAGCATTCTTTCCATGCCCCAGGTCTGCAAATCTCCCAGATTCCTTCACCCGGACTCCTGTCAGTCACAAAGTCTGCACACAGTACTGCCTGCTTACCTCGAAGCTACATCCTGCCCCCTCAGCTCCCCTCTACAGCAGCCTTTGCTTGGAGTGTGGCTGTCCCCACCCCGGACTGTGGTGGTAGCCTCCTCTCCGGCTGGCCCCCTTCTGCAACACCCACCAGATCTTCACACGCTCTGCCCCCAAAGCCCTACACACCTGGCGCCACCTGGTCACCCAGGTGTCACAATAAGCCTCCCTTCCATGGCAAGTCCTTGCCTGACCGCAGGCACTCATCAGCATGGCTTAATGCTTTCATTCTACGTGTTCATTCTTTTTGACACTGCTTCTCTCTGTCTCAAACAACGCTGGTTTACTTTCTTACTGGCTTCCTCTCAAGCTCCACCCTTCCCCGCTAGAATATAAGCTACCTGAGAGCAGAGACCTCGCCTGCTTTACCCTCCACTGTGGCCCCTGCATCTCGAGCTGCCCCGCCCCGTACAATAGCCACAAGCCACATGTGTGTGGTGAGCTTTTGAGATGTAGCTAGTCCAAGGTCAGATGTGCTAAGAGTAAAATACTCACCAAGTTCAAAGTCTTAGAATGAAATAATGTAAAATAGGCCAGTAACTTCTTAGATTGATTACCTGTTGAAATGACCATACTTTGGAACTATTGGGTTCAGTAAAATAGATCATTATAAAATTAACTCATCTGTTACTTTTTCCATTTTTAAATATTACTATGAGAAAATCTGAAATCACATACATAGCTCACATTGCATTTCTTTTGGACATGGCGTCTCTACAGCATGATGGGGTCAATGACTAGGCAGAACCTCAGGGAACATCTGTTGCTCAGGGAACATTTGTTGAATGAAAGAAGGAAGCCAACATGATCTAAGAGCAAATCTCATCATGTAACTCACCTGCTGAAAATCCTTTATTGGCTCTCCATTTTTGGGAGGAGCAGATTTCTGTTTTATGACCTGGCATATGAGGCTGTTGTGTCAGGACCTGCTTCTCCCACTAGTTTTTATTGCCTGTCTTCTCCACCCAGGATATACTATCTTTTTGCACACGAGCCTCCCTCTGGTGGGCCACACCTCTTCCACCACGTCAACTGGTAAGCTCCAAGGCACTTTTCAAAGTACAAATCAATGAATGTCATCCTTTCAGAAAATCCTTCCCTACTCTATAAGCAAAATCCACTCATCTCCCGGCAGGGCAACCTGTCCACTGTGGGGCTTATTCTTCCTGTGCTGGATCCCATCAGGTCACAGCCTAATGCCTGTGTCCTCCCAGTAGATGGGGCTTTCTGAAGGTGAGAAGGTTTGTGTCCTAATTGTCTTTTATTCTTCAAACTTAGCGTAGTCTCTGGGTTGACTGGGTTCAGCTGCTGTGTGGCTCTCACTTGAGGTCTGATTAGAGTCAGTTGGAAGCCAGGACTGGGACCAGCTGAAGACTCGTCTGGGCTGGGTGTCCAAGATGGCTTCTTCTCCCCCAACCCCTGCTTGGTGCCTCACCAGGGGTGGCTGAAAGAACTGGGGCCTGGTTAGGCAATCCTCTCCAGGTGTCTAGTTCAGGAGCCCTCACAGCATGATGATATCAGGACAACTGGCCTTCTTGCATGCCGAGGCTTTCTTCAGAGTGAGTATTCCCAGAGACCCAGGCCACAGCTGCAAGGCTTCTTCTAACCGGCAGCAAAAATCAAGCAACATCATCTCTGCTGCAGCCTATTGTCCACAGGTGAGCCACAGGGCAGTGGCGACTCAAGAGGAAACTTCTCCAGGACTTGAACGTGTGAGGTTCATTTGGAGACCATCTCTGGGGACAAACTGCCACAAGTCTAATCTGAAAGTTAAACCAGGAAAGACAAATGAAACTCAGATCCCTTAAGAATCTCTGGGAATGACACAGGACAAAAATAAATACTTAATGAAATACATATATGTTTAAGCAAAGTCCTTTCAGAAGGACTCTGGGCCTCCACTGTTTATCACATTCTACCCCATAGACCGCACAAGTCATCAGGGTAAACCTTTCACACTTGGAGCAAACATGTGTGAGTCTCTATGAAAGCCAGGACACTTAAGAGTGTCAGAGAGTGGCTGAAATCATCTGGAGAAATCTCTGGGAAACTTTTGCTTAATGGTGAGGCAGCCCTTTGCAGCGTTTGGTACAGAGTATAAGAATGTTCAACTCTATTATTTATACCAAAAAATTGGTATCCAATGTAACCAGTCGGTGGGCCATTATACAAGCCTGAAACACTGCTTAATGAATATTCATAGCAAAGTGCATAACAAACAGAGAGAAAAAACTAATAGGCAACACGTTGCATAAGATATTCCAATTATGTTTAAATATGTACCTGCATAGAAAAAAGACTAGAACGGTAGTCATCAAAATTTCAGCCCTGAGTATAACCACCCAGTCGAATCATGGGAATTGTTTTAAAGCTTTCTTCTTTTGACTTTTCCTACTCTGCAAGTGTCATACGGTGAGCACGTACTATTTTTATAAGCAGAAAAAACAAAGGAAGAGTAAAATGAAAGTCAGCTCGGAAGGTGGGGCCGGCATCATGGTTCGGTTGTAACCCAAGTGACTTTCCCGCAGCACTTCCAGGAATCAGCATCGTCATTCCTGGGGATGATATCGGTATGATCCCTGAGACCTTATCAGCTCCTATCTTAGAGCCTCATGGTCGCATGTGTTTCTTAGGGGGTTAGACGGTAAGATGAAACCTGTGGAATTGCAGAATTTACAAGCACTTTCCTGTATCCTCTCTGAGCCTTGCAGAAGCCTAAAGACAGAAGCAAGCCCAAGCTCTTGATCACCCTTTGACCCACAAGAAAACAGGGGGGTCAGTAGGGTAAGGTCACAGCCCAGCTTAGGGTCACACAGTCAGGATCCAGAACCAGGTCTTTAGGCTTTATGCCTGGACCCTCGCTGCCAAATTGGGGTTCCCTTCCTAGGTGAAACATACATTCCCATCCTTTGATAAAATTCCAGCTGCAGTTTCAGCCTTCTGAGGCCACATATGCTAAGCTGAATCTCTCTTCCTCGTTTCTATATTCAAAGGATCATAAAGGCAGCTCTGATGTCCCCTCTGAGTCACACATAGCTTCAGTTCTGTCTGTTCTCCCTCAAGTGGCACTGTTTGGGGACCACACACCGTTTCCACATCTTAGAATTTCAGAACTGGAAAAGATCCTTAAAGGTCATCTGGCCTAAGCAGCTTTTGCCAGCCTTTTACAGACATCATCTCATCTGAAAGCTATGTGCCTCCACAGTACTCCCAAGGGGGTGCATGGGGGCTGAAACAGGGCGAGAAAGGTGTACTCTCCCCTACTGAGCCACCAGACATTCGCCAGCTACCTGCATTCAGAGGGCAATGTCGAGCCTGCAGAGGGCAAGACAGAGTGACTCAGCCTTCTAACAGGGACATGGCACACAATGGAAAGATCCGAGGGTTCCAGAAGGAAAGAAAACCAAAGGCCAAGACAAGTCACACACAGAGAAAGCCAGCTTAGAATAAATCCCACGGGCCAAGAAGAAACCCATGGGAAAAAAAAAAAAAAAATCTCCCTCCTGAGAGAGCTCTATTGTGTGTGCTCTGGGTCAAAAGAGCCTCACTGTGCTAAGGGGCTCCCCACCTGCTGGGACTCTCCAGAATGACTTCTTTTTCTTCTGTCTGGGTTCAGCAAACTTCCTGCTTCCTCTCTCACCAGGCCAGGGAGCCCCTTCTGCACCGGTCAGTGAGGGCAACAGGGCTTGGCAGCCACGGTGGCCGCTCGCCGGGCACTGGCACCGAGTTCCTTGGTAAATACCACAGCTTTGATAATTTCTTGCTTCACTAGTCTCTTGGGATTCTTTCCATCTGCATTGAGAAAAAGAAGCTGCACTTCCCTCTGCCCACAAAATCAGATGCTTTTATTCTGTGGGACACCAGCATAGATGGCCGCCTATTTCTAACACTGATCCTCTGAGGTAATATATTTTAAATGGGTAGCAAGCAAAATTTTTAAAAAGGAAAGCCCTTCCCCACCCACCTCCTACTGTCCACGAAACCTTTGTTAATATAGACATTGAAAAAGTAAAACTTCCTTCAGATTGAAATGAAAAGACTTTATTTTGGAATCCCTTTTGACCCAAATGGCTTATACATGTGAAAAACTATGAAGCACAAAAATCCTACAATTGTTTTCTCCTCCAGATAAAATCCTTTTCTGTTAATAAATGCTCCTTCATCCTGTCCAATATTAGGAACTCACAAAGAGATCCACTGAGGCCATATTCCCTTGTTTCTTGGATTCCCTGAAATCACGTCATGCATAGAAAGCGACTATCATGAGATATGCCTATCAAAACCTGCAAACCTCAGTCCTCAGTCCATGCCGCTGATGTCACAGCCCCTCTCAGGCTGTCTCGAATCCACTACGTGCCAGGTTGGTGCATGCTAAGAATTTGCATGACATTCTCATGTAATTGCCCCAACAGCTGCGTGAGAGATACGTAATCTCCATGTTCAACTAATGAAGCCAAGTGAAGAGAGGTCAAGAAATCTGTCCAAGGTCACGGAGCCAGTTGATAGGAAAGCAAGACAGAAAGGCTCCTGGGTCCTTCTCAGTCAGGTGGTGGTCACTCAGCACTGCTCCAACTCCGCACTGGTCAGAAACTCATCGCCTCAGGCAACCCATTCCAGTTTGAGGCCACTGCAGTCATTCTAGAGAGTTCTCCCTTGTAGTGAGCTAAAGCCTGCCTCCTTGTAACAACAGAAGAGTGATTCCGCACCTGGGTCAGGAGCCGGAGCTGTCATGGAGGACATTACCGGAGGGGCATTCTAGGAGATATAAGCTGGTGACCCACTTAACCAGGAAGTATGGTTTCCAAACTCCGAGTCAGGAGAAGTTGAGGGTGGCATATGAGGAAGTGTTATCCCAGGGCAGTGTCGTGCCAAGACCACAGCTTCTGCACTGCCAGGGAGAAGGAACTGCTGGGGGATGGGTAGTATAGGAGGGGAAGCACAGAGTGGACCATGACCCCCCACACCACAGGCGCCTTCCTAGGAAGACTTGACTCAAGAGGAAGACACACATTGTGACTAGCTGTGAGCTCATTACCCCACTCCACATCTGTTTGCAACCATTTCCAGGTTCTTGGGGGCCAGTGGCCTGGAAATACAGACCCAGAGGTCCTGATTCTAGAAAGGCTGTGCGAAGGCCTCACCAAGCTCCCCAGCCACATATGCACTCTGCCTGCACAGCTCTTTGTATTTATCTCTTTACCACATTGTCTCAAAGCGAGCTATTTGCTTTTGTCTCTCCTCTAGCCCATGGACTGTGGTACAGGGGTGAGGAAACCAGGACTCTAGGGTGAAATCTGTCCACCATCTGCTCTTGCCAATAAAGTTTCATCGAAACACAGTCACACTTGTTTACGTGTGTGTTGGCTGTAGCCACTTTCTCTACAGTTGCAGAGTTGAACAGTTGTTACAGGGACTGTGTGGACCACAAGGCCTAAAATAGTCACTGGCTGTCCCTTTCCAGAAAAAGTTTGCCAACTGTTCTGGAGAGCAAGGGTGGGGTCTCGTTCATCTCCATGTCCCCAGTGTTATAACTGTCATTTCTTTATATGCAACATAGCAACGATCCCTTTGTCATAGAGATGTAGTGAAATAGAAGGGAGATATCCCATTTAGGGGCAACATATGCAAAACACCTGGTACAGAGTCTGGTATAGGACAGGTACTCAAGAAGTATGTAGTGGGTAAGTGAAGGAAGTAGAAGGTCCATCCACCCAAAATAAAAAGATGGATATGAAAACACTTCACAAACCATGAAATGCCCTCTAAGAGCCTGGTGGGTTATCACCATTGTTGTCAAATACAGAAATGTTCTGGAGGGAAACCTGGCCTCCCCCCTGGCTTTCCGGATCCTGATTTTATGAGTAACCTCTCACAAACGGTCTTAGCCAGATTCATGTTGTTATGTAGGGCCTCTCCAGCCCCCTCTCTTGACATCTCCCTCTAAGCACTGATCCTTGGGTTAGATAAGGAGGTTCTTAAATTACAGTTACCAAATCTTGACAGCTGGGGTGATATTGTATTGGACCAGACTAGCTACATTCTGGCAACATTTCCTAGATTTCCCTTCTTCTTAAGACCCAGCAACTAGAATAAGAGAAACAGGCATGAGGTTTGGAAGGCAGAGTGAGGGACGATCATTCCAGTTACAGGTCTGTGTGACACGTCCAGTGCCACCAGGGCTCATGAGCACTGACCTGCCCGCTCACCCCCTTATCGTGGAGAAGGAGCCCATTATGGAGCCCCACCAGCTCCTGCTGAGTCCTGGATCAGGCATGTGTGCAGTTCCGTGGCGGGTGGGATGAGCTTCTTCCTTGCCCCCACCACCATCATCAGGATTAGATGTGGTAAGAAACGGTCGTGAGTCTCAGGGTGTCCTTGCTCGGCCCCGGTTCAGATCCAACTTGTCTTCCTGATGGGCCACCCTTCACTGACTTCAGAAACAACCAGGAGATGCAGAGGCAAGAGTCTCCTCCAAAGTTCTTCAACAGTTGCCTTTTGCCATCCTTGATTAGTAACATTTTGTTTCCAGACCTTACCTTCCACAGCTTCTCTCACAAATCTAAGGGTGCCTGGGTGGCTCAGGTAGTTAAGCATCTCCCCTTGGCTCTAGTCATGATCCCAGGGGTCCTGGGATCAAGCCCCAGATGGGGCTTCCTGCTCAGTGGGAGCCTGTTTTCTCCCCCTCCCTCTGCCTGCTGCTCTCCATACTTGTGCTCTCTCTCTCTCTCTGTCAAATAAATAAATAAATAAAATCTCAAAAAAAAAAACCTCAAAACAATGATATAAAGTCAATCCCTATAAGAAATCCTTCATTTTGTATCATTGAGAACAGCCCTACTTCTCCAGTCAAGACATGAGGAAGGGAATCTAAAAGAGGGTTTCTTTGAATTGGTTCTGAAATTGTTTTTCTAGAATGTTCTCTAAAATCTCTGGTCTGATTATAGTTAAAGGCAGTAATGATCCTGACGCCAGGGATAAAGGGGACACTGGCAGTCCATGGTATGCAGTGGCAAAACATGTACTTAAATTATCACCTATAATACCTATATGTGCCTTTAAAAAAAATCTATAAGTGCCTATAGAAAGCAAGTGTTTGGATGACCAAGTCATTGCTGCCATAGAACATTTTAGTGACAATAAGAAGGAAAAAGGGATTTGTAGGTACCTTCTAGGTGTGCTGGAGAACTTTGAGAAAGAAAATTATGATCTTAAGACTGTAAGTCTCCAGCTCAAGGTCTGGCTAAGGAAAACCCAGAGCTCTAATGGCTACAGGGCCAAGATAATTCAAAATCAAATTCACAGTCTGCTCTGGGGCTGAATAAAGCACATTGAAATCATGACCTCACGGGATCTCTTTTGTTACAGTTAGCATATTGACTGGGAAGAAATAGGATCCTGAAGACTGGGATATGGGGAGATTCAGAGGAAACTGAGGGGCTGGAACTCAGAATTTTGCTGAATCTTCTTTGCTAAGAGTAGCAGTATCTCCTCCCTGAATGAAGAGCTCAGTCTCCCCTCTTCTGAAGAAACTCACTGGATCCAAACCAGGATCAAGGACCTCAGATGCCTGCCAGGAAACTACCAATTCTCCTCAGAACCTGTCCCCCCAACTCTCCCCACTTCTAGACTTAAAACTAAGGTTTTAGAAGGCCCCAAGGGTATGAATTAAAGTGTGATCCATGTGAAAATGTCATAGACAAAAGAATTGTCAAGTTTTGCCAATTTATATTCGTAGAAACCTGAGGAACATGTTTAGAAATGGATCTTATTGATGTTGAATCAGGGTGGAAGGAATGTAATGTTGGATCAGGCAACATAGATACACTGAGCAGAGATTCTGAATTCAGTGTGTTACTTCGAGTAGCTTAGAGTGGCCCTAACAGTTTGCTTTGCTTATTGAAATAAAACCTACAACCAATGGTGGCTGACACCTAGTGCAATTAAAATTCTAGAACATTCTTGCTATAATACAAAGGAAGGTAGCCAAAGGCTTACAGAAATCAGAACTCTGAAGTAGATGTATTATGTGAGACCTGCTTATGCACCTTCTAATCATGTCCCCAGGACGGTCCAGAGGACACTCCCTTTACCAAGGCCTTATAATATGGTACGCATACTGCAAGAAGGGAGATACCCAGTACCTTTGAAAAACCCATGGTAGCTAATAACTGTAGACCAGTGGTATTGCAGTCATTGAAGTAGGCTCCACAAATTCATGGAAATGACAGGATGCCCAGGTGGCCAAGACCAAGGGTTAGACACTTAATCACCAGAGACAATGAGGTTACCATCATGCACATAGAGCTACAACGTTGATCAGAACAGTGTGACCAGCACTCTGGTATTGACTAATTGATCATGGTGTCCTCAAAATTGAAACTGATGGGTGGTCTAGTCAAGTCTTACTTGATTTATATAAATTGGAAATTCTAGATCTGGTGAATAGATGACTTGATCACAGTAGAGAATCATGGTCCCCTCAGTCAATACCCACACTTGAGCCAGTTCTCGGTCCCATGGCCATTTGAATGAAACAGAAAGGGGATCTCATAAGAAAAGAGCTAGGTGCTCAGCCCCAAATTTATATAGTCAATATTTTTTCGAGCTTTCTCCAAAAGTCCCTGAGGGCATTCACCAGTGTGAGTTTGTACTGGGGAAAAGGAAATTATCACACTTTTCAGGAATTACTGGGCATTGTCTTTGAGCTGACACTAATTTCAGGAGACTGAAAATGCCATTGTGGTCCACAACTGGAAGAGGGGCTTATGAATGTCAAGTGATGCATGGGGTTTAGGCTTGGGTCCATCTCATGGTGGGCTTAGTGTGTGGATATACCCCATGGTTATTCCCCCATCTCCAGAACTGATCATTCGGGAATAGTCATCCTCAGAATCTGGTAAAGTTTTCACATTGCTTTCCTTTTTTATGGAGTAAGGGCTGTTACAGTAGGAAAAATCAAGTGCAACCCTGTAGAATCATCTCTAGCAGTAAGAGTTTCAATTAAAAAAAAAAAAATTCCTGGAAATATAGCAGAGATGAGTGCCACCATCACCACGGACTTGAAAGATGCAGAGAGGGTGAATCCCATTTAACTTGCTTATTTGGCCTGAGGAGTGGATCTTGGCAAATCAAACTGGATTATTATAAACTTCATAGGTGGTAAGTCCGACTGGAGCTCCTTTTCCAGATGTGGCTTTTTGCTGAAGAAAATCAAAACAACCTCTGGTCGCTATTGATCCAACAAATGTTTGGGTTTCTCTCCTCTCTCTCTCTCTCTCTCTCTCTCTACCTCTTAATAAAGACCAGCAGGAATGGTTTGCTTTCAGCTAGCAGGCCTAGAAACACACCTTTGCTGTCCTGCCAAAGGGCTGTATTCACCCCCCAGGCTACAGTCAGAATCCAATTCAGGGACCCTGCTGGCCTCTCCGTCCCACAGGACGTCAGGCGGGCCGACTCTTCTGAGGACATCATACTAATCGGTCCTGGTGGGCCGGAAGTAGCAGCCACTCTGAATACCTTGGTAAGCAAAATGCAAGCAGATGCAGGAAAATGAGTCTCACCAAAAAAAAAATCAGGAGCCAGCTTTTTTGGCAGAATTTCTCAGAACCCACTGAGCAGGACACGTTGAGGCTCTCTGTCCAAAGTGAAGGAGAAGTTGCAGCATCTGGTCTCCCTTACCACTGAGGAAATGGCAGAATGCCCAGTGAACCTCTGGCCTGGGAGGCAAGTGTGCTTTATTTGGGCATGCTACTTCAACTCATTTATTGAGTAACCTGAAAGGCTGCCACTTTTGAGCAGGATCCAGAAAATGAGAAGACTTTGCAACAGATTCAGCCTGCCAAGCAAGCTGCTCTGCCACCTGAATGGAACGTATATGACTCAGCAGATCCATTTATGCTAGAAGTATCTAGGGTACGTATGTAAGGGAGCTCTATGGGACCTTTAGCAGGTCCTCATAGGTAAGTCATCAAAGAGAGCATCAGGATTTGAATGCAAAACCATGTCACATTCTGCAGATAATTATTCTCCCTTTAAGAAAGCTGCTGCCTTTCTCTTGGACCTCCTAGAAACAGAATGTCTTCCACCATGAGACCTGAGCTGACCATTATGAAGTGAGTTTTGACCTTGTGATTTCCTTTGTCCTCGCTTTCTTCTGCTTTCTGTACAGCCATTCTTCCCAACTGCCTTTCCTGCTGACCTACAGCAACTTCAGACCCCCGTCAAATGCCAAACCTTACAGAGACTTCCTGGCCAGGGTCACACTACAGTCCCTGGATGGGTGACTTTTCTCTGATCCTCCTTCTGTCCCCTTTCAGACTGTCACTGCTCCAGCTTCCAGCATAATTGTGATGGTCAAATTCCTGTAACAGATCCTTTATTCTGTATCACTTATCCTGATTCTGTTTTCCTCATCAAACCCAAACTGGTATGACTGCCCATTATGTACATGATTGTGTTTACTTTTATAACCGCTCCACCTGACAGATGTAATTTCCTGAGTTTTCCCAGTGAAGAGCCTGAGAACTGAACAGTTGGCCAAGGTCTCATTGCATGAGCACTAGAAGCAGATCCCACTCATGTCCTCAGCTCATTCCAGAACTGTACCACATTGCCGCCTTTGGTGCCTGGGAGGAGTGTGAGGTCTCTGCCAAGCTGTACCGGGTCTCACCAGCTTCAGATTCCTGGTCTAAGTTGTTTTCATAGGCTCTTTGGTCAATCCAGTCAACAAAACCTTGGGATCTGCCCATTCAAGTGATCCCTTCTCTTTGTTAATATCGAATATTAAACCACGTTTAAATTAGAAGTATTTCAAACACCTGAAAATGTCCAGAAAATAATAGAGCAGACATTTTTGTACTCCACATCCCAAATTGCCATCTTTGCTTCAGCTCAGCTTTATTTCATATCTTAAAAAATATATAAACTGAAAAAATGGTTGATTCCAGCATTGTTTATGAATATCCACCAATATAGAAATGGATAAGTAAATGTGATGTTCAACTGCAAATTAATGCATACCATAAATATAGATGGTAATTCCAATTAAGAAGCTAGGTCATTATTTCGAGGGGGAAAAAGCAAATTGCAGGTGAAAAAAACCAACATAAGAGTATTTATGTACATTTTTAGAACCCATGGCCCCATACTGATACATGGTTCTGAGATCTTAAATGCTTTCCCAGAGCTGCTCCTCTAGGGCCACTACTCTGCCTCAGTTTACCCTTGATACTCTCTATCCTCACTTCCATGTCCATCTCAAAGTCTTTCCTGAAATACCATTTTATCTGCCGACCTTTCCACCTCTGTGGCACTAGCAGCCCCCCTCCCATCAGCCTGCTTCTGTAATTCCATTCATAGATTTAGAATAATCGTTTGCATGTTAAAGCATGATTATGGGTCTTCCCTGAAAAAGTCACTTGTACTTATTTACAAGTATTACAGCTCTTTAGACCTGAAATTGATCAGGTAACACACCAACCTCCTGTTATTTGTTTGGATGCCCTTTAAACCTCCTTTAGTTACCAAAAAAAACCCAAAAAACAAAAAACAAAACCCAAAAACAAAAACAACAAAACAAAACAACCTGAAAAAGATGGGCAAAACGAGGTTTGGATGAGTATGGAGCAAGATGGGAAGTCTGGGGCCCTGCTGGTGAACGCGCAGACTGGTGGAACTACTCTGGGAGACTGTTCACTGAACATGAAGCTACGCCTACTTTTTAGGACAGAGCAATTCAACTATCAGGAAAATCCCAATGGAAATATACACACATGGATTAGAATGTTCCCAGCAGTACCATTCAGAATAGCCCCCCAAAAGAACAGCACAAACCCTCATCAGAAGTCAAATGGAGGGTGTATGGGTGGCTCAATTGGTTAAACCTCTGCCTTCAGCTCAAGTCATGTTCCCAGGATCCTGGGATTGAGACCCACGCCCGGCTCCTTACTCAGTGGGGAGCCTGCTTTTCCCTCTCCCTCTGCCCCTTCCCTAGCTTGTGCTCTGCTCTCACTCACTCGCTCCCTCAAATAAATAAATAAAATCTTTTAAAAAAAGTCAAATGGATAAGTAAATTATGGTGTATGTTTATAGAGTGGTGGTGAAAATATGCAAACTATAGGCTTATAACCTGCAGGGTGGTGGTGTTCCCAATGCTGAGAAAAGGAAGCCAGACATGAAAGAGTTACTTCCCTATGATTCCACTGTATGGGGGTTAAAGACCATCAAAAGAAAACCTTGGTGTTCAGGGACTAGAAATGCAAACTTGGGCGGTAGGAGGAGAGAAGCACAGGGAGGTGGCTGCCATAGAGGTCAGTACCAAAGTTATTTTTGGTGGAAAAGGTGTAACAGGAAGGGGTGCTGGGGTGCTGACAGTGATCTGTTACTTGACCTGAGTGGTAGTTATGCAAATACTCATTTTACAATGGTTTCCTTTGCTGGTACGTTTCATGAACTTTTTCTGTATGTACGTTGTTAAGTCGTTTTAGAGCCCTACATATCGTAACACTCTTGTAGTTATATAGTCAGAATATAAAAGATGATTTGCAAGAATTTTTTGGTGAAACCTCAAATTCTTCAATGCCTTTCTGGCAGTGATTCCCCCATAAAACTTCCATTTTTCTGCCCAAGAAACAACACTTTCTCAGACCTCTTCATTTTCAAGATTTTATCACTTAACAGAATCGTCATACGTACGTATGTGGAGAGAAGAAATGGGCAGGGAGCCCCACCCTCGTCAGCAAAGTGAGGCACCAAGAACACCATCTTCACAGTGTACCCTGCTTAAATTCCAAGTCAAAGACCCTTGAGGACCCTGGGGAAATATTGATACCAAAAAGTGCTAGGCCTGTCAGTGATAACCCCCAAGTTTACCGTGTGACTTGTCCATTCCCTTTTACAGAGGAGGAAACTGAGGCACAGAGAAATTGGTCAATTTCCTATCTAGGAAACTGAAAACCCAGACATTGGACAGAGGCCTTTTGACTTGAGATCCTGTGCTAGTAACCACCCACCACCCTCCGTCCCCCAACCATTGTCTGAATTGGGGATCTGCACATATTTGGGAACCTTTAAATTCTTCCTCTCCCCGTGGCCAAAAAAAATGCATTTTTTTTTTCTTTTCCAAAATACCTGTTGATTCTGTCCTTGATTTTTCAATCCCTCAGACTAACATTGGCTGACCTCGTTCCTCGCCTGGTTTGTGGCAGGAAACTTTTACCTGTTTTCTCTCTCTCCAGATCCTGCAGATCCTCTGCTGGTTGTCCACTGCCTGCCTTGCCGAGTCCAGCCTCTCACCTTGACTTAGAGCGCCCCGCACGGCCTGGTCCCTGCCTTTTCTTCAAGTCTCATCTCCTACTCATCTCTTTTCATATCTATCCACTAGTGAGCCCAGGTTTACGAAACCCCCATGCACGAGGACGTTCCAACCACAGTGCTCAGCTCTGGCAGCCTCTCCCCTCCCCCTCTACCTTCTCTCTAGTCTCATTCATCTTCCCAGACACCGGGAAAGTGCCAGCTCCTCTGGGAAGCCTTCCTTGATGGTGTCCAGCCAGAACCTGTCTCCCCCATCTCTCTGAATCCCTCTTGTCATCTTTCTCAGCCGCTGCCCTGACTGACATTTGCACAGCTGTCACCCCGACTAGACTGTCAACTCTGGGGAACTGGGACTGTGTCTTATTTACCTTCTGACTCCCAAAGTCTGGCATCGAGCCTGACATATACTAGCTATTCAATTAGTGTAAATGGATCTGTGTCACTCAGTGAAGTCCATTTCCAGTGGTGAGGACTTCCATGGTGCTCTGACATTCCCTTGTCCCATTCTGGGACATTCTGGCATGGTTCCTCCCAGAGGAAAAACGGCTAAAGCAGAAGGTGAACGGAGTCTTTCCCCTGCCAAAAGGAGACAACTGATACTGGAACGGCACAGAGGACTATTCATGTGGGGTGCTAGTCTGGCAGGGTGCCCCCCGAAATAGACTCTCCCAGTCCCAGTCTGGGACTCCAAAGACTCCGCCAAGGTGAATCAGGACAAGGAGAAGTGGAAAAGTCCTCATTCACATTTCATGGAGAAACTTGAACCAGAAATCAATGTTTCAGACTAAGTCTGTCTTGTTTTTGCAGACAGGGCTCCCTGATCTCCAGTCTGCCCTGAAAGAAGCTGTAGAAGGAAGAGCGCGAGGCTGCCGTGAAGACTTTCATGTGGCTTTCACTGCTCGAAAAACACCCTTCCCCCCTGGATGCCTGCAGAACACAGATTCATTGAGAATCTGGCTTTTCTTCCAGGCGGGGCATAGGGACTATTTTTCAAGGGAAAGCACATGCATAATTGCTGGGGAAATATACATGTTTAATTTCCTTTAAGCCCTTGAAGCTTTCTTCCTTAAATAAATCATCCTGCGTGTTCCTGTGACCTGAGACCTGGAAGTGGTTTTGTCCTGGCCTCAAGCCACAGCCTCCACAGAGAGGGACTCTGTCCCATTTGGACGCCCACATGGGACGATGCTGCCTTGTTCTTATCCAGATGGGGTGGCCAGATGGAGTTGCTAGAGTCTATTATCTCTAGGACTTTTCAAGAGCTGAACAGGACCCGTCAACCTGCCTGCTTCGTAAATTAAAAGACACAGGAAACAACTATGTTGAAGGAGATGACAAGGTCTGCAAGCTTGGCAAAGGAATGATGTGTCCGCCTTTGAGAAGCCCAGCACCAGAGTTGGCAGGGATGGTATGAATTGTCTTTGACAAACCTCTCCATTTACAGGGCAAGTCACAGACATCCACGCAGGAAAATCCTGTCCCCAAAGTTTCCCAAGGACTGCCTGTGTCAAATCACCAGAGGAACTGTTCCTAAATGCCACTCCTGACCCATCCCAGACTCAGAGTCTTGGGGATTCCCCCAGGAACCAGGGCTTCAAGCAGCTTGCCATGTGATTCCCATGTGCCCCACGATTTAGGAAGCTGTGATGAGCACTCTGGCCTTTCTGCTCCAACACAGGTGGGATCTCACAGGCCTCAGCTTCTCTCTTCATCTGGCTCTGTTTGTCTGCCTCCATCTCCTTCCTGGCCTTTGTTGCCTCCAGACCACCTTTCTCTTCCACTCCTCAACTCTTTCCTCCCACCCTGGTCTCCTGGCATCCCAAGCTGCCAATGTTCCCCCATCTAACACCAGGAGTTTGCCAGCTGAATGGAGCCCCCAGAGAGGATCTAATGCTGTTTCCTCCTCCCCTGTCCCCCAGACAGATAGGATCCTTCCTCTGGTCCCCCTTGTGATGACATTATTCATGGAAGTGATAGCAACTGCTGCTTCCAGAAGCTGGAAGCATGGTGTGGTCTCCGGTGGTGGGGAGGGGGAGAGGTTGTAAGATGATAAATTTTTTTGCATTTGGGGGCTCATTCAAGGCTTCTTATAAATCGAGTCCTTGTATTAGATAAAAAGAAATAACCACTTGCCAAATGTCCCAATAGACTTCTGGTGTGCATAGTTTAGAACTTCACTAAATTTATGCAGTGAAATGTTTGTTGTTACAATCTGTTCCGTCCACCCACCCATTCCAGCCATCAGACATTAATTTAAGGAAAGGACACTCTGAAATTCCTCCATGAATGAATGATACTTACTTAAAGGCAGACCTTCTAGCCTTAAAGGAAACACAGAGAAGGGATGGAAGCATTCGCTGTCGTCCCCGGACCACGTTCCTTCTTCCCCTCTTACAGCTGTTGGGCCTGGAGAACTTTGCCTGGAGCTTTGATTTTCTCATCTGAAAGGAAACCACCATACCCACTTCCCGGATTAGGTGTTCTAAAGTCTAAACCACCACGCCTGATGCGGATGCATAGTCCATGCCCCTCTCTTGGTCCTTAACTTCAGAAACTGCTATTTTAGATCAACTCCTTCTGGTAACAAGAGGACCTTTTTGAAACAAACAAACAAACAAACAAAACAAAACCAAAAAACCAACCCCCTTGCCCCCCCAAAAAACCCTTAGGTTGTTAAAGAGAGAAGAGGAGTTTCTGAGCCATTGTCATTGAGATGGCCGTATTTCAAATACATACTTAGGATATAGCCCTTCACAGTGCCTCCTTAAGAGGATAGGCACCCAATTACCTGATTGGGACTAGATAACATCCAAGGTCCTTCCCTTTCTCAGGATGCTGTGATAACACGTTTGAGTCGGCATGCAACGCCCCTCAGAATCACAATCAAACCTGTCTTACCGACTCATCTAATATTATTTCTTTCAACCCCGTAATATTTCCAAGCCATGTTGCTTGCCACGTGCCATAAACATCCTGCCCCTTCCTGCCACCAGACTGCTGATTCATGTACTTTCCATTTCTCCTTCTTTCCGATACGAAATCCCACCCATCCTCGAAGGCACCGGGCATCGTGTCTCTTCCGCTTCAGCCTTCCCTCCATCCTCCATCTACACTTCTCCCAGGGTGCTAATCTTAAACTCCCTTATGTTCTAGGAGTGTGGGAACACACTCTTCCAGACTGGGGTTTCTTTGAGGGAAGGGAGGGTGTCTCAGTTTTTCTCAGAAGGCCCCCAGCACCTGTTGCATGGAAGTTGTTTATTGGATGGAGACAAAGAACTCCTAGGATTAATTCACATATACGAAGTCTTGGATCTGAGTGTGTTTCTTACTTTGGGCATATTGACAATGAGGATCAGGTCCCCTGTCAAATAATTTCACCTGACAAGAGAGATTTCTGAAAGGATACAGGAAACTGTCACTGAGTAGCACTGGCCGGCTCACAAGGGAAGAGAAAAGTCTCCTCTCTGTGTCCTTCAAGGGTTACAGGATCTCTTGTCTCTAACTCCTAATGCATATTAACTCTATTCCCCTCTTGGTAGACTGGACCGCTTTGTAAGACTTATTTTTCTCTCTTGCATAATTTAGGCTTATCTATGACTTCCGCTTTGTCACACACAGTACTAGCTACTGTCCTGATATCTCAGGGTCTCTCAGTTCAAGTGTATTCTTAACTTAAGTCTCTATGTCTCTTACCTCAAATTCTTTCAAAACAGAAGCTACTTAGCTTGGCCCCGACTGTCGCCCAATGTCACATGTCCATCCCTGGATCAATGAGCTGGTGAAGAGCATTGGTTCATGATACCAATATGACTTCCCAGGTCCCACCCTTTCAGCAAGGAAGGAGTTCGGTAGAAGGCAGCATTGTTTCCTGATGACTAACCATGGGTTAAACTGTCATCCCTAAATGAATCTAATACAACAGTGTCTATAAAAATCAGTGAATGTTATAATAACTACACTATATATCTTCAGTTTTAGAACTACAAGTCAACGTGTTGGCTGTTCCCCAGTGGGTTCCTGAGGGGCCCTTGGATGCTGCAAATATGGGTCTCTGGAGCCTGGGGGGGGGGTAAGGGCTACTTTCAGGATGGTTCAGTCTTCCTTAGAACCTTCTACTTGTACTTGTGTTTCTTTTCCAAGAGACACATGGATGGAGTGAGCAGACCTGACTACGTGGATATTTCTGGTCTGCTCTCCCAGTAGCCAATCAGCCAAAGTGATGCTGGGGTTGACAAGATGAAGGACCAGGGAAAGGGAAGAGAGTGGAGATGCAGGGTGAGGACCCAAAGAGCCAGGGGCATACTCATTGGGTCATAAAAAGGACACTGGAAGAGGACTGAGTGTCATTTAAAGCAGATTCAGGCTGATGCCTCTAACTGATGCTTGGGCACTGTTTTTGCATTCCTCTCAGATCACCCCCTGCTGCATAAGCCACGCCATAGTATCTCCCGTCCTAAGACATTCTTCCACTGACCCTTTTCATCCCTCTCCAGCTTCTACCCCAGTTTCCTTTCGAACTGGTGATAGTTCCCCAATTCACACTCCCTCTGCCCACATTGCCTATAGAATACAAGGGTCACTTCTTTGCCACAGAGACGGAGGAGGCCCAGAGGGTGGTGCTCCAAAGGAACGTCTGAGATCCTCAGATTTACAAACTGCTGCTTCCGCTCTTACCGTCCTCTGGCTTCAGCACTGAAAGCCTAACTTAGAGGCAAGGGTGGTAGGGAGCCTGTGGTGACCTGCTTCCCCTTCTCCTCTCTTCTTCCATCTTTAGGAGACCTCATCCACCTCTCAAGGCCTCATTTGAATGTCTCCTCTATTACGAAGCTTCCCTGACTTCACAGCCAAAACCAACTTCTCACTCCTCTGGACTCCACTCTCCCCTTGTTTCTAGCAGGCAGGCAGCAATCTTCATACCCTACCTATGTCTCCCTGACAAATGTGGCTGTCCCTGGTGGCCAGAACCATACTGCCTCCATCTTTATGGGGCTTGACACACATAAGCCTCTGAGGATTACTTGAAGGAAGACCTGGGTTCTTTCTCCTTACTTACTCCTTGCTGGTTATTAAGCTGGGTTCACTCTCCCTAAAGTTGAGGATCGCTCATGTCTAAAACAGGGGGCAGAAAATTTCTTCAGCCTGCTTATTTATTTATTATTATTATTTTTTAATATTTTATTTATTTATGCCTCACAAGTAGGCAGAGGGGGAGGAGGAAGCAGGCCCCCTGCTGAGCAGAGAGCCCGACATGGGGCTCGATCCCAGGACCCTGAGATCATGACCTGAGCCAAAGGCAGAGGCTTAACCCACTGAGCCACCCAGGCACCCCTTGCCTGCTTATTTAAATCCGATGAGACTGACGACGGTGAAAGCTTTGCAAATCCTAAAGTACCTCAGGAGCGTGTGCAGATGATTCTCAACGCCTACCACAGTGCTCTCGGGGACCCCTGCTGACCTGGCCCAAGGCATGCCATCATGACATCCATGCATGTTTCTGCTTCAAAGGTCTAATCATACATTGGAGTCGGCTTTAACTCAGCATACTATTGCCAGATGCCCCTGCCAGACACTGTGTGTGTTCTCCCTCCGTCCAGGGTACTGTCTTCACAAGGACATCTCTAGGGTCACATGAGATGCCTAAAAGTTGCAAAAGGAAGGACAGAATTAGAGCCATTTTCTCAGGCTTCCTGTAAGGTTTGTTTTAGTGCCCACCCACAGGGCACTGGTGTGTGAAGCAATTTCCTTTCCCAAGGCATTCATTCATTCACTCACTCACTCCTTCAAGACCCTCCCTCATGTAAACAAGCAGGAATCACAGCGGAAGGAGTGGTCAGCACACTGACAAGGTTTTGCAAATGTTCTCAGGGGAGTGTGGAGGAGAAGCACCCATGTCAGATCTCCAGGGAGAAGCTTCCTGTGGAAGAGGACACCTGAGCTGGCTCTTGAAGGAAAGGATTAACCAGAGGCCCTTGAGAATGGGGAGAGCTCTCCTGGCAGCAGGAACGGCTCATGCAAAACCAGGAGGTGGACAAGAACTAGGGGTGCTCCGGGAGGAACAAGTTGTTCCGAGTGGCTGGAGTGTAGAGTGTAAGTGGTGTGTGGGCAGAGAGAGATAAAGCCAGACCAGGAAGGGAGTCAGAAGCCCTGGCTTAGGAACTGTGCAGGAAGATGCCTGAAATATCACTGGGAAAATGTACTGGAGGTTACTTAGCTTGCGGAAAAACTGGCTTCAGGCTCTCAGTCCAACATTCTTCCTCTCCTTGCCATTCATTAAGTATCCATAGCCCCTGCCTCTGGCCAAGACCAGCGCAGCCTTGAAGGGGTGGGGTGGGCGGGGCAGGGGATCCCTGAGTGTAAGGGGCCCAAGCCTGAGCTGAGCCTAGCGAGGCAAGATGCTCCTGTGCAGATGGGCTCCTCCATCCCCGCCAGGGCATCTGAGCTGCGCCCAGAGCCCCGCCAGGAGGCCGGCAGCCCACGTTGCTTCCCAAGCCATCGGGCCCTTTCCTTCCGTGGTTAATTTTCACTTTTCATAAAGATGTGTTCATTTAGGAGACCGGGAGGAATGCCTGATGGGGAACACATGCCTCCCCCACGGCGGCCGCTTTGATTCGTGCCCAGGCGAGGCTGCAAACATCTTGCCGGCCCGCCAGCTCTGTCTTTGTGAGGCCCTGGGCTGGGCTGGGCTGGCCTTGCCTCTGCGTGCTGGGAGCCCCCCTGCCACATGAAAGGCGTGCCGCGGTTCCCCTTCCCTGAGGGGCGACGCTGGAGAGCAGCCGCGGTGCCCCCTCCCCCGCGTGGCAGGCACACTGGGCTTCCAGCAAGGGGCCTGGGGCTCGCACAAAGGAAATGGCAAGATCGTGAGTCACCCAGGGGCTCTGCTGTCGCCTGGGCTGCAGGCCCACAACAGGACCTTTGTGCTGCACTCCAGGAGGATGAGCAGGACGGGCTGCAGGGAGGCACACATTTCAGGGCGCTGAGTAATGCTCTGGACAGAGGAGGAATCTCCGCAGGAAGCAGGACCGACTTCTGGGCGCCCTCCTCTCTCCAAAGCCATGCGGGGGTGGGGGGAGGCTCATCTGTCACACTGCTTGTCCCCTGTGAGGGTGCATCCTGTTTTGTAGAGGTCTGTCTCCTTCACGGTGGAGTGAGGGGCTTGAGACCTGGGTCCTATCAGTTCAGCTCCCCAGTCCTACCATAGCCCCTAACACAGTGTTCAAGTTTTGCCATGGATGGAAAGATGGATGGATATGGATGGATGGATGGTTGGTTGGAAGGAAGAAAGGAAGGATGAATAGATAGACAGGATAATCCACCCACACAAACACAGCATGTGAGGAGCTGGCCCAGGGCCATCATTTCGAAATGGGGAAATGGAAGCCCAGAGATGGGAATGGACTAGAGCCAGGTCCCACAGTGAGCATGCAGCCGTTCCAGAATGTGGGTGCCACGGTGCCAGACCTGCTTTGCTCCACTGCAGAGCTGCTGTTGTGTGTCTTGGAGAGCACCTGCAGGGGCATGAGGTCAGGCCGAGAACCCACAGTGTGGATAAGACAGCCACGGAGGGCAGGGTCAGGTTGTAGAGACTTACTGGGGAGCAAGGGAGAGAGACCAGAGGCAGGATTCCAGACCTTAAGGTGACCATAGTCTCTCAGCCTAGGAAGTTCATAGGGTTTATATAAGATGGGGGAAGAATCAGCATTTATTGAGCACCTACTACGTGCCAGGCATGGGTATCTAATCTTTGCACAACCCTGAGGGAGGCACGGCTACAGAAGAAGAAGGTGACTGGGGTCCAGGCTCTCTGGGACAGTCAGTTTCCAGCTCCGTCAGGGCCTCGGGAGTGGTGGTGACTTGGTAGGTCATTATGTGACAGGACGGCATTCTCAAGCTGGCAGGCCTGGAAACTTTGTACTTTCGGGCCCTCAGATGGGGTCAGCGTCTCAGGACTAACTCCATAAACTCTCACTCGGAGTGTGATATGTGACCAGGAGGCTGGGGTGCCGATGGTCTGAGCTTTTCTCCCTGGAGAAGGTGGGCACTGGGAGGCAGGCAGGTTGCCTGGGAACACAGAGGTTTAGAGCCCCAGCCAGGGAGCTTTGATCACTGAGGGCCCTTGTTTCCACAGGGTGGTGGCCTGCTGGGGGTGGTGGTGGTGACCTGCTGCGGGCCACACATCTGAATTCCTGAGGCTGGGCATGCCCAGGCCAGTGGGTATAGGTGTAGCCTTCCTTCCTCCGTGGCCTTTTCTTTCTTAACCCCACTGCCAGTCACACTCACCATACACCTTCCTTACAATAATCTTCTTTCAACTCAAACCAAAACAACAGACTGGCTGGAAACTTCAGACCAACAGAGAGACAGCACCTGTCTTTCTGCCTCCAGGGTCTCCAGTGACCCTGGGAATCACACCCTGGATGCCCTGATGAGATTCAGAGAGTCCAGAAGTCCTTGGCCTTCTCTTACCAGATCATGGCGTAGGGCAGATGCTGTCCACACATGGCCAGAATCATCCTCTACCCCTGACATCTTCCAAATCCTTTACAAAAGCTGGTTTTAATTTAAGGAGGAGGGATCCGGATTCCCACCCTCCCAGAACTTCCTGAATTAACAAGTTTAAAAAGATGAGGAGTTTAGAATAAGTTCAACCACTTGCCCAAAGTCACACAGCTAAAACTTGCCAGCGCCAAGATCCAACTGCACTATTAACCAGGCCCACAGTGCTAAGAAAGGCTACTGATTGCCGAAGGATTGCTAGGTGCCCAGGTGTACGTGCTCAGGGGGTACATTACATACATTTTTTCACACAATGTTCGCAGCGACACCAGGAGACTGTGCTCGTCTTCGTTTTACAGGTAAGGCTTGAAGGGCAGAGTGGTAAAGAAACTTGCCCCAGCCACAGGGGCACACAGCTGTTGAATTCAGAAGCCAGGTTTCAAACCAGTCTGTCTACCTCTCTACCCAAGCTCTTAGCCATCTCCACTCCATGGCAGAGCAAAGTCCAACCTCTGCCATAGCTCACCCCCTTGGTACCCCTCACACCTCCCCGCCCCCGGGGGTGCTGCTCTGGAGAGAAGCAGTCTGCCTTCTGAGTGGGGAGAGGGAGTATCAGCAGCCATATCATGGGCTTGCCGAAGTCCAGAGCCACACCCTCAGCCTTGTCCCTTTGGGGATTAGGTTTGTATCAGTTTCCCAGAGACGAACAGGTTCAGGCGGTCTGACTTTGGATGACTCAGCGTCCCAGGGTCTGAGCCAAACCCAGCTAATTGATTCACCTGTGAGATACCCCGTCCAGGAGGTTGTGGTTAAAAGCCTGGCTGCATGGGGGAGATGCAGCTGGGTCTGAAACTCCGGCCAGCCCTCCCGAGCCCGGAGACTCTGGACATGTTACTCACCGTCTTTGAATCCTAGTTTCGGCCTCAGAAAATGGGGGAACTAGCCTGCTTCTCCCTCTGCCTCTGCCTACCACTCTGTCTGCTTGTGCTCACTCTCGCTCCTCTCTCTCTCTGACAAATAAATAAATAAAATCTTTAAAAAAAAAAAAAAAAGAAAGAAAGAAAGAAAATGGGGGAACTAATGTCAACCTTGCGCCATGACAGTGGCCAGAGCAGAGAGTGTGTGTAAAATGCTTAGTACTGTAATTGACACTTAGTAGAAAGCTCACTGAGCGGCAACGCTTCTGATTTTCCCTATGATTGTTTGAAAACTGGGCTTGGCCATCTGATAACCTCCTCTCCCTCCTGACCTCCCCACCTTAGTGGGCAGGTCACATTGTAAAAAAACAAATCTCAGCCCAGAAAATTGTTAGGCGAGCCCAGGTAAGAGGGTGGGGGCTGAGCTCTGAGCCTGAGGTGCCCCCTACCCTTCCCTCCCACCCGCAGGGTATTTCCGTTTGAACACCCACCCAGGGCTGGTTGGAACTCAGCCCTCTCTACTCCCAGACAGAGCTGCTCTCTCAGTACTTCTATCTACGGATAAACAGCCTGATGTCACCCCACCTTCACAGCCCCGGGAGGGCCAACTCTTGTACCCCATCCAGGGCCCTGGCCAAATGTCTCTCTATTAGGGAGGCCTTCCCAGCTCCCCCAGGCAGAAGGAAATCAACCACAAGCAGATCCTGCCACAGGTGCATTCCAGGTACTAGGACAAAACAGTGGAGAAGCCTGAGGCTGCGCTTCCCTCTCTGGAGCTTGGAGTCTAGTGGGACAGTAATCAGAGCAAAGAAAGAAACAAATCATTACAGCTTCTGGTAATTAAGAAGAAGAAAATAACCAGTACAATTGATACAGACATGAACTCTGGGGGAGATGGGGTGGTCAGAAAAGGGCTTTCTGAGGAACTGGCATTTACCCTGAGACTGGAAGGATGAGATGGAGTGGGCTTTGCCAAGAGCTAGGAACAGAGGGTTCCCAGCATAAGGAACAGTTTTTCCCTCCCGAGGAGGAAAAGAATTTGATGTGTTTCTCATTGATCAGAAAATTAGGCTGCAGCAGATGGTAGGGGTGGGAGGAGGCATGGCAACCCGACAGAGGCAGAGAGGCCTTGCTCCTCTGTGCCCCCAGTGGGCCGTGTGATAGATGGCGAGAGTAAGGCTCGCTATTAATTGAGCAACTACTCGGTGCCAGGCAGTGTGCGGGCATTTTCCCTACGCTCCCTGGCTTAATCCTCACTCTTCCTGCCACCCCAGCCACGACACAACATCCCTCTCTGTGTTCTCGCTCCCCTCCTGCTGTATTATCAGTATCTCTCGGCAGCTTTGCTTCCCGGACCCCTCCCTCGGCCTCCCCCAACAGAAGACCGGAAGCTCCTCTGTCGGCCATCTTCGGGACGGAGTGTTGCCGTGTCGGTGGGGTTTCCAGCATAGCTTGGAGCACTTACGATTTGGGGGGGTTGGGGAGGGTCAGTAGCAGACACGGTTATGTTTCAGATGAAAGTCTGTATCTTGCCGTGATGATTTAAGAAAAGATGAGCTGCATCAGTAGCGTGCTTCGAGGTCTTCTTCAGGTCAGCTAGTTCCAGGATACTGTATGCAAGAGACTGAGTGTACCTGCCTGCCCCTGTTGGGAGTGGGCAGGGCTAGGCCACAGGGACCCGTGCTGCAGAGGGAGGAAATGAGTCTGTCCCATTGAACTCCCCATCACTGGGTGCCTACTACGTCTAGACCCTGTGGCAGACTTTCTATGCCCTGTGCCCCCAGTTAATACGTTGGGCTGACTGCGTGCAACACTACGATGGAAGGGCGAGCGGCACAGTGACAAGGAGGTGACTGACACAGCAGGAGCTGGAGCCCAGCGCATCTGGAATGTCAGGCCGACAGCATGTGAGTCACGGAAGAGGAGGGACCCTAAAATGGAGTTCACATTTTGAATTTTTTCGGAAGCAGGAAGTTGTAAATAGTTCTGTCTTGAAAGGGCCATTCTGGGAGAAAGTGAAGAAAACAACTGACAAAGGGCTTGGAATAATAAGCAAGAATTGGGTCAAGAGAAAGGCATTCGTGGGGCTTGGAGCAGCTCACTTCGTCCACAGTGTGAACAAGCAGGGCTGGGAGAGAGGGAGGCAGCAGAGCGAGGGGCCAAGGAGCAGGTGGCAGGTGGGCAGGGGCGATACTGGGACTCCGGAGAGGTCAGTCAGCTTGTTCCTGTCTCCAGAAACAAGAGACAGCTGAGATGTCGTGAACCATGGGAAAATCCCAGCCTTGAGTTAGAATCGGGTTTCAATCCAGTCTTTGTCATGGTTTAGCTGTATAACTTGGAGCAAGCCACTTTATACTCTGAGCCTATCTTATCAACTGGACAATGTGGGTGACAACCTACACGTCTTGGATATATCAAAAGACATGTGAAGGCCCTTCTTAAATCCAAGAACCCAGGGCCTTTTTCCAGATGGTCCTCTGGTCAGTTTACAGAACAGATGCTTCTACCTGCAAATTAGTGATGTGCTTTTCAGTCTAACTTGGGGACAATTTTGGAAAACAACAGCTAACTTTCTGAATGCCACCCTCACATAAAAGGGGGAATAGAGGTTACACCTCAGGAAGACTAAGAGAGAAGCTCCCCCTGGACCACTGTTTGCTCTTCCCCACAAGCATGTGAGGCTGCCAGAGCTCCACAGTAATGGTGAAGGCTGGTGTCCCTGCCTGGCCTCCCACAACAAGTGGGTCCACACCAGGAGCTGCTAGTTTATTTTGGGACGTGATGCCAAGAAACAGGAGTGAGAAGCTGGGGAGAATAACCAGCGAAGTAGGAGAGCCCAGTAAGGGTCAGTTTCTGACTTGGCAGGCCTAGTGGAAAACCTGCGCTCCAAACGGAGACCCCGAATGAGCCCCGAAGTGCATCCTTGTCCACCACTGGCTCTCACTGATCCTGAGTTATTAGGTCCCTCCTACTTCCAGGTTTCCACAGTGTCAACATGGCAGAAGAGTTTTCCTCAGGCACTGCACATGGCAGAGGCAGAGCAGCCCTGGGTGGAAAGCGAGAGAAATGAGGTGCTGGCAGTGTTGTAGCTGGAGGCCAGGACCTGGCCAGAATGGAAAGACTGCTGGAAGGTGTGCCATTCATTCAGTTAGAGAGGTCAGCTCTTAGCAAGCAATGGTGGACCTGCCTGTCAAACCTGGACTCCCAACACACAGATGGGGAATGGGTCTAATTTTATGTCTAATATTTTTAGAAGATTCCAGAAAGATAATTTCCTTAGAAAGGAGTACAGAATGGAAGGAAGGAAAGAAGGGAGGGAGGGAATGGGGGAAGGGAGGAAAATTGCCAGAATTTCAGGCAGACACACATTCGCCATCTTCTTCCTTTTTATTTATTCTTTATTTATTTATTTATTTTTTAAATTTTTATTTATTTATTTGACAGACAGAGATCACAAGTAGGCAGAGAGGCAGGCAGGGAGGTGGGGGAGCAGGCTCCCCACTGAGCAGAGAGCCCAATGCGGGGCTCGATCCCAGGACCCTGAGATCATGACCTGAGCGAAGGCAGAGGCTTAACCCACTGAGCCACCCAAGCGCCCCTTCTTCCTTTTTAGAAAACAAAACATGGTTTTCTTTTTGTGTATCTGCAAAGCTAATTCACGCCTGTAATAAAATATCCAAGCACTTAAGACAAAAATTACAATAAGTTTTTCTCCTATCCCATGTCTCAGGCTCTCTCTCCAGAGGCAGTCACTGTTAAGCGTTGCTTGTGTATTCGTCCAGAAATATTTTATGCAAAAGTGTACATATCTTGATTTCCATTTAAAATCACAATTTAAAACCTGCACACCGTGGACCTTACTGTTCTCATCCCCACTCCTCTCCCCTTCAAGGGTTGCTTCACAGGAACATATGTAAATCTAGCTCATTTAAAAATATTCTTTTGTAGTTCTCCATTAAAAAGACTTTCACAATTTATTGAACTAGTCTTCTTTTGATGGACAGATAGCGGGTTTGGGGTTTGGTTTTGTTTTCCATTTGTTTTTCTCATTGGTTATGATGACCGGCTGAGTATTCCGTGTCCTTCCCTGTCCACATGGGTAAGAATATTTGAAGTATACGTTTCTGCCAGTGAAACAGACAAACAAAATGCACAGTTAAACTTTTAGTAGAGATTGCCAAGTTGCTCTTGAAGGATTCTTGCAGATTTATACTTCTGTCCCAGAGAGGAAACAGAATGCTGGCATCTCCACATTCTCAGTGCTGTGTGATGTTTATAAATCTAGTAGGTAAAAAATGAATCTCCTTGTTATTTTGATTTACATCTGTTTAATTATGAGTGATAGTCAACGTCTTGTTGTGAACTTGTAAGCCAGTTTTTTCTCTCTCTCTCAAACCCTGTTGAAGAGCCAAGATGACGGATGTCCACACGTTCTGTGCATAGGTTTATGCCTGCATGGATCACAGTCACCCAAACCCAGCACCCATTCTGCAGCGCAGCCGGTGCCAGATGTCGGGGGTGATGACGGCAGGGCTAGGGCAGGGGACAAAGATGGCAGAACCTCTGCCCGCAGCCCTTACAGTCACGGGAGTGAGACTCCAAAAGAACCTGGCAATTGACATATGTGCTTCATGTCACAGGGGAACTAGAAAGTGCCACACAGCAGGAGCGAGTCATCTGGCCTCCCTGCCTTATCTTTCCCAAGTCCAGACGGGGGATTTTAGATGTTAGGAAGGCAAAAGGGATGGGGTCCAGCATTCTCTGCAGGAGGCAGTAGGACTGCAAGTGGGAAGCCCTGAGGGGACAGAGGTGAAAATGAGGGGCAGCTGCTGGGGGTGAAGAAGGGACTGAAACACCAGCCCAGCCTGCCTTCTGGGGACTGAGTTGAATCCAGACTTCCAATGCTACCATCGGGGCAGTCCCTGGCCAGTATGGGCCAGCTGGCCACCCCTGGGGGCTGAGGCCAGTTTCCGGCACTGCTTATGAACTGCATTAAACCTGTTGCTTTTTATCTTTAGGGCAGTAGTGAACAGTTAGGGTTTTCCACAGGGCAGTGATATGTTCGGAGGTCCTTTTCTCAAGGTTCAGTGTTGTAGAGTCTGGATGTAACTTGAAGGGGGCAGGGTTGGGACCATGTGGCAAGGCTGAAGGGGTCACACAAGCTGAGGGACAGCTAGCAGTACCCGCCCGGAAGAGATGGTGGTGCCTCAAAGTGAGACTGATGATGGAGGCAGAGCCTAGGGACAGACTCAAGAACCACTTAGGAAGTAACAGCAGCAGGATGTAGCAGCTGACATGCTAAGGGCCTGGGGCCGGTGGCGCTGCTCTCTTCTGAGCCTGGAGAGTTGAGGGGGGAAACTGTAGGAGCTGCAGTCTGGGGTGGCATGGGGAGGATGCTAGGGGCCAGAGGCAGCCACACAGTCACCTGCAGGAGGTCCTCAGAAATCTGGATCTGTGGTTCAGATAAAATGTGGGGCAAATTAACCTTTAAAATGCCAACTGAAGTCACTGGAGTGGATAAGAACGCCGAAGGATGTAGATTTCTGAGTCATTGCACTTGGACACCAGCGCCAAGTGCTGGGGTGCCCCTGGCCTAGACACCTGGCCTGACACTTGCATGAGGCCACCCTGCTATGCAGAAACCACTGCCTCATTCCGCTTAGGGTTTAAGCCTCTGTGCCAGGCCGGCCTCCCTCAAGGGACTCCCTTGTCATCCAGCATAGGCCTGACATCTCACACAGGGCCTCCCTTCTACAAGGAGACCTTCCTCAGACCATTTGGGCTCTGACACACATGGGGCCACCGTCCCGCGTGGACACCTTTCTCACTCCCCATGGGTCCCCAACCTCACGCTGGGCCACCACACCCTGTGTGGACTTCCTCCTGCTCAGGGCCACCAGGGCCCCTCCCTCCCCACTCAGGTGCAGAGGCTTATCTTGTTCCACCTCCCCAGATGGCTTCTGGACAGAATTTTCTAAAAAAGGAAGGGGAAAGGAGAGCTAGTTTTCTCGGACAGTGACTGGATCCCATCCTTTTTCTTCTCTGTTCACGCCTCTTCCATTCTCTGGGAACTCCAGTCTCCCCTGGGGATTGCTGAGTCCTGCAGTCCAGCAAGGTCCTTGCCAGGACCCACCAGGGCTCCCCGCCTCCTGTCTCATTTCTGTGCCACTCTGGATGGCTTGGAGCTCTTCCAGTGCTGAAGCCTTGTGGTTCTGTTGGAAAATGTGAGTGAACACCTCTGCTCACTGCTCTGCCTCCTCACACTGGGCCTGAGAAATCTCTAAGCACTGCTGCTTGGGCTCAGCATCTAAGTTTGGAGTCAAGCATTTTCACGGGGTGTTTCTCGAGCAGCCCTACTTGCCCTGTCCTCCCCAATCCAAGTTGGTGACAAATACCATGATGCATGTGGGGTTCCCTCCCCTCTTCCAGCTTGGACTTTGTACCACCAGATCAAGCTTGCAGTGGCCTGATTCCTATCCTCTTAAAATAAGTAAACTCCCAGGGGGCTTCAGAGGCCCTGGCAAGAACAGACTTCTGGTTGTCCATTGCCACACATTCTAGACACTTCTAAACTGCAGCCATGGGCACAGCTTGGGCTCACACTGAACCCATTTTAATATCTGAGCATTCTGTTCATGGACTAGCCCTCTGCCCTCTATATGCTCCATGTTCAGGGGGGCCTTGTTTTGTTACCCGGCTATCCAAGGAGACCCCTGAAATAGTGAGGGGGGTGAGGAGTGGGAAAGGCTCACGACAGAGGCAGACAAGGGGCCCATCTGTTAGAATACAAGTCCCTTATGCGACCTGAAGGACAGCCTGGAGTGCTTTTCCCTCCCACTTACCTTAGCCTTTAGCTAGCCTGGAGGAAATCAGAATCTGCTTTCTCATTTTATGAGTGAAGGAAGAATTTGATAAGAGAACACTGAAGCGACCCACAACCAGGGAGAGAGGTTTCTCAGACCATGGCTATGAGGCCAGGGAAGGCGGGGAAAGCCCATTAGGGAAATGTACAGAAGCGACCAGACCAGTCTTGGAGAAGCCATCATTGGCTTGGATAACCTAACCCCGCTTTTCTTTTGACCATCCCTTTCCAGTTCCTGGGTTCTAACACAGAGAGGGTTGTCCGTACGAGAGACGTGAGAGCGAGAGAAGGAGCTCACCCAGCTGATGGGAGAGCGGAAGGAAAGAGCCCCCTGCTGCGGAAGCCAGGCGAGGCCCTTGCTCACACTGCTGGTAATGGAGAGATGGAGAGTGTGACCCAGTTTAGCCGAGCACGTCCTCCTCCACCCCCTTAAAGGACCCTCAGGCCCTGCTAGGAGTCCCGGGCAGGACTCACCTTGCTCAGGGACAATCCTACTCTCCATTAAACCAGTGCCCGTCTGTCCCCAGGGAGCACTCGCCACACTAGGTGCTAAAGTCCTGGTTCAAGGAACATAGGACAGTAGGGAAGAAGAAGCGGCGGGGAGGGTGAGGCGCACTGACACGTTAAACTGTCCTGCCTTTCACCACGTCATTTCCCGCAACCCTAGTGTGCTAGCTGAGAGGGCCCTCTGCAGTGACGGACTAGATCTCTGTCTGTGCTGGGCAGCGGGAGGGCCATTTAGCCATCTGTGACTAGTATGCACTTGCATTGTGGCTACCACGCTGGTGAACTGCATTTTCATTTTTCTTGAATTCTAATGAATGTATATTTACATTTACATAGCCCCATGGGGCTAATGACTACGACATTGGGTGGGAACCCCGGACCTTGCCCTGCTCTGTGGGACGCCAGCATCTCACTGATGCATCAGTAAGAGCCTGATTTCTGCGGGGGGCCGCAAAAGGGTGTTTTGTGGAAAAGCAAAAGCAGAGTGCACCTTTCTCCCAGGATCATGCTCTGTAGCGGGGTGGAGGGGGGGGGGGTCCCCAGAGAGTGCTGTTTCTTGTTTCTGCTTTTTTGAGAAACTGGCTCTTTGTGTTTAATTCCTGTTCCTGACTTTCCACTGGGTCCAATAGGGTCTGGGATTGGGATGCTGCTTCCAGAGACCAGAGACTAAAGCTTCATTACTGGGGAGACTGCCCAGCCCCATCCCCTTTGCTCCGCAGGCTTCCCCTCCGAGGCATCTCCCCCACCCATCCCAGTGGCTCCCTGCTACTATCCTGGTATTAAACAGCTTCTTCCCTTTAGAAGCTCCAACTGCTGAGAAGACACGGAGATGGTCTGCTTGGTGAAAGTAGAGAGAAAACTTCCAAGAGACAAAGGCAGTAGTGTAGGAAAGCCATTTTCTCTGGAGCTTCGGTCCTCCAAGTGTAGTCCGCAACACAGCCCTATCAGCCTTAGCTGGGAACTTGGAAATACAGCTCCTCGCTGCTCAAACTGTTGAGACAGAAATTCCAGGGGTGGACCTGGCAATCTGTGTTCTTACAAGCCCTGGGCACCTCGGAGCCCTCTCAAGTGTGAGAAGCGCCAGTGCCGGGTGGTAGGTGGGGGACAGGAAATAGGGCTGACTTCTGGAGAGGGAGAGCTGGGAGGAGGTTGCCCTGCCTGCAGAGAGGTTGGCTGGGGCCGGGGGTCCTGCCCAGGCCCAGGGCCCACACTGCATCTTGCAAACCAACGTTCAAGGCCAGCAGTCCTCCTGATGTATGTTAATCATCTGGGAATCATCATTTGACTGATGTTAGATTGTTTAGACTACATGGCAAAGAATTCCTTAGAGTTAAATAAATCCGCTCTCTGTTTTTAAATGTGTTCTTGGTTGGTCTCGATTTTGTGTTCTGCATTTAACTAAGGATTATCTTTAGACTAATTTTGGAAAGTTTACAAAATCTATCTGCCAAACTCATCCAGACTCTTATCCTTCGAGGCCTTCCAAGAAAGTGTATAGCTTTTAACGCAAAGCTTCTACTCAAAAATGTACGGCGAGGTTACCACTTATTTAAAAACTCTCTTCTCTTCAACTCATTTTATTACTCTACCAACTTTATTTCCTCCTGTGGTTCATCTACGTACCATCTTCTTCCCAAACCCCACATATTTTTTGGCTTTGAACAAGGACACCAGATAACTGACTTGTTAAAATTGTACGAAGTTAAGGGTGATTTCCTAAGCAAGAGACTTTCTCCCCTAACGCGTGCTTTCATGCATGGACATTCCTCTGAAATGTCATGGTTTCGTGGAAAAAAGCAGAGGTTTATGGGTGGACAAATTAAGGTTCAGTTCTAGCTGTACCTCTTACTAGCTGGTCATTAAACCCTCGGTCTCTCTTTCCTGGGCTATAACACGGGGCTAAGGATGTCTTGTGGGGTTTCAGTGAAATAAGCACGTGTGAAGGAGCTGGCACTTAATAAACACTTCCTGTTTGTTCCTACCTCCTCTCCTTCAGTGGAATGCGAAGCTCTCGGGCTCTGAACCAGACCGACCTGAATCCAGCACAGCTGTGTATTGGCGGCGTGACCCTGGGTCAGTTACTGAACTCATTATCCTTAGGTTGGGCGGTGGTAAAAAATAAGTCCTCCCTCCTAGAGCTGTGAGAGTTTAAAATCTTGATACACGTGCTGGGCTTGAGTGGCGCAGTCGGTTTAGCAGCCAGCTCTTGGTTTCAAGTCAGGGTCATGATCCCAGGGTCATGATCTCAGGGTCATGATCTCAGGGTCATGATCTCAGGGTCAGGAGATCGAGCCCCAAACTGGGCTCCAGGCTCAGCATGGAGTCTGAGATTCTCTCCCTCTCCCTCTGCCCCTCCTGCTTGTATGTGCGCTCTCTCTCTTTCTCTCTCTCTCTAAAAATAAATAAATCGTTTTTAAAAAAATCTTGATACATACAAAGTTCATGGAAGAGGGCCTGGGATACCATAAACCCTCAACATAGGGTAGCTAGTGTCAGTGATGTTGTTGTACCACACAGTTCTCCACTTCGTGAACGAGTGAGATCACCGGAGGCAGGGGATCTGCAGAGAAGCCAGCCTTTCACAGTGCCATCAGCTTCTAAGCACCATGTAACTCTTTCCATGAAATAAAGACTCATGTTCCCTTCAGAACATTCTTACTGTTGCTTTTTTTTTTTTTTCATTTTGCCCTGATGGGCTTTGATGATTCAGTGGATTTATATCATGTGTGACAGCCATTTTGTTACCAATTCTGTGAGATGATTTGGGGAAAATATTTTTTTAGGGAGAGGGATTGACAGATTGGCCAACTGTTTGATTCTCCCACTTTGTTCCCTAAAAGATTTAGGACAACCGAAGCTGAAGACTCTAATTTTACTTCAATACAGTATTTTCTTTTTAGATTATTCTCTGTAATTCCTCAAAAAATTGAGTCAAGCACTGAACTAAATAAACCCAACTTTAGTTGAGCAGTTCTGTAGGTAGGGATACCATTTAGAAGGAAACCTTCCTTTTACATTGGAGCATGGGCTATTTTGACAGAAAATTGTAAGGGGTTTAACTAGATCCTGCTTGGAGAATCTTCTATTACTTCTCTTATGCTCGGTTGAAATCCAAGAAGTTCTCTGCTGAGGCGAATATTGTCTAATAATGAGACTGTGCTCCTAGGAATGGGAAGAATTCCAACCCCTCACATCAGAATTCTAGGACCTCTTGTCTCCTGGTCTATTGCTTAATTCCAACCTTGTTTTTTCTCCCTCTACCAAAACGAGTCCCCTAACTATGGTTTGCTCATCTCTTACTTTTTGTGGGGGCACAGATGGTCACAATTCCAGATTCATCCACTCCTGAAAGACCTTTCCATGCACAAACCCACCTGCCCAAAATCCATCTGCTCTGTCAGGTATCAGCTCAACACTGCCTAAAAGTCTTTGAGTGACTCATCCGTAATACCCATAAAATATCCTACGGATATTTTCCTAAACAGAATTCTCTATTGGTGGTTCTCAACTCTGCCTGCACATTAGAGTAACCTGAGGGGCTCTTAATAAATGTAGATAATAGATTCTACCACCCCATCAATTAAATCAGATTCTCCAAGGGTAGCGTGGAAGCATCAGTATTTTTCAGAGCTTCCAAAGTTCAGCCAGGGCTGAGACTCATTGCTTCAAATGGATGAAGCCTAAGTAAGCCCTTGTGACTCAGAACTGGAAGTAGAACACATTTCTTATGACTCCTTACCCTGAGGTGTAATTGACATATGATAAACTGCATTTATTTATTTATTTGTTTGTTTATAAAAGATTTTATTTATTTATTTGCCAGAGACGCAGAGAGAGGGAATACAAGCAGGGGGAGTGGGAGAGGGAGAAGCAGGCATCCTGCTGAGAGGAGACCCTAATGTGGGGCTCAATCCCAGGACCCTGGGATCATGACCTGAGCTGAAGGCAGATGCTTAACGACTAAGCCACCCAGGCACCCGACTGCATATATTTAAAGCACACAGCTTGATGAGCTGGGTGGGACATATATATACGTGCATGAAACCATCAGAATAAAGATTATGAACATATCCATTACTTTCACAAGTATCCATGTGTTTCTTTGTAATCACTGCTTCCTTCACCCCACCCCATACTCTTGGGGGGAATCACTGACCGGCTTTCTGTCATCATAGGTTAGTTTGCATGTCCTAGAATTTTATTTTATTATTTGGTTTTATTTTATTTTATGTTATTTTATTCTTTTTTGTCTGTTTTTAAGATTTTACTTTTAAGTAATCTCCATACCCAACATCGGGCTTGAACTCGCAACCCAGAGATCAAAGTCATGTGCTCTATGGACTGAGCCAGCCAGGTACCCCAAGAATTTTATATAAATAGAGTCATGTGATATGTACTTTTTTTCTGGCTTCTTTACTCAGCATAATTATTTGAAATTCAGCCACATTATTAATGGATATCAATAGTTCATCTAAAAATTTCTATATATTATTCCATTGTATACCTATACTACAATTTTTTACCTGATCATCCTGTTGAGTTGTTTCCGGTTCTGGGCTGTTACAAACAAAGCTGCTATGAACATTCTTGTGCAAGCGTACGTCTGAATGTATACTTTCAGTTCTCTTTGCTGGGAATGAGAACAACTGAGATCACAAGAGAGGTTTTTAATTTTTAAAAATAAACTTCCAAACTATTTATTTATTTATTTTTAATAAACTACCTTTTCCAAAATAGTTGCACCATCTTGCATTCCCACCGGAAGTATTTGAGGTTCTAATTAATTGTTCCACATCCTTGCCAATACTTGGTTTGGCCAATCTTTTTAATTTTAGCCACACTAGTGGGAGACTCAAGGAATTTCACTATGATTTTATTTTGCATTTCTCTAGTAACTAGTGATGTTGAGCATTTTTTCCATGTTCTTACCTGCCATCCATTTATCTTCTTTGGTCAAATGTCTATTCACGTCTTTCATCCATTTTTTCATTGTCTTTTATATCACTGAGTTTGTAAGAGTTCTTTATATATTCTGGATATAAGTCCTTTATCAGATACACATTCCATAAAAACACCTTCCGATCTGCAGCTTGCATTTGTGATTTTGTAAAATGGCTTTTTTGAACAGCAAAAGATGATTTTGATGACATGCCAGTTTAATTTTTATTGTTCGTGTTTTTTTGTCAGATTTAAGAAATCTTTGCCAAACCTAAGATCACTAAGATTTTCTTTTGTGTTTTCTTCTAAAAGTTCTGTAGCTTTACCTGCTGCTAGGTCTATGATTTAGCAGAGGCGAAAAAGCTGAGACTTGCGTGTCTGTGACTTGGCCAAGGTGACGTGGTGAATCAGATTCCAGAATGGCCCCATTGTCACATGACTCCTTGTCCTGAGCACTTAATTTTTATTTACTTTTGAACTTAACTATAGAATTGAGTTTATCATATTCTTAATCACCAACAGTCCAAGACATGACTTCTCTTTTTGGTTAGGTTTTTATTATTTTTATAGCATTCATTATTTCTTGTTATCTCTGAACCCAAGCCCTTCATTTTATAATTTGCTCCATAATATTGGAGCTTAGCCTCTAAATTCATTTTCAAGACTTTTTGGTCAATTGGCTTCCTGGCAGTTTCTGACAAAGGGACATACTGTTTGGAGATAAGAAGGCAAGAGGAACAAAAGAGCTCCCTTCCAGTTTTCCAGCTCTAGTCAGCACCCCATTCCTTCCCCACTACCCCCAGCAGCGGAGAACCACAGCTCCATCTCCAGCTGCACTCAGCACCCCAGCAACAACCATCAACATGGGCTGTTTCCCTACCCCAGAGCTCTGAGCACTATGCCTGCACAACAGCCATGGGGTTCCTTCCCTTGAACTTCTAGGTCTGGTAACACTGTCTCCTCCCTTTTGTTCTACCAACCTTAGTTAGACGTATAGGTTTTCTCTGCAGTTACAGTATCCCATGGCTGCCTTTTTCATTTCTTCCCCTTCCAATTCCTCTTGTAATCAAGCTCCTGTATTAAATCCTCTCTGTTGAAAATGCCTAGAGTGGTTTCTGTTTTCATGATTGGGCACTGATTGATACATTATCTCCACTCTGTGCTGCTACATAGCCATCTCTCTAGTGGGGTTGTTATAGATCTTGGGACATGAATGAATCCTTGTAAAATACAGGGTGTTGTTGTTGTTGTTGTGATTTTAATTTAGATGAATGCCATTATGCTATATATCTCATTCTATTTCTTTTCCTCCACCCAAACCCATTTTGCTAAGATCTACTCATGTTGGTGTTTGGCTTCCAGTTCACTGTTTCTAATGATTGCATAATATTCCTGCACTCACCTCATTTCATGGATCCATCCCCTGGAGAAGGTTTCAGCCCCAACTTCCTGCTGCTTCATACAGCTTGGACCAATGTGAGCGTGGCTTTTTTTTTTTTAATTTAATTAATTAACATATAATGTATGATTAGTTTCAGAGTTAGAGTTCAGTGATTCATCAGTTGCATATAACACCCAGTGCTCTTATATCGCATGCCTTCCTTAATGCCCATAACCCAGTTACCCCATCCCCACACCCTCGCCCCTCCAGCGATCCTCAGCATTTCTATGGCATTTAGCCCTGGAGTGAGGGCTAGCCAGACATCACATGCTTTCTTCAGTTAAGTACACACTGTACGTGGAAGCCTCTGTAATGGCTATACATGGGATGCTGGTGAGGGTCTGTTTCCTTCCATCTTCACCAGTATTTATGACCTGATGCTTTCATTTTAGCAAATTTCATGTGCATAAATAAAATTCTGCAATTTTACTTTACATGTCTTGATCAGTGAGATTGGGGTCTCTGTATACTTGCTCGTCTTTAATTTACCGCTATGTGACTTGCTTACGCATAACGTTTGACTATTTCCCCATTGGTTTCTCTATGTTTTCCTGTCAGTCTTCGGGAGCTCCTTGCCTAGTCTATTTACTTGCGTTAGCTTGAGGCATTGCAAAGACATTCTCTTCATCTGCAGTCCCTCTTTAATCTTTATCTCATGTATCCTTTGTTGAACACAAAACATGAATATTGTTGTAGTCAATCCATCAATATTTGGCCCTAAGGTTTGTGCTCTTGCATTCTTTTTCAAGAGTCCTTCTCCACCCCAAGGTCACAAGTATATTCTCTTATCTTTTCCTTTATAGCTTCTCCTATAGTTTCATATTTTCCCTTTCTCATGTTTAGTCCACCTGAAATTCAACTTTTACATAGTATAAGGCAGGACACTAACTTTATTATTTTTTTTTTAAAGGGGCCCATTTTCCCAACCCCATCTGATCTCTTTCCATTTTATCTGTAGAAAAAATGGCCTTCCTCTTTGTGATAAAACAAATCTCTAAGATAATCAAGCCAAAATCATGACTTTTCTCAATGTTTTAAGTGAGGTCTGACTAAACTAGAACCATTAAAAATAAGAGAGGTAGATGGTCATGTGGTCCCAGACCCCTCACCAGCTAGTTCCTTCCTTCCCATACAATTCTCCTCACCTCTCACTGCCCCCACTGAGGTTCCTGACTCTTACAAAACATACCTCTGGCTTTCTCCTTGGGTTCCTCCCTCCTGAAGACCCGCCTTCACATGGGCATGTGGAATGCCCATGCCAGACCACTTCCTTCTTCCCTGTACCACACTAGTCCCTCTGAAGACTATTCATAGGAATCTCCCCAGACCCAACCCTTTCAATGCTTCATTAACACTGAAGTCAGCACTTGGCCCTAAACATCCTGGGCTCCTTGAACTCAAGGTGTCTGCTTGTGTGTGTGTATGTGTGTTCGGGGGGTGGGGGTGGCGTCATAAACATTTGCTTTTCATACTTTACAAAACTCTTTCACATGTTCGCTCATCAGTCCTATACAGCATGCCAAGCAGGAAATGTTTCTCCCCTTTACAGAGGAGGAAACTGAGGCTCAAAGAGTTTAAATCTTTTAATATTTAAGGATTTGCTTAAGCCATGCTTCAGGAATAAGGAATGGCTGAGACCAGCTCTTCTGGTTCTCAGTCCAGGAATCACTTAAGCTACCTTACCCTTTCTTAGCATGGGTGCAGAGTCTGTCTCTACAATTAGATGGGTCAGAATTTGAACTTCCAGAAATTCTTTGTCTCAACTGGTCCAAATGAATTGCAGGCATAGAAGCTACTGCACTTAGAGCCTGGTCTCATACTTCTGCCCTTTTGGTTAGGGCACTTATATTCTGCTTAGCCACAGAGCATGGGCCCTCTTGTAATACATCTTCATCCTTGTCATAGCACTGATCACAATTATAATCAAATAGCTCCTGTGCCACTAATCTAACATCTGCCTCCCCACAGTTTCCATGTCTTGTTCATAACTGTATTCTCAATGCCAAGTTAAGTATTCAAACAAATATCTGTTGAATATATGAATGAATGAATGAATGTTTCCTGCGCCTTCTCAGCCATTGCCTGGATTTCTGTGCTAAATGAACCAAGCACCCATATTAGCAATGCTGACACCCATCTGACTTCAAGCTCTTTTACCACCCAAGAGCCTCACTACAGTTTATCCCTTCCAGGAGGGCACCTGCATTTGCCATATACTTTCAGGCTCAGACAGAAGTCTAACCAATGATCAGTCCTACAACCAGGACATTTCCTCCTGCCCAGGTTCTGTCTGATCTCTGTCTGCTGTCCCTTGCTGGTCCCGCCTCTCCCAGCTCTGCATTCCAGCACACCCTGTGTCCAAGGCCTCTCAAATCAGAATCCTCTGTGGTTCCTTCTAGAACCCAGCTTCATGTTCTGCACAAAACAGACTCTCAATAGATGACAACAAATAATGAGCTCTTTATTCATCTTGGCAGTCAGATTTCTAATCTGTCTCATAGATATGAATGGAAAACACAGCTGATTGGTAAGTAGGAAAAAATGCTTCCCACTTCCAGTAATGGGCCTACCCCCACCGATGTTCAGAAATGTCAGCCATCAGAGAACAACACATCAGTGGTCAGCAGTATCTCTTGAACGATTACTCCAAAAAGAAATGTGGCTCCAAGCATTCCATAGGATGTGAGCCTGGTCAAGAGAACTGCTAGAACATTCTCCTAGAGCACCCAGGTCCTGCCTAGGTGAGCTTATTATTAAACAAGGCTACCAAATACTGAGACACTGAGACATGTACAGAAAGACACATGCACCTCACATTTACATACGCACACACATGTGTACACACACAGAATTAGTTTAGAATGGCAAGGTGGCTTGTGGCATGGGTTTTGGAGTCAGACAGAACAGAGTTCAAATTCTGCCCCTAACATTTTCTAAGTAGTTTATGTAAGGCAAATTACTTTTCTGGCTCTGTTTTCTCGTGTACCAACTAGGATACTAATACCCGAGTTTGTTGCAAGGGTTACAAGAGATAGATAAAGCTCTAGGAATATACTGAAGGGCAAAGAAGTGGTAGCTGTTGGGAACATCAGAACTGGCTTTTTTACATTCAAAGCTGAGCTGTAGATGTTGGGATAAAGTGTAGTAAAGATGACCGGGAAGGATCTGGGGAAAGGCAAGCTCAGAGCCGGTTTTGGGAAAGGGGGAGAACCTGGTTTGGAAGAGAGATGTGAAGATGGTGAGTGTTGGAGGTGGGAGTGAAGGCCAAGGAGGACACAATGAGGAACCGGCTCAGAGGCAGCCCCTGGCTCTCACTGTGCTCACTGCTGAATAGTCCCAGGGGGCAGTCTTGCATTGCCTCCGGATCTTAAGCAATTACAAAAAAAAAAAAACACAAAAAACCATTTTCCATAAAAGTGGCCCTGGATATCCTGCCCAGCAGCCTGTGAGGCCCTGGGGGGTGCCAGGCTGACTCAGGCAGATAGCCTGCCTTTGAACACACCCTCCAACCCAGCCACCATCTCATCCTGCTCAGGACTCAACGGATCAAAGCTCTTGAGGGAGGTCTGTGAAAGGCAGATACCTCTAAGGTTCACAGGGAAAAGCAATGCTTATCTTGCCTCTTGTCTTTCAATTTTAATAAGCCAGAGGAAATCTTTCTGTGTCCCAAAGTCTTGCTTGCTTGGGGAAAAATAATACTTAAACTCTCACTCTTCCAAATGCGGTTCGTAGATCAGCAGCATCCGTGTCTCTGTGTCCCCTGGGAGCTGACTCCAGGGTCCTACTCCAGACATACTGACAAAGAATCTCAGGGGGCTGCGGGGGGCTGCGGGGGGGGGGGGCTTGCTGTTCCCAAGAGTGGGTGTTTTTAACAAGCTCTCCTTGTGATTCTTATGCGCACAGAATTTAAGAAGCACTAATTCAAGTACAGGTTAGACACATCAGCCTCCCTTGACTCACTTCTATCACCCATAGCTACTTTTCACCACATGATTAGTAGAAAGTCTATTTCTATTCAAGGACACAGGAAGTTCACTCTAAAACCCAGTTGCTTAAGCCTTTGTTCCAAAATATAAAAGATTTTAAAAAGAACACCACTGCGGATCAGGAAAGAATAGTCATAACATAAATTGAACTTTAGAAATGTAGATATTTGGACTGATCTACTGTCTCAGTATTCTCTAACTGAAAGCAAGAGAAATGAAATCTCACTACCTCAAACAACAAAAGGATGTTAGTAGAAGACACAGGACTGTAGAATCAAAATCCGAAGAATCAGTCTAGAATGGCCAGGACTGAGGCAGGCCCCAGGTAGCGGGAGCTCATGGGCAGTCTGGAGAGGGAGTGGCTGCAGGAGTTAAGGGACCTCAGTGGCTTTCTAGAGCTGCCATCTGTCCATCCAAGATGCAAATGGCTGAGAGAGTCTCTGATTGGCCCAGGCACAACCACACGCCCAGCCCTGGCAAGTGGGAGGCAGGTCTCCTGAGCTGATGACTCCAGGAGTGCAATGTAATGGGTGCTGGATGGTTCCTCCAAGCTCAAACAGGTCCAGCTCCCAGACACAAATGGACGAAGCAGTCTAGCAAAACAGTGGGTGTGCTCTGCCTCCCCAGCCCGGCTGGCTGTGACTGGACATCGGCAGGAACATCACAGATGTGCAAACCTTAAGAAAGATGAAAGAAAATATGAATGTTCTCTCAGGGAGTCTAGGGGAGTTCAAATGCTAGGAAAACAGAGAGGAGACGACAGCATGAGTACGTGTCACTGTGAAGGCCAAAGAGAATGAACTGAGGTAATGATTTCAAGAGGCCCAGCTCCTGGGAGCTGACAGAAGCAGATGAGGTGGGTGCTCCTAAGAGAGAGGGAGGGAGGCACAAGTTCCAAGAGGCATCTGAGGGTGGTATCAACAAAGAATGTTCACGTTCCTGATGGAGCCCCGCCAGGACTGTGGGCCTCTCCAACTCATATCCGTAGTCTGAGCACCCACTCAGTTTGAGAGGACATCACTCCTCTGAATAAGGCTGTGATGGTCCTGGAGTGGGTCCTGGGGACATGGAAGGCCCGTCGGCCACAGTTGAACTCCAGGTAAGTGCAGTGAGACAGCGATCTTATGTACCAGAATGTTCTAGAGACCACACCCTGCACTTCTAGTGTGTAAGGGCTTATGGACCTTGGTATTTTTAAAGAAAAATGTTGAATATGCCCACTTCTATCATAAGATAAAAGCTGACCACAGCTATTGAAACCCAATAAGGACACTAGAAAATATGTAAGAAGTGGGGAAACTGTTAGCGTTCAGTGAGTACCTACTATGTGACAGACATACTACTAAACTTAATGTCATCTCATTTAATCCCCAAAATAACCTTAAGACCTCTGTTTCACAAATAAGATTTTAGGTGACATGTGCATGATTATGCGGATAATACACATAAAACCAGTGTTTGAGTCAGGCATGTTTAATGGCAAAGCCTACACTAAATACTGCATCAGCAAAGTCTTTACTATTATTCATTTTACTAGCAAATTGGACCATACAAGTTTCTACAAGACACCACCGAGAGGCACCTGGGTGGCTCAGTAGTTAAGCATCTGCCTTCAGCTCAGGCCATGATTCCAGGGTCCCAGGATCAAGCACCCATTGGACTCCCTGCTCAGTGGGAAGCCTGCTTCTCTTTCTCCAGCTCCCCCTGCGTGTGTTCCCTCTCACTGTGTCTCTCTCTCTCTACCAAATAAATAAATAAAATCTTAAAAAAAAAAAGATACCACAGTTTATAGTTATAGTTATAAAGTTTTTATAACACTGAATGCACATATACTATTGTACAAGTTGGTGAGGAAAAAACTTGTATCTCTGTATGGTATTTAATTTTTATACATAGTAGGTACTTAAGGTATATGGTGGATATTTTATATATGGTTGTTTAATGCCTAAGCATTCATAGAAATGTGTATGGTTAGAGATACAAACTATACACAATTACTTTATAATTTTTATTTATTTTTAGCCCACCAAATCTAAAGAGAACCCATCAAAAATTAGACACCTCAAATACACTTGGCCAACAGTGACATCAAACACCATGAAAATCTGAAACTCCTCTAAGAAGACTCTTGAACTGTTTCAGTTCCAAATGAGGCAGATCCCATGGCTCCGTGTTTATTATCCACCTGCTCCCGTGGGAACCAACGACCTTGATCACGTCCCTGACTGATTTAAATAATGAGACCGAGGCTCTGCAGTTCGCCCACTGTGACTATTTATTTCCCGAGGCCACCACACCCTGTCACAAAGTCAGTGGGAGCCAGCACTGGAGGTTCTGAAGTCCTTCCAGGGGATGTGCCCGGCCGGGTCTACAACAAAGAGCAGTAACAGACCCAAGGCTTTGGGAAGTCCTCTTGGGGTGGGTGTGGCGGGATATTAAGGGTTTTCCTCTAGCGGGGACTTCATGTGGCAGAGAATTGAGGTAGTCAGTCTCTCTGAAATCTTTAGGAACACTGGGATCCACAACCCAGAGGACTTCAGCCGAAGTCCTAGGCACAGGTGCTCTCCAGCGCGCATCCCCCCAACTTAGCTGGGCCCAGAAGGATGCCCCAACAATGATCACACCGTTGGACTGCATTTTTTTGCCTTCTCTTCCACACCAAAATGCTGACTTCCCAGTTGGATACTTCCAACCTGATGAGTCCCCAGCTGAGGAATCTCCTCTCCTTACCCCCTCCATCAGCCCACACAGATTCACTCCCGAAGGATTCCTCTGCGTGCCCCGCTACCCCTCCCCCACGCCATTTAAAGAGCACAGTCTCTGCATTTGATTGCATCATGCTGCTGACGCCAGCGCTTAGCACTGGGCTTCGTATTTGGCTGGCGCTGAAGAGATACCCAGGAAAATGCTAAATGAAACAATTTCTGAGAATAGCTTGTATGGGAGAATTTTGTATCCCTAATTTAGGGGCTCTTGTTGCCTTATGCCTGGGATGCAGATAAATGTCTGCTTTTTAAAGCCTACCCGCGTATTAGAAGCCTGTAAACCAAGCGTCTGGCACATAGTAGGTTCAATAAATATTTACTGGATGAATGAATAAATTCACAAAAAAACGCATGCATACTATACATTTCAGCAGAGGAGCAGTCAACAGTGAAATTGTGGGCAAACTCCATTTCACCCTGGAATCCACTAGAAATCCACAATTCTACAAGCTGCACCAATAAATAAAAGACTTCTACGTATCCCTCCGGTGTCATCGTACTTTATTATCAGAAAATCGGTTATCTTTACTTGACTTTTAAAATTACTAAATTTTTTCAAAGAAGAGGTCCCGTTCAGGGGAAACTTTGGAATAGAACTTAACTATAAACAAAGGGACTTTCGTTCTGTCCTTGTCGATTGCAAAGGTCAGACTACTTTCTAAGGTCTGGCTTTTCTTTAGTGAGGAAGATGTGCAAATCGGGAATTAAAACGATAAAGTCGGACCCCGTCGTCTGGAAGCACGGCCTCTCTGATTTTTAATAGGCCTCTTTTCCATTTGGTTTGAAATAAAGTGGCCCCAATTATTTTAGAATCCTTTAAAGGAAAAGATATCCATAAATTAAGCTACAGAGCTCTCCTGATTTCCCAGAGAAATTAAACTCTTACCTTAAATGACTTAAATCGCATTGCTCCCAAGCAGACAAAACTCCCTTCTGCAGGGTTACAAAAGACAGGCACAGCAGCACGGAATTTTGGAGCTAAAAAGATAAATAGAAATAGATATAAACACACACCCCACTAGCAAAATTCAATAGTAAGATCAAAGCTAAACTTTCTCCTTCACAGAGCTCCTGTTAAGATTTTTTTTTTCCCCCTCTTCTACACCATAATCTGAGTCTCGGATACTTTCGTTCCTATTCAACCTCAAGATCAAACAACTCACACACATCTGCTGGGGTAAGTTTTTTTTTTTTTTTTTTTTTAGGCATTCAATAATTGATGGGGGTGAGGGGAGAAGAGGAGTTGAACATCAACATAAAGGCAACAGCAAAATACCCCATCACACTCCTTCTGCCCATGGAAATGAGGGGCCCAGTGGGAGAAGAGTGCACGTGAGGATATAAATGTCTGTACGAGGTAACCCCAACATGTTCCAAAGAGACAATGGTCTCAAAATACGCGCCCTATCATTTAAAATTATCTTTTCTTTTTAAATAGAAAATGGCAGTTTATTTCATCTCTTTCCAAATGGAGTCCCGCCCCTGGCCTGTTGTGAGAGCAGTGAGGTCAGAGGCCTGGCCTTGGGAAGTCTGCGGGCTCACACAGGAGCTGGGCGTGTACACACGAACAAATGAGCAGAATATGGCCACTAGTCAATAGAGATCTTTTGTGAAGGGGAAGGACAAGAAATGCTGGATTATGATCAGGGAGAGGAGAAGGCTTCTTGGAGGAGGTGGCATTCAAACAGGGCTTTGGAGGATACAGACGGTTTTGCTGGAGGAGCTGATGGAACATATCCCCGGCAGAGGGACCCCTTTATTCAAGGGGTCCCGCTAAATTATAAACAACGTTCAGGGTCCAGGGTAACTGGGGAGCAGGTTCTGGGACTCGGGAAGGACACGGAAGCCAGTGAAAATTTTGGAAGTGGGATGGAGGGCCAAGGACACTGTATATGATGATTTATTTTTATTTATATTTATTCCTCATTTCATCTTCCTCCAGTCCCCATTACTCCCTGTCCTCATCCATCCTGAATATTATCCTTCTGTCCTTTGGATGATGAGATTCAGCGGCACACTAAGGTCCTCTGTTAGGATGTGGCTTCAGAAGAGCAGTGGCCAAGGACGAGACAGCAAAACAACGTACCAAGCCTAAATGCACCCCAAGAGGCAAGACTTCATAGGCTGCTCTCCTGCTGCCTTCTCTGGGACACAGCTTCTCCTCCCAATGCCATGAGCCTCTGCTGTATGAGGGACACCTTCCTGGCTTCTCTGTCCCTCTAACAGCCCACAGTATTAGTTGGGTTGAACAATGTCAGCTGCTGAACCTCCAAATCTCAATGGCTTAATAGGAGAAAAGTTGATTTTCTGCTCAGGCAAAAGTCCCACGCAAGTCAGGAGCTCTCCCAAATGACTCTGCAGCAGCCTTGGGACTCAGGCTCCTTCTGTGCACTGCTCAGCTTCGGTGAGAACTTCTGAAAACTGCTTCCCTTCTGTGGGTGTCAGATTCATTTCCAAGACGGTGCTAATAGTTCTTGCCCACCTACCTGACACGACCGTGGTGACTGTCAAGTGCTTAGTAAACAATCATTGTAATTATGAAGCAATTCACATATATTAAATTCTTCCTGTGCAAAGACACTGTGCCGCGTGGTATATGCATTATTTCATTTAACGCTGATAACAGCAGGGTCACAAAAGTCCTCCCACGATTATTAGAACACCAAACAGGTTTGTCTTTGCATTCGTGCAGCATCATCATAAAAGGATATTCTTTGAATGTAACAAGCATCCTCCCACCCCAGTGCCTTGCGCATGCTAATCCCACTACGGAGCTTCTCTGGCCCCCGTATGAGCGTGGCTTGTGCTCTCCCTCCACTCAGGTCTGTATGCTCTCCTACGCCAGCCGGAGAAGATGTTTTTACCCACTCGAACCAAAGTATCACACCTATCTCGTCATCCTTCTTTATCTCCCCCCCACCCCCTGCCGCCTTCATTTGGCTGTTTCTTATAGCATTTTAACCCTCTGACATCTGGGGAGTTCGCATAAGTATTTACTTCCAGCATCACCGACGGTAAGCCCTATGAAACCAGAGACTTTGCTTAAAACCGTCACTGAAGTATCTCCACTGCCTAAAATAGGGCTTAGCACACAGTAGGTGCTCAGTAAATACTTATTGAGTCAATATGATCCACTCCTTATTCTGTGTTGTAAATTAATGAAAATGGTCCTTCGTTACTTGACTTTTCTTCTTCGGCAGAGGAGCTGTATCAAAATACAACCATGGTATTTTGAGAGCTCAGCGTCTAAAATGTTGACCCCCTTTAGGCTTAGGGGAAAGAAGTCTACCAGCTGTGACCTGTCAGTTCCCTCCTGGTGAAACATTAGAGGGGGAACATGCCCTCTTGCAGCCAAGTCCCAGGCATCTGGGTCGCTGTGCAATCCTTAATCAAGTTATCATATCTAGCCCCCTGTCTCCTGGATCCCGTCACTTCTGAATGAGAAAAAATTTGCAGACAAATTTCTAGCAGCAGGAAATCGGTGCTCTCCTGCAAGGCTGCCTGAAAAGCACCTGCAGCGTCAGCAGAAGCCCTCCCACTCCCGCTGGGAGCCGCTCCAAGCCTTCGTCTTCTGGACTGGAAGGTTCTCTGCTCATTCACTTCCAACCTACCTGCCTCTTGGAAACTCTGCTCTGGGCCGGGTACTGCTCTGGGCCAGGACCAGGTGGGACATTGGCCCACATCCAGGCCAGTGATGTCCCTTAATGCGCTTTCCCCAGTTGCTCTGGTCAAAGGAGAGCATTCTGCCCAGAGATCAAGAAGCCTACCACCAGCAGCAAAACCTGCCATCCTCATTGTTCCCAGGCTAAGGGGCATTTGATTAAGGACCGGGAAAGTTCACTTTAACTTACCAAAAAAACACACACAAAAAAACAAAAAACATTCAGCTCTTCCAGGAAGGAAGGGCTGTGCTGCCTTCTGGACTTTATTTGCGTCCAACCATTTTCACTTTTTAGCAAAAACTGCGAGAAAGAAACAAAAAAACACTTTGCCCCTTCATCAGAAAGAAGATCCCCCCCCCCCAAGGAGAGAGAGTTTTGCTGGAGAATAGGAGCCAGGAGGATAAAGATATTGGCAGAGCTTAATGCCATAAATCTGATTAATTTACCTTGTGACACTCTCAACAAAAAAATTAAGGGTCAGAGTCTTGCCTGCGAGGTGACCTTTCACCTGCAGCCAAGGCAGTCACAATGGGGGCCTGAGCCGCCTTTCACAGCTACCTGCTGCTTCCTACAATGAGATTGGACACAGTTTTCAACATGATGGAGGACACCTCTCGGGCAAGTGGCCTTTGTTCTTTCTGCCTGTGGAGTGGAAAGCGTCCAGGTCACCTTCACCTTCTAGCATTCCAATAGGACCAGACAAGGGTTTGTATCTCTGGGACAGGGAGGAAGGAAACCGAAATAGAGAGCTTTCTCGATGACTCATTGCATGAACATATATTTAATAACTTACAGAATATACAAAGACGAATGCGTCTTGGTCCTTGCCCTCAGGGAACATGGGAGACTGTGTCACTCATGCAAATGGGATACAATCCATGCCTCCCAGATGCGAGGGTCTCGATGCACCTTCTCGGATGAATGCTGGAATGATCTAGGAGAGTGCGTTGTGCAGAGGATGAGCCCTTAAGAACCAGAGTCTGGAATTCCCAGACGGAAGAAACTCAGAGAACGATCTTCACAACCACGTCTTAAATTACACCAATACACATAAGGAGTGGAAAGTCAGGTGGCCCTCCCTCTTCTCACACGTATGTGAAAACCGTCCCAGGCTCAATCAGATCTCCAGAAGCACTCACAGACTCCAGCGGGCCCAGGGAGGCAGCTCTCTCTGGGAATGTGTGCCCCCGCGGAGCGGTCTTACAGAGACATCCCTGTTCCTGCAAGTTGCCACTTGGCGTTGCCAGCAAAGCTTGCAGCTCGCTAGTTTTACGTTTCTTCTCGACTTCAGCAGAATGTATTAATAGAGGGGAACATCTGGCAGAATGGCATAGCGAAATGGGAACCAGACGCTCCGTCAAGCGCCACTGAGAGCTGTTTATCCGTGGAATTAACCTTTTGTTCAACATTTGTTTTGTGGTGGGCTTGTGCTGTGTTTTTAAATTCACATTTCTCCCAGTCTCTTCTAAAGACACCCATTTTTGCTGATTCAGCACTCCTCGGGCCTGGCAGGAGGTGGTTTTGAACAGCTGAAAGCGATGGGGGCTGGAACCCCTCCACGGGGCCGGGCCGTTGACTCTGGCCCCCTGTGGGTTTATGAAGCCACAGATGGGCCCAGGTGGGCTCACGGGAGAATTTCAGGCAGATGCAACTCCACCCGCACGCTGAAATTGTGTCTGGACGGGAGGCTCGGCGTACTCACCTTCCCAATTCACTTTGAAACAGTTTCAAGTGCAAAAGGAATTTATGGCTGCAGAAAGGTCTCCTGCATGCAGGCAAAAATCCCAGGAAGCAGTCAGGAAGAAAGGAGGAAAGGAAGGAGGGCAAGAGGCAGGAAAGGAGGGAAGAATGGAAGGGAAGACAGGCGGGGGGGGGGGGGGGGGGGGGGGGGGGGGGGGGGGCGGGGGGGGCAGGGAGAGATGCAGGGAGGGAAAGGAGGGAGGAGCACTCACCAGAGGGTGTACACGCCAGACTCGCAGGGAGCCCTGGACTCTTCCATGCCCACCTGGTCTCCTGCTGACATTGGGGATAGAAGCCCCTCTGGGAACGCTGACCATCCTGCAGGTTATCCCCCGTAGCTCAGCTCCAAGAAGGAACAAGAAATCCTCACATGCCAGACAGAGGCAGTCCCTTAGGGATCATGGAGCAGTAGACGCAGCCCGACAGGAGGGTGTCATTTTGAGGGGGTTCCCGTGGAAGCCTGAGGCATGGAACTGGCAGGGGGTGAAGCAGAAGCAGGAGGGGATGGGGGAGCCCACTCTCTGAGACATTTCTTCCTCCCTCCCCACCGGCACCCAGGCAACATGCGTGCCTGGGGAGCCCCCATTTCCTGACGCTACAGAAGAGGAATGGAGGTTATTCTACCATTATAGGAGGAGCCAGAGCAAAGGAGCTTGGGCCTGCGGGTTCTCTCTCCCGCGGGCACGTATCCCCAGCTGGCGGACACACGCTGGAGGCGGCTGACACATTCTAAAAGCACCTCGAGCCCCAAATTCAGACAACCAGACTTCATCTGGGTGCCATATGTCTGGTATCTTAGAGACTTCACTTTACATTGAAAATGTAAACAACACAATAAGGGAAAAAGCTGAATTCATTCAATGCTTGTTCAATGAAGGGTTTGTGATTTATTAATTTTTTTAAAATAGGAAAGTAAAGAGAACAACAAAATGACAGATCACATATTCTCCAAGCAATTCACATGGCCGGATGCCAGTGTTGGGCCTATCTTAAATAAGATAGCCTTGACATGTTGAAAGATATATTTCAGTAGAGAAATCAATGAAAGAACTTGATACAATTTGAACAGATGAATAATGTGAGCGAAAGAAGTTCCCTGGCTCTTAGAAAACATTGTTTTGGAAGATTATCCAGACTTGCAATTTAATACCAGATGTTGGCATCTGGAAAGACCCTGATTTGACATTTTGGCAGGAGAAATGAAGAAAATAGAAATGGCAGTTAAAAAAAAATAATAATTGGAAGAAAGGATTGTTGCAATAGCCCAGGGGAGCAGTCCCGGAATGTCAGAAAGCACGTTTCCCTCCCATGATACTCCAGTGATGTCAAGGGCAGCCTGGGCCCAGGAAGGTTCCAGAAGGGTATCTGAGGGTGAGGAGAAGGAAGATTCTTTGGGGAGCTCCATGAGGCAGTCAAGGGTTGGGGGAAGCAGGCCAGAGAGTAAGGTCGGTGCCTGTGATGTGGCCACAGGGCCCAGAGGAAATGGCTCTCTGAACCTGCTATTAGAGCTGTGTGGTCGGGCCTAGCCTAACAACGAGGCACTGGCAGAGGACATGGGCAGCTGGCTGACCCAGCTGTTAGCACCATCGGGAATAGGCAGCAATTCTCCCAAGCTCTGGATTCCAGAACACACCACTGCAAACTCACTCTGGCAGAGTCCTGGCTTCCCACACCCTCTTCTCAACCAGACAAGGTATTGATACTGTACTTTGGCTAAAAAGGCCATTCCAAAAAAAAATTTTTTTTTGAGGTATAATTTCTATGCAGTGAAATACTCAGACCTTAAGCGTTAGATCAGGTTTGACAGATAGGCTCTTGCCCCATACCCTGATCAAGACACAGAACATTTCTATCACCCCAGAAATTTCCCTCATGTCTCTTGCTAGCACACACCCTTCCATATACACAAACAGAAGGCAACCACTGATCTGATTTCCACCACTACAGGTCCCCGTCGCTACTGTAGAGTGGTATAGAAATGGCAACAGACCCCATGTCTTCTTTTGTGTCTGGCTTCCTTCACTCAGTAGGTGCTTGAAATCCATGCATGCTGTTGCCTATATCACTAGGTCCCTCTTTTGTTTTCTTTCTGAATAGTATTCCCCTGTATGGACATACCATAAATACCATAGTATATTGTCTACTCATTCACCTATTGTTGGATATCTGGGATGTACATAGTCTTCAGCTATTATGTACAAAACTGCTATGAGTAGTTGTACAGATATATGATTTCATCCCTTCTGGAGCAGATACCAAGCAGTGGGATTGGCAGACCATAGGGTGCATGGATGTTCAATTTTTTAAGAAACTGATGAACAGAGTCTCAAGGTGGCTATTTAGAAGTTCATGTGGAAAATATGACTAACACAGGGGTCCCATGCCGTAGGGTGTGTAAATGAATGCCCTGCCATGGTGTGCAAGGGGTGCATGGGGAGTATGACCATGGGCAACCTGGCCTGGGAGCAGGGACATCCATTTCTACTAAACTGTCTGGGTCTCGGTTTCCTCGTCTGTTGAGTGAGGCTGTTAAACAGATGCCACCAAGGGCATTTCTAGCTCCATTCTGACATCATGAATCTTCTATTTCATCATGTTCTAAGAGGCAAAACAAAAATATATTAGTAACTTTGCTCTTTGAATGCCAATATCTGATTTATAACCTCATAGAGTGACTAGACTTGTCATCTAACAATTTCGGACCTTGGATCCATTCGTGATACTTCCAAATAAAAGAGCAGAAAATCCCATTCAAACTTGGATTTAATCCCATTAAACAATAAGGAGGAGTTACTGGCTCAGGGACTTGAAACAAACCCAGAGGGGGAGACCAGGCATCAGGCATGGAACCACCAGGGTTTCCACCCCCTCCTTCTGTGCCGTTCTCTTGGCTTTGCTCTCCTTTCTATGATGGCTTCACCCTTCATTTGATAACAAGATGGCAGCCATTCCAGGTCTTACTGTTACACACAACAGAAGAAAAACTATCCTTTCCAGTAGGATATCCTTTTCTAGGAATTCCTTGAAAATTTCCCCTCATGTCTTGTTGGCCTGCCCTAGAATACAGGCCTTTTCTTGACGAAGCTCTGTGAGAAGGATATTGCTGTAAGGTTTTTGATATGGGTCTAGATTTCTGGGCCAGTGATCCATTAGACTTCTCAGCTCTACTAGCAAAGCTGGCATGAGGCCAGTTCCCCCTAAAGCATGAGACTGTGTGGAGATGGCATAGGCATGCCCCCCAAAAGGGTGTGTGTGTGAATATTTAGCAGGCAACCAGTATCCACACAGAGCCCTTCTTCACAGGTGTAGGAATGTATCACCTGGCCCTTACCCGGGGCTAACAGAATCTTATAGGATCACATGGAAGACTCAGAATCGGGGGTAATTTGGAAATTGTGGTAGATTAAATATGATCATGAATACTTTGTGGCCTCTTCTATCAAATGGCGGAGTCTTTCCCCATCCCTTTGAACCCGGGCAACAGAGTAGGGCAGAAACAATATCGTGTTCAATCCCCCAGGCTTGTCGCGTCTCCTGTTCCCTTGCAACACTCCTCACACCATATGCAGAAACACAGGCTCGATGACTGAATGAGAAGAAGCCACAGAGAGATGAATTCCAGCAGACAGCCAGGACCAAGGCCCCAGATACATGAGTGAGCCATCACAGGGACTTCTGGTTCAGTCAAGCTGTCAAAAGATCGAAGTTGATGAGTGACTCGGGGCCCTGCTGAGCTCAATCAAAAGAATCATGAGAAAGAATAAATTGTTGTTTTAAGCCACTACGTTCAGAATAGTTTATTACATAGCAATAGGGACCTGAGTCTGGAAGGGCCTTTAAAACTTCCCGTCTCTCAGGTAGGTGATTGTCCACTGAGCCTATTAGGTGCACTCACTATTTGCTGAGGTATGAGGGGTTCCTTCCTTTTTTGGAGCACTCAAGGAGGACATTTTTCTACTGTGGAGGCAGATTCAAACTCCTGATGCTTCCCTCCCTCAGCCCTAGCTCCTTGCTGCCCGTTGGGGTGCTAAACAGCAAATCCAACCCCTCAACTGTGCAGGAGCACTTCAGCCATCTGGTCACCCTCACCTAGCCACAAAAGATCATCCTTCTCAGGCTCCTCAATCCTAGCTGTCCGCTCTCTTCTATTGCTGACAGCATGCAGGACAGTGGGCCTAGAGGGTCAGGAGAAGTAGGAGGAGGTTGCAATGACCAGATGATGCCATGAGGGTATCCTGAAACCCTGGAGCCATGGCCAGAACATCCCCCAACCAGCGGCTGTCCAGACCTGTGGAAGTACCAGCCAATCAGATTCCTAGAAAGGTGGGCTTTGGGAGAAGACAGTTTGCTGGGCTGTTGGAAGCCAAATGGAGCCTGAAGGAGAGGGTGGCAGGGTACCTGAGGGGAGGGTAGTTGGGGCCGAGGGGCTGCTTCTGTGTGGGGGAAGGGGAGAAGGGGTTGCTGGGGAGAGAATAGGAGATATTGGGCCTCAAACCAGATCATGAGGGTGTGTGCAAAGCAGAAGAAATGGGCAGACAGAAGGATCCAGAGAAATGGGGCCGGCAAGAAGGGTAGGGCTGATACCTGCTGGCTGCTTCAGGAAGGTCCCTGGTGCATCAGCCTGGCCTGGCAGACAGGCACCATCTCATATCCCATGCCCTGGAGGGGCGCGTCCACGGCGGGGCAGAAGAGGCCTGCTTGACAATATCCTCAAGCTGGCTCTGGCCCTCTTGTCCTTCTTGCTGCCTTGCTGGGGGTGTCCTGGGCTACTGGCAAGCAAGCCTCAAGTCTCCCAGAGAAACAGTAAGCAGCCGTTGGCCCTAGAGCTCAGGGTGCTCAGTGAGTACGTGAGCCTACCCGAGCAGCCCTCAGTTGCCTGAGGACCGAACGACATTTCTTTCTTCTCTTTCTGCTGTGAAGCATACTTGAGCACAAAGTTTTTAGGAGGCCTCAAAAATATTTGTCATGAGAAATTTGCTGCCACCAAACAGAAACTGCCTGTTGATGCTCTTGGATGAGATGACTTTGAGCTACTCTTCAGCTGCCCCAGGTTGTCAAAGACCTCAGGCAGTCAGCCCCCTGGCCCCACCTCTGTGGGCTTCAGCAGCTAAGGGGGCAGTTCCTGGGGGCCCACCCTTGGACTGGCATGTGGAGGGTGCTCTGTTGAGGACAAAGTGTATAACAGATGGAGGCAACGGAAAGTGCGTCCAGGACTTGACTCCTAGAGCAAGTGAGGCCCTGCTTCATGGTAGTGAGGAGAGGCTCTTCGCAAAGCCCCAGGCCAGACCATAGTCTCCAAGCCCAGAAGGCCCACGGTGTGGAGAAGGAAGGCAAACCGTGCTGTTTTGTGGGCAGACCAATGCCTTCCTCAGGGCATGGGCGTGGGTTGGGGTGGGGAGTCTCCACAAGGAGGTTTCCTGGGGAAACACAATGTGTGAGGGATAATGGTGCCTGAGCTGACTGTTGGGTAGAAAGGACACCAGCCAGACAGAAGGAATATGGGCCCTAGAACTAACTGCCATCCTCTTTCTCTCCTTCAGCCATTCTCATAAGAATGCTATGCTGTGGGGCGCCAGGGTGGCTCCGTCATTAATCGTCTGCCTTTGGCTCATGGGTTCGGGTCTTGATCCCAGAGTCCTGGGATAGAGCCCCATGTCGGGCTCCCTGCTCAGCGGGAAGCCTGCTTCTCCCGCTCTCTCTGTGTCTCTCTCTCAAATAAATAAATAAAATCTTAAAAGAAAGAAAAAAAGAATGCTATGCTTTAACTTTTCTTGGTTAGTCCACCATAATATCACAAGCTACTGCCCACAAACTCTCCCTCTCTCCACACCCTTAGTGTACATGTTTTCCTGAGGTTTTTACATTTTACCCTTCACAAATTATCTTCAGTCTCCACACCCCTGGGTCTGGAAATGAGAAAATAAATTAACAAGCGGTTACAGAATAAATGCTACTCCCCCTTCCTTTAGAAACTATATCTGGAAATCATTGGGAATCTTTCATGGAAATTACAGGAATGCACGCAGCTTAAAATGTAATGAGCACAACAAGGATGAAGGCAGACAAGCCCGGGAGCTCTCAGCTCTGTGTGTGTGAGGCACTTGTGAACAACTGAGGACCGAGATTAGTGAGGTCACTGTTCCCACCATTTGCCTTGACATATAAAGATGCCTTTAATAGAGAGATGGGGAGGGGTGCCTGGATGGCTCAGTCAGTTAGGGAACCAACCTTTGATTTCACCTCGGGTCATGATCTCAGGGTCAAGGGATCAAGCCAGCTTGGGCCAACCCCCACCCCTTCCCACACCCCACACCCTCCCCATCCCTCCCTCTTGTTGAACTCAGTGCTCAGCACAGAGTCTGATCCAGATTCTCTCTCCCTCTCCCTCTGCCCCTCCCCCACTAAATATATATATATATATATATATATATATATATATATATAAAATATATATAATAGAGATAAGCAAGCAGAGAGGTAGCTTTCACCTGAGATGAAACTATCATTCTGTAAATAATTCTAAAAGTCAGGCCATCCCACAGTATGGTGGGGGAAAGAAAGGGGTTTTGTTTATGGCATCAGAATGCTGCATTAACAAATCTAAATACAGCTTTTGATAGCAATGAAGAAAAACAGTCTCCTCTCGGCAACTAAAAAAATCTCTCCCATGAAGAAACTGAGGCCTGGAGTTTCTACCCGATTTATTCAAAATCAAAGGCATCTATTGTCTCTGCTCTTCAAGCCACAGAATCACCAGGCTTCCAATCAGAACGCATTAAAGCTGAATTCGTTTGTCTCAGGCAAAGAAAAGGCCGAGCCTGAGCCCGGTGTCAGGAAGTCGGAGTGTGGTCACTGCCTCTAACTGTCTGCACGTCAGCCCCTCGGAATGTTTGCAGCGCGATAAGGGTTAAATCAGACAAGTCCCAGAGAGCTCAGATCTGTGCGTGCAGAGGTCCATGTGAACCTCCAGGGAGAAAGGGCCTTCGGACCTATTCCTGAGCTTATCTTGATGGCAGGGGTATTCAGTGCCCTTTGTGTAACCCCAAAAGCCGTGAGTCTGCTGACAAAGTTTGCAAAGGCTGTCTCTGGGCTGGGCTGTAGCCCTTGCAAGCATCTTTGCAAAGATTAGGCTGTTTGATAAACAAACTTGGAGCTGGAAGGGACTTTAGAATTTGCCCAACTTGGCTCTCTACACTTTTATTCTTAAACAGAGGAGGAAGTGGCAGAAAGAAGGCAAGAAGGCAAGAATCCCCCAGGGACACACAATGACTTACGGGTGTCGGAACGGGGATGAGGAGACAAGCCTGGGCCACTGCCTAGCACAGCCTGCCACAGCGAGGGCGGGCGGGGGGGTAGCCGGCCTCTGGAAAGACCGCTGGGCCCCACACCTTCTCCCTCCACCCACTCTCAGCCCCTGCCTTGCATCCCCAGTGCTGACGCCCTGAGGACTGGGGGCCAGAGCCGGCGAGCCACACACATCCTGGGCAAGGAAGACATTCTCAGGTCACACTTGGTTAAGAAAGTAAAGTTTTTTAAGCAGCACCCACGTAAGAATCACCGGGGGCCCTTGCTGAAGTCCCTTTGGCTGGGCCCCATCCCAGGGTAGGGCCTTGGGGACCTCATTTCCTTAAGCATTTCCAGCGACTCAGACCGGGCAAGTCTGGGAAGCCCTCCCCGGAACAGCCTGGGTAGCGGTGCTTCCGGGGGCTCTCCTCAGTCTGGGCACTCAAGGCTCTTCCTTGTGCGGCCTCAAGGAGACTTTGCAGCCTGATTTCCTGGGTTTCTGCCCCTCACAGACCTGTGCATTAGATTCCCTGAACGTTGTGGCACTTCATAACATGGCACGCAGCTTGTGAGAGCCACCATCCGCCCCGTGCCCGCAAGCACCGCACAAGCACCATCTGGTTCCAACGCCCCACCTTCGGAGATGGCGCCGTGGTCTTCATTCAACCACGAAGACTCTGAGGGATGGGAAGGGGGTGGGTCGTCTGAGGGCACGGAGCCCAGCGCCCTCGTTCCCAGTCACCTCATGGCGCCCTCTCCGTGAACACCACCTTTGTTTTTCTCACACGTATCTTTGCCAACGCCATTTCCTCTACAACAGTGACCTTCCCCCGGGCCGCCATCTCTGCTGGATGATGTCCGTTCATCCGTCCCAACCAGCACCGCCTTCCTATGCCCCTTCCCAGATACCTCTGATTCTGTGCCTTGTACTGGGGGTGATCCTGGGCACCTTCTTCTTGGGCCCCTTGCTTAGGAAGACGACAGGAGATTCCTATTTGGTCCTGACCCGTGCTCCACGCAGTAACAGGGGTGAGAGTTTAAATAGCTGTCAGGTTATGTCATGCCACGTTCATATGCTCCAGTGGCTCCCCATGTCCCTGAGGGTCGACCCCCTTCCCGCAGCCTCTGCTCAGTGTCGGTGTCTGACCTCATCCCTACTTCCCACCTTCTTGCTCGCTCTGCCCCAGCGTACTGGCCTTCCATGCTCCGCAAGATGCCGTGCACACTCCTGCCTTGGGACTTGCTTTTCTCTCTTCATAGAAAGCCCCAGAGAGCCACATGATTCACTCCGTCACTGCCTCTGAGTTTCTGCTTGGATGTCACTTTATCTCATAGTGTTATCTCATATAGTTAGTCCCTAACTATCCCATATAGGAAGATACTCCTATAGGCCGGCACAAGTGAGAAGGTCGAGGCCCAAAGAGGGCAGTTTCCCCCAGATCACATGTGAGCCAGAGGCAGTCCAGCCTGGAATCTAGATCTGTCCATGGCTCACCAGTCTCTTTGCAGCTGATTTCTGTAATCAGGAGGTCCCAGCACCCAGTCTTTCTAATGTATGGATTTATCTGGTTTCTGCCATTCAGGGTGCTGTGATCACAGGCAGAGAGTTTCATGTCAAAGCCTTAATTTTCTTAAACATAGTGGGGAAGAAGCAGAAGGAAAAAAAGAGTATGGATATAGTTAGCCTCCCTCTTCCCTCTGAATTCAAGAATCAATCCTTGAGGAAGGTTTAAGCATTGCTGCCAGACACCCAACCCTGGGAACAGATCCACATTATGTCGGGGCTAACGCAAATAGAATTTTGAGGGCCTTCTATGAGAAAAAGAATACTAAAGATTACCAATAAAAAATTAGGTACAAACATTTAGAAAAAGCTGGTAAATGCCATAAACACTCAAAATCCTAAAGACAATTTTGCATTTTTAGTAACTAACTGCTTATAATATAATTATATATATATATATACATATATTTTTAAACCTACCCTTTTAACTATTTTTGGATCGCATCTTAGTTAATAATTATGTTTAATAGACATTATAGAAAGATAATTCATTCTTTCCTCTAGCATGCTTGACTGGAGTTTGTTTATTATTACTGAATGTCACTGTGCATAAAACTCACAATTTCTCATTGGATATACTTGCCTTTTATAGCACCCCTAAAGGTCCACATCTGTAGACACGGAATTGTGATGAATTCTATCTCACACAATTCTCATTTTAAAAAGAAAAAAATATGGTGCCTTTATAATGATAAATAATGCTTTTATTTAGTATATTCCTGACAAGAGAGAATTTGCTTTTACTGGAAATCATTGAAATGGAATCTCCTATATCCCACTGTATATACATGACGATTAGACACACTTTCCACAGGCTGGCCTTTAGGCCCATACCTGGCAAACCCTGCTTGTCCTCCATTCCTCCCAGACCTCCAGTGTTTACTTCATTGATTGGACCTTTGGTCTGCAGCTCTGTGCCCTGACAGCAGGTGAGTTGGCGCAGTGGTGAAAGCATTCCTGAACGTCATCTTTACTTTAGGAAGGCTAGAAATAACTTCACTGTACACAGGAAGGACAGCACATCACAGATATATCCCATGGAGCCCAAACAGAGGTCACCCCAGCTCAAAGTCCTCTTAGCTAGAGCGTACAATTGCTCCGAGACCAACTTTAATGCCATTCGACAGCCCTGTAGGTAAGAAGGAAGAGAAGTCAGAATGGAAGGAGTGTTCTTAACCAACTGCGGTTAGAACATCTGATTTTTTCCAGTTTTACAAAGATGAATGACGATGACACCACCTTGGAAGAGCCTGTGTCAAGGAGAAGCTTTAAATTCATTAGCCTCCTGTGACTTCACCTCTGCCCTTGAAACAAAGGACAGCCCGTTGCACCTGCCTGTGTGAGAGGAATCTAGCCAGTTTAGCCAGTGACTTAAATCCAGGAGAAGCAGCTTCCTTGACCCCACAGTAGTGTGTTTTCCCTCCTTATTACCCTCAATAAGCTCCAGGCAAGAAGTCAGGTATAGAACAAAACCCTGATGGGCTCAAATACAAAGGGCCTTACAGAGTCCTGCTTAGAATGTTTTGGCCTCGGGTTCCATCCTCAAAGCGCTCCACCATCATCTACAATCCTCAAGGCATTCTCGCAAGGCAGGCGGGTGGCAAGGATCCTTCCTTATGGTGTTGAAACAGTGGTTCAAACAGGGCCAAAGTCTGGCAAATGGAATATAATCACTGAGCTATAAAGAAAGACGCAAACATTAAACTGTCACTTTGGCTATGTTTTCTGCTTACCCGAAATATCACCTGATGCTTTTTCTAATTGGAGGATACAGCTTAATAACTGCATTGTTGCCGAATTGGTGGCTACTACTTCTAGAAAAGGCAAATTTTTCAAGCGATTCAGTATCACTGGCTACCTCCCTAATATATCTCTTTTTATCTTTCCAAGGGGATTAGACTGAAATAGCTTGAAGATGAAAGAGTGAGATTTTTCCATTTATGGAGTGGTCTGCTGTTTCTGTTGGCCAGGAGATCGTTGATACCCATCTGAAGATAAATAGTTAATAAAGGTGTTTGGATTGCAACATCTGTTGCCATTCTTGGAAGCAGGGACTTAATTGCAGACTAGAGCATCAAATCTTCAGAGAGTTCGTGAGACAGGGATTGATTGGGGTCGCCAGGTTACCCAGAAGTAAAATCCCAATCCTTATCTTTAAAATGCAGTGTCCAATTGATTCTCTCTGGATCATTACACCCAGCACACAGAGGTAAAGCCAGGAGACGAGTGGTCAAACATTTTCCATTTCAAAATACTTTCAGAAGAAACCGGAATGGTGTCTTGAGTTTGGTGACGAGTCATGAAGTGAAACCTCAGTCTTCCATTCCATCTGGGAGATGGAGGCATCAACATGACGTGAAGGAAAACATGTCCTGCCCGTACATTGGAAGGACAGCCCTGCCCCGAGGGTGTGCCTGCTTTCTGCCTTAGAGACTGGACCACAGAGGCCAAGTCTGTGCAGTCAGGGGCAGCAGGGTAAAACCTCAGCCTGTAATTCCCCGGCTCCCCCTGCCATTAGCAATCTATAAAGTCAGAAGAATAAATGAGATGCTTTTAGGATGAAGATGTGGTCAGCATGGGTAGGGGGAGGCGGCTCTTCGGTTGACTCAGAAGTGAGCTCAAATCAGACTGCGCCGCTAAGTAACCACGTGAGTTTGAACAGGTCACCTTCCTTTCTGGGACGCCAAGCCTCCATCTTTAAAAAGATGGAGTGGACTAAACAATGGCCGACATTTCTCTCAGAATTTGAACCTGAAAGTCTGTTATCTTTCACTGAATTGGTAACTATATCCTGGGTCTTAGCTGAATATCTGTTGTGGATCTACGGCCCCTGAATTCCAGGACCCAGCTCCCCAGAGGCGGAGGCCATCAGCAGAGGAGGCCTAAGCCCTGGTCAGAGGTACCATGGTCCAAAGGACCAAGGGACGTGCTCTCCAGCTCTGAGTCTTATGCTGAAGATCGGTAGTTTCTAAAGGAAATCATAAACATATCCCTAGAATTTCATTTCCAGATCTCAGAAAATCCTAGAGAAATGGTGACATCCACAGAAGACAAATATTACTTCATCCGTGAGCACTTTAGGAACTGGACTTGCGGCAAACTTCAAGTTCCCTAGATTGTCCTTTTTGACAGACATGTGGACAAAAAGTCAAATGTGAAAGCTAAATCCTAGGACCTGGAACACCAGGGAAGACAGTGAGATGAAACTGTTCAATTCTAGTAGTTGAAGAAGCCAACAGTATCCAGGGGAAGGTTCTCTCAGAAAGAAAGGTGGGAGGGAATAACTGGGGTAATGCTCAGAAAAGAAGAGACACTCGAGGTGCATGGGGAGGGGGATCTACCGTCTGCCTTCTCTTTGAGGCACAGAAAAGGTTAGAACTTACCAGTTGAGTTCCCAAAGGCCAAAAAATACCATAAAGCTATTCCCTGAAGAATTCTGCCTCAAGGTTCATTACTCTTTCTTATTTGAACTAAAGTATTTTAAATTCATATATTTCATAGTGGTCAAGGCAGGAGTTTAGTAACCTGTTATAAGGATCACAAAACACAGTGTTTTATGGAAAAATATTTTTTAAAAAAGTTAAGCAGTTCAGTCATGAAGGGTACTGAACATATTTGTGATGTAGCTGTAATACAGAGTATTGTTCCCCTTTTTAAAATTATTGATTTTTTTTAAATTTGGAAAATACCCATTCAGAATTTTTATAAAATTCTTTAATCCAATGCTTCTCCAGCCTTAACAAACCATTTTGGAAGAGAAGAAAAATGAAATGCATTCATAGTACAGCTCTTTGCTCCTTTATACACACATACACGCACGCGTGCGCACACACGCCCATTCAGATTCCTCCAAAATCATTCAAATTTCTCTGGTCTCCTCTGATCACTTCATGAGTTTGTTGCCTTAATTAGCTCCTGCGCATTCTCAGAGGTTTAGGAGAGCTAAAGTTGCTTGTTTCCCTTTAAAGGTTAGGATGCTTTCTGCTGTGCGGTTATCTAGTAATATATTAATGCTGAATTGCATTGTAATCCAAGAAAGAGGAGACTCGTACCAATGAGGCGGCTTGACTTGAGCTCCCTTTTCCTTTCTTCCCAGCCAGGGTGCTTCAGGCTGGCCCAGAGCGAAGCTCAGCATATTGTGCCAAGCAGCCAGAGAATGGACTCCTTAGTGCTTGTGCTAATCCTCCTCTTTACTAAATAAGCAAGTCAAGCTTTGGGGGTAGGAGTGGGAGGAAAATTATATAATTTGAGTTAATTGGTTTGGGGCTACCCAAAGCCCCAGCTGTCTTGAAGGGAATTGTTTGGTCTTCAAGACCCAATTAAAGACATTCAGCTGATGTAAAATAGATTTTATTCTTTTTTTCAAGTCATTGTCAAGAGACGCAGACTCCATTCCATACCCAAAAAATTCCTTTTAATCACAGTCTCCCCAAATGCATCCTGAAAACATGTCTGGAAATAGGTATATCTAAAGGCATGGGAGAATATAAAGGCATGCTAATTAACTAGTTTATTATATAAGTTCAAGAATACCATCTCTAGTGATAAGACAGGAGCTCCTTCCAACAACCCTTCGGGTACTATAACATGTGTCTTAGCTCATCAAATTGTTTGAACACACTGCCCCAGCCTCTATCTTTTTTTCCCTAAATAGGGATTTGTTGGGCAGATTTGAGAGACCCATGTATGGCCTTCCTGGATCAGAGACACAACCACCTGCGACTTCTGTTTGACTGATCCACATGTAAGGTGTGGCCATGACAACATTAACTTAAAAGCAGCAGCCTTGGGGGTTTCCAGGTATTCAGACACAGCAAGAATTGTCACATGTTAAAGTGATTGGAGACGTGCTGGCTTTTTTATTTCAGCAACTTAAGCAAATAATGCCGAAATGGGATTCTGTGGATAGCAACAAAAATCATTCTGTTTGTAAGGTCCATGCCACCCAGCAAGAAATGAAAAACAAGAATTATAGAGTGTAGAGGAAGTTTACAGAATTGCTACTTGATCCGGTAGTTCTCTGATTCATGTACGTCCTGAGAGAGCGTCACGTACACAGTACTGGAAAGGAAACAGAAGTAAGACCAAGTCCTCGTCCTCCAAGAACTTTGAGTCATACACGGGTGGGAGCAGATGAGGGAGTTATGGAAACACATGGAAAAGTGGAGAAAAAACAAAGGAGGGGTGCTGATGCAGATGCTAGAGGAGAAGAGGCAGAAGGGACCTCATCCAGTTAGAGATTTTATAAACAAAGTGATGTTCAAGATGCGTCTTGAAAGCGCAAGATGGGTCTTAAAAACTCTAAGTGATTCCAGCTGACAGAGGAATCACAGATTTCAAGACTCCTTGAACATCATTTTTCTGGGGCGGTTGTCCCAAAAGGAGGGAAGAAAGGGATGAAAACGGAAAGGTCTGGAGGAAAGTCTGGAAAACATTCAGCAATGTCATTGAAATGCAACCAAGAGCAACTCCTGGGGAACAACTGGAGCTTGAGTTTGAAGGCCTCAGTCAGGTGGAGATCTGAGGCCTTGACGGCCCAAGAGAGAGCTCTATACTTAATTTCAAAAGCAGTGGGGAGTCGTCTAAGGAGCTGAGCTGAGAAATGGTGGGATGGGAACAGCTTTCACACAGGAGGTCCTGAGATCAGTGGGCTGTGTGGGAAGATGCAATGAGGGCCTCATGAGCCCCATGTGGGTAAAGATGATCTATCCAGTTGGAAACCAAGGCATGCTGTCTTCTGCTGCCACCCAAAGAACGGATTCTCACATAACGTGCTTTCTTGAGAAGGGGATTTTATTTGTTTGGGAGCTATGATTGAGTGCCTACTGTATGCCGGGCACTGTCCTGGCACTGGGGATATACCAGTGAATGAAACAGACACAGATTCCTGCCTCCTAAAAGAAGTAATTAACTCTGTCAGGCTCTCAGAGTCCCCTTTGTAAAGTGCAGAAATGATGGGCAGTTTCTAAACAGGGACTTCTATAAATACAACCCTGCTTCTAGGAGCCTGTGCCTGCTAAGCAGTCACGTAGATTGGGAGGCGTGGACACTGCAACATGTCTCCAGGGAACTGGGACCCCAAGGAGGCGAGTTTTACACAATTCACCCGGAGAGTAAGGACACAAAGGATGACAGAAGGGTGGAGAGGCATATCTCAAAAGCCAGAGGATGTCCTAGGCCAGAAGCAGATGTCCTAGGCCAGACGAGGAGCAAGTGAAATCAAGGGCCTGAACTTATTCAAAGAAATAAGAGGAAACTCAGCAGAATGCAGCACAGGAAAGGAAGGACAGAGTGTTGCAATGTGGCAGCGTTGGTACCGCAGGAGAAAGGCTCTGGCTGCAGACGAACGGCTCACCCAAACCTCATGCAGGTGTCAAGGCAGGTGGCTGTCACAGGCCTTCTGATAAGGCACCCGCTCTCAGACACAAGTGATCATTTCTCTGCTCTCTCTTGCCAGGAAACTCTGCTTATCGGGCAAGCAGCTGGTTCCAGTCAGCTTCCTTGGGGAGCTTGCCTACAAGGAAATGTTGGGCGGCCCAGGAGCGTGTGGTGCCCAGGAAAGGTCAGGTCCATCGGAGGAATGGATGAATTGAAAATCTCTCCTATACCTCAGTGGCCAGTAAGGTAGGCTCTGTGAGCTGGATCCTCTCAGAAATACGACCATGACTGGCCCCTGGAACCAGTGGCTTTACTTTCTAGGGGTCCTCATACACCGGGCACTGTTGTGACACTTCGTGTATATGACTTCCTGCTGATGCTAAGTCGCCTGCTGCAGGTCACCCTGCTAGCGAGCGGTAGCATGGGGGTCAAGCCAGGTCCTGTGACTCCTGGCTGCCCTGCTTGGAGGTCCAGCAGGCCTCTCCAGGAGTCTTCTCTGTCGCTCCCTCTCGGCACTATTAACATGCAGTCCACATCAGGAGTGGGGGAGTGCTTCAGTGTCCTTTGCTCCCACTGTTGCCTCATCTTAGCAGAAGTATTTCACTGTTGTCAAAACCCTCTGCAGGCACGTACATTGTTTGATCCTTGTTAGAATCCCCGGGAAGGCAGGGTGAGGGTCATCCTCCCCTTTCAACAGGGCGTTCAGAGAGTCAGGGAAATGAAGCAGCTGGTCAAGATGGCCTGGCTGGCATGAGAGAGACCTCCTCCAAAGTCACATCTTCTGATTCCCAACTGGGGGCTCTTTCCAACGTCTCTTTAGGAATGTGGCCTCTTGCTGTCGTTGGCACATAGATGCTGGCAAGCCTGGTGCCTCGCAGAGCCCTTGGCATGGAGTAGGCATTCAGGGATATCCTCAGACTGAAATGAATGACATCAGACCAGTCATCGGCCCACGTCCCCAGTCTGAATCTGACCCTGCCCTCAAGGGACCGTGTCTAGGGGTGGGACCGTGGAAGGGGGTTTGGGCAAGCACGCTACAGGAAGCATAAAGTCTAGTGCTCATTCAAGGCCATCCTGGCCCGGACTTTTCTCTAAGCACATTGCATGTGTTAATTGCATTTAGACCTTGCAGCAACCACTATGGCACGTGGTACCTTTGTTCCCATTTTACAGATATGGAATGGTGAGAGCAGGAAACTCTGGTAGTGTGCCCAAGGCCACAGAGCCAGAATCTGGTTCCAGAGCCCCCTCATAATCACCCCACCCCTCAGACAAGTGGCTCCCTCCTGCCCCAAGAAACCACTTTCTTCTGAGTGTCCCTTTAGAGGCCATCTATAGGTCTCAGTTGCTCTATCTGAGAAGTGAGGGGCTTGAACCCCACACTCAGTAGAAGCCTTGATTCTCTAATCCATCCCGGCAGACTTCCTTTGGAATAGGGCCCACTGGAATTAACCTCCACACACCCCCCTATCTTTTTATCTATGTCTTTTTAGTATTTTGTTCAGAAACACAGCAGGAATTCCCCCCTGCAACTCTGGGGATAGTGCCCCCAAACACCTGCTGAGATTAATGGGTCCTTAGGGGGGCACCAGGAGAAGGGGCGGAGCAACTGAGGGCCTGTGGGAAGTGGGGACCACAGCCTAAGCACCCAGTCCAACTCCCCTTACCTTTTTTTCTCTTCCCACCCTTTTGCCTCTTCACCCTGCCAAGCCATTGGGAAGACTAAATTCTCAACAGCCTTTGCTGTTTCTGCTCCTCCATCCCCTCTAAGTCAAAGAGTTCGAAGCCAAGCCAGGAATCCATCTTCCGGAAAGCGAAACAAGGACAGCGGGTTATGGATGCAGATAGCACTCGTCTGTCAATGCTTGATGGAATGACACACTTAGATGACATGCCAGCGCCAAAGCCAGAGCCCCAGTGGCTTTTTCCCCACGATAGGGCCTATCTCCTGGGGAGGCAGCCTCAGAAGCCAGATAGGCTCTGCCCCATCCTAGAGAGGAGGCCATTTTATTAGGGCAACCCTCACACGCCCCCCTCCCCCTGCCCATGTAGTTCTGGGCCATGGCCAGGAACAAAGGCTGGGGGAGATACAGGACCCCTGAGATAAAAGAAGACTTGGGCCAAACAAATGTTTTCTTTCAAAAATATTTATTGAGAATCTACCCCATGCCAAGTGCTCTTCCAGGTCCTGATGTGAAAAAAGCAGCCAGAGCTCTCTGCCCTCATGGAGCTTACAGATGAGCAGGTGGGTCTGACAATTAAAAAACCATGTGCCAGCATGTAGTGAGAGGAGATATAAGGGAAATAAAACAAGATAAACCAGAGAAAGAGAGGAAGAGGGGTGATGTTTTATATTGGGTGGTTGGGGAAGGTGACCTCAGAATAGACTAAGCATGTGAGTGGTACAAGTGTCTGGGATAGAGTGTTCCAGAGGGAGGCAAGAGCAGGTGCAAAGCCCTGAGGCAGGAGTGCACTTGGCCTGATTGAGAACCAGCAAGGAGTCTGCTGTCAGTGGCCAGAATAAGTGGGGGAGAATCTTTTAGGAAATACCAACCCCAGATCTTTTGGTTCTGTACACACCCCCCGGAAGAGGTGAGAGCAAAGCATCTAATATTCGCATCCTGGGAGGCTATTGTGGGAAGCTGTTGTTGCTAAAACTTTTGAGCTCCTTGGGGCACCTGGGTGGCTCAGTCGGTGAAGCATCTGCCTTCAGCTCGGGTCATGATCCCAGGGTCCTGGATTCGGGCTCCCTGTTCAGCAGGAAGCCTCTGTCTCCCTCTTCCTTTGTCCCTGTCTCTGCTCATGCTCTCTCTCTGTCTCTGTTTCTCTAAATAAATAAATAAAATCTTAAATAAAATAAAATAAAACCTTTGAGCCCCTTGACTAAAATGTACTTTGATAAAGGAGCAAACTACTTTTCATCCAATTCCCTATTTGGTAGATGCTCTCCATCAGCTCCCAGGAGACCTTCTACACCCAAACCAAGTCCATCCTGTTTTCCAGAGACCATTTGATCTGTGCTATATGACAGAAAAAAAATTTTTTTATCCTTCTGGTCAATCTGCAAAGAATAAATGTCTCAGCAGTGGTGTGCTGATAAAGCTTTATCAACTGGATCTCTGGGGAAAATAGAGAGAGAGAGAGAGAAATTTATTATAAATTAGTGATATAAAGAACATGTAGCACATAATTTAAAAATAACAGCATACACAAGATTATTTATAGTAAGTTTCATACAGCCAATTGAATCTCACAAAATGCTTCCATTGATTGCTGTGGAAATCTTGAATAAACAGCCAGTCCATGACGATAGTGGACAAACAGTGCAGTTCTGACAGGAGTGGCAGCTGATACTTTCATTCAAATTAATAAGTAAGACAAAAGTGAAAAATAAAGACATGAGGGGACTTCGTTTTCCACTGGTGATGTGAGAAACTTCTTTTCTGGATTGGATAATAGTTTTTGAATACTGGAAGAGGATTCTTCTGGTTGCTGCCCTATTCACAATGTAATGGCTCTAGACAGATCATGCTTTTAAGTTTAATCTGAACTATTAATATTTCTTCATCACTCTCTTAAGTATAGATGTTAACAAACAATAAATCATTCCTGTACCTGGTGTTTACCCATTTTGTTGGCGCAAATACACCATGACTAATTTCAACCTCCCAACATGACATCATGGAATGCAGAATTGGGAAAAGATGGGCAGTAATGCACCCTTCTAGAACCCTTTCATCTAGCATGCAGATACACAGGGATTAATGACCTCGGGAGCACGAGCAGTGGTCCAATACAGTAAAATCCGTAGGAAATAATGAATCTTTGTTTATTTTTAAAATATAATTTATTTAATTGTAAAGTCATCTCATTTTATTTTAATAGAGGCTCTACTTAACAAATGGCTAACAACATTCCTAAAAATTTAACAGTTGACTCTCTGAGCTGGTTAGGAGCCAGCCCAAGCGCACCCTTGAGTCTCAGTGACATCTGGCCCTGTCTTCATGCTAGCTTTGAAGTCTCAAGGTCTTTGCCCCTCTTTTATCCTTTCTACAGGAACTGGCATGAAATAGACAACTATTCCAAAGGCCTTAATACTGAAAGGGGCCATGATACCTCCTGTAGGTACCAGAGTTTCCCCGCTCATGCAATGAATACCCAAGTTCCCACCTATTGCTACTGTGTGTGTAAGCATAGCACATGAGGACTGGAATTGATTTGAGGGGTCACCTGAGTCCAGCCTCCCGTCTCATGCTTTCTCTTTGTACTGCATTATAATCCATTATTAAGTCTGTTAAGAATAACAAAAATAGAATACCATTGTATTTTGAAAGGAATTACAGGAGTTAGTGAGCCATGCACTCTCTATTCTATTTGCCAAGGCTCGAAGTGCAACGTCTTCTGTGCTACTGGTCTGGGTATTTAGAGGATAATGCATGGCAGAGCTAGTAAAATATATCATGGAGTCTGTATCACCCTGAACTGGCTTATGGAACTAGACTAACCACACCTATAATGAGGTCTACACACATTTTTTCTAACCCTTGTATTCCTTGAATTCCCCCCCTTGTATTCCAAATTCCCATGCCATGCCACACCTCTGAGATGAGGCTGTTCCTCTGAGAGTTCCCTTCTTCTATTTGTACTTGTAAAATCAAGGCCCAGATCACCTAGATCCTTCCTGTTCTCAGGAAGTTTCTAGCTCCTCTGAACTACCATGGCTCTCAATGCTTCCAGCATTCTGGTGGGATGATGCTACATTTTACTGCGAATTATAATTATTTATAAGTTCTGAGAAGACAGAGATCATACTGTCTTCATCTTTGGACCTCGCTCTCGGGCCCCCGGAGTGAGATAAATGACCAGACCAGCCTTTCCAGCCTCAGGAAAGCAGTCCCGGTGATGCATTACTTGGAGGCAGTCATGACTCAGAGGACGTGGTGAGCTTTGCCACCAGCATGCAACAAGCACACCAACTTACCCTTTTGGACTCTCAGCAGAGCCTGGCTTTAACAATCATTCGAAGGAAACCTGAATCACTTGAAGTTTCTAAAAGAAAAGAATTCATCTTCAGATCACACTTGCTGTCCAAAGAGACAGACTCCATTGCCTGAATTTGCAGCCCACGGGCGTTTGGTGCACGTGATCCAGTGGGCGTCACTGGGCTATGCACAAAACTAGGAACTGAGGTTTCCCCGGGACACAGGGCAATCACAGCAATAAGGATAAACCCAGAGTTCCTGGCCAGGTCAGCAGGAGACACCAGTACATTGACTCAAGGATCATAAACTCTGCAGGAAAGTATTGCCTGGCTCCATCATTTGCCAACTGTGTGACCTTGGACAAGTTACTTAACCTCTCCAGCCTCATCTCCCTTACGCAGTGTGGGAATACTAAGCACACCGATCTCATAAGGTTGTTGTGAGAATGCAATGGTTTCATGTATGTAAAGTGCTTAGAACGATGCCTGGAATAAAGTAATTATTCAGTAAATGGTCGTATTCATAGGGACAATTGTAACAACAGCTTTTATTAGAGGAAAACATTTCTATTGGCCTGTTCGGTTGTGGAGAGGAGGAGAGATGGGCTGCTGAGGGTAGGTGGATGTGAGCCAGAGGAAAAGAAGGAGCACCAGCTGGGAGTGTGGGAAGAGGGTCTCTAGGCCTGGTTTTATCATGATTTCATTCTGTGATTTCCCCTCTCTGGACTGCAGTGTCTTCATTGCCGGGGCCCCAGTCTGGTTTACCGAATCAGGCTCCGAGCCTGCAAAGCCGGGAAGATGACTCCTTGTTTAAGCTTTCTTGGTGAGTCTGATGTGTCCAATGCATGTTTAGGAGCCATTGGATTCCATCAAAAAAATCCCAATTTCAGGACCTTTGTACTTGCTGTCCCCTCTGCTTAGAAAGCTTTTCCCGGAAATGTTTCTTTGTCTCATGCTCTCATCCAGGTCACCGCATCAGTGTTAGCATTCAGACATCTTCCCTTTCACCCCATATGACTCTGTGTCCTTTGAATTACTATCTGACCTCCTCACCTGGTTTCTGTTTCCTCATCGCACTTCTCTCTCTGTGACTCGATCCTCACCAGAATGTAAACTCCATGAGGGCAGACTGGATTTTGTCTATGACTACACCCTAGCACCTCTGGAATAATGCCTGGTATGTTATGGGCACTCAGTACGTCTGTTCTGAATAAATGAATGCATTGAATGAATAGGAATGCATCAACTTTGCCTCAGCCTGCAGGTCAGACTCTGGAGCAAAGAAAGAGCAGTCAGATAAGACAGCCTGCTCGGCAGCTGGGAAATCCTTTCAGTGTGCTTACTCCGACGGCCCCAGGACTCTTGATCCACCCAAGGCAATCGCCCCCAGAGAGAGGTTTTAAAAACCAGCAGACAACCTCAGTCTTGTGTTTTGAGGTTTCATTTTATTTTGCAGGGGCATACTTTTAGGCAGGATGATGACAAGCTTCGCAGCCTTTATTCATGGAGAGATGGAGAAGCATTTCCAATCTGTGTTCTAGAACAATGTACACCGACAGACATGATGTCATTTTGTTTTAAAAAGGTGTTTGTGCCGGAAAATGTTTCCAAAAGTATTGGGGGGAGGGGTTACAAATGACTAACAAAAGTTACATATGTGGGTTATTATCTAAAAAATACAGTAATATGTAAAATACTTTTGAAGGTAAGACTTTATGGGCTAAAGTTATATTTCCAGATTTCTCTGGCTTTAAAAAATAAGTATGCTGATTGAGTCCATCCGCTTTAAAGGAAAAAGTCTCTTTTCCTATAACACCTTCTTGTTTGCATATTAAGGATGTGAGACCCAGACACACAGTCTGCTGGAAGGCTATAAGTTATCTGTGTAATCGCTCCACCAAAAATGTTCAGCCTAGATACTCTATCAGCAGTCTTGATTTTGACAGACTTGCCAAACCCAAAAGCTCTCTTTTTCCCTTCTGAGTAGTATTTTCCCAAAACGTTGGGGAAATAACTTGAAAAGTCAGATAATCCATGAACCTAAAGAGCACGTGGTTCCAATATTAATCAGTATTTGATGAAGGAGTTCCACTAATCAATTAAGTTTGGGAAGCACTGAGTGAATAAAAATTTTCAGTGGGATGGTCCCTCTTTGGTAGGTTAATGTGTGTGTGACCTTTCAGGAGAAAAACTCAGAGACAACACTTCCCTCAAAGGATTTGATCAGAGAACACTTTATAGACACGTATCTTATAGGGTTAGCATTTCCCAGAACACAGTTTGGGAAATGCCGACCTAGAGACAAGTAAGGACTGGCTTGAAATTTTAGAAACTATGATAGATCTTGTTTGTTCTTTTTTTGAGGAAGTTGAAAGACAGGTATTGTGAGGATCACCCAGTGATTTTTCAGAACTCCTCAAAATATGATTTTACCCTGTGCTGAGCACATGAGAAATGAAGGCAATAACATAAGCATACTCTGGTTCAGAGGAGGCTTTGACAAATGTATGTACGGGTATGATTCCATTTGGGGCCATGATAGAGCAAACTGGTGATCGATGTGCCTTCTCACTAGAAGTAATGATTAAACAGGATAGAAAATATGAAGCAACCCTTTTCAGACATTAAGCAATAAGCAGCAGGACTCTGAGTCTTGAGAGAGGGAGAGCACGTGAAGTGAACTCTAACACAGCCTGGCTTTCTGCGAGGGACCAGTTACTAGATACTCAGGCCAATGGATGGAGTATAAGCAGACAGTGACGAGCATGCTTGGTGGAGGAGGCAGAGATGGGAACTAGGGGAATTTGCAGGGACCAGTGAAGAGGTAGCTCTACAGGAGAGCTGCCAGACGTCTATACTGGGGAGTGCCTCTGGCTTCTTAGTGGAGAGCAAGGCTACAAACAGCCAGGACAAAACTCCACTGGCCCTATCAGAGAACACATTTGATGGGAAGGAGATCTGAAGAGAGACACCGGAGGTCCTTAATGTTGAGAGACTTTGGAGCTTTGGCCAAGCAGAGTGGAGAAACAGCATGGTGAGCACCTCCTGCATTCACATGAGGTTCCAGAAATTCCATACCTTCAGAGAAAGGACCCAAACCTGAAATAGACCCATCCTAATAAATCCTTAACACGAGCCTGCACAAGATCAAGGTTTTTTTGTTTGTTTTGTTTTGGATTTTACAGATTTTATTTGTTTATTTGGTAGGAGTCGAGGTGGAGGAGCAGAGGGAGAGGGATAAGCAGACTCTGGGTTGAACCCAGAACATGAGGCAGGGCTCAGTCTCAGGACCCTGAGATCACGATCTGAGCCAAAAATCAAGAGTCAGGTGCTCAACAAATTGAGTCCCAGGTGCCCCAAGATTGAGGTTTTAATATGTATTTACATAAAAATAAAAGTTAAATATAATAAATAAATATAAATACATATATTTGTTTTGATAGATAGTTACGGATTCATTTTAAGGAACTGGCTCTTGGGTCATGGAATTGTGGAGCATGGCAAGCCCAAACTCTTTAGGGTAGGCCAGCAGTCTGGGAACTGGCAAGAGTTGATGTTTCAGTCTTGATGTAGAATTTCTGCTCTGGGAAACCTGTTTTGCTCTTAAGCTCTTCAACTGATTGAATGAGGCCCACCCATGTTATCAAGGGTAATTTCCTTTAAAGTCAACTAATTGCAATTGTTAACTACATCCACAAAATACCTTCATACCAACACCTAAATTAGTGTTTGGTTGTATAACTGAGTACTACAGCCCAGCCAAGCTGACACATAAAACTAACCATTGCACCATCCTAACACTGACAAAAATATTATAAGAAAATAAAACTACAGATCAATATCTTTTATAAACATAGATGCAAAACTACTTACCAGATACTATCAAATTAAATGTAGCATTATATAAAAAGATAACACATTATGACTAAGCAAGGTTTATCCTAGGAATACAAGGTTGATTTAACATTCAAAAAACAATCAATTTAATTTACCACATCAACAGAATTATAGAGAACTACCATAAGATCATCTCAAAAATAAAGAAAAAGAATTTGGCAAAACTAAATACCCATTTATGATTTTAAAAATCTCTCTGACAACTAATAATAAAATGCCTGATAAAGAATCTTCAAGAAATTCACATTCAGTATTCTACTTAATAGTGGATTATCGAAGACTTTCTCTAAGAACAGGAACAAGGCAAGGATGTGAGCTCTCACCACTTATTCAGTACTGTACTGGGTATCCAGACCACCACAGTGAGGTGAAAATAAAAGTATAAAGATGGGAAAGAAAGAAGTAAAACTTGCTTTATTTGTAGATGACATGTATATGTATATAGAAAATCCTAAGGAATCTATAAAGCCACTAGTAGAACTAATTAGGGAATTAGCAACATAGCAAGCTACAGGCCAAATATACAAATAGCAGTGCTCTTGCTATCTCTTTAGTTCTCTTTCTATATATCGAAAAGGAACAATTAGAAAATAAAATTTTCAGAATGTCATTTACAATGACATCAAAGTTCATGAAATATTTAGGAATAAGTTTGCCTAAAGATGTGAAAGACTTCTATATTAAAAATTATACAATGTTACTATAAAGAATAAAGGAAAACAAATAAACAGAAAGATATATCATGTTCATTAATTGAAAGGCTTGACATTATTAAGATGTCAATTCTTCCTCTCCCAAAATTGATCTACAGATTCAAACAAATCAAGTCCCAATCAGATCTCAACAAACATTTTTGTAGAAATTGACAGGTTGATTCTAAGATTTACATAAAAATGCGAAGGACTAGAGGATCCAAAATCAACTGTAAAAAAGAAGAGTGAGATTGAAGAATCCACAGTATCTGATTTCAAGATGCATTAAAAAATCTACAGTAATCGGGGTACATGGTGGCTCATTTGGTTAAGTGTCTCACTCTTCATTTCAGCTCAAGTCACGATCTCAAGATTGTGAGATCAAACACTGCATTGGGCTCCACACCTGGAGCCTGCTGAAGATTCTCTCTCCCTGGGGTGCCTGGGTGGCTCAGTGGGTTAAGCCTCTGCCTTTGGCCCAGGTCACAGTCTCAGGGTCCTGGGATCAAGCCCTGCATCAGGCTCTCTGCTCAGTGGGGAGCCTGCTTTCCCCTCTCTCTCTGCCTGCCTCTCTGCCTACTTGTGATCTCTCTCTCTGTCAAATAAATAAATAAAATTAAAAAAAAAAAAACTCTCTCCTTTCCCTCTCTAAAAACAAAACAAAAACCTAAAAAATAAAAAAAATAAAACAAACAAACAAACAAAAAAAAGAGTTCAGAAATAGAGCCACACATGTATCATCAATTGATCTATGACAAAGGCATCAGAGCAATCACAGGGGGGAGAAAAGTCTTCCTCAAGTGGTGCTGGAATTACTGGATAAATGCTTAGAAAAAATAAACCTCAGTCCTTAGCTCACACCATACAGAAAAAAATTTAGAAAAAATTTAATTGAGATGAATTATAGGGTTAATCACAAAGCTGAAATTATACAGCTGCTGGAAGCGTAGAGGAAGGTCTTCACAGCCTTGTGTTTGGCAAAGATTTCATAGATAGGACAGAGAAAGCATCAATCATAGGAGCATCTGGGTGGCTCAGTTGGTTAAGCATCTGCCTTCCCCTCAGGTCATGATCTCCAGGTCCTGAGATCAAACCCTGCATCCACTGGGTTCCTTGCTGAGTGAAAAGTCTGCTTCTTCCTCTCCTTTTCCCTCTGCTCTTTCCCTTGTTCATGCTTGTTCTTTCTGTCTCTGTCTCTCTCTTTCTCTCAAACAAATAACACTTTAAAAAAAAAAAAAAAGCCTGAATCATAAAAGAGAAAATGGAAAAATTGGACTTCACTAATATGAACTTTTGCTCATCAGAAAGATACCATTAAGAGTATGAAAATGAAAGCCACAGACCAAGAGAAAATATTTGCTGTACATATTATAAGAAGGAAATTATACCCAGAATATATAAAGAATACCTACAAGCTAATGACAAACCAATAAATAATTAGCAAAAGACTCAAACAGAAACTTAATGAAAGAAGATATGCAAATGGTAATAATCACATGAAAAATTGTTTGCCATCACTGGTCATCAGAGAAATGCAAATAACAGCCAAAATGAGATGATCACTCCATTACTACCAGAACAGCTAATGTTAAAAAGACTGATAACACCATATGTTTATAAGAAGGTGGAACTACTGAAACCCTCTTACATTGCTTTTGAGAGCATAAGATGGTATAACCACTTTAGAAAACTGTTTGGCATTTTCTTATAAAGTTCAAAATACAGCTATCCTTTGACTCAGCAATTCTACTCCTAGGTAATTGCCCAAGAGAAATAAAAACATATGCCCACCCAAAGTCTTATACAAACATGGTTACAATAGCTTTATTCATAATAGCCTAAAACCGGAAATAACCCATATGATATCATTTATAAGGAACATCAGAACCTACAAAATGAACCTATAGTCATAAAAATCAAAACAGTGATTGCCTGGTGGGTGGTTATTTTCCTAATGAGAGCAGAAGACTTCTGTGGTGATGGAAATATGGTACACCTTGATTGTTGTGTGGCTTAACAGGGTGTGTTATATCCATTGGACACTTAGGATCAGTACATTTCACTGCATGTACATTTCACCTCAATAAGATATAAAGGGGAGGTGAAGGAGGAAAGAATGAGATTGTAGAGAAGAACAGAACAAAATTAAATTATCTTTTACTTGCAAGCATGCACACACGAACACACACAGACCATGCAAATATGTGTAAGTACGTTCACTGTGAAGTGGGCCAGTGTTGCCCAGAGCACCATATACTTTAGATACATTTCAACAGATACTTTCACATCTCACTATCAGAGAGTTCTTTATTCATTTTTTTTTCCTCTCTTGGATTTTCGTACCAAAATACCCACATGTGTTTGACAAGAGAGAGAACAGAAACACAAATTCTGAATTTCACACTTACCAGAATTTCAGACAAATTGTTCGTTGTTGACGTTTTGAGATTTCATTTCCTGCCATGATTCTCTTCAGGAAAGGAAGCTAGAAAGGAAATGAGTCAGCTCTTCCCAGGCCTCCCAGATCTGGCCACCCGATTTGAATCTAGCATTTGATTGATAGCAGAAAAAAATATTTTTCAAGACTACAAACTCATTATTATTTTTATGATTTTTGTTCTCAGATAGCACTTGAATTGACTTCATCCCTCCTTCCCCTCAGGGCCGACCAAGGGATATTCCCCACAATAGCATCTTGCTTCATTACTGGAGTGTTCTGGTCACATTAAAATGGAACCACATGGAAATGAATTTCCCCCTTTTCAGGTTTCTGTCCTTGGTTTCCATGGAAGAGGGCTAATTACCTTTTTAATAGCCCTAATTGATGGGCTTACAGATCATATCTTTCAGCCCCCACTTGTGTGTGTGCTGAGGGTAGGGGTGGCCAGCGCTCCTTTTCTCTTGACCCCTCAGCTCACTCTTCCTTATTGGAAAGAGGGTCGCTGGCTCATGAAAGGACCCTGCCTTGTGTGTCTCTGTTTGCAAGACTACCTGCAGCCCATTGTGGGCTGACCAGGAAGCCTCGCTTTGTCTTGGCCAATTGACACAGCTGCACACTCGGTAAATAGACTCAGATGTTGAGCTTTTGTTTGAAGGATCTTTTCAGATTAATGCAGAGAGAATTAGTTTTTAAAACTTAAGCCGGAGCCAGGATGAGTAGAATGGAGCTGTGAGCCATTGAATTCACGTCCACAAAATGAGACCAACTGTCTTACAGGGTGTTTATCCCCTGTTCCTTTTGGAGGTAGCACTGAGGGGAGAGGCTCTCACTCAGACCATTGTGAGGAGAAGATCTGACCAGTGATTACTTGGGCTCCAGCTTCGTTCTCTGAGGGGACAGAGCCCTGCACTAGTTAAGTGAATGTAATTACTGCAAAAGAGTAGATGACAATTGATTTGGGTTTTCTTATTTCCAGACCACAGGAGGTTCTGACAAATTGTATAAGAAGATCCATGGCCTATGGCAAAGACAATTAGGGCAACAGTCTGGACTCAGCACTGAGTAACGTCTCAGATCCTGCAAATTTCATTGCGTATACCACCTAATCGAGCCCTCACCCATGGGCGCATTCCCAGCCATGCCCTGCTAGGACACAAGAATCAGACATAACTCCCAAAGGATGGCTTGGCTCTTGAGGATGGGACTGTACCTTGGTGTACACCATTTCACTTAGCACAGGTTGGAATCGTAGTCCTAATTTTGTGACTAGAAACTAGTATTGGGGTACCTGCATGGTTCAGTTGGTTGAGTGGCGAACTCTTGGTTTCAGCTCAGATCATGATCTCAGGGTACTGGGATTCAGCCCCACATTGGGCTCCCCACTCAGTGAGGAGTCTGCTTGTTGCCCTTACCCTCCGCTTCCCCACCCCCACTTGAGCTCTATCTTTCTCTGAAATAAATCTTTCTCTCTTTCTTTTTTTTTTTTTAAAGAAACTATAGGGACATCTGGGTGGCTCAGTGGGTTAAGCCTCTGCCTTCAGCTCAGGTCATGATCTCAGGGTCCTGGGATCGAGCCCTGCATTAGGATCTCTGCTTGGCAGGGAGCCTGCTTCCCCTTCTCTCTCTGCCTGCCTTTCTATCTACTTGTGATCTCTTTCTCTCTGTCAAATAAATAAATAAAATCTTTAAAAAAAAGATATTATAGTATTATTTTCCTCTTTGAGACTTACAGACTCATTTTTCTCAAGCTACAAATCAGGCATGATTTCTCCTCTTCGCTAACAGTCCTATGTACTTAACAAGGAAACTTGGTGTTGTGAAAAGAAACTTGACTTTGACTCATACAGATCCAAATTCAAATCCTACCTCTGCTTCTTACTAGCTGCTAGATCAAAGGCAAGTCCCTTCTCTGAACACAGAGATACTTGAGATATGGTTTCTTATCTCACAGTATTATTGGGGATCGAAGAATTTTTCTCATATGTATGTGACCCTGATTAGCACAAGTCTCAGGCTGTGATCCCAGGGTCATGGGATCGAGTCCCACATTGGGCTCCTTGCTGGGTGGGAAGTCTGCTTCTCCCTCTCCCTCTGCCTGACACTCCCCCTGCTTGTACTCTCTCTCTCTCTGTCAAATGGATAAGTTAGCTCTTTAAATAAATAAATAAATAAAATAAAATAAATTGAACATGGTACCAGATAGAAAAAGCACCTGGTGAATTACAAAGTATTCATACGAAGCAATGTTTCTTTATTATACTAAACCCATGCTAAATCCTAAAAACTGCCTGTTGGTGGGTATTCCACTGCTGACCTTGCTAAACACCCCCTTTCCCTCCTCCAGCTCCAGTGCCTGAGTGACTGTCACTCACCACGACAAACACAGGCCCGCACCACCACCTGCCCAGCTCCCTACACACACATTCACCAAGCTAAAATGAACTGCTGACAGAGCAGAGGAGGTGAATCAGAAAGGAGCAGAGAGCCATCCCAGAGGAAAATAGACATCAGCATTCTGAAAAGGTGGCGAGTTCACAGATGCAGTGTAGACAGGGTGGTATGTAACATAGTTCCCAAAAGGGAATGGCCTCTTCCTGGCTCCATGCTAGGAGATCCAAAGGAAATGCTTGTTCCTTCTTTGCTTTATATAAAGGAGACCCTAACCAAGCTGGATCTCCTATCAGTTCTCCACACGGTACTTTGTGTTGAAGAGTCAGAACACCAGCCTAGCATGGCCACCAGCGCTGACGCCCCCCCCCCTCAAGAGACAACAAAGGAGAGGAGCAGATTCTATGACCATAAGGAGGCTTCCTGATTCAAGCCTCCAAGATTCAGATTCCCCTGCAGCTTCCTCAAAGGAAGCATGTGAGGGCAGAAATGTGGGTTCGAACCAGCTCTAACAATCAGGAACAAAGTTGACGTCGGAGACCACACTGCAGAGACCTGTGTCAACCCCTCAGTCCGATTGGATGTCAAGTTTGGACCACCAAGCTCCTTTGACTCTAAAAAATTAACACCAGAAGAGAAGTCTATGCCTTAGAAAATACTAAAAGAAACTGTGGTTGATTGAGCTTTCCATTCTGAAGTATACCCGCAAACTATACTCTCATGTCACTTTCTTTTGTGACTTAGAGGTAGGAAAAGACTTTAGTGCCCTGCTGCTGGGCAGCTCTGCAGGGGGCAGAATTGGAAGGAAAGAATCCCATCCTGTAGAGCCTTGGGCTCATCACCAAACCTCTCTGAGCCTCAGTTCTCTCCTCTGTAAAATGGGGATGGAATTCATCCCCATGGACTTTTTTTTAAAGATTTTATTTATTTATTTGACAGAGAGAGAGATCACAAGTAGGCAGAGAGGCAGGCAGAGAGAGGAGGGGAAGCAGGCTCCCCGCTGAACAGAGAGTCCAATGTGGGGCTCGATCCCAGGACCCTGAGATCATGACCTGAGCCGAAGGTAGAGGCTTAACCCACTGAGCCACCCAGGCACCCCCCCTCCCATGGACATTTTTATCCCACGAAGGGAATGACACCATGAAGAAACAGGTTTGGTAATGCATTTTCTGCCTGTGCCAGCACCTTGCTGCAGAGCAGAGGAACAGGTCCACCTTCCCTGCAAGAGCTAGGTGGATATTGAACACTTAACCTTGAAAATGCAGGTGCTTCTCAACATGCTCACTCTGGAAGTCAGCACCAAGAACTTTGATGTACGGTGCTCAGGCAGGAGAACAGAATGGAATAAAGGAAGCACATCTTGATGAACTGAAAAGGACAAATAATTCAGAGCACTCACCAGGAAGAGCAGACGGAAGCTTGACAACAGCACACATCATCTCCCTTGTTTAAATAAGACACTTAAGGAGCACTGAGATAAGAGTCCAGAGGCTGAGGACTGATTCTAGCTCTTCCACTTGGGATCTCAGGCTCATCATCTGTCAGGAAAAGGAGCAGGAGCCCGTGATTTCTTAAAGGGCCCATCTATCTCCAACATGCTGAATTGCCCAAGAAGTCAGCTTAGTACTCATTCTCCTCATCTGGGGCTTTGAGCCCGATTTCAGAAGCAAAGAGTTATGAAATCGGAGTCTCTGAGGAGCTACCCTTGGCTTGGAGACTTTTGGCCTTTAAGCTGAGTTTCTAAATCACACTCAGTTGGCCATGTTCCAAGTTCCCACTTGGCTGGATCTGCCGCGAGGTAGGCAAGAGTAGCTTTCCTTGGAGCCCAGGGGTTAAGGACTGGATGAGGCTACATTTGTGTTTCCTCTGCACGTGGGAAGACTCCACAGAGGGGCTAGAGTCTGAGCTGAGTCTTAAGAGATGAGCAGGAGAGATTCTGGTGGATGAACGTTCTAGAAATCAACAGCCCCACGACTCCAGTATTATACACATCAGACTGTGTCACATGGACATTAGTTTCATGCTCATACATAGGACGAGTAGGACAGCTATCCACCCATCACTTACATTTTTGAGCTGACTGAGGCTCCGCCATTTTTAACATTTGGCTTCAGAAATTGCCTACCCAGTCCCCTCCCCTCCAGGCTGCCCGACAGGGCAAAGAGCATAGAGAGAGCCCTTGTCACTGCCTCCTGATCCAGGTCTAACTGCAAAGGGAGCTGGAAAATGTGGTCAAGATATGTGCCCAGGGACCTTACAACAAAACATGGATTCTAAGGAATTGCCTGCTGGTTCCACCACGATCTGGTCCGTTCCTCAGGCCCTGATCCTTTGGGATCGATTAGAAAGAAAAGTAGCCAGAGGCTCAGGCAAAACACAAGAGAGATGAATGAAGTTTCTGGCACTGGGGAGCAGCAGTCTCGGGACAGACAGGCAGGTTGACTCAAGCCCATTTCATTTTGTCAGCCAATTTCCCTCCGATGGGGTACAGAGGCCTGAAACCCCACGATGGAGAGCACCACCGTATCTCTCCCCGCTGATTATGGGAAGGAGAGGGAGGGTGATGTGGCTGTGCCACAGGCCAGCCATGGGGCCTCCCAGGGTAAAGCTCGGAAACCCCCTGGCTTTCCCTGGCATCGTCCTTAGCCCTTGATCCCTCCTTCTGCCCTGGCTCCAGCCCCTTTTCCTGGGCAGACTCCAGAGGCCAGACTGTCGCATGGCCTGACATGTGGGCTCGGTGCCCAGCCTGTGAGGCCACATCGGGCTCAAGTTACTGGTGGGAGCTGATTCGGGAGCCTGGCCGGCCCTGTGGCTCTGATGGGGTTTCTCCGTCCCGCCTGCCCTCCTTGGCTGGGTGCCTGGCAGAGCTGCGCGGCATGGCCCCAGGCTGTCCGCTTTCACCAAGAAGAGGCTCTCCTCTCTGAATAGAGGAGAATCTGGGTGGGAGGAAGTGAGGTTTGAGGCTCCCTGGTCTGTCCAGCCCGAGAACCCATCCCATGCCAAGGCCATCTGCCTTCCACCAACTTTCCCAAGGAAGAGAGACAAGATAAAGGGCAGACAGAATTAACACTGACCAACTCGTTAATGATTTTATTGCAGGTTAAATAAAATGTCTCAAATAAAACTACAGGAGACCTTCTTCAACCTTACTGGGCTGTAAATATGTATTAACTCAATTACTATCAGCAATTAAGGCCTAGTTTGGGAACAGTGACCTGAGACAAAAAAGACATTATCATCCTGGGAAATGAATCCCGAATAAAAGGAATTTCTTCCACCTTAGCTAATGAGCAGCTGTATAGGGATGGAAATGAAGGCCTTTGCCTGGGAATTGCTTTCCACAGCTCATACGGGGAGAGGAGAAAAGGTTCGCCTCTATGTAAAGCTCTTGGAAGCACGTTAGGGACATTGTTGCAATGCAAATGAGGAAGACCGTTGTGTTTGGGTGGTTTATGGGTTTAGTAAAAGGAGTAACATTTCAATTAGTGGGGAAGGAATGAGAACCGGCCTCAAAAAGGCTTAATTGGCAACTTGGCTTTCCCAGGGGACTTTGAAGTAGCATCCGAGATGGAAGGTTTTCAGAGGTGGGTGGAGAATAGGGCAAGGAAAAGTTCCTGGGGTGCTGGGGGTCAGAGGGCAGATGGGGCGCTCACAAAGTAAAACCCACTGCTACCCAAAGCCCACCCCCACCCGAACGTGGTTCCAGCCTTCAAGGCTTCTGACGAGGACGACGACTATGATGAAGACAGGACTCTTCCCTCTCTCAAAACACCTCAGTGTTGAGGACTGCAGCCCTAACCTGACTGGCATGGAATTTCTTTTCCCTTCTCAAGAGTCCCTTTTGCTAGTTCTCTAGGATCAGCCCAGAAAACTGGCTAATTCAACTCCTAATTGATGTGAGTTGTCGGGAAGGACTCAATATTGCATACAAATGTGCAGTGTGTGTGTGTGTGTGTGTTCAAGGACTAAAGGGCCTGAACATTCATATAGGACCTCCCCTTAAGGCAACAGGTGATTGTTCAAGGTGGACTGTCGCAGATTTTGTAAGCTGCTGAAGGCCTCCAGAGCTGCCCCGTGGAGGATAAGGTCTCTCTTTGCTGTTACTCTGGTGTGAGGCCTTCTGCAGTGTAGCTGACATTCAGGAATTGCTCTGATCTCCAGGCTTCCTGACCGATTTGAGGTTTCATTTCTCAATCTAGTCATTCACAGGACTGGTAAAAAAAAAAAAAAATTAACATGGAAGAGCCCTCTAAAGGAAATAGTAAGATAACATGCCAAGATAATTGTTTGTAATGAAGTCTGGTTGAAAATTCAACGAACCCTATGTTTTAGTTGAAAGATAGCAGTCTGACCAGGGGTTTGGAGAGCCATCCAAACCAAGCTTCTTAAGTGGTATGCTGTCTTTCTGAGCTTGGGGCAGGGGGTGTGGGGGACAGAATGAAGAACTTCCAAGGGACTCTGTGCCTTCTACGGTTCTCCTGATGTTGACTTTGGAGAAGGCAAGCCCAGCTCCCTGCCATGTGTGCATCTATCTGTGAATGTGGACTGGGTTTTACATGAGTCTTACCAACGCACCCTGAACTGGAAGGCACAGTAACCTTCCATTTGAAGCAATCGGTCCCAACACACAGGACCACGGGCCAGGCTTTCTCCTTCTGTCCGCCCCTCTCCAGTGGGTGGCTTCTCCTGGAACACTGGCTCATATCTCTGGAGCCTGTGGTTTGGGAATTGCCATTAGCCAACTACAACAGAGCCTGCAGAGTTTACTTCGGGTCTAAAATGGGAAGCGGACCCACGCTCTGAGTAATGCTCACCCCCTCAGTAAGTTCCGGCTGGCAGTCTGCGACCTCACAAGTGAAACTCTTTTCACCAGCCTTTAGCCTCAGTTGTCTGTATCAAGCGACCCCTCCCCTCCCGAGCCTCCTCCCTCGCCACTTCCTCAGAACTGGGATAAGAGGAAAATGGCGTGTGTATGCACCTGCCATGTTCCTGCGTGGTGGGCAAGCTGGGCCCCCATGCAGCCTCTGTGGCACATGCAATCCCCGTGCCACTATGACCAGCCCTCAGCACACCTTCTGAGACCTGCCATTGAGCAGACAGGAAGCCAGTTACTCACAATGTGAGGCTCCTCAGGACCTAGAAGGCATTACTGACCACACGTCTGGGGACAGTGCAGAATCCATTTTAAGTGCTATACTGTGGGGCGCCTGGGTGGCTCAGGCATCAAGGGTCTGCCTTTGGCTCAGGTCATGATCCCAGGGTCCTGGGATCGAGCCCTGCATCGGGCTCCCTTCTTGGTGGGAAGTCAGTTTCTCCCTCTCCCACTCCCCCTGCTTGTGTTCCCTCTCTCGCTGTGTCTCTGTCAAATGAATAAAATAAAATAAAATAAAACAAAATGAAATAATAAATGCTATAATATGTCCTAATATACAGTTGTAATAATACCCGAACCAATAGATACATGACACATATGCCCGACCGAGGCCCAGACCTGTGAAGAGACCAACCCGCTGCCTTCAGGGAGTGAAGGGCACAAGGGAACCCCTAGCCCAGCTGGTGCAACTGGGCTGGTGCTCCCTTTCAGTAATGCTGAGTTTTAGATTCCACTTCCCAGAGGGTTTCTGCCTTGGCCGTGTGGAAATGAGTTGGTAAAACCTTGCAGAGGAAGAGAGCAAAAGAAAGCCAGTAAACATTCACCCCAAATCTTCCTAGGATGGATATTCAGGACATCATTACATACTCTCATATTATTGATAGAGCATTTTGCTTGTTTTCTCCTTACTCCTTCAAACTCCTTTATTATAATCAAAGCTGCTTCAGTGGGGCTTTGGCTCGTGTCCAGGAGGAAATTCTAATCCTAGACCATTAATTTCAAAATGCACTTTTCAGTGTCCAAAATATTTCCATCCCCAAATTGTACAACCTAGAAGAGCAAAATGGTAGAGTCTATAACCCTGTTTTTACGATGAGAAAATTGGTCTACTTGAGGTGAAATAATTTGCCTCAAGCCACACTCCTCACAAGTGGCTCATACAGACCTAGAATCTGGGTCCTCCAACACCATGTAGCCCCCCAGCCTCCAGCTGGAAATAACCTGGCTCAGCCCATGCCTCACTGTGGGGGACAGCACCCCCTTTTGGGGGGACAGTGGTCCTTTGGGAAATCAGTGTTCCTTTGAGACATGAGAGTTTGGCCAGATGACTCCATGTAAGAACATTCTGGGTCCACACCCATCTGAAGTCCAGTGCACCGTCAGGGCCTCTCAGAGCCGGGGCTAGAGCAGGCACCAGCCACTGTTCTGGAATGGGTGAGCGGGACTTTCAGTCTCCAGTTTTAAAGGAACAAGTTGTGAGAAAACACATCAGTCAGTCTGGGGTTATGGAGAGGAGACAGAATCCCTTTATCCAGTTTTCTACTCGGGAGTTTCTTCTAGAACCTACGAGGAGAGGATGGAATCGCTAAAGGTGGAAAAGATGAGCTAATATGGGTGTTCACTGCCCAGACTAGTGTCTCGCCAGTAAAACAGATAACAGAACTATCTCAGAGAAGAGACAAGCAGCCTCGAAACCCCGAGAAGAATAAGGAAGAATTACCTCCTCACAAATATCTTCAAAAACAAAAATACAAGTGACATGAAATGTGCGTTGCTTATGTCTGATGTATAGCATAGGCACGCAGAGCAGGCGCTTTCCCTCAAAATCTCCTGATATTAAAGATTTTGGGGGGAGAGAAATGAGTTCTTCTTACACAATTCCACCTTCGCACCCACCGAGCTCAAATAGACTTCTCTGTAGAAAAATACATGAGAATCTTTGATTTGATTAGAAATGCGTGTGTGTGCTCAAGCAGGCACCATGCAAAACCCCGTATCTTAGTTCAAGCTCTCACCCATTTCTCCTCTGGACAATGGCAGTGGCCTCGAAACAGGCTTCGATGTCCGTGGTCTTGAGCCAGTGCTGGGCTGCTGTGTGCTGGGCAGATCCGGCCACCCCCCTCCCCCTTGACTGGAGTCCACCCAGGGCTCTCCATCCCCCGCAAGACAGAGCCTGTGGCAGAGACGCGGAGTCCTGCCTCCCTCTGCAGTTTCAGTGCTCCTCAGTTTATGCTCCAACAGCATGGGGTTCTTCTTAGTTTCCCGCCCATAGCACAGGGTATCTCTCCTCCATGGCTTTGCTCACACTGGAACCTCTGCCAGGAGCCCAACCGAGAACCCATCCTACCCTAACACATAACCCATCCTACCTCCTTCTCATCCCCCCCCACAGACCTCAAGTACATCTTCACCTAGCATTCAGAATGTCTACTTCTACTACTAGTCTTTTTTTTTTTTTTTTTTTACTTTCTATTGGGGAATAATCTACATCGAAAACTGCCCAAATCTTCAGTATGTTGAAGGCTCACCAACATCAAACAGCACCCAGAAAACAAACAGCCATTGTAGTTTGGAGGTCAGAGGCGGAGTTTTGCTCATCTTTGTAAACTCAGCACCAAGGGTGTGGCGGGCCTGCAGCCTGGACCCCACAAGTGGTTGCCGAATGAATCAGTGACTGGTTACCTGCTTGACTCATTCACCTTTTCGACCAATTTCCACTTGACCCGAGTTGCCCAAAGGATAATTCAAGATTTCTTGCCCACGCTTTGGGAGCCCGAGCTCTGAGTCCGGGTGAAGACGTGCTCTGGTTGGGAGTAGCCGGATGGAAAGAGAGGCTTGTCCGCTCTGCGTCAGACCTGGACTTGCGACTTGGTGAGATCCAAGGCCCGGCCACCAGAGAGGACCAAAGTCTTTTCCCTCCTTAGACTTGAGGCAGTCTCCTTGGAGTCTCCTTAGACTTGAGCTGCCAAAGCAAGTCAAAGTACTCACGTCAATGAAGAACAAAAGAAGTACTGGAGAGTCACGCATTTCGGCCTTTTTGTGTCCAATCTGAGAAGAGGGAACAAGTGGCTTTTCCTACTTCCACTCGCAGCTTCAGCGTCACCCTAACTCAGTGACTGGCACTGCACCGGAGGAGCAAGCTTCTATTCTCCCTACGCCTTTGTGAGTAACTATAACACGTGTCGCAAAGACTGGATGCTCCCAAAATGTTAATGTCCTTGTCTCCACGCTTTTCGGTCAGGTCCACAGCAGGAAGTCATAAACCTACAGTTTATTTGGCATTTACTATGTTGCCAGGCATGGAGCTCCGTAAGAACTAACATATATGATCGCACTCGCTTTTCAAAGCTACTCTCCTAAGCAGATGATATTACCCTCACTTGACAGATGAGAAAACCCAGCGAATGTAGCTGGAGTTTGAGCCCATAGCTTTGATTCCACAGTCAGTGATGAGAACCACTATTCCCCAGCATCAGGGCTCGGTTCTGCATATGCTGGGTCCCTGCTTCTGAAGAGATCAATGGCGCTTAGTGAGAATCTTGTCTGAAATGACTCTGAATGAAACCTTAAACCTAGGAACTCACAATGACCAGATCTACCTCTGGCTGGGCCTCACGAAGGGCTGAAAGCAGGTCCATTGGATGGCTGGCTCCATAGCCCTAGTCTCCCTGCTGGGAACTCATTCGAGGTCACCTGGGACTGCTGCCTGAATTCTTATGGTGGTTTTTTTCCTGAGGAGTCAGAGCTCCTCATTTGTGTCCATTCAAGGCCTGATTTTGAAAGAAGTGTTTGGGGGAGCTTCATAGTACCCCATGCCCTGCTTCCCATGGTGGCCAGGGGAAACAGGTCCTTCCAATATGGAGGAGAACTATCCCCCAAAGGAGCATTCTGGAGATCAGCTGGGATATCCTCAGCAAAAAGCGCAGCAGCAGAGCGAGTAACCTCCTACCTGCACTGAATGAGGGCTCCTTGCAGAGGGACATGTCGTCCTAGACAACCCAGGAAAGAGACATTCTTCAAACCCTCTTCAGACTGATGACCGGGCCAGGCAGCCTGGCAAATGTGCACCAGCATCCGGGCCCAGGCCGTGGCCCGAGGACAGACACAAAGCCACCTTGTTCCCCAGCCAGACCTCTAACAAGCCACTCCTGCTGCCCACTGCTCAGACGTCCCCTGTTTACATTCTACTCAGCAGCCAGACCTAATCCTTGGGCTCCGGATCTGCACTTAATCCTGTTTCTGTATATCCTCTAGATCAATACGTGTTAATAATAGTCATCACCGTGGGTAAGAACCGTGTCTGAGGACTTCGGAGTCCTCCAGGTTTGGTGCCAACAGGAGAAAATATGGAAAAGAAAACCCAAACATTTACAAACATTCCAGAATGTTTAGTTCAGCCTGCCCCACATAAATATGAGACAGTCCAGGAGATACTAATTTTCCTGAGACGGGCTTATTTTGTCCCAAATAAAATTTGGCTTAAAAAAAAAAAAAAAAAAAAAAGCCCCAAACGCACAAAAAAACCCCAAGTCACCAGTCTCTGCTTCTCTCTCGCTTCTCTGGGCCACAAGATCTTTTCATGTAGTTTGCTTCAACACTATTGTATTTCTTCTGGGCTTTGAAACTGAGCCCCTCTCTTTGATGGATATTAGCAAAACGTGCTTTCGTGTCTCCCTAATGAACTTTCACTTGGAAAATACCCCAAACTAGGAAGATGCTAGAAGTGTAACGATATTTTGTTTAAAGCAAAGAGAGACGCTGTCTTTTGGTCCCCTCCTCTTCGGTCGGCCCCAGAGGAATAATCAGCCAAGAATCACAGATGGGATCATTTACAGTTTTACTTTCAAGCTCCCCCGCCCTTCCAGACTGTGTTTATTCGGTCAAAGTCTTCAGACCCACAGGGTGGGCCTCCCGACAGCCCCCTCTTGCCCGCGCTCAGATACCCTGACTGGGATTTAATCTGTGCCGATCTGTCAGAAAGCGACTGATGGAGAGGCTTCTTTGTGACGCTGGTGGTAAACCTGAGGGGACAGAAGAGTCCAGATGTGGAGCCAGTATTCTTCAGGGGACCCATGTGTAGCCTGGAGGAGCCCAGGACGGCAGGCCCGCAGTAATTACTGGCTAAACAAAGGGAAAATCCACCCAAAATGGAAGACGGCTTGGCGCCAGAGTGAAAACCCCCTTTAGTGGGAGTGTTATTTATTTATTTATTTTAACAATTGAAAATATCCTGTGGGGAACTGCTTTCTAACATCTAATCACATTAATCTTCAAAGTAAAACTAAGACTGGAGGAAACAAGCGAGCGACGAAACTTAAAGCCATTCGACCTGCCGAGGTTGGCTGTTTTCTCAGGGAGAGATTAGCGAAAATGATTAGTATTTTCGTGAACAAAATGGGGTAAAACCGGACAGGTTACTACAGACGCAAGACAACTGTTGAGAGCATCAACTTCTCAGTGTGACCCAATCAGAAAAGGAGTGGGCTGGGCCTCAGGAAGCAGGCTGTGTTCTTCTTGCTTGGTGTCTAACCAGTTGTGGAGGCTTGGCCAAGTCTTTGCCTTCCGACTTCTACTTTCCCGCTTCTTCCTCTATAAAATGGGGACATCCAGGTTCTGGGCTTCAAGCAAGGCCATGAAGGTGACAGCACTGTGGGATCCGTACCATGTGACCGTTTATGATCAACCACCCTTGGTGTGTGGACTCGAGAAGCACAGATTCCCTCCTTCATCAAGGTCACCCTCCGTCATCATTCCTAACTCCCCAGTTGGGAGGTTCAAGTCTTCTCGCCCCTGTGCTTTTGCTCAGATTATTGGCTCAGCTTGGAAGGCCTGCCCATTTCCCTCTTCTGAATTTCCCAAATCCACTCTTCTCTACTGGAGACTCAGTTCAAACTTTAACTCCTCCATATGCCTTCTCTGATTTTCCTGCTTGCCCCCTGTACAAAACGACCACACCCCTTCCCAGTTCCTGCAGCACCAGTCTCCTGGGACCTTCGGCCTCCCTGTCTCTGTTCTGTCATTTCCGTCCATCATCTGACCTTTCCTACCATTTTGCTCAAGTGTGGGGGCTGTGTCTGTTGTGTCTCAGGACAGAGCCAAGCACGGGGCCATGCACCCAGCCGGCACTCACTATTTGCTTCAGAAATGAGAACTGCTGTTGTGACATTCTTTACCTGGGTTTTATTGAAAAGCAGCTACACATCAGATCGTCCTTGTTCTGCACAGAGCTGTGTTCTCACTCTGCAGTCACCACGGCTCCGTGCAGAGGGAAGACACGGTTCTAGCGTCACGGCTCCGCGTCTCAGTTAATTCACGCTGTGCCAAGGAAGCATTGCCTGTATACCTAAACAATAAATATACAACATAAATGTAATCTGTCTGATCAGGTGGGGAAAAAAAGACCAGCAAGCTGTGTGCACTGAAGGCAGCCAGCCACATAGACTCAACGGAGAACTCATACAGCATCTCATAAATCAGAGCCCTGGCAGAAAACAGCATCGCGTGTCCAGGTCCAGTCTCAGGCGAGGTAGAGGGAGTTAGAGGGGGGGCTATAGCGATTGAGTGACTGTGTTGTTCCCATTTCAGAAATGTTACAGTGGCCTCTGGAAGGCTGTTTATGGAAGTCCTTTCTGGGCACAAGAGGCAGTCTGAAATATGTAGCTTAGATGTTGAAACATGGTCATTTCTGAAATATTTTAGTATCTTCGGGACAATGAGACAGAATATTTATAATCTGCATGGTCTCAGGAATGCCTTAAAACCTCCTAAAGTGGAGTAAACATCAGTCCCCCTGGTGTCCTGCTTCTCCCGGTAGTGAGCACTGTGGCTGGCGGAGAAACCCACAAAACAATACATTTTAAGCCACTGAAGTACCAGGAGACTGCACAGCAAATCTATTTCAAAAACTAAACACGCTGAGTTTATGTACTCTGCAAAAGAAAGGGACACAAGACAGTCAGAAATGATGGAGGACGATAATAAACATGAGTTGAAGCAACCTGAAAGGGAGCCAGGCTGTCTGCTGCTGTCGAAGCATGACTGGAGAGCAGAGCACGAGACCCACAGTGGGGACCTCAAGGCTGTGCTTCCGAGCTCCCAAGGCTTGGCGGGGGGTGGTGGTGGGCAGCCTCAATGGCCTTGCTTCCCGGTACCCTGGCCAGAGATTAGGGTGAGGTCTATGTTTAAAGTTCACCAGAGACAAGATGGAGTGGAATGAATGGGGGCTTTGGAAACAGCAAGCCAGCTGGGGTTGTCGATGGGTTAGTTAACTTCTTTGAGATCGTTCATGGGAACAGGTGAGCAGAGTTTACAGAAGAGAGCCAGTGATGGTCCCAGAGCCTGGCCACGTTGAAGAGACAGCATCCCCTCTCCTCATTTCCATTTCTCATGAATCTTTGTTATTTGCAGGGTTGCTATGCAGATCAAATTAGGATGTGTATGGACACATGTGGACAAATCCAAACAAGCATAGGGGATTCTTAAGACCACTCATAAGTATTTCTAAGAAGAGGAGGACACCGTGCGAGGACAGAGTTAGAAGCAGGGATCGGAGGGATGTGGCTCAAGCCAAGGATGGCTGGTGGCTGCCAGTAGTGAGGAAGAGGCAAGGAAGAATTCTCCCCCAAGTCAGAGGGAGGGTGGCCCTAAAGACACCCGGATTTCAAACCACTAGCCTTGAGAACTGTGGGAGGGAATGCATCTCTGTTGGTTAAGCATGTGGTCTGTGGTGCTTTGTACGACGGCGCCAGGAAACAAATACAGGTGCTTCTTCCCTGTTTAGTTTACATTTGAACATTTACCCCATTAGACACCCCCCAAACTGCAGAATGGAGCTCTACCCAGAACAAGGCTCATATTTCATGTTTTATTTCTGCAGACCTTTGTTATTATGTTAGCAGCCTGTCCTGAAATCTCATTAGGGAACTGCTTATAACAGCTTGGTCCTTCTAGAACCACCCTAAGCAAGAAGTCTGCCTGGTCCTCCCAGGAAATAAATTTTCTTAGGCCAGCTAAGGAGGAAGCAGCATTTTGCAGAAGGGGTGGGCTGGGATGGAGGAAGAACCCCATAATACACTTTTGAAGAGCCTACAGAGGGTTTGTCAGTGCCTCCTCTCCTTTAGCCTAACAGAAAGAGGGCCTGTGGAGCTTTCTTCCAGTTCTGTTCACCAACAGACACTACATCTACCTTGCGTGGTGCTGAACCAAGAGGTCTACGCACTGAGTCCGTGGAATGAGCCCTGCGCTAGGTGTCAAGGACCTCGTTCGTGATCCATTCTTGCTTTTGCAACTCACCAGCTCTCCCAGACTCATCTGTGAAATGAGACCGTGTCCCTGCGGGGTGGTCCTGGGCGACAGTGACAAGAGCGTGGATGTGCGTGTAAAATCATGAAGTGCCGTGCAAATGGTGAGTGGTGAAATCATTATCACCCTCATCCTCCACCAACTGTCAGCACCTGTGGGGTGGGGATCCTCCAAGAGCACCAGGAAAACTGGATCCAAGTGTCCAGCTGGAGAAAGAGGAGTCAGCTGCAGTGCCTGATCCTCTGGTATGGGTTGCCCTGGGGGAGAGCAGTTGAGATGAGCTCTCCCAGTGGGTAATAAAATGAGGCTACGTAGGGAGGAAGCAGGATGTATAAAGCCCAGGAGCCTGATCTGTTTCTGAGATCAAACAGAGCAGCATTGTACCGGGGTGTGGAGCTGATGTCAGCGTCTAGAATGCTGGTCGGAATCGCCCTGGTTACGCAGCTGGACCGGAATAAGGCAAGTCTGTATCTGAACTCATTAATTTTTACAACCAACTGAACTGTTCTGCCTTTTTTTTGGGGGGGGGGGGCGTTGGAGGAGGTGGTGCAGGGGCAGAACAAGGGAAGGAAGGGAAAAGGGAGGGGCTAGTATGTATGGAACAGGGGGCTTCCCACCAGCAGACACTATCTCATTATTCCCCCAGCAAACCCTAGCTTCAAACCTCCAGCCCCCTGGACAGCTCAGCAGAGCGGCTGCAGCAAGGCGAGAACCAAGAACGCCAATGAAACGTAAGGATAATTAGAGTGGCACAAGCCACTCCTAGGAGTTCGAGTTATGTCAATGTTTCCATTATATGCCTCACTTTTTGGGGTTTATAACGGAGCTATAAAAACTCACGCCAGCTGAGAATTTGGCAGGCCAGGTCGCAGCAAAGGAGGGACTGTTTTTTAATTCAATTCAGCTGCTTGTAACTTGGGGTGGGGAGCACGTCGTACATTTGGACGAGTGGAAGGGGCTGGTTTCAAGTACTGAGCACTATTGCTGTCTGATCCCCACCCCCTCCTACTCCTACTGTCTCCTTTGTGCTGTCACCAAAGAAACAGCATTATATAAACACATCCCACCAGCTTTCTGAGCAGGGAATCCATAGCCACTCTCCCCAGGGCCAGATAACTCAGATTTTATCCATCCCTCGGGAGGATACGGATCAATCCCCTTCCAGCAAAGGTGCAAACCATTTCACCCAAACCACTACACCAAAGACAGTCAAGCCTCTGCAAGTGAGCTGTTTGGTGGGAGAGCTATTCCAGACAAATCCCAGTGCTGGGGGCCTCTCACATTGTCGTCACGGGCTTTGACTCAGCGGATAAGTATCATCCCCATCTTATAGGTGGGTTTATTGGCTTCTCAAGCACAGAGTTAAGAGAGTTTCCTCCATGTTTTATCCCACGGTCTCTGATTCCATTGAAGTCCCCAAATCCCACAAGATCTTTAACAATCCAGTGCATAAGCTACCCCCCACCATGAAGCCTTCTGTGATTCTCCTACTAGAAGTCCTCCCTCTCACCTTCGGTCTCTTGTCTGCTCTTTCCTATAAGACGTATATCATTTGACTGCTGTGTTATAGTTGACTGATCTGGGCATGTTTTATTTCCATACCGTGAGACTCTTCTGACAGAGTCCCGAGCTTATTAATCTCTACTTGCTCCAAAGTGCCAAACTTTGAGTGGGTGCCAAGCCAGATGAACTCTGCTCAGATAGTATGGGCAGAATTAATCACTTAAATAATTAATAATGATATTCAGAAGCCAGGTGGCTGATAGCAGAGGTATTAGGAAAGCTCAGAACAGATAGGGACTTATCAACTCCTTCTTCCTTAATAGAAGGGAAGACAGAGGAAGACATAGATTGGTAGGAAGGTTTAATTAATAGGGTGAAGCTATAGGTCATTGGACAATACCACGGACTTATAAGCAGGAAACTTGAGTTGGAATCTAAGCTCCACCACTATAGGTCACCTTCATTTTCCTGAGCCTCAGGGTCTTCATCTATAACATGGGGTCAATATGACCTATGCCACCAAACATCACAGAACTGTAGTAGGTTCTATCAGTTAAGAGTGTGTTTGGTTGCAAGGTACAACAAATGGATTACAGTGGTTTCGATAAACAAGAGCTTATTTTTTTTACATAAGAACAAGAGGAGGTAGGCAGTTCAAGGTGTAAATCTCAACGATGCCTTAGGAGATCCAGGTTCTTCCTGTATTTCTGTCCTAACATCCTTGCCATGTTGGTTCTCTTCCTCATACTTGTCATCTCTTGGTCACAAGATGACTACCATAGCTTCTGCAACATGTGCACATTCAAGAAGAATGGATGGGGCAGAAGCCTTTCTCCTGTGAGTCTTTCTCAGCCAGTTCATCTTCACATCTCTTTAGACACCTTGGGCCACCCGCCCACCTTCAAATTGATCAGTTGAGATGGGGAGTTGGATTGCCATGACTGACATAGACCCATCATTACACATCACCTGGTGCTGAGGTAGAGACAAAGCGAGGATCTTTCTGTGTACCAGATCAATTCAGCAGGCAAGAAGGATGGCAGTTGGGTGAGCAACCAACAGGGTCTCATGGTAAAACATGATACAGCTGAGCTCCTCAGAGTGTGATCCCTACATTGACAGCATCTGGGAACTTGTTAGAAAGGCAAAGTGTCTGGGGGCACCTGGGGGGGTGCTCAGTTGGTTGAATATCCAACCCTTCACTTCGGCTTAGGTCATGATATCAGGGTCATAGGAAGGAGCCCCAGGTTGGGCTCTGTGCTCAACATAGAGTCTGCTTAGGATGCTTAGGATTCTCTCCCTCTCCCTCTCACCCCACCACCAACCCCTGCTTACACATGTGTGTGCTCTCTCTCTCTCTCTCTCTCAAAAAAAGGAAAAAAGGAAGGAGGAGAAAGGACAGGATAAGAAAGGAAAAGAAAAGAAAAGAAAAAAAAAATAAAAGAATAGAAAAGTGTCTGGCTTCACCCCAGACCTGCTGAGTCAGAAATTCTGGAATGGGGTCCAATAAAATGTGCATTAACAAGCCCTCGAAAGGATTCTGATGCTCACTCAGGTTTGAGAACCACTGGGATAAAGTTGAGAAAAACTTAGCAACCAAGTTGGAGATTCAATGATATTAATGAAAGGTATTCTTCATCAGAGCCCTCCTCTGGAAAGAGAGAAAGAGAAGAGGGAAAGGTAGGGAGGGAAGGAGAAGAAGCTAACCTTTGTTGAGTACCTACTCAAGGTGGGCAATGTCCTTGGTGCCTTCACCTGTCTCTTCTCACTCAATCTGAACAAAGCCCATTTTCACAAATGAAAGGTTAAGTGACTTGTCCAAAGTTATTCAGCTGATAAATGACCTAGCTCAAAATCAAATTTTGGTCTGATCCCAAGCCAGTGGGCTTCCAACTGCTACACCTAAAAGGAAAGAGTCCTGATAAACTTAAAAGGTCTCAATTTATACAAATGTGATTTAAAAGTAAAACTCATTGTTCCTTTACTGGGCATTTAGAGCCGTCTACTGTTTTGTTCTGATCTATCTTCCAGCCTTACCTTCGCTTCATCTCCCCCCTCCCCCACTCCCATACCCTTATCCTGGCTCGGAGCCACCTCCACATTTCCCCTTTCTTGGGCTTGCCATGTAGCCTCAAGGCCTCAACTTGCTCCTGCCCTCTATAACGCCCTCCCTTCCCTTTTCTGCCTGTTGAACTTTATTCTTTGTAAATGATTAAACGACTAAAACTAACCTTTAATGTGTTCACGGTATAGTTCATAAAACCAACTTGGCATTCAATGATTGTGTAATAAATGGATGCAAGAATGCCTACTTTGAATTCTTTTCCTATCCAAGAGGCACCTCCAAGTTTTTCTTTCTAACCCACCAGCATTTTGCTTGCATTTCTGATTTCTCAATCTGTCCTGTGATAAGATGATACGTATGCCTCTGTTTCCCAGGCAATGTGTGAACTCCCAAAGCCAAGGTGTAGTCTCACTCATCTCTATCCTCCGTAGCAGCCAGTACAGGGTCTTACACTTAGTAAATGCTCAAAAACCACACATACAGGATGGAACAACATAACGTGAAATGTATACCTGTACATTTCAAAGAATTCAAACAACTGTGTTTTTCAATTAGCTGATGAATCCTACCATTTTTAATGGACAAAAGTCTATTTCATACTAATGTTGTTGATGGAGGAGCAAACCTTTCCTTTGGATCATTCTAGTAGATTTTACCTTGCCCAGTGCTTAGCTAATCCAATTCTGAGACTACAGCGTCACTGCTGGATGTTGAAATGGAGCCATTTTGGGAAGCTGAGTGGAAAACCTCCCAGTAGGAGTTATTTACGCACCTGCTAGATTGCCTATAATAAATGATACTGGCCAACTCATGGTGCGATCTCCTAGCACTCTGTACTCTGGCCATTCCCTCCCTGGCTGCATTTACTGGATGACTTCCAAGAATGTTTAGAAATTAAATATATTTTGCAGCCTCCAGAAAGTATCAAGGAACAACTTTAAAAGTGATACTGAGCTGTAGATAATTACGTTTTTTTTTTTTAATCCTTAAAGAACACCTTTTTTAAATAAATTCTGAGTGTTAGGGGCATGGACAGTGAGGGTTAGAAGAAAGGATCAGAGAGAAAATATGAAAGTGGTTGCTAAAATCTGGCACTTTCTAGGCAGAAAATAACATAGGTTCAAAGAAAGTTTATAAACATAAATATCAAAAAAGGCAGAATAATATATTCAATTACCCTGTCACTCTTGTCTACCTCCATAGGCATTCTTCAGCATTTTCTGGATATTCATTCAACATAACTAACCAATAAGACCCTATACCATGGGCCCTGCCTATGAGTTGCAAAAAGAGAAAGAACACCAAAAGAATGACTGCAATTTTTTTAGCTTTTAAGAACTTAAAATGCCTTTAAAAAAAAAAAAGACTTTATTTATTTATTATTTGACAGACAGAGATCACAAGTAGGCAGAGAGGCAGACAGAAAGAGAGGAGGAAGCAGGCTCCCCCCTGAGCAGAAAGCCCAATACGGGGCTCGATCCCAGGACCCTGGGATCATGACCGAAGGCAGAGGCTTTAATCAACTGAGCCACTCAGGTGCCCCCTTAAAATGCTTTTAAATACTTGATCTCATTCAATTGAATCTCACTGCAGAGATGAGTAAACTGAAGAACATATTACCAGGACCATAGGTTTATAGGTAAACTGAGTCAGTGCCCACACATACACAGGACTCTAAGTCCTGTGCTCTTCCATCTCTACCCCTCTGCCACAAATACAAGGACTGTTTTAAACAAATTTATAGAATATAATATACACTCCCACAATATGATAAACTCTAGATGATGTCTTTTACAGACTTCTGAATAAAAAAGCATCTTCTACAAAAGTCCCCACTGAAATGACCCAGAGAAGAATAAAAAAGAAAAGCTTTAGGGAAAGGAAGGACAAGTACAGGACAATATGGCTTTTGCATGGTAGAAAATGTGGTGTCATCCTGTCCAACATGGTGCAGATGGGACCAGGTTAAAAAAACACTGAGGGGCATCTCACCATTCCACCTCCTGGGAAACAGCAGTGCTTACAGGAAGTAAATGGCAGGGAGACTATGAGAGCCCCACCAAACCTGACTGGCCCCCTTGCAATTATCAGTGTTTAAGGGTCAGAGGCAGCAATGACAAGGGTGCTGGCTCAGAGGAGACAAAATTTACAAGAGCATAAAAGACACTAAAAAAGCCATAGCTAATTAAAATTTTCATTAAAACCAATAAAGAAGGAGCACCTAGGTGGCTCTGTTGTTAAGCATCTGCCTTCCGCTCAGGTCATGATTCTAGGGTTCTGGGATGGAGCCCCTTGTTGGAATCCCTGGACAGCAGGGAGTCTGCTTCTCCCTCTCTGCTCTCTTGCTATCTCTGTCTCTCTCAAATAAATAAATAAAATCTTTTTAAAAATGGAAAAATCTTAAAATGTCATAAAGAATAGAATGGGCACTGCAAAAAGTCAAAATTGTTGACACAGTAAAGAAATTAGAAAAACTGCCATGGAATGAGGAGGAAAAGACAAGATGATTGAAATAATGAGAGAAAAAAATGTTGTACTTAAAGAACATATAATACAGAAATCATAGATCAGAGATGTTCTTAAAGAAAGAGAGAGAGAGAAAGCAGAATAAATAAGACAAACAAAATAAACAAAAATATAAAAGAAGAAAACTTTTCTGAACTCATGTATTCATAAGGATCCATCAGTCTCCTGTGACAGAAGAGCAACACCAAACTTAAAAGAGTCTGGGACATACAATTTTTATTCCAAGCAGCCATGTGCCCATATGAAAATCAAGAATTATGTTAGCAAGAAGGAAAATATGGATTGGGGGAACCACTACCAACCTCTGCCATAACTGAATAAAACGTGCATATTTGCAGATCAAAAGATCTCAGAGTACCCAGCAGAATTACCTCAAAGACTTCAACTACAAGACATATTTAAGTTCAAGAACAATAGAAGAATTTCATATTATCCAGTCAGGGGGAAAAAAAAATGCAGGCTAGCCTCAGTCCTATAACAACCATCAGATGATAATAGTGACACACTTATAGTTTTGAGTGTAAAAGTTGCCAGTCAAGAATTCTGAACTCATCCAAGTTGTCATTCATGTCTAAAAAAAAAAAAAAAAAAGGAATATTTTCAGCTACTCAAAGATCCTAAAAAGTACATCCCTCACATGTCTTCTGAAAAAAAGTACTTAAATTATACTCTCACCAACTGAGAAATAAATTAAAGTAAGACTGAAGAAGTTTTGGTGAAATAGACCCCTCAAGGTGATCTCTAAAAGCAATTAAATATACCACCTTGGGGCTCCTGGGTGGCTCAGTGGGTTAAAGCCTCTGCCTTCGGCTCAGGTCATGATCTCGGGGTCCTGGGATCGAGCCCCGCATCGGGCTCTCTGCTTGGCGGGGAGCCTGCTTCCTCCTCTCTCTCTCTGCCTGCCTCTCTGCCTACTTGTGATCTCTCTCTCTGTCAAATAAATAAATAAAATCTTTAAATATACCACCTAAGTAATTTTTAAAGCATTACTGAAAATGAGTTTTTAAATACAAACAATAATTACTGAAAAAGAAAAAATGTTAAAAAATAATCACACAATAAAATAGGTATACAGTCATCAAAATTCAATGAATATACACTTGTGTTTTATGCCTTTTGTTGTTTGTAAATTTTACCTCAAAGGGGGGAAAACTGCAAACAATTATTAAACTCTGGTTAATGATATTTGTGCTGAAGTATTTAGGGGAAAATACTCTGACATGTTCACTTTACTTCAAAATGCATTTTTTTTTTAAAGGGGGTTGAATGGATAGATACATGATAAAGCAAGTAAAATAGAATGGTAAAAGTGGAAATGAGATGCTGGGTATATGAGTGTTCACTGTAGAATTTTCCAACTTTTCTGAAGTTTGAAAATTTTTATAAAACAATATGTTGGAAGAAAAAGTAATACTTGGGTCTAAAATCCCAGATTACATAAATAAAATAGGGAACTGAGTGAAATCGGGCAGAATGGGGGAAATAACAGTGTGTTTGTTTCTTAACCTTACATAGAAGGCAGTCGATAGCATTTTTTTAAATCGGTAACTAGAAAAGTATAGGTTCCTATACATATGTTTTAAATTATCAAGGCAATTCAAATAGAATTTAAAAATAAAACCTGTACATTCCATATAACTAACAGGAAAAAGAAAGAAGAAAAACAAAAAAGAAAAAAAATTAAGCAAAGAACACAAACTAGTTTAAAAAAAAGAAGCATAAGCAACTTGACAAAAGTGAAGACTAACATAGTAACCATGACAATAAATATAAATGGCTTAAACTCCTGTATTTGAAAAACTAAACCTGCCAACATGCTTTCCCAAGACAGCACCTAGAACAAAGAAAGAAAAGTATCAAAAAAAGTATCAAAAGTATCCTCCTATTTGCTAGGAGGAACTAGCAAATATAGCACACACATAAACCCACAATCTATAAAGAAATGAGGATCACAATGTTTTCCATCCAAGTAGAACTTAAATGATAAAGCTTAAGTGAAATTTAGATAAATCCTGACAAAGTGAGCAACTCACAAAGAAAACATAAATGTCATGAACTTTTATATGCCACAATAATATACAATAAAAATAAACAAAGAATTCTTAGACATTCAGAGGAAAATTAATAGAAATATAACAGTAACAGGAAGCTTTAAGACTATGTCTTTGATAGCTCAGAAAGGTAATATGCATACAATAATATAACAGTAAGTTAGGAAGCACCCCAGGTATGCTTCAGTCAATATAGACAAACAGGACAATAACTTTGCTCAGTCTAGAAGCTACATTTTTCTTAAAGAAAGCATACCACATGCAAGTTTCTTTGGCATCACAAATGTGCATTTACACTTGGCCTATGTTGTCTACAAGCCCCATCTGCATATGTGCTGCCAACAAACCACTCTCTACATGGGGGATCCAGCAAGACTCAGGAGCTATAAAGTCTAGAGAGGTTTCCGTTGTTGATTTAGAGGAAGAAGCAATGGTATGGGCTATAAGAACTGGAAAAGATTTCTTGTAACTGTTAAACTCTGAGATATTTCAAAGCAATGGGTCCTAGTAAAAGATCAGATGATAGAACGAGCTGGTTCAAGGTCTTCCAAGCCAGTTTCGGTTGCCTAGGTCTAGATCCTGCTTCCAGAAACAGAAATGACAGAGATGGGAAGAGGGGAAAGTTGATAGATGGACATGAGGACATTCTGAATTTGCAGTAATGACAAGATAGCCCACTGGAGATACTTTGGAGGCTGTTGGAAATGTGGAACAGGATCTGGGTTGGAAATGTGGATTGGAGAGTGACCATCACCAATGTCAGTTAAAACCACACCATTCAAGGTAATGGCAGCGGGACGTGTGGGTGGCTCAGTGGGTTAAGCCTCTGCCTTCAGCTCAGGTCATGATCTCGGTACTGGGATCAAGCCCCACATCGGGCTTTCTGCTCAGCATGGAGCCTGCTTCCCTCTCTCTCTCTCTGCCTGCCTCTCTGCCTACTTGTGATCTCTCCATCTCTCTCTGTCAAATAAATAAATAAAATCTTAAAAAAAAAAAAAAAACGTTTCTGGCAGAGAGGATTTTGGATTAGCAAAGCCCAAGAAAGCCAGATGATGGAGACATGGGAAGCCAAGCGGAGAATTCTGTGCATGACATCATAGGCAATATAAAGCTAACAAAGGTTTTGGATCAGGAAAGTGGTTTTAATTACTAGGAAATTTCTATTTTGAAGACCAGTTTTGCCCCACTATATCTCTGTCAGCAGCTAGTGTTTCTTCTGCCCTATGGGGTAACACAAAATTCATCTTCTCCTTCTTCTACATCTCAATAGAGGGAAAAGCAGAAACAGCGTTTAGTCTTCATGCATTAGCAAGCCTAGAAAGAGAAGACACAACACACTCTGAGAAAACCACATTAATCATCAACCCAGGAAACGGGAACACTCTACAAAACCATTGCTATAAATTCAATATTTACATAAAAATCTGGACATTCAAGTTCTTGTTACCACAGGGAAGGAAAACACGTAAAGCCGCCAGAAAGAGAAACCCACTTGCTACCTAGACTCACCGATTCATATTTTAGGGCCACATTCTCCTTTCACAGAGAAGAGGACAAAGTTTCCAAAAGACAGTCGGCATCTTGATCAATAGGATGTCCACACAATTTACAATTCCCACCTGACCCTGCCCACGCTGGGGCTGAATAAACCATAGCCCCAAGGGCATAAGGACCTACCTGATGTCACGCAGTCAGTAAGCATCCGAACTAGTTGTCAAACCCAGTTTGCCCCACCACTCAGCCATACACACCGACCAAAGCATGCCAGACCCGCAGAGAGGACAAAATGAAAATATTGGCTGCGTTGTGTCCGAAGAAGCAAACCCATGCAAATCTTACTGTTCTTTGGCAAGATGAAAACCCCAGATGATGGAGGAACAGCATATGCTCATCTGGGGTTGGGGGGAAGCCCCTGGGACCCTCCTTATAATTTCTATGGAAGAGATAGCATCTGCCAGCCCCCTTCCCCGGGGACCTTACTACAAATATGGTTTGGCTGGAGCCCAGCCAGACTTCCTGGATCAGAATCTCAGGGCCCTAGAACGTGAGTTTCTCAAAAGCCCCCCCCCACCCCAGTGAAATCTCACTTGGAGTCAAGTAGGGGAGCCTCTGGTTCTATATTCTTGAGCAACGAACACATGAAGAGTGAATCCAGATCTTGTCCCCAAGCCCGGGGAAGACCAGACAGGAGTCATCCACCCGCCTTCAGTCCCCAGGCCCTCCCGTGCCCTTGTTGGCCCCCCACGCGTCGCTCAGCTCAGCTCAGCCCGAAATGAGTCCTCCTGAAGGACATCCTTCTGCCATTTTAATCTCTAAAACCTGTCATAAAAGCAGCTCTTCTCTCCTAATGAGGTAATTGGTGCCATAATGCCATTAGGAAAGTGCCCCTGGCGTGCGGCTCAATTAAGAAAGGTGTATTAAATGATTTACATTTCTTTATTTAGCTGAAACACGGGTTCTAGACTTGCTAAGTAATTTAATGTTAATGAGCCAGAGTATGGGGCTCATTTAATTCTGTCCTGTAGCTTTCTGACTAATACGTTGTGCTTCCTCACCCCACTTTCCAACTTTTCTTCTCCTAATGCTGGAAATGGAGAGAGACAGAGAAAAACACAGGCAGAAGGGAAAACCTACATGAAGACTGCTTCTCAGCTAACATGGCAGAGTGAACTTCCAGAGGGACAGGACTCTCTATGTTAACTATTGACCTTGCAGGTTTATTCTGGGCTTCAGTTAAACCAAAACGCCAGATGGGCGCCAATATGAAGGGCCTGATTGCGGTGTTCCCAGCCCGTGAGATCTGGAGTCTCCAGGGAGGCTCTGGGAAGGTCTAAGGGTTAGCCCAACAGGACCAGAAGTAGCAGTAGTGGCTCCAGAAAACTCACTGGAAATGCAGAGATCCATACCCTACTCCACACTTATTAAGCCAGAATCTGGAGTTAGCAAGACCCTCCAGCACTCCTGACACACTTTGAAATGTGAAAAGCACTGGTCTGGATCCTTCCAGAACAAATCAGAACTTGGCCTCTTTGGGAGATTTACCCATTAGAATCCAGCCCATGCCTACCCTCATGGCAGCATTTCTCTTTTCTGAAATGTGACACCATCCTCATAGGAGAAAAACCTTTTTTTTTTTTTTTAAGTTTTTTTTTTTTATTTTTAAAGAAAAGTTTCCCCAAGTAACAGAAAAGACCAAGAAAGAGTTCTGGACATAAGAAGTTCGAAAGCCCACATTTCATTTTATTCACATAACCACCAATCTCTCCTGCATCACACCCAAGGGCTGCCGCTCTGTCTCTGCCAAGCCACAATTACATGAAAAGCCAGGAGAAAAACATTCTTTCTGACACAGGAGAGCCAGGAGACCAACCTTCCAAGCTCATGGAATCACAGTGTGTGGGAGCTGGAAGGGGCCTCCGAAGTCCCTTCCTAGCCCTCGACCCTACAAAACAAGTCCCTCCCCACTCCTTCACCCTACAAAACAAGACACACAGGAGGCAACTGATTTGTTGGAGCAACCTCAGCCCATGAGTGGCGTGGAGCCGGCTGGCACTGGGCCCAGATCCCTTTTCTCCAGCCCTATTCTGTCACTCCGGGAGCCCTGGGGATATGTGCAGGAGCACTAGCTCCGGGCCTGTGTGCAAAAGCCCTTTCACAAACGTGCACAACATGAACCTGTTCTCCTAAAGCAAACGTAACACTGCACAGTTGGGACCACTGCTGGGGAGGGGGCGGGGAGAGGGGGTCCCCAGAAACCGCTTGGCTGCTGGTCTCCAGATCACGGATCTGCCAGGATATTGGGCAGACAGTGAGAATCAACCCAAGCCTTTCTCAAAAGCTTGAACTCGGTATCAGATCAGAAAATGGCACCAACTCTTTCTTTTCACCATCTTTTCTTTCTCTTTTTTCACTCATTTCCCCCCACACACACCTCGCCCGGCAACCACCAATCTGTTCTTTGTTTTCTATGAGTTCAGTTTTTAAGGCTCCACATATAAGTGAGATCATACGGTATTTATCTCTCTCTCTCTGACTTATCTCACTTTACTCTCTCTCTCCTTAACAGGCTGCTCTGTTCCAAAGAATGCTCTGGAGCATTCTCTCTGTGTGAGAAGCCCGGAACCACCAGCTCTGAGGACTAGCTCCACGACTGACTGATGACTTGCTTGCCCAAACTCACCATTTCTTTTTTTCTTTGAATATGCACAGCCCAACTTAGGAATGAAGACAGAATAACATAAATGTCCCTTAAAACTGAAAGTCTCAACCAACGGCCCCCAAACCTAGCAGACCCCAAGAAACTTGGATCCAAAATGACCAAGTAATGGCAGTGGAAAAAAAACAGGTGAAAACATCGGCCACAATTTTCATAAAATCCAGCTGGATAAACCTCAATTCTCCAAAGCCCCTTTCTCTGCTCCCTGCAGAAGCCACACCACCTCCCTCACCATGTCAGTGTGTCCCTCCCAGGTGTCCCTCTAATGCCTGAAATGACGACCATCAGCCTCATGCTCATTCTGTCCATGAAAGTGAGGTTTCAATCTTTTCAATCTTTCTCAATCTTTTCCTCCTCCCTCCCTTCCTTCTTTCTCTCTCTTTCCTTCTCTCTCTCTCTTTCTTGTCTTCCTTTTAGTCCTAAGCACCCTGTCATTTTTCTAAAATGGAGAAAGGGGGGAGAAAGAGGACAAGCCAACGAACCTTCCCCGCGGCGATGTGAGTGACTGCTATGTTTCCATGGCTAGCTCTCCACTGTTCTCCGTGACCCCTGCAGACTCCCCTTATGAGTGAGTGTCCCGGAATGTCTCTTTATTAGGTGTCTGGAGAAGTAAAGCTGTCCTGATGCCAGCGCCCCCACACTGAGGACTTTATTAGTTTTTTAATTTTCTGTCTGGGTGCTCCCGCTGCATCAAACTTTCCACAGCTGTTAGGAGCCATTAAGTAAGTAGCTTTATCGGCCCTTTCCCCCTCCCCACCCCCTCCTTAATAACAGGAGAAATTTCTGGACATGCTACGTGGAACCTTTAAAATAAAGATGCTTTGTGTCTCTGGGGAGAAATTGTTGGGGGTCTGGGTGGAGAGAGGATGTCCCACCATCAGGAAAGGGCCTGGCCTTGTGGGTGCCCTGGCTTAGCGCAGGGCCTTGCTGACCACATGGGGGATGGCTCAGAAGTGGGGAGCCACTCTCTCAGCCCCCCCCTGCCCAGCAAGTTAGGGACCGGGGGTAGCTCCGACTGTTTTTAGAGCAGACTTGGAATCCGGCCCAGAGCCTGATGCCCGGTTCAAAGTGTTCCCTCCTCAGTGGACATTCTTAGACCTGCAGCGAAGAATAAAACAGAAGGACTTGCAAACGTTCCCTGGGTAGGCACACAGCTGTGGTTCTGCACAACAGGCCCGGCTCTTCTTGCTCTCGTCTCCCCTGAAAAGGAACTCCTGCTCCCCACCACTCCCAGAGCCCCCTCCCGGCCTATGTCCTCCCTCGGTGCCCCAAGCCTACCATCTGCAGAACTCCTTGTATATAAATCCAAAATTGAGGGCACAATCACACACACACACACACACACACACACACACACACACATTCAGGCACTCACAGGGCCATGTACTATTCGGGGGCCAGGTGGCCGGGCCCTTTCCCATAGTACCAGAGGATCTGGAAGGTTACAGCCACTGGGTAGGCAGAGGACAACAGCCCAGGCCCTTGAAAGCCCAGAGCTTTCTGAGCATCCCTCCCTTGAAAGCCTAGAGCTTTCTGAGCATCCCTCCCGGCTCCAGCCTGCCCAGCAATTTGCTTTCCAGCGGCTGCGTTTAAGCCTCCCTTTGAGAAGACCTTATTTGCAGGGTGAATGTGAAAACCCTTTGGTGATGCCCGCCTCGGGAACAATTTTGCCTCTGAGAGCAAGTTGGTATTTGGGGTTAATCCCTCTGTGGAAACACTGGGTTGAAAGCCCAGAGAAGGTCAGGGGTCTGATTACGGCTTCTGTTGACATATAAACTTCCTGGTCCTAGGAGACAATCGCAGGGGTGGGGGCAGGGAGCAGGGAAGAAGGGAAAGAAAAGAATTTTTTTTTAATTAAATGGCCTTCTCTCTTAAAAATAAAATCAACAAAATAAGGTAGAACTTGTGGAATGAAAATTTGATAAGAATGTCTAGGTACAAATATTTTTTAAAAATTTTTTTTCAGTCAAGATTTAGGTAATAGGACTGAAGCATCTTTTGAAGCAAAATTTGAAGTGAAATGCTGATATATACACACTCATGTGTGTGTACATGCCATATGTATATATGTGTGAATAGGAATATTTTAAAAAAAGAAGGGAAGAAATAATTTTAGTTATTTCCTGAGAACCACAAGGATGGTTTTATTGTATTTTTAGAGTGGGCTCTGATTTGACTTGTGTTTAGTTTGGTTTGAGTGGACCATGGTCATGAAGACTCTACAACAGGAAGATAAGCTGAAAATCATGGTATTTATGTCAATTAAAAACTATTATAGGGGCACCTGGGTGGCTCAGTGGGTTGAAGCCTCTGCCTTCGGCTCAGGTCATGATCCCAGGGTCCTGGGATCGAGCCCCTAGTCGGCTCTCTGCTCTGCAGGGAGCCTGCTTCCCCCTCTCTCTCTGCCTGCCTCTCTGCCTACTTGTGATCTCTGTCAAATAAATAAATAAAATCTTAAAAAAAAACTATTATAAATACACACAAACAAAAGAAGCCTAGATGGCAGAATTAAAGACAGAAATAATACTTTCAAAAGAATTAAGAGAAAAAAATACTTCTTCCATATGCTCAAAAAAAGGCAAAGCAAAACTGTGCAGCTGAGTTGGAGGGGATGGGGTTTGGGGGAAGTGAGTGGGGATGCCAACATGTTTATCCAAAAAAAGAGCAGTTAATTTTTAAGATCTATAATTGGAATCATTTTTTTAATTAATTTTTTAAAAATTCAAGTATAATTAACATATAGTGTTATATTAGTTTCTGGTAATGTGAGCAATTTTTTTTTTAATATTTTGTTTATTTACTTGACAGAGATCACAAGTAGGCAAAGAGGCAGGCAGAGAGAGAGGAGAAAGCAGGCTCCCCGCGGAGCAGAGAGCCCGATGTGGGGCTCGATCCCAGGATCCCAGGACCATGACCCAAGGCAAAGGCAGAGGCTTTAATCCACTGAGCCACCCAGGTGCCCCTGTGAGTGATTTTTAAAAGGATTACATTTAAAGAAAAAATACTTTCTCTTTTTTTTTTTTTGAGAAAAAGGGTGTTAAAAGTCTGTCCCAGACATCTTTAAGAACATTAAAAAAATATATCCATGAAGAGACTGTGGAAACTCTATTGTTTGGGACATTTGCAACCAGATAAAACTCAGGTATGTAGGATCTAAATCCCAAACCATCCCATAATAGAAGAGAGTTCCCCAACCCTGATGACTAGTCTCCTTTTGTGTCTCCAACTGGTGAGATTTTTTTTAGCCCTTTGCAAATATTAAAGATGCTTCTCAGTGTTTACTTTGTTAAATAAAAAGGAAAGCATTTCTTTAAGAAACGGTCATCTTTCCACTCTGAGTCTCTAGCGTAAGGAATCTTGGAAAGCCAAGCAGCTAACATTTTGAAAATGAATCTGTCAACAAAATTAACCAAAAGAAAGAAAAAAGTGAACAAAAGTTGAAATCAAATCCTATAGGCCATCTATTGCCCCTTCGAAAGAATCAAGAAAATTTCTAATTCTTTCATTTTTCTCAAGAAATCCTATAATCTCCCTAATTCATTAGCTACTTGGTTCCTGCTTTACCCACCTGGCCTTTTTCCTTTTATGTCTTTCACCCCCTAAATGAGAATGGTTTCTTGATATTTTCTAACTCACATTCCTTCAGAGGATCTGACAGCAGGAACGTGGCTGTTTCAGTAGCAGGAATAAAAAGGAGACGATAAGGAGAAAGAATGACACACAATTTAGCAAGACACCTGCAGACGCGGAGTGCAAGAGTTCGCAGGCTAAGGAGGTCCAGTAATGCCACCGCGGAAGGCGCGCGCTGTGGAGGGCACCCTGACACAGAGGTCTGTCTCTCTCAGGGATGCTCATTGCTGTCAGCCCCCTTGCGGGACTGCTTCCGAGAAGGCAAGGCCGGATATAGTGGCTGGACAGAAGGGAAAGGATTCAGGACCCACTGGCAAGTATCAGAGGTTGTCAGAAAGCTAGTGGGGAGTCAGAGGCGGACATGAGATTATGTTATAGGGGCAGAAGCAAGCCCGACAGTGAGCTCCCCTTTGGACTCCAAAATGCCAGGTGGCTGGGCTCTGGGGTCTGCAGTGGACTATGGTCAAGGTGATACATAATTTATTTCCCAAATTGAGACACTTCTGAGAATGAAAGTGGGGGAGTCTATTAGAATTACCCTGGGATGACCCACACAAGCCGGGACTGCCCCAGGCAAACTGGGACAACGCTGACCCTAATTATGAAGTCCCCAAAGTCTAGGAGATAAAGTTGAGCTGCCGTTGGAATAGGACTCCAGACAAGGCTGCGCCCCTGGCTAAGCTCCTTTTCCCCAGGGAAAAGTCCTCTCCAGTGGCAAGGAGTGGGCCATCAGGAAACTCCTTGGGCAAGTTAAATGTGGGAAATGGACCATTCCTACTCCCACACTCTCTGGGAGACTCACAATATCCATATTAGCAAATCAGAGAGTTTGAGAAGTTCTGTGGAAATTAAGGTACCTAGCATTGTTCAACCTGGGGTCTTCCCAAAGGTTTTTGATCACTGTGAGATCTTTTGTCTGCAGAACTAACTGGAACATTCAGGCAAGCATGACTCTGAGCCTTTAGAAGCCAAGTGTAGAGGGCAGGGCTAAGATTCCAGGCCCTCTCGGGGAGAAGGAAGCTGGCAGAGTACACCGGAGCTTCCAGAGCTCCTCAGGGTGACACTGGCAGATGTTCATCTGGGTCAGGTAATACAAGAACGTACGCAGGGACAGCCACAAGGCCTGCAGAAACATGTCTGAAGCCATCCCACGCCAGGAGCACGAAGCCTTTGGGTTCAGGGAAACGTAGGCAGGTCTCCCTAGCCCACATAATCCATCTCCTGAAACAAGGCAGACAACAAGGGCTGCATTTGACATTGAGGAGATGGTGAGCCTGACCCAAACTTGGCTGAGACCCAGAGAACCCCCATCTCCCTGCAAGCATTTCCTTCACGGGGGCCGGAGGCTACCCTCACCCATCCGGCCATGTCTCTGACATGCGTGTCCTGCGGGGAGCGCCCCAGAGAGGGTGGGTGACGCAGCCCCAGTCAGGGCCACTCCAAATGAGAGGCTGTGTTCTGGTCAGTGGTGGGGGAGGGGGGGATGACAGAGGCTAGGCATCCTGCCAGCCATGGCCTGGACACCAGCTCCGGCACTTGTCACTGGGCGTGGCGGAGCAGTGCTGACACACAGCCCAGAAGGCAGAGGCTGCTGGTTTCAGGGAACTCAAACCGTTCTCACCTGGATTAGCACAAAGTCCTCTGACGGCATCTCTCGTGGCAGGTCCCTCGCTCTTCCTGTCTGTCCTTCATTTTGCAGCCAGAAGCATACAGACTCACACTGATCTTTTAGAATATTCATAGTGAGTTGGTGACAGGAGATCCCTATAGAAAGGTCATGGGGGTGGGGAGGGGGCGAAGGTCAATGATTCTCATCCTCATTGTCCAAATATCACATGGCGCCTGTCATGAGAACTCTCTAAGAAGATGCCCCAATGTCTCCTCCTCCCTTCCAGTCACTTCTATGCCCTCCACTCCATCTCCTCACACCCAGCTGTTCCTCGAGCCTCACACATACCATTCTTCTCACAACCCCTTGCTTCTCCTGTTGCTGTTCCTTGCCCACAACAGCGCCGTCTTCCTAGCCGAGTTTGACTCATGCACTTGAAGACCCACCTGAGATTTTACCTTTTTAACTGGAGAGCCTGTATCAACCCTACCCGAGCAAATTTCAAGCCTTCCTCCTCAGTGCACCCACATCAGCTTGTCTGGCTCTTACCACACCAGTGGTAGTATCCTTGGCTAGACGCTGAGTGACTGATGGCAGGAAGCTGTCACACCAGTTCCCTTGTCCTTGGTGCCTACCCCAACACCTGCTGCAGAGTCCATGCCCAGTTACGGTGGGGTCTGAGACCAAAAAAAAAAATCACAACTCTGTGGAGTCACGTTCAAGATTCAAACAGTTTTCCTCAGGTTTTAGCATTTTAAATCTGAAAATGAAAGGCACCAGAAGCGTCTTTTAGGTTAGAGTCTGCAAGGAATGATCAAAATGATTAAAACATGAAAACGGTTCAGGGCTCCAAAACCATGACCAAGCAAAAGGATGTTTCTGGAGTTTATTATCCTGTGAGTTCATTTCTCAAGATGAACAGGAGTCTGAATGGCAAACACCATTTCAAAAGGAATGGAAGTCTGCCCGCCTCAACCCTACCCAATATTCGTGATCCCCATGAGTCCTTACGGGAAACAGGTGTGAACGTGGGGGTGAGCAGTTACCTTCAGTTCAAGGAGTAAGGATTTCTAAGATGGAAGAAATATGGGGGGTGGGGAGAGGCAAGGACTGAAATGGGGAAGAAGAGGATCAAGGAAAATGACAGGATCTAAGAGGCGAGACGAAGATCAGAAGACTCGACGATAAAAATACGGAGCTGCAAGGAGCCCCACGTGCCTCTCAGAGAAAAACGATCCAGTCCAAGCGGTACATATGGCATGAAGATCTAGAACACAGAAGTAGGAGGCAGGAAGGACTCATCCTCAAGATGAAAAGCTGAGTAATCAAGCCTGTATTTTCGCAGTTCTCTGGTTAATTTCCAGCCATAAAAAATACAGCCCAAGACTTCGGGAAAATATCCTTAAAACATTCCACATGCCTCTCAAGGCAGAGGGTAATTGTTATGAACAAATCCACACAAACTCTGATGCCAAGAGCAACAAATGGAGAATAAAGGAGGAACAAGAAACATGAAAGGGGGGGCTAGTCAGAAACCAGAAGGACCAATGTGGGCCATCCTCCTCTCGCAGTGAAACCAGAGGCCAGTGGACATTTACAGCACCTCAAAGGTTTATTGTTATTAAGAAGGATCCAGCATAATAGTCTTTTTTTTTTTTTTAAAGATTTTATTTATTTATTTGACAGAGAGAAATCACAAGTAGATGGAGAGGCAGGCAGAGAGAGAGAGAGGGAAGCAGGCTCCCTGCCGAGCAGAGAGCCCGATGCGGGGCTTGATCCCAGGACCCTGAGATCATGACCTGAGCCGAAGGCAGCGGCTTAACCCACTGAGCCACCCAGGCGCCCCAGCATAATAGTCTTAAAGGATATTTTCATCAGGGAGAAAGCTCCAAGAGCACTGCTGAGGAGTTTCATGTAGATCAGGGTCGTAACTCTGCACAATCCGTCCTTGGGATCGCAGCCTCTAGGACCCGGACGGAGATGACTGAAGTCAGCCCCCATCCTGTCTCTGTATCACCCCCACGGGCTCCCTCATGTGACTGGCCAGTTTCTGCTTCACCATTTTAAGGTATCTTGACTAAGAGAAAGCTCTTTCTTATAACGACCTGAATCTTTGCTCTAGAGGGTACGGGCGGGGAGGAAGAGTTGGGGACTTAACAGTGTTGGCTACCTTTCTCTATGTCAGGTCCTCAGGAATATGAAGACAAGTCTCATGCGCCAAACTAAACACTCCTTTACTTTCTGCGATGTGAGCTCTAGTCTATCACTCTCTTGGCCAGTGTCCTTGGGCCATGCTCTGGTTGGAACTGAGCACAGAGCTCCCGGGCACCAGGCCTCACTCCTGTCTGCCGCCATGCAGTCCTCCATAGCCTGTTCTAGGGTAACAGCAGCTAGAGGTCAACGCACAAAGAACAAGAGCGCAACCCCCCAAATCAGCCGCAGTTTGCATTGTTCCCGCCAAAAATCCACGGGAAGGAGGTTGGACCCAGTGTAGGCGCCATTGGGCTAGTGTCATTCTTCTCTCCTTTCCCCTTTCCACCTCACTGTGCTCCTTACTGTGCTGAGCTTGAACCTAGTCAGGGTCAATGGCTCCTCTTGCTTTCTCTATAGGTGCAACGGTTCACCGTCCCAAGGAACCCTGCACTCTGAATGTGCCCCTCACAAACAATTGCCCCCATAATAGAAGAGCTCGTTAAAAGCACCACGGAAGACTGAGACACACAGAGTAAGGAAACCTTCCTTTCCCCCTCAATAACATGAGAGCCTAATCCACTAAGGATGGAAATGGAGGAAGACTCCCAGATTGGGCAGGGATGACTGGACTCCATGGCCTCCAGCACTGGCTGCCCGAGGTGTCCCTTCCTTTCAGAGACCCCCACTGGCATCTCAGGTCAGAAATCCAGCCATCTCTCTTAATGAAATCAACCCCCAGCTCTCCACAGCTGGTCCGGGTCAGAGACTCCTCAAACAGGAGAACGCCTGAGGAGGAGGAAGCCAGGACCATTACACGGCAGGGGCATGGCAGGGCCAGCTCCTGGCTTTCAGGCAACATCTTGCTTTTCAGTGACCATTTTTACATTTATTGTGTCATTTGATTCTCAGAATAATCCAGGTAGGGCGGGGGTTATTTTAATTTTCCAGATGAGGCCACTAAGGCCTAGAAGAGAGAAAGCGATCTTCCCCAATGAATACAACACATCAGAGTTGGTTCTAGAACAAGGATCTCTAGTCTCTTTATGGGGCTCAGCTATACTAACAGTCTTGAAACGTCCCCATCTTAAACAGTTTATACGAGCAGCAGCAGCCCCATGGAAAGTCCTAGAAGTCGATCCTTTCTGGGGACCTACTCTGGCTCCAGCAGGCAGCTTCTGGCCTGCAGCTCCAGCTCTCAGCCCATGATGGCACAGTGACATCCTCTGTGACAAAAGGCATCTGTGAGGGGCCCCCATGGCCACGCCCTGGGGCACTGCAGGCCCGGCTGACTCACGGGGAGCATTCCCACGGGTGACCACAGTCTGCTCCAGCCCGTTGCTCCGGGAAACGAGAGAATCAGCAAGCAAAGAACTGCTGCCTTGCCCAGCCTCTCAGGGGCCACGGCTTAGCCCCGAAGCTGGCAAGCACCCACCACTTGGGTGTGACTCGGCGGGGTGCCCAGCCCTGCAAGCCCGTCCAGGTCTCAGTTCCTGGTAACACCCTCATGCTTCACCCTCTCGCATATGGGAGAAGACTCATCCACCTGGCAGCGGCCCAGCTCAGCAGCTGATTGGAACAGGGAGCGGCAGAAATCTGCACAACGTCAACCCTTCTTCCGCAAGGTAATTCAAACGCGAGTTTTAAAGCTCCTGTTTCAAAGGATTGAACGTCAGTCTCGTATGATGCGTCTTTCTTCTAAACAAGCACATTCTCTCTGCCACAAGAGATTTTGCTACCTCTGCGGCTCCTCCACCCAGCGCCCTGGAAAGACATTCCTGTCGGGATCATTCAGCTAGCATTTACCCGGGGGTCGTCACATGCATATAATGAGGCAATGGCCATGGGCAACGTGCTAGCCATGTAAAAGATGTACAGACACCAAAGAGAGTGCTAAGCTTCCTCGGTTCAAATCCCCATTCTCCTGTTTAATGGCTTTGTGACCTTGGACACATTACTCAACTTCTCTGGGCTTGTTTTCTCTTCTGCAAAATGGGGGTGCCAGTGTGGTGCCCAGAGTTAGGGGAACTAAATAAGACAGTCATCCTAAAATCACCTAAAATGGTGCAGTGAATATAAGCCCTTGAATAATGTCCGCCATTATTGCGGGAGTATATTGACTTAATCCTTTCAACAGCCCCAGGAGATGGGAACTATTATACAGGTGAGAAAATTAGTGTAGTGGCATGAAGCAGGTTTCCCAAGGTCGCAGCACTAACAAGAGGCCGACTCAAGACTGTGAGCGGGCTGGTCTGCCTCCAAGCCCACGCTCTCATGTCCTGCACTGAACAGCACAAATGTCTCCCAAGAACTCATTGTCTTATAGGGCAGGAGGGAATTAGTATTTGTTTTGTGCCTATTAAGTGCAAGACACTTGTTGGGGCTTTGCATATATTAACATAAGTAAACAAATAACTCTGGTTCACATCAAAATGTGATTAGGGCCTCACTAAGTGCCACTGAAAGTCAGAGGAGGCCAAGTGTCACACTGCCAATCTCTCCAGACCCCGCCAACTCGGCTTGCCTTTCTCAGACTCCCTCTTTCCTCCTCTGTTGCCTCAGTGTGTCTGTGGATCAGAAGGTCAGGAAAACTCCTGGCCCCTCCAGCAGTGGGCTCACGCAGGCAGCCCGAGCCTGTCTCCTTTGCACTAGTCTGAGTTCACCAAATATCAAACGTGGAAAAGAAGCTCCGCACAATTACGAGTTTTACTCAAGTTTCCCCACCCCCTGTCCTGGTTCCATCCTCAATAACCAGTATGGAGTTAAAAATTTTTTTTTCTTACCCATCGCAGAGGGGCAACTCAACAGAGCAAAATAAATTTAACTTTAGTCACTTAACATAAATAATAAAAAGGTAATAAATATTCAGAAGAGATAAGTTATTTCAAGGGAAATGTGTCTTCACTAAAATCTAAAACATGGATTTGAACCACCATATTTAATACAAAGACTGGAAAAACCCATTCAAATATTTCTTTATAAAGCTTGGGGAAACTTTAAAATGTAAAGAAGTTTGACATGTTCTTCTTTGCATAATATAAACCAGCAGGTTCAGTCTGACTCAATTTTGTTTCCCATATATGCATAGAAGTGCATACATATGAAAAGCCTGACATACATCAAAATATTAATAGTGGTTACTTCTGGAGCATGAGTTAATGGAAATTTTATTTCCTTCTTTATGTATTCCTGTATTTTACAAGTTGTATATAGTGAGTCTATAGATACAGAATTTGTTTCAGTTTTAATTTAGGGCAAGGGAATTTCGGTTTTAAATTAGGGCAAAGGAAAACAAATCTATCCATGTAAACTTGTGAAAACATCTAAGAATTCAACATTGATAGGAAAAGAACTAATTAAGAAAAATCAAGACGGAGTGCCAGAGGGGGAAATAGATGAAGGGGCTTAAGACATACAAACTTCCAGTTGCAAAATAAATAAGTCACAGGGATGAAAAGCACAGCATAAGGAATATAATCCACAATTAATAACATCGTGTGGTGACAGAAGGTAACTACACATATCGTGGTGAGCACTTCATGATGTATATAATTGTTGAATTACTATGTTATACACCGGAAACTTACATAACATTGTATGTCAACCACACTTTAACAAAACAAAGAAAAATCAAGCAATGAGTTAAGGAATATAAAGGGATCATAGTATATAACTTGTTTTTATCATTTAACTCAAATTTTGCAACAAAGTACTAAGGATACATCTGCGACACACTGTTTGGCTGTTTGTATCCATTGACAAAGGTATAATGCAGGTGGAATTATTTCTAGCTTTAAACAATGGGAAGAGGAGTCATAGACTCATTTGAGAATCACTGAAGAGCCACGAACAATAAGCCTTTCCCCACAATGAAGATAGAAACACACACACACACACACACACACACACACCCTACACCTTAGAAGCTGACATATAAATTTAGAAGCTTCCTAATCCCTGATACCCAACCACTTCTTCCCTGGAATCCATGAAACACGGGTCCAGAAATTCTACATCAAGAATTTTCTTCTCTCGCTCTTCCCCAAGTTTTGAATTACAATTACTTTCAAGCACCGAGAAAAACTGAAAGTGCAAAACCATGAACATGCATAAACCTCTCACTTAGATTTAGCAGTTCTTAACATTTTTGTGACATTAGGTTTATTTATCTACACATTCACTGAAGCATTTGGAAAATTATAAACATTATAACACATTACCTATAAAGACTTTAGCACGTGTTTCTTAAGAATAAAGATGTTCTCATGCACCTGAGTGGCTCAGTGTTTGAGGGTCTGACTCTTGGTTTTGGTTCAGGTCACAGTCTTTGCGTGGGATTGAGCCCCACATTGGGCTCTGTGCTCAGTGGGGAGTCTGCTTGAGGTTCTGTCTCTCCCTCTCCCTCTGCCCCCCCACCCGGCCCCACTCACTCTAAAATAAATAAAACAAATACTTTTTAAAAAGAATAAACGTGTTCTTCTCCATAACAACGAACACATTACACCCAAGAATATTAACAATAATTAGGTAGTATCTATTATTGCAAACCTTTTTCATGCAACAAGCAGTCATGAAGGAGGTAATGTCCTAGGAGAGTGGAAAGAGCTGCAGGGGTTGTTCGAGAAGATTGTGGAAATGCTGTCCCGAAGAGAAGCGAGCGAAAGCATCTCTGTGCTGTGTCTCCAGCAGATCTCCGGGCAGAAGCTGCTGGGCCCACAACACTAGGTCCAGAGAGAGCATGTGGCCCAAGTCCTTACAGCAAAGGAGGAGACTCAGCGAGACAGCTCCCTGGGCCAGTGGCATCCCACACAGGGCACACAGGCTCTGACCTGGATGAGAGAGCCGCCACAAACGTACCTCTTTTTCATTCTCCACCAAAGACAAAGCCAATGACCCATCTCGTGGTGTCCAGGTCCGCACCTCCCCGTGAAGGAGCCCTCAGGAATCTCCAGCAATTCCCAGTCTTCAACCCCACAGTCACCCCCACATCAACTCCCCTCGCAAACTCTTCAGATCCCCTCAACACTTGCAACATGGCTTGTCTGTGCTCATTCTTTTGACATTGTTCTTCCACTATTTGCCTCCCCAACTTGACTGAGCTCCTTGAGAACAACCACCCAATCCTTTTTGACTCTGTACCCCACAGTGGTCAAATGGTGACGACCAAATGATATATCCAGGTACTAAGCCCCAGGACCTGTGAATGCGAAAAAATGGAAAAAATGGAAAAAATGTCTTCACAGATGTAATTGAAACTTCCAGGTGAGATTAGCCTGGATTATCCAAGCCGGCCCTAAATCCCATGTTGAGTTTCCTCACAGGAGACACACAGAGGAGAGACACTCAGGAAGGGAGGTGCCCTACAGAGCTGGGGTCATAGCCTGAAGGGATGCTCCCACAAGCCAAGGTATGGTTGGAGCCACCAGAGGCTGGAGGAGACAAGGGAAGGGTCTCCTCTAGAGCCTTTGGAGGGAGCGTGGCCCTGCCAACACCTTGCTCCCAGACTTACGGCTTCCACAACTGTGAGGGAAGATGCGTCTGTTGGCAGAAGGCACCCGGTTTGTGGTAATTTGTTCTAGCAGCCTTAGGGAACCACTATACCCTCATAGCACCATGCCTGATGGATAGTTTAAGAAAAGCATATTTGTAATGAATTGAAAAAGCTGAGGGGGTGGCCTTCCACCCTCTTCATATCCCTCGGACAGGGAAACCTCTCTGCAGGCCCCCAGACTCTGGCTAACAAACAGGTAAGGATCTTTATTCTGGTGTCCACTGAACAATTTGTTCCTTTAATGAGGTGTTTTAATCTCACTTTATATTCATTGTTCTGCCTGCCTTGATTTTACTGTGACTGGATTGACTTTTGACGTATTGCCAGCACCCCATAAATTATGAGCCTCTTTCTTTAAGGCTGGAGAGAGGAGGAACTCTACTTCCCTGTTCAGTTATTTCAGGCAAGGGTGGGAGCAGGTTTTCTGTGCCAGCAGCATCCTGATTATGATTCAGGATGTGCAGCCAAAGGCAAACAGTTCCTCTTCAAATTCAATCAAATAGGAAGGAGCAAAGGCCCAAACAAGAAAAGCCGGGTTCTCTTTGTGTGCGCAGCCAAGGGGTCCTGGGAAGCTGGTGAATGATGACGCCCTATCTCAGGCTGAGCACGACTGAACTTAAATGGTACTCGGGAAACTTCCACATGCCTTCATAACAGGATTCCAGTCCCGGCCTTCCTGAGCCACGTTCTGGACAATCCCAGAGCCACCACAGGGGGAGTTGCTTGTAGGCTATAAAGACAGAGGTTAACCAGAATTAAAACACCTATTTTGAATCTCTTCCTGGAAAAGATTCTGTGTGCCACTTCCTGCCGTGGACCATGGCTACGAGGGACACTGAGGATTGGCTTCCATGGACAGGCTGTTCTGTGCACCTCAGAACAGTGACTTTTCACTCAATAAGTCATGACCCCATAATGGATTTAAAAATCCATTTAGTGAGATGTGTCAGCACTTTTGCTTAAATGAAATAAAAGAGAATAGCAAATATCAGAATGTATCCTGCATGGTAAGAGTAAGTATTGCACCGTGAAATGTTGCTTCGGTTCCAAATATATGTGTATGTGTATTTGTCATATATTTCTGAAAATATATGACAAGGGACTCCTCACTGACGATTGTACTCCAAAATAAAAAGTATGAAAGCCCAAGTCGTGGAGAATCTATTCCACCAAACCAGAGAGGGCTCCTGCCTCTTGTCCATGTCCCAGTTTTTAAGGATATGTTGGCAGATAAGATGGGGAACTCAACTAATGGGAATAATTAGCTCATGAGAGAGGTTGACGTATACGAGCAGGAGCATGCTTTCCCGTCAACCCACTGGAGTGCCCTCATGCTGTTCAAACTCTACTGTGCCTGAAGCTTGGCCCCTGAGTCTTATCTCTACACTTCACTTCCATCTTCTCAGGATCCGCTGTCATTCCTGGGTAGTCCTGGAATTCCCACAGCCCTTCACAATTACTCTGAGAAAGACTCATGCACCGGGAGCTCTAGAAGTCTCTGAGGAGGGAAAGGAACCACCTTAATCTCTCTCCCTAACCATCCCTTTTCTCTTTCTATGCCTAAGTGTCCCATTTCCCCTTTCACCAATTTGCCAGGAAGAAGATCCGTCACTCCGGCTTCCATTAAGGATGCCCTCTCATCCACAAACCTGCTGACTGTCCCAGCCCAGTGGTCTGATATTCTGGCCAATGTCCCACCGCTAAGCCTTGAGCCCTACAGGCTCTGCCTCATGGATCTGCTACTGGTGTTCTGATCACCCAGGAAGGCGGTTGCTAGAGCTTTTCAACCACATATGGCGAAGAACGGTGACTAACTGGGCTGGCCAAGCGGTGTCGCCTGGAGCGTGCTCCTTGGCATCAGCAGAACGGGGTCCAAGTTTTGGTGCTGTCACTTTCCTGGATGTTGACCTTGAGCCCATTGCTTAACTTCTCTAAAGCCTCCTGTAAAATCAAGATAATGCTAACACCCATATCACGGGATTTGTTAAAGCCCTTTTTAAAAGTCGGATTGAAGTTTCCGTGATGAATCCCTCTTGTGCATCTTATGAATGGACCTCACAAAAAAGTATTCTCTGCATGCTTTCAGGAATCTGTATTACCTCAGGAAAATATGAAAAACAGAGACTTTTTGAAAAATACATATGTCTAACAAGTCAAGCCATGCCTAATATCTTAGACTTATAAAAAGTAAAAAGCAAGAAACAAGGAGGGAAGAAGGAAGGGAGAGAAAGAAAATTCTACATAGGGTCTGACCTCCTGCAATGTGCCCCTGGGGGTCCTCTCATTCTTGCATTAACACGAGCCTGTGCGCATCCTTCCGCCAGCAGCGTGGTCTGGCTTGGCAGGTCTGCAAGTCTGTCTCAGCACAATAGATCTGCTTAATGGAAAGCAGGTGTGCTGAGGAAAAACCAGGCTCCCATTTTCTTGTGCGTTCTTTGCACAAAATAAAAATGATTCAATAACCCAAACTAACCGAGGTCGTATTTGAAGGAACTGCCCTTTACATGTGGGACTGGTCTTTCTTCTAAGGTGGTCAAAGATGGTGTGACATTAAAAAAAAAAATGCAGTTGATTTTTAAAGGGTTTTTAAAACCCTCAATAATGCATCTGTGGCACAGCAATAGGAAAAATACTAACGCTTCCATTTTCTCTAAAGGTCCAAAACGTAAACAGATAATTCAAAAAAGATATAAAGTTGCTAATAAATATATAAAACTAAGTTCACTGATGAACAAAGACATACATAAGAGCAAAACTGAAACTCATATCCTTTAATCAAACTTGTAAATATTGAAAACAATACTTAATGTTAATGTGGGATCTATAAATCCAGCATTCTTCTCTCCTGATGGGAAGAGAGAAGATCAACCTTCTGACAAAAATTTCGTAATACAAATCAATAACTTCCAAAGTTCCATACCCTTTGGATAGTAATTTAAATTCCTTAAGTACATTAAAAGGGAAATCACCAGACAGGTAGGCATGTAGATATATGTCCAAAAATTCTCATTATAGTAAAGTCTATAACAGTGAAAAATTATAGCCTATATCTCTAATAAGGAAATTGATAAATAAATGATGGTTTATCAATATGATGGAGTATTATGCAGTCATTGCCATAAAAAAAAAATCTTGTCATTTGCAATGTGGATGAAACTAGAAGGTATTATGTTAAGCGAAATAACTCAATCAGAGAAAGAAAATTATCATATGATCTCTCTGATATGAGGAATTTGAGAGGCAGGGCGGGGGTTGGGGGTAGGGAGGGGAAAATGAAACAATATGGGACCGGGGTTGGAGACAAACTGTAAGAGACTCTTAATCTCAAGAAACAAACTGAGGGGTGTTGGGGGTTGTTGGGGGAGGGATAGGGTGGCTGGGTTATGGACATTGGGGAGGGTATGTGCTACGGCGAGTGCTGTGAATTGTGTAAACCTGATGATTCACAGACCTGTACCCCTGAAGCAAATAATACATTGTATGTTCGTTTTAAAAATTCTATTTTCAAAACATTTAATGGCATAGGAAACTTGGGGTATAAAATTTTGCACATAGAATGTTCCAAATTAGGTAACTGAAACACAGACAAAAGAAGGTTAAAATGAAATATACTGAAGTATTAACAGGTGTTATCTCTGGATAGTAGGATTATATGTAAACTTATACCTTATGTATTTCTAAACTTTGAAAACTGGGTATGTATAACTTTTATAGTTATATGTTCAGTTTATCACCGTGTTACATTAGAGCTCCTGTGAGAGTAAGCTGACTAATGCCTGGATATTTAGCTTTCAACTCCAATGTGCCGGCTGGTGCGAAGGATGCATGTATTACTAATGATCCCATTCCTTAAGGGGCACAACACATACAGGGATGAATAATCTGAAAACAAAGAATCAAGGATAATCCACAATCAATACAGGATTATGATCAACACAAAGCCTTCCACATACAGGCATACCTCAGAGATATCGTGGGTTCAATTCCAGACCATGGCAATAAACGAACACCACAATAAAGCCAGTCAAATGAGGTTTTTGGGGGTTTGGGGTTTTCCAATGCATGTAAAATTTATGTTTATACTATAGTGTAATCTGTGAAGTTTATAAGAGCATTATGTATAAAAAATAATGTACATGCCTTAATTAAAAAATACTTTATTGCTAAAAATACTATTATCTGAGCTTTCAGCAAGTCATAATTACTGATCATAGATCATCATAACAATGATAATAATAACAACAAGTTTAAAATACAGTGAGAATTACCAAAATGTGACACACAGACATAGAGTGAGCAGGGCTGTTGGAAAAATGACTAACCCCACACAGGTTGCTACAAACTTTCAATTTGTAAAAAATGCAATATCTGGGAAGTGCAATCAAGGGGAACGATAATGAAACAAGGTATGCCTGTAGTAGGTACTCAATAAACTATTTACCTTCCCTTTAGTAACAGGAACAGAATAAGCAGTAAATTCTACTGTGATCCTATGGGAAGAGTCCTGTGACCCGGAGGAGAGAAGCGCACTGTGAGGGGAAAGGTCCTTGCCTTGGAGCTTAACAGAGGGGCTAACTGTGCAAGTGTGGAGGGTGGGGGAGGGGAGGACCTGTGCTAGACACAGGCATTCCTCCGGGGCATCCCAGAGATACAGCTGGTGGCCTCCTTGGTCTTGCAGTTTCTACAAACCCCCTTCAAGCTATGTTAGAGCCTCCATAAATGTTTATCCTCTTCCTAGAGCCGCAAGAAACCAATGGAGACACGGGACTGTTGGGATCATTCATAAGTGACAGCTGCTGCAAAAGCATGTCCATCCCTTGGTCATGGTTTAATCTGAGTGCTGATGATGGTGGATTCTGAGAAACCAGTCTTTTTTTCTTTTAAGAGTTTTTATTTATTAATTTGGCAGCGAGAGAGAGCGAGAATGAGAGAGAGAGAGCGCACAAGCAGGGGAACCAGCAGGCAGAGGAAGAAGCAGGCTCCCCGCTGAGCAAGGAGTGGGACGTGGGGTTCGATCCCAGGCATGGCCTGAGCTGAAGGCACACACTCAATCGACGGAGCCACCCAGGAGCCCCCTTGAGGAAGCAGTCTTACTGGAGCCCTTCAACTGCCCCCACACTTTACAGTGTAGCCAAGTCTTCCAACATTGAGTCTTCCCCTTTAATCTCCCACTGTCCCATGGAGGGTTCTCAGTTTACAGCTAAGGAAGCGGAGGCTCGTGGAAGTGAAAAGGTATATTCAAGACAGCACCTGCTAGTGATAAAACCAGGACTTCAATTTGGTCTGGTCCTTTCCCTCAAACTATAGGACTAAGTTGTGATCCACTCCCGGAGAAATACTCTTCCTGGGAAAGTGCTGACTGTCCCTTCCGTTTTGCAAACCCTCCCAACTCTTGTCAACATCTCCCCCAGTTTTGAAGTCCTTGTGTGTATCAGCATTTGAGGCACTGGAAAGTAACACAAATAAAACATAAAATAATGTAGATGAAGATTTCCAAAAAGAGTGATCAAACGCCACTCTAAGCATATGTGTTGTAGGCATATATAAATGCTTCCATATATAAATGCCTCCTCTCTGCTTCCGTCAAATTCCCATAGAAATCCATGAACAAGAAAAGATTAAGAATTGCTGAAAGAGGATTGTAACATAACCAGGTGGGCTTTTGTGGGCACCAAATTCAGCTCTGAGCTTCCTGGTCATCAGGGGAAAATGAACAAAATAATGATAAAGCAAGGACTTTCTATTAGAGAATAACTCACCGCCAAAAAATAAACACACAGACACAGACAAACAAATTCATTCTGAGACAGCTGGAAGCTAAAAAAGAATTGGCATTTCAGACTGCCAACCTGTGGAGTTACAAGGCATGAAACGGTCAGGAGGCAAGGCATTTCTTTTTAGTAAAACAGTACAGCTATTCAAGAAGTCAAAAGTGCTCATCTAAAGTAGAAAAACTTGGGGCATCTGGGTGGGTGGCTCAGTCGATTAAGAGTCTACCTTCAGTTCAGGTCATGATCCTGGGGTCCTGGGATCGAGACCCGCATAGGGCTCCCTGCTCACTGGGGAGTCTGCTTCTCCCTCTGCCTCTGTGTGCGCTCTCTCTCTCTCAAAAAATAAATAAACCAATCTTTTTTTTTTTTTAAGATTTTATTTATTTATTTGACAGAGAGATCACAAGCAGGCAGAGAGGCAGGCAGAGAGAGAGAGAGAGAAGGAAGCAGGCTCCCTGCTGAACAGAGAGCCCGATGCGGGGCTCGATCCCAGGACCCTGGGACCACGACCTGAGCCGAAAGCAGAGGCCTCAACCCACTGAGCCACCCAGGTGCCCCTAAATAAACCAATCTTTAAAAAAATAATAATATAGTTGAAAAACTTGAAGCTAGCAGAAAAGAGACCTGCCCTAAATACATTTGGGAAACTGTAGCTTAGAATCCGCGCCAACACATTAGAGCTATTTATCAAATGTTACCTCCCCCCGAAAAAAACTTCCCACATTATCCATTTTCAGAAATAGAAAACTTGTGCATTTCATATTAACATTCGAATAATTCAGTTGCTAGAAAGCTGAAGAAGAGTTTAATTTCCAAGCCACATAAAGACTCTGCCTTTCTAATCTGGTTTACTCTGTTAATCTATTTGCTGTACCCTTCTTCAAAGATAATGAAGTGGTGAGTGCCCGCCTCCTTTCCAGGTCTATTTTTCCAAATCCGGAATTAACAGGATCCTAATAAATAAAAGGGTTTGTTAGTAGAATTGGATTTTTTGGTCCGGAGGGTTTTTTTTCCCCCCTGTGGGTTTAAAAAAAAAAAAACCCAGAGGTTCTCTTTTCCTCACTCTATTTAACCCTGGAGAAAAAGAAGTTTAAAAAGCATTCTTGGTAAGGCTACTTCTACAAAGCCAGTGGAACCACAAAACCTCCCCCAAGGATAAATCCCTCCTTGGAGTTGGTTGGTGTGAAAGTCCAGAGTTAAGGGGTTCTTTCCCCTAGCGCTTTGAAATAGCCATACTTAGTGCTAACCCAGAGGTTATGATGCAGTGGTATCATATACAGCAGCAGTCAGCAAACTATGTCCATGGGGGCACCCCTAGTTCCAACAGAGACCATGCAAAAATAGACCTAGTTCCAACAGGTCCTGCAAAGATACCCATGGCCCCTTCCAGAGAAGGTCCTCCAACCCCTCCAAGCATCTCACCTTGGCCCTCAGGACTGCCTACGGAGAAGCAGGGTTTGAGATTCCTTCTGGAATACTACTTGCAAAGAATACCAATGTACTGGGCTGAATAAGGGGATGGGGGAGGGGACTGTAGGGAAGAGGTTTAGGGAGGTGACCCCAAAAGGAACAAATAAGTCCAAAGGAGGGGAAATTGCCAGCATCCAAGGACTAGCACTGAACAGGACACCCGGAAGCCACAACTGTCCTTCCTGCTGCTGTCCTTGCCCTTTGCATCCCCTAATGTCCTTGACACACAGTTGGGGCGGGGTGGGGGGCAGTGGCAGCACTGGCCCAGCTCCTGGGAGGCAGCCCCCTGCACCTTCTCCCAGCTCTGTGGGCAGTCACATCACTGGGAGATTGTTATCAGTCACAAGAGGAGTATTTATACCAGAAAAGTCGGCAGAAGCTACAAATCAGAGCTCCCCCCACACCAAGAATGGATTATGAAGCATCTCCCAGCACAGCCCAGCACAAAATGCCATGGACTGGTAGCTTAACTAACAGATTTATTTCTCACAGTTCTGGATGCTGGAAAGCCCAAGATCAAGGTGCTGGCAGATTCAGTTCTTTGTGAACACCCTCTTCCTGGCTTGTATATAGTTACCTTCACAATGTGCACTCACACAGTTTTCCCTTGATGTGGGCTCGTTGGAGATCTCATGTCTCTTCCACTTTTTAATCCCATCATAAACATTATAAGTCTGATTATGCACTCCCCTGCCCATTAGTAGTTTCTCCTTGCACTTAAGATAGAGTTCACAATACAAAGTCCAGCCCAGCACATCCATAGGAAAGAGAATGTGGGGCCCTGACCCCCCCCCCCCAGCTAAAGGGGTGCTGGCTGCTGACAGCTTCTAGCCCTGTTCTTCTCCTCAGAGAACTGCCTGAAGCTGAAGAAACCACCCCACCCCAGGTCTGGTTGTTCCCTGGGGCACCCTCCTGTCACCGCTAACCCTTGATGGGTGCCCAAGCCAGACCCCGCTCAGTTCAGAGGCACTCCAGCTCCGAAGTCCCCTTTGGGTTCAGCCTATGTCGCAATTGCCTCAGAGAGACAGAGTGACTGAGGGACCCAAATACTCCAACTTCTTTCTCTAACTTCTCCTGTCTTGAATGATCTGTGTTGCTTAAGGTTCTTTCTAGAGTATCTTTCTCCAACAGGGGCCTGGGTACCTGGATAATGCATTTTCCCCCTGACCAGCAGGACACTTTTGGGCTGGCTCTCACCATCTTGAAGATGGTAACATCTTCGAGTTCCCATTATTAGAGGTGCAATAGGTGACCCCCATCTCTTTCCTTTTCCTTTATAACTGTTTCCCTCTTTGTATTGAAGAGGGAAGGGGGTTCTCTTTATACCTGCCTTTCAGGAATTTTATCTGGCTACGCTTAGGGGTGTGGCGTTTCATCCTCAATGACACCACGAGTTTTTTTCGTAAACCTCAGATTCCAGTCTTTTTTTCATGCAGGGCTGTTGTCTTCTAGCATTTGTCTAATTTCCCCCTGTCCTTCAGCTGTTTCTTTTTCTCCGCCAGGAGCTCCTGTGATTGACATCTCACATGTCCCACAGCCTCCTGGGCTCCTATTTCGCCCGCATGATTTCCATCTCTCTGTATTCTTGTTTTGGGTTTGGGATATTATTGCACTTGATCTTCTAAGTCCACATTCTGCTTTATTTTTTTTTTTTAAGATTTTATTCATTCATCTTTCAGAGAGAGAGAGAGAGAGAGCACACAAGCAAGCAGAGATGGAGAGAGAAGCAGACTCCCTGCTGAGCAAGGAGCCAGATGTGGGACTCAATCCTAGGACCCTGGGATCATGACCTGAGCCGAAGGCAGCGGCTTAACCCACTGAGCCACCCAGGTGTCCCCACATTCTGCTTTAATTCATCCTATGAGTATTTTAATTGAAAATGTTTTAATTCTGGGGCATCTTCTTTCTTTTTCTGGTACTGTGTTGGAAGGTCCTTGTTACTTCTGCTCAGGCTGTCAGTACCATTTCCTGGAAGAGCTGTTCGATGGGCTCTTCTCCCTTTCTCTCTGCCTGCTGAGCTCCCTCACATGCACAGTTTTCTTTTATCTATCCTTTGAAGCCCAGGGCCAGCTTTCAGGGGTTCCTTCAGTGACAACAGTCCTGGGAGGAGCTGTGTACAGGGCGACAGTTCCAGGCACCAGGCACCAGGAGGAAGGAAGACTCTCGGCTCCCCCATCTTCCCAGGTTCAGCTTCTTCTCAACAGCGTGGGACCAGGGAGGTGGCTCATGAATGCCGACGGAGCCCAGGGCCTACCACAGGTAGAGTCTCACCCCCACGCTCTCTGTTGTGTCAAGGTCCACCTGAAAGGTCCCATCCCCAGGTCTCTAACTGAGCCCTGCTTGCCCTCACTCCTCCAGGCTCCACCTCCACTGGTCCTAATGATTGCCTCACCAAGAGAAGTACCAGATTGGAGTTGGAAGTCAAGGGCAGCCAAGGTACCATTTGAGGAAAATCTCTACACCACCCCAGCCTCTTTTTTTTTTTTTTTTAATATTTTATTTATTTATATGACAGACAGAGATTACAAGTAGGCAGAGAGGCAGGCTGGGTGTTGGCGGGGGAAACAGCAACTCTGCTGAGCAACTCAATCTCTGCTGAGCAGAGAGCCCAATGCGGGGCTCCATTCCAGGACCCTGAGATCATGACCTGAGCCGAAGACAGAGGCTTAACCCACAGAGCCACCCAGGCACCCCTCGCGCCCCTCACCCTCAGTCTCTTAATACAAAGGAAGGGCAAACTTGATCTGCTGTTTCCAGGAGGAGATGCCTAATTTGCATAGAAGACCATTAAACTCTTTTATCTCCACTGGTTTCTTTGGGGGAAGTCTTTCAAAGTTGCAATAAAAATCTTTTTTGAATAATTGGATTTTCTTTAAAATTGTGGTCAAGGGGAAAATAACTGGGCGAAAAAGTAGAGTACATGATGCATGTATGTGTGTGTATCACACATGCACAGACCTAAAAAATACACCCAGAAAAAAAGTTTGCACATAAATTATTATCTGTAGATGATGAATTTATAAATAAGTTTTACTGTCTACTGTTTCTCATCCAAATTGTCTCTTATTTCTCATTTATGAAAGACAAAAGAATGTTTCTCTTCGATTGTTAATTCAGCAAAACACATTATAAAATGTTGTTTGATGCTCGCAAGCATTTCTCGAGAGAGTGAGGAGGGTGATGGCATACAGCCCTTAGCCTCTCCATCTCAATGTCTATACAACAAGGGCCCCTCTTGAGAGGTCTCTGCTCTCGGTGGACCCACCAGGCAATTAGTAACCTGAAAGGGTAAAGAAGAAGCACGGATTGAAGCTTCTTGCCCAGAGTCACCCAGGATGGCCCCACCTAGGATAAACCCAGGTCTGGAATGAGGCAAAGGCAAAGTTCAACCACCCCAGATTTCCCTGGTCTACCCCAGATTTCCCTGGTCTCCCCAAATGTCTAGGGGACTGGACAGTTTCTCAGAGCAGAACCATTTTCAGTTTATTGCTGAATCTCCAGCACCAGGACACGGTTTGGCACTTACTGGTTTCTCAGTAAACAGAGGTTGAATGAATGAATGAATAAATGCACGACCTCTCACCTCACTTGATACTATAGGACATGTTAGCAAATGACATTGCTTCCTTTGGGGCTATCTTTGGATTTGCAATCCCATCAAAGTAAGGAACAAAAATCTGAGCTCAACAAAGGGGAGTGGGGGGGTTCATACCTTCATTTGTTAGGAAGATTTCAGCTCCTGTTGCTTCCTATAGGGGGCTTCTTCCGAAGAGCTGAGTTCCCTGGCCATGAGCATGACCTACAAGGGGCTCGCTATCTCCTGTGGGGGTTGATCTAGAAGGGGCTGTGCTGGCTATAAAGAGAGACCAAATGTCCTCTAAGTTTCCTTCTGATTCAAACTCTACGACACATGCAGTTCCTGCTTGGAAAATATTATGCAAATGTGTCTTTTTCTTCCCCAAATATTCTTCATCCCTGACGTCACTCTTGTGCTTATCAAAGCCCTCCTTTGAAGCAGTCCTCTATGATTCAAGGGAACAGCTGGGTGTGTCCTTGCAGCAACCGGGGGAGTGACAGTTACTGGTTAAGAAACCCTCCTCTGGGCACCCTGGCTTGGCCTGAGAAGGTCTGAGAAGAGGAGCCTTATAGAATTGTCACTGGTGTGTTCCGCAGGTCTGTGCTGGACATAATCCCCAGGAAGATACGCTGTAGGACGAGGGATGTTCTCCGTATGTAACAACTGCTACCACATGGGCACCTGACACTCCAGAATGATGCGGCCCTGGAGACATGGCCCAGAAGGGTATCTACAAGCAGCCTGTGTTGGATTGTTGGATCTCGGGGAGGTCCTGGCTGGGGCTGGGCAGCCAGGGCAGCCGGCGAGCCCCGAGGAAGCTAAGAGCAACAGCTACTGAGCCAGAAGGCTCTGGACAGTGTAAGAACCAGAATGGCCTGCCCAGTGCACACCAGCTAGACTTCGGCCCCGCTCTAAAACCACTTAGGAGCAGGGTGACCCTCTGGCACAGGCTGCAACCCCGTTGCTCCAAGCCACATTTTATGGAGTTCTTTTATTAGTCTCGCATGTAACCCATAGCCACATCATAAAATTAAACACCCCATTTTGTACATCAAGTCCACTGGCTTCTTGAGCCCTGATTAGCGCTAGGCTTTTCCCTTTGGGGGTTGTATTACAGTAACATTATAACCGATGGAAAAGGAATCTTTGCTGGGAGCAGTCAGATCCTTCCGATGACCTCAGTCAATGCTGTAGCCACTGCAGGTCACCCTGTTTCTGAAACCCCTTTGCCAGTCAGTCCCTCTGGGCTTCTTTCATTTTCCAAACCCCTCCCCAACCCTCCGTCCGGGTCCCCTCCCCTTCCCCAGGCCCTCCAGTGATGAGTCTGGGTGCTCAGATGTTGACCTGGAGTCCGCAGTCAGGGTAGCCCCAAGTCACCCCTGAGAATAAATTTAGCCCGTGGGTGATATCCCAGATGGAGAGGTTATCTTTAGCCTGGCAGAGGTTAGGAGTCAGTCTGGGCCGCGCCGTGAACCAGCAGAGGGAGTGGGGAAGGAGGCAAGGAAATGAATACTCCGGAGTCTACGATAGCCTACGATAGCCTTGCTCGAGTGTGCTCAGGTGGTAGAGAACTCAGTCGGGGCATGCTTCCTGAAACATGAGGCTGTTCCGGGAACACCCTGGAATAATGGCCTGTTTCATTCCATCCATGAAGGAGGAACAATTTTAACGGCAGAACAATTTTAACTGGGCAAGCAGTATAAAAAAACCACAAAGCACACGTGTTCTTAAAAAAATAAAAAAAGTAACAAACTCAGCAAGATCGGTGGTTTTCAAGCTTTCCCATTCATATGTTTACTACTTGTTCATTAGTTTTGTTGCCTGCAGGTGCTAAAGGTTTAAGAGTTAAGAAAAATGTATGGGAAAAAAATTTACGTGGAAAAATCACATTACCTGAATTAGAGGAAAGGCCACCGCCATTCGATTTGAAAGGCAGGACATGTGATTCCGCCTCAGAGACACCAAGGAATCAGCTTGGAAGGAAGTAGGATGCCTTTTCCTGAACTATTCTAGAAAGGCTGTAGACTCTTCCTTCGGGAGATCAAAATACGTTTCCTGGTTATCATCCCGATACAAGACATCCTTCTTCCTTTTCATGCTCACTGAACTCTTTGCTCATATCCACAGCCTCTTGGTTGGACTTCCTCACTGAACAAGTTCATCAGCATCTCAGTTACTACCCGGGGAAACCGAGGTCCCAGTTTGACCCTGAACGGAAGCTCTGGCATGTCTGGGCTTGTCTGACTGACGACGATGGGAGAGGCCTTGGAGCCTCCAGAGGGAACTTGGTCTGTGGGAAAGGTGACCTAAGGGACCCAGGCTAACCCAGGAAGGCAGTCCTGTCCAATGGAGGAAGAGAGCAATTAATTCTGAGTATCCCTTGGCCAAACACACTTTGGACTCCTATCTGAGTCTTATGAGAAGCAGCAGGACCATTAGGAAAAACTGGGAAGACAATCGTGTTGGGAGTTCAGTGAGAATTCAGAGAACAGACAGGAGAGCTTTGGGACCTCCTTACTGGAACTTCATGCAGAGCGAAGGGAGACAGGCAAAGAACCTTCTTCCTCATTCCCCAGAGCTTTGGCTCCAGAGTGCCAAGGGTGCCCAACTGTGACTTGAATGGCCATCAGGAATGGGCCCCGGGGGCTCCTAGGACAAGTCAGAGAAGTTGTACAGGGGGCTAGAAATCCTTGGCTATAGGCAGCCATAGCATCCAGGGCCACAAGAAGACATCTGTCCTCAGACAGTGAGACCTGGGGTCACCGCATTTACTTTGCCATGCACTCAAATAATTAAGTCCCCTTTTGTCCTCTTCTTTTTCAGTTTACATCATGCCAGTGTGGTCACCTTTATTTAACATTATATGAGTGCGTTTTGATCCTCCTTACTCAGTTAGAAGTTACTTTATTTATCTCTGTGACTCTCCATCTTCCCAGTATGTAGCAGAGTAACCAAGAAATGACAGGACATTTATAAATACTTAATGAGAGTCTACCCCATAAATACTTAGCTGCTCTCCATCAGAATATGTCTTATGATCCATCCTAGCCACATAGTGGTACTTGCTAACATTTCTTCGCCAAATCAAATCTGTGCCCAACCACATCTCCTTGGTTCCTTTTTCCACTACCCTTGGACCAGACCTGTCTTTTCCCAGGTAGTATTTGAGACATCCAGATTTTACCATTCCACCATTATTACTAGGCTTCATCCTAATGTGCAAGACTAGTTCTCCAGTTATCAAGGTCAATGAACCCTAAGCAATCGTAACACCACCACCACAATGTGCAAAGGCACTGAGCATGTCCACAACGATCTCATGAGTTCATCATAAAAAGTGTAAAAATATCGTATCCTACATGGCATCTCTGGGCCAAGAAATGCTGAACAATGGCTGCCTCTGAGCAGCAAGATGACGAGCTAAGGGTCTGCTTGGACCCTTGGCAATCCTTTGGATATTTAAATCATGTGCATGTGTCCCATTTCCAATTAACATGTTTTAAGGTAACTTCTAAACAAACAGAACTACAACAAAGAACAAGACACGGTCCTGCCCCTCTCAGCCATGGTGCTGACAGGTGCTCATAGTTGACATTGTACCCTTTGGACTCAAATGTCCACACCGTGTCATTGGCCCCATGGAAATCGTCGCTGAAATCAAGAAGGATTATGCAATGATCTGCCTGGCTCTCAGCCCTCACAGTCTGTTCCTCATAACTGGACCAACAAGACTTCCTGCTATGCCCAGGCCCCAGGACTAATCCCGCTCCTGGTCTGGAGGGATTTTAAGGGACAGCGGGCTTAGGTGACTGACTCTGCCTTTGTATTCCTTTGGCAGAGGGTGGTCCAGACCTTTACTGGTGCAGACACCCATCGTCTCCATTTTTAGTTTGCTTGATCATGAAATCCATTGAGAGGTTAAGTGAAGCATCTATGAGATCAGAAGCTTTCCCAGTCCCCCCATTTATTGACCAAATGTGGTTAGTAAGCACCTCTTATGTGCAGGATATTAAACCAGGCCTGGGGCAGAAGTGAGTAAAAAGGGAAAGGAAGAGACCAGTGCCCTCCAAGAGCCCAGAGTCTAGTCATAAAGACAGAAAGGGGGACACCTGGGTGGCTCAGTGGGTTAAGCCTCTGCCTTCAGCTCAGGTCATGATCTCAGGGTCCTGGGATCGAGTCCCACATTGGGCTCTCTGCTGGGCGGGGAGTCTGCTTCTCCCTCTCTATCTGCCTGCCTCTCTGCCTACTTGTGATCTCTGTCGAATAAATAAATAAAATCTTAAAAAAAAAAAAAGAAAAAGAAAAAAGAAATGGCCCAGAGACGAGAGCTTGACTGCATATGGGCAAGTGTGCCAGAGGAGAGAGGGGAAGATGGCTTTCACTTTTGGTCGGTCATGGGCTGGGAGATAAAGGGGTAGTCCAGGAAAGCTTCTGGGAGGGATAACTTTGCTCACTTGAAACCTAGTGGGATTTCAGTGGCCACAGATAGAGCCTGCCAGATGAAGGCTGTGGCCTTGGAAGGAGATCCTGGTTCACACAATACAAGGGCTCCACACTTCCTTGGGGAGAACGCGAAATGGAAGGCAAAAGGAGCTGTGCCCTGGGAGCCTCTCAGTGTGGAGCCACCATCCTCTCATCATCAGGGTTGTCTGACTTCCCAGAATTCATGCTACATCCCTCATACCATCCCTGCCCCCAGGAAGCTCACCCCACCCATCCTGGGCAGGATTAGTCGTCAGGGCTGCCGCACTCCTGGGGTTCCCTGTCTGTTCTAGAAAGTCAGGGAGGTTTAGAGACTGTACACGGACTCTGGTGGTGCCATGCTGCCAGAGTTCAAATCCTGGTGTAGCCACTGACTTCCTGAGTTATCTTACCCAAGTCACTCACCCTTTCTGGGCCTCAGTTTCACCATCTATCAAACGCAACAATAATGGCGCCTCCCACCTAAAGTCACTGTGAGGATCAAAGAAGCTAGTGCCCCCAGAGCATTAGAGCTGCGCCTGCCTTGGCGTCTGCTCTTGGCTACTTAGAGCACCCTGCTGCAGTTCTCTGTCTAGGAATCTCTGTCAGCCACGTAGAGATGTCCCGCGAAGCAGGTATGCAATTACTAGGAAGGGAGGAAAAACGCAGGGCCATGAAAAGGAAAAAAAAAAAAAAAAAAAGAAAAGAAAGGAGAAAAAACCCCACGAGAGTCAAGTCCAAATGCAAAGATAATGCAATGCACATGAAATGACGGGAAATGAAGTAAACGGTCAATGTAGGGGCTGAGAATCTGCCACTCCTGGGAGAAGAAACACTCCTGTCCCTCGCTTCTCTCTCTCAACAGGGCACGAAGCGTCTGGGAGTGGAGGATTTTGCCCTCTCCTTCCAGGCTCAACGGGCCCTGGCGCTCCCTCCCTCGCGGGCGGCCCCGCCTCCACCCCAACCCCCGCCCCCAGCCTGGCCGCAGCCCTGACCTCGGCTCCCACGCGGGCCAGCAGCCGGCGGGCGGGCGGGGCAGGAAGGGGGAGACGCGGCTCCGGGCCCCGAGATCCTTAACTGCAGCTTCCAAAGCCCTGGCCGATCCTAATCAGTGTGGGAAAGGAGCGCGGGCCGGCCCGCCTGCCGCAGACGCCGCCTCTTTTCATAAACTTTATCGCCGCGCACAGCCGCTGATAAAGCACCATCAGTAAGCGGGCGGCCGGAGTGTGCCGGGGCCCGGGTTGACGGCGCACGCCCGCCCCCCCGCTCCGCAGCTCCCGGGGGAGATGAATCACGCGCAGAGCTGGAAGGAGTTCCGTGTGCCCCTCCTCTGCAGACCAGCGCCATAAATAACCGTGCATTCCTCCCCTGCCCAGAAACCCCTCACCTTTTGTTTTATGGATTCAATAAAAAGCCCAGGAGTTTTCCTTCTGGCTGCCTGGCCACCCCTCCTTCCCGGGGCGGAGGAGGGGTGGGGGGGGGGGGTTTGGGGGATGGGGAGAGGTGAGTGTGCTGGCCTGAGTGAGCCTCCTGCCTCTGGTTAAGCTCCTGGAGCTGAGTTGGAACCGGGGCCCTGTGGCTCCTGGATCCCCAACGCCTTTGGCTCCTGCACCACGGAGAGGGACTGGAGGGGGTTGGGGGGTAACTTGTAGTCTCTAGTGGCAGGTGATGAGAACTGCGGTTCCCACAAAACTCGCCTTGGATGTGGGTGCATGGAGAACTTGCCGAGGCTGACTCATGGCAGGAGGCCAGGGCTCTGGGCTTGGGGGCACCCAGAAGATTTAAGTCAGAGAGAGTGCAGTATCCTGACTGCAGAGTCCCCGAGGGACCCCCACCACTTAAGCTGCAGTGCCTTTGGGAGTGGAAGTGTCTCAGATGATATTTGGCAGATTGAGACTCTGCATTCTTTAGTTCATGAAATTGTGACTGGATGGTCTCCATGGTAACCCATGGCACAACCTGGAGCCTGAGGTTTGAGGAAGACTGTGCGAGTATGAAGGAATATAGAACGGTGGGGAAGCATAAAGTAGTCCAAAGCATCCCGCTCAGCCATCAGACCTCGGTTTCTTTTTTTTTTTTTTTTTTTAATTTTTTTTTGTTTAATGATTTTTTTTATTTGAGAGAGAGTATGAGAGGAGAGAGGTCAGCGGGAGAAGCAGACTCCCTGCTGAGCAGGGAGTCCAATGTGGGACTTGATCTCAGGACTCTAGGATCATGACCCGAGCTGAAGGCAGTCGCTTAACCAACTGAGCCACCCAGGCGCCCCCAGACCTCGGTTTCTTGCTCAGCTCTGCTATTACGCGGCTCTGGATCCTGGTGCAGCAATGGACCCTCTCTGGGTCTCTGGTTCCTCATCTGTCTAGTGAGTGAATAGAATCTAAAAGGAGCCTCTGACTTTCCTACTGTATAGAAAATAACATCCTCTTTATTTATAAATCACTACATTTCTGAAGTGCCCTATCATCGGCCCTTCTGAGAAACACTGTTTCGTCCCCTTGGAAGAAATCAGGGCATGGCCAAGTGTCTGGAAGTGATCCCTCGTTAGTGAGGTTAACGCTGGACTTTACCCCTCATGGAAGTCATGGAGGTCCAGAGTCCCTTGGGCCAGAAGGAAGTCAGTCTAAAAAAGCCATTTAAAAATAGAATCATACCTACCCTAACAGCTTAGCTCACCAGTATAAGGGCCCCAATGACTGTGGTTCAGAAGGACTGGTTGGCTCAGAACATCTAATCTAGAAAAGCCAACATTTCCCTCAGTGGGAAACGGGGCTAGGAGGAAAGAGGCCTCCAATGGCAGCTCTAGAGATAGTAAAATCTGGTGGGAGTCCTAAGGAGGTTGCCTTGGGTGTAAGGCTCCCTGGGAGTGTGCGTGGGGAGCCTCCCCTCCAGCCGTGGCCAAGAGGAGGAGCTCCCTCACAAAACAGAAATGGACAAAGGCCTGCTTCTTCCAGAACCCATTTCTGACACTACCACATGTCCCAAGGGAACGTGTGGCCCCAGACAGACTTCATTTCCTGATCTCTGGACAGAAAGCCACTCAGTCTTTTTCCCTCATTTGCATGATGTCAAAAAAAAAAAAAATGAGTCATGCTGAATTGTCATTTGTTGAGAAATTTTGGCAAGAGGTTTGCAACTGAGATTAGAGTTGATTTCTCAAAAAAGGAGTACATATTAAGTCAAACACTGATTTATTATGTGAAGGGGATCAACATCTTGGGTCTCAGTTTTCTGATCCGTGAATCCTGATGTGTTTCTTTCCACTCTAACCTACTGGGCCTCTAACACAGTCTTCTCATAAGTAGAAGTAAGATTTTTAAACTTTCCAGAGCAGAGTTAGGGAAACTTATCTCAATGTGACCCTTCCATCATCATTCTTGCTGCTAGGGAGGTCAGCAACCAAGGGGGAAAAAAGGAGAGAACTCATCAAAAGGATAGGGCCCCATGTCAAGACTGGGGTTTAATCTGCCAATTATTTTACAATAGAGGTGGTTCTGAACCTTTCACTGTTATAGAACTTTGCAGAATTTGATGAGAATCACGTGCTCCTCCCCCTCCCCTCCCCCCAAATTCACAAATACATACTTGTCTTGGCGGATCATTTCAGGGGTTCACAGACCCCTGAAGCCCCATCCAAGGACCCTGTTAGGAAATATTAAATAATAAATATTTAATAACTTATTGATCCTCTGTTTCCTTATCTGTGCAAAGAAAATACTGTTCCCCTGCAGTCAGTTTCATGAAAAAGGAGGAGGGTTGATAGGCCTGTGCTAGTAAAACCTTTCAGTTCTCTGCCATGTCATATTGATGCAATTCAATTACCATCAGCTGCCCGAGTCGTTCCCTCTTCTGCTTCACGGGATGTAAATTGCCACGCAAGACAGCAGCAGCCCTGGCTTGTGAAATTCCCGAGGCAAACCCTTCTGGTAAGCCAGCGCTATAAGTCTTCGTACTTGCTTGTTAGAGACGTAATGAGTCCCCATGGAGACCAAAGGGAAGGCTGGAGGTAGCTCTGCAGGCACTCAGAGGGTAATAACCACCAAGGTAGGAATGTCCCAAATGATACCCTTGTGGTTTTAAAAGTCAATGTAACTTTCCAAAGAGTCTTCCTTTCTCCCAGAGTAGGTTGTAGTATTAGAGAAATGAACTCATAGAAGCAAACCAAGGTTTAGGGGAAATGCTTTTGATGAAGTCATCAGCTGATATGTTAAAGAGAGTCAGTCCATTTGGTACAAGGAGCCAGACCTCAGTTGCTATGTCACCCAGACAATGAAGGAATTAGATTAGACCCTGAGGTCCCTGTCCTCCTGGGTTCACATATTCCTTGGGAATGGGATATAACCTGTGGCTCCTGGCAGAAAATAGACATGCACTGGGCATAGACTCTCAGGCGCTTTTACTTACAATGTAGGGACCTTGCAGAGGCTGGTGGTCCAGTCGTGAAACACCAGGTTCGTGAAACACGAGCAGCCACCCTCCCTGCTCCCTAATGCGTCTTCTGCCTCAGTTGCTAAAGGCCCTTGGAATCCCCCCATTAAGTCCCTCTGTGGCATCGGGGTCGAGTTCTTGTCCGTCTCTCCGAGGCCCTGCAAACAGAGGAAGGAGGGAAGTGTTCTCCCTCAGTTGCTGTGAAAATAGCCATGCCCGAAACTGTCCATGTGCGCTATGTTTAGGAAGCAAAGCTCCAACAGCAGTCTCCCAGACAATGGCACGCAACCATAACTCCGTGGTTTGTTTGGTTTCGTTTTGTTTTGTGGAGATGAGGAATGGGGAAGAATAGGGAACCGGAACAGGGGATAAAGAGTAGTGTGTATTCAGAACATGCACGGTGCTTGGAAAAGTGAGTGCTAAGGTTTCTAGAAAGCCTGGATGAGCAGCCGTCTTCCCTGTGTGGGGAGCTCCGTCGCTTCTCAACAGAGGGACTCATCCCACAGCACCTGTGGCCTGCTTTCCTGTGGTTCATAAATATTCACGGCCCCTTGCTGAGGAAGAGGATATTTCTTCTCCTCGCTGACATCAGACTTGGCCAGATGGTTTGCCCTGGCCGGGGAAATGAGCAGAAGTGGCATCTGTCACTTCCAGGCAGAAGATTCAAGGGCCACCTTGAGGCTTACCACACGCTTCTCTCCCTGAGCCACAAGACTGGCCATATTCCAAATCCAGCGCTCCGTCAGCCTAGTCCCAGAGAGAGGGCGGCCCGAAGCAGTCTGGCAGTCAGCCTGTCGGAAACCTCAGGCAGGTGCGAGAAAAAAACGCTAGGCGTGTGAGCTACTGAGATTTAAGGGTTGTCTGTGACGGTTGCAGAGCCAAACCGAAGGTACCGATGCAGTGTCCTCTTTTGGAAAGGAAGAGAGATGGGTACCCTGAAAGGCCCTCGCTAGCGGGAGGGCTGCGATGACAGCGCCAGCCAATGTCCGTCTCATCCTTCCCTCTCCCTGACACTGTGACCAGTACCCTCTCTACCCACTGCCAGCCAGGCATTCAGGAGCCGGGCTGGGAGCCCCCTCTGTCGATCCACCTGTAGTGGGTTGAATGGCAGCCCCCACAAAGATATGTCTGTATCCTAACTCCCCAAACCCGTGAACAGGATTTAGAAAAAGGGTCTCTGCAGATGGAAATAAGTAAGGATCTTTAGATAAGTAACCCTCCTTTCCCCGCACATACTCTATGTCCAACAATGAGAGCCCTCATGAAGGTGAAGAGGCAAAGACAGAGGCAGAAAGTAGATGAGAAGAACATCAGGAGCCAGCGGATGCTGAAAGAAGCAAGGGATGCTCCTCCCCTAGAACTCTCGGAGGAAGCCCGAGACCCTGCTGGCACTGGCATTTCAGACTTCTGGTCTCCAGAACGTTAAGAAAATAAATTTCCGTTGTCTCAAATCACCCGTTTGTAGTACTTTGTTATGGCCACCTTAGAAAACTAAGGCCCCACCTTGGTAAAATACTTTTTGTTCCTGAGTTCCCCCCTCCAGCATAATTCTTCAAGGCCAGAACTACAAACCAGTATGCTAATAGATCAGGAAGAAAGCCTCTCTTTCTCTCTACCCCGTCTCCAGGGCAAGGCCGCAATTATGTTTGAAGAGGAGAATGCCAGCTCACAAAACCGCCTGGGCTGTTTCCTCTCCAGAGGGGACACCAGCAGTGAGAGAGGTTGAATCCTTGATTACGGGCTGTGCGGAAACTGATGCTCAAAATAAAGAAGGCCTGGAATCAAAGCCGAGGGGGTGGTGCCTGGAATTTTAGAGTCTCGAGGACTGAGAGAGATCACGTCCAACATCTTCAGATAGAAGTTTTAGATGCACAAGAGAGTTTAAAGGATTTGGGCACATTTGTTTATTTTTTTGCTTTGTTGGGGACCCTGAAGCCTAGAGAGGGGTGTAGCCTGCCCAGAGTCACGAGAGAATTGGGAATGATTCCTGCTCCTCCATTCAGCACAGGAAGGCTTACTTCTACAGGAGTCTGGCCATCCGCCTCCACAAGGACTGGGACTCTAACTACCACCAACTGGTCCAGCTGGCCTGGGTCCCTCGTAAGACCTCAACTCCCCTAATTTGGGGCCTTCCCTCGGTATCATTTAAGCATCTTCAAATGCATTTTCATCCCACCTCAAACTAATTTTTTTAAGAGGGGTACAGCAGGAGAGAGAGAATCCCCAGTAGGCTCTACACCCAGTGGGGAGGAGCCAGACATGAGGCTCGATCTTACAACCCTGAAATCATGACCTGAGCCAAAATCAAGGGTCAGACACTTAACCTGACTAAGCCACCCAGATGTCCCAAACATCAGTTTTGTCTTGAAGTGTTTCTGTTGTTCTTTTATAATTTTTGCTTTTGAAATTTATTGCTTATAAATAACTTGCTTGATTTTAGATTTTCTACAATGGTCTCAGCATTCCTCGTTCCAACTCAAGAAAATTGAACCGTAGATTGTTTGCAAATGCAATGAAATGTTTATGAATGCTAAATCTCATGATTCATAAGACTGAAGTCATGCTTCCTCTGATAGAGATTTAATCCAAACCATACAGACTGTACAGATAACACAGGTATCGATTATTCCCATTTTATGTTTTCAAACAGAAAGGCTACTCTCCCAAGGATACCCAACTAGGAATGAAAGAAGCTAAGGGGACTGACATCCAGGTCCTCAGACTCCAAGAAGAGCCCCTTTTCTGTTGAGCCAAGGAGAGTTTCTGTTCAGAAGATTCACTGCCTCTCAAAGAATGATGAATAAGTCAGGCATCTGGGTAAATCAGTCAGTTGGGCATCTGCCTTGGCTCAGGTCATGAGCCCTGGGTCCTGGAATCGAGTTCCGCGTCAGGCTCCCTACTCAGTGAGGAGCCTACTTCTCCCTTTGCCCCCCCACCCCCGATTCGCACACTGGCTCTCTCTTTCTCTCACAAAACTAAATAAATAAAATCCTCCAAACAACAACAAAAAAAGAATGGTGAATATGTCAAAAAGACACAGAGGTCAACTTGAAAACACTTGAAAATCTGGGACAATTTACTTATCAAAATAAATAATGATAGTAATACATTGTAATCATTGAGTAAAATAGGAATCTCTAAGTCCATACTAATACAAAAAAAGAGGAAAGAAAGCTTTCCCTTACCGTAAAATACCAACTAATAGATGGAGAAACGATGGAATTTCTAAAATCGGCACTTAGTGGCCATCACAGCAATAAATTAATTCATCTAAGAGACTCCAGCAGATTTTAAAATTGGGGGTAAAGTCAAAGTGAATAAGAAATGGGAAACTTGCATAGTTTCAGAGGGCTTCCACACAAAATTCTTATTCATGACAAAGAGAGAGCAATTTTATAATGAAAAATCAGGAGATAACATCAGACAAATGCAAACAGAGAGACATTCTCCAAAATAATCAGAATATAATATTCAGAAGTATCAAATTTGTGAAAGTCAAGGGAAGACTGAGGAAGCGCTCTGAGTTAAGGAAGGAGGAAACATGACTTACGAGACAAGATGTGACAGGTGACCCTGAACTGGGTCCTTCGGTTCTAACAAACCTGGTTTGGTTAATCATCAAAACCTGAGCAGCACCTGAGGCGAGATGATCAGAACACATGAGTGTTAATTTCCTTACTTTGATGGTCGCATTACGGTGATGTAGGAGAATGTCTTTGTTGGTTGGAATTCTACACTATGGTTTTCAGACTCAAGAAAAAAGTCCTTTGTCTTATTTTTGTCATCTTTGAGTAAGTATGAAATTATTTCAAATCAAAAAAAAATTTAAAGAAGAAATTTAGACACAAACAAGTCAAAGTAGTGAACAGTAAGCATATTTATCGTTTCCAAGAAAGAGGCTGCCTCCCTGAAGGACAGGGTGGTAACTCGTCCATTCTGGCAGCCTAATACAGTGCTACAAAGACATGGGTTCGATGAATGTCCACATGCGAGTCCTGTATCCTCGCTAGTTCAAACTGGTGGTGCCTGAATGTCATTTACAGTGAACCTTTAGTTAGCAACAGCTTTCACTTTACCTTTAAAACTGATCCATTCCATGAAAAAAAGTTCTGCAAAGGGAAACACTAAAGGATATTGAAATGGTTCCCATCTAAAAGGAACACTTTAATAAATGTGTTTTTAAAAAACAAAATCTAATTTTGCATCATGAATGCTGGGGTTGGGGGTGTGTGTGTGTGCCAGAAATGAATGTGCTATCATTAGCGTGTAAGATGAACAAAGGCAACACCGATTTACCACCACGCAGAGCAATATGCCTTCCTGCATTGGATTCTCCTGCGGGTTCTACTGCCATCACTACTAAGTGATGAATTTCCAATGAAACACTACTCCGTGTGTGTGTCTCCTTGTCTGTCGATGACTGGCTTGCCCACCCTCCCTCCTCATTGTCTTAATGCACTCAGCAGTGTCTGGGTCGATCGGAAAGTCTATTTTTCTTGCAGACTTTAGGAAATCTACAACACCTAGTGAACCTATAATTAAGCTTAATATAACCTGGGGAAAGCAGAAGAGGAAGAAAATGAAGGCTGGGAATGAGAGGCGGCATGCGGTTATAACATACCCATTTCCTTTGCGGAAAGGTGACGAAAGTCTGCAAAGATCTAGGGTTCCCTACGTGTGCTGGGTCCAACTCAGATCCCTAGCTATTTCAACTCTTCTTTTTTGAAGAAACGATGCTCTTGGAGAATGTGTGGGGTATTACCAGACAATTCCATAGGAAGCCACACTTGACCCTCCCTTCCCTCCAGGTGGAAAGGCTGTCCCCAACTCACAGTCCTGCCATCGGCCAAAAGTTCTTTTTTTAAATTATTATTTAGAGCTAGGAAATGTTATAAATTACGGTTGAATTTCCAGATTAGCTGCAAAAGCTCTCCATAATTAGCGTACAAAGTAACCAATACACACATGGACACGCATACACACTCAAACTTCATCATCTGAATGGCGATGGTGGCATTTTCAGGCCATGGGTGTGAGTCAGGGGATCACAGTTCAGACACTACCCTGATGAAAGTGATATCTGTTCCCAAATGGCTCCTTCGCTTGGAATTCTTGATGTGAACAAGAACAGGGGGAGAGTTCATGGTATGCAATTCTCACTCTCCCCGATGGGCACAGACTCCTCCAAGGCTTAACATTGAGTTTATTATGCTCTTATCATTGTCTTTTTATTCCACTGCTCAAACCTCTCATTTATTCTCTCTCTCTCTCTCTGCCTGATGTAATCTGTTTCACTTAGCCCAGAAAATATGATGTTTGGGAAAGGAAACTGAAGAAAGTAGCTATTATTGATGATTTCAATGCTAAATATGTATTTCATTTGACTGGAGCTTCTACTGATGCTCGGTGAAATAAAACAACTTTAGAATATTCTATTCATCATGATAAGAAGGAAAAGGAAGAGGAAGAAGACTTAGTTAGGTACTGGGATCAACTCAGTGCTGGAACCACACTTGGCTATAAATGTACGAAATGTGACGTAATTAAAGTTTCAAAAAATACGACCATCGCCAGGATGATCTCATTGAAAGTACAAATGTCCTTAAAATTCTTATTCTGTGACCAAAAAAAGAAAAAAGAAGAAGAGGGCAAATCTGCCTGGTATTCTCCCTGTGTGTTCTTCTCCAAGACAATGTTTCTAAAATAATCTCAGACCTGGTGTAACATTTGCCAGACAGCTGTTCTAGAGAATGCCAAAACGATAATCCTTGGGTCTATCACAGTCTTTTGTACTTTTTCTTCTTTACGTGAATTCTGTGTCCAAGCCAGTCTATAGACTCACGTTCTGAAAGTTCAAAAATTCTCTCTAAGGAGATGATGTGACTTGAGGTCTTTTATGCCTATTCTACTGACCTACTTGAGAAGGCAGTTTGTAGACTCATTGGCAAAAGGACTGACCTTAATTCTGTTTGTAGAAGGCAGCTGTCTGTGAAGATGACTCTGTCGCTGATGTTCGTGAGCCCCAGAATGTACCTGGTTTGAAAGCTCTTTCCTCCATTCCGGAGACCACTCCCATCCAGAGTAGATAAAACCCTATGACAGAAGTTACAGACTTGTTGGTCTTCTTAGAAGAAAACTCTAGAAGTCATATGGTCCAGCATCTCCAATCTTTTTCTTTTTTTTAAGATTTTATTTATATTTACTTATTTCATAGAGAGATCACAAGTAGGAAGAGAGGCAGGCAGAGAGAGAGGGAGAAGCAGGCTCCCTTCTGAGCAGAGAGCCCCATATGGGGCTCGATCCCAGGACCCTGAGATCACGACCTGAGCTGAAGGCAGAGCTTCAACCCACTGAGCCACCCAGGCGCCCCTCCTTTCCAATCTTCTGGTTACCCCTACAGTCCAATGGAAATAAGTTTTCTAGAAAACTAAATTCTTTCCACCAATAGATGTGTTCAGAATCCTGTGAACATTTTAAATATGGATGGCTTTATCTTTCATTTGAATTAGTTTATTGAAAGAATTTTAGACAGAAGAAAAGGATTTTGTGTGTTTACATAGGTGTAGATCTAAAATCTTAAGGTTAGTCCTTCCCTCACATCTTCAAAAAGCCAGTTCTCTGATGCGAGTGCTTCTTAAAGTTCCATCATCGGTCAGAGAACAAAGAGGACTGTTACAGGAGAGGAGCCGGAAAAGCACACAATATGAGCTCAGGGACTGGAGAGTAGATGCTGATCTCAGGCAGAAGCACTGAGAGAAGTGTTCCCAGCTCTCTCTGAGGCTCTTACAGATTGTTGCAAGAAGCAGATTTCTGGCCTTGGGGAAACGAGTTTCTCTTGTCACTAAGCTTTCTCCAGCTCTACCAAGAGAAAGGTTAGTGGATTCATTTTCTAGGGCTGCCATGAAAAAATACCTCAGTCTGGGGGGCTTACACAACAGAAATTCATTTTCTCACAGCTGTGGAGACGGGCGTCCCAGGTCAAGGCACTGGCAGGTTCAGTTTGTCCAGAGGCCTCTCTCCTTGGCTTACGGACATCTGCCATCTTGCTGTGTCCTCACATAGTCTTTCCTTTGTGCGAATAGCCCTGGGGTCTCCTGTGTCCAGCTTTTCCTCTTCTTACAAAGACGCCAGCCAGGCTGGATTAAGCCCCCACTTGACAACCTCATTTTACCTTAATCATCTCTTTAAAGTTCGGCTCTTCATCTGTGCTCACATTCTGAGGCACAGGGGGTTAGGGCTTCCAGATACAAATCTCGAGGGGACGCAATTCAGCCCATATCAGCTAGAGTACTTTTCAAATGAGCATGGTAAAAATCTAAATCATTAGTAGATTTTAGTATTTTTAAAGTAAGTCAAATGAGAAGTGGGATTGAGTTCATAATGTTGTCTGAGCAGACAGAGGCCTGAGCTAACAGCAAGTGGGAGACGCCCTAGTAAAAGAAAGCCTACACCTCGTTTCTCTGCCAAACCTCTTGGTCTGTGTTCCAAGACACTTCAGGTAAAAGCCTTGGCACCGACACCAGTACTCACCAATAGAAATATAATGTGAACCACACAGGCAATTTTTAGTTTCCCAGCAGCCATGTTAACAAAAAAAAAAAAAAAAAAAAAAAAGGCAACAACAAGTAGAACTAATTTAAAAATATTACTTTACCTAAATATATTCAAAATAGCTCTTTGGTCTCAGACCAAGAAACAAAACAACAGAGGGATGTCATCATGTGGAAAGCACAGCAAGAAGACACACACGATGGGTGGCCGCCATGGCCCTGAGGCCTTCTGCCTTCAAAGTCAGTCTGTGCTGAGTGTGGCCGTCCTGCCAAGTGGAAGAGAAATTTTAACTGGAGCACCAAGGCTGAACGACAGAATGCTCCTGGGACCGGTCAAATGAGACCCTCTAAAAATGATCTACCGCAGAGTCAGGCCTGGATTTCCTGAAGGAACAAACACCTCAACCCAAGAGGGCGGCTGTGGTGGTGCCCGGTTCGTCCCAAGGATCTTCAGCAATTAGTCACAACAATACGTGCTATGGGTTTGAATTAATTCAAAATATTATCATTTCAATATGTACTCAATATTGAGACTTGCTAACAAGAGAGTTTACATTCCTACTCCTGTTAGGTCTTCAGGCTCTGGCAACGATTTTACGCTGACAGCAACCTTCAGGGCTGATTAGCCACATTTCTTGTGCTAGATGCCCACCTGTGGTTACCATACAAGACAATACGGATCTAGAAAGTGGTCATGTCCACAGTGACCCAGGAAACCGCTTTGTCTTATGTTCCCAAAGGAAGTCTGAGGAGTTAATGAATGAGCAGATTGGGCCCAAAATTAAAGACATGTTCTTAAGGTCCTCAAGAGTAGTTTGTGCTTTCTCGAACTCCTAGAGCTGCCTACAGACTTGTGAATGCAGCCCCAACATACGGGGCCCTTGCAAATTCAAGAGTCTATGGGCTGGGGGCACCTGGGTGCTCAGTGGGTTAAAGCCTCTGCCTTCAGCTCAGGTCATGATCCCAGGGTCCTGGGATTGAGCCCCGCATCGGGCTCTGCTCAGCAGGGAGCCTGCTTCCTTTCCTCTCTCTCTGCCTGCCTCTCTGCCTACTTGTGATCTCTGTCTGTCAAATAAATAAATAAATAAATCTTTAAAAAAAAAAAAAAGGCAGCAGCTCTTTAAAAAAAAATAATAATAAAAGTAAAAGAAAAAAAAAAGCCTATGGGCTCACCACAGGCATAGCTTAGGAGCAGAGCGCTCTGAGAGGGACGCTGACCTTCCTCACAGCTCTCAGCTCTGACGTGGTAACTAGGACCTAGACAGAGCCCTCACCTGAGCCATCTCTTCTGCACTAACTGGCTAGAATTTTGGTCGAATCATCCAAGCCCCTGCCCAGTAGGAATCAACTAGACCTAATAAGAAGTATTTTATCAGCTGCCCTTGCCTCTCCTTCCTTCCCGGCTGGCTTTTCCCAGAGTCTATCCCCATGGAGGGCAGGAGGAAGAGATTTTCTGCACACTAGCAGGGGTATTAGGAAGACATGTTGGACAGAAAAACAAGGAATCGGTGAATGGATGGGGAAAAACTTTGGAAGTCAACTACTTTGGAGGGTTACTGCCTTTGGAAGAGTACGTGGGAAGCGAAGCGTCTCCTACTCCTCAAACGGTTCGTAAAGCTTCATCCATGCCCACAGATAAAGCAAATGGCCAAAAGCCTGTTTTTCCACTGTAACAACAGGCCTGTTGCCTGTTCTGAAAGAAGTCATCCAAGTGTGCGGTTAATCAGAAAGAATCCCACCGTGACCTACAGTTAAGGTCTGCCGTAACAACACCCTCCTAATATCCCTAATATTGGCACCCCCACTGACATAGGACATCCATACTGTGTGACTTTTGACCCCACCAATGTCCCTGGGACGAGAATAGAAGACTGAAGCTCCCAGAGTTGACAAAGTCATTGGGTTGTGGAGGATTTAAAGACCTATGTTCTGTCCTCAAATCTACATAAATAGTACACAGGGTTGTTGATACATAATGTATGCCTGGAATGTGGTCAAAAAACAACAAATAAAAGTTGGTTGAATGAATGAATGAAGAAAAAGAGACTGAATTTCTTGAAATTCCTCAGAAGACACCATTTCTACAGTTAAGTATGAGGTCACACTCCCTCAGGAAAGGTCCTGAGGAAAGTGCCTTCACCTGAATGATATTGGGTAGGAGCAGCAGAAAGCAACTCATGGAGAAAGTAGTTTGAGAACACGCCTCTGCTTCTCGCAACAATGTACAGACGTCCCAGCAGCTAGTGTTTAACATCAGGCAAAGCAGCCTCCACAGGAAAACGTTTTGTCCACAAATGACTTGCATCAGCTGTAGAGACAGAGCCAGCCAAATGAAGAAGATGCTGGTCTAGCCAGCCTCTGCCAAGGTCTGTGTGGTCCTCACTTACCTGGAGGTAGAAATTTCCAGGGAAGAAGTTGCCAGAAAGGGGGCCAAATAAATTCAATCGAGGTGAGTAGGTGGGAAGAACAAACCCATGAAGAGAGAAAATTGTCTGCCTATGGGCTATTTTTGTCCTTCAGGTTCAAATCCATTTTCCTTAGTCCTTGTAGGGTGGGGGTGGGGGGATCATTCAAGTGTTTTCAGACACCCAGTGTTCAAGCTGAAAGAAATTTAGAGGTAATAATAAGCACAATAATAATAGCTCCTACTTGCCTATCCCAAATGTGATCAGAACACTTGACCTGTATTAACTCATTCAAGCCCTAGCAGGTACCCTGACCACCTGTCTGTTCAGTACCCTGTCTTGTACAACCCGGAGTGTATTGTTCTCATTGTCTTTGAGAGCACGAAGGGAATCATGCCCCCTAGAGCTGTGCCATCCGGAAGCCCTGCTCACTTCACAGGAGGAAACATCACACATCAGGCTTTCTTCTCTGATGGAAATACCAATAGTCACTAACTCACCACACAACAAGTTACTGACAGAGGGGATTCTACGATCTTGACCTCCTCATCTCCAGTCTGGCACCTGTGCAACCTGACATGGGCTACCTTTGGAAGCCGTAAGTGATTTCAGGATTCCCGCCTTTAAAGAGCTCATCACAAAGAGGGATGGCATAACCACCTAAGTACGTAGAAATCAACAGGTCTTCCCATTCAGTTTCCGGGTAATGGTTCCACCATCCTCTTTGTTGTCCTTGATTTCTCCTTCCTCAAGGCCCTCCACCCAGCAGTCACTGTACCCTGACATCTCAGCAGAGCACCGTAGTTGAGGACATGTGCTTTGAAGTCACACTGCTATATGATCTTAGGCAAGTGTCTGTGCCTCAGTTTCCTCCCCCAGGAGCAGCTAATAACAGAACTCATAAAAGGCTGGATTATTCATCAGCCACCTAGCTGCATTTACCCCCTGCAGGACCGAAGTCCTCTTGCTGAACCCTACGTCTGCTTCCCGCCTGCCAGGCTCCAGGGGACCTACAGCAGTTGTTCCCAACCTCCAGTTTGTACAAGAATCCCCCGAGGTATTTTGCAAAAAAAAAAAAAAAAAAAAAAAACAGAAAAGAAAAAAAAAAGGCAAACTTCTGAGCCACTCCCTGGATTCTGGTTTAGAAGATCTGGGTGGGGCTCAGGAATCTACATTTCTAACACGCACCCACAAGGGATTCTGATGTAGGTGGTCTAACAGCAGAATTTGAGAAAGAGAGGCTTCCAAGATGAAGTCTACTTTTAGTATGGCTTTCATTGACCCTGGTCAGCTGGCCCTCGTCCACCATTCCAGCCTCACTGCTCAAAACCCCACCCCCGATCCTGCCAGCCAGACCTGCGTCAGGAAAAATTAAAAGCCATGTTAAAGTCAAACCCAATTGCATTTTTCTATATGGCTGCCGCGTTATATGAGATTAGGAGGAAAGAGCTCAGTTGACACCCAGCAAAGGCTCTGTGGCCATGCCGGTGGGTCACCATGGGAACCACATCTCTGTGACTCCTCCAGAGTGCGCATAAAAGCTGAGAGGGACAAAACACTTCATGTTGCTGAGTTCCTGTTCTCTTTCTGAAGCTCCCTGAGAGACCAGACCCCTTGTTTGCTTCCCTTAAAGTAATTTGAAGGATTGTCAGTTCTAAATTTGGGGAAAGAAAGGCAAGACGGGGAGGGCAGAGAGGAAAGGAGCCCTGAAGGCAAGGGGACAGCACACTGAGATAAACAGAAACATTAAGGTCTGGAATGCCCCCACTCTAAACAGTGAACTCATCCATAGAAGAAAGAGAAACTGATTTGCTTTTCCGGCAAAGCAACTTAAACCGACTTCCTGTGGGACTCCCTAAAAACTAAGTGTTCCCAAACTCGTCCCAGAGATTTATAATAACCTCTTTTCCATAGTTAAAAAATCCAAGCACTTTTAAAAGGTCTTTAATCAGAAAATAAAAGTCCCTATTAAATTCCACTACAAGAAGCTTTCTTCTCAATGAATTCCAGGTCAGACCCATTTGGTTTTGTATCTAAAGTGGACAAACTGAGGGTTTTGTGGGGGTGGGAGGTTAGGTGAGCCTGATGGTGGGTACTAAGGAGGGCACGTATTGCATGAAGCGCTCGGTGTGGTGCATGAACAATGAATTTTGGGACACTGAAAAAAAATTAAATTAAATTAAATTTAAAGAATAATCAAGTGGACTTCATCCTCCACCAGAGGACCATACTCATTGCCTGGGTTGAATAGTGTCCCTTCCCCAAAATGTGTGTCTATCTGAAATCTGTGAATGTGATCTTATTTGGAAACAGGGCCCATGAAGATGTCATTAAAATATAAGTTAAGATGAGGTCATACTAGTTTTTGTCTTCATCTGTTGGGGCTGCTAGAGGAGAAATACTACAGACTGGGTGTCTTACCAATAGTAGAAATTTTATTTCTCAGTCCTGGAGGCCAGAAGTCTGGTGAGGGCCCTCTCCTGGTTCACAGCCAGTTCCTCACATGGTAGGAGAGGGGAAGGAGCTCTCTGGAGCCTCTTCTGATGAGGGCACTAATCCCACCCATGGGGCTCGGCCCTCATGACCTCATCACCTCCTGATACCACCCCAGGGGGGAGAGGGTTTCCACATATGAATCTGCGGGGACACAAACATTCCCAACCTGAAGTCATACTGGGAGAGAGTGGGAACTACATCCTATTACTGGTGTCTTTAAAGGAGTCACAGAGAGGAAAGCGCCATGTGAAGAGAGAGACACGGGAAAGAAGACAGAGAGTGACAAAAGAGGCAGAGAATGGAGTGAGGTGGGGGCCAGCCAAGAAATGCCAAGACCTGGCGGCCGCCACCAGAAGCCGGAAGAGTCCAGGAAGGATTCTCCTCTGGAGCCTTCAGAGGGAGCAGGCCCTGCCAGCACCTTGATTTCAGACATCTGGCCTCCAGAACTGGAAAAGAAGAAAGAATAAATTCCTGTTTGAAGCCACCCAGACTATGGCAGCCCTAGGGAACTGCTCAACAGACTCCTTTCTTGGTAAAAGAAAATCCATATTCTCCCAGCTTTCAGACTGATGAGGCTTGGACAATCCCTGAGTCAGAACATTGCAAGGATAAGCTCAGATAACAGGAAACAGTCAAAAGTAGCTTTATTTTTGAATCAGGAAATTTCCTTAAGCAAAGCCAGGGTGTGGTGGTGTTAGAGTACCCGTTGGAAACAAGTCCTTTCTCTTGACAGAGTTTTGGTTTCCTTTAGGCATCTTTCTTCTCCCCACTTTGTAGGCAGTCTTGGTGAGGATGATGACATTCCTTGACATTTCCTAACAAGGAGCTACCACATGATCCAAGCTGTGGCACCCGGACTCTCTTCTAGGATTTTTGTCCCAAGCACAGTGATGCCAGAAGGAAGAGCAGCATGTCACCCATCCTCTGCTGAGCACCAGAAGGACTGTCCACCAGGACCTGCGCTTGGACGGCAGGAGGTAACGCAGACCGACTCTACTACTCCGTCCTCTGAAATCCCTCCTCTTCTGTTGGGTTGGCCAGAAGCCAACTTTTATTCTCTGTTCCCCACAACTTCCATGAAGACACCTGCCTGCATCCAAGCTCCCTAACCCACCCTGTCCTTAAAGGGAGAGAGTGGACAGAGGGAAATCCTAGGAGTGTCCAGAATGTCACAATTGCCCCCCCCATAGACACACAGCCGTATCGGTGATCAAAAAATGCAGCTAAAAATAGTCATATTTTTCGAAATGCCTTATTTACATATTTCTGCATAAATTTATTTCAGAAATCAATGCTGTGCTAGATAAAGGTCTTCTCTTCTGAATGAATGTCATTTTTTTTCTGTCAGACAAAGCATATCCCGTAACTTTGCTGTGTCTCCCTTCTCCCTGAGTGTGCCTTTTGGTTCATAGTTTACTACCTGATCAGAATCACTCTGTTAGTTGATGACTTGAAGTACATCAGTACATCCCTTTCCCCTTTTCTTTGATTATCATTTCAAATATCTTCCATGATATCCGTAAACTCTCTTGTGGAAATAGGTGAGACGTACATTATAAGTAAGTAAATAAATAAACACAGAAAGGGATCAAATGGTCTCCATAACTCTTATCAAGTGAGATCCAGAAGTGAGCTGGATTTAGCTTCCAGAAGTGTATAACTTATCCTCCAGACATAGTTTCATGGGAATTGGGAAGAAGACAGATTGGATCACAAAATAAAATATGCCCCACCCTCCATCTCCCTGGATGTTGCTGAGGTCTTCATGTTGTCCCCAAACTTTGACACCATGACCTTCAAAGACCTGCCTCAGACCCCCGAAGTAGGTCCTGCCAAGTAGGTTCTGCCAAGTGTTCAATGGCATTCACAAAGCAAACCAGATGAATTCCTGAACCACCAGTCAGAGATCCCAAAGATGAAAGGCCATGCTACTTCCGCACCTTTCACAGAAACCTGTGAAGAACACAGGCCACACTGGTCCGGTTTGGTTTGGTTTTCATATTTTTTAACTGGGTCCATGCTGTTCACCTGAGAGAGCTTGCCCATCAGGGAGGGATTTCACGGGGTGACCATTTGGCCAGAGAAAAGCCATCTTTGTCTTCCAACCCCCCCCTCCTGTCCCCAGGGCCTGAAAATAACACCAACACCAACTTCTCTCAAATCTGAGGTGCTATTGTAAGAGCTTGAATAAGTCAGTTACTCTTTCTTTGCCTTGGGGAGGAGGAAAAAAACAAAACAAAACACAGACGGGACTCCTCGCATAAACCAGACCCTAGCACTGAAAAGATTAATATTTTCCACAGTCAGATGAAAGATGGTATATAAATGCAAAATGGGTCACTGTACATTATTACATTTCTATTACACTCGAATTAGTTATAAAGTGACATTTTGACTGTTTCCTCCATGTAGTTCTCATAACTCCACCTGTCTGACATTTCCTTCCTCTCCGGGGCCCGTGCAGAACAGGTCCCACTTTGTGGGAGAGAGGCCACCCTGCAGAATTTCACGAACACATTCCAGGGAAGTCTTTTGCAGAGGCACACACAGGAAATTTCAAACTCTCACAGATAGAAAGAGGTTAATCACCTCAGGACTGGATCATTCAAGAACTACCCAAGGAAGAACAGAGAAAGTTCTTCCTGAAAAAGAGAAAGAATTCCCAATCCTTTCACTTCGCCATAGCCCTCAGGGACAAAAACTCTCTGAGTAACCGAAGAGAGGCTTCCCTCCGGATCTGAGTGGGCACTCTGAGAGAAACTGCAAAAATTAAAGGGTGAGCACCCCTTGTCCTGAAGAGAGCAGTGAGCGTCCTGGAGAGGGGAAATCACGTGCCGAGAACTGAGATTGATGAAAAAGAAAAGAGAGACAAAGAAAAGACAAAAGGTAATGACCTCCAACAACCATAACCTTTCCTGCACTGAGGCGATTGACAGGCAGAAATTTTATGAGGTGCCCGTGCCGGATCCTCACCCCTACTTTTTCCTTGGGTCACAGCCAGGAGTTCAAATGGCAAATCACATTTGACATTCAGCAGGCTCTAGCACCTACCTCACTTGAAGATAACTAGCCCAAGCACAGATTTCACTCTAATGCAACTTCTTTTGTCTTGGATAAATCCAAGGGGCATTACTGACGAGAGCCCCAGAAGGATCCTGCTGTCATGGAGTAGGGAGGCCAGGAGCCTTGCCCCCTCACCTCGCTCTGTGGTAAGATGGCTTCCTAACAGGGGTATTAGCGCCCAGCCCTGAGGACAGGCCTCGATGGCCTACCGTTTGAAGCCAGTGTTTCTCATTTCTCCCTAAAGTATTTTAAAAATGAGAAGAAAATGAAAACTCACCCTCAGAGGCTTGCTAGCCAGGCCCTGGGTGTTTTTGTACACTTAACCCAACCTCCCTCCCATGTGTACTCGCGCCCAAACTTACCCTATAGCCTGGGGTTAAGCTTAGGAAGTCTTGCAGAATCGGTGATATATCTGTGTTTTATTGTAAATACATTTTAAATTACTTACTACTCCATGAATTCATATCCCATGAAGATGTACCAAGTTTCTCCTCTGGACTTAACGTCTTTCTCTGGGTCACCGCTCCAAAAGAGGCTGTGTGCCCCAGTTTGAGGAGCGTGGTCTTAAACAATTCATCTCGTAGAAGAAGCAAAGGTCTGAACAATTGTTCTGGAGACACGTTGGGCAGCTGCACGTGGGCACATTTTGTTTTCAGTTGTCACCGAGAAACTTCTTTGATACATGAGCAACATTCCTCTCACTCAGTGCAAAGGGGGAAGCTTCCCCACCGGCAGTGTGCCTGGTTCTCTTTCTGCAAGGTCCTCTGGGGGGGTGGGGGTGCGGTTGAGGAAACACGGCCCAGTCCTAATGGTCCTTTGTTCTAAGCAAAGCCCTCTAATTCAGTAAAAAGAAACGGTTCCCCTCTTGTCCATGTGAGTCCAAGCCTCTTCTCTAATAATTTGTCCAGGACCCCAGCTCTTCTAGAAGGGGCCTTCCTGCCACAGGTCCTTACTCTCCTGGGAAGTACAGTTGGCCTTCCCAATATCCATTATACCCTTCCCCCACTTCATAACAGTCTTTCCATCTTGTACAACTGGTCCCAACCTAACTCTAAGATCTAAATCAATCCTGGAAGTCCTCTTCCTCTTTCCACAGTTCAGGAGTGGACATACAACTTCAGATCATCCGATCAGACCGAAGCCCAGGACTTTGTCTGATGGTCGAAGGAGAAACAATCTGTGCTTTCGTCCTTTCTCTGCACATGCACAAGAAAGCTGGTCTCCTGGAGGCTCCTAACAGACACTGTGTAACCAAAACTGGAGCCCATCTTAGAATGAAAGCAGAGAGGAAAAAGTGAAGGAAACCGGGTGCTTGTTTATATCTCTGAGCCACTGAATTAAAGCAATATTGAGGCCTGCCCCCTAGCATGTTTATTTCTAAGAGCCAATACACATCTTTGTTATTTAAGACAGTTTGATCGGGGATACAACAGATGAGTGACCTACCCTCTGGGGGTGTATAGTCCATAAATGAATGCAAATCCTGGAAGAAGTGTGGTGTTCTGAGAGGCATAGCACTGGGCCACCTAATCCCAATGTGGCATCCAAACTTGGAAGAAGTGACCACGACTTGATGGGCAGATACATATTAGGCAGCCAGTGTGAACTGGGGAACAGAAAAAGAAGACGAAGAATATGGAATTCCTCAGAGAGAAAGAGAGACCCTCTTAAATCAAGCCTTAAAGCGAGAAAGAACATGGTGTTTTCACACAACCAAAAATGGTCCCATGATTTGATCCTGTCGTAAAATCAGCCCCTGAGAGAGCAGTTACCTTGGATCCCACCAGGGATCCTGCCATCCCTTTTCAATGACCAGGCTTGAGGGGCAGACCCTGGTGCCATCTTCAGCCTAAAGGCATCCTTGCATGAGCTGTTGCAAGGGGAGGCAGCAGGTACTATACCCACCGGGTTTGGGGGAGCCACACACATGGTCTCTACACACACCCATCACACTGGCTGCCAGCTAGTGAAAAACTTCCCCCAGTCTGCCTCGCCCCAGTCCTCCTGACCAGCCTGGACGTGCACAACAACACCACAGTCAGAGGACTCCAGGGTTATCTCGTAAGAGTCTATCCTCATCATTTGTGGATTCACCTATTTTTAACCCCAAAGTCAATAAAATGGTGCTTTAGCGGTCATTTGCAGACATTAGCAGAGAGACAAAAAATTTGAGTCCCTTTGATAGACACGTTCCCAGTGGAGGTCGATGTTGTGCCTTCTTGTTTCATTCGGCACTCCCACTGTAAAGCGTCCTTTTCACAATCTATTTGGTGCCAGGATGGTTTGTTTGGTTTTTTGTTTTTTTGCACTTTTGTGCTTAAAACAACAACAACAACAACAACAAAACACAATGATTTCACTGTTTAAAATGATCCCCAAGGATAGTGCTGATGTGCCGTCTGGTGTCCCTTAGGGCAAGAAGGCTGGGATGTACCTTGGGGTGCAAATAATAGGCATGTCAGATAAGTTTCACTCCAGTGTGAGTTATAGGGCTGTTGGTTGTGAGTTCATTGTTAATGAACCAAAAATATATTTAAATAAGCTGTCTTTAAACAGAAACACACATCAAGTGAGATTATGTATTGATCCAAATGATGTGACCAGAGACACACAGAAAGCTAAGCCTGAATTTCACCTAGGAGCAGTAGCTCAGTATTTGCTAACTCAGTGTTCACAGCAACTTTATAGAACCTAATTCCTACAAAGAATGAAAATAGACGGTATAGGTTTATAGACTACAAAGACCAGAGGCTGTTTCTCCAGCTCAGATGTTTGTTTTTATATGAGTTAGTATACATACACTGCTCTGGCAAACAGACTCCAAAATCTGTAACAGTTCAACTACAATAGGTGTTTAGTTCTTGTTCATATATCAGTTTGGAGCTGGTGAAGGAGTCAACCCGGTGACCCTCTTCCACTTGGGTCTGCAGGCATCCAGGCTGGATGGACACAGCCATCCTAAACATGGCACTTGAGGGTACCTGGGCATTGACCTCATTCGGCCAAAGGGGAAAGGAACGTGTTAGGAGTGCACCTGAGACATTCTGATGGGCCAGACCTGGAAGTGGCACTCATTGGTCCTGCTCACATTCCACTGGCTAGACCTCCACCACATGATCATGCTTAGCTGCAGGGGAGTCTGGGAAATGTAGTCTGGCTGATGACCAGGAAGAAGAAAACAAGATTGCCTGGACAGCAAGCAGTCTCTGCCACAGTTTGTTTTAAGGACTCATAGGAAGCCATGTTCATACTCAGACCTATGACTGCCCAAGAAGATTAATAATTTGCTCCCTCCCCCTCAATTCTTCCTCAAATATCTGCTCAAAGGTTATTTGGAGATGCAACTGCAGTTTATGTGAAGGTAGGGAAGAAGGGAGCTGTACCCTGACCTGAGGAAATCTTGCTCTAACGTTGCTCTGGTTCCCAAGCCGCCTCCTGATCTGACGCAGACTTCGCAGCCCCTCCCTAGGGCTTCCTGGAAGGCAGTGTTTTCCTAATCCTCCTGCCAGCCAGAGCCCTTGGGTGTGATGCAGCCCAAAGCCTGAGGGAGGGCCTTCAGGCGCCTGTGGGGGACAGCCTCAGGGACCAGTCAGCCCACGCCCTCAGAGAGAGGGGGCCATAGAGAATAGCCTGGCTCCCTCTGAGTCGTGCTGAGCCTGGCGGCTCCCAGAGTCGAGTGGAAGGTGAAGCCTGAGCCAGAGCCGACTTAACTGTCTGAGCCCCTTCCCACCCTGTGAGACCAGCCATGAGGAACCTGAACGGAGTGTCACTGTGTGAGAGGGGCTCTTCAATAAGACAGGCCAGAACAGGAGCAGGCAATGGAGGGACCTCATCTCGGACCCATGTCCTAAGAAGCAGGCAGCCTCTCTTTGTGCCTTGGAAGCATTTCTAAGAGATCCTGTAGCCACGGACTGCCTACAAGGCCTCCTCACCTCGGAGCCCCACATACTCTAGCTGAAGTTAAGCAACACAGAGAGGTGTTAAGCACTATAGATATTGTTGTCCCTCTTATATCTTGCCTGGGTGCCCACTGTAAGACCCCTGTCCTATCAACAAGGTGCTTTCTGGGGTCTGGAAAGGACCCCTGGAAGAAAAACCTGATAATCATAGTGGTACACGGAATGCCAGCTCCTGTGGAAACCACTCGACACTTGTGCTGTACTGAATTCTCGCAATGACCTGGGAGGTAGGTGTTCTAATCCACCACCTACTAAGGAAGAAACTAAGGTTCAGAAGAGGAATTTGCTCATGTTCATGAGGCCACAGAGAGGTTGAGTCAGGATCTTCTGCCTGACGGCTAAGCCTCTTTCTTAACCCCCGAGCTCTGTGGCTAACAACGGTGGCCACTGGTGGGCGGGGAAATCCCCGCCTGCTCACCTTCTTGTTCCTGAACCCTCCTCCTACACAGCCCAGGCCTTCTCCCTCGCTGGAATCAGCCCCATACTGTCCCTGGGAAAGTGGCCCCAATAGCTCTACACATTCAGTAGACTCTGTTCCTTCTCTCAGTAGCTTTCAGGCCTCCCCTCAGCATGAATCCCATGCTGGAGCCCCCAGCCACTCCCAGGTCCTTTGTCGGTGTCCGCTGACCAGGTGCCTGGCCTCCATTGTGGAAAGGGAGTGTCTCTGGGGTGTTCAAGGGAGCCTCAGGTGGCAGAACTAAACCATTCGAATGTTCTCTCTCCTCCTGGTGCACTTCCCTTCAGGTGGCTCATGGGGAGATTGGAATTGTACCCACAGCTCAGGAGCTATGGCTTCCCCTTAACCTTCCCACAGGAGCTCACAAGGCAGTGCACCAAGCTCCCATAGGAGCTCACAAGGCATCCACCAGACAAAGAAGTGTGTTATTAGGCCAGTATCAAGCTGGGAGTCGGGCCCAGGCTTTCAGCTGGCAGGCTGCTTGAGCAACACGGAGATGCGGCCTTGATCTTCACCTGTACAAACAGGCCACATGATGGAGCTGAGCCCTAGACAGGCAGCAAAGAGCTGGGGTTTCTCTTGACCCTGCTGTTTGACCTTGGACAACATCCCCTCTTCTCTGAACCTAGGTTTTTCCCTTTTGTGGTTGGGTAGACCCTCAGGGTTGGCCAGTTCTAAAAATCTCTGGGAAAATAAGCAAGGTTTTAAAGTGTGGGTCCTTCTATGGCTTTCTGTGGGCAGCCTTAATCGATGCCATCAACACTTGTCTTGGCCTGTTCTTTCTGGGGGCAGTCACCATGCCCAGCCTCATTTCAATTTTTTCCTTCTTTTGGATTTTCTTTTCTTTTCCTTTTTTTTTTTTTAAGATTTATTTATCCATTTTAAGAAAGAGAGCCCAAGAGTGGGGCAGGGGGTTGCACAGGGAGAGGGAGAGAGAGAATCTCAAGCAGACTCCCAGCTGAGCACAAAGCCCGATGCGGGCATTGATTCTGAGATCACGACTTGAGCTGAAATCAGGAGTCAGAGGCTTAATTGACCGAGACACCAAGGCACCTCAACTTTTTGGTTTTTTTTTTCCCTAAAGAAATCCTGTAGATTAGTGTGGTAAGGAAGCAATGAAGATCTTGTGCAGGCTCCTCATTAGTACATTTCTGCTTTACATTCTTTCTACGGGCTTGGGGTGGGGGTGGTTTGCATAGGCCACACCTCGATCAACGTGTTGTTAAACCCTGTAAACTCTTCTCCCCAACCACTTCTTCTTTCCAAGGCAGTGGCAGATGTGGCAGAGAAGGGTTGATCGGGTGCCATGGCGGGTTTCCTAGGAGCCTGGGTCGTGCCTCCCACCTGGGTTGGATTGAATGACAATGTGGTTAAGAGATTTGCGCAGGGATACAACGAGCAGGCAAAAGGGCATGAAGCAGGGTCCCAGGGCAGAACATGTCCACAGGGCCCAGGAGAGGGCCCAGGGCTGAACTTGGTCTGCTCAGGGCCTGAGTCTGCCAGCAGCTCCCTGGAGAACCTGTTGCTGCACACCCCTGGACCTCAGTCTCCTCATCTGGGAAGCCAGCAGGCCTGGCTGTCTGAGGTTCTCTTCCAACTTCAGGATTCTCTGCACACTTTATAATTTAGGGACCCAAAAATGCCCACCTATCCTTTCCCACTTGCATGGAGTTCTGGGGGCCACACCAAACCTCAAATGCAGCACCCAGAGCCCCCTCACCTCCCATCTCCTTCTCCAGCCAAGCCTTGCATGTGGAACTCAGGCCCTTATGATCCTTTTACTTCAAAGGCAAGCAAAGAACAGACTCGCAAAGGGGATTCAATGCCCCCAAAGCCACCAAGAGCCTGCTTGTGGGTGACTTTTATTACTTCTCTTCCTCCTTGGGACCAGAAAGCGTTATATGACTGATATTCCAGCACCCAAACTTCCATTTGGCCTAGAGCAACCGCAGAAGTCCTAGCCTTGGGGAACCAACCACCTCCCCCAACTCCAGCCTTTGCCAGACATTACACAGGGAAGGGGGTAAGGTGCAGACATGTTACACCCTCTGCCCTGTGACACCCTCATCCCCTCCACAGGGGAAGTCGTCCCTGCCAATGTGTAGGAGTCTAAACAAAGATCCTTCTCCGTGGGCATTTTCTTCCTCAATGGCTTAGACAGTCAAGTCATCAGGAAGCATGGTCTAGTGCTCCAAGCTCCAGACAGACAGCCTGACCTCTGTCCTGGCTCCCTGGTCTATCCTGGGCCAGACACAGCACCCCCACGACTGTTTTCTCATCTGCGGAACGACTCAGGCCTCCCTCAGCAGGCGAGGTCTGTCACTGCAAAACACTGCCCCTCCCTCCCCCAGCAGCAGCCCAGCTCCGGCTCCAAGACAGGGAATCCATCATTGGGAGGCAGACTGTGGAAGAAGCACACGGCAGAGACTAAGAAAAGGATTCATTGCCCAGAAGGCCGGGAGAGGGGGAGAAGATTTCAGGGACTGTCTTTCTATTCTTCATCTTCATTTTCCTGGCCCTGAGTTGGAGGGTCTCCACTGAAATTGGGTGAGTTCCCTTTGTAAAGGAACAGCCTGTTGTGCAGATAAACAAGGGGCCCCACTGGGGGATGGCTGTCAGGTATCTCTGGGGATCAGTAACACCTTCCTGAGAAAGCTTACGCATTGGCTTCCCTTCCTGCCCCCACGTCTTCTCTGCTACGTCATTCCGCCCTCCTCGGGCTACTGCCCGATTCTCTCTCTCTCCTGCCTGAGGTTGGTGCAGCCCCTCTTCTGCCATACGTGAGTTCTTGTCTTAGATCTGCCTTTAAATAAGACCCTGGCCTGACCATGAAGGAATCCTTGTCTCCCCATCTGTGGCTGGTATGACACATATTTTGGAGTTGAGAAGCATGAGGTAAGGTCTTGAGGTTATTAAAGAATGGGCCCCTATGATGACCCTCTGCCAGGCTTCGTGTGAGGCTTTTCATCTAGTCCTTAATCCACCTCCTGCCACAACAGCCCCACACCCCAACATGGACGCCTGTGGGGGCGGTAGGAAATATCCCCGGCTCTCCGGCTACCAGATAAGGAAATCCTCTCTTGCCCTTCATCCTGACACAAGGCATGGGAGTTCATCCCTAGCGGGAGGGAAGGGGACTAGATGCCAGGGCAGAGAAGTCCTAGGATTTGAAGAGGCAGCCATCTTCGTTTCCAAAAGTTAATCACTGTACAGTTCATGGGCACTTTGGTAAGGTCGACGACAGTGATTCTCAACAACCCTGGGGGGTTCCAGGTGATTAAACGGAAATCTCTAGAGATGGGATCCAGACAGTGCCTAACTTTGAGAGCCACAGGTCTAAAATGGTGCCTCATTTGGCAGTTTGGGAAACAAGAGCCAAGAAAAAGGAAGTGACTTGCCCAGAGTTAAATGGCCAGTTGGGACAGAGCCCTGACACGAGTGTGCCCTGGGTCTCTTACCTTTACATTCTTACCTCTTCCCATAATGGTTTTCCCTCTGATTGCTTTTTGAGAGAGGATGTTAATTTCAGGTACACATTAAAGTTATCTGGGAACTTTTAAAAGAGATGGTGGTAGGCTTCCTCCTGAAATTCTGATTTGATTGCTCTGGGGTATGGCCTGGATATATGTATTTTTTGAGGCTCCTTGAATGATTCTAATAGGTAGTCACGATGGAGAAATGTCCAGCTTTAAAGGTGAAACTCAGAAAAAAAAGAGAAAGAGAAGAGGAAGGAGAAAGAGAGAGAGAGAAGGGGAAAAAGGTATTGCTACGGAAGTCAAGGAAGGAACAAATATTCCTGTAGAGGGAATCCTGCAGTCTGTCAAAATCATGATGGATCTTGAAGGAGAAATGGATGTAGATACTTAGAAGTGGTAAAAGAGCTTCCCAAGGGAGGTCTGAGCGCAGTCCCACAGGAGCAGAGTCCTACAGTAAAGGCTATGGGACATGTAACAGCCACATAGTGGACATGCAAGTCAATAGGACCAGAGTATGGAAGACCCTGAATGCCACACACAGGAGTGTGGACTGAGTTGTCTAGACTGCACATCAGAATCCCCGAGGCCCCGTTGAAACAGACCACCAGGCTTTGCTCTCACAGCTCCAACTCAGTGCTTCTGGGCTGGGGCCCCGAAGCTCGCATTTCTGAGAAGTGTCCAAGTGGGGCTGCTGCTGGTCTTAAAAGCCACTGTGCTAGGCCAAGGGAAGTCACCGAAGGTTTGGGCTCTACACTTACTTGGAGACTGCGTTCTAAGACAGAAGCATTGGTCTGGTATAGGGAGAGGAAACAGGAAGTCCGGAACAGCCTGGAAGCTAGCCCAGAAGCCCAGAATCTTCTAGCAGAAATAGCCCATGAGATCCTGAGGAGTCCCTGAGCAGTGGGAGGAGGGAGAAAGGGGCAGTTCAGAGACCGACCTATGTATGGATGAGTGCCCTGAACCTGGTGACCAACTAAATTTGGAAGAAGTAGAAACAGAGTCCAGGGTTAGCGGATTTTGGAGTCTAAACAGCCAAGACAATGACGGTACAACTGCCTGAGCAGAGGAGACAGGAGGGGCAGGTGTAGGGCAGCACCGGGGGTGCGGCTGGAATTCAAACACTACACCCCTGATTCAAGAAAACCCATGACCTCTGACTCAGGCCTAAGGCATGTCAAAGTAAAGAAGACTTGGCCCTGTTCCCCTAAAAGTCACTGCTTCTGCCCCAACCCTCCGATCCTCCTGAGGGCTGGGGAGGGTGGGTGCAGCCCGTGTGACCCTCGCCTACCACACACAGAGTTTGGGGCTCACATCCCCTTTTGTGGGCTGGAGGAGGGGAAGGCAGCGCTGTATCTCTTCAGGTCAAATCGGCACGGCAAAGTCATCAAGCTTGTGAAGTTCCTCATGCTAAAATTCATTTCGTTCCACCCCTCACCTTTCCTTTTTGCCAGCCTTTATGTTCCCAGATGTGTTCCCTGAAGAAGTCGGTGACCCCCAGTCTTGGCCACACATTAGACTCATCTGGGGGGCTTTAAAAATTCCTTCTACCAAGGCTGCATCCCACACCGTCAGAATATTTTCAAGCTCCCTGAGTGATTCCAAAGTGCAGCCAGGATTGAGAACGGGGTCCTGCTGGGTGTGTACAAGTAGCATATTTATGAAAATGACATTTCCTCTCTGAGGAAATGGTTTGAATGTGTCTAGCGTCACCCCACCATCTCCGGCTCCCTTTTCCCACACATGGAAACGGGTCAAGGGACAGGCCGGCCTTTCTGACCCGCAGGCCGGCAGTGCAGGCTCGGGGCAGAGGCTGTTGACCACAGCTGTGTGGTTTATGGAGCTGGAGGCCGTGCCCTGGAAGGGCGAGGCTTGAATGCCCGAAGTCCAAGCAGGCCTTCGCTCAAGGAGGCTGGCTCAAAGTGGGGTGTGGTGGGGAGGTGTGTGGGGAGGGATGTGGCAAGCTTCAGAGCCCAACCCACAGGGAGGCTCTGGGGACCTGAGAAACCCCAGGGGAGGAAGAGTGGGCGTGGACAATGGGAGGTGTTCTGTGTGGATCTGGGCAACCCCCACAGCTGCCCTTCAGGCACAGATGACAGTGCGGAAGCCAGGAGAGGGCAGAGCGACAGGGCCCTGGCTCCTGGTCCTCCTCCCGGACTCTGAGGCCTACAGACAGGGAGGATGAGGAAGCTCACGGGGGAAGGATTGATTGACTCCGGGGGCCACTGGGATTCGGGAGTCCTCAAAGCTTGTACAATTTGAAGGGGTGGGGGGCATCTTTAAGAAAAAGAATACAAAATGACAAGTATGCTACCCACTACAGGGCCTTGGAAGGAGCCTGGGTGAATGGCGGGGCCTGCCACAGAGCTCTACCAGGTCCCTGTAATCCACTCTGGTTAACATGCTAACGTTCTGTGATAACACAGTAACTGCGCATCTTGTTTCCAAATCCTGTCAGGCCTCCCAGCGTTGTGCCTTTGGGGCCCTGTAGGGACTGCGATCTTTGGGACGCCTAACATACCAGGGAGGCCAGTGGTCCGTTTCATTTCTTAGGAAGCAAAGAAGTGGAGAGGTATCTGCAGTCAGTCACAAAACACGTCTGAGACTCGCCTCCAGCAAGGCTGTCCATGCCGGCTCTGCGTGCTGTTCACTCAGACCAGAGACACGTGGTAGGACCCACTGAGGGTCGGGGCATGGCAAGTGCCACAGTGAGCCACACACGGCCCTGGCTCTCAAAAATGACAAAACCTGGCCCTCAAGGAGCTTGAACCATGGTGAGAAGGCAACGAGACAGGTAACAACAGTGTGAGGAGTGCCGGAGACAGGTGCCTGGGGCAGCCGTGAGCACAGCAGAGAGGGTGAGAGGCACCCACCTCAGGCAGGGAGGGCAGGCTTCCCTGAACGGCCACAGGAGAAGGGAACTGACAGAACTTGCCTCGCCCAGGAAATTTCCAGGCAGGGAGAGTTGTCCTGCACCTCAAACAGCAACAGCATTGACTAAGCAGCTAATATGTACCAAGCCTTGAGGGCAATATTACATGTACTAAGCCCATGAGTCTGCCCATCAACCTCACAAGATGGGTTCTGTTATTTTCCCCATTTTACAGACAATGAACATGAGGCCCAGCAACGTTAGCTGTGGGTCTACAGCTACGTAAGTGGTGGGTCTGAGTTTTAAACCCAGGAAATCTGGCTTCAGAGCCCACGTGGGCCCAGAACAGTGAGGGAGAGTTTGGAATGTTTGGGGAGCGGCAAGATATTCAGGGTCTCACACACAAGAAGCCCATGGGAGGCCGGCAAGGAAAGAGACTGCAGAAGGGGTGAGGTGGGTCCCAAAGGACGGAGAAGAGCAAGTGAAGCAGTTTGAGTCTGGCCTTTAAGAGGCAGGAAAGCTACTGAAGGTCTGTAAGCAAAGGCATAGAAGGATCAGACCTAGGGTCTAGGAAGGTTCCTCTGAGTACGAAATGCTTATAGAAGATTTGAGGCCATTGGATAAGAGCAAGGGACCTTCCTTCATGAAGCAACAGCCGAGGCTGAGGGAAGAGCTCGAAGCCCTTCTGGCTCCAAAGCCCAACTTGACCAGCCTGGGGGTGGGACTGGGGAAGAATGGGGTAGCAGCTTTATACTGCAGAACGTGCTCTAGACTTGGAACCGAGAGACCACATCCCCACTGGCCACCTTCATGGACTCGGACAAATCTCTGGGTCACGATTTCCTCATCCAGAAAATGAGCATGACCAATCTTGCTCTGTTTGGTCCATCCTGTTTTTACAAAATTCAAACAACATATGGGATGTGACAAAAGGGTCCATGAGCATTATTGACAGTTTTGTGGAAACTTTAAAATGTCCACAGAATTAACTGACAGCCCAGAAACCAAGGGCTGCACCTTCTTGGCCTACAGGGGTTTCCTCCACCTTGGCAACAGGCCGCATAGCTCATGCATTGCCCTTTTTCCCACTTCCACAGGACCCAAAGAATCTTCCCCGTTCTTCAAAGCCCAGCCCCAGTGCTGCCTCCTCCATGAAGACTTCCTGAGCCTTTCTTCAGATCCCAAGCAGAAATAACGTCTTCTTCCGCTGAAGGACTACTACTCTGGTTCTCCCAGAGTCTCATTTCTCTCAATCTTTGAGATAGTTGCAGCTGGTTGTGTACGCCCCACTGACACCCCCAGCATGAGCTGCTGCCTCTTTGTCGAAGGATGGACGTACAGAGGGAGTGAGTGTGGGAGCGGGCTGCGGCCCCACACACAAGTTTGGGAAGACAGCGGCCCTGACCCGTTGAAAGGGCAAGAGGGCCTGTGTGATAGCCTGAGAGGGTCAGAGTCATGGAAGGCTGAAACAGCCTTTGGGATTCGACTCTTCAGAGACACCCAGGGGAGTAAGGGCACTGACAGTGACTGCATTCACCAAGAACCGGGAGTACTGATTCTCTGCCAGGCTGCTAAGTGCTTTACTGGAACATCTGCTCTAATCCTCACAGCAAATCTATCCACACAGCACAGGGCCTCAGACAGAGACGATGCCCAGGAAATGCGTAAAAAGAAATGACAGAATTGGGAACTGGGCCCGGGGAGACCAAGCAACTTGCCCTCAGGCTGTCCAGTTGACAGGCAGCAGAGACGAGATCCAGTCCCTCGGGGATGCCTAACTCATCGTGCTTCTCAAAGAAAGGATGACAGGTTGTGGCACTGAGACGGAAAAGCAGGCATGTAGCGGGAAGGGGCTTTCCTCTGCATTAGTAGGAAGAATGGAGTACAGCCTGAAAATCCAGAAGGGGCTCCCCGGGACAGCTGTCCTGCCCTGCCAGCCTTCCCCAGCCTAAAAAGAGTCAAGTGTGAGTCACTGGTTTCTCCCCCATCTCCCGACCCCAGAATAGGGGGGATGGTTTCAGGCTCTAAGACCAGCAGAGTCCAACACAAGAGGAGGAAAGGGGCTTTCCTTGCTTGAGGTTTTTCCAGACATTTCCTTATCAGGATTTCTTCTGGAAGGATCTGGGCAATCAGGTCCTTTACAGGTGCCCAGAAACCTTGCTTATTAAAAGGGATGGAGCAGACTTGGGAGTTTGGGGGTTGGTCCTCGTCTCCCTTGGCTCAGCAGATAGAGAGAGGCTGGGACACAAGACAGAGGGGGTGGGAAGGAGCAGAAAACCTGTGGCCTTTGCCTGGGAGAGGAGTGAAGCAGATCCTGTCTGACAGATCCCAGACCCCTCCACTGCCCCTGCTGACATCTGATAAATGCTTCCTGTGAAAATGTTTACCCAGGAGGAAATGGATCATGCTTCCCCTTCCGACCACGAGGGTGGGAAGACGGGCCGCAATGGTCCCATAAATTCCAGCAGCTGTCCATGCTCACCGCCTCACCTCCCTGGGTGCCCTGGAGGGGGTGAGACAAAGGTGCCAGACACAGCCAGAGCTGACAGAAGGCAGCTATGCAGTCAAGAGGCCATGTCTGTGGAAACACATTCGTGTCCGTTTGTCACTTTTATCTCCCATTTTTTCTTCCATTTCTTTTAAATTAAGTTGCCATCTGTCCTTGTTTTATCCAGGAAGTCCTAAAGGGATCATCAGGAGTTGGTTTCTTTTCATTTCTCCCTGCTTGGGAGGTGATGTGATGGGCGGATCTAGCAACCTGTCATGAGAGATCTTAAATCTTGGAAGCAGAGGGGTCCATGGGCCTGGAAAAACCATTTGCCTCCCCAGCAATCAGGGTCCCTTGGTTGCAGTCTCCTTCCCGCCGCTGTCTCTCGAGAGGCTGTGGGAGGTATGGAAAAGAGGGTGAGAGCAGGAGCCAGAGCAGCAAGCCTGGTCCTGGGTCCTTCACAGATCCACTCTGAGACCTGGAGTGGGTCCTCTGAGCCCCGCAAACCTGGATTCCCTCCCCAGTGTAACGGACAACATGATATCACCTGCAGCAGTTTCTGTGAAGGTGAACTAAGGGAGCACGTCCAAATGCATTGACATGGTAAACTAATGCACAGTCTGGGGGGTTACTTTAAACCAAGGAACTTGGCCAAGTTGTCCTTCTATAAAATGGGGTATAGTAGGTTGCATTAAATAATAAAGAAAAATTTGGTATTGATTTCAGAATGCTTAGAACTTCCTTAAGAAATGCATATTAAGGGGCACCTGGGTGGCTCAGCTAGTTAAGCCTCTGCCTTCGGCTCACTCAGGTCATGATCCCAGGGTCCTGGGATCAAGCCCCCACATCAGGCTCTCTGCTCAGCAGGGAGTCTGCTTCCCCCCACCCTCCACCTGCCTCTCTGCCTGCTTGTGATCTCTATCAAATAAATAAACAAAATCTTAAAAAAAAAAAAAAAGAAATGCATATTACGGATCCTGGAATTAAAGAAAAAGATGGCAATATTCATAGTTTTTCCTCCTTTTCCATTGATTTTTTTTTCCTCAGTTGCTTTATTGGTATCTATGAGGGAATAAAGAGTGAGAGATTTAAAGAATCCGGTATCACAGTGTTTGTGAGTACTCCATGCAACCCATGAGTATGACTTATTGAGTATCAGTAAAATACTATGCTATACATAGATAGATAAGTAGACTGATAAACTAAATACATAAATAAATAAAATAGGTATAATATTTTCTGTATCTCACTTTTCCTGAACATCAGGAGAACAGAAGAGATCATGTTTGCAAAGCTGTCTAAGAGCTCAGGTCATTTTCTACTTCACCAACACCCAAACATCAGAAAATGAAAAACACCCCCAACCTCGTTTCAGTTTAAACAACGATTCCCTCAGCCAACAACAGTACCCTGAGGCAAAACACGGAAACTGAAGTTATTTTGAATATATCACATTCTCAGTGTCTATAAGTTTTTGATACATATTCCTGGCTTCGCAGGACTCTCTCTTTAACTCAAAGGACCCCAGTTTCAGCAGTAGATGTAGGAAGTATAATGCACAGGTATCAGAAGTAAGCCAGCAGCATACTGAAAAACCTCGATTCTTGTGGTGTGAGGAATCAGAAACTCCGGGGGCCAGGACACAGAAACCACAACTGAACAGGTGCTCTAGATTCTTTTGCATGCTGAGGTTGGAAAACCACTAAACTGTAAGGCCGGTAACATGCTACAGAAGACTCATGTAAACGTTCTCTCTAGGTCCTTTAGCAGTCAACCTCTAGAGCCCCCCCAAAGAGGCGACTTAGGTATACAGAAATCTATTCGAGCCCAAGTCATGTCACCCCCAACTCCCCAGACCTTACATCTATAGATCTGATTCTGGAAAAGGCAGAGGGGAGAGGCCGGGTCCAGAGTCTTGACTCTGAGTTGAGACCACAGTGGAGGTCAGCAGCAGCAAGCCCAGCTAATGCACGACCCTAAAGTAATAAATAGGACCACAGTACCCTGCTTGGAGGGAAGGTGACATCAGCAGCCAGGTTTCCAGGCAGCTGAGCCAGGCCACAGAAGCAGTGTAGAAGGGCGGCCACAGGAGAAGACAAGGGTCATTACAGACCCTTGGGATAGAAGAGTTCTGATGACTTGGATATTTCATTTTTGTTAGTATATAATCTTCTCTGAGTCTCTGGAGATGAATCTTGCCCCTTGGAGACCTTCAGAAGAGAGCGTTGCATTCTCAGGTCCCAGGGGGAACCACAATTGGTTTATCAGTTGTCCAGATCCTGTGACTCTCCTACATGGTGTTAGAGTTGTGTGAAGAGATGCTGGATATCCCCACGGGGCTGACCTCCCATTGACTCAGCAAGATGACCTGAATGTACGGGATTCCACGGTGGTTGTTGGCTGAGGCTCTTAGTCACTCTACAGGGAAGTGCTGAGCATCTGCAAATACATAAACTTTCTGATTCCATCATGGTGCTCACTTCCAGCTTGAAGCCCCATGAGCAAGACAGGATAGGCTGTCATCTGCATGTCTCAAGTGAGCGAACTGAGGCTCAGCGAGGTTGCAGTAATTTCCAAAGTCAGAGTGTAGTGTTCATAAATGGGACTCCGGGTCTCCTGGATCAAATCTCCCTCCTTTGCAGGTTTCTCAGAAACTTGACTTTGGAAACACATCTAGAAACTGTCTTCTCAGTACTCTGCAAATACATATAGCTTTTCCTTCTTGTTTTGTGGTCACAAACAACATCTTTATTTAATCCTTTGGCAGATGAGTGAGGGAGAGGAACCATCTCAGTTTCCCCAGGACTATTCGAGCAGTGTCTCTGTGGGAATTAAGCTGCAGGTACCCCCAGTGATAGCTAGCTAGAGAAGAAGCCCTTTTCCGGTTGCCCTCCCTTCCCTATGTCCCTGCCCACGCCTCTCCCTGTGCCTTCTCCTCCTCCAAAATAGGCTACATACACTCACATCCTTGGCCCAGGGTCTGCCTCTGGCCAAACCCAAACTAAGAGCCTCCTATTTCCCATGAAACTGGTTAAAAATATATCCTTTTGACTAATGAGGAAACTAAGGCTCAAAGACATTAACTAACTCATCCGAGGTGACACAGCGAGCAGGTAGAGCCCAGGTCTGAAGCCACGCCCTTCTGACTCCCAGTCCACGCTTGTTCCCCCAGTAGCTGAGAGCAGAGCGACACAAGCATGCCGTGACATGCTGCCCCCAACTCCCACACACACACCCCAACGCGGGAAACAGGGAACCTTCCCGCAGTCAAGGGTGAAACACAGGCTGATGATTTGGTCCCTTGTGGTTCTCACTGACTTCCTATTCATTTAAAAATGCCTCAGCCCCAGCTCTGCCTGGGAAGTAAGGACACAAATAGTGGTAACAGGGGAGAGAACCAGCCACGTGAAAATCCTGTATTTGCCATGTGAAGGTAGATGCAAGCCAAGACATAGGAAGACACGTTTTCTGAATGTGGAAATGCTGGTAGCACGTTGTCTCTATGCTGTTTAACCCAAACCACAGAAAATGGCTTTTGCAGCCACACTGGCAATTCGTGACAATTTTTGCAAATCATCTGGATGGAGGTAGCCTGCAGCCGTTGTGTCGGAATACGTGGGGTATGTGGCTGGATGTGGACGTCTACCGACAGCCGAACCAGACTCTGGAGGCTTGAAATGCTCTACTGGGGCTTGGAGCTGTCCATGAACCCAGGTGAAGTTTTGGTTCATTTGAAAGGTAACTTGATCCAAGTTTTAAGCAAAAGGGAATTCTCATGGTCAGGAGCGGATGGATGGGGTAAATCACATGAAATCGGCCTCAATGCATCAAAAGCCATCAAGCTCATCCATTTACGTCCAGTATTCTGGTTCTCTATTGCTGTATATCAAACCATCCCCAAATCTAGTGGGTTAAAGCTACCATTTCACTGTAGGTCATGATTTTTGCAGGTCGGGAGTTCAGGCTGAGCGAGTCCGTTCCCCAGGGCTCCAGCCACAGCTCCTCGGAGGCATACAGCCGGCAGGTGGGTTGGTCTGAAGGATCTGAGATAGCTTTGCTCACATGCCAGGCTCACAGTGGCCACGGAAGGCTGGGCTCAGTGGGGTAAGTCTCTGGTGCATAAGGTGGAAGGTATGTGGCTTTTTATGACCCAGCTTTGGAATGCAGGGTCGCTTCCACCCTTCTCTCTAAAGCAGTCACAAGCACACCCAGACGAAGGACTTAGAGCCAGCCCCTCAACGGTCGGTGTAGAAAAGTGCAACATTCAGCTTGGATTCTAAGCAAAGAGAGGAAGTCAGAGCCTGCAGGCTCCCTCTGACTCTGTGGCCGTGGCTGCTCATCCTTTGCCAGGCTGTGTGGGACGTAGGGCGTGGACAGTGAGGATGCTGGGAGAGGAGACAGCTGGCTGGCTACCATCTCTGCTCGGCTGACAATGCTCCTGCTAAATCCGGGCTCTCCGGACAGGGCTCTCCACTTCCCGCTGTACTCGGGGGGCTGACAGCCCTGAACTTGGTGCCACAAGTCGCGACTAACGAGTTGAGAGAAGGGTTTCACCTGCTCCAGGACGCTGGTCCCATGGAACTGAGAAACAGGGAGGAAGCCAGTGGGGAGGATTTGGCTGATTTGAGCGAAGTGCAAATCAAGCAGGAGCCTCAGAAAGAGGGCCTGGGGTCGCTCACACATGGAAGATCTGCAGCTGAGGTGAAGTTCCACGGGGCCCTGTCCGCAGAGCCTTCCTCTCCCCAGACAAGGCCACCCTGTGGGCACCAATCCTGAGCTATTGCCCAATCCGAGAAGAGAATGACACAGTCCCTGACACATCTGCGGACCAGAGCCTGGCACAAGTGTGTCCTCAGAAGACGCCAACAGAAAATAAATTCATGAATTTAATGCTTGTTTGCTTTTTTCTCTTTTTCTTTCTTTCTTTCTCTCTTTCTCTTTCTCTTTTTTTCTCCCTTCTTTCTCTTTCATTTTCTTTCTCTTTCTCTCTTCTTTCTTTCTCTTTCTTCCTCTTTCTCTTTCTTCTTCTTTTTCTCTTTTCCTTTCACTCTTTCTCTTTTTTCTTTTTCTTTTTTCTTCCTTTGTTCCTTCTTCTTTTCTTTCTTCCTCCCTCCCTCTTCCCTTCCTCCTTTTCTTCTTTCTTTCTCATTTACTACATTAGAGACTTAGAAGTAGCCTGCAGTAGGGTTGGTTATGAAAGGAAGGGAAAGAGAGGGACCTGACCCTGCTGGGAACAACCTTTTGGCCTTGAACTGAGGCCTAGCCCTGTGACCAGCAATGGCCTGACCCCACAGAGACACCTCAGCCATAATCTCTTTACTCACAATGAATTGGAAATGTTTGATTATGGTCCCAAATGGACTAATCATTTCCTTCCAAACTGGCATAGATTTCATAAATAATTGGATGGATGAAATTGACATTAAGTGAGAACCATGTCCTAATTCATTCTAGAAGCTTCCATATATACCAATCCACCAGTCCTTACAAAACTCCAAGAAATAGGAGCCCTCAACCTTCTATTACCATGGAAGCCATTCAGAATGAATTAAATGAACACCCAGTTTCGTCTACTTCCCAAACCCCTGTGTGCCGTTGCTCAGGCTCCGAGGTGATTCTGGAGTCACCACGTCCTCCCTCACGTGGTCTGAACACTTGGAAGCAATGTGGCCTCCCCACTCCATGTCAGTCAGCAGACAGGTCTCAGTTGTTCTTCATTCTCGGCGTCCTTCCATCAGTCACTCTCTGTCAGGGTCTTCACTCTCTTTTGTCCTTCGTCCTTTGTCACCTGGGCTATGGTGCCAGTCTCCCAGCCAGGCCCACCCAAACCCCGTCTGGCCCGCCCTCCGTGCCATAACCAGAGAAAGCTGAAACACAGAGCTGAACATATAAGTCTTTTGCCCATGAAGTTGCAATCACTCTCACAAGCTACGGAGTCTTTCCAATCCTTGAGCCTGGTAGTCAAAGTGTTGAGGATCTCCTCCTAGTCAGCATGTCCTTATTACCTACCCCTCTCTCATTCACTGCTGTTTTGCAAACCAGAGCCTCCAAAACTCTGAGCATTGTTCCAGGAGAAGAGTTCAGTGTAAGATTTTGAAATTTCCTGTCTCTGTGTCAGTGGTTATCTTAAGGAAAGAGAGAGAATATCCATCTTCTGCTCAATCCTACTCGTTATTGAAATCTCTACAGTATTTACACTTGTGTTTGCAATCTCTGATGTTAAGTGGACAAATCAAGGGACAGTTTCTAACTCTTAGTACAGAGTTTCTTGAACAAGGGTCCCAGGACATTTGCTCCTGGGCCCTCAAATTCCTATGTTCCAACTGAGGATCAGATCACAAATTCCATTTTAGCCATATCCCTGGGTCATCCCCTTGATTCGTGTTGCCCCTTTGGTTTAGAATGCCTTTCCACAGCCTCTGCACTCCGCTCCTACCGACAATGACTCCCAAGTTTCACTCGCATGTCCCTAGGGATAGCTTGACATAGAGCTCCAGATGTAAAGATTCTCCAACCTACAACGGACATGGTAGGCCATCCAGTCTATTGCACTTAGTTTAGAGTTAGGAAAAATCTAGATCCAGAGAAGAGAAATAACAAAATGGGTCTAGAACGTAGGCCTCCTGACACCCTACATGTTGCCTTTTTTTTTTTTAACATCTTGCAACATGCTGATCACTTTCTGTAAAGTTTTATCATCCATTTCTGCATCGAGTCTCTGGAATGGCTGCACACAGAGTAAATCCTTAGTTGCTTTATATCCATGACTGACAGAGCCATTAAACCACAATAATAACCTGACATGTTCAGATGTCTGCACATAATGGACTATCCTGTGGGACCCAAATGCTGGAAGCATTTTGCATTTCTGCACTGGACAACGGAGGCTGCTCCAATTAACACCATTCAGATCCATCCACTCCTGAGAAGCCCAAAATTATATGCTGTTTTGTTGAATCTACCATCAAGTTCCAAAATCAATTTTTAAATATTTCTGCAAACCAGAACATTATATAGAGGCAATAGAGCAGTTATTTTGGTATCTGAACTTAGTAAATACTCCATAAAAGAGCTGAATGAATGGATGCCTCATAGGCTAGAAGCTGGGACACCTGAGTTCCAATCTTTCTTCTACTAATTGACCATGAAGTCTTGGGAAAATCACATCTCCTCACTAAACCTCTGTCTGCGCATCCACAAAATGAGGCATTTGGACCAACTCCTCTTCTTTTAAGTAAATGCCTTGCTGCTCTAAAATTCTACAATTTCATGAAAACACTAAATCCATGTACTCTCTTGGTGTCCAATGAAAAGGAGGATAAAATGAGCACTCACTAATTGCTCTTATTTTATGCTTCATTGCTTATTCATGCATCATGGTATATGCTTTGTGATCTATTACATATTTTAGTTATCACAACTAACTCTTAAAGCAAATATTGGTATGCTCTGTTTCTACACTTTATGGGAACTGCAGTTTTATTAACTCAAGAAGGCTTCAACTTCTAGTTGTGATAGAATTACAACCAGTTTAGGACATCAGGAAATAGGCAGTATGAAACTCTGATTCCCAAGAGAAAGGATCAATGAACTGAGCCTTAAAATAACCCTGGTTTATGCTGGGAGGTAATTTCCAACTGGAAATCACAAGCACAGTCTGACAACTTCTCTAAAGAGAGGAGACAGAGGCCAGAGACCGGAGAAGCTGAGGGAGCCAGGAATTGAGGATAATACTTCTAAAAAGGAGGAGAGATACACAGAAAAAGAACATCATATATCTGAAGATGGCCTCTTGAGTCCTTTGAGTATTAGGCCATGTGTGTATAATGTGAAATTCCACAAGACCAGGCAAAAGAAATGACCAAAGAGTTGTAAGCTGGACAACCCAAGGTTCTCACAAGGGGTGGATGTGGCTGTGCACCAACCAGCCAAAGTGGAAAGTCCTTAGTGACACCTGGAGCATTCAGTAGAGAGCCAAGAGGAGTCCCCCTTGAGTAAAGTGGCTGAACCATTCTTGCAGTAAAGGTTACTCTAAACCCCGCATAGCAAAGCTTAAAGACAAGACTCAAAGGGATCAAATTATTTCATGAGTACATGAATCGCCTGCCAAAACAAAGTCTAACACTCTTTAAAAGAAGACAGCAAAGTCCAGATACTTAACAATATAGCTACACAACGTCTACCATGTAATAAAAAAATTATTAGACATATAAAGAAGCAAGAAAATGTTCACCCACAACCAAGAGAAAAACAAGTCAATAAAAACAGACCCATAAATAACAAAGATGATGTACAAGTCTTTAAGTAGCTGGACAAGACCCAATGAAGAGTTGGTTGAAAATCCAAATTCAAACCAGGGTCTCCTGACACTTTCATCTAGTGCTCCTTCCCTATGTGTCCTCACCAGTCTCTCTGCATCTATGGCGATTTATAAGGTTTTTACCATGACAATCCCAAAACAATTTTCCTATGCTTCTGGTCTTCACTTGAGTTAGACTTTCTCAGAAGCTTGCAAAGGTAAACACAGATGCAAGGAAACATAGGAAACAATGTGTGAATAGTGGGGGCCCACACTGGAGGACGAGGCCTCAACTTCAGCCCCGAATTGGCAAAAACTTAAACGAGAGGTCAAGGGGAACATGAAAAGTATCACAGGCCATAGTCAGCCTACAGACAGGCACGAGCATCCCTCCCCTCAATGCTGGGGTTCAGTTCATGTGTGCACTGCCCATAAGTGGTGGTGAGAAAATGGCTTAGGGAATACAGACATAGGGTCACCTCCCAGGCTAGGGGTGCAGTTTTCCTCCCTGCAATTTACTACATAAGTTGTTACCAAAGCAAATATCAAAGCCCTGCAATTTGCTAATTACAGGCGGGATCCTGGGCTTGTGGGCCCAATTAACCACTTGTTCCTCATTTTCTGTGTGTGCCCCGCCAGCTGCACCCACAATTACCCACTTGTCTTTTAACTACCTTGAGAGCTGGCTGACTCACCTCCAATTCACTCCCACTATCACCTCCAGATGGCCTTTGGTATCTTTTTGCTTTCCAGGTGCCCCCCACCCCCCCATCGACTTACTTATTACATCTCTCTGCATCAAAGGCCAATGTCTCGTCTCCCCTCACTGGGGCTCTTACGAGAGTTCCCAGGCTCGCTCCTTGCCTAGGCTCAGAGCCTACAAGGCAGGGAACAGCTCCCGTTGGTCTGGGCACCTTGCCTAGCTCACCCAAGGAAGCTCAGGAAGCTTTGGCCACATTCGGCCTCTGCCCCCAGACACGGAAGAAGAAAAGACAATTACAGCTTCTCTGGAACCGGCCCCCTGCCAGAGCTCTTGCCCACACTCTCCATCCAGGCATCCCTGGCTCCCTGCCTCAGTCTGGCCAGTCCTGGGTAAGGAGGTCCTGGCAGTTACCACAGCAGCTCTCCGGGGAGACACGAGTCAGAGAAGGAGAATGACTTTCTTGTGACCTTCTGCTTCCTCAGACAGACTACCTGGCAAGCAAAAGTTTCCAGTAAACTTGTTGATGATTTACTATGTCAATGGTTCCTATCCCATTTTTCTTTCTTTCTTTCTCTCTCTCTCTCTCTTTTTTTTTTTTTTTTTTTTTAATGTCACAGACACTTTTGAAAATCTGATGGAAGTTCCGGACCCTCTCCAGCATGAAATGCTCATATTCACTCATCTATTCCTTCAATCATTCATTCATTTAGTCATTTAACAACTATGGGGCACCGCCGCACTGGGCGCCATTGCAGGGATCAAGGAAACACCAGGGAGCAAAAATAGACAGGAAGTCCTACTCTCATGGAGCTCACATTCTAGCAGGAAAAGATGGGCAAGAAGTAATAAATGTAATAAGTGACTATACAATTTGCTAGAAAACGAGCACTATGGGAAAAGAGCGATTCCAGCGGGGTAAGAGAGAGATCAGCACGGAAGAGGCCGCATTTTGAAATAGGGTGTGTGCCAGGCTGTCCTCTCTGAGAAGTGAAATGTGAGCAAAGAACTGCAGCTCGTGAGAGGTCGGCCCAGTGACCACGTGGAGGAAGAGCATAGCGGCCCGTGAAGACACAGGGCAAGGCCAGGCTGGGGCATCTGAGCAAAAGCAAGCTCATCCAGCGTGGCTAGACCAGAGAGAGGAAGAGGGAGGCAGCCTCAGTGGGGAGGCGGCCAGGGGGGCTGGGGCGGAGGGGTGGGGGCAGATAACACATAGGGCCTTGTGGGGGCCAGGAGGACTTCAACTTTTACTCAGCAGTCAATCAGGAGCCATTAGTGGGATGTGAGCTGGGGGTAACATGATCCAAATAAGATTCTAAAATGTATCTGGCTGTCGTAGGGAAGCAAAAGGTCCAAGTGCAAGGCAATGACAGCTCGGGCCGGTGCTCGTGCTGGTGGAGACTAGGGGGTATGGTTGAGTCAAGAGGATTTCCTGAGTAGCTATGCTGTGTGCGAGGAAGATTTTACACTTTGTGGATTACAACCCAGAGGTTTACCAGTCACCTAAACCCATCCGTAGATGCAGGTAAAAGGCCCCTAATGAAAAGATAAAGGGAAGCGGTGACCCCAGAGAGGGAGGGAAAGCGGTGACCCCAAGTCAGAGGGAGGGCCTCAGCTCAGCTGTATCTAGAAGTTTCACTTCTTTTAAAGGATATAGGAGTAAAACGTTAACATCTGGCAATCTGAGTGGGTGGAACTGTGTGCATCTATTACAGGATTTTCTGTATGTTTGAAATAATGCATAATTTTGACAAGCACTGCTCATCTCAGGGTTTTCCAGAAAGCCTCCTGCTGGCTTTGTCAGTGGTGCCAGGGGAAATCAGCACAATTAATTCTGCTAGTAATTCTGGCTGTGACATCTGGGTGGGCCTCCTTCTCTTCCCTAACTTATTTCCCTGATTCCTTCCACTAGCCCAGAGTCAGGGACTGACACGCCACACCACATGGAAGAGAGTCCAAAAGAGGAAGAGGACAAGGATACCTGGACAGACTGTGGGAGGCCTCCTGGCAGAGGCAGTCTTTCGGGAGAATTCAGGAGAACAGGCAGGTTGGGACTTGCAGAGAGGAGGGAGCCTTTCCAGCTGGGGGCTGCTTGCAGAATCGAGGCACATGGCGAGGCAAGCGTAGGACCCCAGCGCTGACCCTGCTGTGACCCATTTTTAAGGCGAGCAAGCAGATTCCTTCTTCCAGGTACTGAATTAGAGAGAAAAGCTCAAATGGAAGGTGCTTTCAGAGCCCTGAGGTCACCCCAGCAGGGCCAACAGGTTTCCTGGTGGAAAACCATGGATCCAGGCATGCGGTGGGCTGAAACACACATGTAAGGTGGCTTCAGGCACCCCAGTTTGTGAGACGCCGGAGCAGGACAGTCTGCTTGCTGATGTGGGAGAGGGGGCCTCCTTGGAGGCAGGAGACCAGGCAGTCCTCCAGCCAGCACTGCGTCAGTCACCTCAGGCCACGGCCCTCAGTCGGTGCATTCCTCACCCTCTGCAGACCTGTCACTGAGCCTGGGGGAAGGTCCCCTGCTGCCCACATTTTGCAGAAACTTGCTATGTCACAAGTCCTGATTAGGTGCCAAGAGAACAATTTCCCAGGCCACGGCTTTAACAAGACCAGGCTTCCTAATGACTGGTTTTCTCCTAATTAAATAAAAAGAGGGGAGAGAAACCCGTGATTACTCCACCTTCTAACACCACCTTCCATTTACGCGCGTCTCTCTTCAGAGGAGCTCAAAGTGCTTTGTGTATTATTGTATATTTTTCCCTCGTAATGTCCTTGAGATTCCTAGGGGTGGTTATTATCATACCATTTTACAGCTGGGAAAAGGGATGTGGCTGATGTCGAAGCCCGGTGTCCAAGCACCCTCGCTGGCTATGGTCACTATTTTGAAGCTCTTACAAGAAACTTGTTCAGAGTTGAAAATCCAGTCATCCCCCCAACAGATAAACTAGGCTAAAGGAACACATAAAGAATAGCCACCTACTGCAAACTTTACAATAGTCATTAACACTATTTAATTCTCACAAGCATCCTATAAAACAGGATTGCACCAGTCTGCCCAGGAAGACAATGAGATTCAGAGAGGCCAAGTGAGCTGCGCAGAGTGGCATAATAATCAGAATTCTGGCAAAAAAAAAAAAAAAAAAAAAAAAGCCAATAGAACTTACCATGTGCCAGACATTTTACATTGATTAATTCACTCATTCCAATTCTCCTGACAACAGTCCAAAGTGTTCGCTAGCATTATCACTGTTTTTGCTGATGACAAGACTGAAGCAGAGGGAAGTTAAGTAACTCGCCCGATGGCGCACAGCAAGTCGGGGCAGAGCCATATAGGAACCCACAAAAAGCAAGGCATGTGCCTCCCACCCCAGCTGCTTTCTCCATCTGAAGGAATGCTGTATTGGGTGGGTTAGCCTGGGAACGCCCAGATACAGTCCAGGTGACCCTAGTATAGTCCTAGGACTGCACTGGGCCCTTATCAATGTCTTCTTTTTTTCCATTTTTTTAAATTTTTATTTTTTATAAACATATAATATTTTTTTATCCCCAGGGGTACAGGTCTGTGAATTGCCAGGTTTACCACACTTCACAGCACTCACCAAAGCACATACCCTCCCCAATGTCCATAACCCCACCCCCCTTCTCCCAGCCCCCCTCCCCCCAGCAACCCTCAGTTTGTTTTGTGAGATTAAGAGTCACTTATGGTTTGTCTCCCTCCCAATCCCATCTTGTTTCATTTATTCTTATCAATGTCTTTTGAAGGTGGGTGTGGGTGTACTTTGGGCCCATTGCTCAGAGTTAGGCCCTTGGCTGTATGGGTAAGGTACTGGGAGAGGGGGTGGAGGAGGAAAGGTTCTTTCTGCCTGACTGAAGGCAAATGTGCCGGGTACTTTTGCTGGTATAATGGCACCAGTGGGGTTGTTCGAACAGAGGTAGTGAAATCCACAAGTAAGAATTAGCCTAGAGAGACATCTAAATCAGTGGGAAGTAGCCTGCTGTGGTCTGTGTAGGGGGGATGCAGTCCATTTAGCTCTCCCACACCCCGAGAAATGAGCCCCCCAACGGGCCTACCTCCTTGGGTTTGTCCCTGCCTTCTCCCCAAGAGCATCCTCTAGGGACTTTTTCCACGCCCAGGACGTCCTCCGTGGGGCACCACTTCTGACTCTTTGATAGTCTAGCTGACCTTGGCTGTCAATAAATCAGCCTGCCGGACTTCAGAGCAGGAGGCCTCCAAGAGCCTGGCATACTTCCCCTCGCAGTGAGGGTGTGACCCGGCCCCTCCCCGGGCTCTCAGGGAAGGCCCTGGTGGGGCCGCCAAGTGGCATGTCCTCTCAAACCATTCCGAGTGAGGGCTGGCTACACCACCCCATTTGTCCCCAGCTCCTTCTGACCAAATTCGAACATTCAGGAAGGTCCTGACTTGCCCTGACTTCCAAACTTTCCAGATCTAGTTTCTCCACCTTATTGACATCTGTTGTGCTCGGAGGGAAATTCTAGACTCCAGCGTCTTTCCTCTGTTGAGAACAGTGGTGATTACCAGCACAGGCCCTGGGGTAATAAGTTAAACTCCGCCCTACCAGCCACTAGCTGTGTGACCCTGAGCAAGTTGCTGAACCTCTCTGGGCCTCTTCTATAGGCTGAACCTCTCTGCTTCTCTTCCTCTATCTATAAAGCAGCGATGGTGAGAATCCCTTTTTCACAGGATTCATATGGGCATTGCAAGGACTAAATGAGTCACTGTATTAAAATGCTTAACACAGAGTGGGCAGTCAATGTTAGCTACCATTACGCGGCCTTGAAACTTCTTCCCAGAAAAGAATCCACCATTTTTCCGTCTCCACCAGCTTGGCACCCCCGGACTTCACACTGGTAGAGGCAGCTCAGTATTATGAAAACTTGTCACAGCCTTGGGGAGCCCGAGCTTGTCTTGCAGGGGTTGAAATATTCTCAGCCTCTGCGGACCACCTAATTCCTGCAGAAAAGGGGACAAGAAGAAAGAAGAAAAGAAACGCCCAGTCCTCCCGCCCTCGCCCCCCCCACAAGGCTGAGGACACACCAGGCTCCCCCACCCCCACCCCCGCCTCTCGCTGCAGATGCATTGGCTGTTTCCGGCCCGGCCCCGGCCCCGCCACCCAGGGGAGGTTTCCCTGCAGATGTTCAGACGCTTCTGAAACGTAAAACCAGGGCAAGCAGAGCTCGTGAGTTCCCAGAGCGGCTCAGGCACGCGGCATCTCTCCCCACCGGCAGCGCCTTAAATACCAGAGGACTTGCCAAAGATGGAGCTGTTTGGTTGGGAGCTCGGGTTTCTCCCGCCGCGAGGCTGAGCGGTGGCGCAGCTGCTCCGAGGTCACGCCCGAGACACGTCCGCACACGCCCGGGCAGGGAGGGGGTACCGAGGCCCCGGGGACGCGGGGGCGCGCCGCCTGCTCCAGGGGACCTGCCGCGTCTTCGTCCCCAGCTCCGCGTCCCAATCCAGCAGCCGGGGATCTGGCTTCCCTCTCCCCACCTAGAAAGCTTTGTTGTTGTTGTTGTTGTTGTTGTTGTTTTTGCAAAACAAAAGGGTTGCGAAAGCTAAACACAAAAGACCCTAAGTGAAGAGAAATGCTGCATTTCAGCGCCGGTCGTGAGCTTTCTTTGTTTTTCAGTTGTTTTGGAATTCAGTCTGTATTGGATCTGAAGTGATTTTTCAACAGACGGCTGAAAGAGAAGAACCTGAATTTGCCCTAGGAAACCTAAAGCCCTGTAACCTTGAAAAGTTAGACTTCCTTTTGTATTACTTGAAATACTTGCGTGCGAATGCTTAGAGCCCTTTGCTATGATAAAAATAGAGGCCCCTGACAGTGTGACCACCTGTGTTTCCCTTGGATTGCATATTTTCCATGGTAAACAAGAAAACACAGATTGGAAATCCATTCATTCCTTCACAAGCAGGCCTCGGTTGAGATCTATTTGTGTTTTCAATCAATGGAAGCCAAACCTTTGCAAGATTAAGATATTTCACGCAAAGAAACTTCAGGACATCTCTTATCCCCTCTAAAGCTATTTCTACAAGAAAGGCCAAGATTTTTTTTTAATGTATTTAATAATTATCATTACCATGTAATTTACTGAACACATATTATAGCACAAAGTCCATGCTTACCTACCTCTGTGGTTCGCAGCGCTGGCTGCAGGTTAGAACCTTCTGGAGGAGCTTTTTAAAATACAGATGCTCAGGCCACACCCCCAGAGATCCTGACTTAATTGTCCTGAACCCTAGCCACTGGCATCAGTGTTTTTCCGAGGCTCCCCAGGTGACCGTGCAACCAGGATGGACTATTGATCTAACCTAGTGAACTTACTTCAATTTCATCCATCCCAGTTGTGCTTTTATAAATGTACTTGCTGTAACTGGAATTCCTTTTTTATAAAATCCAGTAACACTAGTGCTACCAGAGGCGAGCTCAAAACAGATGTGAACTTTTTACTTTATTTGTGTAATTTGCCTAAATAAGTGAAGGCATTCCACCGACACGTCAGAACGCTCGAAGAGAGTGTGCTTGCACGCGTGTGTGTGTGCACACGCGTGCGCGTGTGTGTGTGTGTGTGTGTGTGGTTGCTGTTATTGTCGAGATAATAGATTTTTCTTTCTTCAGGGGTAGAGATAGAAGGGTGTTTTAATAACCAGAAGGTTCTAGGTCAATCAGATCCAATAAGTGATTGGCCAGGTGAAAGAAATTGCATGAAATATTTATTTAACCCGAGAGTAATACCTGTTCTTTGCCAACAGCCTATTTTAGGCCTGGCCTAAGAGAGGGCTTGAGCTGAAGGTTGTAGAAGTAGGCAAGTCTGCGTGCAGGGACAGCCTGGAGCCTATCGAATCCCGAAAGGCCCTATATTATGGCTATATTATGTACTCTGAGTCTCTCCATATGCCATCAGTTACAGAGAGGCACACTTCCCCAAAGTGCCCCATCTAAATGTGACCCAATGACAGAAGTGTACCCAGGGAAAGTCCAAACATTCTCCTAAGTCAAAAAAGATTTACTCTTGGGGTGCCTGGGTGGGTCAGTCAGTTAAGCGTCTGCCTTTGGCTTGGGTCATGATCTCAGGGTCCTATGCCTAGGGCTCTCTGCTCAGCAAGGAGCCTGCTTCCCCCTCTCTCTCTGCCTGCCTCTCTGCCTACTTATGATCTCTCTCTGCCTGTGTCAAATAAACAAATAAAAGCTTTAAAAAAAAAAAAGATTTACTCTTTCTTTATGGAATATCTACTGATTTCATAATATACAGAAGAAATCTAGGGTGCCTGGGTGGCTCAGTGGGTTAAGCCTCTGGCTTCGGCTCAGGTCATGGTCTCAGGGTCCTGGGATCGAGCCCTGCATCAGGCTCTCTGCTCAGCAGGGAGCCTGCTTCCCCCTCTCTCTGTCTGCCTCTGTGTCTATTTGTGATTTCTGTCAAATGAAAAAATAAAATCTTTTAAATAAAATAAAATAAAAAAGAAATCTATAGAGGTTGTTTCATTAAAAAAATAATAATAATAATCGGTTACACTTTGTTCATTAAGCTTAACCTTTTCTCTCGTTGTTTTGCATGAACCTACAAGACCCACCAGGCCATCACCACATCTCACACACACACACACACACACAGACACACACACACACACACACACACGGAAATGGAAATGTAGTCTTTTCATTTAGTCTCTGGTGACCCAGTTCAGGCGGATGAAATACTATCAGATGGTGCTTGTTGATACTGTGGCCAGAACAGTGATTTCTCCAAACATCTCTGGTGGGACTGACATTCAGCCAGGAACATCAGGTGGTTCTGTGGACCTTGGGACTTTACCTATCATTTGTAAACAAACTCAACCATTCGATACAGACACAAGATTCCACTTAATGTAAAAATGCATGACATCGCCTTACGTGTCAGACTGCTGCGTTTCCCCCTTGGCAATAGAGAGATTAACATTTCTGTACGGGGAATGGTTTTGATCTTGCCTTCCAGCTACAGTATTTACATTCCAGTAAAGTTCATCTGGATCCGTTGGTAGTCACATGAATGAACGTGCAGCCCAAGATCATGTTCTGAAATAAAGTTATCATCCAAGGAATGGGGTGGGGGGGTGCTTATCCTAATGATCTAAAGATGAAAATCCCAGAAAGATGCAGATAAGTTTCCTAATGTAAATTTCTACCATAAACTCTGGGTCAAAAAAAAAAAAAAATGTTTTAGGACTAGAACAAGGCAGGAACAAACTGATTAAAGCTTGCTTAGATGAGGAAACTGAGAAAACATCTTGTCAACCCAGATACATTGTCCTGCATAGATGAAAGATGGGTCTGTGCTTTAAAAAATTAAAATTAAAAAATCAATCTAGGTAAGAGAAAGGGACTCTGAAGTGTCAGGCAAGTTGTCACTTCTTGTGTGAACAACAGGGATCAGATCAGAATTACTGACCTTGAAAAAGGAGCTAATGGCACAGTCTCCAAAGGAGAAAATGATTTTTTTAAAATCTCTTTTACTTGTAACGGTATGTAATCTAAGTTTAGGGACAGAGGCCCTTTAATAGAAAAATGTGTTTCAGTTCTATATAATCCAAGAAACATTTCTTGAGCTCCTTCTTTGTACCAGGCACTGGGCTAAGAATCAAGATTCCAAGGTAGGTAAGACTCGGATCAGTTCCTCAAGACGTTCGCCATCAGGTGACATTGCTTACAGTGGAAATTCATGTAAAGTGTTGGTATGATGCTGGGTTCACAGCTGATAGATCTAGCTAGGCACCTCTCAAGGCTTGGGGGAATGACTTGAACATGCCACCAGCTTTGGTCATCAGTTTAATCCAACAGAAGTTCCTTCTGAGCCAGACCTGGGTGGGAGCTTGTGACAGCCACCATGGAGATGGAGAGATGTGTAAGTCGGGACCCCCGTCTTCCAGAGGCTCTCAACCGAGTTTCCTGATAAAAAGGAAAACTAGATGAGCAACTTCAATGATAACTCATTCCCTGCCTGTTAATTGGTTCTCTCCAAGAGAAACTAGACAGAGAGACTTTTGAAATGCTGTGGAAGAAAAATGTTATAAAACCGCGCCTGGGTGGCTCAGCGGGTTAAGCCGCTGCCTTCGGCTCAGGTCATGATCTCAGGGTCCTGGGATCGAGTCCCATATCGGGCTCTCTGCTCAGCAGGGAGCCTGCTTCCCTCTCTCTCTCTCTCTGCCTGCCTCTCTCTCTGTCAAATAAATAAATAAAATCTTTAAAAAAAAAAAAAAAAAAAAAAGCACAATAGGTTAAAACACGGGAATGACAAATTAGCCTTGTTAACCACTTAGTTAATGGCCTTCTTCAGCACATTGGGCTAAGAAGTCAGGAGCTTCTCTGTGTCTGCCACAGACATTTAACCCTCTGCAGAGAAAGAAGTTTTAGCAGCCATCAATGTGCAATTTAATGGGAAAGCAAAGTACTGGTACAATTAAATTCATCAAACCTTCTCTAGACAAGAGTTGAAGCAAGAGGTATCATTTAAGAAAATGTTACATCATGGTGGCTGTGCATGTGGCTCCTTCAGCCATTCCCTCCCCCTCCCCAACCATCTGGGCCTGGAAGGCTTCCTTGTATCTCACTTCTACAGGCCCCTGGGCTGTCTCCCTGGATCTGACATCCCAGCCAGTAGAGTCTGGAGCTGTTCTCTAGTGGGGTCGTGATCTTCCCCATTAGTCTGTGAAAACCTGACATTAGAGATCACATCTCCTCTCCCCTCCCCCACCTCCCCACTCCTGTCTTGGGCCTTGTGTATGATATGGCAGAACATGGCCTGACAGGAGAAGGGGAAGCCTTCTATTTGAACCAGAAGACCTGGAGACCATGTCCAGTACAACCACTGACTAGTCATTGACCCTAGAAAAGTAACTTTCTCAGTCTAGACTTTAGTATCCCCATCTATAAAGTGAAGAGGATGGGCTATACATTTGTTGAGGCCAACCCCTTCATACTCTACAATCATGTGTTTTCTAGCAAATGCTAAATGTCTACTTCTCTCCACATACATACACACACACACACACCACTTCCCATCTCACTTTTCATTTCTTCTTCTTTTTTTTTTTTTTAAGATTTTATTTATTCATTTGATGGACTGCCTGGGTGGCTCAGTCAGTAAAATGTCTGCCTTCAGCTCAGGTCGTGATCCCGGGGTCCTGGGATCAAGGCCTGTGTCAGGCTCCCTACTCAGGAAGCCTGCTTCTCCCTCTCTTCCCCTCTCAAGCTCTCTCACTATCCCTACCTCTCTCTCTCTCAAATGAATAATCTTTTTCTGAAAGATTTTATTTATTCATTTGAGAGAGAGCACGCATGCACACAAGCTTCATGGGGGGGAGGGGGGTGGTAAAGGGCGGAGGGAGAGGGAGAAGCAAACTCCCCACTGAGTAGGGAGCTGCCCACAGGGCTCCAGCCCAGGACCCTGAGCTCATGACATGACCCAAAGGCAGATGCTTAACAACTGAGCCACCCAGGTGCCCCCACTTTTCATTTCTCAAATAAGGCAAACATGCAACCTCGAATATACAAACCTCAAATTACTGCCATTAGGCCTCCCCAGATGACTGCTCTGTAGACTGGCATTTTATCCTAACAGCATCAACATGACATTGACCCCAACTCCCACCGAATCCAAAACATATGTGGCCCAATTCTTCACAGAACAGCTTCACGTACAACGCCCGTGTAGAACGGTGCGATTCTACACTAACCTGCCACGGCTGGGCCCGTTTCACGGAAGCAGGCTCTCCAGCCAGCCCTATCGGCACCTAGTAAATTGTCTCCACTCTCCAGAAGCCAGCCACCCCCTCCCTTAGGTACCACATGCACAGCTGCAGATGCGAGTGGGAGACAGGAAGGGAGCGGCTGAAGTTCAAGAAGAGCAAGGGGGAAGAGCCCAGAGAAGAGGAGGGCGAGGGGGAGGAGGGACTGCATTCCTGACACCGGTGAAAATCCGACAGCATTAATCTGCCCTCAGCTTCCAGCGCCTCACCACTCCTAGGAAGAGTTAGAGCCCCGGGTGAGTCTCCAGAGCCTCTGCCACAGCCCTGCCCTCTCCTGCCCTCTCCCCTTTTAGGTGGCCCTAAAAGGAATGTCCTTGCAATCTCTCTCCAGCTGTTTGATCTTTTTAAGCATCTCTCACTTGTCTGTGGCACATGCTCCAATCAAAAAATAGATCTTGGGCGTTCGCGATGGAAAAGGATATTAAATGGCAAAAGCCAGACTCGTGCCAAGGGTGTGGGCAGGCCCTGGATATCCCTGATGACCAGATGTCCTGGATTTGCTAGGATGGTCTTAATTTAAAACATTCTAGTCTCATGTCCCCAGAAGTGCCTTCACACTTGTCCAACCATGTGTCCCTATTTGGGGTTTGGAAAATATAGTTACCACGTGGAGGCTTGATATCCAAGTGTCAAACAGACCCAGTGTTGGCGTCGTGGGGGTGGACAGCGGACAGATATTAGAGCCAGATGGATCTTGGGGTCAAACAGCTCTGCCACTTGTTCTCTGTGCAACTCTAGGCAGCTGGTATTCTTCCTAAGCCTCAGTTTCTGCGTCTAGAAAATGATGGGTTTCCCTAGAAGTCAGAGCCACGGATTTTGACTTATCAGGAAAACCCGTCTCACAAACACTTAATGTCTTCCAGATGTTTCTGTCTGTCTTGTCATATTGTTTGGATTTTGGTCGGCTCCAGTGTGCTACTATTTAAAGCATGGACTGAAACATACAGTTCAGAGTGCCATCTCGAGCAGCTATGATAACGGCCACTGAAATAGCCCAACACTTATACAACGCCCTTCTTTCTTCCCACCCTTCATTCCAGATCCTGCTCACTCCTCAAGATCGATTCACATCCACTCCCCACAGCTGCCTGCCCCGGCCACGTGAGGGACTGCTACATCACTGCTACAGGCTCAGCGGCTTTTTGCCTCTGCTCTCTCCTCCCTCTGATCACCAGTCTCCAGCCCAGCATGTGGACCCCGCCCTTGGGCCCCTGTCCCCACCTGGTGCCCTGATGCCAAGGTGGACAACGGAAGGCGGGTCCTCTATTGGAGCCAGCCAAGCACATATGTGAGCCTGGGGTTCCACTGACCTACTGGTGACCTTAGTCTGGTCCTTGACCTTTCTCAGCCGCAGTGTCTTCATGTGAAAACGAGGGTGAGGTTTCCTAGAACGTTTCCCCGTGAGAAGCTTTTAAAGCCTCTTGTAACCGTGTCTTTTCACACGTGTTTACTACTCCATACGCATACCTTCTCCAGCTCCTATTTCCAGGCATTCAGTGCACAAACTCAGCTTTCAAAACTCTCCATCATCCGGCCACACCCCCAAGCTTCTCAAACTTGCTTTCCAGCTGGCACATGTCTGTGGTACCTGCCGCGTTGGGCTCCTCACTGCTCACTCACCCCTGTCTTTGCACCTGTGCCCAAGCTCTTCCCTTCCCCAGGCATTCCTTCTGCTCGCCTATCCACTGCTAGGAACTGAAGTGTGTCCCCCCAAAGTTCATATGTTGGCACCCTGACTCCCCCAACGTGAGGCATGTTTAGAGATAGGCCCTTTCAGGAAGTAATTACGGTTAAATGAGGTTATAACGGTACCACTCTAATCTGATGGCATTAGTGTCCTTACAAGAAAAGTCATTTGAGCGCCATCTCCCTCTCCCTCTTTTTGCTCTCTGCCACCCCGGTCATACGAGGACACAGCGAGAAGGTAGCGGCTATAAGCCAAGAGGAGAGCTCCCACCAAAAAAACCAATGAACCATGACCTAGATCTGGGACTTCCTGGTCTCCAGAAGGAAGTGTGAGAAAATCAGCCTCTGTTGTTTAAGCCACCCGTGTGTGGCATTTTTCGATGGCAGCCCCAGCTGACTAATAACACACACTGTCCCTGCTCTCTCCTCGCTCCCAGCCTTGTGTCACTTGTCACCTGCCCCTCATGTGCTATAGCACTAAATTAATGAAACTCTATCCTGAGTACTCTGTCATTTCCCCCTCTCAGTGCCCATTCTGTTCCTCCAATAAGGAATGTGAGGTCTGTGCCGCCCAAAGCCCAGCACAAAGCACTGCACACAGCAGAGGCTCAAGACATGCTTAGCTGGCAAAAGGTCACTCACTGATGGAGAAGGAGTAGCGATCCTGAGGGGACAGAAGTCTTTTAGTGCCTCCAGTGGCTCACACTTACCTCCCCCAGACGCTTTCTTCTCTATGTCCCATCTTGGCTTTGTCACCATGGCCCCAGGGAGGGCACTGGCATTTTATCCTAACAGCATCAACATGACATTGACCCCAACTCCCACCGAATCCAAAACATATGTGGCCCAATTCTTCACAGAACAGCTTCACGTACAACCCCCGTGTAGAACGGTGCGATTCTAACTAACCTGCCACGGCTGGGCCCGTTTCACGGAAGCAGGCTCTCCAGCCAGGGAGAGCAGGGGCAAGCAGGATGGTTCACACTAATAACCAGGAATTTCCCCTAACCAGCAATCTAGCTGCCAAAGAGACAGGTGTATCATAGCAAACAGCCACTGAAAATACTTGTCATTTATGGACAAATTTTATATGCAAGCTGAGAAGCACCCAATTTCGTATATTCACCTGCTGTGTTGCCAACCACTCACTCCACAAGTCCCTCCAGACCCAATGCCAGTTGAGGTTATCTCGATTTTATAAGTGAGAAAACTGAGACTTTAAGGAGGGTAAATATCTTGCCCAAGGTCGCACACCTGGTGAGTAACGTTGGAGCCAGTGACGGACGCATTTGAAAAGCACTGATTTGCTAGTGCGTTCAGCCAACAGATAGAGCAGATATCATAAGCTGAACCCCCAAACTATTGTTTGGGCGCTACAGAGAGGAGGACAACATAGTCTATCCTTAAGAAATCTAGAAGGGAGAAGACGATCGTGAGCTCTAAGCACTAGGAAGACCTTAGAAGGACCAGAGATCAAGTGTTTCTGGCATTCCAGGGAGGGGGTGCCCCCCGGCCTCAGAATGAAACACTGAAGGACAAGCAAAAGTGAGGTTCCCATCCAGCGTGGAGATGCAGTGGAGGGGCTCGCTAACCAGGATCACAGGCCTGTAGAACAGGGCACCCCGAGGCACACCAGCCGGGGTGGCAGGAGTAGGACCTCTGGCTGCAGGAGGCTAAGTTGAGGCTAAGCTGCTGGAGTCCCAGGATGCCTGGTTTACCCCCACCCCCCTCCGCGTGTGCCTCCCTCTCAGCTCCTTCTAGTAGGGCTGGGAACTCAATGAGGGGCCTCAGGCCTCAGGCTGAGGAAAGTGATGCCTAGAAGGGGGTTGTCACAGTGTGGCAGAAGGAGCACTAGACTGGGCCTTTTTTTTTTTTTTTTTTTTTTAGATTTAATATTTTGAAAGAGAGACAGAGATAGCAAGAGACAGCATGAGTAGAAGGAGAGGGAGAAGTACATTCCCCGTGGAGCAAGAAGCCTGATGTAGGACTGGATCCCAGGAATCCCGGAGCATGACCCCAGCCCAAGGCAGACATTTAACCAACTGAGCCACCCACGAGCCCCTACACTGGGCTTTTAGAAGTCACTCTGGAGCTACCCAGTAGGCTGACCTTGGATAGGTTCCCCCAGCATGGTTGGGCTTAAAAGGCTTCAGTCTAGGGGATTTCTGAGGCCCACCTGATTCCCACTTAAACCAGGCACTTGGCTGAGGTTGTGGGTCTCTGAGAAAATGAAGGACCCCCAGATCCCCTGCCTGGCCCTGGAAGAAGCTGTTTTTGATGTGGGGGAAGTAGGCACAGTGGGGTTTTCTGCTCAGAGCTCGCAGGTCATTGGGCCCAACATCGGGGCGCCTGGTGGAGGACCAGAAAGGTGCGCCCCTCAGACACCCGGGTGGGGAACACCTTCGCACCTCCCCTCCAGCCACAGGCCCCGCCCGCTCCCCTGGCCCTTCTCTGAGTAGGGTCTGCGCCTAGAGGGCTGCTCCATACCCCGCGGGTAGGCGGGTGGAGCCGACGGAGACTAGATCGTCCTCGGCTCCCCTCCAGGGAAAGGCCCTCCCAGGGCCCCGAGGCGATAGGGGGAAATGCGCCCAGCCTGGGCGGCGGGCGTCTCCTGTTTCCCCGCTGGCCGGGCGGGCGCGGGGCAGCTGCTGGGAGGTGAGCAGAGCAGCGTTTTCCCACAGTCTGGGGCGGTGACACATGGCGCTCACACATTCCACAGCCGCCGCCGCGCCAGGCCTGGCCGCGAGTCAAGGCAGCGCGGAGCTGCCGCCCGCAGGTTCTGACTCCCGCCCCGCCGCTCCGCCTTCTCCAGGCCGGCCGGCGTCTGGACCTACCGGCGCGGGCACTGCGCAAGTCGGGCGGCCGTGGCAAATCTTGATGCTGAAGGTCCGCGGGACAGCGACCCGAAGAAAAGAAGGCTAAAGGGAGCTCCTCCCAGCATGCACAGAGCCGACTCCCACTTTCTCAGGCCATCCTCTGGAAAAGACAAGACTGGCACCCTGGTGTCAGCCCCAGCGGGTCTGGGCGGGGTTTGTACTGGACTCAGGGAGGGGAGGCTAGCTGCAGGCCGCAGTGTTCTAGTCTCCAGATTGGGTGGGAACTGGCATGTGGGGTGGGGGACACTCTGTATGGTGGGGGCAGCCAATCCCGCCGGAGAATCCCCTCCCACAATTCCCTGTTTGGGAAAGGACAGTGGAAGTGTTGATGAGCCCACTCCAGGGGACCATTTGACAGACGCAAAAACAGACAAGTGGAAAACGCCTCAAAAGTGGGTCCTCGGAATCTGGGGTGAACATCCGTTTCTTTGGAATGGTGGGCATTTCTGTATTTTGCTTCACCTGGGTTTCTGCATGGACTTCCCAGGATCCCTCTAACTCTATCAGCTCCAGAACTGGATCTAACTGCCTAGGTCAGATATGCCCTGGAGCTGGAGATCCCGGGGAGCTTTCTGGCTCCCAGAAGGCCACAAAGCAAGGAAGCCTCCAGGCCTTCTCCAGGGGGGCTGTCCAAACCCTCCAGGACAGGAACTGTTCTGGAAACTTCACTATTTCCGGAGCTGTCTTACGCACATTGCCTTTAATTCCAACAACACCCCCGTGAGACCTGTGCTGTTATTACTCCTGGTTTATACCTTAAAAACGAGGATTTAAGAGCTGAAGTCACTTGCCCGAGGTCACATAGCTACAAATGAGCTTGACCCCAGGTTTGTCTAACTACCAGCCCAGTGCTCTGTTAACTGGGTCTTGAAGTTTAGATGCAGGTCAGATTGGATTCCGTGCACATTGCACAGGCCCGTTTCCCCCCCACCTCCCCATGCCACACACAAGAATGCAGCGCTGCCCAACTTTGACCTTTCCCCAGCAGAATCACAGTGGATCCTCGGTGAGTCCTTACTGAGGATTCTCAATGGCTCTTGCTTTGATAGAACCTGGTAGAGTTTTTCAAACTCGCGTTTGTTCTGTAACGTAAACTATCCCCATATGTATTCTTGACCATTACCACGCAACCGAAAGGAAAAGAAGTCAACCATGAAGACTCACAAGGTCCTGAGCTCATTCAAGTTAATTCACTCAATCGGTTAGCATTCCCTGTGGGTCTGCTGTGGGCCAGCACACGGAGATGAGCGAGGAGGATGGGCATGCACAAATAAGAATGCAATCCAGAAGACCCACGATCCCCACTTGGGACTCCCAATCAGCGAAGTCAGAAAGACCCATAAAGACACAGTTACATCTTAGCATCATCAAAGTGGTATGGATTAAGTGGGGTACAGTGTTCAGAAATGCTGCTAGTTCTTCAGAAAGGGCACCCTATTTATGATAGACAACACATGAGTGGTTCCCCAGACAGAGGCAATGGGGAAGGCCACTTCAGGCAGAGGGTGTGCCACGGGATAGCTCAGAGAGGACACAGGAAAATATGAGCCACAAAGAAAACACACTGATAAACTGTATAATATCAAAATTGTCAATGTGTGCTTGTAAAAAATTACAACCCGAAGAAAATAAACAGGCAGACCACAGACCAGGAGAAAATATTCTCAAAACGTAAATCTGACAATGGGCTTACATGCAGAATATAAAAGGAATGCCTGCCACTCCATAATAAAAAGAAAACCCAATTTTTTTTAAATGACCAAAGGTTAAACAGACCATTATGAAAGATACACAGATGACTGTAGTAAACACATGTGAAAGCCCTCAGCATCAGCAGTCACCAGGAAAATTTAAACTAAAACTACAGTGAGATCCCCACACACACACACCTACCAGAAGGGCTTAGAGGAAAAACTGACAACAGCAGATGTTGGAGAGGATGTGGAGCAATTGGAACCCTCCTACATCACTGATAGAAACAACCAATGGGGGGCGCCTGGGTGGCTCAGTGGGTTAAAGCCTCTGCCTTCGGCTCAGGTCATGATCCCAAGGTCCTGGGATCGAGCCCCGCATCGGGCTCTCTGCTCAGCGGGGAGCCTGCTTCCTCCTCTCTCTCTGCCTGCCTCTCTGCCTCCTTGTGATCTCTGTCTGTCAAATAAATATGTAAATTAAAAAAAAAAAAAAAAGAAAGAAACAACCAATGGTACAGCCACTTGGGAAAAGTTTCTTAAAAAGTTAAACATACATCCACCCAGTGGTATAGGGGTAAGCGTTTAATGCTTCTGGGCTCCCCAGAAGAAAAGCAAGCCCAATCCGTGCCATTTGCTAACCTCCCTGGTAGGAACACTCCCATGAGGGCCAATTTCGAGCTGCCAACATGACTCGAGTGAAAGCTGTGTTGGGAATAGATGAGCCTTTGCTAGCCAGCCCCAGTCCCATCCAACGCACCATCACACACACCCTGTGACCCATGAGTTCTGCTCGCAGGTATGCACCTAATTTTCATAGATGAAAATCTATGTCTCCAAAAAGTCTCATACATGAATGGTCGTGGCAGCTTTTTTCATTATAGGCCCAAACTGAAATTACCCAGAGACGCTCATTTTCAGAGAACAAATAAAACAAGCCGCACTATATTCATACAATGAATACTACGGATGGGTGAAATTGATCTCCCGAAACATGCAACTGCGCAGATGAATCTTGAAAATACAGCGTTGTGTAGAAGAAGGCAGACCTGAGAAGAACACCCTGTATGATTGCATTTATATGAAACTCTAGGCTAGTCAAATCTGAGCAATGCCCCCAGAAATCAGATCAGCATGGCTGGGGGAGGCAGTGATGAACTGGCAAGGGCCCCAAGCCAGCTAAAGTTCCAGACCTTGACATGCATGGGTCAAAACAGAACACTTAAGATCTGAGCATTGCACTGTTTGTTGATTCTAAGAAGAGGAAAAGGCACCACAGCTAAAAAGGCTGGATTCCCTCCACTTGAACGCCCAAGGTACCTCAGGGGGCAGAGGACCACAGGCCAGCAAGGGGGCCCCCAGAAGCAGCTGGTTCAGCACAGAGGCCTCAGGGAGTAAACTGTGTTTCTCTTGTTTTCTTTTAGCAAAACCAACAAAGCATTATTTGCTTTTGCCTCCCACTGCGGTTACTAGGTCCCCCAGCCACAGGGCAGAGTATGTGCTGGGCAGTCATGGGGCTCTGAGGTCGCAGGCCTAGTCATCCCCACCCACTGGCTCGTCTCTCCTCCATCCCCCACTCTCCTTCCCCCAGTTTTGAAGAATCCATTCAGGGAACTTGAATGCCACTTCACCGTCCAGTTGTCTCCACTCCTTTTTATTTTCCTCTAACACTCCCTACCTCCTTCCAGAACCTTCCATCTCTCTTCCACTTACACCCAGATAGGGAGATCTATGCTAATTATTTGATAGCCCAGGGCAGTCAGGAAGCTCTATCTCCAAGAGTTCTACAATAACTGAAGCACAGAAATTGCTGAGGAACTTGTGTGTGAAGTTTAGAACATCGTCCTGCCAGTGCTTCACTTGCTGTGTGATCTTGGGAAGATTACTCAGACTCTCTGGTCTCCAGTTTCTTATTCGCAAGGTAGAGGAATCAATTCCTACCCCAGTGGGTTCCAGCGATAAAATGAGATAATTTGTGAAAAAGTCAGCATCTTTGGGAGACTTAAAGTTTAATGTCTGTTTCTTTTTTCGTATTTCACTGTAACTAATCCTTACCATAAACATTTTAATGATACTATTGGAAAAAGATCGCACAACTCTCCAGAGTCACGCACCTAAGGAGACGCAGACAGGATTCTAGCCCAAGTGTCTGCTTGTCTTCCGGTCCTCAGCACCCAGGGAGCAACTGTCCAGCTCAGGGCGCAGCAGTGGACTCCACCCACTGGACCTTCCATTTCTGCAGTTCCAGAAAAAGAGCCTAAGAGGGCAGGTGCGGGAAGGTAGAAAGGCTCTTGTCTCACACAAAAACAGTACAATTCCTTTCACACCCTCTTACCTCCCACTCCTTAATGAGTCTCTTAGAAACATAGAGTCTCCTTGACTTTTCAAAGTCGTATAAAGAGTTACTTGTAGGACTCTTAGAGACCGAATGTGAGGCACTTGTGAAGCTTCACACAATGCATGAAGTCTCCTTTTGCCTTTCTATATTTTATTCACACCCTTTCCCATCACGGAGCTCGGCCAGTCAGTGTCTAGGGGCCCCCACCCCTTTCCCTTCCTTCCCTCCCACTCCCTCCACTGTAAAACTGGCGGGTTCCAAAGTCCTCCTTAATTGCCTCCATGCAATGCCCAAAGTTAATGTTTCTTCAATCTTCTTTCTTCTTTGACCTTCTTTCTTGACTAGTCATTGTGTCCCCACGCAAGCACACTACTTCCCTATCTCTGGGCCTTTGCTCACACGTTCCTTTCTTTACACTTTGCTCATCCTTCAGAACTCGGTTCAGGTGCCAGCTCCTCCGTGGTGCCTTCTCTGAGGTCTCCAGCTGGAAGGGATGTCTCCCGTCATCCGAGCCCCACAACACTTTCCCAAACCTCCTCATTATGGCACTCATCGTCATGTCTCCTTAGTGTATGGGTGAGTGAGCTACACAGACAGGCAGACTGATGAGTTGACCGGTAGATGGATAAATGGATAAATGGATAAATGGATAGATGGATGGATGGAAGGATGGATGGACACACGCACGCGTGAATGCATGGATTCATCAGTGGATGAATGCATATGGATGGATGCATGGAATTTATATATGAATTTTTGAATGGATAAACATATAGCAGGCCAGCAGCATTTCCCAGAGCTATGAGACATCTCATTTTCGGGCATCTGCGTCATGTTAATATATTTACCCGATCAGTGGTCATTCAGCAGCTTCTATGTTTTGTCTCTTGGTCCACACTGTATTTCTGACCTCAAGAAAACACACTGGGCATATTTAATTCAGGCTGAACCCCAAGGCCTGTGCAGTCAATATTTACAGATGACGAAAAGCCAAATATATTTCAATTTGTCCCTTACCTGAAACCTGATGAGATGTTACTGGCATTCTAAAGAAAATGTTAATATATTTCTTGTTTCTGCTCTTTGGGTCCCAGCAGAACCTTTGGGCCCCAGGTCAACCAGTCCAACTGCTCATTTCTCAGATGAGGAAACGAAGGTCTGTAGAGAGAACGTGGCTAGCACAAGATCACGTATGAAGTGAGACTAAAATTCTACCTGACTTCCAGCCTCTCACTTGGTCCTTTATGCCTTAAGAGTTAGAGCCAATGGACTGGCTTATCTCTTCTAGGTATGTTTCGAAGCTTGATGAAAAGCAAGAAGGTTTACAAAGAAAATCCAAGACCTCTCAGAAGAGGCGTAAGATTTCTCTCACTATCTATAGTCTTTCTGTGTTTAACAGCATTAGATCCAGGGCCTTTACTTTCCAAGGTGTCGTTTATTACAACAGCAGGAAAAATGCTATGCCCCTGACCCCTTCCTGTGAGCCGTGGAGGATTCCAGAGTTGTATTTACACGTAAGCTCCCCTAACAAGGAAAAGGAAGATTTGGAGACCTGCATGTTGTAGGCTCCGACTTCTCTTGGTTTAAAAAAAAAAAAGTCTAATATCCACTAGGACATGGCAGCATTTTGAAGAACTCCTCTATTATCAGACCAAAAATCAACCATTTCTCTGCTCTGGCAATATAATCTGTTTTCATAGGTTTTACTGAAGGACAAAATACCCAGGTAAGCTTCTGTGTGTTACCAATTCCTCTGAGTTATCTAGAGAAGGCTCTGGTTTCTCTAATCCCCCCAATACCAGTCAACAACACTCCCCAGGAACTTTTTAAAACTTCCATCCAAAGTTTTCTGAGACACTGCCACTTGTATTTTTGTATTATAAAATCATTTCTTGATGACCATGGCTCAAAACCTCAGCTGACGTCCTTTAAAAAATACCACTAAGCTGCCCCAAAACTCTTCATGAAGAACAAAAAGCACGACTTAACACGTTCGTCGTAACTGTAGCCAGTGACGATGCGTGGGCACATTTTTCTTTCCTTGTCCTTCTCTCCCGGAGAGCCCAAAGATAATAGGAAGAAAGTGGGAGAGTAGCCAGAGGACGGGGGCTTCAGGGGAGGGTGTCTCTCCAAGAGGTTGACCTCCTCCCCAAGCGCCCAGGCAGCAATTATGACTGGTCAACCAACCTGAAACGCGTCCTGCTTTTACGAATTTTCAATCAATACCCCAAGTGCCAGAAGTTTCTTTTCACATTAAAAAAAAAAAAAAAAAAAAAAAAAAGGAAGAAAGGAAGAAGTCCGAACAGTGGACAAAACGCAGGCTCTGTGGCCCCCCACTCCAGCTTCGGAAGCAGCGACAATAGGGAGAAATCAATGCGCAGAAGCACAAGGCAGCTTTCAGACACCTCTTGACCTTGTCACTTCCTGGGTAATTAAGAGGCACTACAGTTCCGTGTCACTGTCAGGAACTGAATGTATATCGATAGATAGATATATATGTTCTTAAAAGATTCTTTTTCCACAGCCTTGGTCAGGATCCTGCCAAAGAAAAGGGGGGAAAGAAAGGCGTTCTGTCGAGTGGGCACTGAAAGGAACATGAAAGGAGAAACCTAAATTTTTCCGTGCGGTCTCTCCTGACATGGGAAAATGGCGCAGACAAGAATAGACGGCTTGTTCGCCCTTGTTTTTCTCCTTCCTTCCCTTGACAGATTATCTCTGGGAATGTGGTGGAGGCAGCAGGGTACTGCCCCTGCCCCTGTTCTTCTTCAGATCCCTTAAGAGCGGTCATGCAAACCCCGAGGTCTCCAAGACAGACTGCGTGTCCCTCCTGCGGAGGAGCCAGAAGGAGCCGCTTCCCTTCTGGGGGCCTCAGTTCCCACACACGAGAGAAATTGGACTAAACCCTCTTTGGAGCTTTTTTTCTGGGGTTGACGTTTATGGAGGCCGTGAGAGATGGTTGCTGTCTGCCGAGCCTGCCAAGGAGACAGAGGGACTCAGGGTTCTGGGACAGCAAGAGTGGGTCTCCCCACACGTGTCTAGCAAACACCAGCCCCGGAGGCCACTCAAACCCTTAGGGAAGCTTGAGGCTGGCACTCTGTGAGGGGGTTGGCTCAACCTGCTAGGAAGCAAAGCTGTGAAGATACTTTGCCCGCTAGGACTCTGGTGGCTCTTGGGCAAGTCTGTTCTCTTTCCCAATGGCTCTAGTCTGCAGGCCCCCTTCCCGAGAGGGCTGATGACAGTCTACTTTATCAATGCATACAGGTAGCCTCTCCATTGTGAACTCTGAGCTTCCGGAGCCCTCAGCCCTCGCTGACCATCTCTGGGTCCCTCTTAGCTCCAAGCCCTGCACCAACATGTAGGAGAGGCTCCGTGAATGCTTACTAAGCCAACATCTGAATTTATTTATTTATTTTTAAAGATTTTATTTGTTTATGACAGAGAGAGGGGGAGCTGCAGGCAGAGGGAGAAGCAGACTCCCCACTGAGCAGGGAGACTGATATGGGACTTGATCCCAGGACGTTGGGATCATGACCTGAGCCTAAGACAAACATTTAACTAATGAGCCACCCAGGTGCCCCCAACATCTGAATTTAAAGACCCAAAGGGGAGCAGGAAGTTTGTCGGTGTTGAATGCGTCAACAAGTCACCTCCGTGTAAAACTGAGAGTTTTATTTCAGCAAAACTAGTCATTTCACGAAGTTCTGGGTAAGTGGTTTCATACCTGGAGGACAAGAAGCTGTCCTCTCTCTGGGCCCACTACTAACACAGCAACCAGTTGTGCGAGCCAGTAGCTTTGAGGGATGTTACTGGTGAGTGAGGTCACCCACTGAGGTTTTCCTCCTGGGTCTGCCAGCTCTGGCCCTTGGCACAGAGGCTTTCGTATATAGTGAGTGCCGTGGAAAACCTGTCCCGGGCGGCGAGGCCCGGGGGAGAGGGCACTGATCCCCTGTGGTAAGTGGCGTTGTGTGCTGTCTTGGGGTCCTGACACGAGCATGGGCTCCCAGCAGGCAGCAAAATACTGTGGAAAATGCATTAACTGTCAAACCGAAGATGTCCCCCTTCTGCTCCCTGAATATCAGAGTATAAACATAGTAGTGAGCAAGGAAGAGATTTGCACTCCTCTGGAGGAAAAGTGCAATAACGTGTTACGTTACATGTTTGTAACTCAGGTGGAGCTTGTCTCCACCTTCTCTCCTCTCATCGGATCAGTGCTGGGTTTTAAAGCATTCCTGCCGAAATGAAGAAAAGCCGGGTCCCAGACACCGTGGCTTCCTTTGCAACCCCCACCCCAGAGGAGGCGTCAGACACGGTGATCCAGCCTGAGCAAGGGCCTCCTCTCCCCAGGTACAAAAAGATCATTATTACTTTGGGATCCTGGCTACTTTTCCTCCCAGCCGGCTAAAAGCCTTCTGCATTTTCTCTGACAGAGACTTGAGGGGCAAGAGGGACAGTATTACAAGGCCGGGGGTGGGAGGGAACTGGGCACAGAAAAGCAGAGCTGGTCACTCGGGTGAAATGAGTAACAGTGGCCGAGGCACTACATCTTTAGGGGCTCAGCATCCACTCTAGCAACCTGAATCCTCAGAAAATCACCTGAGGGGCACCTGGGGGGCTCAGTGGGTAAAGCGACTGAGCCTGGGTTTCAGTCCAGGTGACGATCTCAGGATCATGAGATCGAGACCCCAGGGGGCTCCACACTCATCGCAGAACCTGCTAGAGATTCTCTCCCTCTCCCTCTGCCCCTCCCACTGCTTGCCCGTGCTCTCTCTCTCTCTCTCTCACTCACTCAAAATAAAAACAAAGTTTAAAAAAAAAAGTATCTGAGAGGAGACCAAAGGGAAGTTAGAAAGAGAAGCTAAGACACAGCTAACCTTTTAAGAATAAAACACTGAAAACTAGTAGCTAAAAAGCAACTTTCTCCACCATAGCTATCCCCTAGAACATTCGGGGGTGACAACGGAACCGCTCCAGTCTGTGCCGTCCAGCATGGTAGCAGCTTGCCATGTACAGTTATCAAGCACATGAAATGTGGGTGATGGGAGTGTAAAAACGGCATTAAATCATACTGCATCTGATTAACTTAAACAAATTTAAGTAGCCCCATGTGTCTGGTAGCTACCGTTTGGACAGCACAGCTCCATACTCACGCGCATCATCCAAAACATTACAAAACTTCAAGTATTTGGGGACTTGTAAAGCCTTAAAACCTGAATAAGACAATAAACAAACCAACAGGAGGAAGAGGCTTCTTCGCTCTCCCTTAGCACCCAACCAGGACTACATTTTCAAAGTCCGTTCAGGACCCAGCTGGAGCCGGTCACAAAGCCTGCCCCGAGCCAGCCGGCAGGGACATGCCTGCCCCAAGATGCCTCTTCTCCCTCCCATGGCCCTGGGCACACCCTGGTCCCTGCCGTCCCTGGCCATCCCGGCGCTGATGACCAGATGCAGGTTATCTGGCTGACTGTAAGCTCCCAGAGTGCAGGGACTGGGTCTCCCCCCACCTCTGAATCCCTCCCTCGCGACACTAGCCCCTAGTCCCAAGCATGGGACTCATACCCGAAAGAGGGTTGTTTTGAATAGAATGCTCAATTTTTATTTCAGAGACTATTGTGATTACAAAATAGGCTGTGGACTGAACATTTGTGTCCCCTGCCCCCAGAATTCATATGTAGAAACTCTAATCCCCAAAGCGATGGTATTTGAAGTTGGGGTCTTCAAAAGGTAATGAGGTTCGGAGGCGGTCATGAGGGTGGAGCCCCCACGAAGGGATTGGTGCCCTTATAAGAAGGACATCTCTCTCTGCCATGTGCAAGCACAGCAAGAAGGCAGCAGCCTTCAAACCAGGAGGAGGGTTCCAAACAGATGCCCATCTGCTGGCACCTTGATCTTGGACTTCCCAGCCTTACTGTGAGACATAAATGTTTATGGGTTAAGCCTCCGGGTCTACCATATTTTGTCCTAGCTGCCCAAGCGGACTAAGACAGAGTTTGGGGGAAAAGCAGCTTTTGACATCAAGCTATTTCACATGCACTCGGCAAAAATACAAACAAAACCAATCAGACCAAAAAAGACATTATCAGGCATCTTCCGTGGGAACTATGAAGCCAAGGAAGAGTCACCCCCTGCTCTAAAAAGGACCCTTGCCAATAAGAAAAATGACCAGGAGCAACTGCGATCCCAGACCTAAAGTCACTGGTTTCATTTGAGTGATGCAGAAGGAGTCTTTGGGGAAGAACGGGGAAAGAAGGGTAGATCACTGCTAAAATGGGGGTGGGGCAAAAGGGGACAGCTTCGTGGACAGTGCGGCATCTGGGCTAGGTCTAAAGGAATACAGTGGCTGTGCTGTGCGGATGGGAGTCAAGAACAGAAGCTACAAGGCAGGAAATAGGGGAGGGGTGCTGGAGGACCAGAGACCAGTCTAGCCCTTTATGCAGCCATGTTGTGTAGTGAGGACAGAAAGAAACTCTGCTCTAGCAAGGTAACAATGTCCTTGGAGCTCTGGATTTTCTAGCTGCTCGGCTCACCGAGGCTGAAATAGATCCCCCACCTCAAGCCCCGCCTCTTTCACAAAGAGAGATGGTGGACAGCTGAACAGCCCATGCGGCCTCCCAAGTGGCCATGGGAAGGGCTGGGTTGTCTGCTTCCCCCAACCCTTCTGCCTGCTGTGAAATCCATATCAGCTGGAGATGCCCAGGAGATGCATTTCCATCTGTTCTGGGCATGGTTGGTAGGAAAGCCTCGGATCCAAGAGGTCGCTTTGGCCTATCAGCGTGAGGGAGACTGCCTCAGGTGGGGGCAGGGAAGGAGCCCGTTGCAAAGGCTTGCTCAGCCAGCCCTGGGAACAGCTGCCCAGCCAAGGGGCCAGGAGGCTCCCAGCTTCCCAGCCGCTCCCAAGTCACCCATTCCGTAGCCTGCTTGCTGATGATGTCATTCACTTCATCCAAAGAACATCTGTTCTGAATGATAGGAACAGTGGGTGTGGGCTGAGCGAAGCCCACCAGAGTTTAGGGGCTTGGGTGACCAAATGGGCAGGGCCTGCAGTATCCCCAAGAGCCTGGGAACAACCCTCCAAGCTTCTGTCTTGAACTAGATCAGAAGGATCCTCCACCAAGACCCCAGGCAGGCTCACCAGTGGCTGGGCCATTCTCTGCGTGTCCCGGGAGGCCCTCCCACCCACCATCCCTGGCCCGCACGGGCTCCTCGCAGCTCTGGGACACTGGGCGTGGGGCATACTTCTGAGCAAAAACCAGATGAACAGCTGTTCTTCAGCATCTTGTCTTAGTGGTTTCCTCCCAAAGCAGGGCTGGACACAAAAGTTGCCATCGGGGTGTTCATTTGGGTGATGAGCCCAGAGGGCTGGAGTGAGGTCCTGCGCAGAGGGGAACAAGGAAGAGGGGAGAGTGCTCCATTCCTTGGGCATTCCTAAAAAGCTTTACGAAAAGCAGCTGAGGGGGCGCCTGGGTGGCTCAGTGGGTTAAGCCGCTGCCTTCGGCTCAGGTCATGATCTCAGGGTCCTGGGATCGAGCCCCGCATCGGGCTCTCTGCTCAGCAGGGAGTCTGCTTCCCTCTCTCTCTCTCTCTCTCTCTGCCTGCCTCTCCATCTACTTGTGATTTCTGTCCGTAAAATAAATAAGTAAAATCTTTAAAAAAAAAAAAAAAAAGAAAAGCAGCTGAGGACTGCCCACCGGAGCACTGAGCACTGAAAAGGGAAGCACTTATCTCCAGGGTCCTATCCACAACTCACCAAGGCCAGTCTCGTGCAGCTCCAGGTTACACATTGGTGAATGTCAATACTACAGGGCAGAAAGTCCCAGAACAGGGAGTGAGAGGTTTGTGAAGTGGCCCAAGGTGAAACGCAGCCAGAGTACCTCCAAGGTTCTGTGGCTCCAAGCCTCAGGTCCCTGGGGGCCACACCAGAGCGGGAGTAAGAGGGTTCTCCAGAAAGCCTGCAGAGCTGTATCTGCTTCTACCACATCTGTCCCGAAGTCCAAGGCAAAGGCTCAACCCCCGGAGGCCTTCTCCTCCGGAAGATGCTGCAGTAATTTCCTGTGGGAGTAATAACAAATCACCACAAACTTAGTGCCTAAAAGTAACACAAGTGTATTTTCTGACAGCACTTGGAGCTCAGAAGTATAAAATGGGTCTCACTGGGCTAAAATTAAGGCTGTTCTGGGTTCTCCAGGAGAGAATCTGTCTTCTTGCCTTCTCCAGTTTCTAGAGGGTACCTGCCTTCCTTGCTTTGTGGTCCCTTCCTCTGTCCTTAAAGCCAGCAGTATCCAGGCAAGTTTTTCTAACATTACATCATCCTGACACTGATTCCCTGGGCTCCCTCTTCCCCATTCAAAGGACCCCTGTGATTCCACTGGGCAGCCCCTCTCCTGGAAAAGCCAAGACCATTTCCCCTTCTCAAGGTCAGTTGATTAATAACCTTAATTCCACCTGCAACCTTAATTCCCCTTTGACACAGAGTATCACATATTCACAGGTTCCAGAGATCAGGTTGTGAGCATCTTTGAGGGACCATTTCTACTTAGCACAGATACTGTTCCATCTCTTCCTGAAAAGAAGAGCTTAGGGTGTTTATGCCATTAATTGGGGTTGACCTGCATGGTCCTTAGAGCCAGGAGGGGAGACTCTGCCTGTCCCTGAGGCTGTCCCTAGGACTCCCACGTCCTGCTGGCATGGCATCCTACTTTGACAAGGACAACTAAACCCGATAAAATCAGGAGACAGATGACCCAGGGGCTCCAAGGTGGCCTTTCATGGAAAGGGCCTAAACTTCACAGGCAGATGGACTGAGCTCTAATGCAAATTCCCTAACTAGCTAGCTGGGGGACCCAGGAAAGACTGCTCGGCCCTTCCAAGCCTCCAGGTCCCATCTGTACAGCAGGGCCAATGTCCTAGACAATGCATGGAACATAACAGTTGCTCCATAAATTGAAGACAACATGAGAGCTTTCGAGACAGTAATTCCCAAGGAAATGACACTACTCTTTCGTTATTTACTGATTTATAATATACAAAGTGTAATCATAACCGTTACTTCATGTGATTCTCAAAACCACAAGAGAGATGGGTCGGATAGCAGTCCATTCCTTGGTTCTTCCTAGAGCCTTGGGGAGACCTGCGCCCAGTCCAAGCACCCCCAGCCATGCAGAGTAGGCAACCTCCTGCCCTATTTCCGTACTTCCGTTAAGCAAAGGGCCCGGGAAGGAGAACCCAAAACCTAAAGAAATGAGAATGATTGTTCTCTGGAGCTCCAAGAGCAATAAAACATAAATATAATACATCTTCCAGCCATTTTCTCACCTGCTGTATGTGGCTTAACCATATTTGGGGGAGTGTGGGGGGGAAAGGTTTGCATCTCCCTTTGTGCCTTCAGCGCAGGCTGCCTTCAGCGAAAAGGCAGGTTTGCTTGTCTCTCTCTCCCACAGAGCTGTGAACACATCACCCAGGGGTAGCAAGCTCTCAGGGAAGAGCTCTGCAAGGATTCAGCAGCCTCAAGGAAGCATTTGCTAAATCTGCCTCTTGTCCCTTCCGAGGTCTGTTGGTGGACAAGATCTTAGAGATGGCTCAGGAGAAGCCTCCAGTGGCCACTTCAGATGTGACGATTTCTCCCTAAGTCTCTGTACCCTCAGGTTGGCAAGCATGAGCCTTGGCTCCCAGTAGGAGCCCCCAGGTGACACAGGCTGGCCTCCCGCAGGCAGACCGACCGTGAGGCTGTTTGCGAGTCTGAGTCTGGCTTTTCCCTCCAGATCCTGCAAGATGAGCTTCACCCTCACAGGACCTGAGGGGGGCAGAAGGAATAGTCTGACGTGCAGTGTGTAGAGCAGTTGTCTCTGTCTTCACGAACATGAGCCTCTCTTTCCCACACTCCACTTGCTCCATTCCAGGGCTCCCTCCTTCCCTGGTCTGATCTCCCAGGCTCGGCAGCAGGCAGTCTGCCATAATTCTCAAGAATAAAGGAAACATTTTAGAATTTGACAAACCCAACATTTGCCTGTCTGTTTTCAGAGAAATACCCATCTGGGGGGATTAAGCCTTTTGTTTTGTTTTGTTTTTTTGTTTTTTTGTTTTTTTGTTTTCCTCCCTTCCCATCCAATCCAAAGTATGAAAACATTCTTGACATAGTTGCCTAAAAAAGGATTTCTAAAGAGAAAAGTACCTCCCATACCTTGTGATTTCAGTGGCTTGGTGTGAAAAACACCCGAGAGGAAGGGAATGAGGTAGAGAACAGAAAAGGAAAAAAATCTCCTTTAGTCAAACAGGCCACGTATTGGGTTTGTCTTCTCTATCTCAGGAAAGGCACGTGTTGGCGTGTGGGTCACCCTTAGACATGACCCCTTCCCTGAGGAGCAGAGCCTCAGGGCGGGGCAGCCCCCCCCCCAATACTACTGTGGGGAGAAGGAGAAATCAAGGCTCAGAGCTACTGGGCAGAGGAGAGGGGACAGAGAGCACTTCTCCAGGGATGTGCCTCCCTCTTGGGGAGGGTCTCTCTGGTTACACTAATCATATAAAGTGAATTTGTGGCGGGGTGGGGGGGTTCTCAAAAAAGGGCCAAGTAGGGTGGCTCATCCTAAATTACTAAGATGTTAGCTGAAGGTGATTTCCACAAACCAACTCCTCTCAAGCAGGTTGGGAAACTTGGTGAACTTACTAGCAACAGGGCCTTTCTGACCTAATGAACTTGGCTGCCGTTGCCCCAAGGGAGGCGGACTTGTGCCCCAGAAAGTGATTGAGAATTGAGTGGTTGGTCCAGGTAGATGTAGCAAAAAGCAACGTGAAGGTTTTGAAGGTGAAGGGAAGGTGACATTGCCTGAGATAAGAACCATCCCCCAGTCCACTCATTCAACGATCGCGCCTTTTTGTTGGGCCCAGCACTGGTTAAATGTTGACCCTTTTCAATCTCAGGCAGGCATGTTGGCCCATGAAGCCCTGGAAGGGAAATATGTTGGGAAGAAAGGAAAATTTAGAGAACCTCCAGTGAGTCGATGGACCCTGGAAGAGCCAGGGTCAGTGTCCTAGTACAAAGCCCGGAGGCAACAGGGCCCAGCCTATGTTGCTGGAGGCGGGTGGCCCGACACACACAGGATGATTAGAGATTTCCTGGGGCCTGAGTTCCAAATGGCACAGGCCAAGATGGCACATCCTGTGTGCCCATCAGGAGAGCAGTTCCAAAATGAAGCCCAAGAAGAGAAGCCAGCAGGAAGGGACCCCTCTTTTCCAAGGAGTCCGGGAGCTGAGGAGGGGAGCTCAAGCTGGCTGAGGAGACGGGGAGGGGGACTCATCACAGCATGTGGTGCCCAGAACCAAGGAGCTCAGGACAGGACTTTTGGGACAAAGCGAGGTGAGGCCAGGGCAGGAGGCCCCAGGGGGACATAGGCTGCACCACAGTGACAGTCTGGGAGTGCCCCTGGGCCACCACACGGGGCAGTTGCCTAATCACTGCTGGAAAGCAGAGGGCTGGGCCCCTGGCGCCTGAAAGGCTATACTTGAAGAAACAAAGGGGGTGCAGTGAGGTTGGGTGGGTTCTGAAGCTGGACACCTTTTGCTTTAAAGGAGAAAGACCCCTTCCGGTCCCCAGGAATCCTAGAATCTGCAGTAAGCCACTTCAGAGAAGAGAAGTAAGGAAAGAAGCCAGGGAACCATCCATCTGTGACTTTTGTCCCAGAAGTGTAGCAAAAGGCTGACTCCCACCACCTCATGCCTTCTCCCAGTCACAGGTAAATTTCACAATTTCTTGTTAGCTACACGGTACAAGATACAAAATGAGGCATTCAGCCATCCCGCCTTGGATTTCGCTCTTGGATTTCTCCCTAAGCATTTAGCTTTCCCTCTGCAGACGGAAGAGGAGATTGGAGAACTTTGCAATCGGCTTACAGAGCCGAGCTAGACAGACTGCAGGAGACAGTGGAGACTGGCTCTGGATAGGATATCTGACCCCAGTTCTGCTCCCCTGAAAGCAGAGCATGGAGACCCACCGGCATTCAAGCAGAAAGCAGAGGAGGCTGAAGTCCATTCAATACCCATACCCGTGTGCCTTACTCTCACCCCAGCCTGGACTCGACCACCCAGTTCTGCTCAGTTGTGAGCTGGTTAGTCATTCCTAACGCTCAAGTCATTAATTCAGGAAGGAAGCCGCGTTAGCTGCCTCCCCTTCTCCCTGGGAGTTTGCTGCCGTTGCAAAACAAATGAGTAATCAGACATTCCCGGAGCCCTGATTAAGCCCATTGCCAAGAAAGGTGTCTCGCAGCTCATTTGCTGGTAGGGAAGCCACGCTACAGGCCCTGAATCACCCTGGATCCATGGGAGAGCAAGGCCAAACTTGCCTGACTGAGTTCAATATGGCATCACTGGGATCAGCACATAAGAGGTTCATGGGTCACCAAGCCTGCCAACCCTCCCCACAGCTGGTCAGCTGGGGCTGACCCTGGGTGGGCCACTCTGTGGCTTCTCAGGTGTAGGGAGACTCAGGGGTTCAGAGATAGGCCAGGAAGGGTCCTAGACACCCAGCCAGAGGCCAGGGTCCCCCTGGACAGATGGTGAAACTGAGGCCCAAGGAGGCAGTGGCACTTGCCTCAAGTCAAACAGCTAATTGATACAGACAGGGTAGAATCTCATCTCTCAGTGCTGGGTCCCCGGCAGTTGCCACTGCATCAGTTTACTCCAACAGCTTGTTGAGGCTTGGATGTTAAGGAAACAAGTGAACGGCAAAACAACAAAAACCACCCAGTGCCCATCAGTGAACAAGTAGTTTTTTTCAAAATGAAATGTAGGTTAAAGAAAATGAAACGTGAATCAGCCACCTAGAAAGATTGGCATGACTCTGTTTTGATGTGGAGCTGCGTCCCTGATACAGTTGTATAAGCAAGAGAACAAGACACAGAAATAGTGCTTATAGTATGTTACCATTTTGGCAGAAGGGAAACGCCTAAGTAATGTAATTAAAATCGAAAAATCGTACCCTGCGCAAGACTAGGAGTCAGCAATCCTGGTGAGTGTCAACATGGAATAGTTTCTTAGGACCCATAAGCATATAAGCTGAATAAACAATAGGTGGATGATTAGAAGACGAGGGAATAAAAAAAAATTTTTTTTTGTCTGAGCTCCAAGGTAATAATTAAATATATGGCATCACATTTTGGAAAAGACAAGGAACATAGATCACAGTACTTAAGAGCCAGAAAGAGGTATCAGGATTCTGAAGGGCAGGCAGCTCATTGGGCAGAGTGATAAGTGTCTGAGAACCTAGGTTCAAGTCCTTGGTCAACTAAAATCTCAGAAACCTCAGTTTCCTCATCTGCAAAATGGGAATAGCAATATCTCCTTCCTGGAATTTTCCTGCAGACCAAATGCGCTGAATGGAAAAACACTTCCTAGTATCTAATGTATACAACAGGTTGAGGGACAATGGCAAACCCCCTTTTCCCGGGGCCCCACCTCTCCACCTACAGGTCCGAATGCTGTTCCCAGCCTCTGGCACCTCAGTGCTCAGTACCTCCGTTTCTACATACTCAGGGAAAGTTCTGCAGGAGCCTCCTTGACGCCCCTTCCACTCTTTCCCCTCCAGCAGCAAAGGCTCAGACACAATTTGCCTGAGGTCACAAAGGGACAACCCCAGGAAGAGAATGGCTTCATTCCTTCAGGTCTTAAAAGCTTTCCTTCTTTGCAAGTTGTCTGGTCACAGGTAGGGACCTTGAGACAAGAGTCACACCTTGAGCTGAATTAGCCACCACCTCATTATTTACCCGCCAGTCTCTCCTGGGATTAAGCGACATTCAGGGGACAGCAAAGCTCTCAAAAAAGGCAGCCTCACAGGTGGCTGCATGAAGCTAATCCACTTCCAGCTCCCACCTCAGGAAGAGGGAGCGGGGCCGTCTGAGCCGGATCTGGTGGGGCTGTGGTGAGAACAGACGTCTGGGTGAGGACCGAGGCTGTGGAAAGCCAGAAGGAAAGAAGGTCCCCCACGGTTCTCTGCAAAAGTGGCTCCAGGAACTCCCAGTATCATCTTCCCACCTCCCAAGCAGCTACCATCCACACCATCAGTAAAGCCTCAGGAGAGTCCAAATAGGGCTCCCGTCGTGTGGCTGGGGAAACTGAGGCTCGGGGAGACAAAGAGTGTTCTATGTCTAGGTTTAGAGCCAAGGTCTCCCACTGACGTTTCAGCTGTTTCCATCTATATCCATGTAAAATGGTGCTTGGGAAGAGTGGGACTCCTATCGTTTAGGATACAGATATGTGTGGTCTAACTGGAAGAAGAAAGCAGGGCAGTGCCATGGAGACAGGAGCACCACGTACAGATGCGCCCTTGCTCGTTTAGGGCCACCGATCAGGTCCTATTTATGGCTCCTAATTATGCATAAGGGCCTCCGGAGGCCTCATTTCCGTGCTTGGCTGCACCCTATGCCCTCAACGCTTCTACCCACTCCTAATTTTCACGGCTTCTCTCCCCCTCCTCCTCCCCCAGCTGTATCATCGCTACCTTACGTCCCCCTTTCCCTGTCCATTCTCTTCTCATCAGTCCCACAGGCTCCTTCCCCAGCCATGGGCGGAGCTGGCCCTTCACATGGACTAGGCTGGTCTGTGCAAGGACAGAGCTTCCCTTTTTGGAGTCCTCCCACCTTGCATGAATGTGCTCACTCATTCATTAATTCATCAAATATGTACCAAACACCGATAGGCCAGACTCCCCAGTATCATTGCATATGACTTATCATTGAAGAGTATGCCGACTTTGGGATGTCTTCCATAGACAGAGAGAAACAAACTGCTGCAAACAATCTGAAAATTGATCTCTAAGCAACAGGGATGGCAGCAAAAAGCTTGACTTTGTATTAGTGCATTATTATTTATTAACTATATTCCTCTGTCTTCAATTTTCCCTCAGTCACCAGAATAGAATCAGTAAATGGCAACATTTTCCCATCAGATGATTTTAAATGAGATTACAAGACATGGAGTTTTAATTTCACATGCATTAGTTTCTGGGTCTCGGGGTTTTTTTTCCCCCCTCAAAGCAGATAAATGAGGTTCTAACTTAGGATAATAAGGCTTAACAGTGAGGCACTTTTTAAAAAAGTGAATCATTTCTCAGTTCTCCTTTGCTAATCTCTCTTGGTAACATTAATTATGAGTTTGTGCAGCGTGCCCCAAGGCGAGCTCGGCTTTCCCAGGACAATTAAAGTTACTTAATTATTAAAAACTGTGTGTGCTGCTGCCCAGAGAGAAAGAAGCAGCCGGGCCTGGCTCCCACAGCCCCCCACAGGAGTGACCGGACACTCTGTGGGAACTCGGCTCCTTTCCCTCACCATTGTAATTCTTTCAATATAATCTCTGAAAATCCCCTCACCAACCCCTCCCACCCACCAGAGCAGGAATGATTGAGAGGCTGCTCTCTCCGGGCTGATAGCTGCCTGCTGCTCCAATGTGCCTGGAGGCTGGCCTCCAGCTACTCCAGGCCAGCGGCCTCGGGCCAGGGGGCCAGCGAGGTTTCAGGGCCTCCGCGCGTGGGATTCACGCTGCAGCAAGGCCCTTCTGGCCCAAGGGCACTGGGAAATGCTAAGCCCTTGGTTCTGAGTGGTTCCTCATGGCCCCCTCTTCCTCAGGCTTTCCATCTCACAGCAGTAGGACGCGTCACCCCAGAGGAGGGGTGCCAGGGCCAAGCTGCATTTGCAGCAGACATTCCCAAGAGCAGATACTAATTTGTAACAGCCTTTATTTTCTGGAAGCCTCTTTGGTTGTGGTCCTGGTTCTGCCATACACCCCAGAGAGACCTCAGGCAAGTCACTCCTGGGATTCTGCGTCTTGGTTTCATAGTCCAAGGCATCCTGCAATGTTTAGGGACCTCCATCCAGACCCTGATTCTTTGATGAGTCTGATACTTAACCTAGAAAGGAAAACTCAAATTTTCCATTCCACTTTCTATTCGCATTCATTCATTTATTCATTCATTCGACAAGCACCCACTCTGTGCAGGGCACTGTCCTAGCTCTAGGGACAGAGAAGAGAGGCAACATTCTCAAATCCTAGCCATCCTCTTGCACACGGAGGGGAAGGAAGACTGAGAAGGGAGGACGCTGGTTCTGGGGTCACCCAGAGAGTCATATCAGGACAGGGGAGAACCCAGTCCCCTGACCTCCAGGCCAGGGGCTTTCAAGAGGTTACTGCCAGCTATCTGCTTCGATTCCTTTGCTTTCTCCCCTTCAGATCTACTTAGCTCCTTTCCACCCCAGCTCCCTCTCCGGGCTCCAAGTCTCCCCAATGTTTTTTTTTAAAGTGCTATTTATTTTAATGATATATTTTAACAAATATATTCAAAAATCACAACTTTGGCTTGTAATAAATATGAACATGTGTTAATTAATAAGATAGTTGACATTTTAGAAATTAAACCTTCCAAATGCAGGGAACATTTGACATTTACAGTATATATCCCAGTCCAGCTGACCATGTTTCAAATGCTCAACGGCCACCTGTGGCCAGTGGTTACTATCCAGGATGGCACAAGGCGTAAGGTCCCTCTCATCTGTAACTCTCCTGCACTCCTCCATATTCAATACAATCCAGGAAGAAAAGTGTGGGATTCATGCTCACAGCTTGGCAGGGGAAGTCTCTGGTACACTTTCCGCAGTACCTGAAGCAGATGAATACTATGTAACGGAGAAAGAAAAAGTATCCATCGGTAAGGGCAAAGGGTGAAATAGAAACAGTGTCTGTGGAGCTCTGCCCTGGCTGGGAATCTGTGTATTTGCTTGTGTGCGCAGAAACTATGTCTAGAAGGATTCCTAAGAACTAAGCCCTTCATATTAGATAGATGGAGGGCAGAAGGGGGTGGCGGGCCGTTCACTACATATGTATCTTACACTTAGGAATTTCGAAACATGGGGATATATTATTCATTCAAAAATGAAAATATAAATTCTTCGGTTATTGGATGCACTTAGGTCACCAGAGGCCTGCCCAGCACAGCCCTCGTCCCTGTTCCTCCTGGCAGTGCACGGGTGGGAGCAAACGCCCGTCCCTCTTGTTCCTGCCGCTCCACAATAGGAAGAGGGAGGCTTGGCAGAGGCCCAGGGCAGGAAGACATGATATCAAGTGACTTTAAAGGGCTCTTTTGTTTCCGGAAAGGCAGCGGTTTCCACTCTGCATCCCTGCCCCCCCATCCCTGCTTTCTCTGGGCTCCCTCCCACCACCTGCTACAAGAGCATCATCTTTGTATCTCTGCTCACCACCACCCCCGCCCTCCACACCCCCACCCCGCCAAGACCCTCTGGATTTGAGGTGGGGAAGGGAGGGAGGGAGGCACTGGCTGGGAAGGAGCGTCATCCTCTCTTCCCAAAGGATGTCATTCATTCCCAGATGTCATTTCCGGAGAAATGATACCACCCTGTAAACCCCGACATGTCCAGCCTGTGCGTGATATGGAGCAATGCAATGAGGAGAGCAGAGCATGAGCATATGGTTGCACATGCCTGTGTCCACCTGCGCACGTCTGGGGCCACGCACTGGCAGTCATTCACACGCTCATTGACGCTTTTAACAAATACAAGTTTGGAAAAAACAAAAACAAATACAAGTTGGGCTTCTACCTCATTCCAGTTACCGTGCTAGACCCTTGGGATACAGCAGGGACAAGGCAAATGAGATCCTGCTGCAGAAACAGTCATGAAATTGAAAAATAATTCACTCTTGGGCCACCTGGGTGGCTCAGTTGGTTAAGCGTCTGTCTGCCTTCACATAAGGCTCCCTGCTTGGCAGAAGTCTGCTTTTTGCTCTCCTCCCCACTCGTGCTCTCTCTAACTCTCTCTCTCTCTCAAATAAATAAATAAATAAAATCTTTAAAAAAAAACAATTGACTCTTAACTGTTGTGATAAGTGGAAGGAAAAGTACATGGAATTGGGGTCCACGATCTAGGCTGGGGGACCAGGGAAGGCTCACTTGAGAATTGGCATTGAAGTCAACTCTAAGAAATAAATCCAGAGATAAGAAGATGTGACAAGTGAGCTTTACACATGGAGAGGGTCACCTCCCCCTTGCTATGTCCTTGGATAAACCACATCCCCTTTTTAAAGAAATTTTTATTTGAAAAAATTTGTTAATATTTTATTTATTTAATTGAGAGTGATTTGTTTATTTATTTATTTATTTATTTATTGAGAGAGCACAGAGGGAGAGAGAGGGAGCCCACTGAGCAGGGAGCCCTGATGTGGGGCTTGATCCCAGGACCCCGAGCTCATGACCTGAGCCGAAAGCAGACACTCAACTAACTGAGCTACCTAGGCACCCCAGTTTTTTTTAATTTGAAAATAAATTTAAGGGGTGCCTGGGTGGCTCAGTCGGTTAAGCATCTGCTTTCAACTCAGGTCATGATCCCAAGGTCCTAGGATCGTGCCCCTTGTTGTTGGGCTCTCTGCTCAGCAGGGAGCCTGCTTCTCCCTCTCCCCTCTGCTCCTGCTCTCTCTCTCTCTCTGAAATAAATGAATAAAGTCTTAAAAAAAAAGAAATTTCAAAAAAGTACAAAAATAAAATTAATATAAAAAAACATGTATATGGGGGCACCTGGGTGGCTCAGTTGATTGAACAACTGCCTTCGGCTCAGGTCATGATCCTGGAGTCCCAGGATCGAGTCCCGCATCAGGCTCACTGCTTAGCAGGGTGTCTGCTTCTCCCTCTGCCCTTTCCCCTACCCATGCTCTCTCTCTCTCTCTCATTCTCTCTCTCTCTCAAATAAATACATAAAATCGTAAAAAAAAAAAAAAAAGTATATGTTTTTTACCTAGCTGATTCACTACTATTAACATTTTGCCCCATTTGCTTTGTCAGTTTTTCTCCTCCCTCTCTCTCTCACTTTCTTTCTCAACAGTGTGACAGTACCTAACATACACTTGGCCCTTCAGGACTAAACACTTCCGAAGGTCATCCCCTTCTGAGCTCAGAAAGGGGGGAGATGGTCCCTGTCCTCTCCTCCCAGCACAGCTACAACGAGCGCTTGAAAGCTGCTCTGAGCACATCATGAGCCCATGAAGTAAAATCATTACTATCTTTTTGTTGAGCACTGCTCGGGATTTAGAAGTGAAAATTAGAGTGTTTTCCCAGAGAAACGCCCAAGGTCTCAGTTCCTCCAGAAGATAGGCTGCTCTTCAGCCAGGCCTGGAGGGTGGGTTGTGGGGGTGGTTATGTCAGGGGAGGCAGTCAGCTGCGCTGCTCCCAAGACCTTCCTCTCGGGTAGGCCTGAGCCTGGGGGAGGACGTGTCTGGCTGACCAGCTCTCCCCACAGCTTGGGGAAGCATCTCGAGGCAACTGCGGCTGGCCTAGACAATGCTCCCCCACCCCAGGGAAGGGCTCCTTCTCCCTGATGAAATGGAACAGAGCCAGCCCAGAACCCCTCTTCCCGCTGGTCAGCCCTGCATTCAGGCACACAATAGTGTTGGTCGTCTCAGCAGGTTTTGAGAGCCATTCCCTTAATGAGAACGATAAATTCACAAGAAAAGGCCGGTTGCCAAGCGCAAGCAAGGGAAGTGCTGCCTGGGCCTCACTGGCCCCAGGGGACCACCCCTCTGAGCGTGGGACCTACAGAATCCAACAACTAACCAGACAGGGACCAGGCCCTAACTCCTGAGTCATAGGTCTGGGCTCAGAGCCTGGCTATGTGTACTTTTAAAAGCTTCCCAGGTGACCAGCTGTCAGTTTAGCAACTGCTGGCCTGGTGACCCTCAGATCCTCCCAGGACTGAGATCCCCTGATGGTGGAACAGGGCAGAGGCCTGCAGGGGAGAGGACCTGAAGCTGGAAGGCACAGGTTCACGGAGAAACTTCAGGCCTTTGGCTCGCGGACCCAAGAACCTGGGAAGGAAGTGCGTGCAAGGATGTCCTGAAGCATCTGGTCCTTGGTTTAGCCAATCACCTCTGAAAAAGGCAGAGTGTCTACAAGTTCTCTCCGAGTGGGTGGAGAGAGGCAGAAGAAAATCAGCGAAGCAGCCAAGTTCTGCTCTAGCTGCCCTGATGAAAGCTGGCTGCTGGCGTGGGCCGCTCGCTGGAGCACAGCTGTGGGCAAGACCAGGTGCGGCGGGGCAGCCTCTGGGTGAGCCAGCTGCCCAGCTCCTGACTCATTCAGCCCTCCCACCCGCAGGCCTGGGCCTTCCCCTCCCGCTGCCCTGCAAGCTCCCCCCCCACCCCGCCCCCACCACCACCCGCTGCTCCTCCCCACCCCCCACCCCCGCCCTTGTCCCAACACCCCTCCCCCCACATCTGTGTGGCCAGCTTATTTTCTTTTACTCTAGTTACCCACACCCCTCAATGGGGTCACCCTGCCCCACGCTGGGGGCTTCTTGAGTTTCTAGGCAAACACGGGACCCTGGGGCCCTGCAACATTATCCCTCCCATCATTAAACACTGAGACTCCCAGGGGGCACAAACTGTGTCAGAATGGGCCCCCACCTCCCCTTTAGAGGCACTCAGTCTGCCCTAGGCAGAGAGCAGGCACTCAGGACTCAAGGGAGGGAGGGAGGGAGGAAGGAAGGCTGCAATAAATCTGTAATAAAATCCAGTTCTTAACTGACCCACTGCATCAGACCTATCCCCGGGGCCTGTTCCAGGAAAGTTCCTGGTTGAACCCAGTCCAGAGTGCCTTCCTCTCCTGTCGCCAGCACTCCAGGACTTCTGCATGGGTACAGTGTGAACTAAGCTGAGACAGTGAACTAACTGGATTTTATGAAGATTCACCACATGTGGGAAGCCACCCACACACCACGCAGAATGAACAACTGACAGAAAGAATAAACATCTCTGGATGTCCAAATCTGGCCTTTTCCTCAAAACCTGGAGGCAAAAGCCACCTCCTCCATGAAGGTGTCCTGGATTTCTCCCATGGGAAGTGATCTCTCCCTCCTCTACCACTACACAGCACCATTCCCATCCTTCTTTCCCTGACCCTGTGAGGCCATCGTTCCTACACACATGACAGCTGCTGTAAAGGAACCAGTAAAGGCTTTGCAGTCAGACTGATCCAAGTTCAAATGCCACATCTCCCTCTATTAGCCACACAATTATGAAGGAAGAGCTTGGCCCTTCTTACCCTCAGCTTCTTCAAGTATGAAATCAGAATAACTACATGCCCTTAATGACTTTTTCCCTGCCTGCGTGGGGACACCATGTCACATGTGCAGCCCCACACATCCCCCACGCATCTGCCACGATGGGAGCTGGGGTCTTCCGCTCCAGCGTGTTTGCCACCAGAGGTCCCATCTGGAGGCTTCCCGCAAAGTCACCCTTGCGAATTCCTCAAGCCACCTCACCACCCACAAGGCACACTCCATCTGGGAGGGAAGCCTGAGGAAAGGGATCACGTGGAATTCATCTGTCTTCCAGTCCTGGAAACTCGGGGGGCTGGGCAGGGGGCTGCTGAGCACAAGCAGGAACAGCCCCGGCTGAGGATACACAAGACAGCCACCTAGGAAGGGGCTGAGAACGGACGTGGGCAGCATCTGTCAAGGGCCTGGGGCTTCGGAGCTTACCAAGTACTTTCACATCCAGTATCTGCTGGGCTCCACATAGCAGCCTGATGAAGTTGCCTAAGCCGGAATCATCATTGTCATCGTTTTACAAAACAAGAAACCAGGGCTTGGGGAGAGAAAGAAACGTTTTATCTCCACAGCATCTAGAGGAGGTAGATTGGGTCGCTGATACCAGGAACTTGCTCAGGATTTCCCTTCTGCCCTCCGAAGGGGAGAGAGAGCTTCTTCACGCCACTTTAAGGACATCCTTTTTCCTCCCGCTGACTTCCACTCTTGATGAAGGGGGGCCTATGGCCTGCGTCTCACCCCACCCCATCCTCAAAGACTCCCCACAGCTATAAAAAATAAAACATGAAAGAGACAGAGAGGGCAGGAGGAAATGGCACCCTGGAAACCAACAGAAAAACCCAGAAGGAGGGCGGAGGCTGTTTCGGTGGCACCAGCTCCCAGCCCCGCTGCAGAGGGAGGTGTATGCCCCAGAGTCGGGAGGAGTCGTGCCCTGAGTGTTCCATCAGAGTTAGTTTTGAGCGGGTTCGAGGCGACAGCAAGGAACCAGCAAGGGTCAGATCCAAAAAGGCAAGGCAAGGCTGGGAGAGCAAAGGCCAGGTCAGGCAGAGCGAGAGTGGGTGTGGAGAGTGAGATCAGGAAGCCTGAGGGTGGTGGGGCTCCCTCTTCTGTGGTGTTTGTGTGGGTCTGAGGACAGGTGTGGTAGCCACAGGGGCCCCACAGGGTGGGGCGTTCCTGACTGCAGTTTCCTTTTCTGGGTGCCACAAGGCTGACACTGGGCTCCTTTGCTTGCACCAACCCCCCGCCCTGAAATGGCTTTCAGGGCTGAAAGCCTTTCGATTCTCCTTCCCTAGACCAGTGGGTGCCGGGTCCTATCCAGACTCCTGGCACAGCAGGTGTCACTGCACTGTGTCCTTGGTTCCCACCCCCCAAATCTAGCAAGAAGAGCAGTTCACTCCTGTGTGCTACGGGGGACACTGAGGCACATGGCAGTAAAGTACTTTATCAAGTCTCACTATTCTTAAGTGGAAGAGTCCACATTTGTGAACAGTCCTACCTGCCTGAACATCTCGGGCAATTGGTCTGCATTGTACCCTTTCCCAAGCTTATAGTGAAACTCTACTCAGAGCATTAACCCCCTGGGGCCCTTTTCTTAAAAAGTTGTCAACAGACAACTAAAAGGGACGAGCGATATGGGAAGGTTCTATCTCTTTCCTTTGCTGAAAGAAAATAAAACCTAATGCCGAGGGCATTGGTGCAGAAAGCCGTTTGCCCAAATGTCCTTGCCAGAGACAAACAGATAAACCTTTCTGCAAATTCGGTTACATATTAACTCAGCACCCAAGGGCGCGATCCTACACAAGCAAGACAAAGTCCTTGCCTTTAGCTTGGAATGGAGCAAAAAGGAGCCCCAGCAAGCATCCAGCCACTTTCCTGCCATACGGAGGAGTCCCCAGAGCCCCCTTCCTCGTGGAGTTGCACTTGGGTGCGGCATAACCACACACACCACCGGCCTGCACCAGCAAGGAGAGCTCAAGCCTGGCACCAAGCTGCAAACCTCCTGAGCCACAGGAGGACTCAGTTCACACCCTGCGTCTGCTCTGTGCTGCGCCGACTTCTGCCCACACCCTACTGTGTCACCCACTTTCCCCTCTGTCTCACCCACCAGGACCAGGCAGAGCCCAGAGGTGTCGTTGGCTATTTGGATGAGAGCCACCTCTCCCACATGTATTGGAGCTTCTGCTATCTGTCCTCTGTCACCTGTGGGCCAGCTGGGAGCCACAGAGCCCTGAGCCTGTAACTGCTGTTGCTGTGGACACAGTGGGGTGGTCGCAGGGGGCGCAGGGCAGCGACACATGTCACTGGAACCAAAGGAGGGCTTCAGCCATTCCCTAAACATGTTGACATCTCAATTCTCAGCCTAGATGCCAACTGGCCTTTCCAACTGCGCTGGACAAAATAAACGACATATCTGGAAGCCTGCTTCTGCTCCCTCACTAATCCTTCACTCCTCGGGGTTGTGTTAAAATCTTAAGAAGTAGAACACTGCTGCTGGCACTAAACACCTCACCCAGCAGAGCAGATGAGGAATAAGAAGAAAAGCCATTAAACAAACAGACCAAAAAGTGATGTCTTCCTCTTAGGTGGTTAGCACTGTAAGCACGACTCTAACGTTCAGGCCGATAACCCCAACATGGGACTGGAAGCTACAGTCAACCAGATGATGTGCCCCAAAGAGACTAACCAGGCAGCAGGACCTCGACTGCCCATTCTTACCAATCAAGCCATGGGACCATCTGCAAATACACTCTCACTCTGGTCACTCACGCTAGATCTCAGGACTAAAGGCCACCCCAAATCCCCCACCCTCTTTCAAGCCTCTAAGCCTCCATCTAGAAGACCCTTCTCTTCCTTCACCTGGGCTCATGCCCATAAGCTCAATGCCAGCCTGTCAGTGAAATCTCTCCTAACCTACCCAGCCTTGAACTTCCATCACGATCGATTTTCGCCCACCCTTACCATCTCCTCTTTTGAGCATAGCTATCTGATAGCACTTAACACATTCTGTTACACTTAGTTCCTTTAAAAATCAGACTCCTGGAAGATTGCAAATTTTTTTCTAGACAGGAATGGTATTGTATGAACCCCACGCCTGTCTCATAGTAGCTGCTCAGTGAACGGTCCAGGGAGTGACAGAATAAAAGACTGTTATAATTACAAAGTAGAGTTGATCTTTGAACAAGGCAGGGATTAGGGGCACTGCCTCCCCTCAAAGACGAACATCTGCATATAATTTTTGACTCCCCAAAACCCTAACCACTAATAGTCTATTGTGGACTATAAGCCTTACCGATGACAGTTGATCTACACACGTATCTGTGTGTTATATGTGTTACCTACTGTATTCCTACAATAAAGGGAGCCAAAGGAGGAAAATGTTATTAAGAAAATCATAAGGAAATCATTTACAGCACTCTACTATATTTACTGAAAAAAGTCTGCATGTAAGTGGACCCACATAGTTCAAACCCATGTTGTTCCAGGGCCAACTGTACCTTATGCCCTCTCCCAGCATCACCCCGATGGGAAAGAACAAATACCATTATCCCCATTTTATAGATGAGAGCAAGTCTCATTCACTCTCACTCATTGTGTACAAGCTTCAGTCCAGGGCCGAGCTTCTCAACTGTAACGTGCACCCTGTGGCCGAACGCAGATTTGGTCTGTCTGGTGTGGAGCCCGAGATTCTGCATTTCTAACAAGATCCCCGGTAGTGCCCAGGCTGCTGGTGCGAGAGCCTCACTTGAGTCTCACCTACGCAGCAGCGTGGAGGCTGAGAGAGAAAAAAAAAAATCCAATTTGCTTGAATGCAGAGCAGGAACTAGAGTCTTCTTTGTTATTTTTTTTTAATAATTTTTTTTTTTATTTGACAGAGAGAAACTAGGCAGAGAGGCAGACAGAGAGAGAGGAGGAAGCAGGCTCCCTGCGGAGCAGAGAGCCCGATGCAGGGCTCGATCCCAGGACCCTGGGATCATGACCCGAGCCGAAGGCAGAGGCTTTAACCCACTGAGCCACCCAGGCGCCCTTAGAGTCTTCTTTAAAAGCTTGGGAAGGAGAAAGGACTGAAGGCATTATGCCCATTTTACAGCTAGGGAAGTCAAGGGCCAGAGAGAAGACATGACTTCTCCAAGGTCTAATCCAACCCTCGGACACTGGTTCTGTGCTGCACACCAGGAAGCTTCAGAGATGAAGTCACCAGATCCCTCCCTTAGGGAGATGACAGGGGAGTTGCCCATGCTCAGGGGACTCCAACGCCAAGCCGACTGAGAGAAGAGCCACAAGTCCAGAAGCGGGCGAACACGTGCCAGCCAGATTTTACTCCCCAAACGTGCCACATCTTTGTTTTTCACCCACAGCCCAATTAGACGGCGGATGGGGGTCTTCTTCCATCAACCCAATCCCTTTAAAAGAAAGAAAGAAGGAAAAAAAAAAAAAAAAAAACAGTGGCTTTAGGATTTTTCTTTTAAGCCCTGAACCTCTTCAGTGGAAAGTGCTGCCCTTCCGACCTGTTGATGTAATTGCCATAATTGAAGATTCCAGGCCCCCATGTGGGTGGACAGGGCCCCATTCATCCATCGGGTCAGCGCAGTGTAAACCTGCTGAGTCCTTCAGATGCCCCGGCCCTCCGCCTCCCCCTCCCACCCCCCTTCAGCCCTGCAGGCTGGGCTCCCCGCGACGCCAGGGCAGCCCGGCCCAGGCTGCTCCCTCTCTCGCTCTGGGAACCGTGCCTAATTAAGGGGTCTGTTCTCATCTCCATGGGGCCCGACTTAAGGCCTCCTGACAGTAATGAGAGCCACACGTGTGGGGGTGGGGGACGCAAAGGCCAGCCCCCCTGCTGTCTTAGCACCCTATTAAACAGCAAGTCACATACGCGCACGCGCACGTACATTGCAATTCTGCAGTAATCACCATCCTATCTTTAGAGCTCCCGGAGCTGCTCCAATTCTGAAAGAGGAAGGAACCCAAGAGAAGAAATAACTTGCCCAAGGGCACACAGTGACGCGGGACTCAGGTGTCCGGTTGCATCTGGCAGCACAGACTTTCCCTTCGGGAAGGTGGGGCATGCTACTGCAGCCCCAGGGGAGCAGATATGAGGGAGGAGGGGGAGGAGACAGACTCCCAGCTGGACATTCTGGAGCAGCCAGTTTCAGAGGGCTGGCCAACAGCAGAGCAGAAAGGAGAAGTTAGCTGGGGCTGGGGCTGTTGGCGGCTCCGAGACACCCTTTGATCCCCCCGACAAAGGCAACCTCAGAGTGGGACATTCCCGGCTGCAGGTGGATCGGTGCCTAATCCGGGTCCTCCTGGTGTGAAAAGGAGCCAGTCTTGGTAGCCCTCTCTTGCAGTCTTTGTGTCCGGGTCTAAGCTCCTCCCCTCCCCCTCCCCCACACCCTATCTCCAACCCCTTCTCCCCTTGGAGCCTGAGAGCACCCAAACGCGGGGCTCTGCAACCCATTCTTTCTGTCTCCCTAGCAGGGGGATCTTGCCCAGCACCCAGCACATAGTTGGTTCTCGGTAAATATTCATGAAATATAATAAACGTGGATGTTTGCTCCAACTCTAAATCATGTTAGTGCTTTGATATGGGCTGAAAATCATGTGGAACAAACGTCAGAGATATTGGCTCATTAATAAAGACAGTGAACGAAAGGGACTGAGTATTTCAGCTCTGTCTAACTCCAACTCCATGGCACAGCAGTGAATCACAAGAAAAAAAGCCGACAACTTCCTGGGTACTAACAATAGAATCTGGAGACCCAAAGTTCTTCCCCAAGCCCCCTCACCACATCTCTACTCCCATATTCCCCCTTTCCACCTCCCAAGCCTCTGTGATTACTAGTTATGGACTGATGGGTCCTACCACTTGTGTCATGTGACACTCCCGCTCAAAAGTCTTCAATGGCTCCCTATTTCCTCTGTATGAAATCTGCACTGGACCTCCTCAGTCTGGCTCAGCCTTAACTCAATACCATAATTTTCCATTGCTCTGTAGAACACTTTCTTCCCTTTTAGGTGGGGTGGTCCCCTCCCCCAGCCCAATGAGTGTAGGACATAGGGTGGGGTAAAGATGAAATTTGGGGCCAGAAGACCCAGGTATGAGTCCCAGATCCACCATTGGAACTCTCCGAGCCTAGTTTCCCATGGTTAAAACAGGGATGATGATAATATGCAATCGTGGGCTTGATGTGAAGATGAGGGGGTATAATGGATGTTAAAATACTTTACAAACTGTAAAGGGCTAAAAGAATGACAATTGTTCATATCTACTCACAAGTATTCCCACCTCCAACCCTGCCTTTGATCTCATGATTCTTGGGCTCAGTCCCACCCAGCTCAGGGCCTGTCACCTGTAGAGAATTGTCCCCCTGACTTAAGTTCTTGCTGGAGTCCTAGCTCTTTAAGGCCTCACCCCCAGAGCGTCTTGATTTGTTCTCTTTCTTGCACATGTTAGCCTTAGAACTCCACACATTTGGTTATTTACTCCTATGTAATATCATACAAAAATTTAGGTTGCTTACAATTAAAAAACAAACATGCTTATGATAGCAAAGCTCAAGAAACAAATGGAGGGAAAAATCCCAAACATCACGGGGGAAGAAAGGGACAATTATGTTAGCCAGGTTAGCTGGCTACTGCAGTTAAGTACGCTTGGGAATAAACCTCATCTTCTCTTCTTCACCCTTCTGTGGAAGAGGGACTTGTGCACAGCAGCCCACAAAAGGGGAGAGTTGGAGTGGAACTTTTCCAGCTAATGCGACTGGTGAGCACACACTCACCAAAAGGTGGTCACTGAATCCAGGGGCACTGTGATGCAGTCCCTGCCTTTTGCACTCTGGTCTCACGCCTGTTCTCTGGCCCACTGAAGACTTCTGTCCTTGGCCACCTGCACAGGGACTCACCGCTCGCTGCCCACCACCACCACCAAGCAGGATGGTCGCCATTCTCTGCTGCTCCCACTCTCTTGGCTTTCTAGAAGCTAGCTCACAATCTTTCCTTGCAGCAGCTTAAACACGTGGGCTCGGGGTCTGCTTGGCAGAACAGGCAGATCCCACAGTCTAGCACAGGGAAGAAGCTGGAGGTCTCACCTCATTCCCTGATACAGGGGTTAGAGAGGACTTGCAGATTTGGAAGCTTACCTACTCATCAATTACCCTGATACCTGATGTGCCTTTGGCTGGTGGTGGTTGAGCCTGTTCTCCTTCTCCCTGAAAGAGGAGGAGAAGCAGTTTCAGAGACCTTTACTTCCCACAAGCATCAAGGGGAACTCTGAGCTCTTGAGAGCCAAGGTATCATTATTTGATACACAAATGGAAAGAGAAAGAGTTAATATGTCCTGATACAAGGGACACTGAGTGGCCCAGTGGCTGGGGTTCTCAATGATGGTTTGCAGAAGATGCAAAAAGGAACTTTTATCTTTTGTAATGACACATAAGAAAAGCTAGGGTCATGTTTAATTTACAGTTCAACATAAAGGAGCTAAACTCATGTAATGCAAACCTATTTCTTTGTGTTGACTCTATCAAATACAAGGACAGGGTTAAACTCATTCTCATTCTTGACCATGTGTTCAGCAAGAGGCAAACAGCAGATAATTTAGAATTAAACTCATCTACGCCCATATACTGCAGAAATAAAACTGGCATGACCCTTTGATAAAAAAAAATTTGGCAATGTGTTCTTAGGTGCGAAGTTGGAGAATGTCTGTTTTAGGATGTGTTAGGCCAGTACATAAAACAGAATGTTTCCCATGAGATCTGGAGCCAGTGCACAGTCAAGCAAATATGGAAGTCTGACCTTGGGAGAGAGGCCCAGAGCTCCATGTAGTTATAAATTCATTTATAACTGCAACCTAGAATTGACCAAAGGATAGCCTATAACATCTTTCTGTCAAATGCAAGGCTTGGGTCTTATGTGTGCCATAACCAATTTTGTCTCAAAACATTTGGTAATCTGGGGCAGCTGGGTGGCTCAGTCGGTTAAGCATCTGCCTTCGGCTCAGATCATGATCCCGGGATCCTGGGATGAGCCACATATCAGCTTCTTGCTCAGCAGGGAGCCTACTTCTCCCACGGCTCCTCCCTGAAGCTTGGGCAAGAATGCGCACACTCCCTTTCTCAAATAAATAAATGAAATCTTAAAAAAAAAAAAAAAAAAGTTTGGGAATCTGTTTTCTATTGATGTTCCTCTCTGTCTTTCCTAAGGAAAACTTTCATATAAGGAAGCTGAAATGAAAATTCCAAGGAGACTACTGGGGTGAACTCTGTCACTTGCCCGGCCACCTCCCTCTTGAGGAGGACTGACACCTCTTGGAGGTTCCTTTCGTGGAACACCTGCAATAGCTCTTGCTTAAGTGTCCAGGTCATCCTCAGCCCAGGAGAGCAGGCCCCGCTTCCCTGGGGTCCGCTGATCTGTCTCTTGGTCCCCAGAACTTTCTCAGCCCCCTGGACAGACTTCCCCTTAGGCACAAGTCACACTAGCATCACTAACTGTGGCCGTGTCTATATACAGTGCACAGCCTGTAATGAACGAATTCAGAAAATGTCCATGTAATGAATGAATAAGAGAATGAATGAGCAAATGCATGAATTTAGTGTCACCACAGAATAATTATATAATTCAGTTTCCCCCAGTTCTTCAGAACCAAACTTGAGGAGACCATGACTTGCTGTTGGAGACCGTTCCCTATCCTCCTGGGGTTTGTAGGCATCTGTCAGAGACACTGACTGGGAAGCCAGCAGTTCCACAGATACAACCTAAGGGAGGCCCCCAGTCATCCGCTGAGACCTGGGGAAGATGGTTTTCCCCACCGAAGATTTGTGGATCGAAGATACCCACAATTATTGCTGCTGTGGTACCTATGCTGGAAAAATGGCACTGGAAACGTCTCTTTCGGGCAGCAAAGCCCTGGTCAGCCAGGACAGATTTGGGGGAGTGGTGGGGGTAGCTGGGGATGGTTTGGTCTTCTCCACACCTATGGAGGGGGCTAGAAATCCAGGTTGGGAGATTAATGGTGGATTTTGAATTAAAATACAGTAAGCCCTTCATTCCTTTCAACTTCCATCTTCTGGGAAAGACCCCCTCCCACTCCTGCAAGACTGCTGTAGGCCTAGTCGGAACCAAAGGGGCTGCCATTCACCTGAGCACAGCGAGAATCCTCAAGTTGGGTGTTTAGAACAGCACGATGCGGGCGGGGCTTGTTGGAAGGCGTCACTGACGGAAGCTGGAGAAAGCCCGCGCCAGAAGACCAGCTGGGGCTGTGAAGTCATCTGGCCCAACAGGTAGGCAGCTTTGTTTTCTCAGCCCTGACATTCAATGCCCCACCAGTTACTCAATAACCCGACATGAGGTGGGTCCCACAAATTCCTGAATCTCCTTGGCGATGGAGGAGGGAGGGCCGTGCTTGCTTGGTCAAGGGCACCCGGGAGAAGCCAGAGCTGGTAACCTGCTCCCAGGAAGAGAGGGCCAATGAAACAAAACTCAGGAAGCATATTCAGAAGCAAGGAGTACCACTTCTGCAGAGGTGTGAACAGTGATTCTGTGTCCCTGCTTTAAACCAGGCAAGCACGCCGAGCTCCTAGAGAGGAAAGTGAAACTCATCCCCAGGCCCCACTTGCATTCAACCTTTCAAGTCAAATGAGTAGCCGATTCTCAGCAAATTTGCCTCAAAAAAAGATGAGGACTAGGACGAGCTAGGACTGGAGTTTTTGGTTTGTTTGGGAGGGAAGTCGCTTGCTTTTTGATTTGTCTATTTTACTTTCCAATAAATACACACATATGACCCAATATACAAAGATTTTAGAGGTTTAAATACATGAAGCATTTGGATAAGAGATTGTAATTAATGCTTCAAAACAGTAAATTCAAGCCAAACAGGTTCCTATGAACACTTCATAGAGGTTAAAGGAAAAAGAGGTTGTAGATTTTTCCTTTTAAGCATAACTTTGGGGGTAGAGGGATATAGTCCTTCCTTAGAGCCACCCTTACAAAGTACTACAGACTGGGTGGCTTAAGACAACAGAAATTAGGGGCACCAGGGTGGCTCTGTCAGTTAAGCATCTGCCTTCAGCTCAGGTTATGATCCCAGAGTCCTGGGATCAAGTCCCGCATCAGGCTCCCTGCTCAGTGGGGAGCCTGCTTCTCCCTCTCCCTCAACTGCTGCTCCCCTGCTTGTGTGCACTCTCTCTCTCCCTCTCTCTCTGATGAATAAATAAAATCTTTGGAAAAAAAAAAAAAAAGACAACAGAAACGTATTGCCTCACAGTTCTGGGAGCTTTAAGTCTGAGATCAAGGAGTCAGCAGAGCCCCGCTCCCTCTGAAATCTAGAGGGGAGAATCCTGGCCTGCCTCCCCTAGCTTCTGGCGCCTGCCGGCGTTCCTTGACACCGCTCGGCTTCAGCATGCATCCCTCATCTCTGCCTGCATCGTCACATGACTGTTGTCCCCCTGTGTGTCTGTGTGTCTCCTTTTCTTCTCGCGAGGACACCAGTCCCCCTGGATTAAGGGCCCACCCTACTCTATCCATCATGACCTCATTTTAGCGAATTACATCTGCAAACCTCTCGCAATGCATATTTCCAAAAAAGGTCTCATTCTGAAGTACTAGGGGTTAGGACTTCGATACCTTTTTTAAGGGGACACAGGTGAAACCATACCATGGGATGACCCGCACAGGCCATAACCATCCCAGCTCATAAAAGGAACACACAGAGCTCACAGCATTCACAAAGTTCCAGTCAGTCCCGGGAAGGCCCTTCGAGATGAGGACATCTGTGATTCCTCCCACAGAGGCGAACAAGCCATTCATTCACCAATCCTTTCAGCAAATAGTTACTAAGCACCTACTCGATGTCCTGCGTGTGCTGGCTGTGGGTGAGGGATGTGAGACGAGGTCCCAGTTATGGGGAATAAGGCACAGTGGAGATCTGAAGTCTTTGGTTCCACTGGCGGGCTGGGGACAGTGTGAGCAGTGCGGGGGGTGGGGGTGCCCTCTCCCAGGCAGCCTTTACAGCAAGCCCCACATGCTCCAAATCATCTGCGGACTTTGCTTGCGATGACCCTTGAGAAAGAGAAAAAGAGGGATCCAAGGGGTTAACACAGAACGTGCTACAGAGCAGGGGAGACGAAAGTCCAAAAGCCGGGGAGGCATCAGGGAAGAATCTTACAATTTTCTCCGTCGGAAAGGAATTCTGAGTCTCTAAGTTGGTAGTTTTCAAACTTAAACACAAAACCAGTGGAATACTTTCTTTGAACAAAATCGTATGAGGACCATGGAATGTGTGAACGGGCAAAAGCCAAGCTGTTCTGGTAGAAGGATCTGAGAGCTTACAGCGACCGCTCCCGCCCAGCATCACCTCCACGTTCAGACCCTGCACTGCCTGGGGAGGAAACACCTCCCAAGGCATTGGGTGAAAACCAATGTCTAATGACTGCTGATGGGGAAACCGAGGCCCAGAGAAGGATGCGGGAACACTGCCCGCAGGGACATACACATAAGTCTACGGCACAGGCAAAACTAGAACCCGGATCCTTCTCTGACTTCCAGGACAAAGCCTTTGTGTACTGCCTCATGCCCTTAGCACAGATTAGACAAAAAGATGAAGTTTCACACTCTGGTCTCCCTTCTCATCCAGACAGACCGTCCTTTCCTACAGCCTCCTCCTGGTCCCCACGCTGCATATTTCCACAGGGCCATAATCAGCTCCAGCCCCTGTGGGCAGGAGAAGGTGCTCAGTCCCTCTCTGGGTCTCTTTCAGCCCAGTGATACTGCAGCTGCTATTTCTGTCATCCTGACAAAGCCTTGCAAACTACTTGGGACTTACATCACTCCCCACACAGTCCTTCTCTCGCTCTGAGGAGGAGAAGAATCAAGGTTCACAAGACACAAATGGGGAGAATTCCCTCACAAGTTGCCTCTGAAGCCACTTCTTCTGTTCCACATAACTGACAGAGACAGAGTAAGTCAGACAGCTGCAGAGACTTTCACAAGGAATTGGAACCGCTTAGAAATCCATACCTGAAGAACAACACCGGATGCCTACGTTTCTTAGCACAACCAAGTCAATGCTAGGAGAACCTTCCAGCCAAGCAGGGTCTCCTCACGAGATGTCCTGTCCACGTCTGAAGTCACCTTGGCCTCCATCCATTGAAGCGACTCTTTGAAGACTCACTGCCATCTTCAAGGAGGTTGCCTTCACAGTCGCCTTCCTGCCAGCCAGAGAAAGGCCAGTTGTCAAGAGAATTCTCCGAGGCAGTGCCTCTAAGGAGAACTGGGTACTGATGAGCTTCTATGTGTGAATTCAAGACCTCTAAGGTCAAGTCTTACCTCTGCCACTTACTCCAAGGGACTTGGGACCGATTTCTTGATTACTTGTGAGGCTGTCTGACCTCTAGAAATTGGGGGTTTACACAACATTTATTCAACAAACCTTCACTGAGCACCTATTCCGTGCCAGGTGTAGTGTAGAGCTGTGGTAAATTTTGCCCCCGCCCACTGCACAGGCTGTGGTGAGGAACAGACCAGCAGGAATGTGAACTCGGCTCATCAGTGGTGGTGTCACATAAATGTTGTTTCCACTTTAAGACTCCTACAGAGTGGGGGGCGCCTGGGTGGCTCAGTGGGTTAAAGCTTCTGCCTTCGGCTCGGGTGAGGATCCCAGGGTTCTGAGATCGAGCCCCGCATCGGGCTCTCTGCTTAGCGGGGAGCCTGCTTCCTCCTCTCTCTCTGCCTGCCTCTCTGCCTACTTGCCATCTCTGTCAAATAAATAAATAAAATCTTAAAAAAAAAAAAAAAAGACTCCTACAGAGTGGGAGACATGTGTTTCTTTTCTTTTTCTTTTTCCTTTTTTTTTTTTTTTTAAGATTTCATTTATTTGTCAGAGAGAGGGCATTAGTAGGGGGGTGGCAGGCCGAGGGAGAAGCAGGCTCCCAGCTGATCAAGGAGCCCGATGTGGGGCTTGATCCCAGGACCCTGGGATCATGACCAGAGCTGAAGGCAGATGCCTAACTGACTGAGCCATCTCGGCGTCCCAAGACATGTAGTTTTTTCGGCATGTCCCTTACTCTGCCACACTTCATTCCCTCATTTTACATGATTGGAGCTTGTGCTTTTCAAGATTTTTCCATCACACCAACTCATTTTGAAGGCTGAGTTGGCACCCAAAAAACCACGATCCATGTAAAGCGGCATTCTTCAATTTCCCTTAAAGAAAAGTAAATGGCAGGGCACCTGGGTGGCTCAGTCGATTAAACGTCTGCCTTTGATCTGAGGCCCTGGGATCCAGTCCCTTAGAATTAAGAGGACGAAGATTTTCCTAGAGTGTATTTTACCCAATAGCCTCCCAAATGATAAACATCTTCTCTGATCCTCTCCTGACGACCGTGAATGACCCGAGGTTGTACCTTTCCTCTCTTCCAGTTCCTGGCAGGAGGACCCTTCGGGCCAGTGGATCTTGTGCATCTTCCAGCAGCCAGGGCCAACTCCAGTCTTCTGACATCTTCCTGTTGCACCAGTTACAGAAAAGGGAGCGGGCGATGCGGGTGTCCCCCGCCACCCTCATGCTAACAGCCGGGGCCAAGTGGAATATTTTCATTCAGCCTTTCTCCCCCTTCCTTTTTCCTTTTAATCTTCTTCTAGTGATAAAAGCTGAAGAAAATTGAAATTGGCAGCTCTGTGGTCTTCACTCAATGGGAAAAGTACTGGAGATCATGTGAAGCACACTTTTGAAAACTTAGAAAAAAATCTAATCTTGCCTCAATAAAAATGACATCATGTCACTGTAGGCGGCAGGGGGGAAAGGCTTGAAGGTTGCTGGCAGTGGCCCAGCAGAGTTCAGGGGTTCTGTCGGCTGTGCTGAATTCCCACGGGAAAGGTGGCCAAGAGTGCTGCCTCTCAGGTGAGCCTCTGAGGCATAGGAGGAGTGGGGAGGAAGGAGAAAGCCCCCCGAAACCTCACGGTCATCGCTCACATTGCTGTGATCACGATGCAGAGGCTGGCTTCCCCCAACATCCCCCACCTGCCTTTCTTCCCAATGTAGCTTTGTGGGAGAGAGGATCTCAATGACAGCAGACCTCCCCGTGAGGGCACAGATCCAGAGCCACAGAGGGCAGTGCCAAATGCCCCAGTTCCACTCTAGCATGGGGTTTTTGCAAACTTACCCTTAGGGGGCCTGAACCAAAGACGATAATAGAAATGGCAGGTTAGCTAACCCTGCCGCATGGAAGCCACCTTAGCCCTAGGAAGGACATTGCTGGGGGCTGGGTTCCATGGTGCCTCAGTTGACCTTCAATGGGTCAGCACTTTCTATTACCAGCCATTGACTGTTCATTAGCCATCCCTGCATTGGTGAGTAAGAGTGGCTGTCCTCAAGACAGGACTTGGGGGCTGGGGCCACAGATGGAAGGGTGACTTTTCAGGATCTACCCTTTTCTACTGCTTGAAGTTTTTTAACGTATGCATTTTTTAAAGTGAAATTGATCACCAGATAAAGAGAAATCCATTCATAGCAAATGAAACCTCAGTGACATCTACCTCTCCCTGCACCCCTCACCTGACTTCTCAAACTATTTTTTTTTTTAACAGCACCCCTCTAAGGGTATGGGGTAGCCCAACGAGAGCAAATCTGGAATTTCCATTTGACTTGAAGAGTTAGGCAGAGGGAGAGGCAGAGACATTATTTTTATATTAAAGGAAATATGAACATACGTGGAGTATAAGGCAAAATGTACTTACATGATTAAGAAGAAACATAATCGTTTCATTCTGAACGTATGCCATACACCGACAGACCAGCTAACAGGCTGCTGAGGCCACCTGGGGCAGTCCTGGAGTCTAAGGGGCCCTCACACTACAGGCATATTTGTGGTCTCTGTCTCCTGGGGCTACACACGTGAAGCGGACCTGGTTAGTGTCCCCCGTCGACAGGGAAGTGTTCAGAGAGTGGGGCTGGGGGCGGCAGAACTGCATCCTTAGAAGATGGGAAGGATCTTGAGAGGATGGCAGGTGATGGGTAGACCAGAACGGAAGCTTGGCCCCGAGGCAGAGTGAGGCGTGTGGTGCAGTGCAGAGAGATACAAGGTGGACCTAGGTGACATAAGGCTCCCAGGAGAAGCCACAGTGCCTGGACTCTTTCAGACATGTGCCTGAAGCCCCACTTCGATGCTGGGGAGGAAGGATATGCCCCCTGGGGGATCTGGAGGTAGCTTGAAGCTGCTGGCCACAAGAAAGCCCCTTCCTGGCAGTGGTGGTTCTATCTTTAAAATATATCCACAGTACAATCACCTCCTGGATGAATGTGATGGTTTCCTCCCTGTGGGCTCCTTGCCTCCTGCTGTGCCCACCACAGGGCAGCTAAAGCACTCTTTTAGGAACAGGTGTGACCCCTCTGTTCCAAACCTTGCCAAGGCTCTGGCTTCCTCAGAGCCACAGCCAGGCCATGAGGACTGCCCCAAGCCCACTGCATCTGGTCTGCCACTCTCTGCTTCCTCTTCCCTCTCTCCCCTTTGCATTCTGCTCACTTTGTACAAGCCACACTTTCCTAGGGCCCATCACTAGGCATGGTCCTGCCTCAGGGCCTTTGCACTTGCAGTTTCTCCTCTTTAGACCCCATATTCATGTACTGGTTCCCTCCCCTGCTACAAGTCTTCCCTCAGAAGCCTTTCCTGACCATGTGATTTAAACCTGCCACTCCCAGCACTTCCCCCTCCTTCCCTACTTGACTTCTCTCTATAGTACTAATATACTACCTACCCCACTCCATTTATTTTGCTTGTCCATCTCTCCAGTTTAAATGTAGGCTTCAAAAGAGTATGGATTCCTTATTTCTGCTTTATCACCTGCAACATCATGTAATTCCTCCTTAACCAGCATTCCAGTGGATAAATGTAAAAAGAATGAGGGAGATCAAAAATCGCTATTAGATTATGACAGCAGTAATTGCCACAGGCAAGATTCTTTGATGGATCCTAAATCTGGTGGGCAGAACGGTTAGCAGAAACAGCATTATTTGCAGAAACCTTGAAGTATCACCCCCCAAACATTCAGGGACTAGGAAGGGGGAAAGTGTGACGTTACAGTGGACACCCCTGGCAGAAACCGTCTTACCCTCATAATCATGCTTAACAGCAACAGGGAAATAAGACAGCACATGTCACCCCTTCCCTGTTGCTCTGGGAAGGGTACACCACCTGTGCTATGTGTTCCCCAAAAGTGCAGCTCCCTGACCTCATCATGCGAAAACAGCACACAGACCCCAGGAGGAGAGTTTATGAAAACAGCTGGTTGGTATTCCCAAAAGCATCATGAAAACAAGGACGGACTTCAGAACTGTCACAGAGAGGAGACTGAGGTCACCAGACAACTCAAGGCACCTGGAATTCTGGATGGGGTCCCGGAAAAAAAACAAAAACAACAACAACTAGAAAAAAAAAATTGATGAAATTGGAAGGAAGTCTGTCGTTTAGAGCACTGGACCAAGATTATTTGCTCAGTTCAATGACGCTGGGGAAGCTGGTGAAAGGGTATGAGAGCTCCCTTACTAGTCGCAACTTTTCTCTAAGTCTAAAATTATCTTTAAAAAAAAAAAAAAAAGTAAAGGGTAATTAGGGGCAAATGTAGCAATCTTTTTTTCACTCAACTCCAGGCTTCAGGGCAGAAAGAAGGGAAAATAAGTCTAGGACCTCTTATTGCAAGTGGAGCTGTAGAAGAATTAGCTGTTTGGGTAACAAACCAGGTGTCATCAAGGGGCTCCTCCTTGGCCATCCCGGTCCAGTCCGTCACCGAGGCCTGTTGTGTCCCTCCATCTGTCGAATCCACCCTCTCAGGGAAATAGCTCCCCTAAAGAACCATCCAGAAACTCCCTTCTTTTTTTTTTTTTAAGATTTTATTTATTTATTTAACAGAGAGAGATCACAAGTAGGCAGAGAGGCAGGCAGAGAGAGAGAGAGGAGGAAGCAGGAAGCAGGCTCCCTGCTGAGCAGAGACCCCGATGCGGGACTCGATCCCAGGACCCTGAGATCATGACCTGAGCCGAAGGCAGCGGCTTAACCCACTAAGCCACCCAGGCACCCCAGAAATTCCCTTCTAAACAACTGACATGGAGGGACCAGACAGGTGGGAAGACAAGGGATACGTGTGACCTGGAAAACAAGAGGAAAAGTTGCCTCAATCCAATCAGCGAGTGAAAGGAAAAGTCTTTAAAACTCAAATGCCTCATCTTGGTCATTTGACGTGGTCTTGATTCTGGGAGAGAAATCGGTGGGCCCCACACGGGGTATCAAAGACTGAGATTCCCTGTTATCTCCAGTTTCTGCTCAAAGAATTCAACATATTTGGGTGTTTTTTTTTTCAATCTCCCCCTTTCGTTTATTGTCTCAGAGTAAACACTTGTGATTCATAAATGCCTCAAGAGTGAATCAGTATTCTCCTGTTCAAACCAGCAGAGGCCACATCAAACAATAGCCCACAAGGTATTATTAATCATTAAATAGGCACATAGGAGAACACTCAGGCAAGGGACCCAGTTTTCTTTTCTTTCTTGTCTTTTTTTTTAAGAAAATAACAAAGAGCAAACCTTGACTTTGACCTATTCGGTGGGGGAAAAAGTGTTTTGGTTTTGGGTTTTTGTTTTTTTTTTTTCCTTTCCATAAAAGACTTAGTCAAATACAAGACTAAAAGGGCAAGTATTTCAGGTGGGGAAAAAGCTCGTTCCTTTGGGGTCTTCCTTCTGCCATTAAACAAGGGCCTGGATTTCAAATTACGGCACTTGCTTTCTTGTATTCCCATGCCCAGGAGAAACGGATATTGTCAGCCACAGTCGGGAGGTACAAGAGTGGCTGGTGGCATGGCTACTCCAGCCCACAGCCTGGTGCAGACCAGAAGGTGGGGAGGCTCAAGGCATGTCTGTTCTACGGAAGGGAGACCAAGACCCATCAAGCATCCTGTAAGCAACCATCCAACTATGACAGGGCCTCCTCTGACCCTCCCTTCTAGATACGCTGAACAAGGTTCTCTAGGCTCAACAATGGGGCTCCTCCCTTTACGGAAGGTAGATCAATGGCATCACCTTCCAGAGACATAGAAGTGCTAAGACATCAATGACCAAGAATGGTGTTCCTTCTTAGGGAGTATCTCTGATAAAAAGACATCTGACTAGCTGGAGGAATGACGTAGCCCATGTCACCACAGGCCACAGAACCAGGACGGCCACGAGTCCCAAATTAGGCCGGGTGTCCTGACATGATTGGGAACAACACTATCTTTTACTCTCAGAAGTGACCGAGTCGGGACCACAAATTAGACGGTCATCGACAAGAACCTGCTCGGGCAGGAAAGGCCTCAGACGCTCATGTCTCCACCAATCGTACTTCACGTAATGGTAGCTGGATCTAGCGAGGGCCTGCCTGAGTGTGCTCCTGCACATTCAAGTGACCGTTGGCAGCTCTTCCCATACCTCCCTGAGGGGCCGGGCCATCCCACACACCTGCACGCCAGGCCCACGATGATGCCCTTGCCTGCATCCAGAACTCTCCCTTCTGTGGGCCTGAGGCTCATCACAATTATTCAGAGCAGGGTTACTTGTGTGGAGGAGACCCTCTTCTCTGGAAAAGGAGAAGGAGTCAGGTGGGTGTGTATGTGTGTGGGGGGTATATTTTTTTTTGAGAGAGAAAAAGCCACTGTGTGTGCATGCTCGAGAGCCACGGTGTGGCCAGGGGAGGGACAGAGGGAGAGGGGAAGAAAGAATCTTAAGCAGGCTCCACGCCCAGCATGGAGCCCAGCACCTCTCAGGACCCTGAGCTCATGACCCGAGCAGAAATCAAGAGTCAGACGCTCAACCAGATGAGCCACCCAGGCGCCCCGGGAGCCAGATAATTTTTTAGGTTTCTACTGGTCCCCCCAGCCTATGAAGCATGAATGAAAGATTGGCTGAAGCCTTGGCTTTGACAAATAGTCATGGACCAATTTACCACAGTGGCTGCCCATCCATTTCTTTGAAAATGTTAACTAACATCTTGTGATTTCTTTTTCTGATAAATGAGGCTACCTACCTTACATACTGATACACAGACAGCACTGAGAGAAGCGGCAGAAAACTTAACACTGTATTTGTGACATGCCGGGCCCTGTTCTAAGCACAATACGTATTAGTCCTCATGGCAGTCCTATAAGCACTGGGACTATCTCCCCATTAAACAGGGAAGGAAACTGAGGTACAGAAGACTGAGGTCCCATAGCTAGAAAGCAAACAAGCTAGAACATGAACCGAGGCCGTCTGACTCTGTCGTCCTTGCGTTCTAACCCCACGGCCATCATTTTCCCTGAATATATACAGAGATCTGTGTGAAACATTCCTAACAGAAATAATCACCAGGTCAATCACAGCTGTAAAACACTTGAAGTGCCTATTTAAATACGAGGCCATTTCACCTCAACTTTAAGGGGCCCCTTTATCAATATCATCAGCATCGTAAAGCAACAGGTGTGTTGGGGTGTGCTATAAAAACCAGTGTTTTCTTGTGTTGTATTTACACTTATTAAACCCAGCGTGTCTGCACACGATGACACCATCCTTCCTGGTTACACAGAATGTTCCATGAGGGCCTGGCATGAACAGAGCATGAGGGCCAGGGAGGAGGTCAGCGGGGCTCCTTCCTCTGACCGTTTGCGGGCTCCTGGTCCACCTGAGTGACTGCCCATCAGTTTTTCCTTTCCCAGGTGACCCCCTTCTTAATTTCTCTTACAGTTTTCCAGAAGGAACAGTGATCTCCCCGCCTGCCTTTCCCCCTCTTCCCATCTGCTGCCCAGCGGTGGAACCCGGCTACCTGCACCTTACTGATTAACTGTACATCGATCCGGCAGACTGTGATTACAGTGGAACGGTTTGGGAGCTCAGTATCTCACTTCTTCCCACGCACCTTACCCTGGGAATTGCTTTGTACTTTCATATTGCCATGTGGTGGTGTGCCTTTAATAACCATCAATAAAGATAGGCCTGGGAAAATACGGACAACCATGGACTCCTCCAAATTCACCTGAATGCAACAGAGTAGAGCTGTCTGTAGGGGATAGCCCGGCTGGCCAGAGGTGGCCACCAGGAGCAGCCAAAGGCAACCGACCTCTTAGATTGCACAACCAAGAAAATTTTGGAAAAAATACGTGGATCTTTTGAGGGTTTCACCCAATTACCGATAAAACCTATTTCCTTAAGTCAAAGTTCATTCGTGTATTTCTTCTCCAAAGATCTGGGGATGCCAGATACTATATGGAATTTCAGAGCTTATTTTTTTATTATTATTATTTTATTTTTTCTAATCAGAGAAGCGATAGATGTGAAAAAAGTGGAAGGCAAAGAGGAAATTTTTATATTGTTAGTCTCACCACTCTGCACAGATGACCAGCATTCACACAGCAGCGGGGATGGAAGTGATCTGCTGAAAGAGGTGTGTGGGTCTGCCTTACACACAGTAGGTCCTCAAGAATCGTCATGAACTGAATGCAGTGAAATAGGCCACTGGAAATCCTTGGCTACATTACCTCAGCACCATTAACACAGGTCCACGTGTCTCAAAGAAAACAAGCTGACACTCGATCCTTCTGTCCAGATAACAAGAAGTCCTAGACACCAAGTCTAGGTCTGTCCCAAGTGCCAGGTGAAGAGGGGGACTCGCGACCGAGGACAAGGAGATCAAATACTTGAATGTGAGTGCTGGCTCCGTCCATGGCCATGGAGGGCTAGAGAGAGAAAGGCCACAGTTGGACACATGCCGGATAAACCCATACAGCTTGGCAACCTCCTCCAGGAGCCGGCAATGCTCCGGGACTTTACCAAGAGACCTCCATCATTTAGGCAAGCAGCACTACCCACCATCGTGTTGGAACAGAGCTCGCCCTCACTGGCTCCGTCACTGGCTCACTCCTCACTGGCTTTTGCCTCACAGAACACCTCACACAGAGGAGGGCAGAGCATGCCCCGAATGCACTGTATGTGGGCAACTGCCCACAAGTGGTTAGGGAGCTGGGGTTGAGCACTCGGTCCTCAGTCCCTTCCTAGAACGGCGAGGATTTTATGCACTTGCCTTCCCCTTGGTTCTCAGCCATGCAGCCACCTTGACGTCGGGACCATGACCCTCAGACCAACCATGGTGCAGAATGCAGGGTCCCCATAGCCCCCCGATTCCCTGCAACCACCCCAAACAATCCCACGGCCTTTTCCAGTCTGTGGCATTTTATGTTATGCCTACAGCAATACAAACTAGCACAGAACGAACTATCTAATGGGGAAAGTGATGCAGGTGCCAGAGCTTTCTAAGGGCTCCCTCACTCAGAGCCCCTGTCTCCCTGTAGGTAGTACTGTCTGCTGAAGGAAGCCTCAGCCCAGGGGAGACTATGGCCATTGCCTTTCCTGTATCCTTTCCAGAACCCGCTCAGTCATCTTCTTGCTAGGTGGGATTCCTTCCCCTTTCTCCTCCCGCACTGGGCTTCCCATCACAAGAGAGTACACTTCCTCCTTGCTTCCCCCCAACACACACACTCTCAAAGACATGTCCTCCAGATCACCACTATTCTATACCAAGCTGACAGACATCTCTCTTCTCCTCTCTGTTCCATTTTTCTGGAAACTATTTTTGCCCATGGCTGAGAAAGAAAAGTTAATTCTCCCCTGACTGCTAAGCTCCCTGCCCTACCTTGTCTCTCTAGATGTACTGTTTTCCAGAAAGCTTACCTGTCCTATATCCTGTGCCCCCTACTGCCCATAGCCTGACCAAATGCCTCCTGCACTGACAACGTGAATTTTCTCCCCCTCCCTGAGCCTCCCACCATAATCCTTCTAGATCATAAAACCATATATGAGGACAAAATGCTGTAATGGACTAGAAAGTGCCCTGTCCTCTACCAAGCAGGGCACAGTGACCATCAGCTCTGTGGATGAGACTGGATGGCCTGAGCCGTGCTGGAAACCACCAGAGTCTTAAGCCGTGGCCACAGCAGCTGCCTAAACCATCTTCTCTTGTTCCCTAAGCCTGATCTCTAAAAGGAAAAATAGCTATTTCACATGCGAATGCCATCCATCAACCACTTGGAAAATCCATTCTGTTTCTCACCTCTCCCTCTGCTATGTGTGACGTCAGCCAGCAGCTCAATGGCTTTGGGCTCCAACATTATCCCATCTTCTCTGGTCCCCATAAAAGCCTAGTATTGATAAAGCACAGATTCAGGGCCTGGACATATTCTCTCCCTGCCCCCCTTCCCATCTTCCTTTTAGAGCACTAATGAGGGAAACAGGTTGGCAATCGGAGGAAAGGAAGGATGGTGTGTGGCTTGGCTTGCTTTGGCTGACAGAGAGGCTAGCTGACTTACTCTGTGTGGCCCCTGTAAGTGGCTTCCCAGCTCCTGGAACTCAGAAATCAAGATCCTTTCTTTTCCAGAGGTTACAGAGTGATGGGCAAATCCCAAAGAAAATCCCAGTGCAGCAAGCCTGGAATTTACCCGTGTTCTGGGTGGGCATAGCCTGTCATGCTACCAAATCACTCGCCAGCAGGTAGTTCAGGTTCCCGATTGGAAAATCCATCCTTGGTGGATTTTAGCCACTTGCTGTAAATGATATGTCAAGATGTTTTTAGCGAGATATGGCGAGGTGGGTTTCTAGACTGGTGGGTGGAAAATCTAAGCCTAATTCTGGCTTTGCTATTTCCTCTTGGAGAGGCTGCTGAACTTGGGGCAAGTCACTTCTCTCAGGCTCAGTTATACCCCCTCTCAGGTCCCCTCCCCAGCCTCCCCTGACCCTTCTCCTGTAAGTGGAGAAATGACGGGAGAATAATAATGATGGAGATTTTAATTTAAAAATGTTGGAACATTCGCCTCATATCATTTTCAGGCATTAAGTTTTATCCTAATCGTTTTCCGGACTAACTCAGGGTTTGGGTGGGTTTTTTTTTATTGTTGTTGTTTTGTTTTGTTTTGTTTAAGCAATTTGATCTGATGTCACAACTGAAGCAGCCATCAAGAAGCCAAATAAAATGCATGTCCTGGGTTTAAAGGGGCTAGGCTTCACCCCGCCTTCTTGAGCCTTCCAGATACATCCCTCCCCCGCACCCACAGGCACTGGCCCCTGTGCGGTTCTGAACCTTTCACACGCCGGAGATGCAGTTAGCAACCCTATGCTCCCGGGGGAATGCCCTTCTCATCCCTGGGCTTGCAGGTTTGCCTCACTGCAGTGCTGTTCAGAGGGTAAAGGTCAGCTAAAAGCAAGTTTAGAGCCTTTCCACTGCACTGCTGCTGCTGCCGATGACTGGGTCAAATGTGGGAGGTAAGGCATTCCAGAGTGCACTGCCCCACCCCCACCCCCCAACCCGGTTTGGAAAAGGCTTTCTTGGCAACCATCCTTTTTCAGGGCCCATCAAAAAAGTGCACATTTCCCTGGTCTCACTGGCTTGGTCAAGTTTTGTAAGGGAGGTGGGGAGTGGGGAGCAGAAAGCATTACAGACTGCTATTAGCCAGTCGAATTTTCTGCCTTCACCCTGTTTGCACCTCGAGGTCCCCGCTTGGCTAGAAACCAACCAGGCAGTTTTGTTGAGAAGTAGCAGCTTATTTTTTTTTTATCAAAGATGGAATGCAGACTTGCAGTTGTTTCTAATGCCTCTTCATGGCCACCAGGACTCTTGTTCCAAGCATTCCTGAGTCCTGTTCTCTTGATGAACACTTGGCTTTTTTTTTTTTTTTTTTTTAAGATTTTTTTTTTTTTATTTATTTATTTGACAGAGAGAAATCACAAGTAGGCAGAGAGGCAGGCAGAGAGAGAGAGAGGAGAAAGCAGACTCCCTCCTGAGCAGAGAGCCCAATGCGGGACTCGATCCCAAGACCCTGAGATCATGACCTGAGCTGAAGGCAGCGGCTTAACCCACTGAGCCACCCAGGTGCCCCCACTTGGCTTTCTTGACTATCCTTTTCTCCATCCAAAAACTGGGTGCAGAGTGGCTCAAGTGTTGCAGAATTTGAAACAAAAAAAAAAGTTCTGGAAATTCAAAGTCCTTTTGTTAATGTGTCTATTTTAAATCCGGGCTTTGGTGGTGAGCACAACTCTAATAAAACCCCACCCTGAATTTCCCACGGGCCACAGCACTATGGTGGGGTGGAAAGAGTTCGGAGCTGGCTGTCGGCTCCCCCTCTGGCTCTGTGTTGCTGGAGGCCCTTAAGTCAGTCCCTTGCCCCTCTGGAGTTTAGACTACCAACTTGTAAATGGAGATTGCCTAAATCTGTTTCCTCCACCTTCCTGGGTCCCAAGAAGCTTTGACATTCTGCTGAAAGCTATGGACCCTTCTCTGGGGTGGGGGTGGGGGTTGGGGGGAATGATGCAGCCATTGATTTATTTATTCATTCAAAAAGTATATATTCAGCAACTGCCAAATATGCACGTAGACTTAACTTTGAATTCCATTTCAGGCTTTTTTTTTTTTTTTGTTTTTTTGTTCCTCGGAAGAGGGGGCGGGGGGCGGACATTCTTCCGTGAAACTTCCAGTGAGAAATCCTGGTTGTGAATTCTGCCATGATGAGCATCTATGGGCTCTTATCTAGAAGGGCTACAATCATGATTCCAGCAAAGGATCATAAAACTACCGGTCAGGCGGATGCGAGAAAATGTAGGCAGGAAGGCCTGTCATTCTGCAAGTGATCTCTGGCTCCCCAACCCTGCCCCCCACCCCCGCCAGGCTCGCGCGCCGGCAAACACGCGTGCACCGCCCCACCGTCGGCGGCAACGTGCTGTTTCTGGGCACTCAGACTGCGGAGAGCTGGCTGCGGCTCCGGGGAGACAACAAACATCTCTTCTATCCCGGGCTTTATTTTTCTCACGGTCTCTGAAAAGGCTGCGATCAGGTGATATGTGTGGGACTGCTCCCTGTACAGGTGCGCAGCAGGTCCTGGGGGAGGAGAAATCCGCCCCATGTGTACTTACTCAAGGCTCTTTCAATAGCTCTCCCAGGATAGCTCTTGGCCGTGCAGCTACCTCGGCTCTGGCAGGCTGCAGGGAATCCGAGTGTGAGAAAGTCAGTCAAGCGGAGGGAAACGGGGTGGGGGTGGGGGGGAGACTTCAAGTCCTCAGGCAAAATACCTTTTTTCTTCTCTCACTCTGTCTTTTCTGTAGCTTTAAGCCAAACCCACAAGCCATTCTGATACCTAGGGACAAAGGGGAATCTCACTAGAGGTGCAGTTATTTGTTTTATGGTTTAAAGCAAACAGGTGATGTCAGAAGACAGAGAAAATCAGCCTTCATGGGCCAGAAAGCCGGACAGGGATAAAGGGAGCAGCCCCTGGTCCTATTTATCCGGGTTGATACAGTAGGAAAGATTCCTTGTGTTCTGCTGGTCTCACAGTGCGATCAAAGAAGTGACCTCTGTTGATGAACAGGGTGCAATTTTCCCTTTGCTTTGGGGGGTGGGAGGACTGAAAAATAAAGGTCGTCCTATCTAAGCGGGATGGGGGTGGGGGGCTTCCAATCCCTAAAGTCTTTTCTTGAATGTAGGAGCTTAGGTCCGCATTTGAGAAGGGCTGGAAAGAGTGTCAGCTTGTTCCTATTTTCTTTGACCAGGATAAGTAAGGATACTGAAAAGTAGTGTATAAGTACCTTCGCAAAGAAATTTTCTTCTTGAATGGTTAGGGAAGAGGGCCAGAGATTTCGCGGGTTTGGGTTTTTTGTTTGTTTGTCTGTTCAGCCCAGAGACAAATTCATGGCACATTTCTGGTTACTCGACTGACCCCTCTGTCTCTCCAGAAATGTGTGTGTGTGTGTGTGTGTGTGTGTGTGTTTAAGTTATTTGCTCATTCTACCAGTCTAAGCATTCTAAAGTGGCAATAAAGAGTTGCTGATTAACTATTTGACCCATGAGAGCTGCCTCAGGTCCAGCAGTGAGACCCTAAACTGACTATAATCAGCATTCCCCATGCACCTTCAGGGTGCCAAATCCCGGGATGACAGAGGCAGAGACAAAAAAAAAAAAAAAAAACATTCAGGCTAGAAGGGACAGGGGGTGGCACACCCAGCTAGTTCATTAGGGCCAGACAGCAGACCACAATATCATAGCAGAACTTACTGGAGGAAGTCACAGGCTCTCACAGGCTTGGGGGAGGGTACCTGGAAGGGTTAACATGCTTCCCTGGGAAGGGTTTAGTTCCTTGGAAGAATCTGGGTCAGAGTATTTATGCAGTTTTTTAAAAGTCAGATGCTGAGTAGAGCATTTTAAGAAGCTTGCAAAGTTTGCATGGCAAGAAAGGAGGGTGACTTGGGAGGCTCATCACCTTTCACCAAGAGGATTTCAAATACACAGGAAGACTCCCCTTTTTCCTCCCCTGCCCCGAAAGCAACAGACAATTTTCTGTCATCACCACCTTTCCATCTGTTTAAAGTAAGAAAGAAAAGTTCTGTGCCATTGGCCCAGGGTGCAGGTCAACAAAGGAGACATTGTTCATCATTTCTTCAGAACATGATAGGGCACAGCCCACTCGGCAGTGTGTTAAGAAAACACACCAAAATCCCAGAGAGTAGCCGGAGGGGCAAGAGTGAGTAAACCAAGCCTGCAATGAGGTAAAGGTTTGGCTGCCGACGTGAGGGCTGTCCTGCAAGATGGAAATGATGCTTGGAAGGTAAATTCGGTCAGAGTCAAATGAGTCTTTAGTTAGACTCCACGTCGTGGGGAATGTGGCGTGAAAGGGTATACAGGTTTCTGTTGAACTTGGGTCACTGGACAGTGTGCAGTCAATGTCCAGGTGAGCTGGTTCTAGGCAGGTGCTTCCTGGTGACAGTCTATACCTGGCACTTAGGAACCTCCTTCACTGCTTGAATCCTCCCAGCTGGGCTCTCTGCTTCTAAATTCTGCAATCCACTCTCCACACTTTTGCCAGAGCCATCCTTCTAAAGGAGAACCTTGCTGTCCCTGCTCTATTCAAGAGCATTTCACAGCTCTCCATTGTCTGAAGATAAGGCTAAAGTCCTTTAGTGAGAAGTTTAAGGGTCTTGTGATTTGGCTGCAAGCCTCCTCCTTCAGTTTCTTCTTACATTCCTGCCTGTCATCCACCCTGGACTCCAGACCATGCTCTCTGAATCAGGACCTCAAGTTCCAGGCTGTAGGCCTTTAATGCCATGAGTACTCCCATTCCCCCCTGCCCCATGACTCCTATTTCCAGTGCCCCAATCCTACCTATTTTTAAGATACAAAGCACACACCATTTCCTCCCAGAAGTGTTCCAGGATACACCCATTTCTTAGTAATTTAACTATCCCAAAACTCCATAGCATTTTACTTCTATCTAGACACACAAATTTTTCTCTTGAACCGACTGGAGGAATACACTGGGAAACAGATGTCAGCTGCACTCCTGAGTCTAGTATCTGCTGTAGGCTTCTTGAGGGTAATAACCATTTCATTCATCCCTGCATTTCCCCCCCCCACCCCCCCGCATAGTCGGGCAAGAGTGTTGCCCATACAAGTGTGGTTTAGTGCTTCCTTTAGTTTCTCCTGATCGCTCACGCCATCATCTAAGCCCTAAGGGAGAGGAATAATGGAGGAATGCCCGGTCATCCATCAGAAAATCAGGGTCTGTCTGCCTCCAGTAGACTGTAAACTCCTTGCAGACTGCCACTGTATCTCTCATCTTGGTAATCCCAGGGTTTAACACAGTGTCTGGCACAGAGCGTGCTGTACAGAATGAAAGAACTAGAGGGGCTTGCCCAAGGTCACTCCGAGTCAGGAACCGCTGAATCTCATCCGGACGAGATCTGGTGGAACCATTTACAACATTATCTCAGTGGGGAGCTCGGAGGAAGGAAGGAATGAAGTGTCTGAGAAATGTGTGCCAGGCCTCTGGCGGCCTCCAAGCCTGGAGAAGGGCTGGGAGGGCGGGGGGGGGGGGGGGGGTTGGGGAGAAGCGCGACGTCAAACAAGACGCTGGGCTCCCGGGCTGCCCGGAGCCTCCCGAGCAGCGCGCCGAGCTCCCGGGCGGCGGGAAGGGTGGAGGGGGTGGGGGCGCGGGGGCCGGCGACCCACGCTGGCGGGCGGGAGGCAGCGGTGGCGGCCCGCCGGCCAGGGCAGTGCGCGTCGCCCGCCCCGCGCGGCAAATCCCCCAGGGAGGGCCGCCCGCCAGAGCCCTGGCGCTCCCGGCCCGGCGCCCCGCCACGTGGCACCCGGCGGCGGCGGCGGGCGGCTCCTCCCGGCGCGCGGCCCGGCCAGCCGGCAGCACGCAGCCGCCTGCGCCGCCCGCCTCCTCCCGGCCGGCCCGCCGGCGGCTGCCTGGGCGCTGCGAGGGGGAGCTGCCCGGCCGCCCTGGACCCGGGGAAGGGGCGGGCGGCGCGAAGCCGCTTTAACCGCAGCCGCCGAGCGGAGGCAGGAGGCTGACCCGGCCGCTTCCTAAGTGCGGTCAGGCATCTCGTGACCGCGGCGGGCGCCGGGGGCCCCGCGAGGGGAGGGAGGGCCGGGGCAAGGAGCAAACAAGAATGCCCCCACCCCTCCCCCGGGCTGTTGCTAGTGAGGCTTTCGGCCGAGTTAAAACCCCAAGCCCGAAATCAGGGGTGGAGTGGGGGGTTGGAATAATTCCCTACTATCCACCCCAGGGCGTGCGCTCCCCGCCCGGAAGGGCTGACCTTGGCCGGGGAAAGGCGGGGGGCGGTGGTAAGCGCCGGGGCTCGGCTCCCAGCCCGCCGCCCCCTCGGATTCCTGGCCCGGCGGGGGCCGGAGGAGGGGGCCCCGGACACACACACACACCCCACACGCAGCGCGCGCCAATGAGCCCCGGCCAGGCGCAGGGGGCGGGGTTTTCCCAGGCTCGAGCACAGCAGCTGCTATTTACCTTCTTGGCTTCTCCCGGGGACCAAGAACCAGCCCCCGCGCTCCGCCGCCCGCCGCCGCCCCCCGCCTCCCTGCCCCCGGGGCGCGCGCACACACACTCACACACGCACGCACACACACATCCTCCCGGCCCGGCCGCAGCCGCGGCGGCAATAAAACATCCTGGCACGTGCTCCGGCTCCAGGCGCGCCCTCGCCGGCCGGCTGATGTCAAACTGCAGCTCGGCTGGTGTAGCTCTTAAAGGGCCCGCGCGCGCCGGGTGCAGAGGCGGCCCCGGCCGCCCGCGGGGCGAGAAGGAGGGGAGAGGCTGCCGCCCGGCGCACCACCTCAATAGGCCGCAGAACCCAGAATCTGTGGGTGGAAAGGAAAAGGATGGCGAGGGCGCGCGCGCGTCCCTGAGGCTTTGCCATCAAAGCCCCTCTTGTTCATCTTTCATTTGAAATTCCATTTCCTTTCTGCCCAGTTGGAAATTATTCTGATTGTTTCCTGGGGAAGCGCGGGATCCAAGGCCCCAATTCCAGAAGAGGAATGAGGGACGGGCGGGCGGGGGGGCGCCGATTTTAAAACAACATCAACAAAAAACCCTTGCTCTGAAAATTCGTAAATGTAAGGTGGGAGGCATTTTTTTCCTTTTTCTGCATTATATATATATATATATATATATATATATATATACACACACACACACATTGGCGTCCCTTTTCCGCATGATCGCTTTCCATTATCCTCCTTCCCCCAGTGTATAGTGTCTGAGCGGGAAATCACTTAGATGTTTCGCTAACTCACACCCTTGCATACGTTATCCTCTTTTATCCCTGTCCTTCTAAGTCTTTATATATATATATATATATATATATATATATATATATATATATATATATATTTCAAATGAACTTCTTATTAGTGTCAAAGCAGCTCTATTACACATGTGAAAGGAAATAAAGAGCAAAGACCCTGGCCCCAAAAGAAATAAACTAGACTGGGACAAAACCTGCGGAAAAATCCTCTCTAAAGCAAAGCCCAGCAGGAAGAATAGCAAAGGGTTAAAATCCTTTTGATTGACGTTGTAGCCTCCGGTGCCCCGGGCTCAGGCGCGCGCCATTGGCCGCCAGGCCTTGTGCCTGGCGGCCAATGGGGGGGCGCGGTCCACGAGCTGTGCCGCGTGTCTCCTCCTCCCATTGGCTGAAAGTTACTGTGGGAAAGAAAGTTTGGGAAGTTTCACACGAGCCGTTCGCGTGCAGTCCCAGATATATATAGAGGCCGCCAGGGCCTGGGGATCACACAGGATCCGGAGCTGGTGCAGATAACAGTGGAATCCCCCGTCTACCTCTCTCCTTGGTCCTGGAATAGCGCTACCGGTCACCAAGTAGCCATAAGATATTATAATAAACCCTCAGCACTTGCTCAGTAGTTTTGCGAGAGTCTCAAGTGAAAGGGACATAAACAAAACAATTTTCTGTGTGAAGGACTCCAAAAATAAAATTCTCTAGGGATTAAAAAAAAAAAGCAACAGAAAATGCCAGCTGATATAATGGAGAAAAATTCCTCGTCCCCGGTGGCTGCTACCCCAGCCAGTGTCAACACGACACCGGATAAACCAAAGACAGCATCTGAGCACAGAAAGGTAAGGGCAGTACCACTCTCTCTCTGCAGCCCTAAGAAATTAAGTCGGGGTTGGGGGGCTCCCTTCTTCCCTGAAACCCCGGGGTGAAATGGCAGATCCCATGGGAACTCATGGCTTCTTTTTTTTTTCCTTACAGTCCTCAAAGCCTATCATGGAGAAAAGACGAAGAGCAAGAATAAATGAAAGTCTGAGCCAGCTGAAAACACTGATTTTGGATGCTCTTAAGAAAGATGTAAGTGGGTAATGCTGCCTTTTATTTTTTTTTTAATTAAAAATGAAATACCATTTCTCATGTACAAAACGTGACCACCACCCCCGCCCCCGCCCCCACTGGCGGGATGGTCCCCGCCTGCACTGCGTTCTCTGAGACCAGAGGGCCGAGCCCCCTCCAGGGTCCGAGGATGTCGGCGCCGCGGCCGGGAGGTGAGGGGGAGGGACCCCAGACTCCGAGGCCGCTGGCCGGGTTCTCACTTAGTGCCTTGCCTCTTATTCTGTGCAGAGCTCACGGCATTCCAAGCTGGAGAAGGCGGACATTCTGGAAATGACAGTGAAGCACCTCCGGAACCTGCAGCGGGCGCAGATGACGGGTGAGGGCGGCTCGCCGCGTCCCTCTCTGCGGGCGTCCCTTCGCCCCGCGGTGATTTCTTCCAGACTTCCGCCCGTGGTTGTGAGAGGCATTCAGCTACATTTTACTGCCTTGGCTCACTCTTGCGTTCCCACGGTCTGGGGCTTATTTATAGCCACAACTCCAAGTTGTTACTGTTCCGGAAAGGGAGGGAGAGAGGTTGTAGCGGCGAGGGTGGCGGGCGGCTTGGCAGTGGGGGGAAGCGGGTGGGGACGAAAAGACTCAGAACCGAGGCGGTTTTGAGCTGCGTGGAACGTATGGGTCACCTGGTTTAGCACTCCCCGCTTCCCCATTAGAGTAGGGGAAATGCGGTCCGGATGGCGGGGAAGGGGGGGGGAAGGGCATTGCCCAAGGTCACTACGCGCGCGCGGACCGTGGGGGAAGATGTGAGGCTGAATGGGTTAAAATAGAGCTGCGGGGAATGGAGAGGAACCGTCTCAACTCCGGCTGCCAAGCTAGTGTTTAGAGGTGGAAGGTTTTTCTAAACCACCACCCTACCCCCAACGCCAGCCGGGGGCTGTTCCGCGGGCGGGTGGTCAGGGAGGAGCGCCGCAGGGACCTCCCAGGGCGGAGGCGGTGGCCTCAGGGCCAGGGCCACTGGGTGACCGTCTGTCTGCTTCTGGCCCGCAGCCGCGCTTAGCACAGACCCGAGCGTGCTGGGGAAGTACCGTGCCGGCTTCAGCGAGTGCATGAACGAGGTGACCCGCTTCCTGTCCACGTGCGAGGGCGTTAACACTGAGGTGCGCACACCCGGCTGCCTGCGGCCACCTGGCCAACTGCATGACCCAGATCAACGCCATGACCTACCCGGGGCAGCCGCACCCCGCACTTGCAGGCGCCGCCGCCGCCGCCCCCGCCGGGACCCGGGCGGTCCGCAGCACGCGCCGTTCGCAGCCGCCACCGCCGCTCGTGCCCATCCCCGGGGGCGCGGCGCCCCCCTCCCGGCGGCGCGCCCTGCAAGCTGGGCAGCCCCGCTGGAGAGGCTGCTAAGGTGTTCGGCGGTTTCCAGGTGGTGCCGGCTCCAGACGGCCAATTTGCCTTCCTCATCCCCAACGGGGCCTTCGCTCACAGTGGCCCCGTCATCCCAGTCTACACCAGCAACAGCGGGACCTCTGTGGGCCCGAACGCAGTGTCGCCTTCCAGCGGCCCCTCGCTCACGGCGGACTCCATGTGGAGGCCGTGGCGGAACTGAGGGGCTCAGGTCACCCCTCCCCCTAAACTCCCAACCCACCTCTCTTCCTTTGGGACACGCAACAGGAACTTGGACACTGGGAGAAAAGAGGACTTTTGTGATTAAGTGGTTATTTTGGTTTTTTTAATTTCTAAAAAGTTACTTTTTTGTAGAGAGCTGTATTAAGTGACTGACCATGCACTATATTTGTATATATTTTATATGTTCATATTGGATTGCGCCTTTGTATTATAAAAGTTCAGATGACATTTCGTTTTTTACACGAGATTTCTTTTTTATGTGATGCCAAAGATGTTTGAAAATGCTCTTAAAATATCTTCCTTTTGGGAAGTTTATTTGAGAAAATATAATAAAAGAAAAAAGAATGAAGGCTCCTATGTCTTCGAGCTGATTATTTCAGAATATGTTTTTAAAAAACAAAAAAGAAAGAGGAGGCTCTTGGCAGAAGGTGGATTACTGGTAATTTTGAAAATTCAGTCACTGGCTCCTTTGTTATTAGAAGAACATTTTTAAAAATCCGTCAAAACTTTTACCAATGCTCCGTGAATTAAATTACACTTAATTTGCAGGAACCCATCTAATATGGCTACTCTGATCAATTTGTGGTCTATCTCTTAAAGGATTTCAAAAAATGTTTTGTTGCAGTTGGGTAAATCATTCAGTCCTGGTTCTCCCACTAGCTCCTTCTGAGGAAGGTTGAACCTAGCCGAAGTAATGAAGTTAAAAGAGTAATGCGTGCTCACCTCCCATTAAGGAAGACCCTTGTTGGCACTGCGTCTGTCCAAAGTAAATGGATTCAGGCAGCCTCTAGCCTTCAGTGTTGGAGCCTGTTTAATGTTGGAGCCTGTTTAATTAGTGAATACTAAGGTGCAGCTAGGCATTCCCTTGTACCAGTATCCAAAAGTTTGAAAATGCCTCTCTGCACCCTCTTCAAGCAAGCTGAGAAGGTCAACAGATTCCTTCTGCCAAGGGACAGCTAGTTAGACTCCCAAGTGGAGCCCAAGTCCAGATGATTAACACCAGACATATGTTTTTGATAAGTTTCTGCGCTTGGCTCTAATAGAGAAAGCATGTGGGGGGCTGCGCTGGCAGGCACCAGGCCATCTTCCCTTTAATACAAACAGCAAGCGACCCCTTCGCTTGGTCATGCCCCATTTCCAGGCAAGATGTGGGCTCCAGATAGAAGCAAAAGGGTTGTCTCGGGTTTCAGCTCACATAACCCTCCTTAACAAGTCCTAACTCAAAGCGGACAGCTTTAAACTGTGCCAGGATCTGCAGGGAATTTCTTCCAAATCCCATCACAAAGGCTTGTCAGATTTTGTCAGATTTGGCCAGGTGTTTGACTGCATCCAGGTGTTGGGGAAATGAAAACCACGAGCCCTGCGAGACCAGACACATCAGCCGCGCTGTGGTCTGGCGGGCGCGCCCTCCTCCCCACCGCCGGCCAGTCCTCCTCCCCTCCCTGCCCCTCCCGCCCAGCCTCCTCTCATCCCCCTTCTTTTAGAACGGCTTCTGGGAGGAGAAGGATGAGGCGGGAGAAATCAATCTTTGAAGCCTTCCTAACAAAGATAAAGCAACGATTTTCTGTCTTGTTTCAAAAGCTTTACCTCTCCCCCGCCTTGCTCTGGCCTTTCCCACAGGCCAGTGTGGAGAGCCGCTCTATCACAGGAATGATCGAGCTAGCAGACAGCACTTTTCTACCCGAATACCTTCGACCCAGCTTCGACCCAGAGGGAGAGTTTTAAAGATACTTTTTAAATTTGGCTCCTACTTGTCTCATTAGGTGAAAGGAGTCCAATACCCACCCGGAGAAATACACAAATATATACACATACACTCCTTTTTATCGTACCATTTTTGCATGATTTCCCTCTTGTTTAAACACAAACATAAAGCAATTGCTCTGTGAAGACACCCAACACAAACCTAAAATGCTTCATTTGGCAAACCTGTCCTCTGCCCTCCCTAGAAGTCCTTAACTGTCCCGGCATATAATGGAGGCATCAGGGTCTCATTTTTATAAAAATACCTGTATTTTTTTTAAGGCACACACACACACACCATGCAATCTCTACACCAACTTAAAATTAAATCTCTTTGTCTTTCCGTGTATTAAAAGGGAACGACTGAAAAAGGTGAAATTTATTAACTCAAAGTACAGAGATCTCTTGGGGGAGGGAAATTTAAGGAAAAGATCTCTTGGGGGCACGGAATAATATATTTAAGAAAAAGAGGTAAAAATTTGTTCTTTTGGTAATCTGAAAATCGGGGGGGGGGGGTTTCCCCCTGGAATTTGGTCTAGACCTCAGATGAAGCATCTGTTTTCCATACAACATGGGAGAAAGAGTAACATCTTGGTCCCAATGGGAATTTTCAGGCATTCGGTGCCAGCTACCACCCTAACACTGACTGTGTCACTTTGGATGAGTCATTTCCCTTATCTGGGGACATTGCCAGTCCGTAAAACGAGTGGGTTTATTTCGAAGACCTTGTGTCCTCAAGCACCCAAGCTGTTTCTGGAGTAATTGGTCGGGTGGGGAGGGGGTGGGGGACGAAGCTTCAAAGACGACAGCAACCTTGCCCACCCACCCCCCACCCGGCCTGGCCAAGTTTTACGACCTCGAGGCACACCCGGCGGCCCCTCTCTCCCGCCCCCGGCAGTCCCGATGGTTCCAAGAGATAAGGCCCAGCTCGCAGCTCCACGTCCGGATGCGGGCGGGCGGCCTCCGCCGCAACGCGCATTATCCTCTCAATGGAGACCCTCCAGGGCACCGGCCCCCTGCTGTCCCCGGCAGCATCCGGAGCGGGAAAGGCGCTGAACTGGAAGGGGAGCTCTCCCCGGTGGAGACGCGAGCCTTCTCTAATGAATCAGTGCGACCCCGGGGCGCGCCCCCTCCTCGCGCCCCATTCCACCCCACGTGTTTCTGGAATGGGGACCCAGGGGTTAAACTGGACCCCCTCATCGTCACCACCGTCCCGGGAAACCTGTCATTAAAGTCAATTAACTTTTCCCACACCCCTTGGCCGGTAACAGCCCGCTGCTAGCTTCCTCCTCGGCTCCTAAGTGCAACCAGATGGGCCGCCGAGCTGCCCCCGCCGCGCGCCCGCCAGGGAGGCCCGGGGGTTCCAAGGGAGGCCGCCGGGGCCCGCGGCCCGGGGCGGGAGCAGGCCAGGGCGGCCACGCCGGGCCAGCCCCGGCGGCCCTGCGGCCAAGGTGGTTTGCTTAGCAGGCCTGGCTGCTTTCTGGCAGGAAATGAATAGCTCCCAGATGAGCTCAGGCAACCTGAGAGGTCGTGAGAACGGCGCGAACCCCCGCCTGTGCAGCCGGCAACCTGCCAGGCCGCGGGGGGAGCGGGCGGCGGCGGCGGCGGGAGGCCGGGAGGCCCGGCGGGCGGGCGGGCGGGCGGCGGCAGGGGGAGAGGGAGGAGGGAGCCGCTGACACACGAGCCCGCGCCCGCTCCCGCTGACAGGCAGGCAGCCGCCCGCGCCCGGCCGCCTCCCCCGCTTCCCCCGCCCCGGGCCCCAGCGCCTCCCAAGCAGCAGGCCCCAGCCGCAGAAATGCGGCCGCCCGGCCCCGCCAGGGCCTGGGGGTGGGGCGGCCTGCCAGTGTTTTTCCAGTTCCCCCGGTAGCTCCGGGCCGCATTTAGAAGCCGGGGAAACTGGGCCGAGGCCAGTGTCAGGGCACCCGAGGCCCTGCCAAGCGTCAGGCCAAGCCAGGGCGGGAGTGGGCAGGGAGGGGGTGGAGGAGGGGCGGGGGTAGGGGGGAAGGCCATCTTGGCCCACACCGGCGTCCCAAAAAAGACCGAGCCGCCCCACAGCAACTCTGAACTCTAAAAAACAAAACAAAAAAAACCTCGTTTCTAAAAACCCTGAGCACCTACAAAGTGTCCAGCAGGCCCACCGCAAGAGTTGCGAAGATAGCAGTAACTCCTATCCAGCCCCTAACTCCCAGAGCTCTGGTTTAGCTAGGAAGACAGACAAACCTTCAGGTGACTCATCCCAGGTATGATGAGGTAAGCGCCAAAAATGAAGTTTAAACAAAGGGCACCTAAGAACAGAGAGATTAATTCTGATTTGAGAGGAAACCAGGTAAGTTTTTCAGGGAGTTGGCACTTGAAGCTGAGAGCTGAAAGATGAGATCAACAGGAAGAGAAAGGAGGCATAGGAAGGTGAACGAAGAGGCAGAGATGGGTAAATATTTAGGTCCAGTTTGAGAAATTTCCGGACGTTCGCCGTGGTAGTCCTATTTAAATTTTCAAATATATAACTTGGCTTAGAGGCGGGGGGGGGGGACACCAAACTGTCTGTCTGCTTCAGTCCTTGGTTTACTGCAGAAGTCCGAGGGTGTAAAGCATAGCGTCTGGCTTCAGGTTGCTTAGGTTGTAAGACCAAGGCGAATTAAGTTCTTTGAGCCTTGTCTGTAACTTGGGGCTCAGAGGGGCAGTATTTCATAAGGTGGTGAGGATAAAATAAGTAAATGGACGTAAAGCATTTAGAATGGTGCTTGGCACAGGAGACCTCAACGCATGGTCAAAGCCACGCCAGCAAGGAAGGGATGCTCACCAAACGCGGATGCCAAACCCTGAACTTTGCCCAGTGGACCACTTTTAATTGCACCAGGCCCTATGTGAAAGGCCTGCTGCTTCTTCCATAGTTTTTGAATTTCATGTACTCATTCAATTTCCCTGGGGCCCCTTCGTGGCTCAGTGTTAAGCTTCTGCCTTGGGCTCAGGTCATGACCCCAGGGTGCTGGGATTGAGGCCCCCCCAATAGGGCTCTCTGCTCAGTAGGAAGCCTGCTTCTCCCTCTCCCACTCTCCCTGCTTGTGTTCTCTCTGTGTCTCTCTCTGTCAAATAAATAAAATCTTTTTAAAAAATTACTGAATGAGGCACTACGGGAATAAAGGCTGAAGAAAGGCGTGAGCTCTATAGCTGCAAAGCTCACGGTCTAGTAGGCGAGACAAACCAGTAAAAAAAATTAATAACAATAATAGTTAGTCTGTGTTAAGTGCCATAAAAGAGAAGTAGTGCACCTTGATGGTGCGAAAGAAGGGAACATGTCATAGCAGGCAAGTTTTTGGTCCTCCAAATTATGATTAACCTGGGAATCTGTGTGACCGCAGACATGGCAGGCATGGTATGTAACTAGTCAAATTCCACAGAAGAAAAGCTATTGTTAAATGGTTAATTTGAAGATTAATCCTTTTATGATACTAGTATGTTCCAAATGAGCACAGTCTACGAGATGTGGTCAAGGAACTGGACACAATTCAAGGAATCCGGTTCCAAATTGGCCACTACCTGTGAAATGCTGAGTGAGTCCCCTAGAGTCTCTGGGCTTCCATTTCCTCCCCGACAAGGTGGGAAGTTTAGACCGGAAGTCTCTAAAGTCCTTTTCAACTCCGTGGTCTGTGATTCTCTTTCCTCAGCTTGCTTCCATGTGTCTCCACATTTTGACACATGCTCTGTGGCTCTGAGAACGTGTATCTGGCATAGTTCAAAACTTTCGACCAAAGGCTGGGATGATTTTACAACCAAGTACTGCCATCCGCAGTAAAAGATGGGGAAGCAGACCCGAATAGATGGGCATTGTAGTTCCACTGTTGCAAGCAAACAGGCCGCATGTTAGATTCTGTAGCCGGGCCGTGTTGGTGAGAATCATGTTCACAGCACGGCACATCAAAGGAAGATTGCGTCTCCCGGGATTTGCTCACATATCTGCTCCTAAGACCCTATACTTTGCTGTAATATCTTGTTATCTTACTGGGAAAACTGAATAACAAGAGTTAAAAATACCACCACTTTCCTTCTTGATCCTAAAAATTGCTTCCCATCCTTCTCATTTGCCCACTTCTTTCCTGAAAAAAAAAAAAAAAAAGAACGTGATCTGTTGTTTATCAGGACTCCTTCCACTTAGGAAACATAGTTCCCCAACTGGCTAGAATTTTTCCACTAGTACACTTACTGGATTAAATAAACTTACTGAATTAGTCTCGTTAAACAAGAATGTCAGTCTGAATTAGGGAAAAATCTAAAATTTAAAAATTCAATAGGGAGAGCAGTAAATTTTGTAAATACTTGTAGCAAGTCTGAATTCATAGTTTACAAAAGCACTTGCTCTTATAAAACAAATAAAGTCATTTAAAGAACGTATTCTCCTAAACCGGTTAAACGTGGCTTTTGCAATATTATTTATAAAATAGGTGACCCTTGAAGAATGCAGGTTTGACCTCTGCAGGTCCCCTGTATGTGGACTTTTTTTTTTTTTCAGTAAATAGAGTACAGTACTATAAAATATATTTTCCCTTCCTTATGATTTTCTTCATAACATTTTCTTTTCTCTGGTTTACCATAAGAATACAGTATGTAATACATGTAATATACAAAATATGCATTAATTAATTGTTTAGGTTATCACTAAGGTTTCTGATCAACACTTTATTAGTAGTTTATTAGGAGATAAACTTTTGGGAGTCAAAAATTATATGCAGATTTGAGGATGGGGGAGATCCATGCTAGAGTTCCTGCATTGTTCAAAAGCAAACCGTATAAATCTTTCTTTGGAGTAAGAAAAAGAGTTCTGATTGCAACCCAAGTAAATAATTGTAGCCTAAATTAATAATAAGGCTTTACTGTAGCTAGTCTATGTCTGGATATGTTTGAGTTGTAGTCTGCCTTTGGGCAAGCAGAGATTGATGCATTTTTTTTTTTTTTCCTTAAAATTGCAAGTATCACTCAATGAGAGCACTGTTATTTAAGGAATACTACTTGTAGCTTACTATTTCATTATTCACAAATGTGATCTGTTTTCATGTTAGATTCATTTCCCTTATTTACTCACCTGCATGAGACATGACCTTTGTAAGTCCAGCTCACAGAAAACTCCTGCTTAGAGAAACACCGGGGTGGACAAGCCCCGGCACCCAAAATGTCATGTTTCCTGCTCCATAGTTTCTCTTCTATGAGCCTTCCCCCCTTAGCCATAAAAATCTGTCCTTATGGCATCAAAATATATCACAGGAATACCATTCCTTAACAGGGCCAGGAGAAAGAGAAAAAAGAAAAAAACAGGGCCAGGAGAGGTTAAAGGCAATGTCAAATTAGTTTCAAAAGGAACTGCCATATATGATGTTGAGGAGTCAAAGTTAAGTGGGAACGTGGTGAGGGCATTTCTTCATTTAAGTGAACGCCCAATAGATATGTGGACTCAGGGACGGGATACAAAATGTAAAGGAAGTCTTCCTACATCCCAGATTTGTAAAGAACAAGTACTCTTGAACATACAAAGTTCTTCTTTCTTGTGTTCTGTTCCATAATTAGGAACCCCTGATTATTTTTATACAAATAGAATCTTTCAAAGGGACGTCTGTGTGGCTCAGCCATTTAAGCATCTGCCTTCAGCTGGGGTCATGGTCCTGAAGTCCTGAGATTGAGTCCATGTCAGGCTCCCTCGTATGGAGCAGAGGAGTCTGCTTCTCCCTCTCCCTTTGCTCCTCCCCCTGCTTGTGTGCATGCTCTCTCTCTCTCTCTCTCTCAAATAAATAAATAAAATATTAAAAAACAAACAAACAGAATCTTGTAGAATCACACAACTATTTCCCTTGAAACTCTATATACAAGGTAACTGGGGAATTGGCCATTAATGCCTTGCAGAAGAGAGCAAGTCTCAAAAACAAAACAAAACCAAAAAAAAAAAAAAATCCAAACTAAAGACTCATTTGTGTGCTTTTTGTTTTTTGGTTTTTTGGCAGCAAAAAGCTTTATTGTGGTCCATTTGATCCAGGCTCGGGAGAGAGCTCCAGGGCGATTAAAAAGCTGCCTATTGGTTGCAGAGAGATGCTCAGGCACAATCCCTGGGACCAGGGAGAGGCCAGAGGGGCCCCTGGAAGGCTGCTGGGCTCTGGAGGCTCCTAGTTGGGTGGTCGCCCGTCTACTTGCTGACTCTCACCTCCTCATCTTGGAAGTGGCTCTCCAGGAAGTCACAGAGGTGGGGGCCTGAGCGGGCAGAACCCAGGGCAGGCAGATTCCAAAGAGACCAGCCCAGGCTCTTCTCTGGAACCAGGGTGCCTTCCATGGCATCCAGGGTTCCCCTTCCACTCATCTTGGGACGGCTTCTACATGTCCTAGAAGAGGGCCCTGCCACTGGACTGGTTTTGCACCTGCAAGAGAAGCTCAGTGCCCTAGTGCTTCTCCTGGGCCACGCCCTCTGGAGCCACATTGTAGTAGTGGAAATAGGAGCCCAGACAGAGGGAGGGGTAGGACCCCGCGGATGGATGTTGAGCGGGGCCAACAGCAGCCTCCACCTTAGTGGAATAATTCTCACGAATCTGGGAGATCTGGTGGATCTGTAATAAGGAGCTAAGCTCAAAAGAGGGTGTTGGCCATCCTGGAGGCAGAGGGTGGCCAGGAAGATGGCTCCGAAGGTTGCATCTAGAACAAAGGGTGGAGGGTGGTAGGAGGCTGGTAGAAGGCTTCCCTGGGTCTGTTCTGTCCAAACACCCATAGAGCAAGAGGCAGATCTGTGGGACCTCCCCCCATAGCCCGCGCCCTGCCTCATTCATGCTATTTTTGTTTTCCTGTTTCGGGGTAGGGGTAGGGGCAAGATGGGGAGGCCAAGGTTGGAGGGGCTGCCTAATATATGATCCTCTAGAGAACCCTGAAACTACTTCTGTGTGATAAGTTTGAGATTTCATTGTCGGTTCAAAACAGCCACAGAAGAGGCATTTTTGAAGCAGTTGAATGCTGGGAGCCTTTCAGAAAGGATAACTTAGGGACACCTGGGTGGCTCAGTGGGTTAAGCATCTGCCTTCGGCTCAGGTCATGATCCTTGGATCCTGGGATCGAGTCCCACATTGGTCTCCTTGCTCAGCGGGGTGCCTGCTTCTCTCTCTCCTCTGCCTGCCACTCTGCCTGCTTGTGCACTCTCTCTCTCTGAAAACAAATAAATAAAATCTTTAAAACAAAAACAAAAAGGATAACTTAAACTGTTGCTATCACCTCACCAAGTTACAAAGACCTCAGGCCAGTCATATTTAAACATACACTGGTTTAAAAAAGAGAAGTTGCCTTTCCCACAGTCCATCATCTTGAAATCTGGCAATCAGTGTCTAACCTGATGGCGGGCTGAATTCAGCTTCCTCTTTAAAAGCCAGCTTTTAGAGTTAGCCCATAGCTTCCAGCCTGGGGTCCTGGCCTCAGCTCTGTGCTTTCTCTCCTTTGCCAGGACCCTCCTCAGCCTCTCTACTGTACTCCCTGGAAACTTGTTCTGTTTTCCGTGGATGCCCCATTACCGCAGCCCTTTACCCCCTCATTGTCTGGTTCTCCCTTTGTTGTGAGTCTGCTGGATAAATGACTCTTCATGTCCCCCACCCAGGGTGCCAGTAGGCAGGAAGTCGGGTGGGGGGGCGGGGTGAGGAGTGTGCACACCCGGGCTGGGGAATGGGGTCCCGGAAGTAGGGGTTTGTACCTGGGTCAGGGAGCATGGATGCCATGGGCTATGAGTGAGGACACAGTCTCTGCCTCCCCAGACCCTCGCCAAACCATGGCTCCTCCTTCTTCGGGTGAAGATCGGTCCTTGGTGGCATCCAGTTCTCTTTAATCTCCGTTCCTCCTCATCTCCTGACCTCCCTCAAGCTCGCCTTCACCTGGCTGGGCCTCCCTTCTTTTTCAGAGATGGGCTGTGATGCCACCCCTTTCCCCTTCATGGAAGGTGTGGTTCAAAAAACATCCACTTTTATTCCTGACTTTGAACCTCTCTTACCTTATTTTTACTTTTCTTCACAGCCTAGAATCACATTTATTTCTCCACAGTCTCCACAGAGCCAACTTCAAGCCTTCCGCTCTCTCCACCTGCAACTTCTCTCCCTTCTCACCAGGAAACTCCTGACAGCTCCCTCGTGGCCCCCACTGTCTCAGTCTTCTCATGGCCACTGTCGCGGCCAGGCTTCTGTGTCCCCCTCTCCACAGAATGCTCTGGCCAGGGCAAAACTCAGTGAACAAGCCAGATAGTCACTTTTCTGTCTTCTCCTCTGTCAGCATTCCTGAGGTTTCGACCAGGTGCAAACTCCATCCTTGAAATTCCCTCCTTCCTTAGCCCCTGGGGCATATCTTCCTCCTAACTTCTTCCAACCTGTCTGGCAACTTCTCAACATCCATCAATTGGATTCTTTCCTTGTACTTACCCCATTAAAGTCACTGCCCCTGAAAACCCCATTCATGTCCTATTTCCCTTGTTGTTTGGCCACCCACAGCAGTGACTGGCATCTGCACAAAGACCATCAAATCTGCCATCTCCCATCTAGAATTCTCTCCTGAGATCCAAACCAGAACCCTGCTGCCCACCAGACAGTCAGTATATCTCAAACCCTGTGCCTATGAGATGCCTATCTCTACCTCCCAGGCTTAACGTGACTTCCTCCACCCTACCCATCTCCTCCCTGAGTGTCAGGGGTCACTAGGAGTTTTGGGTTTTTGCTTTGCCCTCCTCTAGCCTGAGCTCCTTGCCTTCAGTTGTGCTCCCTCCCCAAACCATCAGCTATACCCCATCATCTATCCCAGCAACCACATCTCTGGGAGAAAACTTCCAGAGGTTTCCTGTCACCTCTGAGACTGAAAAACTTGTGTGATCTGCTCCCAGCCTATTCACCTTGCCTTACTGACCCTAAGGAAGCTGCGTCCTATCCATGCACCACCCACACGCCAGGCTGCTTCAGTGCCCTCCAGGCTCCCTCTGGCTTCTTTCCCTTTACACATGCTGTCCTGTGCTGGGGCGCACCTCCTCTGCTTCTCCATCTAGGGACCTGCTACCCCATGGGTCCCACAAGATTTTGCTCCATCTGCCTGCTTCCGGAAGCCCATCCAGATGCCTCCAGTTCCCTGCCAGGACCCCTTTCCTCCTGCCCCATCCTGGGGCCTTGAACACAGCACTGATGCTACTGGATTAGAGTGTGTTTCTCTGTCTCCCCAACCCAGACTGGGCAAGTTTTTTAGAGGCAGAAACAACATACTTTTCTGTACTTTCAGCATACGGCACAGTGCCTGTTATCCAGAAGACGTCCAGAAATCTGTATCCCAGCATAGTAAGGGGCTGGGTACTAAGAAAAACAATAACTAATATTTGAATAATACTTCAACATTCACAAAATGCTTTCATAAACACCACCTCATTTGATCCGCAAGCAATCCACGGACATAAGCAGGACTCAAAGATAGTATTTGGTTTGGCCTGGAAGCAGCTAGAAAGTAGCAGAGAGGGGTCTCTGGAACCCACATCTTCTGGCTGGAGCGCCAGCCTTCCCTCATTCTCTGCCTCATTGGAGGGGCCTGAGCCCTGCTCTAACACCTGTCTCAGTGGTTGCCCAAGTACCCCTTCCCTGCTGACTCCCAAGGGAAGCCTACATTCAGTCTCCACGGTCCCTCACTTTTGCTACATATGTAACGTGAACCAATTCAGAGCAGCTGGAAATCTATTCTCCTTAGTCCTGCTTTGCTGTCTTAATACACATAACTGAAATCTCTCAGGCACGAGAACTGCAGGTTCCCTCCTTCCCCTTGTCTCCCAGGTGTCAGAGAATTAATGCAATCAAAGGCAAGTTTGTTTGTTTTTTTCAACAGAAAGATTAATGATCTTCAACACAAATGCATTACCAGGAATTTTTCAGAATCAAAAATTCTATAGAGGGAATGGGAAAGTAAATCTCAAACTTCAAGAAGGAAGAAAAGCCTTCCAATTTTTTAGATCTTATGTGCATGGTTGTTTTGAAATAGAGCCAACCTGAAATAGGTGAACGAGTCACACCGGGACCCAGAGAAAGCAGAGGGGGGAGGCACAGAAGGGTGTAACACGTGATCCCAGAGCACCAGCTACGGATGAGGCCACCCTAGAAAAAATGCTTCTTGCATTTACGGTCTCTGTAAGCTGAATGTTCCCTAGCCGTGAAGCAGTTGCTAACTTTCTAGATATGCTGTGTTTGGCTTTTCTCTCCTGCCTGGAACTGCCAGTGGTTTGCATTCGGCTTTGTGGTAGATCAAAATGAGCCTCTCTTACCTGAGGGGTTTCTTTAGAGGAGAAGCTAGTGTTTGTTCAGGGTCACCTGCAGCTGGGGGCCCAGTACCCGCAGGGAGGGGCATCCTGCCCAAGATGGGTCACTGGCCAACCTAGCAGCTCCCGGTGGGGACTGGCTAAACAATCACTAGAGGTTACCGCATTGCCTATTCTGTGCCAGGCACTGTTCCAGGCACCAGAGTTTCTGCAAGGAACAAGATAGGGAGGCTATGGCTTCAGCACACATTCCATTTCCACATGCAGAAGACAATAAAAAAGAAAAGAAAGAAAGAAACCAAGAAGAGAATGTCAGCTCATGGTAGATACTAAGAGGAAACTAAAACAGGATGCAGGGTAGAAGGGGACTGAAGTGGGGCTAGGGTTTAATTTAGAATGGGTAATCAGGGAAGGCCTCACTGAGGAGGTGACCCCTGAAGCCCTGAAGGTCAGTCAAACAAAAAGCCTAACCCAATTTTGGGGACCCAGTCAGTGAAGACAGAAGATGTTACCTCTGGCCAGCTTGGGCAAGGCTTACGAATGGTTGACCATGGCACCCAGGGCCACAGAGAAGGCTCACGCTGCCCCTACCCTGCACTTCAAGGCAACCTTTGTCTTGGCGTGTCCTCCCTCCTTTCTTGCCTCTTTCCATCCCTCTTTTTCCTACCTCCAGGCACAGCATTGGACCCCCGTGCACCTGCTCTCCACACCAGGGATCCACCAAGCCCTGCCTTCCTCAGAGTTCCTGGGAGACTCTTCATACGGCCCTTGCCTGCCACTCACGCTGGCCGTTCTGGTTTGATGAATGACAGGAGACCGGAGAAGAGCCCCGATGGAGCCACTTCTCCAGTGGGTTTCTTTGTAAAGGACCTAGAAGTCCTTTCTGTATCCTTCTGAACAAGCCCCCCAAAGCCACCCGTTCCTTAACAGTTCCCAGGTATGTGCATGGCATCCACTCACAGGACAAGGTTGGGAGGGAGCACGCGGACACTGTCCAAGCGCCTGGGTTAGGGAAGGAGCAGATTCGGTGGCGTTTTTCCTTTCCCCATTTTCCAAATATTCTGTAAAGTACGTATGCTCTTTTTATAACCGGCGCTTCTATTTTAAGAAAATGAGTCTTGGGCAACATCTTGGAGAAACTATTTCTCCTTTCCGAATGCCCCCTATGCTAATAATCAGGACAGTTCAGCTCATCATTTAATTACCATCTTCCCGAGTCCTGAGTGTCTTTGTTGGGTCTCTCACGGGCGAGGCTGGCGTACAGGGACAATCAGATGCTTTTCTCCGCATCCCTCTGTTAAGATCAGCCCAGGGAGTGCCTGGCATACCGTGGCTTCTCAGAAACATTGTTAGGCTCCTCTGCTTGTAGGACAGGATTGACTCAGCCCCGGGGCTTCACCCTGAGGATCGAGGAGAAGCCTCCCCATCTTCTCAGCCTTGCTTCAGCCTCTGGCTCCACTTTTCTCCCCGGTCGTGATGACTAACGAGCATCTAAGTCTCTGAATTCAGCTCTCTGGGAGATGAAGATGTCATGACTGCAGTCGAGAGGTGGAGTTTTTTCTCCTTCCCTCGATGCTGGCCCTGTGACCGTTTCAATGAGCAGAAGGTAGTAGAGGTGCTGCTGTTCCAGGCCTAAGCCTTAAGAAGGACTGGCAGCCTCGCTCTTGCACACCGGGAGCCCTGAGATGCCATTGTGAGAATTCAGCTACACTGATGGAGAGAGAGAGCGGGAGAGGGCAGCCACAGGAGAGGGAGAGACCTCAACACCTCTCCACCTGGAGAGAGCGACAGAGGTCCTGCCATCCCAGCATCCCGGCTGAGGTCAGCCTTCCGGCCATCACCACCAAGGCACCAGATGTTCCAGGCAGCCATCTTAGATGTTTCAGCTGGTGGAGTCCTAAGACAACGGCAGCACAGCATGTGGAACAGAAGAGCTGGCCAGGGCGCCTGGGTGGCTTAGCGGGTTAAAGCCTCTGCCTTCGGATCAGATCCTGATCCCAGGGTCCTGAGATCGAGCCCCGCATCGGGCTCTCTGCGCTGCAGAGAGCCCTCTTCCTCCTCTCTCTCTGCCTGCCTCTCCGCCTACTTGTGATCTCTGTCTGTCAAATAAATAAAATAAAAATCTTAAAAAAAAAAAAAAGAAGAAGAAGAAGAAGAAGAACTGGCCAGCTGAGCCCCGTCATCCCACATGATGACAGTTGTTCTGTTAAGCCTAAAAAGCTGGCCCCAAGGAAAATGAACATGGTCTGTGGATAAGACAAAGATAAATTCATTGCTTACTGTAGTAAGGGAGATCCCCTAGCAGAGCTTGGTCAGTGTCTCCAAGACAGGAGAGAAGGTCAGAATTTATTGATAACTAGAAGCCTGGTCTAAGGCAGTCTTTCCATATGGGGATATAATTAGAATTGGGCAAGAATCACCCCGTGACAATCCAAGACTGTTGGAAACCCAAGGCAGGGATTTTCAGCTGAGCAATTCAGAGGATTTTAGGACACACTGTCTGTCACTATCTCCCTTGAGGAGCGGAAGGGAAATTCCTTTAATGAACAATCGAACCATTTCCCTGAACTAGGGTCATACTAACAAAGAGGAATACTAAAATTCTGCTAATGAAGACAGAGAAAGAGCATGAAGTCAGGCTAATTCAGACAGTAAGATGTAGCTTCTGTTCTCAGCGTCCTGGCCAGCCGGTGTCCATTCTCCAGCCACTAAGTTTAGGGATGGGGTTTTTACACAGCAAATAACAATTCAGACACTCTCCAAACCTTCCATTTTTCAATGCTTCTGTATTTCTCCATTCATTCCTTCATCCATATTGACTGTACACCCGTTAGGTCCCAGGCACTGTGCCAGGCACTGGCAATACAAAAGGGACAAAGACAGGGTCCTTGCCTTCTAGGAGTTTAAAATAGTAATCAGGAAGAGATAGGAAAGCCTCAAACAAAACAATTAACAAGGTAATCTCCATACAGATGACGTGTTCTGAGGAAAATAAAAAGGCAAGAGGATAGCATGATATTGCAGGAAGGAGATAAAATTGTTTTAGAAACAGCTGTGGTCAAAAGAAGCACTCTCAAAAGACGATGTCTGTGCTGATGGCGTGTGAATGGTGAAAGGATCCAACAGGTTAAGATCTCAGGAGAGAACATACAAGCAGGAGCACGGCCAGGGCCAAGTCCTCGAGGCAAGGGAGAGCACTGGCATGCTGGGAGACCAGAAAGGCCAGCGTGCCTGAAACAGGCTGACCAAAGGGAGTGTGGCCCACGCTGAGGCCAGCAAGGCTGGCAGAGGTCAGATCACAGAGGGCCTTGACAGTCATGGTGAGAAATTTGGATGTGAATTTAGGGGTAATGGGAAGCCATGGGAGCAGCATTGCCCAAGAGAGATCGCATGCCAGCAGCAGAGGCAATTTAAAATTTTCTAGTAGCCACATTATTTAAAAGTATATTTTAAAAGTCTAATAAATTTTAATATTTTATTTAACCCTATAATATACCCCAAATATTTCAACATGTAATCCATATGCCATATGATTAATGGGGTATTTTACATTCTTTTTTGGTACAGAGTCTTTGAAATATGTGTATATGCTACAGTGACAGCTCCTTTCAGTGGAGACTGACCACATTTCAGGGGCTCAACAGACACCTGTGGCCAGTGGCTGCCATTCTAGCCAGAAGAACACTGGAGGATCTAATGACCATGGTCGTCCCAGATTCCCGGGCTCAGAGCTGTCTTTTAGTCCTCTCTCCCCCTCACGTCTACCTGCCATCACATCCAAGAGCTTGGATAATTCTATCTAAATACCCCCACAGCTAGTCCATCATCTTTACCACAGCTCAGATGTCTTCCCTATTTCACACATCAGTTAGTGCTACAGTCTCTGAACGGGGCTTTTTGCCTCCACCTCTGCCAATCGCTCTCCATGAGGCTACTGACACATTCTGCTAAACACAACACCCACCTTCTCCCCTCTCCCCTGCAAAATCTTCCATAGCTCTCACTGCCTGTGAGGTTCAAACTCCTTCAGAAGGCCTATAAGACCCCTCAAAGACCAGCCCCACCCCTCCTGTTAGCCTTATTTCCTGCTGTGTGCCCTTTACATAATACAGTTAAAACCCAGGGCCCAGTTTGGTCCACTTCAACACACTTGCTCCAGTAACTTATAAAAGTAAAGTTATTTTATTTTCCAAAATATCCCTACCCCACCACGGAACGATGGTAGCCAAACATTGAAAGTTTTCAGGGTTTGCTTCCATGTATTATTCCCCTTTAATAAGAATTTCCCTCTCCATACGAAGTTTTGTGTTTTCTTCTTCTTTAAGAGTTTTTATTTTGTAAAGTTTTTTTCTTCTTTTAAAGGCAATTGCTGCATGTGGATATGAGTTGCCTACTTGCTGCTTGATTTCTTGCTTGTTCTTGTCCCACAATCCAACTCTTAGCAAAAGTGTTACATGGCAAATATACATAATCAAGCATCATATGGTGTGTGTGTATGTGTGTGTGTGTGTGTGTATGAATTTCGAGGCTAAAGTACACTTAATTGTATTTTGAACAACCCCTGACATCACTTGAAATTACCAGAAACACTATGGGTTATGACAAGTCCAGGCTGGGAATCTCTAAACTCCTCCTTGACTTTGGTTATGACCTTAAAAACGTTGCCATCTTTGAAGTACGGTTGAGAGCCATTCTTTGTGTTTTTCTTTTCCCCCTTGATTGAAACATTTAAGTAACTGAATATGTAATTTTGCAGACTCCACTCCAAAAGAGCCATCAAAACAAAATTCACATGATGTGTCCTCTGCCAGTGCCCGTCCCACAGCTGCTCCTGACTAGTCATGGCCGTGAGATACCAACTCTGGAATTAGACTGGAAGTGAACTGAGTCATAAATTGCTACTGAAGGAAGGAAGTCTGTGCTTGCATCTCTGGAAATTCATGTGCAAAGGCAAGGGGCTCACAAGCCTGCGCCAGCAACAGTCTCCATTACCGAACTCTTCCTTACCAACTTGATCTGGTTTGATTTTAACTTGCTTTGGGAGCCGAGTTCAATCCTTTGCATATATTTGAGTATAAATACACGTCTAAGAGCAAACACTCATTGCTTGTCTAACAAGCACAGAAAGGCATTACTCTAGGCCACACCATAGGGGCAGGGCTTTGCTGAGAAGACCCACTAACAAAGCTCAAAGCTCACGACTCCCCAGGTTGTCTAGAGTTCTGGTCTCTGTCCTTCCCCACTTCCTTCCAATACCAGACTCTGACTGAGCACCTACTATGTGCTGTCTCTGTAGAGAAACAGATGAGTGAGACACTCTCAATTGCTGGGGAATTTAGGTATCAACAAAGAATTTCTTTCTTTCTTTTTTTTTTTTTTAAGATTTTATCCATTTATCTGACAGAGAGAGAGACAGCTAGAGAGGAACACAAGCAGGGGGAATGGGCGAGGGAGAAGCAGGTTTCTGGCTGAGCAGGGAGCTCGATGTGGGGCTCGACCCAGGACCCTAGGATCATGATCTGAGCCGAAGGCAGACGCTTAAGAACTGAGCCACCCAGGCGCCCCAACAAAGAATTTCACATAAAGTGCCCCCCTCAGGTGATTCAAGGGAAATGTGTGCTTCTTTTTTGAAAGCCTGGGAATTGCAGGCAGCTTGGTAGGTGAGAGCAGCCAGCGAAGTAGAGAAGAGGTTACAGGATGCTCCGGGGCTGGAGGTGATTTCAAAAGGTAGGGCAGAGAAAGGCCAGGTCTGACTGGTTCCATGTGCTTATGAGTCACAACCATCAATCAATGTTGTCCAGGAAAAGCTGCCTCTTCAAATCCCCTGGAGGAGGACAGGTGGAACCAGAAGAACGTGACCTGGAGCTGGTATGGGCCCTGCTCCAACTCAGAATGACCTTGGCAATGTCACTCACCTGCCTTTAACTCGTTTCTTGTTATTTAAGAGGGTGGGATCCCATGGTCCCAGGGGTCCTCCAGTTTTGAGACAAAATCCCCTGAATTACCGTCCCAATACGCCTATTGCCGCATGGGGGGGGGGTCTGTGCGTGCCGACAGCGTGAGCTGTGGAACTATTTATGCCAGTGTCACAGTTAGCTGGGTGTGACTTGTGAACTCCAAGTGCACATTCTCTGCCCCAGAACACAGAACTCCCTTTCAACCTCTCACCTCCTACCCTCATCCCCAGGCTCTGCCCCTCCCGATTTCCACCTGCCGTCTTGCGTTATTCCCCCTCTCTAGCTGGTTCATGTTTTCACTCATCCCCTTGTTCATTCAACTGATACGTTTAGCCCCTGATGTGTGCTGGGCACTAGATCAGGCCCCGAATCTATGCCTTCCTGACTCAAGTGAGCTAAGTGGGAAAGGAGGAAGGGGAGGCAGGGAGGGTGTCCAGGACACCGGACCCAGGAGGCTCTGGGGAGGGCTCTGGCCACCCTGCTGGGCCCTCTTGCAGCAGCACCCATTTTCTGGATGTTTGCCCGATTACCTGGAAGGAAGGGTGAGGGGAGTCGCTGCACAGGGTGTCCTAGCACACCGCAGACTCAACCTTCCAGACTGAAGTTCAAGATGGCACCCCCTTCACAGCACAACCCCTCAGTGAACAGGAATACCCTCTCTTTTTCTCTATATATTTCTCTTTTCACTCAACTATACTTGGGTGCATTGATGGGTCCACAGAGGAGGCAAGTGACCCTAAGAAGTGGAAGGGCATATGTGGTCATTGTTGGGCAAGTGACCAGGAGGCAGTGGGACACTGGAGGCAGATTCAAGCAGCAGAGAGAGGCAGTGGGGGGAGGGGGGGGGGAGAGAAGGCTCAGGGCTTGCCGGAGGGTTGCTGAGTACTTTGGGTCTCAGGGTTCAGAAATGCCAGCAGCTGGCATTCCTCCACCACCTCCAAGTCACTTTCTTTGCCGTCCCTGTGGCTTTTTATTTGCTTGGAACTGGGAGAGCCTGCTATGGCGTCTAACAGAGAGGCTCAGAGCTGGAGTCCCTACCTCAAGGGAGACTGGGCAAGCTCCCAGGCCACGGGCAGAGCAGTCAGGCAGGCCTGGGCTTCTGATGGGGTGCAGGGCCCGCACCGTCCCCAGCCTGACCTGGAGACTTGCCACCTCCCATAGGAACTGTCACCTTTCCCTTCAGGTCTGTGGGAAGCCCCCTCCCAGCCTCACTCTTCTCTGTCCCCAGGAGAGTTCAAATATGGAATTCAGGAGGGGTGAAGGTGGGAAGGAGGAGTCCTGAATTGGGAACCCAGGGGCAGCCCAAAGTCGCCAAACCTCCAAATGCAAGGAGAAAGAATGCTCTGAGCTGGGATGGGGGGAGCTGTTTCAAGGCAGAAATGAACTGGGGTGACAAAGTGGGGCGGTGGGTGTGGAGAGAGAGAGAGGGAGGGAGAGAGAGAAGGAGACAGATTGACAGAATTCTGAGGGCAAACTGGATCTTTCCTCCCCCTCCACAGCTGAATCTCGGCTCAGCCTGAGGGTCTCCAGATTTCAATCTCTCTCCCTTCCCACGCCCCCCACCCTCCACCTCCCCACCCCCACACTCCACTTACCTTCTCGCTTCCCGCTTCCCCCTCCCCCTCCCTCTCTCCCTCCCACCTCCCTCTTCTTTGGCTTCAGGGCTTTGCATTATCAGTGGTGGAGCATCTTGGGACCTGGTATTGACTTCAGCCCCAGCTGCAAACCTTCCCTCTCACTCCAGGAATTGCTCAAATAAACCGTGAGGAGCAGAGCCCTCCTCACCACAAACATTGAAGAGGCTTCTGCTGGCTTCTGCTCAGCCTCTGAGGCTTTGAACCAGCTCCTGGGAAGGGGCCCTGTCTGGTGACAGGCACCAACACAGCCTGCCTGTCCCCTACAGGCAACCCTGAGGACCCTCTCCCCCACCTCCCATGTGAGTGGGCAGGGCTTGGTGGGATCACAGTCACCCCTCCCCCCATGAAGCTGGGTCCAAGGCACAAAGCTTCTCTCCCAGGGAACTAACCACACAATTCGGTGACCTTGAGAAAGTTAACTTAGCCTCCATAGACTTCCCTTACCCTGTTTTTAAATAGATCAGAGATTTATGCTTTTTAATTCACAAAGAAGCTGCACGGAAAAAGACTGATTTGTTCTGAAGGGTTCTGACTTCCTGAGAGGAACCCGAGGTTCCAGGCAGCTCAGACATGCATCGGCTCACGGATTGGACTCTGAGGTCCAGCCACAGGGATGCTGCTGCGTGCCCTTCTGGGTCCCCGGCAGTATTGTGCTTGGAACAAAATGAATGCTCAATACTGACTGAATGAATGCACTTGGCAAACGTTTCCTGCATTCCTTCCTTGGGCCAGGCACCGTGTTCAGAGCTGAGAGACAGCCCAGGCCCTTGAGGTGCTCACAGACCAGGAGGGAGACATGCACATCCACAAATACAGCCCATATAAAGTGTTAATGGGCTGGTGCCACGACAGAAGAGAACAGGGCGCAGGGAGGCTCAGAAAAGAGAGCTCAGGCCTGCCCTTTGTGGGGAAGGAGGACAGGGGGAGCGGCAACTCTGAGCTTTGAAAGAGGGGGGCATTCAGGAGTCCGACAAGGCAGGGAGTGGGGGTGGCCCATGTCTTCCAGCAGATGGAAACATGTTCAAAAGCACTACGTGGCAGAGTCTTGTCACCATGAATGACCCCTAGGGCAGGACCACAGGTGGTTAGGAGATAAGCAGGAAGGGGAAAGGGCAGATAAGGAGGGTTGGATCCCTTAGGTCATTATGTCCCCATATTTTCCAGGGATTCCTATACGTGACTTCAACATTCACCTTAGATGATTAAAATGTAGTAGTCTTATTTTTCTGAGAAACTATAGTAACATCTATAGTAACTCTATAGAGTTACAATACTGTAGAGTTAACTCTATAGAAACATCTATAGTAACTCTAAGAGCCCACCCCCCTACACCCATGCCTGACCCCACACTGTACTCCATACTTGGGGCCCTACCCAGTACTTAGGGTGACCGTACAGTTTCTCATCCAGATTGGTCCACTTTGGAGAGTGAATGGGGTCACTATGAATAACTGCACCAGAGGAACAAGGAACAAGGAACATAGGACTATACTGGGAAAACCAGGATGCATGGCCACACCAGCTAAAGACCTTGGGCTGCCACTGAAGGGTTCTACAGAGTAAATGGTACCATCAGATTCACGTTATTGGAATTGAGTCACTCTCCGGCTCTCACTTTTCCACAGAACAGTGGAAGTAAGAGGAGAAGAATGGTTCAGATGGTCCCGGAGGCCCTTTCCAGCTTCGGCGTTCTATAAATCTGTGTTTGGTTGGCATTTGAGCAACAAGAAGGGTTGGATAGAATGTAACCTCAAGGAAGTTTTGGTGGTGGCCTGCAATTCAACCTAAACCATGAAGATCCATACCAATATCCTGTGTTTTTAGTTGAAACCCAATGAAAGTGCCCAAGAAAAACACTCCCAAGGAAACTCCACTCATTCACCCATCCAGGAAGGGAAAGGCAATGCCCATGAAAACATTCCATTGAAATTAAAGCCCTGCTGCCAATCAGCCTCTCCCACAAGTCCTAGTCCTCCCTTCTTCTTCTTCCTCCTCCTCCTGCGTCTAGGGGCCAGCAGGTGAGACGTGATTGGATCTGTAACAGGATGAGCTTCAAGTGGCTCAGTTAATGCTGTGGGTTCAACTCCCATGACAATCCCCTCCCAATTAGAAACCTTCTCTCTCTGAAACAAAACAAAACAAAACAAAGCAACTCCATGGCTCCTCATCACCCGGAAAATTAAGCACAAACTCTTCAACCTCCATTTCAAGACTCTCTACGGTCTGAAGACAACCCCTTTTTTTAGCTTTGTCTCCCATTGTACTTTTTATACACCCTTTCTCACAATCTAATTGGAATTCTTGCTGAAAGTACTTTATATAATTCTCTCTAGATGCTAACTCATGTTCTATCTACTCCCTACTTTAAATTTCTATCAATAAATTTCATCTCTTCCATAAACTTTATCTTCCCTCCTCCCTCACTTCCTGTCTTTCAAGTTATCAAACACGTATCTTTCAAGATACTTGTGTACTTACTTCTAAATAAAGGTATAGGGTCACTTGAGTGGCTCAGTGGGTTAAAGCCTCTGCCTTCGGCTTGGGTCATGATCTCAGGGTCCTGGGATCAAGCCCTACATCAGGCTCCTCTGCTCCGCATGGAGCCTGCTTCCCCCCCCCCCCCCCCGCCCCTGCCTGCCTCTCTGCCTACTCGTGATCTCTCACTGTCAAATAAATAAATAAATAAAGGTATAATGACTGAGTATCTGTCTCTGAATCCTCTTTTATAAGGAGCTGATGGCGAGTGTGGTTTAAGGAAGTTTGGACTCTCATCTGTGTGTCCCACACGAGGCTAGTCCTATCCAATTTAGAAATGCAAAGAAACTAGAATAGCCAAAACACTTCTGAAAAAGAACAAAACTGAAGACTTATACATGTATTTCAAGACTCATTTAAAGCTACATTAATCTTGACAATATGACATTGGTGTAGCAATGGGCAAACTGATCAATAAAATAGTACAGAGAATCTACACATGGATACCACATGTATATAGAGGCAGAAACTAAAATTTAATGAAGAAAAAGTGATCTACTTAAACAAACTGCACTGGAACAATTGGATAACAATGCAAAAAAAAAAGGAACTTCAATCTATGCCTCCTGTCGTGTTCAAGAAATAACCCATGATACATCTTAAGATATAAATATAAAATGTAAAACTATAAAATTCCATTTTTTAAAAGACTTTTTATTTATTTATTTGAGAGAAAGAGAGAGCACAAACAGGGAGGGGGGCAGAGAGAGAGAGAGGGAGAAGCAGACTCCCCAATGAGCAGAGAGCCTGATGCGGGGCTCAAACCCAGGACCCTGGGATCATGACCTGAACTGAAGGCAGATGCTTAACCCACTGAGCCACTCAGGTGCCTCTAAAACTACAAAATTTCTCTAAGAAACATAGGAGAAAATCCTTGTGACCCAGGATTAGGCCAGTATTTCTTAGATACAACACCAAAAAGCACAGTGCTTTACAAAAATTCAGCAAATTAGAATTTACCAAAATTAAGAGCTTCTCTTCCAAAAACAATGTTTTGAAAATAAAAGACAAATAAATAAACAAAAACACTTTGGAGAAAAAAAGAAAAAAGAATTTGGAGAATATCACAGATCTGATAAGAGGATTGCACCCAAATTAAGTTTAAAAACTTTTAAACTCGGGGCACCTGGGTGGCTCAGTTGATTGGGTGTTTGCCTTCAGCTATTGTCATGATCCTGGAGTCTCAGGATCAAGTCCTGGGGCAGGACCCCTGCTCAGCAGGGAGTCTGCTTCTCCCTCTGACCCTCCTCCCTGTTCCTGTTCTCTCTCTCACTCTCTCTCTCAAATAAATAAATAAAGTCTTTTTAAAAAATTAAAAAATTAAAAACCAAAAAGTTTTACAACTCAATAATAGGGGCACCTGGGTGGCTCAGTGGGTTAAGCCTCTCTCTGCCTTTGGCTCAGGTCATGATCTCAGGGTCCTGGGATTGAGACCCACATCAGGCTCCCTGCTCAGCAGGGAGCCTGCTTCCCCCTCTCTCTCTGCCTACTTGTGATCTCACTTTCGCTCTGTTAAATAAATAAATAAAATCGTTGGGGGGAAAAAAACCTCAATAATAGGAAAACAAAAAAAAAGATTAAAAAATAGGCAAAAGATTTAAACAGACGCTTTATCTAAGAAGAATATAGATGGCAAACAACTCATGAAAAGATAAATATCGGGACACCTGGGTGGCTCAGTCCTTAAGCGTTTGCCTTTGGCTCAGTTCATGATCTCAGTAGGAAGCCTGTTTCTCCCTCTCCCACTCCCCCTGCTTATGGTCCCTCTCCGCTATGTCTTTCTCTGTCAAATAAATTAAAAAAAAAAAAAAAAAAAAACTTTAAAAAAAAGAAAAGATACATATCGTCTGTCATTAGGGAAACACAAATTAAAATTACAATGAGATACCATGTCCCCATGACACATTCGCTAAAATTAGCCCAAATAGAACAAAAAAAACCCTAACTGTATCAAGTGTTGGCAAGGATATGGAACAACCGGAACTCTCACACACCACCAGTGAGAATGTAAAACAATAAAAACATTTTGGAAAACAGTTTCTTTAAACATATGCCTAATATATGACCCAGCCCTTCCATTCCCTGGTGTTCACCCAAGAGAAATAAAAGACTTATACCTGAATATCCAAGGGAGCGTTATTTGTAAGAGCCCCAAACTGGAAATGGTAGAAAGGTCTATCAATAAGTGAATGGATAAACAAATTGCAGTATTTCCCTCCAATAGATTCCTACCTAGCAATAAAATGGAATAAATTATTGATATATACAACAACAAGGGTACATCTCAAAATAATCATGCTGAGTGAAAGAAGCCAGAAAAAGAAAAGAAAAAAAAAGAATAACTCCTTTATGATTCCACTTATATGACATTCTACAAGATGCAAACTCATATAGGGATGTAAGGCAAATCATCTAGTTGCCTAGAGATGGGAGTGGGGGAGGGGGCAAAGGGCACCGAGGGTTGGGGAGGCAGGGACGCAAATGGAGAGGGGGAAACTTTCGTGGGTGATGGATATATTCACTATCTTTTTTTTTTTTTTTAGATTTTATTTATTTATTTAACAGAGAGATCACAAGTAGGCAGAGAGGCAGGCAGAGAGAGAGACGGGAGGAAGCAGGCTCCCCACAGAGCAGAGAGCCCGATGCGGGACTTCATCCCAGGACCCTGGGATCATGACCTGAGCCAAAGGCAGCGGCTTTAACTTACTGAGCCACCCAGGCACCCCTGTATTCACTATCTTGATTGTGGTGATAGTTTCACAGGTGCATACATATGTCAAAATATCAAATTGTATATTTTAGATATGTGCAATTGATTTCATGGCAAGAATACCTCAAGAAAGCTTAATTTTTAAAAATACAGACATTATCATTTAGGAGCTTGGAATCATGGTCTTACTGAAGAGACACCACTCAAAGAAGAGCAGGGTTTCAATTTTACTGTTTTACTTTAATATTGTCTAGATCCGCCTTCTCCACAATCACTCAACACCTGGCCTACCATATTACCCATGTCCTCATACCTGCTGTTTGAGCTTCTGGGTTAGAAGAGGGGTAAGGGTCTGGTCTGATTTCTTGATCCACACCATTGCTTCTGAACCACAGAGACACTTTAGGACATGACTGAGGGGCCTTCAAACTGAAAGGAACCTTTGGGGTTTTCTGGTCCCCCTTCCATCCAGTGCAGGAACCCCCCCCTACTTGAAGAAACCATTATCTAGTCACTGACAGTGTCTCCTGGGATGGGAAACTCCCACTGTTACCTGCTCATACGGCAAGTAGCCACAGTCCAAGGGGAAAGAATGGGAGTAGGACAAGAGGGAGTGAAAAAGCTATCCCTGAAATTGGCCAGGATCCATATCCTCCTCAATGTAGTTCCTTAGGAATCTTACACTTAGGGAGAAATCAAATCAATGCCTTCAGAGACAAATACACTTTCTCTGGCCCACGATGGAAGAAAGATGGGAGGGAAGGAGAAGACAGGCAGATTTGCTTCAATAAACCTGACTTAGCAACAATTCTTTAAAAAAGAAATTCTATTTCTGACCCAGTGGACTGTTTCTTTTTTACTTTTTTTAAAATATGACTTTATTTTTAAGTGATCTCTACACCCAATGTGGGGCTTAAACTCACCACCCCGAGATCAAGAGTTGCACACTCTATTGACTTGAGCTAACCAGGTGTCTCTCGATGGGCTACTTCTGTTTGGTTGGAGTGGTTTTTATGTCTGTTAGCTCTAACTTTGAGCCCATCTTTTAATGTCTCATCGCCTTGGCTTTCCCAATTTGAGGCATTTAGAATCAAGATCCTGGACCCTCCTTCCTCCTGATGAGCATGAAGGCTCATGAGAAATTTGGGTTCTGGGGAGAGAAAAAAAAAGCCCTGGATAGGAAGACCAGGACTACATCATTTCTGTTTCTCTTGACACCTTTTCATGCTTGGTGATTTCGGCTACTTCTCGAAGGGAATAATCTCTTAAGCTCTCCATCTAATCTGTTCTCAGACAGGAGTTTAAACTCTCCTCCATTCGAAGTTTATCAGATAGATCTACAGAGACTTTCCGGAGGATTTTACAAAGGACTTTTAGTGTTGCCAGAAAAGAAAAAAGGGGGGAAGATAGGGTTTCTGAGGCAGTTTCAGAGGCAGTGAGACTAAAACATAAAAAGAACCTTTCTTTCCTTACTACAGGTTTGTCCAAAGGGCCGTGATGGGCAAAAAAACGGTTTGCGCCAGGGGCAAATGGCTTTCCTGGCGGAGAGTGTCCCTTGTAATCACTGAAGCCGGTGGGGTCTGCTCTAAGGGTAGAGACTTGTTCTCTCCTTTTGCAGAGCTGGAATCTTTCCAGAGATGAAAGCCTGTAGTTCTACTCCCCGACTTCCTTTTCGATCACTTCATTCTCTGGGAGGTCTTCTTAAACAGTGACATCTCGCTTTGTAATGACGTCATATCTACATGACTGTGTAGCACTAGCCCTTCTCCTTTGGGAAGAGGGGAATTCGAGAGCATGCTAACCACCATATCCAGTAAATCACATGACACAGACACAGACTGTTTTGAGTATGTCTTCAGGAAATCAGAATTATTTAGAAATTGTGTCCCTGTTCAGGTATTTACAACTCTGGAAGTTCCCATTTAGAAATCTAAATGCATTTGGCTTACTAAATTTAGATTTCTGTGTGAGAAAATGTCCCCCATATTCAAACCCACACTAATACAGAGTTAGGTCTAGAGAGCAACTTTCTTTAATGTGTCACTTGAGAGGCTCTGTTATTGTTATTTCTAGAAAAACAAACACTTCTGAGGCCAGTCTTGGGAAACAGTTTTCCTCTCTGGTAAGAAGGACTTCATTTTATCCCAGTAAAAGATACGTTTTCATCATCATAATCAAGCAGAAGAGAAATTATTCCCTGTGAGCTGCCTGGCACGTTGTATAATTGGAGTTCATTTTAATTAACCGGCTCCATTTTTGAATTGTTAATCTCCATTTCTTTCATTTTAGTCAGGACTAAAACTAAATGGATTTCAACAGTGCGTTTCCCCCAGCCCTTTCAATGAACGACTACGTTTCAAGTGTCTTCTAGAGGAGAGAATGAATTTATCCCATTTGTCATAAAGCTGAGGTCTTCAGCTGCAGAAAGAAAGGCCTTGTTGTTCATGGCAATGTCCTTGCATGGTGAAAAAGAAGGTCTAAAAGAGAGCTTCTAGAGCATCTACTGCAAGGGGAGCCGAGGGAACACGTGTGTCCGGACAGAGGGGAGGAAGGCTGGCATTCCTCAGGAAATTTCCACACAGCCTCCATAAATAGGGAAATCCGAGGCTCTAGCCTTCAAGTCACGTAACATATTGGCACGAAGAAAAGTTGGGAACCAGATTTTACTTTTCCTGGCACTACTTTCAGCATGCACACACACCATACACACACACAGGCACGCACGTATTTTTTATAGTCTTTATTTTTTGAGCACTTTTAGGTTCACGGTAGTTTTTTACAAGAAGAAAAACCATGAGTCTCCACATATTTGCTGAGAAAGACCTCCAAGAACAAAGAGTAGCCGTGAGGTTATTGAGAATTAAGCAATATCCTAAAAGGGGCTTCATTTGCCCTCCTTACTTCCACCCACCACTGGGTGGTGGTGTGCTTGGAACCTTCTTCCCAGGTACACTGGCCTCTGATGATCTCCCCCATTCTGCCCAGGTCACCGGTGTCACCGGCTGGGAAGTGTGTGTGTGTGTGTGTGTGTGTGTGTGTGTGTGTGTGTAAGCGTATGTGTGTCTTTTGAATCAATAGAATGCTGTCCTGATTGAATGTGATCTGCAGCCATCCTGACAGAGGGAATTGTTCTGCCCTTTTCAATCAACAGCTTTCCATCTAGAGGACACAGAGGTGGCTTGGAAAGAGGTCACCACGGGGCACGCAGCCTGCACCATGGTCCTGAGCTTGTTTTACGACACCAGAGGACATGCATAGTCAGCCCAAGGGAATGAAATGAAAGTGTTTCAATTAAATTTTAATCATTCACATAGGTCCCCTCCACTGTCACACAGAAAATCAAAACATCGCTGTCACCTGGTGTAAAGAATCAACCCATCTCCAAGCTATCAGCTTTGTGAGATTTTTGCCCACCTATGGGATACTTTTCTTTTTTTTAAGATTGTATTTTTTATGTAATCTCTACATCCAACGTGGGGCTTGAACTCGTGAGCCTGAGATCAAGAGTGGCGCCCTCTACTGACTGAGCCCACCAGGCGCCCCATGTGCTATTTTTGTTAAATGAATCAGTTTCCCATTTTTCATTAATCAAAGCTACTAATGGTAATAGCTAACTTCAATTGAGGGCTTATTTTGGACTAACCCCAGCAACTCTGTGAAGTGGGTATTATTACTATACTTAGTTCACAGACAAGAAAATGGAGGTTCAGGAAGCTCCATCAAAGCCATCCTGCAAGGAAGCAGACGAGCAGGGGCTTGACCCCAGATCTCCCTGCTGTCAAAGCTCAGGTGATTCATCGAATTTCCATTTGGCGGAGGAGAGGTCCTGGTTTGCATGATGAGGTGGTCCCCGGTATAACCACACTGCCAAAAGCAAAAAAAAGGGGGGGCGTGTCTTGGTGAGACTGGAACCCATATCCAAACAAACGTGGAATTCCCAATAAGCTCTTTGAAATACAGAAAATTGTTCACAGACCTCCTCTCATCTTCCCTACCAGTAACACCTGTAACTCTCCCTACAAGTCTATGGGGTCAGAGATAGAGGATCACATGCTGCATCCCATTCACTCACCTAAGAGACAGTTCGGTTGTGAATGGGGCTGGGGGTGGGTATATGTACAAGGCTCCCAGCCCCGCTCCGTTGAGATATCGTACATGGGCTTAAACAAGATATTCTCTTTCTTTTCCTTCGAAAATTGGCTTTCCTGGGATTCTATCCCTTGCTGCCCGAAAAGCACAGTCTTCAGCCTTGACCAACAAAGAGCAGAAAATTCTATTACTATTATTATTTTTTAAATAATTCCTTGAGTCGTATGATATTACCAGCATGGGACCTACTGTCTCTAAGATTTTGGAGAGACCCCATGTTGACTGCTTCTGGCCATTTTGAAACAATCTGGGATCTAAACCTACAGGCCAAGGAATACAAAGCCAGAGCAGGGCCATCAATCATGAGCGGAGGGTCTGAAGGGTGCTTTCTCCCACTTCAAAGGTGGGAGTGGGGCCAGGGCAGAAGAATGTGAACATTTAAATAGATCTTCCCAGAACTTAAAAAATGAATTACTATCAAAAGATCTTTGAGACAAGCTGAGTCGATGTTGAAAATAATATTTGAGGAGCACCATGAACCCAGCTTCTCTGTTGTCGGTTAGCAGCTGGGGGTCTGGCCCCCACCGCTTCATCCCTGTGTCCCTACAGCGCCTAATACACAACTTGGCACCCTGGAGTGTTATGGAAATATTGGATTTATTACAAAAATAAAGTCCAGAAGCTCCAGGATTGGCCCTGGAAAGAGCCTGCCTCAGGGCAGGGTGGGGGCGTACGTAGGGAAGGCTGCTCCAGGGGCCCTCTGGCCATATCAAGGACCCACCTTGTCCTCAGAGGGGTCTGAAGACTACCACGCCTCCCTCCATGGTGGTCCCCTGGGAGGGCTGCCCTTCTCCTCACATGCTGGCCCCAAACATCCTCCCAGGTGAGGTCCAGAGTCTGCTGAAGGGGGGCTAGAGCGTGAAAAAAAGACTCTGCCAAGGGAATAGGAAACCGCAGGAGGGAGGTAACTGAGAGATCAGGGAGATTGAAGAGCCGAGCTTTAAAACCCGGCTTTACACATGAGCAGCTTGCGGTGCCCCGTGGGCTCCTTGCCCGGCCTCGGTGTGGCAGAGTATGGATTTCACTAAGTCCCAGGGCACCTGGGTGGCTCAGTGGGTTAAGCATCCCAGGACCCTGGGATCAAGCCCCACATCTGGCTCCATGCTCGGCGGGAAGCCTGCTTCTCCCTCTCCCATTCCCTCCGTGGGTGTTCCTTCTCTTGCTGTCTCTCTCTGTCAAATAAATAAAATCTTAAAAAAAAAAAAAAAATTTCACTGCGTCTTGCAGGAAGGCTGCCTGAGGCTTCCAGAACAGACATGTCCCTATTCCTGCAGGACCAAATAGGAAAACCAGGCGACGATTTACCCAGGAAGCACTTGAGCTGAAGCTGTCCACATTTCCCTTCTCAAGTGAAAGGACACAGTGGGTGTGTGTGCTTCCCACCCCCTGGAATAAACCAAGGGGAGGCAGTCATCCGAAACGCCGGCAGGGAGAACTTTCTCACACACGACCATCCCAGTGACTGCTGACATTATTGTACAGAAACCTCATAGAGCAGGGTCAGAGCTGCAGGCACCCCACATTTACATATAAGGAAACTGAGTCCCAGGGAGGGAAGTGACTTACCCAAGGTCACACCACACAAGCTCTCTTTGCCCTGGGTCCCCTCCTCCTCCCACAACGGCCCCCCTCCTCACTTGCAATGATGATCAGCTCTGAGGTGAGAGGGTTAACCTTCATTCTGAAAAGATATTAGTAGTGATTTATATTCTTAAATGTGGCTAATGGCAGAAATAAAATGATAATGAGAAAGCAACACATGCTCTCCAAGTGACTGTTCGCCAAAGCGAACATTAAGCCTGATTTGATCACCCCCATTAGAGATTTCAGCTGAACATTACGGAGATGTTTCTGCTGAATTTTTCTGATGGATGTGGCAGGGTCAGCTGCTAGGGATAAAGAACCATCCCTGAAATGTCCAACTAGACAAAATTTTATCAATTATAGGTACAAGAGAATTTGAAGTGTTCCATGTAAATCAAACTATTTCTAAAATGAAGCAGTTATTTTTCAAAATTCATGTGTGTAATACAAGTAGTTTTACCTTTATTGGCCTTTCTCATAAGTAAAACGTTATTTGGGGAGGGTAGATTTTATTTATTGTTTCAGATGTCAGGTTTTATAAAGTAAGAGACACCTTACTTTAAGTCCGGAAGCCACCTTAGAGACTCTCTGGTCAACCTCTCCATTTTCCAAATGAGGCGGCCGTGGTCCAGAAAGGGGAAGTGACTGTTTCAAGGTCACACAGCAATCAGCATCAGAGCTAGACCTACGAAAATGCCTCGGGATCCTCGGGATCCCGGTCAAGGCGTCATCTGATCAAAAGCCAGCAGAACTCCTTGCCCTGTGAGTTGCAGGAACAAGATTACAGTAAGGGAAATACAAAAGAACACAGTCTACTTCCTATTTAAGTCTTTTATTTTGCCTTTAAAAATATAATATTGTTACTCAATTTCAAAAAAAAGCTTTAATAGCATAAAATAAGACAGCTGGAGAAAGAGAGAGAGAAAGAAAGGAGGAAGAAAAGAAAGGACGGAAGGAAAGAAAGGAGGGAGGGAGGAACAAAGGAGGAACAAAGGCAGGCAAGCAGAAATAAGAACGCATGTATGGGGTGTGTGTGTGTGTGTGCGTATGTGTGGTCTTGTGTAAGGGGGAAGGGTGATCAAAGAATACATATTTTGGGTGAAATCAAAACCTTTGGTAAGAATAGTCATTAAAATTGATTTAGATCTGCTTGCCCTGGCAATAAAATTTTCATTTGCTTATTTATTTCCAAAAAACCCTACAGCCAAGGCATAACTAGAGCGTCTCCCTTTCTTGCCGCTCCTATCACAGCTTCCTATACCCCAGTTGGAGAACCACAGAGCAACACTGCAGCCCTCTGGACCTGAAAGGCTCGTCAGTCGCCACCGAGCCCAACCCCCCAGTTGACAAGGGCAGCTGGAACCCCAGAGAGAGAAGTAAATTGCCACCGTCATGGCAGAGTCCACGAAAAGGTGAAGGGGAAAGCTGGAGAGACACCGGACACCTCATGTCTTGAGTTTCAGGGATGCTAATGATTAAAATTAAAAAAAAAAAAAAAGTTTAACTTGTTTTTACAAATAACTCCAGTTGCCTAGCAACAGGCTGGCATCCCTGAGCCTCTTTAACCTCCTCCCTGAGAACCTTGAGCCTGACGGTCACAGAACTTCTTCCTTCCATGGTATTTTATTAGGTACAATATCCTTTCATGCCTGGCATGTCCCATGGTACTGTGGCTTATCCCCAGGAGGCAAAGGGCAGAACAGGAAATCGGCTTCAGAGAGTTAGACTGGGCCAAGGTCATACCACCCGGCAGGGCTGCTGGTGGATCAGCTCCTGACCGTGAATCAGGCTCTTGAAGGCCAGTCCACTCTTTCCTGTCTGTGCTGTGCGTCCCCCAACCCCGAGAGGCGGGGGAGAGTGCACCCCACTGCCCACTGACAGAAACCGTACAAGGACATGGTGACAGCTAGTCGGGGTGCCAGCTCCATGGTCAAGTGCTATCTCTTACAAACATTCAACATCTAACACAGGGAGTTTCTGTGAAATGCTTATGTTAAAGGGATATGTGTGTGTGTGTGTGTGTGTGTGTGTGTGTGCGCGCGCGCACGCGTGCGCCTGCATATTATCCCCCCCAAGGTAAAAGAGTCAAAGTCTTCCTGAACACCGAAGGATATGTCAACAGATGTCCTGCCAACCACGTGGTCACCCAGGGGCTTCTGGGAGTTAGGTTACCACTGGTCCAAAACTCCAGAAGGAGATTCAAGGGCTTTGGATGAGGCTAGGATTGAGAGAGACATAGGGAAAACGTAAAGCAATTGTCAAGCGTGGATTGAGGAAGATTACCTCTGTAGTCAGGATCCTACCTCGGGATCTGAGACTTAAAGTTGAAAATAATAGTAATAAGGGAGCATGTTGGTTCCATCTGAGTAGGAAAAGCCAGTGTCTACAGGCGGCTGGCTGCTGAGCGAGGCCTTCATCCTGCCGGGGCATCCACGGAGACACTGTCAGAGACAAGGATAACTGGAAGCAGATCCCAGCTGGGGCATCACCCCCACCCAACCCCCCCCTTGTGAATGTGCAGTCCTGGCGGTTAGAAAAAGTGTCTCCATCTTGTAAACACAGCAAATTTGATCTGGAAGTCATTGAGAAAACATAAACACGGAGCCTCATGCGGTCATGTTTACACTGCCCCAGCCCCAGTGAAAGATGAGCTGGTTATGGAAGGATGGGTTTTTTCCAAAGGTGCTTTTTTTTTTTTAATGAAAATCCCAGGAAGCACACATTACCATGAAGACCAAAATCCCGAAGGAGAGACCACAAGAGCACGAACAAGTGTTGCCTACGCAGGTAACAGACATAATGCCACATTTACGTGGGCTCTGTTCTGCAATTGCATAAGCTGCTTCACCAAAAAGTCAATTGCTTTTGAAATGGAAATTAGCAATACTGGAACATCTTCTAAACTAGGCCCTTAGTTAAGAATATGGGTTCATGACGATTTCGTGCTTCCCAAACCCATTCCAAATTTGCAGTAACATGGACTGGAATTCAGTCCAGTTCCCTATATTTAACCAACACATAGACAAGGGTCCAGATGGGGAACTGACTTACTTAAGGTCACAGAGCTTGTTGGTGCCAGAGGCAAAAATAGGACAATGATTTCCCGATGTCAGCTGGTTCTTTCAGTCTCTTCCAGATGTTGCTATCTAACTAACATTCTTGCCCAAAGGCATTTATTTGGTATTATGACCTATAGGGATCAGGTAATGCTGTTAGTCCATAACTGTGGGCAGGAAAGAAATGCTCATGATTGTTCTATAAATAAACTAATTCTGCTTAGGAGCGCCCTGCCCTGGTGGGTGAAGAAATTCAGCACCTCGGTCAGGAATGAATGGGGGTCCTCCCGGAAGCAGCAGCAGCACCCACTCAGGGGGACATGGAAGGGCCCAGGGTGCATCAGTGCAGTAGCTGTAAAGGCCTCTGGTTATTGAGATCCTCGCACGTCAAGGTCTTTCCAGGCTAGTAGCTCACCTGCTCCTGGGCTGTGGCGTCTGCAGAAGATGCAGGTTCCTGGGCTCACCACAGCTCTGCCTCCACTCTGGGGTCCTGAAAGGGAAGGGAGTCAGGGCCTGGAACTCAAGCCACTTCTCTTCTATGTTGGGAAGACCTCTTCAGCTCACTTTCTCTCCACTCCCCTGATTCTCTCTCTTCTGCTCCTGCTCCCCAGCCTCTCCGGCTGCCTCCTTCCCAGGTTAGCACAATCTTTTCCAAAGCCAGGCCAGAAAGGCAGAGAGAGGAGTGCCTTGGGTGGCTCAGTCAGTTAAGTGTCTGCCTTCGGCTCAGGCCATGATCCCGGACTCCTGGGATGGAGCCTCACATCAGGTTCCCCACTCAGCGGGAAGCCTGCTTCTCCCTCTCACACTCCCCTTGCTTGTGTTCCCTCTCTCCCTGTCTCTCTCTGGGTCAAATAAATAAATAAAATCTTAAAAAAAAAAATAACACAAGAAAGAAAGGGAGAGAAAATAATCTTGAAGAACTCCTGCGTTCAACCCTGTGCCCAAGGAGTCCTGATACAAGGAAACCCAAAAGGGCTATCTACCTAGAACGAGAAAGGGCGAAATACAATAAGAACAAATTCCAAACGGGTATCTCAGTGAATTATCCTGCTATTGGTCTATGCCACCTTTACCATGCAGAGTTCAGATCCTTTCATAATGATACAGCAATGCACCTGGTACAACACTGGCCGTCTACCGAGCACTTTCAGACTCACCCGCTTGTTTCGCCCTCAAACACCAAGGTCGCTCTTATCACCCCATTTCAGATGAGGAGACTAAGGCTTAGTGAAGTGATGAGATACTTGTGGTTCTTTCTCCTGGTCCTGAGAAGAGGGTGGCAAACCATGCGTGTCAAACACCCTCTGAACTTGGCCACACTCTCAGAAAACCAGTGCTCGTTAATGCCACTCCGTGATATATTTCCTCCTCCCGTTTTAAACAGCCCGATGAACTTAGGTAAAATAACATGCAACTTTCGACATTCTTTTGGGGTGAGCGCCATTGTTTTTGTTCACTGAGCTTCAAGGTTAGAAAAAAGAGACCAGAGATCATAAACAATCTCCCTACTTTGGTTCCTCCTCTGCATTTGAAGGTTTTGGAAAGAAATTCAGTGAATGATGAAAAGAATTGTTTAAATTCCCCGGGGTTGTTTGGATAAGGTCTTTGTGCCCTGGTGCCAAGACTCCTGAGACTGTCCTCAATCTCTGTTTGTCACCACACCCTGGCCTGATCTGTACCTTCAAGGGGCTGGGTCACTGATCGGTGTCAACTTTTTCATCTCCCTGGAGACCCATAGCACAAAATGAAAAGAGCTTCCTCAGTCACTGCAATGGTCTCCATGTGTACTGGAATACTAAAATTCGTATGTTGAATCCCTAACCCCCAATGTCATGGTAGCAGGAGGTGGGACCTTTGGGAGGCAATGAGATCATGAATGGGATTAGTGCTTTTAATAAAAGGGACCCCCCTCTGCCCGCCAGAGCTCTCTCACCACTTCTGCCTTCCGAAGACGCAATGAGAAGATGGCCTTCCATAAACCCAGAAGCAAGCCCTTACCCACGCCACCTCTTGGACTTCCAGCCCAGAACCATGAGAAATACATTTCCGTTGTTTATAAGCCACGCAGCCTGTGGTATTCCGTGACAGCAGCCAGACTACGAGAGTCGTTCCCTCTGTGCCCCTAGTCACCCAGCCAACATTTCCCAAGTAGCTCCTGTGTGCCGGCCATTGTTCTAGCACGTGGGATTCGGTCACAGAGCCCCGGCCCATGTGGAGTTCTGAGAGAGAGAGAGCAAGAGAGACAGTAAACAGAAATAAATAAATAGTATTCCAGGGGGTGGAAGCGGTGTGAAGGAAATACAGTTGACCCTTGAGTGGTTCAGCGGTTAGGGGCACCGACCACCTGCTGCGTCAAAAATCCACATGTAACTTCTGATCCCACCCCACCCCCCAGAACACAACTTCGAATAGCCTGCTGCTGCCTGGGAGCCAACCCGTAACAGAAGGACTCGACGGATACACATTTTGCAGGTTATATGTATTAGATACCGCATTCTTACCACAAAGTAAGCCAGAGGAAGGAAAATGTTAAGAAAGTCTTGAGGAGGGGCGCCTGGGTGGCTCAGTCTGTTGACCGTCTGCCTTCAGCTCAGGTCATGATCCCAGGGTCCTGGGATCAAGTCCCACATCGAGCTCCCTGCTCAGCAGGGAGCCTGTTTCTCCCGCTCCCCCTGCTTGTGTTCATGATCTCTCTCCCTCCCCCCCCTTAAATAAATAAATAAATAAATATTTTTAAAAAAGAAGAAAAGAAAATCATGAGGAGGAGAAGGTATTTTTAATACTGTATTGTATTTATATATATTAAAAAAAACAACAACAACCCTGTGTATAAGTGGATCCACACAGTACAAACCTGTGTTGTTCGAGAGTCAACTGTATGGCAGGTAAGGGGGGGTCTTATTCCACAGAATAAGGTCTCCAAATGTTGCCCAGTGACACTGATGGTAAGGACTCAGAACCACTGTTGTTACTATCTTATTCCATTTACCAGGTCTGTGAGCAGGAGGAACATGAAATAATCAGTACAAATGGCCCCTGAAGGCTGTGCCCATTCACAAAACCCCAAAACAGAGGCCACAATATCAGGGACAGTAGTTGTGAGAAAGAACGAGATCAACTGCCACTTGTCCTGAGATTGGAAGCTCTCATACCCATCACAAGGTGACAGGAGCCAGTTGCAGAACCAAACGCAGGCCATGATCCCACCCAAGTAGGAAACCTACTAGCTAGTATAGTCATAAGTGTACCCGTGTATGCATGCACATTCTAGAAGGATACACAGAAACCACTGACAGAGGTGTCATCTGGGAGCAGGGCAAGGAGGGTCAGATTATGATTAGGGTAAGGGTAAAAGAAAGGGTGGGGTGGGGCGCCTGGGTGGCTCAGTCAGTTAAGCGTCTGCATTTGGCTCAGGTCATGATCCCAGGGTCCTGGCATCAAGCACAGCATAGGGCTCCCTGCTCAGTGGGGAGCCTGCATCTCCCTCTCCCTCTGCCTGCCACTCTGCCTACTTGTGGTCTCTCTCTATCTCTCTGTCAAATAAATAAATAAAATCTTTTTTAAAAAAAAAAAAGGTGGGTCTTGGTCTTTTAACTCTTAATTTCTATTTCATTTGAACTTTTTAAAAATAAACAATTATCCATATATTGTGTAGGTTTAAAGAGGTTAGCTGAAAAGCAATGTTACCTGCATCGGCCATAGCTGCCTAAAGTCTCAAGTCTCAACACTAACATCCCTCTAGGAAGTGACCTTGCTTAACTCACTAACATTTGAGGGCCACCATTGCCAGGTGTGCAGGTTGTACACTGCACAATGAAAGGGGGAACCATTCACACAGTGCCCTCTTGACTGTGAAACATGGGACTCATCTTATCCAAGACTTCTCTCCCCCATGTCCAACCCCATGCCATCACATGCTCTATATTCACCATTTCCTGGATACAAGATATTCTTTTGTGCTCTTTATAAACTCCAGTCCCCTTCTTACGAAAGTATCTCTTTACCTTCTCCATCTACAATTTCTTATTCTTTCAAGACCTAGTTCAGATAGCTTTGGTTTTCAAAGGTCTTTCTGACTCCCCAGCAGCATTTGTTCCTACCACTACCACCTCCCTTATCATATTGCTTTGATAATCTTCCCAGGGAATATCCTGGGGACAGAAACTTAATGTCGTATTCATTTTGACTTGCTCTGAACTGATCGCATGAAACATGAGCAATGGAATAAATGAAGGGACATGAGTGGCAACCCTAGAACACTGGTTTTTAGATTGACCGTCCGCAATTTTTTCACTCTTAGAACAATTCGGTTTTTCAAACTGTTCTGCAAAACATCTCATCTACAAGGTTAATTCTGAATGCTAAAAAGAGGCTCCATGAGCGAATTTGGGGGAAATGCCAGATTACAGGCAAAGAGTTCCTTTATCTAGTCTTCTCAGAGGGTTTCATATGCTAATAATCACATCGAATTGTCAAGAAGGGGAAACAGAAAACCAGCTCCAAACTTATCTGACCATTAATCTGCTTTTCCACGAATACCTCTTCATTCAAGAGATCTACTGTTAGATTTCCTATGTCCCATACTCCCTAACCAAAAGGGAAGCAACTATTTTATGTATTAAGAAGTGGCAGAAGGAAAAGAGGAAGAGAGGGCTACAGCAAAACATGGGAGGATTCCCAGTGTCGAGCTCACATGTGAGTGCAATGTGGCTGGCAGTGGGCAGATACCAGAAGACGTCAAATGGGGGCTTTATGAGAACATCATCCTGGAATCACTGGAGAAAAAGGACCAATAGGGATCAAGGAAGGATGCGTCAGGAAGACAGGTGTGGGGCTGTTGCTGTAGTCCTGACTAGCCATGACGGTGGCCTCATGTGAAGCGGTAGCAGTGGAACTGAGAGACAGAGACATAAAGAGACAAAGAGTCAGAGAGAGACAGAGTGAGACAGAAAGACAGAGATGGAAAGACAGGGCAGAAATAAAAAGACAAGGACAGGACATCTGGGTGGCTCACTAGGTGAAGCATGTGTCTTTGGCTCAGGTCATGAGTCCACACTGGTTCCCAGCTCAGCGGGGAGTCTGCTTCTCCCTCATGCTCTGCTCCTCCCCCATCTGTGCCCGTCCCCTTTCTCTCTCTCTCTCGTTCTCTTTCAAATAAATAAGTAAAATCTCGAGAGAGAGAGAGACAGGAACAGAGAGACAGATGGAGAGAGACCTTCAGAGGAAGTTACAAAGTGGAATTACCAGGACTTAGGACTTATTCACCAGTTAAATTATACTGGGAGAGGTGGGAGGGGCTGAGACAAAGCTGAGACCAGCGTGCAAAACTGAAGGGGACATCAAAAAACTCAGGACTCGGGATAAATATTTTAAGGCAATATTTTTTAAGTCTACTTTTTAAAGTAATCTCTATACCCAATATGGGGCTCGAACTTAACCCCGAGATCTTCCAACTGAGCCAGCCACACAGCCCTCAATGCAATATCTTTAAAACTAAAACATAATGCAAAACATTCGTGATACAGAAAATATCAAATTTTTAAATAAAGACAGGATGTCTCTCCTCTGGTGGTTGTTGTTGTTGTTGTTGTTGTTGTTGTTGTTGTTGTTGTTTTACTCCTGCCCTCATTGTGCAGTATGGCTCAGCAAGGCACTGAATGTAGGCTTACCTCTCTAGGTTACAGAATTGTGGTGCTTAGACGATGACCACTTCCATGAGGGATGGTGGTGAGGATGCTGAGTGGGAAAGAGGGAGAGGGAAGCCACGGCACAGGAGGATGAAGGGAGGACACGAAAAAGACTGAGAGGAAGAAAGGAGAAAAGGATGAAGAGAAGTCCCGAGAAGATGAAGAAGAGAAGACACAGCGCTAAATCAGATCATTGGTCTTCTAAATTATGACGCAACTATTTCAGGTGAATTTCGAAGGTGAAAGCTGCTCTCCGCAGCCCGGGCCACTATGGGCCACGGTGACAAACCGAAGAGAGATGGCACACTGATTCCAACGCTGCTGTGATTTTCATTTGAGAAGGAGGTGCCCCTCTAGGGAACATAGCCGCCCTGCCTGACTGCCCAGCAGGTGCCAGACTGGGACCAAAAATCTCGGTTCTTATGCACAGTGGTAGGGTGGGCACCCAGCCCCCCAGCTAGCTCTGCGGGCAGTCCTGAAGTCCCCGGGGAGTACAAACACACTAGGGATTGATCAGTGGCTCAGGGGAATCACTGCTTTCTCCTCTTTAGAAGGAGAGAGAGAGAGTTCGCCAGCAATGATACCGTTGCTACCGTGACTCTCACATTGAGCTCTAACCACTAGGCTCAGACAAACAACAGCAGGCAAGAGAAATGACCCGAAGAAGCCACATGGAGCAAGCCAGGCAAGGAGCTGGGTTTCTTCCAAGGGAGAATTTGATGACGTGAATATGGTCGCCAGAGGAAGCAACTTCCCTGTAAATTCAAAGTGTGCCAGCAGTCCCCGTCACTCTGGGGCCCTTGCTGTGCTCTAGAGTCCGAACGGCCACGCACACAGCTGCTGAGGAAATGTCCTAGTGTCTGGCGAGCCCTCAAGACACTTTTCCAGGGGACAGACAGGCCCCAGAAACAATCTTGGACTGAGTCAGGACACCCCTACCACTAACTTAATCAGATGACCTTAGATCATGACCTCTTTCTGGAACTAGGTTTTCACATCTACAAATAGAGGACACCGGGGTGGGGAGTAGGTTTCGCTCTCCTGTGGCTCCCAGGTGCACATCCTGCCATGGGCCACACCAGATTCACCGGGCTGGGACAAGGAACAGGGGCGCCCTTTGCGCACCCTTTCTGGGCCAGCCCCCAGATTCCGGTTTGGTACATCCAAGACCCCCCAGGCTGGTGCCCATCACTGGCCCTGTGAGAAAGAACTGCTGGCCTCAAGGGACCTCTAACGTCCTTTGCGGCCCACGGACAGCTGGACTTGTACAACCACCAGACAAGGTTACTAGAAATTACATCAAAGTCATTTTGGGATGGGACTCTCGTTCAAGTGACGTGGAAAAGGACAGAACAGCCTACAGATTTCAGACTATTTCAAAAAATAACACTCGTGATGGGAACTAGAATCCACATAAATAAACAGAACTGAAAAGGCAATTAAAGAAAACTTCCCCTCAACTTCAACTCCTTTAAGTATTATCTACAGGCAGCGCTGGAGGGGCAAGGAGCGAGGGAAATCGCCGTGTCCCCAACAATTACAAAGCGATTGGTTGTGGAGGTCACCCTGGCCCCTGTTTGGGCCTGTTACAGCTCGCTAAGCTTGACTAAGCTTAGGTATTAGGAGAGCCTTCATTGGAACATTCCTGTTGAGGGACGGAGGAGGAGGAAGGGAGGAAGATTCTTTTTTTTTTTTTTTTTTTTTAACTGCCTGAGGCCCGGTCTAAGTCTTGGGGCACAGTTCTGTTTGTCTTCCCTCACGATTCACGTTGCGGCTGTCCCAGGCATTCTCTGCCCCGTTGCTCAATGTTTGTTTACGGCAGCGAAGTAGAAAATTGTAATGTCTCCAATTGTTACTGGCTTGCTGATTGTGTGACCACCTGGCCTGCAGGATCCGGGACAAAGGCTGTAAGTCCCCCTTTAAAGCCCGAGCTATGTACTTTAGGAGGAGGAGGACGAGAAGGGGACGTTTGTCCGCCTTTTGTTTGTGTCTGTGTGTTGTCTTGCAAGGAAGCATTTAAAGTTGGAATTATTTTAAATCAAACAATACCATACTTCTTGTGGCACCAGTTTGCAGGGGTTTTGTTTTTGTTTTTGTTTTTTGGTTTTTGTTTTGTTTTGTTTTGTTTTACAATGAAATGCCCTGAAACTGAGGAATTCCTTAATAAACAACTTCATACTTGATTTGCCGTGTTCATGAAGTTGGATGGGCCGTTTCCAGATGTTTTCCAAATAGGCCCTGTGCCCCAAGGTACAGTGACGGCTCTAAGACATCCCTCTGGTGTGCAGGGACCCCACAGCTGTTTCAGCAGATTTTTTTTTTTTAATTTCATAAAATGCCACATTCAACATGCACTTTTCATCCAGAGAGGCTGCTAAGATGTTCAAAGGATTCAGAATTACCGGCCCACACCCCCCACCCTCTGGAGTCATATTAATGACTAATATTAATATTAGTCACAGAAAATATTTAACATCTGTACTGCCGTACCACCCAAAAATTGTAAATTGAAGGAAGATGTGTTTCTTGCCCTAAATTACCCAAGGAATTTTCAGAGTAGAGCTCAGTTACTGAGGATGGCCGGGACACCACTGCTGGAAAACCCTTCCATGCTTATACATGCCGAGGGACTACGAATGGATGGAAAGACAGCCCTTTGCTTTGAGCCTTACCTATACACTGCACTCAGCTGGCTCTGGCATAGTGATGATAATCATTGATAATAATAATAGCATCTGGCATCACTGGGTGCTTAACCATACACCAGGCCTGGAGTTCAATGCCTAATGCATGTAACCTCATTTACTCTTCCTACCCACAGTGTTAGCTGCATATTGTTAATCTTCCCACTTTACAGAAGAAAAATATATGAGGCTCCCAGAATCTAGATGTCTAGGCAAAGATCACAACACTGGTAACAAAACTGAAACCCAGCTTTGTGTGGCTTGGTGCCCATGGTCTCAGCCCCTCTGTGATTGACACGGCCCCAATGCGCACAGAAAAGCATTAGCCATCTTGTCATCTGGATACAGAGGACCTTACCAAGAACCCGTGAAGGGCGAGAACCCGGGAAGGGCACAACTGTGGGCTGGGGTCAGGAGAGAGATGAATAGCCAATTCTGCTAATAACCAATCATGCTAACAGCGTGACCAGCGGTCCCAGTTTGCCTGGGATGGTCCTGGTTTTAGCACCATGAGCCTTCATCCCAGATGTGGTAGGCAGAATTCTAGGATGACTTCCCAATTCCTGGGCCCTGCTGTACACACAAACTCACCCAATTATTCAATAAAACATTAAATGTAGGTGTTGCCGTGAAGGGATTTTCCAAGTGCAAATGAGTTGACTTTAAGATACAGCGATTAGAGCTGCCTGGGTGGCTCAGTGGGTTAAGCCTCTGCCTTCAGCTCAGGTCATGATCTCAGGGTCCTAGGATCGAGTCCCACATGGGGCTTTCTGCTGGGCAGGGAGCCTGCTTCCTCCTCTCTCTCTCTCTCTCTCTCTCTCTCTCTCTCTCTGCTTGCCTCTCTGCCTACTTGTGATCTCTTTCTGTCAAATAAATAAAATCTTTAAAAAAAAAAAAAGATACAGAGATGAGATGGGTGGGCCTGACCTTATCAGAGGAGCCCTTTTAAATCTGGGTTTAGAGGCCAGAGACAGAAGTCAGAGAGATCTGAAGCCCAGGGCGATTCAACAAGGCTTTAGAGATGGAGAGCACATGGCAAGGAATAGGGGTGTCAGCTGCTAGGAGCTGAGTGGCCTCCAGCTGACAAGGAAATGAGGATTTCAGCCCGTACACTGGAAGAAACTGAAATCTGCCAACAACTTGAATGAGCTTGGAAACAGACTTTTACCCAGAACCTCCAGCTGATGACTCTGCCTGGTCAACACTTGATTTTCAGCCTTGGAGACTTGGAGCTACCCAGCCATTTGGGTGTAAGTTCATACGGGCATTGCTCTAAGCTGGTCGGTGGCAGTCCTTTCTTGTGCAGTCATCGAAGTGCCCTACACCAGGAAGCTTCACTCTTGGGCACACTGGAGCACTTGGTCACCCAAGTGACGGGAACGGAAGCTCATGTGGTGTGTGTTGCTGGGAGATTCAGAGTTAGCTCCAGTACAGAGGGGAGGATTTAGACACGGGGGAGGGGCTGAGAGGCACTTCCGGAGGACACAGTATAAGCAGAGGCAGAGGCAGGTATGTGCAAGGGGTATCATTTCGAGGCTACCACGGCATCAGTTACATCTTGGAAAGAGGACAGTGCTGGGGGCAGAGGCTTGGTACCTTCAACATTTGAAAGGGTTTGTTCCGGAGTCCTGAAAATGGAAATGAGATTAGCAGCCTGTGACTGCATGTTTTGTGTCTGTCCTCCTGGCCCTGACCAGCTCAGCCTTCTCCAAGAAACTCTGAACCCCTGGAAGGCAGGGATGGGGCTGAAGCTGGATGACCCCAGAGCCAAGGGCCGGTGTGGCCCATCACTGATTGTTCAGTAAGCGCTGAGAGATGGATCAATGGTTTAATGTGGACAAAACAATCCTACTTCTAAGCCTGCAGCAACGTTGTCCCTGGAAATTCCTAAGAGGTTGGCAATATCCCATTCTGACCCTGTCTCCTCCTGGACCTGTCCCTCCTGCTGTGTACCTGAAGGGGCCTTCCGGGACCTCCTCCACGGGACCTGAGACTCTGAAGTCCAACGGCCAGTCTCAGTGCTGCTCCTTGGGCAAGTAACGTAACTTTTCTGTGCCTCCGTCTTCTCATGTGTGGCAAGGGCATAGCAGGTCCCACCTCACCTGGTGATTCTAAGGATTAAATGAGTCAGCACAACAAGAGAACTCTTGGCATAGAGCCCAGCAAAGGGTAAGTTCAGTCAGTTTAGTTGTTATTAGGATTCATTTTTACTTTAAATAATGACAGATTTGCTGACCAAATTCAGGTAGAGACCCTTGCACAACCCCACCCCAACCTAAGGGCATTTTCATTTTACGAGAAGATTCTTGAAATCACAAAAACTTTGAGAGGCAATAGGAGGACTTCCCGATGGAGGTGGGTTAGACCAGGGAACCTCCAGAAGGCAGCTCTTCCAAGTGTAGTGGGTAAACTAGCATAGGCCACACCTGGGAGCTGGGGAGAGCTGCAGATTCTCAGCCCTCCTCCACGTGGCCCGAGTCAGAATCTATTTTTCACAAGCTCCCCTGGGAGAGGCACCGGTGGACACAAGCTCCCATTGGTCCTGCATCTGGGTAATGCAGCGTCTCTCTGACCTTTCCTTACAATTTGCTTTAAAAGTTAAATGTTTAAGCACATAGGCGAGCCAGACCACAAAACTCTGAGCTGGCAAGAGAGAGCCTCCTTTCTAGGGACAGCTGGCTCTCTACGTGTTTCAACAAACTGGCATTATCCAGGAGCTCTAATGGTCTGAAGTCAGGCTTAAAACTCAGCAAAAATAAACTTTCCAGGAAATTTCTGGCACATCCCCTCTTCAAACCCATCATCTCAGGAATGTTATCCAAGCAGTGGCCTCCTTTCCCACTTCTCAGTCCATTTCACGTTTAGGATAGTTCTCGTTCTGGACCTGACCCGACAAAATACACATACACAAATAGGAGAGAACAGGGAAGCTGCATTTATGAGGGCTTTAGGGAAGGACTCGGGAAAGTCCGTGATCTCATTTTGGCACACTTAGTGTTCTATTCCTTAATGCAAATAGTGTTTTAAAAGAATGTCTTAAATCTGAAGGGCATCTGCTCTTGGGCCCTGGGGTTCGGAGAGGCATACTTGCAAATAGGAGAAGTAGAACACACACATCTCCCTTCCTGTGGTCACAACTTCCTTCTACCCCAAGCCAGCCAAGCACTCAAGTCTTCCTTGAGGACCCAAACTCCAATCAGCCACATCCTTTGGACCCACTCACAAACATTCATATTCATGAATGGATAGACTCCTGAGTGGTACCCACTCCAGAGAGTATGATGAGGTGTAAGTCCTTCACCAGAGAAAACTCAGCTCAGAAGGGAGAGGTGTAGAGGGAACGTATCAGTCAGGGTCTCTCCTACTTACCTTTGGCCGTGTAACGATCCACTATGATCTTAGCAGCTTAAAGAAGCAACAATTTCAGTACGTTTCATAGGATCTGTGGGACAAAAATCAGGCAGGGCTCAGCTGGACTTCTCTGGGTCCAGTGTTTCCCATACTGGCAGTCAGACAGGGGATGGAGAGGCAGCAGGGTCCGGCCAGCAATCGCTCTCAGGGCTTCCCCTTCCGGCAGGTCTTCTTTCTGCCGGAGCCAACTTGGGCTCCCTCACAGCATGGCAGTCTCAGGACGAACTATTTACATGACAGCCCAGGGCTCCAAAGGTGAGTGTCCCAAGAGGACCAAGCAGAAGCTGTATTATCTGTTAAGACTCATTCAAAGTCATGGTGTCACTTCCTCCTGCGGGAGAATTGTCAGAGTCACATTGTAAGAAGAGCACATGGGATGGGAGATACTGTTTTAACCATCTCTGGAAAATAAAATCTGCAACAGGCTCCCAACAGACACTTCACAAAGGAACTAGCTGCAAGACATAAGCAAAGCATAGGGAAGTAAGAGCTAAGTGAGATATCCTGACAGGACTGGTAACAGAGAAATTGCCATGCTCCCATTTGGAAGGAACAAGGAAGAGGGAGACGTTCTAGGAGTTCAGAGACAAGGGCTCTCTGGAGAATACAGGTGCCCTGACCTCCAGTCTCCTGCCTGGGCTCCCTATTGACCAGACCCAACAGGAAGCCCACATTGATCACACTGGAGAAGAATGGAGAGTGCATCTCCAGAGGCAAACAGAAGATGCCCAGCGGTAATAAATATCTGTAATACAAAAAAGATTATCATCTGGTGCCAACAGAGAAGTATGTGACATGTCTGGGCATGTCTGAAGAGGGAAATTTGGAGCCATTGCTATGTAATGTCCCAGAAATACAGACATGGCATAGGGGGACGTTCACATGTCAGCAGTCCTCTGGTCATATGGGGTCCCACCCTTTCTCTTGGGGCTTAAGAGGATCCGGGGTGTTGGGAAGGAAGTTGTCCCCATGGGTAAACCAGATAGAACACACAAAGTCTCTGGGCATTAGCAAGAGTGTTCCTTGGATGGTCCCTGGTGGTGGTCCAACAGGAGGGACAGATGACAAGGTTCCTCAGTAGCAACAATGTGACCATGGGATGGAGGAGACCTGTTGGGGTGGAGACTGGGTGGCCTGTGGCACTGTCTGGCCCCCCAGAGCAGGGCTCCCATGACCCCTGAATGAGTCCTCTTCTGTCCAAGTGGTCCCTCCAGGCATGGCTCTCATACTGAACCGCATCACCCTCTCCTCCTCGTCATGTTCCCTCCAGCTCCCCTCTCCCCACAGCCAGAGAGTATTTATCTAACCTGGGGGTAAGGGAGCCTGGTTTTTCATCTAGTCTTCCAAACTGGTTCTCTATCAGACAAAAGGAACACTCAAAAGTCCAGTTGCTTGTACTTCTGCATTCTCACCTTTTGAAACTCAAAAGCCAAGATCTGCATTCTGTATGTGTGTCCCCTCCTTAAGCACACAGTATGGAAGTTTGGGGGGCCGGGGAGGGTTGCAAGATATGTGGCGGTGGTGGGTGGAGGGGTGTCATAGAACAAAAGAATGATCATGATTCAAACTAAGAGGTTTAAGAACCCTAAATACCACTTAGGGAGGTGGCCAGAAAATACTTCATTTGATTCTTTGAAGAATGGATCAGATTTTAACAGGAAGAGCTGGAAGAAATTTTCCAAACAGACAGAAGAGAAGGATCATGAGAAATAAAGCACATTCCAGAAAGGACAGTTTGATTTATGAAGAGTCTAAGGGTATTTGCATGTATTGGAAATGATTCTAGAACATCAGGGTGAGGCCTGGTCATGAAAGACCTTGAGAGAAACCTTTCATGTTGCACTTTAAAAAAGCCTTGAGGGCGCCTGGGTGGCTCAGTGGGTTAAGCCGCTGCCTTCGGCTCAGGTCATGATCTCAGGGTCCTGGGATCGAGTCCCGCATCGGGCTCTCTGCTCGGCAGGGAGCCTGCTTCCCTCTCTCTCTCTGCCTGCCTCTCCATCTACTTGTGATTTCTCTCTGTCAAATAAATAAATAAAATCTTTTAAAAAAAAAATAAAATAAAATAAAAAATAATAAAAAAGCCTTGAAAGGCATGACCGTCGGTAGGGTAACGGGGTCTGGGCCATGCTTTAGGAAGATTAGCACAGTGACAACGTCCAGGAGGCAGACGCTGTGGTTAGGGTGTTGGACTCCATGTAGGTGTAAATTCATCTGAGCCTTACGCCCGGCTCTGTCACCATCTGGCTTGCAAGTCCACGGATTCAGTGATGGCTTCTCCCTGATTCCAGACCTGCGTTTCAACTCCCTGGAGTGCATGCCCACCCACATTTCTAGGCGCCCTTTAGCTCAGTGCACTGAAAGCCAAACTGTCATTCCCTCTCCTCCACTGCCCCACATCTGTGGGGCCTCTCTGCACATCCTCCCCTAGACTTGCCGAAGCTCCCAGGTCAGAAATCTCATTTTCCTCAACTTCCTCTGGCCATTCCACAGCCTATAGGATCAGGAAAAAATTCTTTTATGTAGCATTTAAAACCTTCAGAAGCTGACCCAGGTTACCCTTCCAGCTTTGCCCCTGGTCCCTGCTGACGCAGGAGTTGAGGTCTTGGCTCTCTGCATTGGGCTGGCTGCCCTAAGCTTCCTGGAAGCAGCCCAGTGATGGGATTATCCCCCAGCTGTTTGGATCGGAGGGGAAGAGACTCCGGGCAGGGGGAAATCCCGGATGTGTGTGTCTGTGTCTGCGGAGAGGGTGGCGGAGGGAGCTGGAATGAGCCTCAGTAATATCTGCCCCCCTGTCAAATAAGCAGGCATATTGCTGCTGAAGAAATGTTTGTATTGTCTTATGTTTAAAGACTCGAAAAGAGGGGTGCTTAGCTGGTTTAGTCGGTTGAGCGGCTACCTTCGGCTTAGGTCATGATCTTGGGGTTCTGGGATCGAATCCCAGGTCCGGCTCCTTGCTCAGCGGGGACTCTGCTTCTCCCTCCCCTTCTGCCCTTTCCCCTGCTTGTGCCCATCCCCCCGGCTCCTGCTCTCTCTATCAAATAAATAAATTAAATCATTTAAAAAAATAAAGACTAGTAAAGAAACAATAGATCTGGATAAAATCTTATTCTCTTAGGGGCTGCCCCAGTGGGCCCTCAGATAGGTGTTTCTACCCGTCCCTCTCACGAGAGGAAGTAGAAGACTGTAGAGTTTCTTCTTGCAAGACTCCAAGCTGCTGGGAGAGCTTGAGAGGGCAGGCGAACCTTAATAAACACACACTCTTATGAGGAAGAAAAAGAAGGAATTCAAGGCCAATAGGATTGGTGATTCATAATTAATTAAATCATTTTTTCTTCTCTCTCTGGCTCTATTAAGCAAACACAGACGATCTTAGTGAAACAAGTTTTGGCTAACTTTACAGTGTGTTGTTACCAGCGCTCGAGTCAGGAGACCTGGCCTTGGTTTCCAGCTGTGTCTCTAACTCGCTGGGTGATCTTGGGTAGTCTGGGCCCTTCTCTGAGCCTCAGCTGTCCTATTTATATAACCAAAGGATTGAACTCATTTATACAAGCCCCTATATACTCAATTCCACATTTCTTCAATTTTAGGCTAGTAAACTATTTCCCCTCTGTTTATCTACTCCTGAATTTTACTTTTTTGAATTACTTCAGTCTTCCTCTTTATTTTTTCTTTTCATTCTAGCTGCTCAGCCAAGCAAGGCATAACACTTGTCCACTCATTTTCCAGACTCTTGACTTGAGTGTACAGAGTATGTTCTGCCCAGTAACTCTGTTCAGGAGAGGAACTTCCTTGGATGGGACTCCAGCAGCCGACAGACCTTGGAACTCAGCCGTCTAGGACCCTTTCTAGACCTGAAGGAGAGGAGTCCCAGGTACTCTGCTGCTCGAGATGCCATGCTGGCCATTACCAAAATGGTACCACCTTCTAACAACCTTTCCCACCTGAATGATCCCATTTATGAAATTAATGTTTCACAAGGGAAAGGAATTGAACGGTTATGTAAACTACCCTAGAAACAAAAACAACAACAAAATCAGTGACCAAACTAAGGCCGTGGCAGTCCTTCTGATGAGAAAAAGATCATTCTGGCAGCCCCTCAGCTCAGCAGTCTTGGCGCAGTCTCAATATTTTTGCAACTACTTTCAAGATATTCTTGGAGCCCTTCCAGGTAATGGATCCCCTGATAAGGACCTTGATATTTGTATATTACCAAAGATCAGGATATGTCTTCTTCAAAAGCCAACATCTGGATGAATGAGTGGATTTTCACTTAAGAAGTGATTTCTCGTTAGCTCAGATGGGGAGCTACTAACTACAATACCCAGATACCTCTGAATAGGCGGCAAAGTGTACATGGCGGGATTTTTTTCACAAGAAACCTCCAAAGCATCTTATTATATTAAAGTGTGTCAGACAGACACCAGCTAAATTTAAAAGAAGCCAGAAAACTCATGCAAACTGAAAATGCCATGGATAATGGACATATGCTATCCTTTTGGCCTTACTTTATTTCCCCACCTCGCATGACATGAGAAAGGACCTGAAGAATGTTTTCAGACACGTTGTTTGACATCTTTTTCTCCTAATAACAGTCCTTTTCACATACAGGAGCGTTCAGGTTCATTCATCAGCCCCACCTCTTGCTCACCTCTCTCCACCGTCTCTGACCTCCTCATTTGGCAATACCTGCTGACCATCTGCTACATGCCAGCACTGTGTGAAGGTGGTACGGAGTGAAACAACACACAGTCCTGACCTGCAAGGTCTCCTGATCCAGTTGGGAACAACTACACTTAAATAAGGCATGGTAAATAACAAGGTGTACGCCAAGAAAAGGTGCATGGAAAGGGAACTCAGTCCTATAAGAAAGCAAAGAGAATTGTCTGGTTTTCTCAGTAAACCATAGACTACTGGTGCCAGGAGAGATTTCATGGATTATCTAATTAAAACCCCTTCATTTTACAAGTGGTAAAGTTTTAAAGTTGGGGTTAAGAGATTAATTTTTTTTCTCTATTCCTGGTTGATGATTTATTGTATGCTTCTCAAAAAGTTTTTGGATGTAACTAGAATGAAATCATAACTATACCACGGAAAGAAATCCATTGTGTTTTCCAACTAAAAATACACAAGATAGATATCATCAATATTTTTAAGCAAGAAGATGATTATTTGGGGTGCCTGGGTGGCTCAGTGGGTTGAAGCCTCTGCCTTTGGCTCAGGTCATGATCCCGGGGTCCTGGGATCGAGCCCCGCGTCAGGCTCTCTGCTCAGCGGGGAGCCTGCTTCCCCCTCTCTCTCTCTGCCTGCCTCTCCACCTACTTGCGATCTCTGTCTGTCAAATAAATAATAAAAAATCTTTAAAAAAAAAAAAAAAGATGAAGAAGAAGAAGATTATTCTCCTAAGATTGTTGCACTCGGTTCCCTGTCATTTGCTTTGTCTGCTCTTAACCACTGGGGTCCTTCATAGAAAACTCATCATTATCCCTATCATATTCCTTACATTTGCCCAGCTCTTTGGAGTTTAAAAAGTATTTAAAAGCCATCGTCTCCAATTTGAGAGTCGAGTTGTAGGCTTCATCTCTTTAGAGGGAGGTGGTAAGTATGAGAAGGTTCAGAACGGAGCTAAGCACATGATCCCAGGGTCAAGGAACAAGACCCACAAAGCCAGGTGATGGGCACCAGGATGCCTGGGACGGCTCTCACGGGTGAGGCAGCCAGAGGAATTGCTGAGGAAAAGATTTCAATTCGGTGAAGCCCAGTGAACTGGAAGAAAGCAAGTCAATAAACACTTAGTGAATAACTCCTCTGTGCAGGGCACCAGGCTAAGTGGCTCCAAAAAGGAATATGTAAGGCACCCCCTCCGAAGAATGTTTTGGATTGCCACATGATCTCCTTCAGCCACAGGGAGTAGAAGGCCTGAGTGAGCAGAAGCCACAGGGCAGAGGGGAGAAGTAGGTGCACCGAATTCCCGAGGTGTGACCAGAGCTTCTCCGGTGGCTTTGGGAGCACCCCAGCTATGACACAGGGAAGGAAAGAAGGCACCAAGTCTCCTCACAGGACAGCCAACACAGCCACTGGACTCAGGTGTACAATAGCGTGTCACAGGAATGGTATACTTGACCCCTCCCATGAACACCTTGTAGGTTAAACCCTTGGGCTGTGCCTCATTTCAAAGCCATTAACTAGATTTACATGAATGAGTTTCTACCCGCTTTATAGACAATGGGATTTTAATGACCTTTACATAGGCTGAGAGAGGCCAGAAGGACCATTCTTGTGATAGTTAAAGCCTGATGCTCCATGGCTGGGGAAACCGAGGCACAGATAAAGTATGATGAGCAGATGACTGCAGAGGGGGCCAGGGAGGCTCCAGCAGGCAAGACTAGGAAATAAGCGGTTGATCACCTTCAAGAACATGAAGGGCAAGAAGAAATTTCCCCGGAATCCCTCAAATCAACATTAGAAGGGAATGGAGGTGGGTCGGGGATGTGGGAGCCAGATAGAGAGCTATCGCAAACCAACCGTGAAGGCAGAAACATCAGAAAGAAGGGGCAAGTTTGGAATTCGCTTTATACAGACATTGAGTTAGTGGTTGAAGTGGCAGACCCACCAGGCAGCGCCTCCTCCATCTGGACTGCAGGTTCTCTCTACTCCTTTAAAATAGCCCCCGGCTCTGCTTACCAGATTGCCAGCACCCTCAAGGCAGACTCGGGGGGCCCTTTGTGTGCCAGCTGGACCTCATCTCCCAGCCTCCTTTCCCACTGCTCCCCTCTGGCTCTGCTGCTTCTCTCCCGCACAGCTGCTGTCTGGACCCCTCTCTACAGACCTGCTGATATCCTCCCCATCCTTGCAGACTCACCTCCCATGCCACCTCTTACAAGAAGCCCTCCTGATCCATCCCCTAGAGGGTCTATGCTCCCTCCCCATAACATGTGCTTCATCATGACACTTTGATTTCATCCTATATTACAACAGTTTGTGTGCTTGTCTGAGCTCCTACCTCATACCTTCTTAGAGAACTGCAAGGGCAGTGACTCAGTCTCTTTCATCTATGTATCTGAAGCACCAGGACAGGAACTAGAGAGTCACAGATGCTCAGTTACTGGAACAAGTGAGTCTGCAGAGATTGAGAGCTGCGCTCTGGACTCAGACAACTCAGACCCTAACACTTGCCTCTGTCACTAGCTAGGAACCCTAGGGCAGGCTTAAAGGGAAGGTGACGATCGAGCTGGACCCTAACAGATGGGTGGGGAAAAGTGTGTCAAGAAGACCAGGTAGAAGCTATTCCATGTACAGAGAGCAACTTGCTCAAAGGGACAGAGTCCTGACACTCCACGCATAGGAAATGGTAAGGTCAGTGAGCCAAAGGGCCCCAAAATCAATCCACATTATCCTAACTCATGTAGACTTTATTTCAAGTAGAAATATTTCTATCGAATTAGGTATGCACCTCAGAAGAGATCATCTTATTGCTAAAATAAACATTTTTTTCTTTATTTTTTTCCCAAATGATTGGACCGTTACTTTTCGGAAATACATTTTTTTATTTCTGTTGGAAAACAAGTGACTTCAACAAGTCCCTTTGGGCCCCAGAGAGAAAACTGAGGCAGCCCAGGTTCAAAATGATTTAGTTAGCTCGCACTAAGAGCAACCCCTTCGTGTTCACTGGACTACTCCAACACACAGGGATTTGGCTCTTCGAAGCTAGCAAAGAGATAACCCAGGGCTCCCAAACTCAACAGGAATAGGCGCAGAACCCATTATCTCCTGTTTCATTTGTTCTTTCGATTCTTCTTTAAGCAAGGGAAGGAGAATGTAGCCAGGGCCTCCTTCATAAGAGACAAAGTCTTGGCGGCCCCAGAAAAAAAGAAACACGCGCACACACACACACTTTATGTCAAATTAGACTTAACTCCCATTTCTCGATGTGGGATTATAATCTTACAGATACTACAGAGGCAAAGCTAAGGTCCCCTGACACTGTGCGGTATCTATCCATGATGTGTGGTCCCTGCTATTTAAGTGGCCTTTGCTTGTCCTGACTTTATGAGTAGCTCTTTCCCTCAATAAGCAGCATGGCCTGTTGGAATTAGCACTATTGTTTATGTGATTGTTGTCCTCTTGGTCTCAGGGCGTGGGTGGGGCTGGGTATCCTGAGTTGCAGGCTCTCCTGGAGAGCCTGCCCTTCCTACAGGTGGTTGCTCAGGCCAAGACCTTTCCTGTGATTGTATTAATCGTGTTCTAGAGCACCGGACCTGTCAGTGGATGCTTGAATAAATCACTTCTCTCTCCTAGACCTCAGTTTTCTCAACTGTTACAAAGAGTTATGGCAGGGTGAGGGTGAGGACTAAGATACTTGAGAGTCTTAAAAATTTTCTCATTTAATTGATCTGAAAAGGGAACTCTTTCTATCATTTTGGTTCAAGGATATTTTGTGGGGAACAGGAGACTTGTGGTTCCTTGAGTTCCTTAGCAAGGGACCGCAGTGATTATGGGGCAGACAAGGTTAACCTGGCCGTAAAGACTGCTCTACAGAGAACTTGACCTGCTATCCAGGGCCAGAAGTGTTGCGAATTTTAAACTTGTATTAGGGACGTACGCAAGGGGTGCGGGGTAGTGAAGAAGGCAGACAGAATAAAAGTCTGGGATAGGCGTCTAACCACTAAACTAACTCACTGAGACTGTGACCAGGACATATGCATCTTAAGTCCTCAGTTGACTTGTGGCTGAAATGAACATGGTGGACAGACCCAAGGAGGCCCGGATGACCCATGGGGATGACCCATGCCTCCTGGTATCCCTTCCCATCAAGAGTGGGCATCAAGATCCGGGACTTATTTCTAACTGACAGAATCTGGTGAAGGTAATGGAATGTCACTCCCACCATCATATTACATAAGATGGTAACACTCACCTTACTAGCAGCCTTTCTACTGATGGTCTCCCTTGCTAGCTCTGATTCAGTAAGCTGCTGTACAGAGGTCCCTGGGCAAGGAACCGAGGATGACCTCTACCTGGTAGCCCACAAGGTGCCCTCAACCCAAGAACCCTCAAGGAACTAAATCCTGTCAACAACCACATGAACTTGGAAGTGGATCCTTCCCCTGTCAACCTTCAAATGAGATCCCAGCCCCAGGTAATACCTGGAGTAGAGCCTTGTAAGAGACTCTAAAACCTGGTTGGGCTGTGCCTGGACCCCAGACCCACAGAAACCATGAGATAATAAGTGTGTGTTGTTTGAAGCCACTAACTTTGTGATAATTTCTTACATGGAAAAAGATCACTAATACAACGAAGCAGTTGGAACCTGACATCCCATGAGTGGGATAATTATATTCTTATGTTACCAGCATTACACACATAAATAAAATTACTCCTTTATGACATAGACAAACACATTGTAAGCTGCTGTCACTGTGCAGGGCTGAGAATAATTTATCTTTCTAGAACTCCTAGGGTACCTGTTCTATTTTTAGATTCTCATCTAATCAGGCCTCATTTGCCGGCTTCTTCCTGCTGATTGCAAACACCATACTCACACACACGTCCACGTTCACATACAGGTCCTGCATTATGCTGAATTTAGGTAGGGATCAACCTGAAATAAAATGGCTCCAGCAGAAAAGAGGACTCCTCTGAGGCAGATTCCGAGGACATGAAGTGAGAGCCTTTGGTATCATTATCTGATAGTGTTGGTTCTGAGAGAGAGAGAGGGTCAAGTAGAAAAATCTGCCAAAGTGAATGAAGCCTGAGGAAGAATTAGCGGGGGAACCCCCATTTTGCAATAAAAAATAGGTCCGCTTGTATAATTTTAATAGCAGCTAAAGATATCGGGCTTCATTTTATGTACGGATTTGCTCAGAGTGTAAAAGAGCACTGGTAAGCTGTATGTTATCCGCCACATTTTGTTCCTTTCCAAGCCTGCTTTTCTGGAATCCTGACATCCTCTATAAATAAAATCAACACTAGGAACTGCCTCATTCTGGACAGGAAAGGAATAGAAGCAAAGTTTGGCTAGTGTCTGAGGTGGCTGGTGGCTGTTTGGAACGCTCCAGAACGGTCCTGAGGAAAGGCGGCCCACACATGTCAGTATGAGGAGGGGCAGGTCTGTACTTGGACAGCAAGGGCCTTCGGTGCGGGTAAGGAGCGTGATGCTTTGTGTTCCTGAGGAGTGTGACAGGTGCTGCCCTCTGCAGATGGGGGAGGAAGATCGGACAGGGGCCTGGGGAGGTGCAGACGTTCTGAGACCTGCACAGGGCTTAGGGGTGCTCAGTATATGTTTATGAATGAACGAAAGAAAGAGAGGGAGGGAGGAAGGAAGCATTAATTCCCGCCCTTAGATGCCCAGCAGCCACACTTCCCCCTGGAGTCTCCCCTAGCGCTAGGCTGTGTCTTCCAAGGAAGAGTGAGTTCTTCCACTGCCCTTCACTGAAAAGCCAGGCAGGACAAGCGGGCAAGACTCATGAAATGCCCCAATATAATCTCATAAAGACTTGGGGCAGGGGCGGGGAGTTGGTGGTTGGTGACAGTTCATAGAGCCTGGGGGAATTTCTGGAGATGCCTTCAAAATCCTAGCCAAAGGCCAGCTTAGACAAGGGAGTTGTGGACATTTCTTGATGAATTGACGCTCTAAAAGTCCCCAGCTGCTTGTGACCCCCAGGAGAACCCCTTGGAGTTCCAAGGCTAAGAGCGCGAGGCGCCCCTTCTGCCGGAGGCCTGCCCTGCACACAGGCCCTGCGCCCTGCGCTCCCGAGCCTCTGGCTGAGTTGCGAGGCTGGTGGGGCGTCCTGCCAAACCCCAGGGGCTGGGGAGAGGGCGAGTGTGGAGGGCTGCCCTTGGCCCCAGGAGCGCCCACCTTTGTGTGGCCCCGTGGCCGCCTCCCGCAAAGCTCCTTCTCGCCTCCCCACCTCCCGCCAGGACTCCGCACCTGGCCCTTTGTCCCCAGTGCCAAAGAACTCAGAAAATCAAATTTATTTCCCTGCTGCAGCGGGGGCGCCCCTCTGCGCAGCCAGGTCGCTCAATGCGCGGAGTCCCGGCCGGTGACGTGAAGGCCGGCTCTGCGGGCGCCCCGCTTCTCTCCACAACTGCCGCCCTCGAGCCCCAAGACACTGGCTTCCCAAGCCTAGAGCCTGTGAAAGGGGATAAATTAATAGGCATCTTGAGTTCGGAGGGTGTGTTTCCTTTCTCCCCTCCTCACGGATGAATGGTAAGCCCGTTGTTTACCAGCCCAGCGCTGTCCTGGCCCTTGCCCCTACAAGTCCAATTTCACCCTGAGTTTTCAGCACCGCCCTCTCTTCTCCACAGAGTCTTCCGAAGCCACAGGCTGATCTGAAAATGCCCTTCTGAGGCCGGATTCTCAGGGGTCTGGGAGCACCTGAAGATGAAAAGACATTACCATTATTCTCCTTGATTAGGTTAATATTGCCTGAAATTAATCCAAAATATGGTCTTGCAATTTTCTTTTTTTCTTTTAGTGATTGAGTGGGAAAATAAATGTCCTTTTTTTTTTTTTTAAGAAAACCAACAAAAGAAAAAAAACAATCTAGAGTAGGTACATGTTTTCAATACATATACCCTACAGTGTTTCTTCTCCATGCCTAAAGTAACGTTTAGGAAAGTTGGATATGTGCAAACTACCAACCCGTGATGAAAGTCCAGTAATACCTTCGCATGAAAACAGTCGCAAAGAGGGACACCTGGCTGGCTCAGTCAGTTAAGCAGCTGCCTTCAGCTCAGGTCATGATGGGGCTCCAGTAGTGGGGCTCCCCTGCTCTCTCTCTCTCTCAAATAAATAAAATCTTAAAAAAAAAAAAGTTACAAAGAGCATCATAATTTGTACCCTCATTATAAACAGTTAGAAAGAGCAATTATAATTTATAATACTACACAGCACAATAATGTGAATTATATAGTCGTGAGGCAAAGAAATCAATAACAGAGTTTGGTCCATTGCTTGCAAATTAGGCATGTTATAAAGCTTTCGCAAATACTAAAAGATAACAATGATCTGCAGGGCTTAAGCAGAAGCCTTTTTTTTCCCCTACCTCTTCTTTTTATCGTGAGAACTTAAGAGATGCCACTCAGTTCTTCTGTGACTAAAGGAAGCGAATATAAATCAATGCCACATTTGCTAACAGACAGCATTCCTCTCTTTACACACATCTGTCTGTCTCCTTGCACGCATGCATACACACACGCACACCCTACATGAGCGCTTGGCCCACTGAGCTTCCCCATAATTTCACAAAAGAGTAACTCTAATGTTTTCTGCTTTGTAGGGAGCCGGTGGGCAGGGCCGTGGATTGGATACCTACACCAGAAAAGGCCCCAGAGGTGTAATCAAATAAGGGAGCCACTTGAACTGAACTCCCAGCAGGAGCTCGAGGGAGGCCTGGAGAGGTTACAGGTACTTTTTATCCAACCTCGCAGGAGAGCACCAACTTCCTGCTGCTAGAAATTTGTCTGCAAATTTTTTCATCATTCAGATGGGGAGCTGGGGTCCAGGAGACACCGGGTTGATATGATAACTTGATTAAGGCTGGGACAGATGACATGGAGCACCAAGTGAGCTCAAAGGAAACTGCGCTCTCCTCTTTAACCTCTCCTTGGGAGCCTACAAATTATATCTGTTAACGGATCGGCCCCCTAGCATCGCACAAATACGGTGTCTGCTTAAATGTATGTCAATCACTCACAGGGGCCTTTGCGGGATTCCCACCATATTTTCATTTCTCTTCCCCCTTTAAAAAAAAATGTTTAACCTGTTGGCTCGCTCTGACAATGGCTCTCAGCCCGCCTCCTCCTGCCGAAATCACTTTGGAGGGAGAAGTCCAGTTTGTCTGCCAAAGTGTTCAGAGAACCGTTGAAATGGGCCCGGGGCAGCTGGAACGTGTCCAGGGGAGGGACCTACAAGGAGGAAGGGTTTGGAAACCATGTTCAATGAAGCATGGATGGAAAAACTGGGGATTAGCCTAGAGAAGAGAAAACACAGAGAGAACCGGAGATCTGAAGAAGTGCTTAGGGGAAGAAGGATGGGAGTTTTCTGTGGGCCCCCAAGAAAGTCCGGGGAGAGACAGGCATTCACAAAGTGCCAACAAAGTGCCTGGATGAGAAATGGGCCACGTGCTGGGGCCGCCCCAGGCGGATGTGAGGAGATCTGTAGTGTGGCCACAGCTGAGGCATCACCGCTTCCTTCCCTGGGTCGGAGCCGGGAGTCAGCCAGCCAGCCACGGAAAGGCCGGGAAGCTTCGGCTCCAAATACTTCAAGGGGGTTTTCATTGAAGGTTCAGTGAACAAATAATGCAATGTAGAGACTTTTAAGTGTGTAGTTCAGTATGTGTGGACAAGTGTTAACTTCTATAAACCACAACCCCAGTCAAGATATAGAACATTTCCATCAACCCAGAAACTTCTCTCATGCCCTCTTTCCAGCCAAAACACTCCCCCCCCCTCACACACACACTGCACCCCCAGGCAAGCACTGTTGCTATTTCTATCACTACCCCTGAATCTGGCCTGTTCTAGAACTACATTTAAGTATGAGCATTCAGTATGTTCCCATTTGCATCTGGCTTCCTCTACTTCGCATGCTTTCAAGATTCTTCCATGTAGTTTGCTTCTTTTTATTGCTGAGTAGTGTTTTCTGGTAAGGATATAATGAATTTTGTTTGTCCATTCTCCTGCCGGTGGACATTTGGCTTATTTCTGGTTTGAAGCTGTTATGAACACAGCTGCCGTGAATGGCCTCGCACAATTTTTCACGGCTGGGTAGCGTATATTCCAAATGCCATTTCGACCAAGACTGCGAAGCAAGGAAAGCCTGAGGTCAGGACAAGTGCGGTCTTTAGCCAAGACAAGCAAGAGTTTTGGGATTTAGTTTCCGGCAGTCTGGATCCTCCCAGAAAAACACAAGTTGTGTCCCCATTCCTCCCACTGGTGAGCAGGAGGCAGACACCAGGACCAATCCAAGGCAGCCCGGGGTCCTTCATGAGCAAAACTATCTGTTTCGGCAAAATGGGCACTGGCCGTCATTCAAATTTACTCAAAAATTTAGAATTCACATCTGCAGAGTTCTCACTCTATGCTAGGTTTCATGAGTGGATGAGTTGCTATGGGGAAGAGAGGGATAAATTTGAATTTGATGAGCCTCTAACTTTGAAGTGCTTGCAGTCTGAAAGGAGAAATAAAATGAGTAATAAATTATGAAACCATAACCCAGTGTTCAGCAAACACTTATGGGTCAGCTGCTGTGTGGGCGTGCTGGGGACGTGGTCAAACAGCCTTAGGAGAGAAAGTTGAACGCACTCCTCCTGGTGCTGGGAATGGAGCCTCCTACTCTGGGAGGATGAGTCTCATCCAGAGAAGAGTGTGTCAGGCCAAGGGACAGATTAAATCTGTCTCGAAACTGTTATTTGAGAACCCAGATCTGCTGTATCACCTTGGGACACAGAACCTGTCTATGACTGCCTTTGCCCTGTGTCCTCAGAGCCTCACTTCAGGTGGTCCCGAGAATGACTTCGGCACGAAGGCTTTGAAGGTCACATCAAGGCCATGAAAACATAGAATACTGGTGCCAAATGTCCCTTTAGAGTTTATCGTCCGTCTATCTCTGGGACAGGTGGGGAAAATGAGGCCCAAGCTAAGAGAAGTTGTTTTCTCAATGTCCCAGGGCAAAAACAGTTTCCTTCCAGCACGTTCATTCTTCTGCTGTATCAGTCTGCCATTTATTATCAAATTCTTACTACGTGACAGAGACCTATTTATAATGCTGTTACTGGAGGGATAAGATTAGCATATTTCTATAGTCTCAGCAGGTTAATCTATCAGATTTTGCCTGTGAACAGCTGTTGCATTTGGAGAAACATATTTTAGTCCAAATGTTATCTAAACTGTGTGATAAAAACAGTAGACCACATTATGATTGGGCCCTATGTAATTTGGGCTCATTTATCGTCTGCACGAGGTTGTTTATTTTTTTAGTTATTTGGCTCTTGGTTTATTTCCATCCATTTTTCTATGCACAGATTTGACAGGTATGTAATGACAGCATGCCATATACACTACTTTATATTTTGCATTTTTGCAGAGAATAAAGCTTTCTTACTTTGACCGAACTACTCTGGCTTTTTAAGACACTGGTGTATATACTGCATTACCACAAGGAGGAAGAAAAAATTGTGAATATATCAAAGTTCCATGCTATCTTCCAAATACTTATTAACAGATTTCTTTAAAAGAAAAAAAAAACACATGAATTTGGATTTATGCAAATTTGGTGGGAATTCATTCAAAATTAATTTACAAATCAGAGAGAACAAAGAGCAATGTTCATGATTCTTGCTCTGCAATTTTTTTTAGTAATACTAAAAGTTATAAAGTGCTTCGAACATGCACAACACTTTAAAAGTTTCAAAACATCTTTATATCCTTTTGTTTTTTGTTTTTTGCTGGAACTTCAGACAAAATGAACAAGGCACATGTTCTCTCCATTTTGCAGATTAAGAAAAGAGAGGCCTCGAGATAAGCAACTCGTCCATGTTTACCTAGGTAATAACTCCACGTGGTTTCAGCGCATCACCCTTTGCCTACAGAGCAAGGCAGCACCGCAACCCAGCCCCTCCAGCACACCAGTGAGACCCAAAGGACAGTACCATCCATAGATCAGTTCCTTTTGCAGTTAATCATGGACTCTGTGATCACAGAAGATTGATTTTAAACACATGATATTCATTTCTACGTGTCTTCTGCCAGAACAGGGCTAACGACATAATGCAAGAGCAGTACAAAATAAAATCATTGGGCCTGTCATCCAAAAACCAGGAAAAAAGTATCATTAAATGTGCCAAAATACAAAGCTCTTCCCTTCCTTCTGTGGTATCTCTCTCTTGACTTCTTGTGGCGACTTTTATTGGCTATTTAATGTCATTTTAAGTAAAGAAGGAGAGATCAAATTTTTACATCATTTGCCTGAGTTTCACCATGCATTTACAGATTGTACAATGCCAGTTTTCAGTGCAAATATAAGAGCATTTAACCCCTATACAGAATCGCCAAAAGGCAGAACTTTGACTCTGTATCCCATACAGGCATATACGTGCTGTTCTTTCCAGAATAAAGGAAGTGCTACTCAACACCAACTCAACTGTTTTTATGCCACTTCGTGGTACACACACATTCTCCCAACCCTCTCTGCCTTTGGTTCACCGCAGAGGCTGCCGGGAAGGCAGACATCATCTTCTCTCCTTTTGTTCCCTCACGGCCTCCAGCTGATTGACTGGCTCACAGTGGGCCAGTCATATGAGCAGGAAGGATATGACCAGGCTCTCTGGTCAGCTGTGTTTCTTAGAAGACATCGCCTTTTTTTGGCAGAAAGCACAGCCTCTCCAGGCCACGGGCGACCCACTCAGCGGCCACACAGGGCACTTAGCTTGCTGTGACCTTCGCTGAATTCCCGCAGGGAGTACACATAGGACACTCTGTGCAATGGGGCAGCAAGGAACTACGTGCAAAGGCAGAGTGCACATACCGCCCTTGCTCCCCCGTTTTATTGGCCTTCACTTATAAAACAGAAGTTCAAAGATAAAGTATGAAGAATGTCAAGATAGTGACAGCAGAGCATAAAAGTACACCCTTTGGAGCATGGGGTCTGCTACCTCCGCACAGATCACGTGCCCAAGACACCAGCCCTGGTCTTGAAATTAAAGTCAACTTTGACTTTTACCAGTCTAGAAGCTCTAAGGGTACACATGAGTCTCTTGGGCCTGAACCGCAGCCAAACGTAGATGAGTGCCGGGGTGGAACTCCCTTCCTCACGATGCCCCTGGGACCCATAGGACTCAGGGAGGCACCCCGACCCCATCCTGCAGGGAAGATGGACAATCCAATATGGCGCCCTGCACCAGCCATGCTCCTGTCCCTGGGTGACTTGGGGTTGAGGAAGGAAGGAGTGGCTACGAATCAACAGGGCATAGCGAGAGTCCCGTGAAAGGAGAAGTCTTGCCCCTGCAATGCTATCGTGACCAAAAATTAATGCGGAAATCCAAAACGCCACCGTAATCGAGCAGCACCCTTCTTTTCCTAAAATGTAACGTTTTCCACAAATGCCTCTGTGAATTTGTCTCTGTGGCGCACACATACATGATGTGCCGCCCCGGAACAAAGTGGGGTAGAGCGGGAACAGTCACGGGGATCTCAGTTCTGGCCACAGCTCCTTTCCCTATGTGATGTATGACTCTGGTCAGGTCACCTGACTTTCCCAAAGCTCAGCCTTCTTAGCCATGTCACGCAAGCACTGACTCCGAACTCAGAGGTCGGCTGCGCGGGAGAAGTAAACTCAAGAATGTCCCCAAGCCGGTTGTGAGCCGAAGAGCGCGTGTGCATTGCACGGGCACATTGGTATCCTGTGTGCAACTCGTGTATATCACATACAGACCCCATCAGGGAATTTCACTCTGGGGCAGAGTGATTTACAAAGCCTGCTCAGAAGTGGAGTCAATTAAGGTCAGCTTTCTATGTTGCTAAACAACAGGGGATTCTGGGTTCAGTAACGTTGAAAGGCAGGCCCAACACACCCCTTGAAACCGGGCTTTTGAGAGGGTTCAAAGGAAGGGGAGACAAAAGCCTCTCTTTGTGATGTTTTCACTCTTCCTTCATTGTCCTCTTTCACCCTCCAAGGGCCTTCATGTAAAGAAAGGGGCTGCTAATGTGGCGAGTGGGAGTTTAAAATTGTCCCGGGCCAACAATGTTGGCACATTCTGCCGGGCCTCATTACAGAATCATCTGAAATGCTTGAGAAGTGTTTCCCACTCATTAGCATAAATAGCAGAAAAACTCTTTCACAAACAAAGCAGGTTCCATCTGCCCCCAGTATGTCCTCACCTTGACTTCAAATGGCCAGTCCCTCCCCCAGTACAATACCGGGGGCGCCGGCCTCCGAGGCCCCAAGCACCCCACTTCAGAACGGCATTCAGGGAAATATCAACACGGTAACCTGCATGTTTATTCATTGGCCGGCCCCTGCTTTTAATGGAGTCCCTTCCCCATTGTGGTCACTTGATTCTTTCACACACCGAGAGGGCGAGGCAGGGAGAGGATCCCTTTCCGAGCTCTTGGGGTCCTTAGCAACCCACACCTTGTGAGTGGGCTGACCAGGCTCTAATTAGGTTTGTTCTGCCTTTCTGGCCCGAGCGTATTTTGTCAGGTATTCTGCTCTGGGATTAAAGAGTCATTAATCACCCACGGCTGACGCTGACAAGGTGGTTTGTACAATGAAGTCCACTTCCCTGGTGTCAGCCGGAGCCAAAGCCGGATCTGTTTTGCATTACTTCGCAGAGGAATGTAACAGCTTCTTCTCCCCAGTCATCCTCTGAGGACATCTATCATGGGCTCCAGTCCTGTAGGAGGCCGGTGCCAGGGGCAGAGATAGCCTCTGTCTCCAAGTCAAACGGTGTTAACAGCAGCCGGCTGGAGTCGGGTGTGGCGAGGGCATTTCACAGACCAAGATTAGAGCAGAGCAGAGTTGGGGAGGGGCAGGGGACGTTCGTCACCATCCGCACAGCCCCAGATTTTGCTGAAGGAAACACTGAGGTTCAGGAAGGGAGAGAGACTTGCCTAAGTGTGCACAGCAAGTGGCCGTGAGCGCCAGCATTAGAACGGGATTGGTATCTCCCTGTGATCTCACCCTCGTGGCTTCTGAACCCAGTTCTAAGCTTTTACAACCATTTGCAACATCATCAGTACTATTCTATTTGTTCATTCGGAAAGCCCTAAGATCTCAAGAGGAGAAAGGAAGGAAATCATTTTCACTTACCAAGTACAGTCGACCCTCGAACAACATGGGTCTGAACTGTGAAGGTGCACTTATGCACAGATTTTTTTCAACAAATACAGTACTGTAAATGTAGTTTCCTTAAGATTTATTTTCTTTCTTTCTTTCCTTCTTACTTTCTTTTTTGATTCCTTTTCTCTCTCACTCTCTTTTTTTTAAGCAGGCCCAGTATGGAGCCCAATGCAGGGCTTGAACTCACAACCCTGAGATCAAGACCTGAGTTGAGATCAAGAATCGTACACTTAACAGACTACGCCACCCAGACACCCCTTCCTTACCATTTCCTTAATAACATTTTTTCTCTATTTTAACTTATTGTAGAAATACAGCATATAATATATATAACACACAAAATATGTGTTAATCGAATGTTTATGTCATGGATAAGCTTCCTTCAACAGGAGGCTATTAGTGGATAAATCTGGGGGCGAATCAAAAGCTACACATGGACTTCTGATGGTGTGGGGGGGGTGGGCGACCCTAACTCCCACGTTGTTCCAGGGTCAACTGTACTACAAAGGACTAGACATGGAGGTAGGCATTTTGCATACAAATGATTTAATTTAAGTGTCATTTTAGTGCGATGACATGACAGTGCTCAGCAGCTATTAGTTCTCACTCAACACAGCACTTTCCCTGGGTAACTACTATCAGCCTTTTTTTTTTTTTAATGGACAAAGAAATCAAAACAAGGAAAGGTTAAGTAACTCCTTCACTGCCTACATTCTTTCTCCGTGCCAGACGGCCTTCTGAAAAGATGAGAAGAGTCCTGTAAATCCAGGAGTTCTTGTGAATTTTCATTACTATTTATGTAAATCATAAGTTCAAAGTTTAGGTCGGTCATTCAAACATCAGACTGTCAGGGTTCCCTGTTTCCCTTTTATCTCTTAGGTCTGTGATAACTTTTTCTCCGCTGGTGGTTCCTTGTCCTCCTTTCTTCCTTTATCCTTTCATTATTTAACAAACATCTATCGGGCACCTGTGATGCTGGGTGCTGGAAATACTGAGGTTAAAAAGGCACGGCTGCATGCCCCGTGTCTCCTGTACTTCATAGAAAATGAGCTCCTCGTGAATAGAATACATGGAGGATGTGGGAAATAGGAGATCCGCCTGGGAAGGGCAGTGAAGGGAACCTCAGTGATGTAGGACAGCCGATGATAGGGTTTGAAGCCGATGGCCAAGAGATAATTCTTGAGATGTCTTTGGTGCGAAATGGTGATTTTATTAAAGTACAGAGACAGGACCCGTGGGCAGAAAGAGCTACTACGGGGTCGTGAGGAGTAGCCCCTTAGATACGTTCAAGTTGGGAGGGAGTTAGGGATAGCGTAAGTCTGTAAGGAATTTTGGAAGCAAGGTTTCCAGGACCTTGAGTGGCTAGCTATTGCTGGGAAAAGGTCTTTTATTATCGTCCAATAAAACCTTAGTCATGAGACCCTTCAGATGGATATCGGTGGGCCATATGCTTGGGGGGTGATTGCCAAAACATATCTTGGGGGTTTATAGATAAAGGAAGTTTTCCAAAGGAATTTTTACACGTTAAAGTAATCTTACAGGATCCGGGGCGGGGAGGGGGGTGGGCAGGGAGGTCAGACTAGGATTGCCTTTTGCCCTTAGCAAAGGATTAACATTGAGGCAGTTGAGTCCCTAGAGGAATGTCAGTATGCCTATTTCAAGGACTTGTCAATGGGCTCTACGTAATAAGGAAATTTAATAATTCTTCTTCTGCCTTCACTTCCCACATCACCCAGGATGCTGCAGCCTCCTTCCCCCCATAACCAGGAGAGCTGAACAGCAGGCACGTAGGGAGATGCAGGGAGGGCCACCAGTGGCCACTGCCACCGGCCAGAGCTCCGGGAGTGGCTTCTGCACTAAGATGAATTGGATAGAAGACCCGCGGAGGGGATTTAGATCTTTGGCAAAGACTTTGAACTTGAAAGATTGCTTAATATAAAATAAACTGAGCAAATGAAAAAAATAAGACAGTCAGTAACTCCAGGAAAGGAAGAGTAATCTCAGCTTACTGAAGGGCTCCCTCAGAATGATCATCTATATTTTCATAATGTAAATACAGAAATATCAATAAATGACATGAACATATCACAATATTAAGATGTGGAATGGAAAAGGAGTGTGTGTCTAAGGGGGCTCGGCAGTGGACAAAAGAGTGAGGCTCGTCTTTCACAGCAGGAATTCAAGGGTGAATGCTTACAACTAAAAAATCCAAACAGAAACACAAGCATGTGAGGGGCAGCCCTTGTAGAACTATGTCACTCTCCGAATTGTGTGCATGTTTCATTTTGATCAATATGAAAACTAAAATTAAAAAGCCATTGACTAAGGTAATTTTTAAAATAAGAGCCTGTGTTGTCAAGGGTTAACAACATCAGTAGGAGACTATCAGGTAAAGAAACACTCAAAATGTGCCTGAGCTGCTGGCCTTTCTGGGCTGTTCAGAAGGAGGGGGAGAGGCACAGGCAATTCGCAGAGGAGGACTGCTCCGTAGGCTAGTATCTTGAGTGAACGCAGCTGGGACAGAGAAGGAGTCCTAAGGAATTGGTTCCATGAAAGTCTGGAAGCAGGAGAAGGTAATAGAACCCTGGGGAGATAACGCTCAGGCCCGGTCTGGTAAGGTAGACTGGACTGGATAGACAGTGAGCCTGAGCAGACCTGGGTTCGAATCCCAGCTTCAGTAGTTATAGGTCCCAGGACTTCAGAAAGTGGTCTAACCTCATAGATCCTCACTTGCGGCATCTATTAAAAAGAAAAATAGGGGCACCTGGGTGGCTCAGTGGGTTAAAGCCTCTGCCTTCAGCTCAGGTCATGATCCCAGCATCCTGGGATTGAGCCCTGCATCAGGCTCTCTGCTCAGCAGGGAGCCTGCTTCCTCCCCTCTCTCTCTGCCTACTTGTGATCTCTCTGTCTGTCAAATTAATAAATATGATCTTAAAAAAAAAAAAAAAGAAAGAAAAGAAAAGAAAAAAGAAAAATAAATCTCCCACACAGCATTATTTTCAGGGTTCTTTCACACACATTTATGAAACCTGTACTAAATACTTAACATATATCAGGCACTGAATAGAAGCTGGTCTTCAAACATAGTATCAGCAAAACCCACAAGGTCAAGATTTTTTCTTATTTCTTGAAAGTCTAGAAAAATACATGCAGAGATGATTTATTCAAACCTACAGAATGACTCCAAGTCAGAAGGATATGAGCACTTGTACCCGGTCTATGAGCCCTACTCTGTGTTTAATTCCTGAATGAAACTTTCTAGTTCTGGCTTTCAATCAGGAAAGACGCAGTTAACTTGTCCTTTAAAACCATTTTCCTGGACGCCTGAGTGGCTCAGTTGGTTAAGCAGCTGCCTTCGGCTCAGGTCATGATCCCAGGGTCCTGGGATCGAGTCCCACATCGGGCTCCTTGCTCGGCAGGGAGCCTGCTTCTCCCTCTGCCTCTGCCTGCCTCTTTGTCTGTCTGTGCTCGCTCTCTCTCCCTCTGTCTCTGACAAATAAATAAATAAATAAAATCTTTAAAAAAAAAAAAAAAAAACCATTTTCCTGATGGGCACTTTTTTTGTCTTCTCATTTCAAACCTTTTCTGAGGTGGAGTGATCAGAAAACTACACAGGCACACTCAGCCCTTGTTTTCTTTCTTCCCCAGGTCCCTGTGCCATGGATCTCTGTCTCTCCGTGTCTCTCTCTCTCTCTTGCCCCCTCAGGCCCAGAAACCCTGCTGTCTTCCCTTCTTTCCCTCTCTCTGTCTGAGGCTTCAGCTGCCTCCGCCCCAGACCCCTCAATAAAAGCCTTGCCGTCTTCCCAGCTCCCCCTTCCTGTCATCAGCCCAGGCGCAGCCCCACAGCCCATGTCAGTGTTTGTCCCCAAGACTGGAGGCTGTTTTTTAAAAAAAGATTGAGTATTTCCATAACAAACGAAAATTTGACTTAGCCTTGGGAAAAATATAATCAGAGGCTGGCCTCCCAGACTTTCTGGGGGTGGGAATGAGCTCCCCGGAGGGTAGGTTTAAAAAAAAAAAAATCAATATAAATGATATTCGCTTGTAGTAGTATTTTGGAGGGGAAGGAGGAGTAGAGGGAGGAAAAGAAATCCGTCTGAACAAGAGAGGTTATAATTCAAAAGCTGCCACACAGTAAGTAGGAACCTCCGAGAGGCTAGATCATCACTCTCTCTGGGTTTGACAAGGAGGTTGATGGGAAGTCGTGACCGGACTTGCACCTGCTCTTCAAGGAACATGAAAAACACGGCTGGCCTCATCAAGCCCCTTCACATTCCAGGGAAGGTGGGAAGGGGTTTAGCAGCACCAGGAAAACCACCCTCCACAAACCTTCATACATGTAATCCTGAAGCTAGGAGATAAAAGTTAACAGTCTATTTTATAACCATAACTAACATCGTATATTATTAAAATTGTAGGTAACATTTATTGAATGCTCACCATGTACCAGACACCGTCCCAAGAATTTTGCATGCGATCCAGATTTGACCCTCATAACAATTCCATGGAGGAGTCTCTACTCTGATTTGCCCTCACTTACAGATGGGAAGGAGGAAGCTGAAAGAAGTGGAGATTTGCTCAGGTAAAGCTAGGGCTCAGACAAACGCAGACTCTCCCAGATTGCAAAGCCCCTGTTCTACACAAGCGCATCTTTAAAGCGTTCATTTGCATGCATTTTTCCTGAATTTTCACAAGCCTTCTGAGCAGGTAGAGAATCCTATCTCAGGGGTTTATGTAGAACAATAAGCAAAAACAAAAACAACAACAAAAACACCACCTCCTGCTGTTTTTTTTGTAGAAGCCAAAAGGTAGAGGGATGCTGGCCAGGGAGAAGAGTGGTAAGAAATTTCTCCCAGACCTGGAGGGAGGTCCCTGGAGTCCTGTGCCGTCTCGGCCCTTCAGGGAGAAGACAGAGCCTCCTGGGGATGGCTCCATGTGCACGAGGATAGCCAATGCTGGGGGTGCTCAATAGATGACGCCTTCCCCAGGACGTGTGGGAGAGAGCAGAAGAGAGATCCCCAGTGATGGGATTTACTCCCCTGCCAAAAGGATGGGGGTGTGAAGAAGGACTTAAGATAATTATAAACAAAATAAAGTTGTATTTCTTGAACAAATGAGTTTAGGCACCCAGGTCCGTACCCACCACAAAAGCACATAGTGAATAGGGGTGAGGAGGGATGTGCCTCCATTTTGAACATCTCCTTGTTGCCTGTTGGTAAGAGTTTGGCCAAATGGCGTCAGGGGATTGGAACAAAAAGTTGAAAATGCCAAGTTTCACCCTCATCGGCTGCATGGAAGAAAACTGTTCCTTGCCTTCTGCTCCCCATCCCACCTCTCAGCCCAGGGAAAACCCACCGAGCTCACCGTCCGGGCTCCAGGAAGTCCCAGCGTGTCCTGTGTAGGAAGCAGAGGAATCTGTCACTGTGATGGAGAAAGCATTGGGTAAATGCGCCTCCCCCTGTCAGAGACGAAGCCGGAAACCCTCTCCAGAGCTACCTCATCACCTTACCCCAAAGCCTGAACGTTTCTTAAATTAAGAAAATATCCCTTTTTTGAAATAGACTTATCTGGCTTGACAATCCCCCCAAGATATTCATTTATAAACTCTCATAGCACTAGTTATTTCCGCTTCCCCACACAATTTGTAATGACAGATTTACTGGTCATTTGTTCAACTTCAATCTTCTGTGTTCATTCTATTTGGGGAGGGATTGTGCCTTGTCCTTCGCTATTTGCCTAGCCTGTAGCATGGTTTGCAGAACACACTAGGTGCTCAATTAATACTTAATGGGGGGGAACCTTACTGAATGAACCATCGACGAAACATGGAGCAATCATCGGGGGTCCAAAACTTAGTGATCATCCAGCCCAATGGCTTGAGAAGGGGAGGCCTAGACAACTTGAGGGCTAAACAGCTTGCTTGAGACTCCAAATTTCATTAAAAAAATTTTCAAGGACTCCAGGCTTGGAGTGATTTTCCTTTCCTTGACTCTGGCATCTTCAGTCTCTGAATTTTTCATGGTTAGACCAAGATCAAACCCTGGACCACCTGTCCATGTGTCCACGCTTGTCCTCCCTTTAGGCCGTCAAGCTCACCCATCACAGTACCGTGTGAGGCCTCACTTACCTACATTTTGGTGCCTCCTGTCTCCTGTGCTGTCTTCCCTAAAAGGTTATGGCTTTCCTTCTTCTTGTGCAGAGTTTCATTGCGTGTGTGTGTGTGTGTGTGTGTGTACGTACACATACACTATATATATATATATATATATATATATATATATATATATATATATATTTAAGATTTATTTATTTGAGAGTGAGAGGGAGCATGTGTGCGGGGGCGGGGGGGGCAGAGAGAGAGAGAGAATCCCAAGCAGACTCCCCACTGAGCATAAAGCCTAACGCAGGGCTTGAATCCAGGGCCCTAAGATCATGAGCTAAGTTAAAATCAAGAGTCAGGGGGCACCTGGGTGGCTCAGAGAGCTAAGCCTCTGCCTTTGGCTCAGGTCATGATCTCAGGGTCCTGGGATTGAGCCCCATATCGGGCTCTCTGCTCAGCAGGGAGCCTGCTTCCTCCTCTCTCTCTGCCTGCCTGCTTGTGATCTTTCTCTCTCTGTCAAATAAATAAATAGAATCTTTTTAATAAATAAATAAATAAAATCAAGAGTCAGATGCCCCACCCAGGCGCCCCTGGGGAATTTCGTATCTTAATATGAGAGTCCTTGTTCAACAGCTCTTCACTGGGAACCGATAGGTACCAACACCCTTCTTGTGCTGGGGGCGCAGCCTAAGCCATCGCGGCCCTCTCGCGAGCGCGCGTTCTACTGAGGAAGACAGATAATAAAGGGAAACCAACGAACACAAATCGCACAGTGGCAACAACAGTGAAGGGAAGAACACACGGTAAGGGCTTGGAGGCTGGAGGGATGGGCTGTTTTTGATCTGGAATTAGAGAAGACTCCTCTGGGAAGGGCCTATTTATATTAAGGCTGAATTACGAGCAAAGACACATCTGCAGAGCTCGGGTATTTCAGGCAGACGTTACTACCGCCAGAGCCCCAAAGCCCCAGCCACTTGCCGAAATGCAGGGAACAAAACCTCAAGAAGTCAGTGAGATGGGAGAAGGACGGATCTCGAAGAATCTTGCAAATCACGGAGGAAGACTCGATTTTATTCTCTAGGCATGAGGAAGCCAGTGGAAGTTTTTCATGTGAGGAGTGATATGACCTTTTGTATTTCTTTTTTTTTTTTTTTTTAAGATCTTATTTATTTATTTGTCAGAGCGAGAGAGAGAGAGAACACAAGCAGGGGAGCTGCAGGCAGAGGGAGAAAGAGAAGCAGGCTCCCCACTGAGCAGGGAGCCCAGTGCAAGACTCGATCCCAGGACCCCAGGGTCATGACCGGAACTGAAGGCAGAGGATTAACCCACTGAGCTATCCAGGCGTGCCAACCTTTCACATTTCAAAAATGACCAAAAAGCCTTGGCTGTGGAGGAGAGCAGCAGCAGAGACACGCGAGGGGCTCCAGCAGAGGTCCAGCTGAGAGAGGAGGGTTCCCAGAGGAGGCGGGTAGCGTTGGGAACCGTGAGGAGTGACTGGATCCTCATATATTTTGGATATGAATTGCTGATGGACAGGATATGGGCAGGGAGGGAAAGGGATCAATCAATCAAATGTGACTCCTAGAGTCTAGCTTGAGTACAGTAGGCTGGTGACATATCTCCTAGTATATGGAAGACTGGGAAAGAAGAAATTTGCAGGAATGGGGTAATCAAGAGCTGCTTTGCCACACATTAAGTCCAATGGGTCTGTCAGACAGCCCAGGGGAGACTCCAAGCACACAATCAGATATACAACCCCAGGAATATACAATAATCAAGAAATTGCAGAAATCTTTTTATTATTATTATTTATTTGTTTGTTTGTCAGAAAGAGAGAGAGAGAGAGCAAGAGCCCAAGCAGAGGGAGTAGCAGGCAGAGGGAGAAGCCAGCTCCCCGTTGAGCAAAGAGCCCAACATGGGGCTCGCTCCCAGGAGCCTGGGATCATGACCTGAGCCCAAGGCAGACACTCACAAAATTTCTGAAATCTAACAGGAAGCCTTGGGCCAAGGCTGGAGACAGGGATGGGAAAGGAGAGGACCTCCAGTGCTTTGCAATCTCGCCCGCCGCCCAGCCATTGGAGAGATGACATTCCCTCTGGGTTTTAGCACAGGAACCTATCAAGGCAGCCTTCCAAGCAAAGGGCCCAGGTCTAACCTCCCAGCTGCAGGGACGTGAACTACTCTCATAGCAGCTGTCTTATGAATTACCTCGTATGGCTGATCTGTGAAGGTCTACCATTACATCAATTAATCAGGGAACAATTGCAATCAGACCTCTTCCGTGATTAACAAAAAGATATATGTTCTGTCTTAATCCTGCTGTCTACAGGTCCAGCCTCCAACTGCGGGGCCGCCAGGGTCCACACTAGGAAGTGCAGTAGACACAGCTGTTGCCCATGCACAAGCCTGTCCTCGCCCCACCCCCACTCTCCTGCATGGTAGAGAAGCTCATGGTAGAGAAGATGACGTTAGGGAGACTTGGCGCCCATTCTGGAAGTGTCAGCTCTAAGGCTCGTTAAGTGCTATAATAAACATCCTTATATTTAAAACTGCTTAAAATTGGGTCTTCTCAGGGCACCTGACTGGCTCAGTCCGTTAAGCATCTGCCTTCGGCTCTGGTCATGATTCAAGGTCCTAGGATACAGCCTGGAGTCAGACCCCCACTGATATGTGCTCTCTCTCTCTCTCAAATAAATAAATTTTTAAAGTCTTTTGAAAAAAATATAGGGGCACCTGGGTGGCTCAGTTGGTTGAGCGGCTGCCTTTGGCTCCGGTCATGATCCCAGGGTTCTGGGATTGAGCCCCACATCAGGATCCTTGCTCAGTGGGGAGCCTGCTTCTCCCTCTACCTGTCACTCTGCCTGCTTGTGCTCTCTCTCTCTCTGACAAATAAATAAATAAAATCTTTAAAAAAAATAAAGAAATAAAAATAAACTATTTTAGAAAATATAAAATGGAATTGTGTCTTCTCTTCCCTCTGTAAACTTAGATGTTCCTATGAAGCTCACCTCCTCAAGCATGACTCCTTTTTCCTAACCACTCTCACATAGCCCTTCACTCTGCCATGGGCTGGGCACTAAATAAAATGTGGTGAAGAACCCACCTGTGTTGGTGGCGCCTGTCTTCACAGATCCAGCAGTATGGTATGGACACAGACATCACACAGGTAAATGACTAAATGTATCATCACAGATTGTGACTAGTGTACCCATGAAGGGAAACGGTGGTGGGCTCTGAGACATAGCCTGGGGATCTGACCATCTGAGAAGGCATCCCTGAGGAGGTGACTTTTAAACTAAGACCTGAAAGATGATAGCGCACCTGGCTGGCTCAGTCAGTAGAACATGTGACTCTTGATCTCCGGGTTGTGAGTTCAAGCAAGCCCCATGTTGGGCACAGAGCTTGTTTTAAAGCAACAAACAAACAAACAATGCTCTAGAAGAGGAGAAGGATCCAAATGGGGGGTAAGTGGGCAGAGGAGCATTTGGAACAGGCTGGAACAACTCAAACTCTGACATGTGCCACCATCCCCTTGGATCTCTCCTTCCATCTCCATCTCTAAACAGAAGCTCCTGAACATCACATACCCTTTTTGATATGGCATAGTGTTGTCACTCTGAATCTGAATTATCTAAGAGATAGAAGGGTTATTTATTGCCCCTTTACTAACTCCTGAGGTTGCTAAATCCCAAGTATCTGCCCCAGACACCAACACTGTGGGTCACTGACAAAGCTTTTGAGAAGTTCCATCCCTGCCTTCAAACAAACAAAACCAAGAATACTAAAATTCCTTCCCCTGTTTCTCTTCCTTCCTTCCTTTCTTTCTTCCCTCCCTTCTTTTTTTCTTTCCTTCCTTCTTTTCTTTTTCTTTTGTCTCTTTTCTTTCTTCTTTCCTTTCTTTCTTCTTTCTTTTCTCTTCTTTTCTCTCTCTCTCTCTTCCTTTCTTTATTCATATTCACTCCTCTTTCTTCCCTTTTTTCTTTCTCTTTCTTTCTTTCCTTCCTTCCTTCTTTTTTCCTTCTTTCTTTCTTTCCCTCTTCCTTTCCTCCTTCCTTTCTTTATTCCCTCCTTTCTTTCTTTCCTTCTCTTTCTTTCTTTCTTTCTTTCTTTTCTTCTCTTCTTTCTTCCCTTCCCCTCCTCCCTTTCTTTTTTCCTCTCTTTCTTTCTCTCTCTCTTCCTCTGTCTCTTCTTTCCCTCCTTGCTTGCATTCTTTCTTTTTTTTTTTTCTTTCTTTCTTGGAAGCACCTTTAGACTCCCCTTTTTAAGGGGCTAGAATTAATGCTGGGTAACACTTCTCAAGGTCTCCCTCACACTGTTTATACTATCCTCTTGGGTGGTTGGTCCTGATCAGGAGAGCTGGCTTTGAGAAAGGAGTGTCAACCCCAGCGATCCAGAGTCAGGCAGGCTATTTTTGCCGTGCTTTAAAATCAGGAGAAAGATTGCAACTTGTCTAGGTAAGATGTCAACATGCTCTAATGGAGACCTACACAGACAGACCTGGGTGTGAATATAGATTCAGTTCTGTGACCTTGGCAGTATTACTTCATTTCTCCGAGTCTCAGGTTCCTCATCTATAGAATAAGGACAATAACTTCTACAAGAATTGACCAATAAGGACAATAACTTCTATAAGAATTTACCGCGATCATGTGTTGAAAGCATCCATCCCAACATGCAGTCAATACTCAGGGAATGTTGGGCTCCTCCTTTCCAGACCTGGCTCTTCATTGCCTAATTCTATCTTTTGAGGCATTCACATGCGGTGCACCTCAGAGAATATTTCAATTGCAGGTGCCCTAAGTGATACTCTCTCGTTTGGAAATCCCTAATTAAATCAGCAATGGCTGCAGGGGCTCAGGTGTGTCAGGAGAGCTCCCATCCAGCTCACCTTTCCTCCCACCTGCCTCATCCAGCCAAGCCAAGGGAAACTATAGGAATAACAATCCCTTAACACATATAGAATATTGAGCAATTCACAAAGAGCTCTTAGCCTCAGAACAACACAGGAGCTGGCAGTATTACGACCTTGTTACGATGGGAATGGGGAAATTCAGGTCCAGGGAGGGGAAGCAATTTACTTAAAGCCTCTGAAGTAAGGTGCCTAATGACCCAGGGTTCCCACCGCCAGCCACCATCCTGACTCAGCAGCAGTGGAGAATTCACTCCTGAATTGCTTTTCCCCTCCACGCTCTCCCTTGCTCCTTATTCTGCCAACTTTCCTAGACGAATGTCAGTGGCTTCCTCTGGTTTTGGGATAGTCTGGCTTGATTCCGGGGCTTGCCTAGCATTTCTCCCACTGCCACTGGGCATTTTCAGGTGGCAGCAGGCTGCTTTGGAGCCCTTTTACCAAAACTTGTGACTTTTTTCTAAGACTAGTGTGAAAAAAATCGGTCTGACTTTGGTCGGAATTTGGTTCTAGCCACAGCTAGGGGGTTATGGGCACTGGGTGATCTGGTCCACCCATCTACCCAAAGCTGACAAAGGTAAATGAAGGGCCGCTCTGCTCTTCAGAAAAGGACCAGCTGGAAGATGTGGAAAATAGGATTCCACCCTCAAAAAGTCAGGATGGAACTCAAGCAAAGCTCTAATGTTTGCATGAACTTCTCCAAAATAGAAACAAAGCGTCAGAGCTGGTAGAGCTCTTCTGACTCAATAACCTCATTTCACACCATGATAGACTGGCCAGCGGAGAAGAAAAGAGGCCCCTTCAAGGCCACACAGTCAGCAAGAGCAGGGCTAAAACTCAGGCCACAGGACCCCAGTTCACTTTGTTACTGGACCAGGCAGTTCACCTGAAAGCCCAAAATGTGTTCATTTGGATAATCCAGGGGATCTCTACTACTTCTCCCACTGTCCTTGCCCCTCCCAGAAAGGATACACGGAGGGGATGTTTGTGATGGACTCGGTTGATACGGATCTACGATCCACGTCTATAACATACTGAGCCAGGGAGAGCACTTTCCAACAAGGGTCGCCCAGGGAGGCCTCAGCTGTGAGTGAGCCCCGCCTACAACATGCCCAGCGACCTAGGAAAGAAAGGATTGGCATACCCCTGGGTGAAACTGGGGATTCCTAAGATACACTTCTGATCCTTCCCAGCTTTGTGGGAGCTGCTGGGACAGGGTGAAGGAAGCCTGGACGTTAGCTCGCTCTTGCTTCCAGTAACTCTGCTCAGACTTCATGGGTCGCTCCACCACCATCGTTGCCCCCACCCCTCCATGTCCTCCTTTACTTCCTCTTCTACTTCCACCCCCAACCCCACATTGCCGGGTCCTTCTCTGCTTCTTCCTTCACTGCCAGCACTACCCCATCAGCCCCCCCCCATCTCCTCCACACCACCACCCCCTCCACCACCTCCTCCATTTCTTCCCCACCATCCCTGCTCCCCCACCCCCTCCACAGAGACACCAACACCATCCCAACCACCCCAATACCCCTTCCTCCTCCACCTCTTTCAGAGCCCGTACCCCTGCACCCCAACCAACAGCCTCACCACCACTGTTCCATAGCATTAGCCTAGGTCTCCCTACCAAATATCACTCCAAGACTTAATGCTTTCAAAATAAGACAAGCCATCCCTATCTGAAGACAAGGCCAGAGTCACAGAGATTTATCACACATCTGAAATAAACCAGGATTAACTCCTTCTCTTCCTGCTCCTTTTTCAAAGTGCTTATCCAAACAACAGACGCTCACCATTTCTCTCCCTCTCTCTCACCAGAAGACTGTAGGTACTCTGCAATGAAGCAGACAATGGTGGCCTTGTTGCAGAAGCCTGATATTAATAGACTACGCCTTTTGATTTCAGCCTGGAAACACTGGCAGCAAACCAATGTGAGAAAAGAGGGGCCGCGGAGCAAAAGTTTGAAAGAAAGATGAAGAAAAAAAAAAAAACCAACTTTGATCAGAAGAGACTGAAGATGAATTGTGGTCATTTCACAGGTCTCTGGGTGGAGGTTAATGTCATTTTGAGACAAGGAAACTGGGTTAGAAAAAAAGGGGGAAGGGACTGAGAAGGGATGCACTTTCTGACGGAACGGGGCCACCGCGCGCCCAGAGGATCAAAGCTGCTCGCCATGCAGAGAATGAAGGATTATTCACTTTCTATTTTTTCACGCCTGCAGCACACATGGGGATCTAATTGGTGGGGATGCGAAATACAGACAGGCAGCCCCAGCAGCAGGGCCGGCCCGAAGGGGGAGGCGGCGTTTGGTGCAGCTGCAAGCCATTTGAGGCAAGCTTACCGCCCCGCGCCGTTTAATTGCTCTTCTGTGTGTTTCCTCCGCTCCCCAGCGCTGGTGTCTACTTCCCAGTCCCTCTGATCTCAGAGGCGATGAGCTTGACGGCTGTCAGGCCTGTGGGGTCAGGGGAGGCAGGAGGCAAGTCTCAGGGGAGCGGAGGGTATTCCGCCCCCACGCGGGGAGGGGCTGCCGCGGGAAGACATAGAGTGAGGTGCTCCCGAGTCCTGCCCCCCCCCCCACCCCGCCACCTTCTGGGTTCCCTGGTATCAGGCAGGTACAGAGCCAGGGTCCCTCCAGGGAGGGCTGCTGTATCTATTCTAACCCGTGACACCAGGGGAGTTAGAGGATAGATTGAAGCCCACACCGCTGTGCGATGTCTGACCTTGGGCACATCGCTCAGCCTGCCTGACCCTTCATTTCCTCGCCTTTTTTTTTTTTTTTTAAGATTTTATTTATTTATTTGACAGACAGAGATCACAAGTAAGCAGAGGCAGGCAGAGAGAGAGGAGGAAGCAGGCTCCCCGCAGAGCAGAGAGCCTGATGTGGGGCTCGATCCCAGGACCCTGGGATCATGACCTGAGCCGAAGACAGAGGCTTTAACCCACTGAGCCACCAAGGTGCCCCAATATAAAGCATTCTTTAGAAATTGTAGCATCATAGACTTTTTGAGCATTTCCTTGTCTTTGAAATGGGGTGTGTGCCTCACCCCCAGCACGCCCTGAAGATTACCTGTCCTGACATGTAAAGCAGTGAAGGCAAGTTCCTGTTGGTTGTTATCACAGACTAAGTCCTCCCTGAACCCTCTCTCAGCCAGCCTCCAGATCTACTCTAGGTCCAAGTCTCCTCCCCACCCCCGAGTCCCCTTGGCAGCCCTTCTCAGTGCCCCTCCCTGGAGAAAACTGCCCTCACTACCCAGTCTCAGGACCCAGGAGGATCGCAGACCCCTCCCTTCACTCATATCAGGCACCCACCTTTTTTCTCTTAGACCTGGTCCTTAGCCACATCTTGCTGGCTGATAGTCCCCCCTCTTCCCCTCCATCGCCCCCCATTTCAACAGCCAGTTCTTTAACTATGTGTAGTTATAAAATGTGAGCTCAGCCATTCACTTCTCAGCTGAAAACTGAGGCGGTTGACTCAGGTGCTCTCCCCTTAGGGAATGCTTTCCTTCTTCCTTGGTCTGCCTTATCCAGGACTCAGGGGAATTATGGCCTCTTCTAGGTAGCCCCTCACTGCAGGATCAGAGCCTCTGCTAAGCTCAGGGTTGCTTTCAGATCGCCCTGCACTGACCACAATGGACTAAAGTCACGCGGTCTTTCTTCCGCTTGCCGGAGTCTGTCTCCTCCACTTGAAGGTGAGCTTTTGGGGAACAGGACTGCAGTTTAATTCATCTGTGTACTCCCAGCAGGTAGGATGGTTAGCTTAGTGTCTGGAAGAGAACAGGTACTCCATCAATACATTCTGAACCAATTTATGGCTCTCCGTTGTTACTTATCTCCCGCCCAAATTATCCAATCCAGTTGGAAGCATCTGGTGAGATGGAAATGGGTCTGATTCATTCTTTATTCTACACAATGCCCAACACAGAGCAGAGCCTCAGTGAAGAGTTGCTGGTTCTGAAGTCTGGCATCACCAGCAATAATACGCCTGTGGTGTCTGGCTTGACTAGCGCTATTCCTACATCATCAAGAACAGACCTTTGCACATACATGCTCAATAAACACATTTTGAATGGATGAATAGTGTGGCATCATAAGAGAAACACCATTCCTGGTTGGAGGTTCTGGGTTCTAGAGGTAACAAATTCAAACTTAATGAGGCCAAAAGAGAACTTCTGATTTTTTTTTAAGATTTTATTTATTTATTTGACACACACAGAGAGAGAGAGAGAGAGAGGTCACAAGCAGGCAGAGCAGCAGGCAGAGAGAGAGGGGGAAGTAGGCTCTTTGCTGAGCAGAGAGCCTGATGCAGGGCTCCATCCCAGGACCCTGAGATCATGACCTGAGCCTAAGGCAGAGGCTTAACCCACTGAGCCACCCAGGTGCCCCATAACTCCTGGTTTTCTCTAAAACTCAGTCCTTACCCCAAAGCCCCAGCAAACATTCCCCACCTTGATAAATGGTACCACCATCCATCCAGTTGCCCAGACCAAAATCTAGGTGTAATATTTGATTCATCTATTATCTTTGGGTCTTGCATTGAATCCACCAACAAGTTCTATAAACTCTGCTTCCAAAATATACCCACCTCTGACTATTACCCTTACAACCACGATCCTAGTTGAACCTGCTAGCATCTTGACCTTGCAACTGGTCTCCCTGCCCAGTACACACACAGACACACACAGACACAGACACACACACACGCACACACACTGTGTATCTTTTCATTTTATCACCATGGTCTTTCTATCACTGCAATGCCTTCGCACTTAGAATAAAATCCAAGCACCCAAACACCTCATGATGATCTACATACCACACACCATCTGACCCTGCCCCCCTTTCCAGCTTCCCCTTGTACTAATCATCTCCGTCCGACCACACTGGTCTTTTTGCCATTTCTGGAATGGTCAGAATGTTTTTGCCCTAGATCTTGTTATTTCCTCTACTCTGAAAGCTCTTCCTCAATGCTACCCTTAGCCCAAATGTCGCCACCTCAGTGAGGCCTTCACAACCCTGCATGTGATAGTTCATTTTATGTGTCAACTTGACGAGGCTACAGGATGCCCAGATATTTGGTCAAACATTATCTTGGGTGTGTTTGTGATGAGATGAACCCTTGCAGTGGTTGACTGAGTAAAGGGAAGTGCCCTCCCTCACGTGGGGGACCCTTGCCCAATCAATTGAAGGCCTAAATAGAACAAAACATCTGACCTTTCCTCAGGTAAGGGGGAATGTCCTCCTGCCTGACTACTTGAGCTGGTCTATCAGACTTCTCCAGCTTCGGACTCAAACAGAAACATCAAGTCTTTTTGGATTTTGAGCCTGCCCGCTTTCAGGCAGGACTTACACTATCGACTCTCCTTGTTCTCAGGCCTTGGGACTCTGACTAGAACTATACCATCGGTGCTGTGGCTCTCCAGCTTGCCACTTGCAGTCTTGGGACTTTTCAGCCTCCATATTCTTGTGAGCCAATTTCTTACAACAAATATTATTTATATAGCGATTCTGTTTCTTGAGAGAACCCTGTCTAATACACCAGGTCAAGCTGTATCCCTTTGCTCCACCTCCATGAAGTTTTTTAATTGACTCATTGACCTGTCTGTATCTGTCTCCCCTCACCCACAAGGCAAACTCCTCATTCATCACTGCTGCCTATCTCCAGACCTGTGCCTGGCACACGGTGAGTGCTCAGTAAGTAACAGTGGGCTCACTTTTTGCCTCATTAGCCAAATGACCTTGGCCAAGTCATTTTACCTGTGAGCTGATCTCTTCATCGTTGTAGTAGGGATGACATTGTGCCTACTTAAGCCCAGAGCTGTTTGGAGGAGCCCTAGGTAGATGGCCGTCAGAGTGCTCCTTACGAACGTAGGCAGTTTTCCTGGGCATGATGAGGTTGTGTTTTGTTCATCTTTGTACCTTCCGCCTCTCCTTTTATCCCCCGCCCTCTACAGCACTTTGCACAGAGTGGATGTTCAGTGGTGTTCATTTTCAATAATTAGATAAATCATTCTATGGTTGTTTTAATTTTTAGTCAATCACATTAATAATAGCAACATTCAGAACTCTCCTTGTTGCTGACTATCTTAATACCTAAAAAACTTTGGTCAGAAAAGGGTGAATGTTGAGGGAAGGACCACTGGAATGTGGTTGTATCTCATCGAACAAGGTTAATGGGAACCTTAATGAAACTTTACAGTGAGCAATTGAATGGGCTCTCTCTTCCTTGTTAATGAGCGATATATTGGTACCTTCACTTCGAAAAGCAATTTGGCAATATACATCCAGACACATCAAAACTTTCTGACCATTTAACTTGGCGAATTCTCTTCCAGAAAACAACCCTACGTGTTTCCATGGAAAACAGACTCTGACACCTAAAAAAGGAACTGAAAATTATGAAACTCCTAGAAGAAAACAAAAGTGTATATCTTTGCCACCTTTGCCTAGGCGATGGAGTCTTAGATATGATAACAAATGAGCACGTAACCGCAGCAAAAATAGCGACATTGAACTTCAGCAAAATTTAAAACTTTTGTGCATTGAAGGACACTATGAGAAAGTGAAGGCAACACAAAGAATGGGTATTTGAATTTTTTCATTTTTCTGTATATATCTGGTAAGGAATTTTTATCCAGAATATGAAAGAATTCTTACAACCTAACAATAGAAAGAAAAATAACACAATTTTAAAATAGGGAATGAATCTGAAGAGGTATTTCTTCAACGCAGATAAATATACGAATGGCCCATTCGCACATTAAAAGATGCTTCACACTTAGGACAGCTGTTAAAAAACAGACAAACGAGCAGAAAATGTTTAAGTGTCAACAAAGATGTAAAGAAATTGGAACCATCATACATACACTGGTGATGGGAATATAAAATGGTACAGTGGCTTTGTAAACCAGTGTGGTAGTTCCTCAAAATGTTATAGATTTAGGGGCGCCCAGGTGGCTTAGTCGGTTGGGTGTCTGCCTTCCGCTCGGTAATGATCCCAGAGTCCTGGGATGGAGTCCCATATTGGACTCCTTGCTCAGCGGGGAGCCTGCTTCTCCATCTGCCCCTGATGCTCTTTAAAAAAATATTTTATTTATTTATTTGACAGACAGAGATCACAAGTAGGCAGAGAGGCAGGCAGAGAGAGAGGAGGAAGCAGGCTCCCCAGCGAGCAGAGAGCCTGATGTGGGGCTCGATCCCAGGACCCTGGGATCATGACCTGAGCTGAAGGCAAAGGTTTTAACCTACTGAGCCACCCAGGTGCCCCAAATAAATAAAATATATATTTTTTTTTAAGTTGTAGATTTAGCAAATGACCCAGCAATTTTACTGCGAGGTGTATCCCTGAGAATATCGGAAGTATGTGTCCACCCAAAAACTTAGCCCATGAATGTCCATAGCAACATTACTCATAATGGCCAAAACTGCTGCAGATCAACTGATGAATGAACACCCAACATGTCGCACATCTGTATGGTGGGAGATGACTGGCTGTAACAGGGAGAAACACTGATCCATGGGACAGCATGGACCATATCGAATGATAATGAAATCATATTAAGTAAGATATAATTACAACTACATATTTTTTTCAATCGTACCTCTCTGGATTTTTTTAGGTCTGGAGGAAAACACACCAAATTTTAAAACAAATGTTGGCTATGGATCGTGAGATTTGAAGAACTCCTCTTCCTTTTGTCTACTTTTCTATATTTCCTAAGCCTTCTTCCAGTTTTTATAATAAAATTATTTTTTTTAAAGTTCCTAGCTGTGGTCGATAGTTAAAGTGTCCAAGTTTTCTCTTCTGCAAAGAGAACAGAGCGCAGGCTGTCCCGAGGGAGACCAGACCAAGGATGGTCATGGGGGGCCACACACAGCTCCCACACAGATGAGGCCAGGCCTAGCTGACGGAGGGCTGGGGCAGCCTCGTCACAGGCAAGGAGACTCTTCTGTTCCTGTTTTATGCTGTGCTCAGTTTTGTTTTGTTTTGTTTTGTCCATTGTCATTTCAAAAGTGGCATGAAGCAATCCAGTCCCAAGGCCAGCATCTTTCCTTTGTCTGCTCTCCCCTGACTATTTATTTCCTTTTCCATCTGGTGGCGGCAGCCCTTCAGGCGGTGACACCAACGATGTTGTTACAGGTGTCGGCTCACTCTGGTCTCATTTGCTCTGGAAAGAATTCTCGTTGGATCAAATGCCCCTGTGGAAACTCAACCTGAATTGTCTTCATTTTCTATCATTTTATTTTAACATCGCAGCGGTCCCCGCCAGTCAGGGTCTCCACTGTCAATTCAGCCATTCATCAATTTAAAGCATGGCCATAAGGTTCTGGAAAGCATCCAACTCCACAAAGAAATCACGTCTTTCCTTTTCATTTTTCTTCCAAAGCAAGAAAGAGTCTGCTCATCTGGAAACAAGGGATAATGACTTTTGAGTCAATTGGGAAGCCGCTTTGAGGTAGGAATATTCAATGTTTTAATCACAAACCAAAAAATCACCCCCCCCCACCCCACATAAAGTACCAGTGCTGTTATTGAGAAACTGGTGGGGTCATCTTTTTTATTTAATAATAAAGGTACTTAATTATTTAATAAATTCTATTTCTCTTGTAATGATAACGACACTTATCACACGACAGGAGAACTTCTCTTATATGAACTCAAAACTCTCTGAGCCACCCATAATATTATCCCCATTTTACAGATGAGGAAACTGAGGCATAGAGAGGTTGGGTAGCTTGCTGAAGTTCACACAGCCAGTCCTGGTGGAGGTGGGATTTGAACTCTGGGAGTCTGGCTACAAATCCTGTCAGTCGTTGCAGCTCTCCACTTTTCATTTACCACCACAGGGAATTACCATCAGGCCAGGGAAAAAGACAGCCAGACTTAAGGATTAAACGAGTGCTAGAGCTATATTAAGGAACTTTTTGGGAGGACCAAGTTTTGCTTTCTGGAGTTGGAGTGGTTTTGCTCTAGGCTGATTTTATCCCCTAAAGGGAACCCACTGAGGTGCTACATGGGGAAACAGAAGAAAGAACACAGAATGTCCCTCGTCAGCCTAGGCCTAGCCATAACAGGAAATCCAGACTATTCCCACGGAGGAGCCCCCTGACCCCTGGTGGGAAAATCACTATTATAGAGAATGCCCCAGCAACCTCAAAGGAGGAAAATGCCGAGCCACGTCATACACCTCTGGGGATACTGGCCCCACTGTAGTGCATGTGGACGACATCACGGTGTGTATCTCCCTAGTAGACTAGATGTGACTGGTGCCCCCAGGTTGTGCAATATGGATTCTTATCCCTCGGTTTTCTGAAGGAAGTCTCTGAGATCCTGAGGAGATAGCTGGTGCAAAACTGCCTGGTATGCCAACTCCAGACATTCCTGCTCCAGCTGGTGGGTATGGGCCTGTCCATGGAGGGGCCAACTTCTCCCCTACAAGGGGAGAGTTCCAGTCTGCCATGGGTTCTCCTCAGAGAACTCTTATCTGCACCTGTCATTTCCCATTTCCAGACTTCTCTTATTTTGGTAAACATCTGCCGAAAGTTTCTCCTCACATTGCTTTTTTCACAATCAAAGTCTCAACCTTCTGGAACCCAACCCTGGACAGTGCTTTCCTACCCTACCTTTTCTCCATATTGAATGGGCCAGGAAGTTCCATGGCACCCACTTTCTATGGTTTGCACGTGTCAGCCTGTGAATGTGCTTGAGCACACTTTACTTGCTCCTGCCCCTTCATTCTGAGGCGGAAATCGCCGTGCTAGGCAATCACGACCACACTGTGTTCTTTAGACACCCTGGCTTTCCTCCTGGATTTATCCCAACTCTACGTCTGTCTGGACTATCCCACAATTCATAGTTTGTTGGGCCAATATTCAGAGTAACAGCGTATACTGGCCAGGCTAGCTCCTCTCATTTTACAAACATCACACCATTCGGGAGGCATCCAAAAGCGCCACAGAAGACCAACTTAGAAGGGTCCCATGTTTTGTTTAATGCTTCTGTTGTTACTATCTTGAAGCTCTTGATAATTTTCTTTATCCCAATAACATCTTCATCTCGAAATAACCCTGCAAATTATGTGGCTGTTCTTGCTACAGCCTGCTATCCCTGCTCTCCCCACCCCCACCCCCACCCCACCCAACCCTGCTCCTGGGTCCTGGAACAGAGAGGTTTGGTTCAGTGTAGAACTTCCAGGTTCGGTTCTTGAAGCCTTCACAAAATATCTATTAGATCCCTTTTTCTGAAGAGGAGTCTTAGACCAGCAACATCCCTGGAAAATACAAAGGTCATCATCCCAGTTCTGCAGGTGAAACAGAGAGAGATCTGAGGCTTCAGCCACAGTCCCAGAGCTAGGTAGGAAGAGCTCCAACTCGAGGACCTGAGGAAGAAGAAACTGGTTGTATCGGGTAGGGTGAGGAGTGAGTATTTTGTAAAGTGGTCAAACTAAGAAGTCCCTACAGCTTTCCCGCCTAGGAAGACATTATGATGGTTCTCAAGTATCCAGAGAAAGGCAAGCGGCAATCATTTTCCAGAAAACTGAGGGTTCCAGACAGACGGGCCACATTTGTGAGTCTAGCTTGCAAAGCATTGCCTGACAAGAAAGCATAATTCTTATGTCTACAAGGGGACCTTGAGATGAGGAATCTGGATGTGAGTGGCTGTCCTAGAGGCAAACTCCCTAAAAGATAAAAAAGGAATTTGTAGCTGACGCACTGTTTTGAGATCACAAAGGGTCAGTCAGAGGGAGAAGGCAGCATTTCAAAGCATGTGAGTGATCTAGACCTAGAAAGCCCCTAAGTCAAGGACGGCCAGAGACAGGACTGTGTTCTCTGACAAACACTGTGGGGAGATTTGGGGCAAGTGATTTCATCTGTATGGGTCTGGTTCCCCTTTTCTCAACTAGAATACTTATTAGTATTGACCAGAAAGGCTTAAGAAGAATAAACAAGTTTTTACATTAAAAGCAATGAGAACAGTACCTGGCGTATTGTAAGCACTCAAGAAGTGGTGTGTGTTATGAAGAGGAGGAGGACCCCTCCTAACTAAACAGTGCAGCTAAAGACCTCAGGTTTTCTAGAAGTTTCTCTTGAGCCATTTCCTTTTCACCTTTGCCCTACTGGATCCCAGTGTCCTTACTCCCCACACACGTTCTTTCAAAATGGCATCTTGGATCCTGGGAAGAAGAGAAACTAGTAACTGGGGGACTAGAGGAAGGAGCAGGACACCACCTTGGAAGTGTTCTTGCTTTAAAAAAAAAAAAAAAAAAAAAAGCCAAAACAATGACTCCAGGCAGCCTTCTAGATGTAACTCCAATACACAGAAAATCTAGGGGACAGAAAAACCATACCATAAGCAAACTACAGGACCACATCCAGTAAGATCCATACTGTGGCGAACTCTACAGGGCAAGGAACTTCGTTTCTTCAAAGAGCAATAACAAACAAAAATGCAAGAAAAAAATAGAGGAGGAAATCTGTGGATTAAAACAATCTTAAGATACCAGTTAAAATGTATGAACCTTATTTAGATCCCGGTTCAAATATGAAAATTGTTTTCATCTATAAGAGAATCAGGGGAGTTTAAACACTGAATGAAGGATCATTGAATTACTGTTGAAAAGTTTGAGGTGACCTAATGGTTTCACGCTTAATGCTTTTGGAAGAATCTCTGTCTTGTGGAAATAGCAAAAAAAAAAAAAAAAAAAAAAAAATGCACGTACACGTGATGTCTGGGCTTTGCTTCAGAAGAATCCAGGGAGGGGAAGGGATAGAGATAAAGCAAATTGGCCAGGAGTCTGAGAATCAATCCAGCGGCTATTTATGTGACTTTAATAATAATATTCTTGTTACTCTTCTATATGTTGGGATATCCTATAATAAAAAGGAGACGGAAACCCCATTGAATCTGTGGGTCTGGGGAAGAGATGGTCCCCTAAGGGAAGTGTCTGCCTGGTTGAGATTGTTGCCGTGGGAAGGCTTGGGAGGTTACTTACCTCTTTCTGCCTCTGCTTTTTTATGTGTACAGTGGGGATTGGATCATAACACATGCCTCGTGGGGCTCCTGTGAGTCCTGAAGAACTAGATAGAAGTAAAGCGCACACTACACGGCCTGAGGGACGGGGTATGTTCCGTACAACTCTCGCTATTACTATTACATACGAACCATCCTACCTCATGACATCAGCCACAATTAGATCTCCACAGGACTCCACCCCTCACAAAGCACCTTTCCAGACAGCCCTCAGGGGCGCTTCGCCATAGCCCTTGGAGAGAAATACGAGGCTTACTCCCATTGAGCAGATGGGAAAACTAAGTCTCAGTCCGTGGTGACGAAGGCAGTTCGTGGCCAAACCGGCACCAGGGTCAGGTGTGTGACTCCCTCCCACGTCCTCTCCAATGCACCAAGGTTGCCCTTTGGGGATGAGTCAGAGGCTAAGATTAGATATTCAGCTTTACGTCATCAAAAGCTCGATTTTGTCTCTGCGTGTTGTGTCCAGCGTCCTCTTTCCCTGGCTGGGGGAGGCTGACCACACTCACGGATGGTTCATAGCCCCTGCCTGGACCGAAAGAGGGCACTGGGCTTAGGCAGCCTTTCCAGGGAGAGTTCGGCCCGCCAGGCCTCCCTCCCGTGGCCAAGGAGCTTGTCCCGGCTAAGTGCTGGGTGTATCTGGAGCATGGGGCTGCCGGCAGGGCTGAGGAAATAGAACAGACAGAGCCACCCCAAGCCCGTGTAACTCAGGAAGAAGACTTCCTCCGATCTTCTGCGGGGAGGGCCAGGCAAGCGGGTCCCAAAACATTAGTCCAGAATTTCAAAACTAGCTTCTCGCAAAGGGAGAGATCCCTGGGCACCTGTAGGGTGGTGTCTCTTAGTGATTTCTTCCAAGAACAGGTCTGGAGGCCCTGGGCTCTTTGAATATGCATTAATAATAATAATAATAATAATGAAACCTACCATATCTTGAGTGCTGGCATTGTGCCAAACACAACAGGCATAGTTCAGACATTCCTCATTCACAATATACTGTGGGGAAGGTATTTGCGTTGGTTCAAACAATGCCAAAGTTTAGAAAGTAAGTCCTGAAAACCTCCCTCCATGTCACCACCCCTGCCCTGCAGAGGCAGACATTATTTACCGTGCTGTGTGTTCTTCCTGACGTTTGTCAATATCTCATCCAAAATGATACATGCACACTTGCTTATGTGTTTGGCATGCACGCACGCACACACACACACACACACACACACACACACACACATTTTTATTTTTATGAAAATAGAATCAGACTTTATTCAGCAACTTGCTTTTCTCATATATTCGTTGATCTTTTTCCAATCCTATGCATAGAAACAGGAGACCTGGAATAAGCTAGAAAGTTTCCTGGGTGTCTCAAAGGGAAAAGTATATATTGTTTAGAGCACAGCCTTCTAACCTCTGAGTTCGTTTTGCAGTCCTGTAAGTTGTAGGGGACAGAAAGATCCCCAAAAGGTCCTGACTGTGGACCCAGAAATGAGCTTGGCAACCTTCCCCCGTCCACACAAAGCCAGTTCGTTCTGTCCATTTGTTTTGATCTAAACATGTGTGTTTTATGGATTCTCTTTTGAGCCATTTGTGACATTTCTAGTTCCCTTCAATAGGAAGTTAAATCAAATCTTTCACAGGTATTCATTTGTTATCTGAGAGTTGTAATTTTACCTTTCCTAAAAACCCTCTTTTTTTTTTTTTTTTTTTTTTAGATTTTATGTATTTGACAGAGATCACAAATAGGCAGAGAGGCAGACAGGCAGACAGAGAGAGAAGGGGAAGAAAGCTCCCTGTTCAGCAGAGAGCCCGATGCAGGGCTCAATCCCAGGACCCTGGGATCATGACCTGAGCTGAAGGCGGAGGCTTTAACCCACTGAGCCACCCAGGCGCTCCCTGAAAACCCTCTTTTAACAGCAGACATTACTTTCTTTATTATAGAGGTAGGGAAATTGAGGTTTAGAAAAGTAAGCAAATGCTCAAGGTAACACTGTCGGTAAAGAGCAGAGTCTGGATTCAAATGCATGTCTGTCCACCCCTAAAGTGACCAGGAAATCCTGCCTGGCCAGTTTTAAAGGAGCAGGTATTAGCTACCTAGGTCCTAGCTACCTAGCCAGGTACTAGTCTAGGTATTTTACATATGTCCCTTCGTTGAACCCTCTCTTCAACCTATGAAGTGAGCGCGAGCCTTGTTAGCCCCACTGTATAGATAGAAAAGTAAGCTGTACACAGAGAGGTCAAACAGCCGAAGTAGGCTGCAGAGCGGGGCACCAGAGGCGCTCTTCGCTGCTGTTACCTGTCCCTACCCCGCTCTTTTTCTCTGTGTTTTGGTAAACTGAAGCCACCCGGGCTGTTTGGATGCTTATCAGTGGGCTCACGCTGCCCGGAAACTTTGGTCTTGAAAGTTGCTGGAGGCAATGTACTCATTTCCCACGGCTGCCACACTCCCGTGCCACAACTTGGGTGGCCACAGACGACAGAAATTTGTTCTCTCACATTTTGGAGGCTAGAAGCCTGAAATCAAGGTGTTGACAGGCCCACACTCTGTCCGACGGCTCTAGGAGAGAATCCTTCCTTGCTTCTGCTAGCGTCTGGGGTTTGCCTGTGGTCCCCCATGTTCTCTGACTTATGGGTGCGTCTTTCCTGTCCTCTACCCACATGGTGTCCTCCTGGTGCATCTCTGTGTCTCCACAACATCTGCCCTCTGTGCCTCTCTGGCTCTGTATCCAAATTTCCTCTCTTACAAGGACACCAGTTGTGTTGAATTAGGACCTGCCCACAGATCTCATCTTAACTTGGTTAAATCTGCAAAGACCCTATTTCCAAGGAAGGTCACCTTCCGAAGTTAAGATCTCGATGTATCTCTTTTAGTGGGGGTGGAAGGGACACAATTCAGCCCATAACAGGCAGCATACTGGAGGTCAACCCCTCCCAAATTGTCTTCCATGCACGTGAGTCTCACGAGAAGCTCTATAGACGGGAGGTTGCTGTGGTCTCACAAATGTGGAAGACCCTGTACCCCGTGGCGATGCTCAGTGGTCATAAGCATCTAACATCCTGAAAATAGCTTCAGTGAAGAAACCTGTGGACTTTGCTGAGGTTGGCATGCCCCAAGCTTACTTGAGCATGGATATTCCGGGGTGTAGTGGTAGCTGCTATTTTAATAATGTTCTGAATGAACTTGCTCGGGGAAACTCACACAGTGCACATGCCCTTGAGACCAATGAGGTCTAGACTCCAATTGTGACCTTGCTATCTATTGGATATGTAACCTTCGACAATTTCTTTTCCTCTCTGAGTTTTGGTGTCCTCAGAAGTGCATAACATGGGAGTGAAAATTCCTAGTCACTTAGGGTAGGTTGACTGATAGAACAGACAGACCCCCAAACATATAATGGCTTGGAAGCAGTAAGATATAACTTTATTTCTTGCTCAGGACTGGGCAGGGAACATACCGGCCAGGCAGTCTTTCTGCACACAGACACTCAGGAGCCATATTAAATCTGTGGCTTCTAGGGGCATCTGGGGGTGGTCTCTGTTCCCCCTGGAGCGGAAGAGATGGGGCTTGGAGGATCCTTCTGGGGAGGTTCTCATGGGCCGGGCTTTGTGTGGAGCAACTTACTTCTGTTCACAAGCCACTGGTCAGGACCCAGTGCTATGGCTGCAACTGACGGTAAAGGGGGTTGGAGAATGTGGTCCCTGGAGGAGGAACCATTTCCCAGCAGGACTCGGCCCTAAAGAGAGAGAAGGACGCACTTCTGGCTGACAACCAGCCATCTCCGCCACCCTAACCTTGCAGGTGTGTTCTGAGAATCAAGTACAGCTTCTGACACATGCAAAGTCCTTAGCATCACACACAACTAAATGAACGGCAACAGTTTAAAAATGAAAAAGATACAGAAGGGAAGCTCCTCGAACTAGGAGCCAGGCGCTGGGAAACAACACTAGTGTGGGACCATCCTCCCTGCTCTCCCAAGGCATTCCGGGGGCTGCTGTCTGCTGTGTGGCAGGGAAAGGGGAGCAGAAGTCCTCGGGGTGTCATTCAACCCAGAGCACCTCTCCCTCCCCCCTGCTTCCTTTCCAACCAGATGGAGAAGCGTGTGCTCCAGAGTCTTGACAGCCTCAGGGCTCCCCAGCGGTGGCCCCCAGGACTGCAAACCCACCTTCCTGCCGTTGCTGAGCCAGCTGAGGGGTGGGCAGCCCGCCAGGCGCCTGCCGCAGCCCCTGGAGCACACGCCAGTTGCAGACTCTCAACATGCTGGAGAGAGGGATGCGGTTCTCACCAGACCTCCAGAGCCACTGAAAGCCTGCGCCTTTGTCCTGCTCCGGGCTTCCCCACCTACCTGGTGGCAAGGTACAGGTGAGAAGGAAACATCAGGACACCTCCCGCCCTCTGGCCAACTTTGGTCCGCAAGGTCCCTCGAAGAATGCATGTTCTCTTTTTAATTAAGTCCGCATTAATTATTAAACCAACTGTACTTCAGATCACATCCCCAGCCCCTCTACAGGACCCCAGTTCCAACAGATGTCTCTCACAGCCCCTCCCCACCTTTCTCGAATGTAAATAAGCTTTCCAAGCTGCCGTCAGTATGTACACACAGCTCTGCTTTCCGCTCTTCCCATTCTGCTTTGTATACACTTTCCCATGGATCTGGGTCACCCTGGTGCTGAGTATCTCCCAGGACTGCAAAAAATATGGAAGACGTATTTTGTTTTAGATTCTTAATACCCAGAACATCTGGGGGATGCTCAGACAACTGGAGAGATTCTTGCTGATGCTGCAAGTCTCCGAGTACAAGTTCCCTCGCAGACAGAAAACCCTGGATTTTGCATCTGCTTGGAAGAACATGGGTTTTCTCAAGCACAGTGGACGGTGGGGTGTGACGGTTAGTGATTTCTGCCCTGGAAGTGGCATAACCTGCCGGAGTTCCCGTTGGCTGGAGTTGCAAGTACAGCCCAAATTTATTGGTTTTGATTCCTGCACCGTTCCCTGCGTAAATTAAAATGTGACATTATTACACCCTCCAACAGCCCACTGGTGACCTTTAGCACACACACCCCCTCCACAGCCATTATTCAGCATAATTTGACTGGTTTCGGGCAAGATGGGGGAGCGGGGAGGGACCCGAGGGGGCAGGGGAAGGCAGAGTCCAAATTAGAAACAGATTTAAAGAGCATTTGCAGGGAATTAGGCAGTGGGCCAGGAGCGCTTGCTGGCAGCATGCACAACCCCTCTTTAGGGACTGTCAGCTCCTCCTAGGTCTCCACAGCGGATGTTTCCCCGGCCTGAGCGCAGCTGGGTTTCAGTTGTCAAACCCACAGCCAAGACATCTGAGAAGGGGGCGGAGTGCCTGCGTGCACACGTGTGTAGGCGCCCAGGCCACATTCACACACACACACACACACACACACACGCATGCACGCACGCACTCAGCCCCAAGGCCACTCCCAGCACAGTTCCACACGTGCATACCTATAGAGGTGCACACTGAACTGTGCACACACCCTGACGTGCAGGAGACACACGGACAGAGGCGGGTGCCCACGGAGAGAACCAGGACACACAGACTTGGGCTGTGCCCCTCCAGATACTTCCCAAGAGGACTTTCAGAGCAAGTTTCTCAACCCACAGCCCCTCCCCCATCCCCAGAATGGCTCTGTGACATTGGTTTTGCCCTCCACCTCTCTGAACTTTTGCATCTTTCAACTACAAGGTGTAAATAAGGCAGCTGTGACTATCAGAATGAGATCGTAAAGGTGAGCACCCAGGTGAACTTCCAGCAGGTGTATTCAGACCTGAAAACCGGTGAGGAAGGTGGTGGTGATCGATAGGGACGAAGATAACCAGCCCTTGGTTCCCTGTCCTCTCTAGAGGGGACATAAAGCTCCTGCTGACCTGATTCTTATCTTGTTGTAAAGAGTGAGAAGAGCTTTGCATCACCTGGGGGAATGGGGGCAGAGAAGTACCAAGGATCCCTGCGGCCGGAGGAGGGCACGTGCAGCTCCCAGCATGCACCTCTCTGTGGCTCTCCACTGCCAGGGAAGCCTGGCATGGGCTTGTGCATCGGGTACTCTGCTCTCCCATCTCTCTCCCCAACCCCCACCCCACGCGTGTGCCTGCTATTCCTGCCAGTGTCCTTCCCCTTGGTTCGTACTCTTGGTGAGGAGTATCTTCCCCCTTTTCCCCTCTCCCTCCTCACCTTTACGGCTTCTCTCCAGTCATCCTAATTCCCAGAGTTTGAGTCCCTCCAGCTTCTGATTGATCTTACCTGCCCTTTCCTAGGAACCTACCATGTACAAAAAAGCCTTTGTTCTGGGGGCTATGGGGCTAGAGGGTAGGCAGGGGTGCTGCTAGACATGAATTAGATGTCACCCCTGCCCCAGAGTGTTCATAGTCCGGTGAAGAGATCAGTCTAGCACAAAACACCCTAAGAGACCCAGTCAGAAAATGTCAGAAGAGGGCACAGCCCTGGATAGACTCTGGGAGGTCAAGAAACACTAAAGCCTAGCCTCTGTGCAGGTCAGGATGCTCTATTTCAAGTGGCCCAATGTCGGCCAAAGACCGGAATGGGTGATGCCAGTTCCTGGAAACCAATTTCCACATGACACTGGTCATGAGACTCAGAGACCCCACTGTACATCACAGTGACCAGTATCAAACTCCACATGGATTTTCGTTGGGGGGGAGGGGATCGTGTTCACTGGTGGAGAGCTGCGGGTGGCAAGGGGTAAGGCACAGAGGCAGGCTTTTCTACACCTTCATTTAGTCAATAAATATTAAAGGAGCGCCTCCTATGCATTAGATGCTGGGAATACGATGATTAGCAAAACACAGACCCCACGTCATGGAGCTCAGTGTCAATGAGAGAGCAATCCGTACACCAACAGGCGATCCAATGCAGGGGGATTCATGTTCTGTGGGGACACGCTGGGCATGTGTGACTCTGGGGCACAGAGGAGCTGTCTCATTCAGATAGGAGGATAAGAGGCTTCCAGAGGTAGGGGGAGCACAGGGGGCCCAAAGGAGTTCAGGATGGGTGCCAGGTGAAGAGGAAGCTAGAGTGAGGACAGAGGTGAGACGGGAGAGATCGTCGGGGAAGGTCTCAACGGCTCACTCTCTCAGTCACGGACTCAACAAGCACTGTAAGCAGCCATCTGCCAGGGGGTCCCATGCCAGGCACTGAGACTGTGATGGCACAGGATGACTGAACTGAGTTGGTAGCACTGAGGACGGAGGGGAATCCATAGATTGAAGAAACTGACAATCAGCTTCAGTTGGGTGATGAAGGAGAGGGAGCAGGAATGACTTCAGGTGACTCTGAGATTGCCAGCCGGGTGCTGAGTGGATGTGTGTCCATCCCTGCGGGGGAAGGAGGTGCACAAAGGGAAGCAGGTTGAGGGACTAGGGAAATGAGGAGTCTGCACTGGTCTTGCCTGCCTGCAGGGCCAAAGAGATGGCAGCAGTACCCAGCACCTACATAACCACCCAGACAGGAGTCGAGCCCCCGCAGAAGATACAGGGAGCATCTGAGACCCCGGCGTGAGCTTCGCCAGCTGCCTGGGGCCTGGCTCAGAACAGTAGGGTTTCAGTGTTCTAGTCATAGAGGGGACCTGCAGTACAAAAGGCAAAATGTCAGCTCCTTCTGGGTCTTCAAATGCTGCCATTGTGACAACAAAAGGAATGCCAGCCCCCACCCCATCGCTCCCCCCTCCCCCGACCATCACTGCCTGGTCAGGGCGCCCCCTGGAGGAAGTCGGCTAGGGAAGGAGCCTGCCCTTGTGCAGTCCATCTCTCTGGTGTTAATCTGTTCCGACAGCACTGGCCCAGAGCGGGCCAGGTACTAAGAGCTCAATAAATGCTCTGCTAGGAGCAAGGAGACACTTGGCAGAAAGCAGGAGAATTCCCAGTGATGAAGGCAGCACTGGCCTCACCTGGGCCCTCCCTGAATTCTCCTTGAATTGAACTGGAGGGGCGCCTGGGTGGCTCAGTGAGTTAAGCCACTGCCTTTGGCTCAGGTCATGATCTCAGGGTCCTGGGATCGAGCCCCGCATCGGGGTCCCTGCTCAGCAGGAGCCTGCTTCCCCCTCTCTCTCTGCCTGCCTCTCTGCCTACTTGTGATCTTTCTGTCTAATAAATAAATAAAATCTTTAAAGAAAATTGAGTTGAGGGTATGTGCTATGGTGAGTGCTGTGAAGTGTGTAAACCTGGCGATTCACATACTTGTACCCCGGGGGATAAAAATATATGTTTATAAAAAATTAAAAATTTTAAAAAATATAAAAAAAGAAAAGAAAATTGAATTGGAGCAGCTGGGCCTTTCAGCCGCATTAGGAGAAACTCCCATTTGCTTATTATCCTCCATGAAGATGGCAGCTTTTGCTGTCTGCCTTTACCCTTCTGGAGCATTGGTCAGAGGCTTAAAGCTGACACTCCTTGAAACCCCAAACGTTAGCCCTACAGATGTTTTCCCTAAAATACGGTGATTTTGATGAAGTCCAGGCTGACTTGCTTAAAATAAATACCCAGACATCACAAATTGTGCTGAAATTAAGGGCCTGGAATAAATGAGAACAGCCAACCCGAGAGAGAAGGAGATCATTTCAATGCTAAAGATCACCTCCCTTAGAACCGGCTTCACTGGAGCAGGTAAGTTTCAAAAGTTTGCACCAAAGACACCTGGGTGGCTCAGTCAGCTAAGCGTCTGCCTTCTGCTCATCATGATCCCGGGGTCTTGGGATCGAGCCCTGTGTCGGGCTCTCTGCTCAGCGGGAAGCCTGCTTCTCCCTCTCCTTCTGCCTGTGTTCCCTCTCTTGCTGTCTCTCTCTCTCTCTCTCTCTCTCTGTCAAGTAAATAAATAAAATCTTGAAGAAAAAATAAAGTAGGCTCTATTGAGTGCCTCACACAGAGTACTTGTTTTTCAAAATGTCTTACGAAAAATAAATTCTTTTATCTTTGAGTTGAAAATAGACATATTAAACTATGAAACCTTGTATTATTTCGGTTAATGAACAACAATGTCAACGGGAAAAGTACTGGGAAAAACTGAGTCACAAAAATCTCTCTTCCCAGATCCTGGGTCAGGAGTATCTTGCACTGGAACCCGAGATGCCCTGAAGTTGTCCCTGAGATATAAAATACAAGGAAAACACAAACAACTAAGAAATGGACCAAATGTGGCCCATCTTAGAATAAAGTGAGCAGTCGGGCTTGTACTGCGTGCCCAGAGGGTGTGTGGTCCCTGCCGGGCTGAGAATAGAACCAGCCGCCACCGGCATGGGAGTGGGCCTAGTGGACTTCCTGCCTTTTGGTCAGACAGACTGCCTTCCTGAATTACTAGGGCTAGGAAGCGGTGTTGACAAGGGTGTGGGGAGAGGGGGGAAAAGTCACACGTGTCACATACAACCCCCACCCCGCCCTCTCGCCAGCTGCTGGCCGCACTTCCCCTCCCACAGACCAGTTACCTAATCTGCACCACGCTGAGATGGTATCTGGGATCTCTAACGGCTCTGCAGTCCCACAGTGCTGTAACTCAGATACGAGACCAGTTGTACGAGATAGACAGAAGCCCAGCCCTGACTCGCAGTTTGCTCCATGTCAGAATGCAATACAGCTGGTACTGCTGTCAAGGACTCCAAGAGCTGCTCTGTGTTGAGCCCTTGGCATGCACTCAGCAAGGTGACGTGCCTCTCTGTGCGTACCCAAGATGTAGGAGATCACCCCCACCAGATCAGCCCCTGAGGTATCCAGACCCTTACCCCAGTCTCTGCCCATCTCACCACGCTAGACACTGGACTCTTCTGGAGTTTCAGCCTGGACACACATAGGTCTCGGTTCTTCTCTCACGTACTCCCCCGGACACCATCAGCTCTGGGAGGAACATTTACCCCAGACCTCCCTGTTCCCCAGGGGAGGGCCATGCGTCTGACTGGTGATGCTGGGAGAAGAACCTGTACCTGCAGGACTCTGCTCCTCTGCCTCTCAGACCAGGCAATGGGCTGCGTCAATACATCCAAAAATTATCATTTCAGTATGTGCTCAAATGCCACATATGGTTACCGGCCACTGTAAGGGATGGTGAAACTTTAGAGGCTAACCCAAGGACCTCCCGTGTCCGTGCTTAAACTCTTCTGGTTGGGGAGAGGTCGCCACCTTCAGAATCACTCTACTTACTTAATGGGCACCTCTGATTGCTAGAAACATCTTCATATCGTGTGGAAATCTGCCTTTTTATACTTTCCCACCTCTAGATTTGAGCCACACCTTCTGGACTACATCTTCCCCCATGGTGGCTCTTCCAGTGTTTAAAGATGGGGAACACACTTTTCTTGCTCCCCAGCATGCAGTTCTTATCAGGGTTAAACCCCCTCTGTTCCTTTAGCTGTTCCTCACATGATTTTGCTTCGTGGCTCCTCATGGGTTCATTCTCCCCTGGACCCCAATCTGCCACTAAACGTGCTTCTGTCTCTCTGAGAGACCATCGGAATGGAGCACACCCCTCCCCCCCAGAAAGTTCCTCAGCTCTTTTTTAACGCCCAGCTCCATCTTTCCCGGCTGCTGCCTCCCTGAGTCACTGCCCCACGTTGGTATTGTTTGATGGGACACGGCTTCTGGTTTCTCCTCACTGGAGAACACTATATTTATAACCGCCGTGGGCACCTGTTGTTTTTTGACTACTCAGTATCCAGTCTGCCTAATTTAGAATAATCCCAAAATAGAGAGAGCTAGGGCCCTGCCTCCCTGTGGCGGAGGCCCAAGGGGAGCAGACATTCACTCTCCACACCTCAAGGAACCCAGCCTCTCACAGGCTCATGCCTGAGCTTTTGAATCTGACAAAGAAGCACCAAGACAGAGGTTTTCAAGGTTTATTTATGGTGGTGGTGGCTGTCAAGAGTCCCGAGAAGAGGCAGCAAGCATCCTGAGGTGGCAGCATCGTGGGCAAGAACCCACGGCTGCTGTTGGCAAACAAGGCCCCAACCAACAAGGGAACCACAGAGAGATGGTGCCCTGGGCACACTGGCTGCTCCGTGGGGAGTTGCCTTCCCTCCCTGGGCCTCTGTGTGAGCGGTGGTGTGAGGTCCATCCCGGCGACGCACTTCCTTCCTGAGTGTTTAATACCTCCTTACTGATGGTTAAGAGATGCGGCTAGGGGCGCCTGGGTGGCTCAGTCAGTTAAACGGCTGCCTTTGGCTCGAGTCACGATCCCAGGGTCCTGAAATCAAGCCCTGCATTGGGCTTCCTGCTCAGCGGAGAGCCTGCTTCTCCTTCTCCCACTGCCTTGCTTGTGCTCCCTCTCTCACTCTCTGTCACTGTCTCTCTCACTGTCTCTCTGTCTTAAAAAAGAGAGAGAGACAGAGAGCAATGTAGCTAAAAGTGAATGGAGAGAGAGAGGTCCAGAATATCCGACAGACTCCTCTCCACCAGTTCTTCAAAACAGTTCTCCAGACATCACTCCAAATCCGCCCGGGATTTGAACTCCAAACGGTTTCCTAAACTGAGGCCCAGACAGAGATGCAAACACTCCATAGCTTTCTCCACTCACACCAGTGACAGCTGTTTCCACGGCCACCTTGGAGGGGAGCCCTGAGGGCGTGGATGTACGGTGGCAGAAGAACTTGGAGTCAGGAGAACCTGGTCCTCCTCACAGCGCCAGCCCCTCATGCTGAGGGACCACAGGAAATGGGCTCCCTTGCCAGGCCTCGGGTTTGCCACAGCGAAAACAAGGTGCCGAGGGATTTCTCAGTTTCTTCTCAGTTCTGATATTCTGTGACTCTGAACCCTCGAGATGCTATTTCCTTGAGTCCCTTACTGCGTTTCCTCTTCTTTCTGGCTTCTATATAAAATGTAACAAGTTTATGAATAGATAAACAAAATGTGATCTCTTCATACCGTGGAGTACTATTCAGCCATAAAAAGGAATAAAGTGCTGAGGCATGCTACAAAATACATGAACCTCAAAAACATGAGGCTATGTGAAAGAAGCCAGTCACCAAAAAACCACATGCGGTATGCTTTCCAGAACAGACATGTTCACGGTGACATGACACAGACTAGGGATTGCCTGGTGTTAGCAGCAAAGGGGTGCTGACTGCCAACACATGCAGGATGGTGATGAAAATGTTCAAAAGCAGTCTACAGTGGAGCGTCCGGGTGGCTCAGTCAGTTAGGTGTCTGCCTTCAGCTTAGGTCATGGTCTCAGGGTCCTAGGATTGAGCCCAGCATCGGGCTCTCTGCTCAGCAGGGAGTCTGCTTCTCCCTCTGTCTCTGTCCCTCTCCCCTTGCTTGTGCTCTCTCTCTCTCAAATAAATAAATAAATAAATAAATAAATAAATAAATATATAAAAGCTTTAAAAAAAAAAAAAAAAGAAACAGAACTATAAAACAGTGCCCACCATACTCCGATGTGCTCACCATGCACCTGGGGGATCTTATTAAAATACAAATTCTAATTTAGTAGATCTATGGTGGGGCCTGAGAGTCTCCATTTTTCTTCTTCTTCTTCTTCTTCTTCTTCTTTTTCCTTTTTTAATGTTTTATTTATTTATTTATTTATTTTTTTTTTTTTGAGAAAGGGAGTGAGCAAGCTGGGGGAGGAGCAGAGGGAGAGGGACAAACAAATTAAAAAAATAATTTTTATATCGGTGGCATGTCAAAATAATATTTTGGATATGGTATATTGAATAAAATGTATTATTATTTTTTATCACAAATTTTATTTGCGGATGGTAACAGTAGTTCCCTGCCCCCTACTATGTTTTCATTTTCCTTTCTTCCTTAATAATAGATTTTCAGCTGGGCTCATGAGGGTCACCCAGAATGAAGACTACATTTCGACTTTTAAAAAAAAAAGAAGAAGAAGAAGAAAAAGACTACATTTCCCAGCTTCTCTTGCCGCTAGGTGGGACCATGTGACTAATCACCACATGGAATGTATTGGGAAAGAGTCATCTTAAAAAATTGTGTAGGTGCACACTTGCCTTCCTCTTCTTTATTCCTTCTTTGTTCTCCATCCTGCTGCCTTGAATGCAGACCTACTGCCATCTTGGGCCCTAAGTTCAAGGCCATGCACAGTGGCTCAAAAGGCAACTGTCATGATGGTAGGGATTTTTGTGTACTCCCACACCCCCACCCCCACCTCACTGCTGGAATGCCAGTGCCTAATTGGTGGGGAATAAAATACTTGCTGACTGACTGATTCAATAAGTGAATAAATGAATAAATCTGGGTCTCTGATGTACAAGGAAGGTGATGTCAGCCCCCTACCTCCCAACCTGGGCTTTTACAGGAGAGTAAAACAAACTTCTACCTTGTTTAAACCCAAACCTCATCCCAATTAATAGAATATCAAAAACAAACCTGCTTTGTCCCACAGAATTTTTACCTGAAATGTTATGTTAAACCTCAGTAAATCGAATCCCATTCCAAATGCATTGTGAAATTCATCTTTTCAGTGTTGTGGATTATTTTATCATGACAAAATCTATCCTTTTGCTTGTTTAATAAGTTGAGGCTTCAATACTTCAAGTTCCTAAAATCAAGATATGCCTCTAACCTTGCTTTCTTCCTTACAATTCAAAGCTCCCAACCACGCTTCTCCTAAGGACCCTAGGGTATAGGTGAGTTAGCATCAAAAAGAAGCATTTTGTAAGATAAAGATGAGCTCATTTCCCTTCCTGATTAAGGGGAAATTTTCCATCTCATCCTCTGTCCAGTACACTTTGCTGTTTCTAAACCAAACAGGAACTTTACATGAGAGAGGTTAGTAAGAGTGGATTTTAAACAAAAAACGAGTATCTTTCTTATTTTTTTAAAGAAGATTTTATTTATTTATCTGACAGACAGATCACAAGTAGGCAGAGAGGCAAACAGAGAGAGGAGGGGAAGCAGGCTTCCCACTGAGCAGAGAGCGCAATGTGGGACTCGATCCCAGGACCCTGGGATCCTGACCTGAGCCCAAGGCAGAGGCTTAACCCACTGAGCCACCCAGGTGCCCCAGTATCTTTCTTATTTTTAAGAAAATCATTTCACTGCATTCACCCGTGTTTTCAGCCCTACTGATGTCTGAAAGGAATTAAGACTTTGTACATTGTTCCCTAAAAGAAAAGAAAAAAAAAATATCTTTGTAGCTTTGGAAAAGACAGAGGCTATTTAATCCTGGTACGCAAACAGGTGCGGATGGAAGTTCCATCGGGTCCTGGTTGCCTATTCTCAGAAGAAAGAGATGCTGGGAGGGTTTCAATAAGCTCCAAGAGAGCGGGCAGCAGGTTAGATGAGGGACAGGCTTGCAGGAGAGTGGAGAGGGGTGAAGGGGCGGGAAGAAGATCCATGTGGGCGGGCCCAGGATGTCTTTGCTGAGGCCCTTCCCAAGGACCGGCTGAGTTACAATTACCCATCAGCAGGACGGCAAAGAGAACACCCATGTGAGTTTTCACCCTGCCAATTCCTGGGCCTGGAGGGCCTCATGCTTCGTTCCAAACTCACCGGGCTTTGAAGTTGTAGGAGGCCACGTATCAGCTGTTGGTCGTGTCGGATTCCCGAGTGGTCACCCGGTGACAGGTCCTGCTCGAGACTCCTGCTGCTGGAAGGAGCCTTTTATTTGTAACCCTAGAGGAATTCTGGAAGGAGAATTTAATCAGATGGCATCCTTGCTTGTCACCTCATTCTTCGCCTGGACTACACATGTCGTGTTTGCTGCTACAGCATTGACCCATAAGCCCAAGCCTGGGTATTTCTAGATAGAACGTATCTGCTATATAAGTTCCCCTTCAGCAGGAAAAAAAAAAAAATACTATACCAGTAGTACAGATTTTCCCAGAGCTAAGTTCCAAACTAGAATGAAGTGATATACCTTTAGAAACTGTGTTTTTAAACTCTGGGGCCGTGTGATACTGTTTAATGACTGATCCGTGCTATCTTGGACAGGATGTGGATTCTGGGGTGTGAGAAGGAGGGAGCAGGTAACAGATTAAAATATAGCAAAAGAGGAGCATGTTCAGAGTGACGTCCACCTGTGAGGCCAGAACACGCGGCAAATTATGCCGTGGGGGGCGGGGGGAGAGATGAGGCTGGAAAGATCAGTGGACATCGGCTTCCTCACAATGGGGAACCACTGACGATTTCAGAAGCTGAGCAGGACGGGTCAGGAGGGTGGCTGCTTGGGTGGTTACTGGCCTGAGGGTAGGAGGGAGCCAGCGTGATGCCCACCGAGGGATCCAAAGAGCTGGAGAAGAAAGAGCAGCTTGGGAGGCGGACAGCAGAGATGAGGAGGTGTGGTGTGGACAGCAAGTTCGGGACGCCTCCAGAAGGGCCACATGGGGACACCTCTGCAAAACCACCTGGGTTTACCTAACCCTCCCTTTTCCAGACTGCAGGGTAGCTTTTCATTTATCCTCACACTATCCTCCCCTCCGTACATCAGAAGGAAGAGGAATCCCGAGGTCCCACCTGGAGCCTGACCCTGAACTCACAGGGCTGTCCACAGTAACACTACATCCTTCCAGGCAGCAAGCGGTGCCATTTCTCCAGCACTTCCTGTGTGCCCAGCACGGGCCCCAGGCTTCCCACGCATTTTCTGGGTTTCCCACAACAACCCTTTATCTCATTCAGGCAAGAGGAGAGGCTAAGCCACATGCCTGTCTTCATGGCGCAGAAGCAGCTTAACGGTGTTCAAACAAGGCCTACAGACTCCCCTCGATGAGATTATACTCACGCATATTCTATGGCTTCCTGACAAGGATCAGACTCAAAAACTAACCAGTTCTATACTGGTTTCATTTACAAAGTCTTTCATTCACGCATTCACTCAGTGAGTTAACACTGAATTCCTCTGAGCACAAGGTATAAACCCAGTCAACCCCACACGGGTGCTGGGGGTAAGGAGAAGGCTCGTGGTTGTATAAGAACAAAGAAAAGTCCCTGTCTTCAAGTTCAAAAGCAGAGATCTGAGAATGACAGCTGGGCACAGAAGCCACCCCACTGCCTGTTTTTGTGAATAAAGTTTTATTGGAACACAGCTGTGCCCATTCCTTTACATGTCATCTAGGGCTGGTTTTGAGCACCGGCAACAGACGCCGAATGCCCACAACTTCAAGTATTTATTCTCTGCCCTTTACAGAAAAAGTTGCCAACCCTCGATCTAGAGTCAGAACCCCAAAGGCCATAGATGATGATAAAACCTAGAGTACTGGGGCGCCTGGGTGGCTCAGTGGGTTAAGCCGCTGCCTTCAGCTCAGGTCATGATCTCAGGGTCCTGGGATTGAGTCCCACATCGGGCTCTCTGCTCAGCATGGGGCCTGCTTCCTCCTCTCTCTCTCTGCCTGCCTCTCTGCCTACTTGTGATCTCTCTCTGTCGAATAAATAAATAAAATCTTTAAAAAAAAAAAAAAAACCTAGGGTACTGAAATGCCACAAAAAAAAAAACCTGTGGGGATGGGAAGGAGAGACTAAAGCTCCAGGCATGATTCACCTAGGAAGTTTTCAAAATGCACATGAAACAATGGGCCTGGAGCCCATCCACCTCCTTCTCCCATCCCCACAACCCCCACTCCCTACTCCCCACCCTGTCTTCCCACCCCCCACCGGGGCTGGTGCTAGCACGCAGTCCAGGATAGAGAAGGAGATGCTCAGGTGCTTGGAAAGTAATCCTAGAAGTGCTCTTTCTAGAACAGCCAAAGTCATGGCCGTGGCCAGGCTCTGCTGAGCTGCCTGCCCTTAAGCCAATCGATCTACCCCCTGGTCCCCAGATACCAGCCACCTCTTACTGGCCCATCGTGTTGTGAGAAGCAAATGTAGGGGGCTGGGACTTGTGAAAAACTAAAGTGCTCTGTACTTCCTGGGGGTCCCCGGGGCACACCCACGTCTGCACACACAGACCGCCCTGAGGGGAATGGCGTCTAGCCCTGAAAAGCAAAAATGTCCACCTTCAACGCAAAACCGCTTGTGTCCCCAGCTCAGCACGCGATCTTTTATTAATTCCCTCACAATACAACTGGGTAGGTTACGAAAGAGTCCTCCCCTGAGAGGAGTCCTTCTTGCAGCTGGGAACGTGTGGACAGCCCACCCCAGGAGACTGCAGTGTGTTTTCACGGAGGCGGAGGCCGCCTGGAGGCTGGAGCCGGCCTGGGTTTATGCTGGAGGTCTGGACCCAAGTGAACACATTTTGTCTGGAACCGTCACAAAGGGGTCCTTGCCTGTCCACAGCCAGCTGGCCCAGGCCTGCGGGATGTCGTGTTCCCGGCTCCCTCGCCCTCCTCCAGGAAGCGCCTCCCCTGGCCCAGCGTCCGCGGTCCTTTTCCGCTCACACCCTGAGCCCACGTCCCAGCCCTGTCACGGCAGGCCGCAGCACCTGGCCGGCCTTCCTCCACCCTGGGCCAGACCCTCAGACGCAGGAGAAACCAGAGCTCGTTCAGCTGGCCAGCGCCTGCGCTTCCTGTCCAAGTGTTTGTGGCCGGGCTTCCTGCTGACGGAAGGGCGGCTGCAGCTCGCCTCTGACACCCTGAGAGGTGGCTCCCGGGGCCCCAGCCTCTGAGCACGTCCAGCTGGCACCAGGCACGGGGGCTGCAGTGCGCTCAGGCAGCTGTCAGACGACATTCACGGGGACGCTGGGGTCAGGCCTCCAGAGCCAGAAAGGGGATTCCTCCGGGAAGAGAGGAAGCTGTGAATCAGAGCAGAAAGCCAGGAGCTTGGGCTTGTGGCTGGTCCTGGGCCGACAGCCAGAGTCTGCATCACGGGCGCCCCACATTCCAGAGTGACAGACCCCCATCACTTCACTCTGGCCCACCTCCCTCACCACCTGCAAGCCTGGCCCCTGCCTCCCTCTGTGGCTCTCCCCCACGCAGCTTCCCTCTGCCCTAGGTGAACGGGGAACAGGGCTCGAGCCCCCACCCCCCGCCCCGGCGATGACAGCCCCGGGCTCTGACCTCAGGACCTGGAAGATTTTACCTTCACAGAGAATCAGCTTCCCTTTCACAAGTGGAAACTGGACAGTGAGAACATTTTCTGAGCGTGCCATGTTTATTTTTCCACGTTTCAAGGGCACTGACATAGGAAATGGGCTTAGACTTGTTTTGTATAGCTCCAGAGGTCAAAACAAGCGCTACAGTTTAAACAAGGAAAAACGAACCTGCCGAGAAAGGCGATCCCGCACAGTAGTGAGCATCCTGTGTCGGGAGGTATTCAACAGAAATCATTGGCAGAGACTTTCAAGGGCTAAACCGTCAGTTCTGTGAGGATGAGGCCCGTAGCTGTCTCCATTTCTGTCGCAGACCAGCAGCCGGCACAGAATCCAGCAAAGAGCAGGTGCTCCAATTACTGGAGGAAGGAAGGCAGAGAGAGCAAGGATGGGAAGGATCAGCTTTGAAGACTCTGGAAAATAGAGTCCTCCTTTAGGAGAGGGTTTGGACGAGCTGACTGAAATCCAGCTGCCTTTGATACTGTGGTGATAAGGCAAGGGTTATGGGTGCCCACTCTGAGGGGCTACATTGACCCCGAAACAAAGCTGAGCTCCATTCCTGTCGTGGTACGTGTTCCCAGGCACAAGCCTTTCTTTTTTCTTTTCTTTTCTTTTTTTTTTTTTTTTAAGATTTTATTTATTTATTTGACAGAGATCACAAGTAGGCAGAGAGGCAGGCAGAGAGAGAGGAAGGGAAGCAGGCTCCCTGCTGAGCAGAGAGCCCGACGTGGGGCTCGATCCCAGGACTCTAGGATCGTGACCTGAGCCAAAGGCAGAGGCCTTAACCCACTGAGCCACCCAGGCACCCCCAAGCCTTTCTATCTAAACATTCTACAGTCCACAAATCCCCTGACACACTTTTTGTTGCTCACTTCTACAGAATCCTGGAAAATGCAGTCTCCCTTTGAAAGATGTGTAGCTTGAGGCTCAAAGACGGTAAGCGGCTTCTCTGAGGTGAGACTCAGCCTCAGGTCTCCTGCTCCTGAGTCCCACCGCCCTCCTAACACGCATGTTAGTCTGCCTTACTGCCTGCCACAGACCTTTCTGTCCCTCAAGGCTGATATTATGGTCAAACCTAGTGTTTGGTCAAGCACTAGAAGTTCCTGTAGCCTTTGAAAAATGCACAAGAAACAAGAAATGGTTCTTTCTCTGCCTCAGTCCCAGCAGGGAAAATGCTTAGTCTTTACCACTAATTGTAGTAACCAGTAGAGGATCTGGGACAATTTCCAGAGGCAAGTTGACTTTCCAGGGCCAACTCTCTCGATCACCCTGTTGGAGGGATACAATCTCTTCCAAAAGTCTGACTAGCTGGAGATTAGGCAGGTCGTTTTGCTTGTTTGTTCTCTGATCCTGGCCCTCCCCTCCACTTTCCTACAGGGGCCTGACCCCTGCAGGTCACGTTTGCCAAGACCCCAACAGCCACGGCCAGGAAGGTAGAAACCAGAGTCTTTCTACCCTGGTAGGTCACCTCTGTGGTGCCAGTTCCTGCCAGGAAACCTCCACAAGGGTTCCTGTCTCTCTGATTCTGGAAATACCTTCTCCTCTCTATGACTTTCCACCTGAGAATTCTCCTGTGGTTGCTGCTCACAAGGCTGCCTTTCACCCTTGTCTGCCCCTTTCAACTCTTCCAATGCCTGCATAACCATAACTGTGGAGGTTTCTGGAATGGGTTATGCTTTCTGCCTGGCCTGTGACCAATTCCATGTCAGCGGGAGTCTGCTGAGACCCAGCTCAGAGAGGGTTAAACACACAGAATTATGGGACAGTTTTATCTTGACCACCTGTAAGGGAAGTCGAAAAGGCAGGCTGGCCAGACGGCTCCTGAGGGAAAACCAGGTCTGCAGTTGCCTGGAGTTGAAGAGGGAGGCCAAGTGTACCATGGGTCTGCACAGGAGCCAGGGGACCAAGGGGTTGGCCCAGCTGTCTCATCCCAGGCCCCTTTTCTTCTCACAAGACCCCACCCACCCCAGCATCCTTCAGTGCTATGACACTGTCGGTGCTTCTCCCACATGTGGGCCACAGCGTGACTCAGCCTCTCACAGCTGGGAGCGGGCCAAGCTGCTGGGTCCACACCATCCCTGCGGAGCTGGAAGAGGAGGGCTTGCTCAGAGACGGCAGCAAAGGGAGCAGGTGTCTTTTCTCCCCGCTCCTACACCTGTGGCATCCGGGACTCTTCCTCCCCTCCCCTGCCTCACCCCGCCCCCCAGCCCCTCACTCCCTCACTCCAAAAGGATCGAACAAGGACCTTTAACCTCTTGCCTGGACAGGGACCCCAGGGGAGGCCATGTTCTCTGAAAATACCACTGGTGAGCACAGCTACATCATGTAGAGAGGAGGAAGGTCAGGCCTCACCCTCAGATTTATGTAGACCTACTACGCACATGCTTGCCCCCGAGGTAAGTACCTTCACATATTTTATGTCACTTCATCAGACTGTAATGGGAGAGAAACAGACCCCTCCCCAAAATACATCAGGCCCTAATCGATGTTTCTTTATTGGCTACCTGCCAGGTATCCGGCGCTCTAAAGAGACAAGTAGACTGCGCTTCCTGCCTTCTAAGAAACTTCAGACCCTGGGGTCTGAAATCAGCCAGACCTGGCTGGGTTTGACTCCACATTGCAGCAATCAGTGCGCATGTGACCTTGGGCAAATGACACTTATCCCTGAGCCTCAGTTTCTTCATTTATAAAACAGGCATAAGAATGCTCTCATCTCATTGAGTTGTTGAAGGATTCATACAGGTAACACGCTTAGCAAGTGTCCAGTACTTGGTCAACACTCTTCAGAAAGTGTTGGTTATGACTTCTTTTTTTTTTTTTTTAAGATTTTATTTATTTATTTATTTGACAGACAGAGATCACAAGTAGGCAGAGAGAGAAGCAGGCTTCCCACTGAGCAGAGAGCCTGATGCGGGGTTCGATCCCAGGACCCTGGGATCATGACCTGAACCAAAGGCAGAGGCTTTAACCCACTGAGCCACCCAGGCACCCCGGCTATGACTTCTTTAAATTAAAAAAAATCTAGATTACATACACAGCCCCCATGAGAAGCATTTTTGGAGGCTGCCCACTACTTCTGTTCACACTATGGGTACATCACAAAGCCTTCTGACTCCAGAATAGGATAAAATATGGCTCTTCCTTTCTCAGGCTGGAAGTTGCCAGCAAAGCTGACCTCAGAGGAATCCCACACGCACTCAGTCCCCCCGACAGGCCCTGCCGCTGAGTTGCCGGATGTCCGCTGAGGTCCAAGGCTTGGAGAGTTTCCGGGACTGGCGGGGTCACACTGTGGCTGGGCCATGCCCGGCAGCCCCACCCTTCCTGGCAGCCTGGCCTCCTCCTTGTCTCTGAAAGCCTGCCAGTGCAGAGGGAGGGCGGGCAGAGGGAGATGGAAGGTCCTGCTGGGATGTTTGCCCTAAGGGAAGCCTGAGGGAGCGGGGAGAGAAGCGGGAGGAGGAGGTTCCAGCCTGGCAGCTGGTCCACTCCACCCTCCGGTCCTGCCACGCAGAAAATCCCGTCTCTGGAAGTGCGGAGTGCTCCTCCTAGTGGGGACGGAGTAATGCAAACTCCCAGTGGGCAGCCTTGCTGCCCCCCCCCCCCCGCCGGACCACCCCCCCCACCAGCCGCCTTGGCCCACCACCACCCCCTCACACACGCCGTGAGAGGAGAGCCACCTCAGCCAGGCCTACTGGTGACACCAGTCCTGGCCTACAGCACTTCACAGCTGAAAAAGCCCTTTCACATCCAGTTCCCACACTCAGCAATGTTTCAGAGGGTACATTTTTTTAACACCTCCTGTCCCAGACAAGAACATGGAGTCCCTCCCTGGTGGTCAGTCTCTGGCTGAGCTGGGACTAGACGTCTACCGGGCTTTTCATCCCACTTGGTACAGGTTTTGTTCAAGGCAGCACGTTCAACAGCAGCAGAGAGGGAGAAATAGTTCCCTGCTTGCCCCCTGCCTGCCCCCTCCATCTCCAGGCCTCACAAGAGCATGACACGGTCCTGGGAACAAGACTGCTTCTTTCAAGTGTCCCTCAGTCACAAGAGCCTCAGTGCCCCATGGTAGCTTGATCAACACCCTCCCCCCTTTTCCTGCAGGATCTGCCTGTCTCTTTAAACCCCACCCCTCTCAGAGGCAGCCTTCCCTTCCACCAGCAGGAGAAAGGCTTTCTGCTCAGTGTGGTCAGATCTAGGGATCCATAAGTCTCCTCCCCAAGCTATCGCAACCACACGGAAGCTCTGCAGAGCCCAGGGAAGCCCAGATAGTGGGGAAGTGGGGGCAGCAGCGAGGACTGACTTCAGCCCTGTGGGTCCTGTGGTTCCTCAGGTTGGAGAAGGGCTGTTTTGAAGCTACTCACTCATCAAGGAGAGGGAGGTGACTCTTGCCCTGTGCTCTTCACTAAAAACATAGTCCTTCCTTTGAGCTCTCCAGAGGCTGGTCACCACTCTGGATGCCCCTACTTGCAGCCCTGGGGATCCCCAGTCCCGGCAACGATCCCAGAGGCCTGGCTTAGAGACCAGCTGCCACTGGCCCGGCTCCTACAGAAGAGGGGTTCTCACGGGGAAGGTTTCCCAGGCCTGGGAGTCTGCTCTCCTCCCTGGGAGAGAGGAGGCCAGCTCTCTGCTCTCTGTCCAGATCCTGCCATGGGTCAGAGCTGGGCCTGAGTTCAAGGACAGACCGACCAGACAGTGACCTACGTTTTCCGGGAAGGCAGCCAGTCCTTGTGCCCTCGGGCTTCCAAGCACTGAGGAGAGTGACAGAACAGGCACCTGCCACCATCCTGGGTAGGCCTCACCCAGGCCCCAGCAGGGCGGGCATGCCTGGCTCTGGTCTCTGGGCCAGATCATTGCCCCAAGAGGGGACCACTATGCTCAGCCCTTTCCCTCGGCCACTGCTTCATGAACTAAACAGTGCTGCATGGAAGGGAACAGGGGCATGACTGCAGCCTCAGGGTTGTCCCCCTTGTGTCAGAGAACAAAGGTTCAAATCGGGTTGTTTCATCCTCTGCAAGTCTTCTCTCCCCTGCTAGACTGAGCTGTTTCTGGGCATGGGAAAGGCATTTAACTTGGCCTCAAAAGTCCTGGGCTCTATTCCTGGGTGGTGTTGCCATCTACCTGGGACCACGGTCATGTCACCTCAGCCCCCTGAGCCTCAGTTTCCTCAGCTATACGGGGGAGGGGGGGGGTGTGGAGGCAGTAACCCCCTGCTGTCCCCAGCTCCATGGTGGCTCCAAGCTTTAGAGTATACGATGTCTGCAAATGTCCCCAAGGCGCAACACACACATGACTGCCTCTCCTTAGTAGAATCTTATTGACCTGGGCTCATACTTCGCTTTCCACATGAGAGGAGGGGAAATGAAGAACAGGAGAATGGAGCTGCTGGCTGGCAAACTTGGGTTCTCTTCAGCCCTCTACCCTGAGCCCCCAGAGCACCCTTTCCAGGGAGGGCCCCTGTGGCTGATGCACTGTGGCTCACCAGGCTGAGGGCAGGGGGTGGGAATGACCCCATTTCTCACTTGGTGGAAGGACGCTCCTTCCACAGAGGATGCAAGGGACCCTCCAGCCCCTTCCTCAGTGCTCATCCGGGAGCCATATTTCTAGCAAAGGGAATGGGGCTTGGACAGCCAGTGAAAGGGGTCTAAATCAGGTTGTAAGAGAACCAGCTGAAGAGACACCCGAACCCAGAGACCTAGTTCCCAACAGCACAGAGCAGTCCCGGGAAAGGGGATCAGACCTTATCCCACCCCAAAGAGCCTTAGAGGAAACCATTAGAGGGCAGATTTCCAAAAACTGAGCTCTCCCACAAAGAATAACCAAGGGCTTGGGCAGCGGGTTGTGATGGCTGGAGGTGGTCTGTGCTCAGATTCGAGAGACCTGCTAATGGGAGGCCCTCCCATAAGCTGGATCAGAGGGAAGGACATTAGCAATCCTCCCACTTCCTGGGGACCCCAGGACTCCCCGGTCACCTGGGGATGCGCCCTTCTCCAGGGTCGTCATCAGCCCACACCGCTCTGGAGGATTATTCGGAACAGAAGTTTGGCTGGAGCTGCTGCTGGTACCGCCAGAAGGGAGACGCGCGTTGTACATATTATCCACACGCACGAGGGGCCCGCGTCTATCAGGACAGGCAACTTAATGGCTTGTAAACTGTTCTGGTCTCATGTCACCTTCTGTTTACACACACACACACACACACACACACACACACACACAGTGTATCTCTCTCCCCTCGCCATATCCTAGTGCCAGGAAAAACAAGTCAGTGCATGAAAATAACCCACCCTGAAACGCAGCAGGCCCATTGCCCGGGGCTGGGTGGTCCCCTGGTTGCCACACACGAGTCTGGCGCTTGGCATTCACGGGCCAAAACCCACCCTCCAGTCACCCAGAGTCAGGAGGGAAGCGTGTGCCGCCAACGGCCAGTTCCTCAAGAGGCTACTGGTGATTCTTAAGGTGGAAACAGCCAGGGCTGTCATGGAGCTCCCTGTCCTCCAGCCACACCACCAGCCCAGCAGCCCAGCCGGCAGCCGGTTGGCGGTACAGCCGCTAAATTTACACATCAGGAGGGGAGGGACCAAATAGGTGCTTAACAAACACAGTTGAATGACCAAAAGAGAAAATTTCATGTTTCATTGCCGACAGCCCAATGTTGGGGGAGATGTTGAATATTTGTGGAGATACTGTTAAACCTTATGTGTTAAATAATGTGTGGGTCCTTTGGGGGGCTCCCAAGGTCCTTGCACCCTGGGCTGGCACCTCCAACATAGTTGGGGTCTGTGATGCTCACAGACTCTGCTACCTAAACAGGACAGAAGGACAAAGCATTTTTCTGGTCTCTTAAGGAGCAAATGGGATTTTCTGAGAATAAGCCTTCTTTGTTTTCCTTCTCACTTGCAGAAGGAGGGCTCAGGAGATGGGGTTGACAGCCCCCTCGCTCCTCCCTGCCCCCTCCCATAATTGCTTCCCTCCCTTCTTCCTCTCCCATCCTGACTATTTGTCATTCTCTGCTTGTGGCAAATTGCTTTTCACCTTTGAAAACCCAGAATGGTTGCTAACCAAGACAGCCTGGAAGTCTTTTTTTTTTTTTTTTTTTCAAGCAGGGGGTGTTTAGAGATAGAAAACACTATTGATTACTCTCTCCAATAGCAGCGTCACTGTAATTCAATTTACTAAGCATTTTTGGGCAATCTGGGAGGCCAGTACCCCGCTGGACATCCTGGTGGTGTGGAGGTGGGTCCTGCCTTTGAGGGGCTGTCAGACCAGTAAGAAAGAGATTATTTTGACTCAATAAATGTTTTCTTAAGACCTTACTAAATGCTAACCACTGGATGGCATCCAGTGAATGAGGGATAGGCCTGCCCTGAGCAACTCATCAGCAGGTGGCAAAAAAGAGAAATTCCTGACCATTTCAGTACTCTGTTTTGGGTTCTGTGGACGAAGAGGCACAGAGGAGAGGAGAGGGCAGCAGGTACTAAGAGAGCAGATAGGGAGGTTAAGCTCTAAAGGAAAGGTTGGAGTTCACCTGATGGGGTTGGGGCGGGGTGTGGGGAGGTAGTTAGACAGAAAGGCTTCAGAGAGAGGGACAACAGGTGCAGAGGTGGGCATGTGCTTGCTGGGTCCAAGGACTGAAAGGAGCCTCCTGTGGCTGGAGGAGGGAGGGAGGGAGCAGTCAGCATGAGGCAGGTTGGGGAGGGCAGACAGGGAAAGGATGGAGGACTGAGGCTGAGAGAAGATTTGCAGAATAGCAAGTGGTCTATTGCAACAAGAAGATAGAAACTATGTAAGGTGGCAGTGAAGGAGTTAAGACATGATCATGGAGCAACGGGGAGCTCAGGAGGGGATTGCTCAAGGTGGAAGTGGGGAGATGGCAGTGGGCAGACCAGTCTGGAGGCTGTGGCCTGGAGGCAAGAGAGATGACAAGGGCCAGGGCAGTGTGACATTGGGGGGGCTGGGGATTGACAACTACAATAATAATAACGTGGTCTTTCCTCCCCACCACCACCATGTGAAGCCCTCATGTCAATTGCCCTCTCAGACTCTGTCCCTAGGTCCCCCCTCACTCCATCCCTCCCTGCCTCCCTGCTCCCCACTGGAGATGGCATCAGGCATCAGGAAGCAAATGTTCCTGTAGAGTATATACATTCTGACGTGGGGAGAGAGAGAGAGCCCAGAAGCAAGGAACCCGTCCTGAAAACGGACACCCATGAGATGCCTCTCTCACCCCAAAGATTCTCACCCCTCCTGTGTCCTTGCGTGTGCACTGATGGTCGCCTTACCTGCATTTCCAACACCTAGAAATGAACCAGAGGAGGAAAATCCTCCTTGAGAAAGTACAGTCTGACTTATGCATGAGAGGAGGGGCCTTGGGCACTGGGGGACACTGTTGATCACAAAACAATTTTTTTTTCTGTGAGAAAGCGTACCCCTGCTCCAATCAGCTGGCTCACAACCCTTTGTCCCACCAGTACACTAGGGCCCCTGGATTTGTTTGGTTGAGGAAAAGCCAACAGGGGGTGAAAGAGAGAACACAGGGTTGACACGCCATGAGGCCTGGGTCCTGGTACATACTCTGTTACCGTGTCGATCCCTTCTCCTCTCTGGGCCTCAGTTTGCCCATCTGTAAAATAGGAGGTCAGAGTGGCTGACAGTCAAAGGCCTATAGTTTCTGACCTCCTCCCCATAAGGTGTATGTGGGCAAGTTAACCTGGTTCCCCTGCAGGACGAAGGGCACATCCACCTCCTGCCCCGAAACCAGCCCTTCCTGCCAACTCTACTCGTCTTTTCACACTGTGGTGGAAAGCAGCCAAGGTCAGGCACAGCCTGCCCACTGTAGCGCACTTGCTGGCCGGTGGTCAGGCAGGTGGGTCGGCAGAGCTGATGGGGGAAAGCCCCTTGCCAGCCCCTTCCCCCTCCCTCGCACCCCCAGCTGGGCCCAGGTAAGGTTTCACTGGCAGCTGGTGGCAGCCACCCCCAAACAGGTCTGGCCTATTCCCCTCCCTCTTCCTTTGCTAACTGGGCCTCTGACAGCTGTCAGGACTTCCCAACAGTTCAGGCGAAGGCCTCCACCCCAACTGCACCCAAGAGAAATGCCCCACGCCTGTGCTAGGGTGATCAGCACCCCCCTCTTCTCTTCCCCCCTGCCGGCAGGCAGCCAGTGAACGCCAGCCCCAGCCTCTGGGGGTGGCCAAGAACAGCCAGGGGTGGACTCCGGGGCTTTGCCTGTGTTCCCAGAGACAGCTGTGGAACCGGGGCGGGAGGACGGCTGAGAAAGGCGGGAAACGGTGGTGGGGAAACAGATCACCTGGTCAGAGATTAAGAGGAAGGTTCAAGCGAGGGAAACAGGGCCAGCTTGGCAGCGGGCAGGGAAAGCAGGAGAAGCATCACCTCCTGCCCAGCACCCCCTCCCCAGGCCCACTCCCATCACCCTCTACAACCTCCCAGCCGCCCCTCACCCTGCAGTGCCCCCAACCCCGGCCCGACTGAGAGCCAGGCCCTCACCAAAGGGTGTTTGGTTAAGCCTTAGAGTCATACACACACCAAGCGAGTTTGGTTTTTCTTCCTCCTTACCCTCCCTCAAGGCTCCCAGGAGGAGTAGAAACAGACCCAGCCCAGACTGCTGGACCTAGAGGCCTCTTGGCTCCACCACCCACGCACCAGAGAGCCCCGTCGAAAGCGCAGTGGGAGAAATGGAGCCAGGGAGAGCAGGCAGGGCACTGACCACCCCCCTTGAGGAGACAACTGGCCCCAGGTCCCGGCTGGGTTGGCAGCAGCTCTTCTTGGCTCTGACGAGCTCCCTTGGAAACAAATCTCTGCTACTCACTTCTTTCCTCTATTTGGCTGAAAACGGAGCCGGAGCTGTTGGCTTGAATTCTTTTTTTTCTTTTTAACCTCACTCCCTCCTATTTTCTGCTGCTTAAAAAAAGAGTTTTGAACCAAGACGTGGTGCAAACTCTTTGGCTTCTTAAAGTTTCTTTAAGAAAACAATGGTGATCCCGGTGAAAACATGGTGCCCCCTCCCACCCCCCGCCCCCCACCGCGTCTGCACAGTGCCTCACCAGGTAGAAGCTTCTTACAGGAATCTTGCATGGCCCTGAGCGGCTGTGAGCTGCAGATGACACAGGGGTGACCCTGCCCACACCCAGGGAAGAAGAAGCTGCCTAGGTCCCACAGCTGGCCAGGGAAGGACCCAGGTTATCTGGACTCTGCCAGAGAAGGCCCCAGGGCAAGTTTCCTTGGAGCCTCTCAGGCCACAGCAGCAGGAAAGTGGAAGGAAGCCCAGCTCCTCACAAGACAAATTTCCCTCTGACTTTCTGCCCAGAACAACCTCCAACCGGACAACTGGGGGGCATACAGATGTCATCAGAGCTGACGAACTACCTCACTAGTCCCCACGGGAATGAGTCTTAACCCTCTCCTCCACTCAAGAGGCAAGGGTAGTGACTGGTGTGACATTTCTTGAGCACCTACTGTGTACCCAGCATCTGCCGACACTATCTCATTTTAAACGTGACAAGAACTCTGCGGGGGATGGGGGCAGGGGCGAGGGATGTTGTCCCTGTTTTATAAATAAGAAAAGCAAAGGTGGGAAATAGCAAAGTCATTGCCAGGGTAACACACAAGAGGATAGGGAGTCAGAATTTGAACTCAGGCCTCTTTGCTCCAAAGCCTCACCCTCTGTCTTAGCCCCTGCCCCCCCCCCCCTTGCCAGCACCTCCAGAGGGCATGCAGCCCCTGCAGAGCCTCCCCTGTGATGGGAGAAGCCTCGGGAAACACAGTGAGCATGGGCAGATGGCTCAGTGGGGCTCCGAACAAATCTCTTAATGGATGTGCAGGCAGCCCCAGGCCTGAGATGGGACAGGACCTGCCACCTGAGCACCGACATCCTTTTTTAAAGTGTAACAGTCCTGGCGTGAATTGCAAGAATTCCATCTGGCTCAAAACATCCTTCACTGAGTCCCTTCTGTGTGCCTTGCACAGAGCTAAGTGCCAGGGCAGGCTGCAACCATACTCCATCCTTGTCCTCTCTGGGCTTCGAACAGGAAGTGAAGGGGCCATGGACCATGAGAACGACCCACCGGCTGCTTCTGGCCTCCCACTGCTGAAGGTGGAAGCAAGACATGGAAGACGGAGAGCCCGCGCACAGTCTAGACAACTCAGAGGGTCGGAGTTGACCGTGTACTCAGCAAGCTCTTCTCCACAAGCAAGCTGCACACCCCACTCTCCTGCCTGGTCTGGGAGCCCCTGCACCCGAGGGGCCCCCCAGCCCCGGCATCGCTAACAGCACAGGCTCCTTCTCACCTCCTGTCATCCCGGGCAGGTGCTTCCACGTACAGGAACGTGAGCTCTAGGTGCTGGCTCTAGCTACTCAGAGATCTGCTGGAGGCTGGGGACATATAGCAGAATTGGGGGACCTGCCCCGCAAGGCCGAGGACCCTCGGAGTTTCAATTCCATACTCCCTTGAACCTGTCGTGTGCCATCATTGTGCTGGGCTGGGAGAGAAAAACACGTAGGAGTCCCAGCCTTCAAGGGACTCCAGTCCACTAGGGCTGGGAGACTGTCTCTGGTCTAAGGAGAAGTTAAGGGGGCAAGAGAAGGGTAGACAAAGTGCTACAGGGGCTCCGGTGGGAGGAGTCAACAATCTGCTTGGGAGCCTCAAGGAAGGCCCCATGGAGGAATTGACTCAGAATGGCCTGAGAGGGCAGCAGCCAGGGTTGCGACAAGGGGGAGCGGGGGCGGGGCTGGGGGGAAGGTCAGGGATGGTTCTATAGAAAGGTATGCAAAATGCTGCCTGAGCCCTGGCCTAGACACACTGCAGCTGGCTTCTCAGAGGCTGCCTCCTCCCTTCTAGAGCGGAAAACACAATCCTCTGCCCCTGGAAATGCCTTCCTGAGCACACTGGCCATTGAGAGTCTCCCCTCATTCCCGTCTTCACAGTCACTCCCTGTCCCAAACACATCCTTGGGACAGGGAGTGGCTGAGAAGACGGCCACTGGGAGTGTGCAGTGGGTACTGCACACTTACACAACAGAAATAAAACACAGAACATGAATGCTGGGGCAGCTCTTTGCTGTCCATCAGGGGCTCCTGACGTTTTACAAAGAGGGAAACTGAGGCCCAGCAGTAGCGTATGACTAGCCCAGCATGACTGGCCCAGCCAGCCAATGGCAGAACCAGACCCAGAAGCACCTCATCAGTCCCTGTCCTGATCACATGTTTGTGATAATCATATTTTAGGATTATCTTTTGGGGGCTGGGGAGAGTCAGCCTTGCCCCCTTCCCTCCATTCCGGTCCTCGGGATCAGATCAGGTCCTGGTTTTTCCCTCCCATTCATGGGAGCCTCTTACGTCCACTCTGTTGTGGTGTTTACGGCTACGGTATATCCGAGTCAGGACTTACAGGACAGTCCCCAGCTATCTGATTCATGGAATGGTCCCAGCCCGTCACTCATGGGGTCCTATCTGTCCTCAGCCTGGGCCCCCGAGGCTGAAGGTGAGCAGCTCCCGTTTCCAAGTGGCTTCCTTCCTTGGGACCTGTGTGGATGGAGGACAGCTTGCTAAGGGCAGCTAAGGGGTCTGGGCAGCCGGAGAGGTAGGGAAGGGACGCACGATAGGGGACAGCAGGGACAGATCGCCCAGAGAGTTAATAACTGCTCGCCTGAGTGCCATCGCACAGGCCCCGAAATATCAGCAGCCGAAGCCATCCTGCCTGCGGCACGGGGAAGCAAGGGTGGAAAGGAGGGTGGCAGGTGACACATGGGACGCCAGGGTGGTATTTCCAGGCTGTGGATGAGTCTCTCTGTACACAGGGGAGAACAGCCGTTAGGGCGGTGGGCTCGTGCCTGTGTCTGTGTGTGTTGCACTTCGGTCCTCCGTGCATGCTGTGTTTGGATTCTGACCGCATCTCCCACTGTGCATCTGCCTTGGGTTCCATGGCTGGTGGGGCTCTTCCTCAGGGGCAAGCAGTTTGGAGAAATGCCTGCATGCAGGGGTGGAGGGGGAGCGCAGGGTCCAGACATCCCAGGTCTCAAAGCAGAGCTACAAAGCCGGGAGCTGGCTACGGCCCGGTGACCCCAGCCACACTCAGAGGGCAGGTGGGGTGCAGAAGGAACCAGACGGCTGCAGACCTGCTCGCACCTTCCAAGCTCTCCAGCCTGCATCTCCCTCCCGTTGACTGATGCTTTCGTCGGCTTGGATTTCACAGGACTTGGGGTCTGGACCCTTGTTTTTTCTCCCCTGGTGGAGGAATGGCCCACGCTGTGAACACCATGGGTCCTGGCATCTTCGGGGAGGGGAAGGGGTCACGTCTGGGGCAGGATCGGGGAGGTACTGAGAGACCTCTGTCTGCAGCAGATACCACAGAACCTCAGGGCTGGAAAAGACTTTGCAGACCGAGTACTCAGAACCTCTCAGGTTACAGCTGGGGCCACTGAGGCCCAGGGCCGGGAGCCACCAGCCTCACAGAGGGGTGTAGGACGTTGTGTGAAGGCCAGGCTCGTTCTGCACAAGGGCAGCCATGAACAGAAGCCCTAGGGACCTGGCCCCATGGAGCCAGTGGGCCGGGACAGTGAGAGAGGGAGGGTACAGTGGGAGCTCAGCCCTCTGGCGTGACTTCAGACTTCACCAAGGTCCCTGCTACCAGCAGGGGACAGTGAACATAAAACCAACTCGCAGAGACCAAGAGTGAACCAAGAGCCCTTATTTGGGTCAATAATTGCCAGTCCCTCCCTGGGAAGCCATTCCCGAGGCCTCCAACAAGAAGCCAGGGAGCCAGTAACAATGACATCCTGGCTTCTTCCAAACTCCTGTTGCTCTAGGTGAAAATGGGTCATGGCCAGAGATGAAGGGGGACAGCAAGGAGACACCTATGATGGCAGGAAGACCCAGTCCAGCCAAGGGCTCAGGTCAGAGACTCGAGTGTCGTTCTTGCCTGTCTCTCCAAAGCTTGCAAGGTCATCAGCAGTTCTCAGAGCTGCGTATTGTACCCAAGAAGCGGGAGCAGAACCAAAGTCTCAATTGTGCTGAGTCCCAGCCTTGCGGGGGGCGGGGGGGGGGGGGGTTGGGGAGCGGCGCGCAGATTCCTAGGCCCCTTCTCCAGATTCAGAAGGACAGGGTGAGGGCCCAGCCACCCACACTACCCAGCCCCCTGCCCAGTGGTTCAGACATGGGTGGAGGGGTAGTCCACGCTGAAAACCCAGGCCCCGTGAGCTAGGGATATAAAGTCACCCCTAGCAGTGACAGCCGAGGTCCCTCAACCGCAGCCAGGCTGTGCAGCTGCCAGGAATACGGTCTGCCTGCCCCTACAGTACAAGGGGGCCAAGAGACCAGCCCACAGACCCACAGCGGAGGCAGAGGGCACCAAGCCTCCGGGCGGTGCTATGCAATGTGTTCCAAAGCCTGCCCCAGGCTTCAAGGGGTGCGTCTGGGAGCCCATGGCAAGGGGGTGAACTGGGCCACCAGGAGGGCGGTCTGGGTGAGTGCCAGGCCCAGCGGGCTCGGAGTTCCCCACCCCGCAGGACCCCTGGGGAACAACGGACACTTGCTGAGTGAGGAAAGCAAAACTCTTAAAGGTCTACACAGGCCATTACAGCTGTGCAAAGAACACGAACAAAGAAAATGTGGAGAGATGTAAATAGCTCCGTTTCGTGATCACCGGGTTCCTTTTTTTCCATAAACTTTGCTTAAGTTCATAATAAAAAAATAAACACAGGCAAATTATACTTACTTCACACAGTCATTTCTGGGTGGTAAGTTCTGTATTAAATTCAAAATTCATATGTGTGGGCTGAACTTCCCACATGGGCCAAGGCACGAGTCCTGGGAAGGGGGGCAGATGCAGGAGCTCTTACCCTCTCAAACAGCCCCACGGGGGACCCTGTGTCCCCAACCCCCCCAAACCCTGTGTGTCCCACCTGCTCAGAACCAAAGCCCCAGGCTCCCAGGCAGGCAGAGGTCTGTCAGATTACACTCTCCTGGTCCCTTAGCGGGAAGTGGGGGTGCGGGGCAGTCTGACGTAGTGCAAAGAGCACTAGACAAGAGGTCGAGATATCTGCATTCATTTCAAGAACTGAGTTGTCATTTGTGAAGATGGGTGAGTGAATCCCCCCCCACGGTGCCTCCATTCTCCCAAGTGATCTGTGCAGAAGTGCTGTGGACCAGCTGACCCCCCAGAGGTCGTGGCTCCAGCCACGGTCCCCATGGTCTTATGGTTTCTGTGGGCTGGGAAGCTTTGGCTCACAGTGTCTCCTGAAGTTGCAGTAAACAGTCCACCAGGGCTGCTGCAGGCAGCTGGGACCCCGCTGAGGGAGGAGCTGCTCCCAGGGTCACTCCGAGGCTACAGGCAGGCTCAGAAGACCATTGTCATGCTCCTTTATGCCACTGCTGCCAGGCTTCTCCGGAGGCTGCTGCACAGCCCGGCAGCTGGCTCTCCCCAGAGCAAGTGATTCGAGGGAAAGGGGGACAGAGAGCCCAAGACAGATGCTACCATCTTTTCAGAACCTCATCTTGGAAGTGACATCCATCAGGTCTGCCCTGTTCCCCAGTCGGCTCATCACTAAGTCCAGTCTGCCCTTAGGAAGAGGGCAACTGAGATTGGCCTCTTGAGGGGAATCGTGTCAAAGACACCATAGGGAGTTAGATCCAATGATCCCTAAAGGTTCCAGGCCTGTGACTATGGCTCCCTGACCCCTTGGAACTTCAAGTGTGGTGGATACAAAGACGATCACAGGTGTCTAAGTGGGCCACATTCTCAGCTCATGAAAGGCGACCCGAGGAGTGAGGAGGTATGTTTCTCAGAAGGTGTGCAAAGACCGGGAGAGTTGTCATTCTCCTCCGGGAACCCAATGCCTTCCAGTAAGTACCTGCTGACAGAGGCTGGCCCATGGATGGGGCACCTGACTTGGGGGACCTCCCGCCGCAGGGGAGGCACAATGTTGGACCACCTGAATATCTGGGGCCTGGCAGCTGGTGCCGAACCCTGCCCAGCCTAAGGCAGCCTCCCGGCAGCACGGGACATTCCCCCAGTTTCCCTCATTCCTCCAAAGGACTGGAGAGGAGAGACCCTGTGGCAAAATAGGATAAGCCGGGTAGGACACGGTCAGTCCCCTCCAACCGACCAAGGCAAGGAAACAGAAAATTATTCAGAATCAAGTTCTCTTAAGAGGCCTCGTGGCACGAGGTCAGTAGCCTAAGCTTGGTGTCAGATGGGTCTGGGATGAATGCTGGCTCTGTTGATACCAGCCCTGCCCCCAACGTCTCCAGTCTGTGTCCGCCACTACAAAACAGGCACGAGAAAGCGTACAGAATAGAGCCGTGAAAATTAAATGAAATAATCCTTTAAAGTCTTGGAAGCATGACTAGGACATCATTAGTGTTTCTAATGATATTACTGTTAATATTAGGATTACACAAGACATCAGAGTTCATCCACTTCAGCTGCACATCGAGCGTGGGACTCCCACCCAATTGACCATGACAGAGGACAGCGGGTTTACAGACCACTGCTTGAATACTTTGAGAGCCTGGGAGCTCGCTCTCTGCCCTGGCAGCCTAGGACCACAGTGCTGACCCACAGTTGAACAGCTTGAACCAGACCTGGAGCCATAATAGGCCTTTCCCGAGGCTGCCCCCTCACCTTGCCTTCCTTTGTTCCTTTTGTAGTGCAACAGCAAGTGATCGTTTTTGAACTTCAAATAGCTCCCTAGCATACCCAAGGAGAAATAACAGGGCACTTTCCTATTTTAGTGTAGGTAAAGTCTCCTGGGCAATCTCCAGAACATTTTACTTACCCTCATTTGCATCTTGCTTCATTCTAGAGCCAAATTATAATTGAAACATTTGATTTAAAAAAAAAAAAAAAAAACACCATAGCAGATGTACTCAGGGAATGGTAAAGAAGACGTTTGTCCGTAGGCTGCCTAAACCAGTTCAGACGGGGAGAGGGTGGGGGGGGGTGCCATATTTGGGGGTGGGATGTTGTGTGTGTATTTGTAACCGCAAGGATGCAGGGGCACAGGAGTAAGCGGGATGGGTTGTTACATGCGTATGCGCGTGTCTGTGTGTGTGGAGGGGAAGGCACACCTGTGTGTAGGTGTGGGAAGGCGTGGGGGGTGGTGAGTGTGTGAGTGTAGGGAGGACCATCTCAGAGTGCTCCTGCCAGAGTACAAGGTTCCCCAAGAGCAAAACAATCACAAATTTGGGAGCACATTTCTATCTGGGCCAAGCTGCCTGCTCTTCTCAGGGAGCTGCCTCTGTTGGCCAGGATTTGAGATTTCTCTCACTGAGGCCCCCGGAGAGACTTTCCAGGAGTGAACATACAGCCCAAACCCCCCAAATAAAATCACACCAGCACCGGGAAGGCCCTAGGCAGGAGGGTGTAGAAAACCCCAAGGGAAGATACAAGGGCTCACACCCCCTGGAAAGGAAGTGGAGGGCCAGCTCCTCCCCGCAGCCCAGATTCCCAGCTTGAATTTTTTAAATCAGTCTTCCAAGCAAACATCTGCCACTCTCCATCTTCTGAATGAAAGGTGAAGATCAGAATAAGAAATCTTTGTGTTTTCATTAGGTATTTTAGCAAATGCAATGAGGACATTCAGATTCGATTTCCCTGTTTTGTACACACACATAAGTAGTGCTAAGAGGATTACTTTTCCCGGGGGCTGCATCCTTCCTAAAGGCCCCAGTCAAAAGAGACCCTTGTTAAACAGCATTTTCTCTAATTCCCCTGGCTTTCTTCCTTGCCTCACGGGCAGACACCTCGCCCCACTCCCAAATCCACCCACCTCGCGGCCACCTTTGCAGTAAAGAGGGTCCGGGAACTCCATTCTCCTCCTGCCCCTGGTTCCTTCATAAAGCTGAAGATGAACATGAGCGCCCGGGGCAGCAGCGGCCGAGTGGGGAAGGCGGCCTCACGGAACCCTCGACGCCCCCAGAGAAAGATGTAGCCTTTTTGCCTCTGCGCCAGTGAATGGCTTTTCGGGGGTTTTCATTAGGCCCTGGGTCTGCTGGTGCAGAAAGCCTCACAGATGTTGACATTTTTTTCATCCCTGGGTTAAGATGTCTTCCATAAGCTTTTATTCCTCATTTGTTACTTCTTTATTATCCGGGAGGTTTGGCCGCCTCCCTCTTCTCGTCTCTCTGAAGAGAGCAGCGGTAGCTGAGCCTGTCATTATCTGGGCCCTTTTCTCTTGCCTCCAGAGGCAACCGGGGCCTCAGGGACCCCATTGTGGGGAACAGCAGGTAGCTGAGGCAGGCCGGGTCACTCCTCAGACCCTTTTGTGCGGAGGCCCCCTCCTCCCCGCAGCTTGGCTCTGGGGATGTGAAAGGTCAGGGGCGTGCCATGCTTCCATACCTGAGCTTTTGTTTGGGGCTGGAGGCCAATGATTCTAGAAGTAATTTCTTGGAAAGCGGCCTGGAGCTGTACCACACCGCTTGGGGCTGGGGGTGAGAAGACAGGGGGTTCCTTTAGATCACTTATATCCTAAAAGACCCTGAGGGAAAAAAAAATGTCTACCCAGAGGATGGCTCAGAGACAAATCTGAATGGAAGCCTGAAACTTCCCAATTGTTGAGAAAAGGGTTTTGTGATAAATACAGGGAGTGTTCCACGGGTTTTCATTGTCCTTTGCCCCTATTCCCAGGAGCCCAGAGCCCACCCGCACCCTCAGCTTCTTCATCTGTCAAATGGGACTATTACAGCCTCCTCTGCACATGGCATTCAGTGATCCTGCGTATTCCAATGGCCCCAGTGAGGTGATACAGAAACTGTTCTACAAACTAGACGTTTCTGTCCGGTATCTTGTCTAGTTGGGGCTGTGAGGACTCCGACCTGAAAGGGAGCCATCACACACGTTCAGAGGGCCAGGGAGGCCTCAGGGCAAGACAGGCTCTGATGAAGGCAGATCCTCTGAGGCTTGAAGCCATGCTTCTTTGGAGGCAGCAAAAGGACCCCCGGGTCCTTACTGACCACCAGCTTCATAAGAGCCAATTGCAACGTGACTGGGAAGTACACCAATGGGACACAAGGTGCCTGTGGGAAGAAAGGGGACCTCTAGGCTGCCCGGAACTTACTTACCCCAAGTAAGTCAGGCCCTTTCTGGACATGGCATGTTATGGAAGCTAAGTAGAGACAGAATCCTACTTGAGAAAAGGAGATTGGAATCATGTGGGTACTAGAAACCAGCACCACAAACACTGGTTGGGGGAGCTGAAACCGCATCCCCTACCTGAGGGCTCAGTGACACTTTGGAGCAGGGGTGGGGGGGGGGCGGTGTCAGGCTCATTCTATGTGGCCCTGAGGGCTGGAACTGGAATGGAGGAGAAAAGCTGATGTGAAGTCGCTTTGAGCATATCAAAAGGAGATATTTCAAATGGTCAGATTGTCTTAAATGGAGTGGGCCGTTTTATGCCCTAGTGAACCCTCACAGAGAGCAATCCAGCTCAGTGGGATTCGTGGAGATTTATCCCTGGATAAAATTCGGGGAAACGTATCATTTAGGGCTGTCCCACCTGGCAAGCTCTTTGTAATTCTGAAAGTCCTGAAATTCTCCCATTCTTTTTTTTTTTTTTTAATTTATTTAATGGAGAGACAGAGATCACAAGTAGGCAGAGAGGCAGGCAGAGAGAGAGGAGGAAGCAGACTCCCAGCTGAGCAGAGAGCCTGATGCGGGGCTCGATCCCAGGACCTTGGGATCATGACCCGAGCTGAAGACAGAGGCTCAACCCACTGAGCCAGCCAGGCACCCCAAATTCTCCCATTCTTAATAAAAAGAAACATATCATTCATTTTCTAGTGGTTAAGTTAAAAACAACTTCCACTTCTGACAATGGTTGAGAAAGATCACACTCAGTGAACAGAAGCAGATAGAATATGAGGGAAAGTTCGTGCTCTGAAGAGCCAAGGTCCATATCTGCAGATTTTAGTTGATGCCAGATACAGTGGATACAATGTGTAGAGCAGTGAGGGGCGGGAATGGGCACTGGTGATAAAAACAATCTTTTCTTGTCTGGAAACCAAAGACACCATGATGGTGAAGAGAAAGAGGGTAAATGCTTAAAGGGAAAAAGTGAGAAGGAAGATCCCAAAATTGTCTGTCCACATCTCTGTCTGAACCCTGAACCATGCTCACAAAGAGAAGATGCAAAGCAGATAAACTATATTATAGTCCAAAAATGGATTTGGTTTCAAAAAACCTGAAAAAATAGTTTATCTTGTTCTCCCCTTCCGCTATCCCTTCATGTCACTCTCTGACACACTGAGTGGGGATAATGCAATTCGACATTGAATACATTAGTTACCGTGCAACAGATCCCTGTACCAGGGACGGGGTCCCCAAGAGGAATCCGGCATGGTTTCTGCCCCCGAGAAGCTCCGAATAAGCAGGGAGAGAGGTGTGCACACAGAGAACTAAAAAAAAACAGACTGATGGGGCGAAGGACAAGACAATGCTTCACTTTGGGGACCGTAAACTCTGACTGGGCTAAGAGTCTGAAGACTAGGGCTTCACCAAGGTGACAATGCATAGGACCTCGAAGGATGAGACAGAGTTCACAGGCAGAGAAGACGGACAGATGATGGCAGAAGCAAAATCACGGGTCAGGACCTCTTGTGACGTTTGGGCAGACGAACTGGAAAGTAAAGAATGAAGAGCGCTCAGTCTGTATTTTAGCTTTTTGCTGTCTGATTATCTGTGTTTGGTCACCAGTGCCCCGGCTCTGCCTACACCCGCAGGGCCATCCCTCGGGAGATGGGAATCATCTTTTGGTTCCGAGGGAGAATGAAGAATCTTCTTTTAAGCCAGATCCTCTCTGACACTGGATCAATGGAGTCAGGTCTACAATAACAGGGGTGTGTGTGTGTGTGTGTGTCTGTGCAATATAAACTCATCTAGCACCTTCCACTTTATTGACCAAGAACCTTCTCACTTGTTAACCAGTTGATTCTAGCAATGCTCCCATGAGTTAGAGAGGTACAGAAGTGTGTCGGGTTTTATAAATGAGGACACAGGCTGAGCAACCACTGGGTTCAAGGTTGATATCCCCTGTTACAAAGTGCCTGTAGAATATAAACACAGTCTGAAGCGCCGGGGAAAGAGTGATTTATTGGCCACTATACTTTTTTAAGGCCATTAGCCCTCCATCAAAATGTCAAAAAATCCAGTTTTCTGTGGACGTCAGAAAAGTTGATTTTGATCAGATCAACAAGCCCCACACAGGGTTAAAAGTCATATCCTCTGGTGTTTCCTGCTAATGAGTATGAAATTCACATTCAGTAATCCACTTATTCTCGGGATGGAATGCTCTTACATTAATGCTAATTAATAATGCTCCTCTTCTCCTACTCCTCTTTGGTACATCAAATCATAGGGCATCGATGCTGGAAGGGCTTTAGAGGCACTGATAATGTGATATTAAGGTTTCTTCATTACTGAGCAGCATCTATTGGCACATTGGCCTGTAACCTGCTAAGCGGGGAACTACCAGGATCATTATTCCCATCTCACCAGTGAAGTAACTATCACAAAAAAAAGCGAAGCCACTTCCCCAAGTCCTAGAGCTAAGCCTAAAGCACAAATTTCACCACGCTTACCAGTAATCCAAGTACTACATCCAACTCCTCTCCCTTCCCCCCTGCAGACTGGATGTAATTTACATCTGGATGTGAATTTCACAGAGACAGGCTGCTCAGAGTAAAGCAGAGGTCTGGCCTTGCTGGCATTCTGGAGGGCTCCCCATCTCTCACACTCCCCTCAGAGAGGGAGAAACACAAATACCCTCTTGAAGCCATCATGCCTGTTGCTGCACGCCAGCCGGGTCTTAACTTAAATATGACTCCAGGCCAGTATCAAAAGGAAGGGGACAGAGCCTACCTACCCATTTACGGGGAGCTGGCCACATTGTGTTGTCCTGGCCACAGCGGAGGCTGCTCCAGGGCATTCTCTGGAAGCACATAATAGCATCCCCTGCTGACAGGCAGCTCTGAAGCCAGCAGGCTGCAGCCAGAAGCAGCTCCCAGCAGGAGCTGGACGAGGCCGACAAGGTTACAGGTGCTTTTCATCCAGCCTTGCAGGAGAGCTCCAACTTCCTGCTGCTAGAAATTTGTCTGCAAATTTTTGTCTTCATTCAAATCGATGGATGGAGGCCTGGAGGCACCGGGGTGATATGATAACTTGATTAAGCCCCAGGACAGATGACATGGTAGCTCAAAGGCCATGTGCTCTCCTCCTTAACCTCTCCAAGGGAGACCGCTGGCTTTGCTGGTAATTGGCCCATTGTCCCTACCATTGCACTTCCTACAGAAGCCCCCTAATCACCATGTCCCTGGGCTCCTCTCTAGGGCAGCCTTAAATACCCTCAGACCCATTAGACCCAGTGAACTATGAAAAATACCTATGCAATGTGACGTGCCAGAGTCATGATTTGAGAGGCCCCAAACGACCCTTACTGGAAACAATGACTTGTTAAGATACCTTCCATCCTCCACACTGGGTGTAAACTGCAACACATTTAGGGATGAAAGCCCTAGATGGTTTTGTTTAAAGAGGAGTTCAGACTTGTAGAATATTTTGTTCTCTAGTGGTAATATACCCCCCGATCTTCCGTTCTTTTCCAGTTTAGTGTCTCCTGTTGGACTACACTTTATTGAGAGTGTTTTTGATCAAACTTTTCCAGATATGCTGGCATGCACTGATGTACATCTGCCTTCGGTGAGCCGGGTGAGTACGTCATTGCTTCTGGAACAGATGTAAGGTGTGGGTCTGGGGAAGCAGAGTACCAAACAGAATAGGATGGGTAGCTGGTAGATCGTTTGTCGCCGTGAAAGGATTTTCCCCACTCTGTTGTTTTGTTTTTTTTTTTTAAGCTACATTTTTTTTTTAAGATTTTATTTATTTACTTGACAGACAGAGATCACAAGTAGGCAGAGAGGTAGGCAGAGAGAGAGAGAGGAAGGGAAGCAGGCTCCCCACCGAGCAGAGAGCCTGATGCGGGGCTTGATCCCAGGCCCCGAGACCTGAGCCGAAGGCAGAGGCTTAACCTACTGAGCCACCCAGGCGCCCCTCCCCACTCTGTTTTAAAATCTGTCAGCCTCTGTACACTGATAGACTTAAGGAAATTTAGGGCTGAGAGGGGGTTCAAAATGAGTCTCCTCAATTCTTTTTTTCTTTCTTTTTTTTTTTTTTTTTAGGAATATCGTTAAGGAATAAAATTCACCATTGTTATTCCACATTTGAGATGGGTTCTTTTCTTTTTAAGATTTTATTTATTCATTTGACAGACAGAGACAGCAAGAGAGGAAACACAAGCAGGGGGAGTGGGAGAGGGAGAAGCAGGCGTCCCCCAGAGCAGGGAGCCCGATCCAGGGGGCTGGATCCCAGGACCCTGGGATCATAACCTGAGCTGAAGGCAGGCGCTTAGGAGAGCCACCCAGCCTTCCTGAGATAGGTTCTTTTCTGAAAGACATCAAGAAACAGTTACTGGCACTTTGAAAATAAGTACACTGTTAAAAGCCAAAGAAATGCTATTTTAAAATTTTCATTCATTTTGATTTATTGCCTGAATCTCCGTCTAAGAGAGAGGGCTCTGGTAGGGCCAGCATCACCGTTTCTGCTTCTGTCATGGGAATGGAATGTCTTTTGAGCTGCTAAAGTAGATAATTCCACGCCTGGAAGAAAAACGAAGGGATGGGGGAGGGGAGAAGAACTGTAGGAGGGGGGGATCCTCTCATTTCCCAATTGCAAAGGCCAGGAATGCGCCACAGTGGCATTCAGGGAAAGGCAACGATGCGTCCCACGGTGGCGTGCGCGCCTCAGTCCCCTGATGCCAGGTGGGTGACCGGGAAGGCACTCCGGCCATCTGCTAAGGACCCACAGGACCCGAGCCTTCCCGCCACGGCGCATTTTTTTCCCAACCCTGGTTGTTGTTTCAGCGGCGGCCTCGTGGCCCCCAAAGGGCAGAGCGCGCCCGCGGGCTGAGCCCCGGCCTCGCGGCGCCCCGAGCTTCTGAGCCCGGGCCCCGCGGCTGGAAAGGCCTCTCTAAAGGGGGCGTTCCGCTCGGCCCACTGCGCCGCCGGCCATTGTCCCCTCTCGCCCCGCATGGGGGCTGAGGAAGGGGCTTTTTAAATGGTTTCCCGGGAACAAAGGAGGCCCAGGCGCCCGGCTTCATTACGGGCTCATCGGCCACACCAGCGGGCCCGCCCCTAGTCACACAGCCTCCCGCGGCTCTAGGCCGCCGCCCACCTTCCCGGCTGACCCAACCCTCCCCTCCTCGCCACCTCCTTCTCTCCTCTCCCCTCCCCCCTCCCGCCTCTTCTCCCCGCTCCTTCCCTCCTTCTCTTCCTTCCTTCCCCTTCCTCCCCTCGGCCTCGGCCTCCCCCTTTCCCCTCCCTCTCCTCCCCCTACCCCCCCTCCCCCTACCCCCCTCCTCCCGGCCTTCTCCTCCCCACTCTGGCCTCCCACCCCTCGTTGAGCCTGTGACCCCCCCCCCCCCCCGGGAAACCCCGTCCCAGTGCTCTGCACCTGCCTCCCCATGCGTCCTCGTCCTCGTCCTCTTCAGGGTGGAGAAGCCCTAGCCACAGCCACCTGGACTGAGAGAAGCACAGCCCCCGCAGGGAGGGGACACGTGTCTAAGACCCCGGCCCGGTGAACAAGGGCTTGACCCCACCGGCCCCACCGCTGTGTGGCCCTCCTTCTGCCACCACAGGCAGACTTGGCTGACTGTAACCGCCATCAGTGGGGCATCTGAGGGCCAGGATTCTGGCCTAAAATAGGAATATGGGTGACTCCAAACGTTCTCCTGGCCTCTTGTTGGACAACACAGAGAGAGGCATTCTGAGGGTAAGCAATAAAGTCTGTGGTGCTCCCCTTTCTGTAGGTGCTGCTGACATAATTACAACGTCATTAGAGCAGGGAACAGACTGGCTCCCACAGCAGCCGCTTGGGAAGGGGCCTCTGAAGGGATGAGGTCCTGGGAAGCGCAGGGCCAAAAGTAGGCCTCTGGGCAGGTCCCAGCGGATGCCCTTTCCCCGAGAGAAAGCTTGCCCCAGATTCCCAGCCTTCCCCACCGCCTCCCAAGCTCCTTTTCTGAGGCACCAGCCACGCCTGTGACAAACCCTGTGGACAGGCGCTCCCTGAGGCCAACCCTGAGCCTTGTGAGAATGGCCTAAAGGCAGGCAGATAAGTCAAATGGGCCCTTTCCCAGAGCCTGGGGGTAGGAGGATGAGGCAGATCTTGCCGGGGTGGCTAGGAGGACAATATCTGTGGACCATTGCTTTGATCATCTCTCGCAGAAGCCCTGGTCAGAGCCCTCACAGGACATGGGTGAAAGAACATTCACCATCAGAACTAGAGCGCAGGCTCCCTAGGGAAATTCCAAAGGACGGAAGAGCCCTCCACTCGAGCTGCTCAGCACCATCCTCCGTTTAGTTAGAACGCGGCCTCCTAGGGGTCCACGTGGAGAACGGGTGATAACATTGGCCGGTGGGCTTGGGAAGGATGGGTGAGAAGCATGAACCCACAGGCAGCTAGGGACAGCTACATATCCTGCCACCATCCCAGCGGAAGGCCATTTGCTCCTTCTTTTTTTTTTTTTTTTTTAAGATTTTATTTATTTGACAGACAGAGATTACAAGTAGACAGAGAGGCAGACAGAGAGGAAGGGAAGCAGGCTCCCCACTGAGCAGAGAGCCAGATGTGGGGCTCGATCCCAGGACCCTGGGATCATGACCTGAGCTTAAGGCAGAGGCTTTAACCCACTGAGCCACCCAGGCGCTCCCATTTGCTCCTTCTTACTTGCAGTGGCCCATGAAGAAGGCGGTTTGTTGCAGAATGGAGCCCACAGCAGTTCAGGCTGGGGATCAGAAAGCCCAATCCCAGATCCCAGATCCCAGCCTAAGCCAGACCACCTGCTGGGAGCCTCAAAATCAAGAGAATGTAGCCCAGTAGCACTTCAGACAGGTTGGCGCATGCTCAGCGCTGTTCACCCCAGGCCACAGTGATGCCCACCGTTCTCACCAGCTGTGCTGAGGTCTCCAAAGGAAAACAAGGAGGGAGCCGTGGAGGGAAGGGTCCAAAACCCACGACTTTTTGCTTGCTGGGTTGATTTCTGGCAGACATGCCTGCTAACCACTCTGAAAATATCACCTTCTTGGATGTGTATATATTTTAATCTTCTGGTATTACTTTTAAATATTTTCACACTTCTTCCTTATTTCTCTACAAGGATCATGCATTAATTACAGATTTTTAAAAATTTTTTATAAAAGAAACAAGAACTGGGGTGCCTGCGTGGCTCAGTCGTTAAGTGTCTGCCTTCGGTTCAGGTCATGATCTAGAGTCCTGGGATCAAGCCCCACATCAGGCTCCCTGTTCAGTTGGGAGCCCGCTTCTCCCTCTCCTATTCCCCCTCTCTTGCTGTCTCTCTCTCTGTGTCAAATTAATAAATACATTCTTTTTTTAAAGATTTTTATTTATTTATTTGACAGAGATCACAAGTAGGCAGAGAGGCAGGCAGAGGGCAGGTGGGGGTGGGGAGCAGGCTCCCTGCTGAGCAGAGAGCCTGATGGGGGGTCGATCCCAGGACCCTGGGATCATGACCTGAGCCGAAGGCAGAGGCTTTAACCTGCTGAGCCACCCAGGCACCCCTAATAAACAAATTCTTAATAAATCTTAAAAAATCTTGGGGCACCTGGGTGATAAAGTGGCTTAAGACCTTGCCTTCGGCTCAGGTCATCATCTCAGGGTCCTGGGATCGAGCCCCACACCGGACTCTCTGCTTAGCAGGGAGCCTGCTTCCCCCCCCTTCTCTCTCTGCCTGCCTCTCTGCCTACTTGTGACCTCTGTCTGTCAAGTAAATAAATAAAATCTTAAAAAAAGAAAAGAAAAGAAAAACAACTGACTAGAGAGACTGAAAACTTACATATTCCAGTGAATGAAACTCCTAGTTGAGACTGCAGTAGACTCCGAAACCACCCAAAGACGTTGCGGCGTTTGCGTACTTGTGTAACATCACTCACGTGTGGGGCAGGGATGAGGAAGGCTGACGCCCCCAGCCCTAGAACCCAGGCTCATACGGTGTCTCTGCTTATGTCCTCTCACTCCTTTTTCTTTTTTTAAATTTTTATTTATTTATTTATTTGAGAGAGAGGGAGACAGAAGCAGACTTGCCACTGAGCAGGGAGCCTGACACAAGATCTGGGGATCCCAGGCCCCCAACATCATGACCCAAGCCAAAGGCAGACGCTTAACTGACTGAGCCACCCAGGCTCCCTGTGTCCTCTCACTCCCGAAAGCGAGCCTCTCAAAGCATCCCAGACTGCTGACTACCATCCAGTCTGTCCAGTGTGAAGGGATGCTGTCCCAGAAGCACAAGGAGGCCAATTGCAGTCTTCCCGAGGAAAACGTGCCAAACAAGTTTTTGCCCCATCTGGGATAGTGGAGCAAACGGTGGTTCCACTGTTGGAATGCTCTTAAAACAGTTCTGGTGAGCTGGCCTCAAGGAAGGTGGGCTGGGGCCCAGGATGGATGATGTAGTCCTGGCCCTCTCTCCAGGGCTGGCTTGGGAAAGAGGTGGAAGACTTCCATATAATGAGATTCCCGGCCCCACTCCATCAGCCAGGAGCAGCGAAAGTATCCAAGGGCCAGAAACCTTGCTCTGGCTGGAGCAGAAGGCTATGGGCTGCTCTCTTGGAAGGAGAATCTGTTTTATCTGGAGCAATAGGACCTCAAAATGAGTGGTATTTGTGTGTACCTGGGGAGATGCGTTGGGGAGGGGGGAAATATGTAAATATTTATTGGTGGTGGTTTTAAAAGTCTGGGGAGAAATCTGCTAAATGAAATTTAACATATATTTAATACTCAAATGTACTGCTTATAATGAAAAGTTGATTTTAAAGTCTAAAGTTTTGCTTTTTTAAAAGTCTATGAAAGTTTCAAAATTAATTTTGTTCAACCTCCTGTCTTAACTGGATACTTGAATAATAACTGAACTGTTTTTGAACTCTGATTTTAAACTAGTGAAAAATCTCATTTCATTAGACTGATTTCTAAAGCCTATAAGATTTCTCTCTAGTGCTGTAGGGCTCACCTGCCAATCGTGGCTGAATCAGTATACGGGCATATGACCAGCCTCCACATCTCAGACCACATACATGCATAAAACCAGCATTTTTAGGCTAACACCATTCAGTTAAAATTAAAAAAAAAAAATTGGACTTCAGTCTAACTCACTCTCTTTGGAAGCCATAACATATCTGATACTTTAATAGGCACTCTGCATCAATAATGTTTGAATAATTGTGTATGATAATGGGCCTCTGGAACTTTAAAGAACAGAGTTAAGTGACATCACCTTTGCAGAAAAAATGTATGTTATAGCTACATTCTATATTTTATATAATCACCATGGACTAGTCACTCTCGTTATTATGAGTGGCATTCAAAAGCATCATCACAATAACCATTACATTCATTTGATCTTGGTATATCTCTTTAGTCAATACCTGCTTTGTTATTTATGCATGATTTCCTCCAACGTGCCAGGTGTCATGCTAGGGACCAGGAACTGAAACGAATGTGCATTGTTTCTGGTCTGGAGTCACCTTCAGTAGAAGGTACAAACACGGAAGCAAATCAAGGTGATAACATGTTATAAATGTTACAGAAGCAAGAGGGGCCTCGTGGCGCAATGAGTAGAGCATCCGACTCTTGACTTCAGCTCAGGTCATGATCTCAGGGTCATGGGATCGAGCCCTGAGTAGGGCTCCCTGCTCAACACGGGGTCTGCTTGGGATTCTCTCCTTTCCCTCTGCTCCTCCCATGGCTGGTGCTCTCTTTCTCTCTGTGCAGAATGAATAAATAAGTCTCTAAAAAAAAATAAAGAAGTGAACAAGGAGCCAAAAGGAAGAAGATACAAACTCCACCCAGAAGAGGGAAGAGAAAGTAGGGAAGACTCCCCAAAGGAGGTGGCATTGAGCGTGTCTCCCTGCTGTCATCGTCAGTCTATGGGACTGTTCCTCCTGAGTGGTCTCCTGGAGTCCACACTTACCACAAGGGATTTATGCCTGTGAAGGTTCTGGCAGTGTGTAGGAGGCCTGAGGCCTCCAGATCTTCAGAAGGGATGGAGAATGGCCTTTCTGATTAAAAGTGACAGCCCACTCTCTACAAGACATCACCATAGATCCTCAATCAACGAATAGTAAAGAAACAGTTAAGGGGTGCCTGTGTGTCTCAGTAGGTTAAGCTTCTGCCCTCGGTTCAGGTCATTGTGTCGGGGTCCTGGGATCAAGCCTCGCAGCGGGCTCGCTGCTCAGCAGGGAGCCTGCTTCTCCCTCTCTCTCTGTCTGCCTCTCTGCCTACTTGTGATCTCTATCAGATAAATCTTAAGAAAGAAAGAGAGAGAGAGAGAGAGAGAAAGAAAGAAACATTTAAGCACCTGCCTTGGCTTCAGGTCATGATCTCAAGGTCCTGGAATCAAGCCCCACATCAGGCTCTCAGCTCAGTGGGGAGTCTGCTTCTCCCTCTGTGATGGAATCTTCAAAAAAAAAAAAAAAAAAAAAAAGAACACATTTATTTACTGAACATTAACATTATGAAGGAAACACTTATAGTGACAACACATAAATTCTAAATCCTACTCTAGGCTCAGTGACTTTGAGAGTGAAGTTGGTCCAGGCGTTTTGTCCTGCTGCCTACACCACGTAGCCATGGATTCATCATTCAGCAAACCCTCCTGACAACTGTGGCCACTCATGGCTTTCCCCCCCGCCACCTCTCATTCATTGGTCTAAAGTTCCCTGAGCTTACCACACGGCAAACATGAGAGAAACAGCAGTGAGCAAAACAGACAAGACATCCTGCCTCCCATGAGCTTAACGTTCTAGTGAAGAAGACAATAAGCGAATAAATAAGGGAAACCCAAGTGCCTCAATCAGGAGAGAGTTAGTGAGAGCTGCCGATCTTGGTGGGAAGGAGCATCTTAGAACATTGTTAACAATCGCCAACACACAATGCTGGTGAAGAGCTGACCGACCTTTAGTACGTGTCGTGATTATTGTGACATTGTCTACAGATGCTGTATCTCCTTGTGCCCTGGACCCAGGATGGGTTCCCCATACTTACCCCACTACTGAATTGTTACGGCAGGGAATCAGAGAATAAGAAGTAGAATGTAGAAAATAGAGCAGGGATATGGGGTGGGGAATGAGAATGGGAAAGGTGGAAATTTTAACTAGGATGATCAGGAAGGGACTTACTGAAATGGCATTTGAGGAAAGGGCTTGGAGGAAAAGAGTTCCAGCAAAAGAAACTGTAAGTGCAAAGGTCCTGAGGGAGGAGAGAGGGAGCAAAGGGTGAGTAACATAAGGCAGTCAGAGAGGTAATGGGAGGACAGACCATATAGGGTTCTACAGGCCTTGAGATGAATTTGGTTGACACCAAGAGTGCCATGGGAAGGAAGAGACATGATCTAAATTGCTTTTGAAAGGGCTACTCTGGAAGCTGTGTGCAGTGCAGACTGAGGCAGGGAGGGGGTCATGGGGAAGGGTGGAGGCAGGCAGAACCAGTTAGGAGTCTATTGTCATGCTCAAGGTGATAGCAGTGAAGATGCTAAGGGTCAGATCTTGGAGGCAAAGCTTCTATTGGATGATTCACTCAGTGAGCCTAAAAGAAGACGCAGAAGATTCGAAGGGTTTTTGGACTTGCCCTTAGCTGGGATGGGGAAAACTGCAGGCGAGGGAGGGTCGTGTGGGGGTGGGTGGGGGTCAGCAGGAGCCCAGTTCTGGAAAAGATGTGTATTTAGATGCCCAGCAGAAACGTCTCATACGCAGTGGGCGCCAATGAGCCCTGGGGAGTCAGTGTGCACGGATCATTGAAAGCCGTGAGTCGGCTGAGGGAGGATAGCTAGATGAGAGTCACAGGATGGAGACCGTATGATCCTCTAGACGAGAGTTACAGGACGGAGACCGTATGATCCTCTAGACGAGAGTTACAGGACGGAGACCGTATGATCCTCTAGACGAGAGTTACAGGACGGAGACCGTATGATCCTCTAGACGAGAGTTAGAGGACGGAGACCGTATGATCCTCTAGATGAGAGTTACGGGACGGAGACCGTATGATCCTCTAGACGAGAGTTACGGGACGGAGACCGTATGATCCTCTTTGTCCTTCCTCTTTCAGGAAGCTGTGCAGAAGCTAGCCAAAGAGGCAGATGGTGTACCCCGAAGTGGAAGGGAAACCCCGGGATGGTGGTGTCCTAGAAACTGAGCAACAGGAAGGGAGGGGCGGCTGTCTAAAGCTGCTGTCGGGTCAGGCAGGGTGAGGACCACGAACTGCCCATTGGAGTTAGCAAAATGAGGACACTGATGATGCTGACAAGAGGGTTTCATGAGTGACAGGATGACGGGAGTGGATTCAAAGTAGAATGGCCAGAGAGGGTTTGGAGTGGCAAATACAGATGGCTATCTTAAGAGCTCAGCTATAAAGAGAAGAGCACTGGGGACCTTTTTCTGGGGGAGGCAGCGGGATCAAGAGAAGGTATATTTGTGTGGAAGAAATGGCAGTGTGGCCCCCCACTGTTAGGAGAGACACAATAAAGAGGGAGAGGCTGATGTCACAGGAGAGAGAAGGGAGGGGGGCTGGAGCAGTGTCCCTGAGCAGCCCAGAGGGCATGGGAGGGCTGGCGCTGGCAGAGGGGCTGGCCTTGGCCAGCGTGGAACGTTCATCCATAGGAACAGGACAGAGGCAGGGTCAAGGGCATGGATGCAGGCATGGGGGCATGGAGGGTTACTAAATAAAGCCCACGCCCATCCCCTGATTATTCTATCTTCTCAATGAAGTACAAGAGGGTAGGAAGTGGGATTGTTCCTGAGAGCAGGAACCTTGTCTCTGGTCCACATAGTTTCCCTGGTACTGGCCCAGCACATGTGCATCTGGAGGATGAATGATTAACTAATCAATGATGTGTAAAACGCGCCGATTATCACAGGACTTGGAACCCATTAGCCCTTTCCCCAGTGGTCTCCAGCCAGATGCCCGGTGCCATCCCAACACACTTGCGTCCATGGCCGTCAAACCTCAGGGCTGTCTGGGCCCCCAGGGGACTGCAGCACACCGCTGCTTTTCCCTCTCTCGCAGCCGAGCGACAGGGGGTTGGCCTCGGCCTCTTGGTAAAACCACCAGTTTTATCTCATTGGAGATTAGCGGAGCATATCATGTTTGTCTCCATTTCTTGCTTTTTCTTCTTCCTGCTCACTCTCACGTGGTCGCATGTGTTGCCAAGCTCACCAAGGAGGATGCTGTGGGACAGTCTGGCCACCTGTCTTTAGAAGGGAAAGTTCGAAAACCACAACACATGACCCATTTGTTTTATAGACACATTAAAATTCAGTGGCTTTGTCGAGCCTTTCTATTAATGCCTTTCTATTAATATTACTAATATTCTATTAATATTACTAAGAGTTTAAATGGCTTGGATTGTTTGCATCTGAGGCCATGCTACAGGCTTTGGAGGACAAGGTCCTGCCTGGGCTGGGGTAGAATGACCATCCCACAGGGCTCTTCAAGCCTAAGCATCTGGGTTCTCAGCCAGGGGCCATACAGCCTGGAGTCCACAGGCCACCAGAGTCGCACACTGGCGGGAGTCCCCGGGCTCTGCCATGTTGTCTAGCGCAACCCCCTTGGATGCTGAACAGCTTATGTGGTCACATGGTCAGCTGGTCTTCCCCTTCTGGATGGACTGTGGCTTTAAAAGCATTCTGCTAGAGAATCAATTGCCCCCAGTGGCTCTAAAGGTCCTTAGGGGATGCTGGCCTTTTCTCTTACAAACAGGTGACCCCATGGGTCAGTTTTGGCGTACTGGGAAACTCATTTTTCCCTAGCGGCCCCTTGGAAACCTCTGCAGAAAGGTGACAGTCTTCCCAGAAGATGCCTTCCTTGCCTCTGGGGCACCAGAAGAGCAGCTGAGAACTGGGAAGAAGCCCTTAAATTCCTTTCCCATCAGGCTTGAGGGGAGGCTTGGTGGGGGGGGGAGAATTCAGTTAGTCAGTCACCACATATTTGCTAAGAACCTACTGTGAGCCAGGCACTGCTCTAGATGCTTCAGATACGTGAGGACAAAACGAATAAAACGAATAAAATTCACACCTGTGGAACTCACATCCGAATGTGAGGGGAGGCCAAAACCGGTTCTGGGTTCAAGCTGGGCCCAGATTCCTCTCCTCCCGCAACTGCCCAGAGTGAGCAGCAGCTTCAGATCCTCGAAGACCTCCTGTCCCCTGACAGAGGCTCAGACACTTCCCAGCTGCAGCCTGTCGCAGCAGATCTGCAGAGGACATCAGCCTGTGCCATCTCCTCGGAGAGGCCCAAAGCCACTGGCAATCAATGAGATCAGCACCGGCCACAGTTGGTGGCAAACCCCGGCAGGCTCTGGGTGAATCTGTGGGGTCAGCTCCCTGCCACCTGCTTCCTGCCTCAGTGGCCACAAGGGAAATACCCCCTTCTGAGGAGGGAGAGCCTGTCACCCAGATAAGCTGCCGCTGTCGGTGCCCCCACTTCAGCAGGAAAACCCACTGGTTGAGAAGCTGTCTCTCTTCTGGCTATTTTCCTGACTGAGTAGAAGCAGCTCGAACACCTGCAGAGAGCAAGGAGATGGGAGATTAAAGGAAACCCTTCTTACCTCTGAAACACCCCCCAACTCCCCAGATCCAGAACCACTTCCCAAATACACCGTTTTTAGAGAAAAAGAAAACAAACTCAGATCTGCCACTGTTTGCAAACCCCAGACAACCTACGGTCCATCTTCTCCCTGTCATGGGCAATGGAGAGTGGCTCCTGACATCTGTTTTCTTTGAAGAGCCTGTCAGAGACACAGGGCAGCAAGAGCCCACACTGCCCCTCAGGACTGGGGCCATGATCCCCCAGCTCCCAGGACTGGGGAGGCAGAGGCAGCCTCCAAGGTGGATCTCCGGGGGTGGGGGGGCCCATGTCTGCAACAGCCCCTCACCCACAAACTACTGGGGCGGATTTTCCCAAACCACTCAGAGCAAACTCCTCTTTTGGACTCCACACTGTGCCTAGATGTTCAGTCCTTGCCTACAGCCATGGAGGAAGATCTCCAGGCCAAGCACAAGCCACTCTGTGATATGATAAAATTTCTGAAGCTTAAAAAAAAAAAAAAAGGTCAGCAAAATATAAAGACAGTTGCACGAGCTGAGTCTTCCCATGCACAGTTATTTCTAGATCAGGATTTTCAAGTCGGGTGGGGTAAGGTAGGGGAAATAGCAGTCTTTCTAGGGGCTTTTTCAAACCACCTATAATCCCCCCACTTCCAGTTCCGGAGGCGCTAGCACAGGCCTCAGGGGCCCTCGGACACAAGCGGCATTGGAAGCCCAGAGGGTCTGGTCAAGCACAAACCATTCTGCACCGCCCGCCCCCCACCCCCAGAGTTCCTTAATTTCATAACTCGGAGCCAGAGTCCAGAAGGTACGTGTCTTTCTACTGGTTCGGAGAAGAAACCATTTGTTGTTTATTGCAAAGGAGCAAGACCAAATTTCCCTGTCTTTTCTCTTGTTGCTGCCACTCTGAAATGGGGGGCGGGAAGCAGGGGGCAATGGCTTTGAGATGAGCACCTGACCAAGCCTCCAGCCCTATCTGTGAGGACTGCAGCCTGCAGTTCCCCGCCGGTCATGAGCTGAAACCAGGCTGGGAGGCACCAGCTGCTCTTTTAGCTGGAGCTTGGACATGAGGAGAATAGGGCACAGATGCCCCCCTACGAGGTCCGGGAGCCTCAGCTCGTCCTGTGGCCACGCTGAGGGGCCTTTTGGGGATCAGTCCTCAGACTGGTGCAGAAACGTTCAGAGGTGAAGATCTCATTCTCAGAATTCAGAAGGGACATTGTGGCAACCAAACTTAGCTTTTATGGCCAAGTCATACCATTAACCCAAGTTATACCATTAACCCCAAGTGGTCCCAATCATGACATACAAAGGAAGATGGCCTGTGGTTCCATGGAAGGAAAACCACAATCTTGGAAAAGAAGAATTTTTTTAAAAATATTTTATTTATTTGACAGACAGAGATCACAAGTAGGCAGAGAGGCAGGCAGAGAGAGGGAGGGAAGCAGGCTCCCTACTAAGCAGACAGCCCGACTCGGGGCTCGATCCCAGGACCCTAGGATCATGACCTGAGCCAAAGGCAGAGGCTTAACCCAGTGAGCCACCCAGGTGCCCCAAAAGAAGAATTTTTTAGAATTGACTTCTATCTCCTATGATGTTCTCATCACATAAGAGGTTGTAGGGCGCCTAATTACACAACGAGGGAGTGGATTCCTGCACTTCCTTGAAGACTGGGAACCACATGTCAGCATCCCCAGGGCCTAGCACAGTGCCTGAAATACACTAGGTCCTCAGTGAAAGATAAATGAATAAAACCCTTAAATTTGGTTTACAAGTCAGGGCACCTGAGTGGCTCTGCCTGTTAAGCATCTGCCTGGAATCAAACCCTGTATTGGGCTTGCTGCTGGGTGAGTCTGCTTCTCCCTTTGTCTGCTGCTCCCCTTGCTTGTGCTCACTCTCTCTCTCTGTGTCAAATAAATAATTAAATAAAATCTTTAAAAAAAAAATTCTGGGGGTTTTTAAGTCAATGCCTCCCAAAGGGGGAAAAATACCATCACAGGGCAGAGCTCTAGGGGCCTCAGGCCAGTCTAACAAGGAATCCTGCAGTCACAGAGCAAAAATCCTTCTCCTGATGCTGTTGGCTCTCCTGCCTCTGTTCCCAGACATTTAGCTACTGGAGTAATTAAGACTGTCACCTACAGGCCGTCACCCTGAGCATTCAGAAACTGTTCTGTTACTCTTCCCAAGGGTTAATGATCTTCAGACCTTTCGAAGAGCTTCTGTTTGAGTTGGTTATCTGAATCACCGATGGGGCTGTTTCCAGGATTCTGAGTCTTCTCTCCAGTGGTGTGTATGTTGGGGGGTGGAGAAGTAGGACGTTGGGAGAAGGGCTTATATTCACACCCATTCACATACAGACATGCCCATGGAAGCCAACAACAAACCCAAGGTATTAGCTGTTTCACCAGATGATTCATTTTCTGCTCTCTGGTGGGGACACAGTGGGGAGAACTGGCCATGTGTGGAATTAGTGACTCCCTGGAGATACACTCCCTCTTGCACCTTTGGGGGCTTGCCTTTCTTTCTTTTTTTGCCCCAAATCCAACTCAAAGTGCCCTTAAGTAGGGATTGTATGATGTACAGGGCAGATGCGTTTACCAGTCCTCTTAGAATTTCCCACATTTCATTGTACCCCAAGACCAACTTCCACTTCCCAGACCAGTCTCAGTGATATCCTAAGTGTTGGCCAAGATCATGGTAGAAAATATCCATTCATTTAGCATAAAATGCTTGTTGACACATGGCTCCACTATAGCCCTCTACAGGAGCCCCTCCAAACATTAGAACTCAAAGACAAGATAAACTTTATCTCCCCTAAGGAACGAGTCTACTTCCTTTCCTTTCCTTGGCCACTAGGAGCCTCGGCATTCACTTTAGTAATAGCTTCAGGTTTTGTACATTTACATTCCTCCTCCTTCCTGTGGTCCTGAAATAGGCAGATATTTTTAATCTTATCGAATGTGTGTTCTTTGGTCAAAAGCACCCAATTTTTTTCATGTTTAATTTCTAGCTAAATTCAAGGTATCGATAATCTTTGTGTAAAACAGAGAGTGAGAAATATGAGAACTGACTCTCAGAGAAGAAACCGACTGCATAAAAAAAAAGATTTGCCACAAACAAAAATTCCTGAAAACAATTAAGAGTTCAGAGTGGGGTACAAGCCAGCGATGCAATGATAACCTTGTGCCTGGGGGGCTACTCCTTCTCTAGACAACCACTTTCTTTCATTTCTCCATGAAGCTTGGTGTTTGAGTCTCACATTGACCTCTGGAGATGAAAACGGTCTTACTAAGACTTGTAGGAAAAAGTCATGTCATGCTTAACTGCAATCTTTCCACATAGGAAGGCTTGTCTAACAAACACCCATTAGGCACCCACTGTTGTCAGAATCCTGCCAAGCTCTGGGAAAAGGATCTTCCGGAGAGCAAAGAAAAGAGTCCAGGCCTCTTTCCTCAAATGGTTTTCTCCCACCTGTGGTCATCTCTGTAGATAAACGCTGCTGGTTCCCCAGTCTCCCAGATGGGTGTCTGAAAAAGGCTTTCAACCCTCCTGTTCTTGGGGGCTTTCAGAAGATCGTCGTGCATCGGGACTGATGTGCGTGGGGCCCGGTCTGATCCCTCAGGACTTTCGCTCTATGGAGCCTGGGTCCCACCATGGCCTTGCCCCAAAGCCCGACCACAAGCTCCGGGAAAGCTGGCGTGAGGTGTCCCTGCACGATGTAGTCCTGATTCTCTCCTCTAATCCTCCCCAGGCTTCCTCCCCGGAGCTGCCGTGCTGGGGGTTCATGAGCTGTGCGGGCTGGCCCCTTTCCCTGCCTTTTTTTAAATATAAATTTTAAAATGTGACTTGGAGATGAAAGCAAGAATGCCAAAAGGAGGCCGATGCTTTCTTGTGTTCAATTACAGCCCTGGGGAGCACCCCACAGAAGGAGCCGCTCACAGCTCCAGCCAAGATGAAATCTGCTTTTCCAATAAGCACTTCAAACAGCGAAGGAGGTTTTTGGCTGGATTCGGCACCTGGGAAGCCAACAGTTAATGGGGTTGGGCACCGAGGCCGGGCTCTCCGCCATCAGGGGAGATCTGAGGCAGCCGCTTTCACTGCCACTCAACTTATAAGGCACTTGCTTGCCTGCTTCCCCCAGACAAGAGCACGAAGCCCACCTTTGGACCTCACTGAACAGATCTTCCAAGAGGGGAGATTTTGTGATCCCAGTTAGTTTCTCTCCATATAATTTTTCTTTGTTGGTTCCTCAGGCCGGATTCCTTTATAAGAAGTTCTAGGTGTCATTAGAAATGCAGATAATAAGGAAATAAGGAAAGTGAGGGAGATGGCTGGTGAGCAGGTGGATGGATGGATGGACAGACAGACAGATGGATGGATGGATACACAGACCGGCTGGGGACAGAGGGGAGCAGCACTGAAACATAGAGGGGAAGCTTCGGCAGCTCTGTTTCATAAATCTGGAAACTGAAACTCCCCAAAGCAAATGACCCTCCCAAGCTCACCACTACTCAGCCCAGGCTAGACCCCAAGACTTCTAGGTCATGCCCTTCCCATGACACCAGCCTGCTGCTCCAATAAGCTGGGCTGCACCTTGACAGGACGACGTCAGCATCTGGCCCTGCACTGACACAGGGCTCTCCGGAGGGAGTCGTGGTCAGGAGTGCATCCTGCCTGCTGGAGTTACTCAGTATTAGCCAATTGTCAAGTCACACAGGGAATCGTCACCAGAACTCTGGATTCCAGCTGCATTCATGACCTCCTAAAGCCATACCTGGATTCGGGCAAATATACCCCAAACTGTTAGGTCAGAGAGTCTTTTGCATGGAGAGGAAACACCAGGGTGCAGAGCAGGAATTTCCCAATTTGGGTGTATGCCAAGGACTTGTCAAAATACACACTCCCAGAGCCCGTTCTGGGAGGCTTTGAGGGAGCAGGTCTCCGTGAATACAGGAGGCACAAGTTCAAGAGCAAAACACCCATCTCTGAAGTTTGGGGTCAAGAGTCACCTCCCGGGCAAGGCCTCTCCTGACCATTATATTTAAAATCACAACCCATATACCACCTCTCTGGCCCCCATCCCCTCCCCTGCTCCTTCCCTTCACAGCATGACACGTTCTGTTATACCCCCGCGAGGGACCCTATGTTAGTATCCTCCCCTCACATCCCTAGATTGCAGTCCTCACTCTAAAGGTGATGGAGTTTGGAGGCAGGGCCTCTGGGGCGTGACTAGAAAACGTTATTAGGGCGGAGCTCCCATGCCGGGTTTAGCACCCTTCTAAGAAGGGGAGGAGCCCTGAGCTCTCACTCTCTGCCCCCTGAGGACACAGCAAGACAGTAGCCATCTGCAAACCAGGAAGAGGGCCCTTACAGTATTTTGTTATGCAGCCCAAGCTAAGATAGCTAAATAACTGACCTGTTTCTTACACTCGTTTTTGGTCTTGCCCACACTGGCAGCTCCCCGAAGGGAAGACCCATCTTGTCCACTGCTGAATCTCATGAGCCTGAAACAGTGCCTGGCTTGGACCACTCTAAGTTAACGGGGCTGACTGAAGGACGAAGGGATTCTGGGGTAGATGGAATCACACGCTTGAGAAACCCTGCTCACGAAGAGCTCACACCTTTGGTACTGGCCGGATGAGAGTTGGGATTAAACTCTACCCACTTCCGTATGACTTCAGACCATTGAAGCCCCCTGAGCGTCAGTTCTCTCATCTGTAAAATGAAGACAATACTGGAATCTTAAGGTTGCAACCCAAGGACCCAGGGGACTGGGCACAGAGCATCACTCCCCTCAGTATTTCCTTCCTCGTTACTCATCTTCTGGGTAGAATTTTGCATTCAATGTCCTCTGAGCAGAAAATGTGCCTGAAGCCTCCCCCCAGTGGGAGGGGCGAGCATTCTGCTTCGTGCCAGATGGAGAGAGGGGAGGAGGAGGAGTGCATGGAGGTGGGGGGGGGGAGTAGGGGGGGTGGGGGAGGGGTTAATTTTAAGTCCCCAACCCCAGAAACAGTGGCATCCAGGATCCCAGGCAGAGAGAACCCAGGCCGGAGACAGCAGGGTGGGCACCTGGAGGAGGCATTCCTCAGGAAACAGCCCACCCCGGTTCCCTGGGGTGCTTGGACTACATCCCAGACTCCGGCAGCCCCACCTGGAAGGACTTAGACCAGAGCATGGGAGCTTTGGGAGAGGTGATCCTGGAATCGGTGACTAAGGTTGTAGAATCCTTTCTCTCCGGGTGTCATGAAACAGGATTTGGAGGCAGAGACACAGAAAACAGGAAGTATCTGTGCACGTGTGCGTGCACTCAGACCCGAACATTACATAACCCGAAGAGAGAAAAAGAGGCAGCCCCTGTAGAGTGGGGTTGGGGCCTCTTTCCATATGGAACACAGGACAGTGGTGGGACACATGACTCCGAGCCCAGCACCGGTATGTAAGTGCTGGCTTGGCTACTTGTTGGCTACCTAGGGCAGCCCCTCTCCTGCCCCCTTTGAATTACTCCCCTCTGTGCCCTGAGCACAAGTCTCTGTGGTCTTCCCTGTGCTGGTGGCACAGGAGCCCCAGATCCCAGCTGGGCTCTGGCCAGAGGCACTCCGAGGCAGCAGCGACACCAACCCAAACACACCGTGACCTGGATATTCCTGCCCCCCACCTCTGCCCCACCCCTGCCCTGACCCACTCGCGATCCAATTCAAGGCTCAAGCCTTTACTTTGTGAGGCTACACTGGCTGGCGCACAATGTGTAGTGACCTCCCACACCTCTTCCCTGGCCTCCTGTCCCCCGTGAGTGAAAGCCAGCGCCCACCAGGCTAAATTCCCTCCGAGTCCTGGGGAGGCCTTTTCCCTGCACAGCCCCTGCCGGGTCTATGAAGATTCAGGTCGACACCTGGAATGACATCTGCCCCAACAAAGGGTCACTCATCCAAATTCAAAGAGAAACTGGTATTCTTCCAATTAAACAAACCGGTTTCCTTTGGAACCCAGCCACTACTCTCTCAACACTGCCTAAACTGTCACACCCAGCACCTAGTAGGAGCTCTGAAGGGCCTTGGCAGGGGTTTCTGAGGAATTAGCTTGAAACGGGACCTGTCAAGAACCAGTTGTGTGAACTTGAGCGACTCCCTTCCCCTTTCTGGGCCTCTGGGCGGGCTGGGCTCTCTGGCATCTGCCCAGTGTGGACATTGTGTCCCTCTCCCACCTGCAAACAGCCTCCCTCCCGGGGGGCTACAGGATGCCCACCTCGCTGGCTGGTCGTGGCTGGGGGTGGATGGGGTGGGAGTCACACGGGAGAAACCAGGAACAGGTCCTTGAAGTCAAGATCAGAAGCGGGCACGAAGCCTGCTTCCTGCTCCCCAGAATTACCTCTTCTGCCCTTCCCACTGTGAGCTGTGGAAGCCGGAAGGGTCATCAGGCACCATCCGTACCAGAGGGGTTCAAGCTGCTTTGACCTGCACAGACCTTCACCAGATGCAATCTCACACTAGTGAGGCCCAGACAGCAAACAGATTTTACGGGGAGAGGAGTGGGGGAGCAGGGATGAAACGGAACATTTATGATCCAAGCAATACTGGCCAGCCCACTGGGAAAATCAACTCTGGGAGAGGGAGGAATGTCTTCAGCCAATGAGGGAAGCTAGATAGGAGAACATCACTGTGCTCCACTAGGCTCTCATCTCCAGAATAAACTCCCACCCTTGCTTAAAGAGTGTTGTTTTGTTTGTTTGTTTGTTTGTGTTGTTGTTGCTTTTTAATTGACGTTTCATCAACAGCCAGAACTCACCCAGCTCCTACGCACCAAGATAGACAATGTTCCTTAGAAATGGCAAACTGCCTTATCTGTCGCATTAAAGCTTGGCCATCTGCCCCTGTCTCTTCCACTCCTGCCTATGAAAACACATGAGCTGGAATTTCTGATCCACACAGCTCAGACAGGGGAGAAAGGGAAGAGCGGACAGCAGGGAAGGAACTGAGCTGCCGAGTGCCAAGGAGAAGAGAAACTCCTAAGAGGAAAGAAAGTTAAGAGTTGGTTCCTGCTGCTCACCTGATAAATCCGAGGGCTCAGGCCTGGGGGATTTCCTGGGACCCTCAGGGTCCTGACAAGGCAGAGGAGAGGCAGGAAGCTGCTGGGAAGATAGGGTAGGGCACAGGGTCTCAGACCGGGTTGTCATTGCCGGAGCGTGAACAAAGGCTCAGTACTCAGAGTGGGCCCGGCATCCTGCCTGGAGGAGGAGGGCAGCAGGGCTGGTCGCGTGAAGCAACTTGTCCCCGTGGCCGCAAAAGCCGAATCTCTCCAGCACGGGGCACATCGCTGACGTCAAGCGGAGCGGGACCATGGCCAGCACTAACTAGGTACAGACGCACGGGGGAGGGTGGACTCCGCCAGGAGCAGCTCCCGCAGGCGCCGGCCGGGATCCCCCGCGCCGCTCCCGTGGCGGGCCTGGAGGAGTCCGGCCGGCTTCGCAGGCGGTGCGACAGCGCACTCTAGTGGCCAGGGCTCGGAGAGCGCCTCCCGGAGCCCCGCAGGCCTAGGCGTGGGGCCCCGATGTTAGAATCTGGGACATTCTAAACTCCTTGGCCTCCCTTTAGAATCACTTGGGAAGCTTTTAAAAATCTGAATGCCCAGCAGGCACTCCATCCTAATCAAATTAGAAGCCCTGGAAGCGGGACCCAGGCGCCAGTATTTTTAAAAACTCTTTAGAAGGGTGGCTCAGAGGCTAAAGGTGTTCACTCGTCAAGTTGACACAGGAGCTCTATAAATACATATATGGGGGCGCCTGGGTGGCTCAGTCATTGGGCGTCTGCCTTTGGCCCAGGTGATGATCTTAGGGTCCTAGGATGGAGCCCTGCATCAGACTCCCCGATCCTCAGGGAGCCTGTTTCTCCCTCTCCTACTCCCCCTGCTTGTGTTCCCTCTCTCTGTGTGTCTCACTCTCTCAAATAAATAAATAAAAATAAAAATCCTTTAAAAATATATTTAAAAAATAATAAAATACACATATGAAAATTAATTAATTTATTAACTAAAGAGAAAACCAAAAGCTCTCTAGGTGCTTGCCTAGTACCATCATGTTCAGAACCAGTTTCCTTAACAGCAGCAGCTGAAGCTGTAGGCTTCATAAGAATCACCTGGAGGGCCCGTTAATACACAGATGGGGGGGCACCACCCCCTGAGTTTCTGATCCAGTCGGTCTGTGGTGGGGCCCTGTTAGCTCCAGCGGCTTCCCAAGGGAGGGGATGCTGTCATGGCCGCGAGCATACCTAGAGAACCCCGGGCTAAACTTCTGTGCAGACTGGGCCACGGACCACTGTCCCAACATCCCCTGGGAGCCAGTTAGAGACGAAGATTTATTTGCCTGTCCCACCTGGGATCCACTGACTCAGAATCGATGCAGGTGAGTTGCGTGACGTGAAGGTTCCCAAGGGCTGCTCTAAGCACCGTGTGGTCAAGCCTCGTGTGATCAGGCTGTTTTGAGGGCTAGCAAAACCTCTTTTCATCCTCCCCAGAACCTCTGGATCAGAGAATGGAACGTTCTGGATTATCTGTTCCATTTCTCTGGCATGACAGAAAGGAGAAACTGAGACCCAAAGAACGGAAGGAACTTGTCCCTGGTCAGTCATCCTGGGCGCTTCCAATTTCCTATACTCATGAACGTGCCCTTCCTCTCCCTAAGAGGGGGCACACATGAGTTCCGATCTTCATCCACGCACCTCGTGAACTCAAGGGGGCTGGTGGAGGTCCGGGTCCTTCCTGGCCCGTCTGCTTAGAGTGCACTGAGGCAACGAGCAAAGACGCAGGAGAAGTGCCCCAGAGAGCACAGTGGCAGGTGGCCTGCACAAGATGACCCAGGAGGACTGATTGGAGATTTGAGTGTCAGCCACTGACCCTAAGTGTTGAGACTCATACCAATTTTTTGTTCATGATTCTTCTTCTGAAATGTCAAGGAAGAGAAATCAGAGCCCCGTCTCACAGGCACCTATCTCATAGACAAATCTGCACACACTGAGCAGCCTGTCCCCAAAGTGGCCTGAATGGCCAGCTCTGGCCAAAGCTCATGGTGGGTTTCCATCTTTTCATGTTATTGTTCATGCTGGCGGTCTGAGGAGCACGCAGAGTCCAGGAGGGGGGACTAGACGAACACGTGATTAAATGACAATGAAATACCTTATCACAAGACTGGAGGATTTGATTTCCAGGACAGTGAGGGGAAGGATGGCGTTTGAACCGATGGACACTGGACAGATGCACAACAGGGGTCAGAGAAATCAGGAATGGCTTCCTGGAGGCTGTGTGGTCATCCCAACTGGGGCATGGTGGAAGCTTGTATGTGACCTTTGGCCTGTCCAAATTTGGGCTTCACATTTTTTTTTAAGCTTTTATTTATTCATTTGAGAGAGAGAGAGAAAGAGAGCATAAGAAGCGGGAGAGGCAGAGGGAGAGGGAAGAGCAGACACCCCACTGAGCAGGGAGCCCAATGCGGGACTCGATCCCAGGACCCTGGGATCACGACCTGAGCCAAAGGCAGACGCTTCGCCGACTGAGCCACCCAGGTGCCCCTGGACCTCACTTTGAACCGTGAAAGGTGCAGAATGAGACCCACCCTGTGGCCTGTCGAGAATCTAGAAACAGGATGTCTGGCTGGAAAGGGGGCAGCTGAGGCTGAACAGAGAGGGAGGGGTGGGAGGTGGGGCTTGAATCTAAAGTTGAGGAGTTCAGGTGTTATCCGGGACCCCACTGGAATCCGAGTGACGACGCAATGAGGGGAAAGTGACTCTGATGGGAGTTTGGTGATGATGGAGCCTTTTCAGAGCCCGGCAGGCATATTGCTGACGCCCCCCGCCCCACTCCAGGGCCCTGCGGTAAGACAGTCTCGAACATCCTTGACAAGTTTCCCACATTTGGGACGGCTACATCTTACCGTTCTGTGTTCATTTCCACTTCTTCCCAAAAAGCTGGGGGCAGGGGGCCAATAAGCAATTTGTAATCATAAAGAAAAACGGGCGGGTATTTGTTTTCTTGTGGTCTATCACACTCGCAGCCACAGCCCCCGGTTCCCAGCTTCACAGAAATCAAAGAAACCGAAATTAAACATTAACCAGGATCAATGACAACATCCACGAAATGACATGGCCCAGTGCAAGGAGGGAGAGGACCCCCGACCCTCTGAGGGATTGTTCAAACAGGCCCAGGGGGCTGTCCCCCTTTGCAGGGGACTGGGAGGCCCACTGATGCCAACCAGCACACTCCGTTCCAGCCAACAATCCCATCTCAGGGCCGGCTGTGGCGCTGGTTCCCTGGGGACCAGGAGGGCTAAGAAACCACATCACGCAGGAGAAGGGCTCCCAAGGAGGTACCCCCGGGGGCCATGGAAGGCAGAGTGGAGAGTAATGCATGTCACTCCCCTGTTGTGGGGGGCAGCCTCGGATGCAGGTCTTCAAGAATCAATAGGTTCTGCAGTAAGAAAGAAAGGGCAGTCAAGGCAGAGACAGGTGAACTAGGGTGGGGGAGGGGCAGTGTCTGGGAAGTGACTAATCTGGTGTGACATGTCAGGAAGATGGCCAGGGAGACTGCCAGGGCCCAAAGGCAGCTTGGGTCAGATTGGAAAGCCCAGCTCTAAAGGGCAGGCTTGGCTGGGAAGGTTCTGAGCGCCTTGTCAAAAGTTTCTGGGCCACTGTGGGAAGGGTGGGCTCGCCGGGAGGCCACGGTGGGAGGCTGCGGGGGTCATCCGGGCCAGGAATGATCAGGACTTGCCCTGGGCTGCAGCTGTGGGGAGGGATGGGCTCAGCAGGATTTTCAGAGACACAGTCCCCCTGATCCAGTGATGAAACTGGGTCGGGGGAGGCGAAGTCAGGACTGAACACTTTGACATTCTGAGAAAGGGACGTGTCCATCCGGGGTCCAGCGGGGTTGGCAGGAAGCCCGTAAGCACTTCCGAAGAAGGGAATTTAATACAAAGGGTCGGCTGCATAGCACGGTAAGAGCTATGGAGCTGAACGCGGTGTTGAGGCAGCACAGAGGTTAGTGATGGGAAGAAGATACCAGCTTCCGCTAGGGCAGGAAGACCAAAAAAGTGAGGCAAGGAAACTCGAGCTGGGAGCTCCCCAACCCAGCACAAGCCTCAGCAGGACATAGAGGAGGCCCAGTGCAGGGCCAGGGGAAGAAATGGCCTGGCTTCTGTCCCCACCTGCCCTCCCACCTTGCACCTGCCGCTGGCCAAGCCTGCTTGCAAGCCAGGAGACTCAGACACTTGGGAATTGCGTCTCCAGCCCACACAGCAGGCAGAGAAGCCCAGGGCACATGTGACAGCAGCAGGCCAGGGCCGCGCACGGGCACAAGAGAGCTGGCAACTGAGGAGACGCCGTGAGTAGGCACCGCACCGGGATGCGGAAAGTGTGAGGTCCCCGCCTGCAAGGAGAGCCCACTGGCAGGGAAGACACGGGCCGGGGAGGGGGTTTTGGCAGATGTGGAGGGTTGGCACAGCTCCAGCCGAGGTTTTCCCAGCTGAGCCAGAAGCTGATCCTGCCTGAGTCACGCCATCCGTCTGGAGCTGAGCCTCAGGGGTGCAGCAGGGCGAGGTGGGCTCAGGAAGCTCAGCGAGATCTCCCAGGCCTCCGTTCAGGGAAACAGGCCGGTGCCAGGGAAACAGGGCTGCCCCGGGGCAGCCGCTGGACTCCTGGCAGTTTCCAGTCTGACAGCAGCTAGCTGTGGAACTGTGGGCAAGTGAACGAAGCCTTCTGGGCCTCGGTTTCACGCCTGTGAAGTAAAGAGCACACCTCCCTTGTTGGGAGAATCGAAATCACAGAGAAGCACCTGGTGAGCAGGAACGCTCCGTCTACTCTAGGAAGACCAGGGATGCCACACAGACGCCAGGCCCAGCCAGGACTCAGTAATGCCACTGAGTCCCTTGAGATGAGGGCAACGCTGAGTCTGATGGGCTCCTGGGGCCCCCTGCTATTACCTACACCCGCAGAGAGGCTGGGGCCACGTGCCAGCTGCTGACAGCTGTGCTCGAAGGCAAGTTTCCGGTGAGCTGTAGCTGGCCGGCCACATCTCTGGCCGTTCTGTTAGGACCAGCCACCCATATTCCAAATGACTGAGAAGGCAGAGTGGCCAGCGAGGCTGCCAGGCTTCCACCTGGGACCCCATCGTTGGCAGCAGGGAGGTGACCGCCCTGGGAGGAGGTACTCTCAACACCCCGGGAGCCGTGGGGTCTGTAGATGGGAGAGACAGGACACAGTGGGAGGTGACTTCTTCTCCCCTTCCCCCTTAGAGCCCCATTCACGGCCACTGGCGAGTGCGGAGCCCAAGCTGGCTCCACAGAACACAGGTCAGGAAGTGATCGGGAGGGCCTCTCGGGCCGCAGGCCTTGCCCTGGTCCCTGAAATGGTGTCCAGTATCCTTTGGGCACTTTTTCCTGAGCGAGAGTCCATAGCTTTCTCCTGGTTGTGAGGGGAGTCGGCGGACCCCGTTGTCACAAGCTCCAGGTGAAGCCACCCACCGTGGGGTCCCATACCCCACCATCCCTGTCTCACACAAGGGCTCCAGCACACAGAACTCCTTGTCATCGCCCAAAGTCCCCATGTTTCCTAGGGGGTACTGTCTCTCCACCTGGAATCCCTCTCCTCCCCACCTGGCCACACATCTTGGGTTCCCCAGCCTTTAAGGCTCAGAACAAGCATCACCCCCTCCCTCCCCTCCTATACAGCATGGTGGACGGTATTTCCCAAAGATGGCGGCTCTGTGTACCTACCCCATTCCACCGGACCTGCTGGTAGCATGAGGGACTCTGCTTCCACAGAGAGGTGGGTCTCGGGCCCTTCCCTTGGATCTGGGTGGTTCTGCTGTCTAGTCCCACCAGTGGAGTGTAGGGGCAGTGAGGCTTTGTGACTTCCAAGGCGAGGTCAGAAAAGGTCAGCCCTTCTACCTGGTTCTCACTCACGTTCACATTCATTCTCTCTCTCTCTCTGTCTCGGCCTCTCCCAACACCTGCCCTTGGACCCCAGCCACCGTGCTCAGGAAGCCCAGGGCCGACAGTGAGTGGAGGTGCCTTCAGGTCATTCCAGTTGGGGCCCCATGATGACACCCAGACGAACCGTTCCCACCATGCCTATCTGCATGCTGACCCACAGGAACCCAGAGAGAACAAATGATCATTGGTAGTGGAAACCACTGTGTCTTGGGTAATTTGCTGACAGCAATGGACAAAAGGACTGGTCTGGAGTCCAATGACGCCTGGGCTTCTGTCTGCCAGACCCCTCGATCCCTGAGTCAGCCAGTGGGCTGACCGCGCCGGCTCCCCACTAGACCGCGAGCTCCAGGGCCCCCCGCCTCTGGCCACCTCCACGTCCCAGGCCAGACCCACTGCTGGAGCTCTGGGGGCTCTCAGCGAACCTTCATCCAGTGAAACCCAGAAACTGGGAGAGAGAAAATTAAGTGTATCAAAACCAAACTCCTGGCTGATTGAGTTACTTGAGCGACAGCTCTACCCATGGGAGATACAGACTTTTTCAACCAATGAAGTGTCCGGGAGAATGTCTTCATTTAAACCTTTACAAGGGTTTCACGAACTGGTCCCATCAGGCTCTGGTCTCCTATGCAACCTGCAGAGGTTCATCTGCAGAGTAAAGAGACATCGGGGACATGAGAGGACAAAAAGGCACCCCGCGGCAGCAAACCCCTCCAGCCAAAGTAATCTCATGGATCCGCCCCCATGTCCTTGGGTTTCTTCCCCCTGTGACTCCATAGCTGCCTCCTTCTCACGGAGCCTCACTTCCTCCCTCCCGCTCAGTAGGACTCTGTAGGACCCCCAGATGGTCCCCCCAACTCCCTGAGGCTGTCCCCCATAGGGGCCGTCCTGTGAGGCCCCCAGCACAGAATGCGGCTCTGCGCTCGTCTGTCCCTGGGCCTGTCCTTCCTTCCCAGGAAGGCCCTCCAGGCTGAGAGATTTCATGACACAGACCTCCCCAGGAACGTTGCACAGTTTGGAGAGCATTTGCTGCTGCCTCATTTCCCCTGGTTTCTGCACCATCATGGAGGCAGACTTAGCAGGAATGATGAGGCCCATTTTATAAAAGGAAATGGTCCCCCCAGCTCTCCAGCCCGGACCTCTGCCTGCACACCACAGTCCCTCAGCCTGTTCCGTCCGCTCTCAGCCAGGCTGCTCCTAGTCACCAGGGGAGGGAGGGGTGTCCTGCCGCACGTGCCCCAGGGGGAGACCGAACCATCCACAACCGTCCGGCCCACTTAGCTCACCCCTGAGCATCCAGAAAAAGTCTAGACCGCCTCAACCTGTCAGGTAAGTGAACGAGGATTAGACTTGTACTTCTGTTACCAAAAGACACACACACACATACACAGGTAGCAGAAAACAAACAAGGAGACAAGCCCAAACCTTTGGTGTATGTTCCCCAACTACAAAGACTCGTTTTTGGATTACTTACTGTTTGGGATGGTTCAAGATCTCTTGCCCTGTACCAAACATAAGAATCAATTTCGCTGCACCAGGTCTGTTTCACGAATGTCTACTTCTGTAAATATTTAAGAGGTACAGTCATGGGTCCCCCGTGCACACACACCTCTTTCTGGATAAAGAGGTCTCCGGGTTAGGATGTGTTCTGGAATCTTTCCTTCTACACCTATCGGGTCTGGTCGCTGTCTGCAAGACTGACATTCCTCAAGGGGAGGGATGAGCAGGCAGAAGGCTGTGGGCTCTGTCCCAGCCGGGTCAGGTTCCTGGGAGCTGTCAGCCTGGTTTCTGAAGCCCCAGTGAGGCCATAAATAACCACAATGAAAGGGCAGCGGGCGGCCCAGGCCTCCCCGGCAAGGCACCCCCGCCCATCAATCTAGTCTAACGAATGCTTGGCATTCAGGCTTCCGCCGCGACCTGACCCTGGCCCCAAGCATTCTTGGGGGAGTGCAGTGTCCCTTCCCAGGCACAGACCGGGTCAGCCAGGAGCACGTGGCTTTAGGCTGGCCCCGCGTCTTGCCCATATACTTTACAGATGCCAGAGACAGGCAGGAAGGCTCTCATCACTCAAAACACATCCCCCCTTCCAAGATGGGCTCCAGAAAGCAGACCTACAGCCCCATCCATGCCCACGTGGTGGGTCCCGTCCACAAAGGGCTTCAGGCAGCCATCCCAGCTACCCCACACCTTGTGACAGCTACTCCACGGAGGGAGCTGGTCTTTGTGTTCCCTGCTCTGTGGGTGGGCAAAAGTCAGATGATACTCTAGCTCAACTGTTTGTCCTCCTTTTGTCCTGGCCTCAAGTGGCAATTACCTTTTATTCTTTCGTTTGTACCTTTTGTTCGTACACGGAGTTTGCCTCAACTATCTCAACACTTTAAAAATGCCCACCTAAAATCACATACCCCCCTACCCCCCCGCCGACTTCCTCTTTGTCTCTGGTCTCTGCTGAGCTCTTGGATTGAATTTGCATAAGTAAAATGCTCAGATGATCCTATCCTACCACCAAATAAAATAATTTGGCTTATAACAGACTTTTCACCACATGCCTCTACAAAAAATAAGATGCACCCTTTATCAGTGCATACACACCATAACATGAAGGCTCTGTGACCACAAGTCAAGCCCCCTCACTTCTACATAGAAAACCAAGGCCCTTCAAGTTACAGGGTTGGATAAAGGACCCATGTCTCCTAGGTTCTAGTGCACTTGGGGTCAGGAATGACCCCGGGACATTCTGGATGCCCCTCAGGTAGTCCTTATGGAACCGAGCCCCACGGGCAACAGCACCTTCCACAGAGCATCCTTGGTTGGCGTTTCCCCTTCTGTCTCATGGTGCTGCCTCCTGGAATTACCTCCCAGTTAAAGCCCATCCAAGTCCTTGTGCCCAGCTCCGCTTTCTTGAGCGTGCAAATTAAGCCCATGTTATACAGAATATCCACTTTCTCCAGGCAGCTCGGGGTCATCATTACCTACCTCAGCTCATTATTCTCCTCCAGCTCGGTGCTGGACTAACGTGTCGCCTCGGGAGCCATAGAAGTGCCTGTCCCACTGAACAGCCCAGGCCCCTCTTCTCTGGAAGTTTCTGTCAGAAACTTTCTGTCAGTTTGCCATGTTTCTGTCTCTTTCTTTGTTGCTAGCAAGTCCCCAGCAGGACCACCACCCTCTTCCCAATGTGTGATTTTTTTTGCCTTTAATCTACTCCAGTCTGGAAACCATATGACCAAACTTGATAGATTTGTGTCTAACATAAAAGTGAACAGAGTCTGAGCAGAGGAACCTTCCTTTGAGCAATGCATGAGCTTTCATCTAAGGCACTGGAAACTTCTTCTTCTTCTTCTTCTTTTTTTTTTTTTTTTTTTTTTGCTGCTTGGGAGATGTTTTTATTTTTTCCTGGTTTAGAGCTCTAACTTAGAGGCTAAAAGTTGGGTAGTGAAATTTTGCATTCTTATATTTCAATTTAAATAGGGGATGTGTTCATGGGCCAATGCAGTGGGTCTAATTCTAAATACTTATCGCAAATGCCCTAAGGCTTTTGGCTTGCCACTTGTTGGGATATGTCAATTTCATAGATCCGATTTTCAAGGCTCGGGAGACTTCAAGAGTTTGCCAGCTTCACAGATGTCAAAACAATATCATATACCAGCGAATAGTGGCTGACACACAGATTTGAGGGCAAAAAATAGAATCAGTCCAGGGACTGAATACAAATCTCCCCATCCAGTCTCCAAGTCTAATTCCTCTCCAGAGAATCCCATGTCCCCTCTCCTGGGTGGGAAGGAAGACGAGCTCATCAGCCATGGCTGAGGAGTCTAGCTGTTCCCACAGATCTGAGAGTTTAGAATGCCCTCCCCAGGTGCCTCCCCCAGGTGCCCACCATCTCCCAGGCCAGGTGAGCAGCCCTAGGAGGGTGGGGGCAGGACGTGGGACCCTCCACACCCCCATCTGAAGAGACATGCGCTCTCAAATCTTTCAGCACCTGCTAACCGGTTGAAGGTTCGGAGGCCTGGAGAGAGGAAGTGACTTACCCAAAGTCACAGAGCAAAGTTGAGGCAGAACAGAAGCCACAAATCAGGTATCCTAATCTTTCCCTTCCCTCCAAGCCCAAGTGGGACCTCTGTTCCCATTTACAAAGCCCTCCGGCAAAGTGGAAGTGGCAGGTGCTCTCACATGGTAAGGGAAGGAGAAACACGGGCGGGGACCCAGGACCGCCATCTCCACCTCATAAGGAGACGGGCCGAGGAACCACCTCAGTCAATGAAGACACCGATGGTTCATTTTATGTGTCCCCTTGACTAGGCTAGGGGCTGCCCAGGTAGCCAGTAAAACATGACTTCTGTCCATGAGGGTGTTCCCAGAAGAGATGAGCATTTGAAACATAGACTGAGCAAGACAGATCCATCCCCCTTCACCAATGATGCCCAGTCATGGACTGGCATCAACCAATCCACTGAGGGCCTGAACACAACAAAAAGGTGGAAGAAGGGAGAATGTGCTTCCTTTGCTTAAGCTGGGACATCTGTCTCCTGCCCTTGGACATCAGAGGGCCTGATTCTCTGACCCTTGGACTCTGAATTACACCACGAATCTTCCTACTTCTCCGCTTGCAGGTGGCAGACCATGGGGGACTTCTCAAGTGAGAGAGAGAGAGAGAGAGAGGGAGGTCCTACTGGTTCTGATTCTCTGGAGAACCTGACATCCAGTTTTTGATCCTTCCTTTACTTTGGAACAATGGATTTCATCACTGACAGATCCAACACCCCTAGTATAACAAATGATTCTTAGCAACACCTTCAGTCTCCTGAAATAAATTTCACAGATAGTATAATCCGATCTCACAGAGAATTTAAAAAAGTTAAATGTCCTAACTGCAATACATTAGAAATAAAAGGTAGTCTATGATAAACGAATATTCCTCTCCATGCGAAAATGCTCAGGTACGACCTCACCAGAGATCTGATGAAGCCCTCGGAGGCTTTCACCTACTAGATAATGAGGAAAGGATGAAACTAAGAGAAGCTGCTTTCTGTTTATATTCGAGTCCTTGAAATAAGGGTTAAGCATTGCCAAGGCGGGGCGGGGATATTTTCCAAAGTCTGAACAACTCTGATGAAATTGCAAAGAAGGCAAAGCCCAGTCTTCCCAGCAGGTACATGCCAAGTTGCACTCCTGGAAAAGGGAAAGTGTCCAAGCCAGAAAGACAACTTTGGGGTCACCTGTGTCAGGGTCAGGCTGAGCTCACTACAGGATTTCACCCACAGCGGTGCCTGGAGGCCGGTCTGCAAGTCGTGGGCAAAGCTGACAACTCACTGTGCTGCACGGCTGTCCCAGGGTGCAGGACGCGCCGCATCACCCGGACAGACCAGAACGCGCCAGAAGGGGGCGGTGCCGCCCCGGGAACCTTAGGTCCCCGCCGGCCACCCCTCCGTTGCGGGCCCCCAGCGGCCTGGCACTCGCCCAGAATTACAGGAGACAGAAGCTTCAGCAGTTCGTCCTCCTGCCCGGGAGCGGCTTGCGCTCCACCGAGTCGATGGGCCCGGCTGTCCCTTCGTGGGGGAGGGCGGCTTGTGACTCCCAGGAGGAAAAGCGCAGCGCCCCGCAAGGGGAGCCGTTCCTCCAGGGTGCCGCAAGGGGGCGCCTGGGCCGCTGGATCGCCGCGTTTGCAGGTTTCTGAAATGTTGAACCCTACAAGATACAGAAGTGGGGGCGAGTTGAACACAGAGCGTCAGAAAGAATTCTTTCATAGGCTTACATTGTGCGAAACTGTCTGATTTTTGGAAGCATCGGCCACTCTCCATCACCCACAGTAGGTACCGAACAGTGTTGTCAATGGCATTTCCAGTCCTCCCAAATGATAGAATTTTGATATGTAAACAGCAACTTTAATATCCTCCCAGAAACAGGGATGAAAGAGTTCACACCAATGCAAAGGCCAAGGTCTTGCCTCCTGCCTGCCACACTTACCACACTTCTCTAGAAATCATAATAACAGATAACATTTCTGAGAACCCATGTGTCCTTCTTACATGAATGCACTTATTTCCCCCTCACCAAGAGCACCGTGAAGTGGGCACCACGAAGCCTGTGATCAACAGTACGCATGAGGAAACTGAGGCACAGAGAGCTACAGTAGGTGCCCAAGGTTACACTGCTGGCAAGTGGCAGGGAATCACCCAACTGTGGAACATTCAGGACATGAGGGCAAAGCGTCCCACCTGTTGGAAGGAGGGGCTTTGGGATGCCTTAGCAAGAAAACAAGGTAGCCTGCAGCCAGCTTGCTTCTTCAAGATCTCCAGAGGGCATGAGGATGGTAAAATTAAAAACACCAACAAGAAAAAAGAACCCCTACGAAATCTTTTTATATGGCCCGTTTCGTGGCTCGTTTCGTTCATGAATTCATCCAGACCACTACAGCATGCGGGTCAGACCAAGCTAGCATTCGCACCACTGCCCTGGGTCTAGCTCCAAACAGCCATGAGACCCAGTGCGGGACAAGATAGAGCCCAACTCTTCAACCTTGGCTCGGTGTGAGAGTCTCTGCGGGAGTTGAAGATAAAACTGTTTTCTGGGTCACTCTGCCCCAGGTCGATTGAAGCAGAATCTCTGGAAAGAGGGCCCTCCCAGGTGCCTGTTGCTGGGGTTACCTTTACTTCTCCAGGTGATTCTGAGGTTCGATCAGCATCAAGAACCAAAATCCTGGGGCACCTGGGTAGCTCAGTGGGTTAAGCGTCTGCCTTTTGCTCAGGTCATGATCTCAGGGTCTTGGGATCATGGAGCCCCGGGTTGGACTCCCTGCTCAGTGGGAAGTCTGCTTCTCTGTCTCTCTCTGCCTATTTGTGATCGATCTCTCGCTCTCTCTCTCTCTCAGATAAATAAATAAATCTTTAAAAGCAAACAAACAAACCTCCTGGGGTGCCTGGCTCAGTCGGTTGGGCATCTGACTCTTGGTTTTGGCTCAGGTCATGGTCTCAGGCTCATGGAATCAGGTCCCATGTAGGGCTCCATGCCAGGTGGGAAGTCTGCTTAGGGGTATCTCTCCCCTCTGCCCTTGCCCCCACCCCTTGTGCTCCCTTGCTCACTTGCTCACTCGCTCGCTCGCTCTCTCTCAAGTAAGTTAATGAATAAATCTTTTTTTTTTAAAGACTTTATTTATTTGACAGAGAGACAGCAAGAGAGGGAACACAACCAGGGGGAGTGGGAGAGGGAGAAGCAGGCTCTCCGCTGAGCAGGGAGCCCGACGTGGGGCTTGATCCCCGTACCCTGGAATCATGATGTAAGCGAAAGGCAGATGCTTAACAACTGAGCCACCCAGGCACCCCAAATAAATATATCTTTAAAAAAGAAAAGAAAAGAATGAAACTTCTTTTTCTATAGCTGAGGAAAGACCTGGAGAGGAGCCATGATTTGCTAGAGGCAGAATGCTAAGGAAGGAGGGATCCTAGTGTCCTGATTTCTAACCTGGAACCCATTAAAAGCGTTAGTACCACCCCAGACTGGGCCAGTTCCACAAGGAGACAAGGACTCCTGGGGTGTGGGGCACACTCAGAGTCTCTTCTCTGCTGCCCTCAGTCTGAACTGCAGGGCTGCTCAGTGCCTCCTGCTTCCCCTCAGGACACTGTGGCCCCCTTAGTGGTCAGAACTCCCCACACCACAGATGCCACTTCCCCAGTGTCCATCGGGTGGTTGGGTCACCAGATAAAACACTGGATAACCAGTTAAACTCGGATTTCAGATAAGCTACAAATAGTTTTGTATGCATTCCATGCAACATGTATATGTTTATTTGTAAAATTCGGCCAGGCTACCCAAAAGAGCACAGCGACTCTGGTGTCGCCCAGCCAACCAAAAAGGGAGAACACGCCGCTTGCCCAGCCCACCCAGCCCCTGGCCGTCAGCCAGGGCTCTTTCCCCAACATCATTCATCACAGAGAGAAATGATTCTATTTTAATTTAATAAGGAGTTAGAGTTTGGGGGAAATATAATTGAGAGAAATGTCTACTCGATTATCTTGTTCCTTTATCTCTGGCAGTGGAGGTTTGACTATTCGGACCCGCATCCATTGGGTGGAGGCCTGGAAAGTTCCTAGATGTACTGGGGCGGTGATGCTCTCACCGGACAGCGGGCATCACCCCCAGAGGGAAGCCAGCAGTCTAATGGAGCCGGCCTTGGGCCTGGGGCTGGGAGAGCACTAGCCTGGGGCTGGCCTTACAGGACCCACAGACACTCGGGGCCTTGGGATCCCAGAGGTGGCACAGTTCCCCAGCCTTGGAGGACTGATTAAGATGATTAATCTAGGGGTGCCTGGGTGGCTCAGTCGGTTAGGTCTCTGCCTTTGGCTCAGCTCATGATCCCAGGGTCCTGGGATGAAGCCCCATATTGGGCTCCCTGCTCAGCGGGAAGTCTGCTTCTCTCCCTCTGTCCCTCCCTGCTGCTCGTGCTCTCCAGCTCCCTCTCTCTCAAATGAATAAATACAATCTTTTTTTTAAAAAAAAAAGGAATATTAATCCAAATGCTTCTGGGAATTGAACCCAGTGAATCTGGGAGTCTGTTCCTTTGGCAAATCTGCTCAATTACCTTCCATCACCTTAGGATTATGGTGGTTTTGATTTGAGCCTTGGGAAGCGTGTTTTTTAAAGGGCATCCCTGGACACGAAGGAGGAGTTGCAATTCCTTGCCTGCAGCTGACATCGTGCTCCAGCCTTTCCCCAAACCTGTCTCTGCCCTTGGTTCATGGCTTCACTGTCTACCCTGCCTGCCACCCAGGAGATGTGCACCCTTGTCTGAGCTCTCACTTGCCAGACCCTGAGTGAGTTCCTGGAGGGCCTGCCAGACATCAGATTCGTGTGTCCCTCTCCTTCCCCAGCATTTCATTCAGACCTGTCTACGCCGGAGGCAGGAGAACCAGGAAAGTGGCTGCACACTGGAGGCTGAGGATGGGAAGGGGGAAATGGATAGACGGGTGCTCCGAAGCCTTCCCAGACGGGTGGGCCATGAGGATTGAAGGGGAGGGGAGACTGGAGAACACACCCAGCTCCTGGGCTTTGCTGGAGGGAAATCCCGGAGGAAGCCGGGATGGGTTTGCTTTACACATGTTCGTGGTGGGATAATCAAACACAGCGCTGCAGAGCAGGCAGGTATCTCCTCACAGAGGCAGTGAAATCCTGAGCCCAGGGTGAGATGCAGGTCATTACGCATTGGATCCCGGGGACACACATGAGATTCCCCGGGGAGGCCGGACTGTAGGCCCCCGGCAGATCCCAGCAGAGAGGAGATGGGCAGCTGGGAGACGGAAGGTATGGCCGGGCGGTGAGAGCGTGGGGTCCTGTGATCCAGAGGAGAACCATCGCAGGGGGCAGGCAGCCACAGAGGCAGATGCTGTCAGAGAGCTGAAGGCTGATGCACCTCCAAGCCCTGCTCACCACTCCTCCCCACTCCGGGCTCAGGGAGCAGCCCCCTTGTCCGCTGGGCCATGGGGGCAGATGGGGATGGGGGTGGGGAGAGCCAAACGGAGCCTCCTGAGGCCCCCCATTCATCCTGGTCTCCCCTGGCCATGGTGCTGGAAGTGGCCCCAAATGACACAAGTCCCCCCCACACACACACCAGTCAGACCTCTGTCCCTCATCCTTCTGCTCACCTCTGCTTCTCGCGCCTCCTTTGTTTTTCTCTGAATCAATTGAAAGCAACTTTCCGGTGAGAGAGATGGAAAGGGACATCGGTCCTTTGAGCTAGAAGTCCAAACAGGACCAGGGTGGGCGATGCCTGAGGCTCAGAACCTCGGGCGGGGTGAGAGTGGGGTGGCCATTAGATCATCAAGAAACACCAGGGAGAATGTTCTTTTATTCTCCAGACCCCAGTACAGCTTTACAAAGCTTAAGGAAGGCCCAGGTAGGGCTCCGCCTGGGTGATAGGAACAGAAGGGGGGAGGAGGGAGGAGGAGGAAGGAGGAGGAAGGGAGGAAGTGGAAGGAAGACGGAGCCCCCCCCACCACCCCCACCCCCACCCCTACACCCCCCCACCCCCCCACCCACACCACCTGCAGCAACACCTTCTCCACCTGGGAAATGCCGCTCCTTCCAGCACCTGTAGAGGAAGGGCTTCAGCTCCCTCTTTGCCCCCACCTCTGGCTTGGACAGGCTCCCGGAGGCCACCTAGGCAGGCTCCCAGCTCCGCACGCCCTGCACCTAGCTCCCCCCTGGCCGGGCCTCAATGGCCACGGTGATCCTCACAGAGCCGCAGCTCGACTTCAAGTCCCAGTGCTGGCTGCCATTGATCGTTAGTGCCGGGGGGCCTGACCCCGGCCTGGGGGACAGGTGGACATTCAGCCAGCGGCACCGATCCTCACCATCACAGGCAAGCACCACGGTGCCCTCAAGGTTGCTGTAGGTGCACCGGCTCCCAACCGCCCTCTCCTCCGCATCCAGGTCCCAGGGCCCCCCCAGCTCTCTGTCCTCTGACCCTGGGGCCTGGAAGCCCAGACGGTTGCCGGTGACGGGACACACCAGCTGCTCCTCCTGCAAGGTGGGCAGGAGCTGGCCCTTCAGGTAGGTGGGGCCCGCGCAGTAGGTCTGCATGTTGAAGAGCCGGTCGCTGTACACACGCAGCCAGCCAAAGAGGTAGGCCAGGTGACAGTCGCACTGCCAGGGGTTGCCACGCAGGGCCAGGTTGAACAGGTTGTAGTTCGTGTCGAAGATGCCCTCAGGGAGCGTGGTCAGGAGGTTTCGGGAGACGCTGAGCAGCTCCAGCTTGGACAGGTTCTGGAAGAGCGCTGGGTGCAAGGTCGTCAGGTTGTTGCTGCCCAGGTAGAGCCTGACCAGCTCCTGCAGGTCCCTGAAGACGCCGGCGGGAAGATGGGTGAGGGCGTTGTGCGACAGAGTCAGGGAACTGAGGCTGGACAGGTTGGCAAAGGCGTCCTCGCTGATGGCCTCTAGCCGGTTGTAGGACAGAGACAGGCCGAGCAGGCCCGGGGTGGGCGCGAAGAGGCCGGCAGGCAACCCCTGCAGCGCGTTCCCCTGCAAGTTCAGGAAGGTCAAGTTGCCCAGAGAAGAGAAGACGGAAAGCGGTAGGTGGCCGATGGCATTGCGCTGCAGCCACAGCTTCTCCAGCCGGAAGAGCCCCGCGAACACTCCTGGTGGCAGCTCCCTGATGGCATTGCCGTCAAGGAAGAGCTCCCGCAGGCAGCCCAACTGGCTGAACACACTGGGGGGCAGGCCGGAGAGCACGTTGTTGCTCAGCCTCAGGCTCTGCAGGCTCCCCAGGGGCTCGAACAGCTCCTCAGGCAAGCGGGACAGCAGGTTCTGGGCCAGGTTGAGGGCTTTCAGCCTTCTCAAAGGCCGGAAGAGCCTCCCGGGCAGGCTCTGGAACCGGTTACCCTGCAGCTGGAGAGATTCCAAGGCGTGCATCTGCTGGAAGAGGCCCTCAGGCAGAGCCTCCAGCGCGTTGAAGTTGAGGGTGAACTCCCCCAGGGAGGTCAGGTTGGAGAAGGCGTCGGCGCTGAGGTTGGAAAAGGCACTGCCAGTGATCTCCAGGTCCTCCAGCCTGGGCAGCCCCCCGAAGGCGTCGGGCCCGAAGTGCTGGAGCTGCGTGTTGAGGAAAACCACCTTGGTCAGGTTGGGGCTGCCGCTGAAGGCCCGAGTTCCCACCGTGGTGAGCGAGGTCTGTACAAAGATGATGTCTGTGGCATGGGGCGGAATGTCTGGAGGGATGGCGGCCAGCCCTTCATCGGAGCAGAACACCTCCTGGATGAAGCAGTCACAGCCCGCAGGGCAGGACCGGGAGGGCCTGGCCAGGAACAGGAGGCCGGCCCAGCACAGCCAGGCTCCGGACAGCATCTCCTGATCCCAGCAGGAAGAGAGAACAGAGGTGACGCCTTGATCAAGGGCGGCCAGCGCCGGGGTGGGCCAGCCAGGAAATGGGGATTAACTCTATCAGGGAGGCCACCCCTTGGGACAGTATGTGTTTTCAATGGTTGTTTTCATACAGCTTCATGGCAGCCTTGCAAGGTTCATGGGACCCGGGTTCGGACCTCCTGATGGGCTGTCACGTGGCCTATCCACAGCCACCCGGCAGGTTAGTGGCAGGACAAAGACCCAGGTCTCCTGGACTTCCCATGTGCTTTCAGGTGGAGGGAAAGGGTGAAGGTGAGATTAAAAGGCATGGAAAGAGGGAAAGGAGGAGACCGTGGGTAGTATGGAATTTTTCAGGTAATGTGTAAAATCTGAGCGGGTTGTTAGTGCACAGGGAATTTTTAACCCAAAACTCTTCCTGAGTTCCCAAATCTCAGCACCTTGCAGAGCCTAATGATAGACTAACTGTGTGCTCTTGTACATCAGCTGGGGCTGAGAGCAGCCTCAGGGAGAAAATGAGCTCTTTTATTTATTTTCCTGACGATTTTATTTACTTATTAGAGAGATAGCATAAGCAGGTGGAGCAGCAGCAGGCAGAGGGAGAGGGAGAAGCAGGCTCCCCCTAAGCAGGGAGCCCCATGTGGCACTCGATCCTAGGACCCTGAGATCATGACCTGATCCAAAGGCAGGCGGCCAACAGACTGAGCTACCTGAGCGCCCCAATAAACAGGCTCTCATCTTGAATTAGTCACCTGCTCCTTACTACCACTGTGAAATGCTCCTTTCCCAGACCCCCCCCCCCCCGCCTCCCCACCACTAAGCCCATGGAACTTTCCAACATCATCTGGACAGGAGGATTCCAGATGCAGGGATTCCACAGACCAGTGGATTTGGGGGTTTGGGGGTTTGTTTTAAATAAGAAAAGAGGATGAAGTTTTTAGTCAGCTGAAAATATCATTTTAAACGCCAGCATCCAACCCCAGGTCACAGATTGATGCCTCAGCTCCCAGGTGTGTTGTATGGCTTGTTTTTTTCCGATGTGAACCACGAGCCAACATAGAAAATTGAGAAATCTCACATTAAAATGTCCAGATTTCAGGATGATTTAGGAGCAGGGAGTTCACGTTCCCACATGACAAGACCAGCTGGAGTTGGGCTTAATTGTCCCATGGCTTTGCCCGGGGCGGGGCAGGGGGTTGTCCTCCAGGCCACTACTGCTCCCACCCGTCATTTACAGGGTCTGTCGGGGGCCAGGTTCCATGAGTTCAAATACCAGCTCCACCACGTTCTAGCTCATTCTCACTGTGTGACCTTGGGCATGATACTCCACCCAGTTGTGCTTCACTTCCCTGGTGTGTAAAATAGGGATAGTGCTGACCAGGTCAGGATAATTCTAAGGACTGAATGAGAACACAGCCAAAAGTTTTAGGTCAGTGTCTGACGTGGAGTGAGAAATTAATAAATCTTGCTAATTATTGTTAAAAGTTGTAAGCCACCATCATAACAGAAAGGTGATTCGAACACCAAAGAAGTAGGAAGAACAGAATGTCCTTTAGATAGAATTCATTTGGCTTTACCGGAAAGAGACAGACAGGCAGGAAGGGAGGAAGGAAGGAAGGAGAAGCAGAGAGAGGAAGAAAAGAGAGATGGAGGAAAGGAAGAAAGGAAGACAGAAAGAAAAAAACCTTGAAAAACATAATCCTAACTTTTCTCAGTTTACCAGTCCCCAGAAAACACTCACAATCCGCTCCATGTTGGGGTGTCTTGGCCCCAAGCCCTCTTTGCTGGCCGTGTCTCTGCTGCCCTCTGCTGGCTGCCTCCTCCCTCCCGCGATTCCACGTCAGGCCAAAGGGCTCCCCATGGGCAAACACGGTGCTTCCGAAAGCTCCCTGTACCCTCCTCCTATTCAGACACCCAATAGTCCAGTTTTTCCAGGAATATTTCTGCCTAATCAGTAGAGAGGGACCATTTCTCCCATAGAAAGTGCGTGTCTCCCTCGAGCCCCCTCTGTCGCTTGCACCGATGCTGAGTTCGCCGCAAGAAGTGGCAGGGGAGGGCTCTCACAGCAGCCGCACCTGCCTGCCACTCAGGACACATGAGTCTGTAGCTTCTACGAGCAACCGCCGGAGAATAGAGTCTCGGGCTAAAGCTGAGCTCTGTAACAGCTTGCCTGGGGGTCATAGAACCAGGAGGCACCCACTCATCTGAGGTGTATTACAGATAAAGGGAGGGCTCGGGCTGTAGAAAGATGGGATGGCCATGGTCCCAGCCCCACCTACCAGCCAGGCTGGCGCTGGAGATCCTACACAACACCCCCAAGGATCCTCAAAGAAGCCTTCCCTGGCCCCAGGAATACGGTGCCTGGGCGTATGCTCCTCGACCTAGGCAGTTAGTGTAGTTCCTTGACACGATGGCTCCCTGTGGCTGTCCCCGGTGTAGGAAGACGTGTGCTTGGCATCCGGCCCAGCGCTGACCTGCGTGGGCTTGGTTCAAACCCCAGTGAGTGATCGCCAGCCAGACCATGAGACTGCACGGGATTTGTCCTCCTCTGGAGGATAAGAGGGAGCGATGTTTGTCCTAAACACGCCATAATGCATAACAATGCATACTGTGCCAGTCCCCTTCCTTGCTAACCCCTTCAGTCCTTGGTTCTCAAAGGCAGTTTCCAGAAAACCTCCACTAGAGTGGACATGAGCGAACATATACAAGGGACCTCACCTGCTGTCTGTCCACTCATACCTAAGGGCGGGCACTGCTGGGACCTCGTCAGCCTAGGGAAGATAGACCTGAGGAGGCGACCCACTCAAGCCCTGGTTCCTGGGTACCTGAAGCATGATTGAAAACAGGGGCATAGCCTCCAGATGGATATGTGCCTTTGGTTTTGCAAACTTCTCACTGCTGGAGGTGTCAAGGTGGGAAGAGGACCAGAACAAGGCCTCTGAAGTTCAGGAAAGGGCCCCAGTCTATGCCGTTGGAGGAAGCAGGAAATGGAATGTTCCCAAATATCCCCCCCGCCAACCTAAGACTCATTCTCACATCACTCTAGAATGGCTAAGAGTTTGTGCTCTGGAGTCAGATAGTATGGGTACAAATCCTGTCCCTAGCCCTCATTAGCTATGTGGCCTTGGCTGAATTGCTTAACCTCTCTGTGCTTCCATTTCTTCATCTTCCCAACAGCAAGCTTCAGTACTACCTTCTTCATGGGGCTGTTCTGAAGATCAAATCAGATAAACCGTGTGGAAAGCAGCAAACCCAGAGCCTGGCCCACAGTGAGCGTTCAGCAGTAGAGCCTTAATGACCCTGATTATTCTGAGCATGGACCAGCCCCAACTTTGTTCTCAAGTTGTCACAGGGGTTAGCCATGGAAAACCTGATGAGATCATCCAACCGCCCCAGTTATGGACCAGCAAGATGTCTCTCTACAGCATTTTTTTCTAGCTCTTTCCTCCCAGCCAAGGGAAGCTTATCATTATTTTGCCTTTGGTTGAGAGGAGCACAGATTCTGATGGCTATGGCTAGGCTACCCTGGCCATGGGCCCCTTTCCCAACTGCCCTCATGAGCAGGTCACTGGGGACTCTGGAGACAGAGAGCGTCCCTGCCTGGGCACTGTGGAGGCCAGCACCGGAAGGGACTGTGGGGAGTAGCCAGAAGATTCCAGCATCTCTCTGAGAAACCGCCTCTGCATTTCTGCAGAGACCAGCACATGCCCACAAAAAATGTTCCATGCTCTCAGCAAGCCAGGGGATTCTGGCTCTGGTGGGGGCAGGGGAGTGGTTGACTGGTTGTAAATGCACTTTTTCCCCTTCTCAAATTGCTTTTGGGTTGATACATTTCTGTGTGTGCCCCAAGCCAGTCCGTCATCCACCGCAGAGCCAACCCTCACTCCTACCAGAGGGTGATGGGAGCCCAGAGCCCGGACCCCAAACTGTCAGGGGACTACTGCTCTACTCGGGGATGGCTACATTGTGGTCTGTGCATCACCAACAGGGCTGGATTCTGTCCCTTGGGCCCCAGCACATCTGGGAGCAGGAAGAAGGGCTTCAGAGGTCCACCCGGAGCTCCTGATGGCCTCATCCAAGTCCCCTGGGAAGTCCAGCTGTCGGGTCTCCTTTCCAGAGTTCCTCCTTCCCCCGGTCCCAGCCAGCTGGCCCTCCCCAACCTGCTACCCACTTTGTCTGAGGTGTCTGGTTTCTGCATTTGTAAGTGGAAAACAATCATGATAGGAACACCACTACCTAAATGACAGCTTTGTTCGAGTTGTGGCAATTAACTGAGATAACCGGCATTGAGTTTGTGATATGGTCATATAGTTAGAAATACATATTTGGTCTTTGCCTTGACTCCTGCTACAGAGCTCCAAAACCTCTGGAAATTTCCTGAGAGATAATAGAGGGGCATTTTTTGTTACACATAATAAGGCCCTCTCGACGCACACGTTCATGTTAATGAAGTGACTATCCATGGCTCTTAGTAAGCTTCAGATTATACATGAACTATTTGCAGTAGTTATCTCTGAAAAACAGAATGGTGGGTGATTTTCACTTTTTCCTTTTGTTTTATCAGAAATTCTCTACAGTTTCTAAAAAAAAACAGGTCACATTTGTAATAAGGTTGAAAGTCATGGGACACTTGGGTGGCTCAGTGGGTTAAGCCTCTGCCTTTGGCTCAGGTCATGATCTCAGGGTCCTGGGATCAAGCCCTGCATCAGGTTCTCTGCTCAGCAGGGAGCCTGCTTCCCCCTCTCTCTCTGCCTGCCTCTCTGCCTGCTTGTGATCTCTATCTGTCAAATAAATAAATAAAAGTCTTTTAAAAAAAAAAAATGAATGAGGGGCACCTGGGTGGCTCAGTGGGTTAAGCCGCTGCCTTCGGCTCAGGTCATGATCTCAGGGTCCTGGGATCGAGTCCCGCATCGGGCTCTCTGCTCAGCGGGGAGCCTGCTTCCCTCTCTCTCTCTCTCTCTGCCTGCCTCTTCATCTACTTGTGATTTCTCTCTGTCAAATAAATAAATAAAATCTTTAAAAAAAAAAAAAAAAAAAATGAATGAAAGTCATAAACATTCGGATTACCATGTAAGACACATAGCCCCTGAACGTATACTGTGGGCTTCCTGGACTGCTCCCCTCCCTAGAACCCATATCAAGAAGGCTCCTGGCAGCCCTGGTGGAAGAGAGCCCGCGTAGTGAAATGAGAGAAGCTGTGGGGTGCCTAGATGATTCAGTCAGTTAAGCATCTGCCTTTGGCTCAGGTCATGATCCCAAAGTGGCTCAGGTCATGAATCGAAGGTCCTGGGTTTGAGCCCTCTGTCGGGTTCCTTGCCCCTTGGGGAGCCTGCTTCTCCCTCTCCCTCTGCCCCTCCCCCTGCTTGTTCACCTGTGTGCGAGCACTCTCTCTCAAATAAATAAATAAAATCTAAAAAAAGAAGAAGAAGAAGAAAAAGAAGCTGTAAACGGAGCACTCCCCTTTCTTCAAACGCTTCCGCCAGGGCACCACCTCTAACTCCCACTGACACAGCCCTTTCTGCTTTAGGATGTCCCCGTGCCTCTTTATTCCAACTGCACCCCAGGCCCTCACAAGTTCACGCCTTCCCCAGGAAGCCATCCTTGACTGTGGACCCCACAGGTCATTCCCTTCCTCAGTGGAATTCTTGGGTTCTTCTGCTCTAACTTCTGGTCAGTTGCACCCGTCTGACTGTGACTTTCTGGGGACTGGGGATGTTTCCTGCAGCTTGTCTTACAGGGCTGTGCACCCAACTCTGAGTGGCCCAGAGCTGAGTGCAGACCAGGTGTGCTGTGTCGAACTGACCCAAGTGTGTCTGCAGCTCTTGGTCCCCCGTATATTGTGTCTTGGCCCCTTGTGCTTTAGTGGAATGGGGATGCCCTTGAGCTCTGCCAGGGCTGTGACCTGGGTGCAGATTCTGACACTGCTCCCTACAGGCTGCGTGAGCTTGGACAGGTCCCTTTTTCACTCTAAGCCTCAATTTTCCCATGCATGTTTGTAACCTCATCCCTTAGGGTTAAAATGAGTCCCCAACTGGACAATACATATGTTTACATTAGATAGTAAATACAACTCATTTAACACAATACCTGCCGAATAGTGAGTAGGTGAATAGTAGTGAATAGTGAATAGGTAGCTACCTACAGATTTTATTCTTGGAGTGACTATATCAATGAAACCAGAACTCAAAGGGGAGCCACAGGATGGCATAAACAAGGCATAAATGAAGATGAAACCAGGCAAACTTGGACATATGGTCTTCCTACTTAACCCCACCGTTCCCTATGCGCGCCCGGAGCACAGAGCCCAGACTACTTTATCTCAGGACCCCCCTGCTGCCACCTGCCTCCTGCCCCAGACCAGTACCACCCCAGCTGGGGGTCACGGGGGCTTCTCATCCCACAGCAGAGGACACGCATGGTGTCTCCTGCTTGGAGCCAGGGCCAGGCTCTGACCCTCAGAGGAGTGGCCTGCTTCTCTTCTGCCCCAGAGCTGGGACCCGAGGCCAGATTCCTCCCCCGTCCCCACAGACCCCAGGAGACCTACCTCGAGGGGCTACGAGGACACACACCAGCAGGTCCGGTTCTTTCTAGGGAGCAGAAGTATGTCTGGTGTGTCTATGATCAGTGTGAACCCAGCGGCCCCAGAGCTGATCAAAGTTCCCAGCAGTGGTCCCTCCCCTCACGTGGACAAGTGTTCCCGGAATGTCACCAGGGTCACAGGACAGGAGAGGAGAATCTGGGGCAAGGCCTCTGAAGATTAACAGAATGACCCTGGACTGTTCCCACAGACAGATCCCCACTGAGGCCAAAATCCAGCAAAGATCACAGGCCTGGCACATTTAGGGCCCCGGGGCATCCACCAGGACTTCTAAGTTTTCCAGTAGGATGCAGGGGTGAGGACCGGAGCCAGGGATCCACGCTGACACCCCCTCCCCGTGAAAGGCCGGGCCGGTGCTGGGAGCCTGACAGACGAACAGCCGGTCACAGACACCTTCCTGGCTCTCAATGCCAGGAGGAAATCTAAGAGAGCTGTGGGCTTGCTCCTTGGTTTGCTGGTTTGTCTCATGAACTAACTTTCTAAACCCTCTCTGAGTTGAAAGGAGAGAAGATGGAAAGAGGTGAATTTGGGCCCAATACAGAAAGACACTCTTTCACCACAGGGCTAGCCAAGGAAGAAAGAAGTTGCTTTGGAAAATAGTGGTTTTCCTGGGGCACCTGGGTGGCTCTGTTGGTTAAATGTCTGCCTTTGCTCAGGTCATGGCCCCAGGGCCCTGCTCAGTGGGGAGCCTGCTTCTCCCTCTCTCTGCTGCTCCCCCTGCTTGTGCTCTCGCTCATGCTCTCTCTCTCTCAAATAAATAAATAAATAAAATCTTTTTTTAAAATGGTGGTTTTCCTGTCTGGAGATGTCCATCCAGGGGCTGCAGGATGAGGTAAAGAGAGAGAGAGAGAGAGAGAGAGAGAGAGAGTGTGTGTGTGTGTGTGTGTGTGTACACGCATGTATGTACACGCACACATAGCTAAGTGTGTCTTTGTTTTAAAGGGTACAGTGGGAAGGCATGATTTAGATAAGCAGCATCGGTAGTTTTCAACGGCCAGAGGCTACCATTCAAAGTAGACTGATGGCTTTAAAACTCGTTGTGTGGTATTAATATCTATCTCACTCTTTTTCGCGACTTAACCAATATTTCTTAGGTATGCAAGTGGCTTTCATCAGCTAAATCCCAACGTTCTGAAGACTGTAGCAAGGAAACATCTTTCCGTGGAGACATAGTACAAATCCACACTCTGGCAGAGGTACGAGGGAGCGAGTCAGAGGGAAGAGGGGCTGGCAACACAATGCGCCCCACTCCGTCCTCCACAGCACACAGGCCAACAGCCACAGGAGACTACTCCAGGAACAGCCAGGGGGGGAAACTGAGAGAAGGGGGCACACCTCTGGAGGAGACCCACAGCCCCGCTAGGGGAACAGTCCGTTCTGCCCTGCGCTCTGAATTGCTTCTTGAGGCGCTGACGTTGAGTTCTAGAGAGAGAGCTTGTCTATTTACCAGCGCCACGGTGAACCAGAGAAACTGGGCATTCACTGGGATCTGGGTTCAAATTCTCGTTATTCAACTAACCAGTCCTTACACAAAGTATTTAATCTCTGCAAGTCTTTGCCTGCCCATCTACGGAATGGGTGTGGTAGCGAGCCAGGCTGGGTGTGTGTGCGTGTGTGTGTGTGTGCATGCACACGCACACGCGTGAAATCAAACCGGGTAGGAGCAGCCGGCAGAACCCTGGGCGTATGTGCGCATGTGCAGAGGGGAGACTTGCGGTAAGAACTCTAGGGACCTTCTGGGAAATAGGATGAGGACTGTAACCCCTTTTCCCATTAGCCAAATCTCCCGAGACCCGTCTGAGGCGACAGGCTCAGTGGTGAGGGAAGGACGACAGGCTCCTCCCCCCCCCCCCCAACAGTGTCCGGCCCCATGATACCGTGAGCACATTACTGACCCGTTTGGGCCCAGCTTCCTAGGACAAGCTTACACCTGGCAGACAGGATCTAACAGCTAAAAGAGCCCAGGAAAATACAACCAGAAGTGCCTGTCCTGGGCACAGCAGTGGGACAGAACAGCAGAGCAGATCACCCCTTTCTCAAACACTGTGTCGCAGCTGTGCAGTCCCTGGCATCCGGAGACCTGGAAAAGTCCTGCGGACACCTGGACACTTTGGAGGGAGACACCTTCACTCAGAGGGTGTCTTCTTAGGCCCTGTAACACACTGAGACTGGTGCCAGGCTCTGATAGGAACGTGCAGCGTGCAAGAAGAGTCTCACCCACTTAAGTCTGTACGCATGTGTGCTTGTGCGTATGTGCGTATGTGTGTGTGCACACAGACAGGTTAAATGAGTGCCTTTCTGGGGACATAAAAGAACCCCCAGTCTGGGAGTCTGGAGACCTGCTGCAGCGTGAGCTCAGGCATTAGTTCACTAGGTGACTCGAGGAAACTCATTTCCTGCCTTGATCTCAATTTCTTCATCTATAAAATGGGTTAAACCTATTCTTAAGGCTCCTTCCAGCCACAGTGGCCTAGAGATATCATGTGCTATTGCATTTAGGTTCCCCACTCACTTTCCAAAGGCTTTTTCTCAGCTCAGAATCTGTTCTCCACGAGGGTCTGCCTGGGTCAGCCTCGCACTCATGAACAGGAGTAGAAGCAACAGGTGTGAGATCCCTTCACCGAGACATCCACGGAGAGCATGTGTCCTGTGTACACCATTTATTGTTGATTCTGTATACCAGATTTGTCATAGGCAGCATCCAGCAGACATGGACCCCCAACCCTGCCCACCAGGGCTCACACTCTATAAAACCCTGGGGGCCTAGAAATCTCTAAATGCGTCACCAAGCACCTGGGACTATTTGCAATGATTCTCTAAGTGAGGCAAACGTTATCTACTTTTGAAGGCAGCATGAAGACAACGGGTTGGTGAAAACGATCTTCCCTTAGGTGAAGGAGAGTGCACACCTGACAGAAGTAGGGGCCTGGAGAAGCACCTGCCCCCTTCTCTGAACCACAGAGAGGGCTTCCTCCCTGAGCTCCCCACTCACTGCCTCCCCAGCCACCCCAGGGTTCAGTTCTGACTGTGGGATCCATGGGCTGAACTCTGTGAGCAGTTTGTAGCTAAAGGCTTGGACACAGCAGTGTCTGGTTACCAGCTCTTGTACCTAGTTATCTCTAGCTGTCTGCTCTCCACCAGCTTCCTGAGGGTGGAAACAGATTCCTGAAACTGTTCTTTTTCTTTAGCGGGTGGGTGAGCTGAATGTTCGCCTGTATTGACAAAGCTTTTGATCCACACGGTAGCAAGGGAGGTTCCGATGGCTAAGACTGTAGGAAGCAACAGGAAAGTGATTCCCATCTTCTTTACAGATAAAAGCCCAGGACAGGCCATGAGGTCTTGTACAAAGTGTGAAGAGAAAAAGAAAACCCACAGCCCACTGAAAATGCTGCAGAAGAAAGAGTGAGTTTGGACTCGTTTCCAGGGGTAACAATAGTACCTATGCAGAGAGGTGTTGTCAAGCTTAAAGAGAAGATCCTTGTTCTTTGTTTCAAAGATACCTATACACAGTAGGCACTCTTGAAAAACAGTGGTTCTAACTGGCTTTTATTCTCTTTCCTCCAACACTGACCCTTCACTCCAAATGGAGGCTTCTGGGACTGGTAAGGTGACCTAGGGGCCAGTGAGCAAACAGGGAAATTAAAATGGACTCCATCCCTACCTCAACTTGGGGGGACCAAGCAGCTCACTCCAGGCCTGAGAAGTGAGCAAATGCGATGTCTTTTTGGAAAGGGAACTCCATCCAGCTTTTCTGGCAGTTCCCTAAACAGACAACACGGTTCAGAGAACCAAAAGGCCTGCCATGGAAGAGGAGGTTCAAGGGCTCCATCCAATCCACTCAGGCAAGCTCAGAGCATCGGGTAAAGAGTTCACCACTCCCAGCCGGGGGTGCTCCTACATGGAGACATCTGAGGACAGCTGCCCTCGGGCCAACCTGTGGCCTGGAGAAACATGTTGCTATCTTGGGCCCGGGAGGAAAGGAACTCCAACGTCATGCCCACGGCCAAGACTACCCAAGGGTTCTGGGGTTAGAATGGCAGGACATACTGGGTAAAAAGGACTCCTTCCTCACCTCTCTGCCATCTCCCCCGATGGCCCCAGGATCAATCAGGCAGGACACCATCAGTGGACATGATGCCCATGTCCCAGGCTCTGGGCTTACTTCCTTTTGGCCCCTGGCAAGTCTTGGTACATGTCCCCCAGTTGCTATAAATGTTCTGAAAACATTTTGGAGACCCAGATTTACCTTGGAGAGAAGATGTCTTTTGCCTTTGACAGGCCCCATCTTCCCCAGATTCTCTGAGACAGAGAATGAAAACTATACGGTGAACTAGTTCTTACACACATCCCTTCCTGGACCCTTTTTGTCGGGGACCTGTCAGCATCACGCGCGGAGGTCTGAGGGGATTTCTTATTTGTCTTGCGGGACAGAGGAAACTAGTAAGAGCCAGTCAGGATTTCCAAATCCTTACAGCACCTCCTGAAGTTCTTTCCTGGACAAACACAGAAACCTGAAATTCTCCATGTCACGGTTTTCACTTCTGAACTAGCAGACTACTTGTCGGGACAAAGACATGAGTTGCCACGAGAACAATTTCTTTACCGGTGTGAGTACATGGCTGGCAGGAAGGGTGGTGAATTTATGTGGCTAGCACTCAAGGAGGGCGATAACTGTACATCAGACAGCTCAAGTCTTAACAAGCAGGCCACAGGCAGCAGGAACTCCACAGAGCCCTCCAGACGCAGGGTGACCTATCTGTGTACTCTGACATTGCCTCCCATATGTGAGCATTCTGAACTTCAGTGTCTAGCCGACTGGAACACTGATGGAGAATTTTACCACCCTGGAAAGATCACCAGGTTCCACTACACTTGGCTGTTCAATCGAAGGATCTCATCTCGGAACTATTTCACTTCCCCCAAATGGAAAGTGAAAATTAAAAACAGATAGAGGCAGAACATGCCCAGAAAAGGCCCAGGCAGAGAGGCCTCTGCTAAGCAGCAGACAGTTCACTGGCAGAGAAGCGTGTGTGTCTGTGGGGATCTCTGCTGTCTGCCTCTCACCGGGTCGTTCTGGGGGCCGCGGGGTGGGGGAATCTGCTAACAAAGTACCCACATCGTCTCCTCCACCCCTGGCAGCTCGGCCTCAGCAAGGGCAGGCTGGCAGGGGCATCAAGGGGCCGTCCTGGCTCCTGGGGACCCATCTCCACCAGCCTGTCTTCTCCAGTAAGAGCCTGGGATGGAGGATACTAGTGATGCCCTGTTTCTTGGTCTGGATACTGGTTACACGGGTGTGAACTGTTTGTGAAGAGACATCACGTGATCTACACAGTCACACGCCCACGTTTCTGTAGGTGTTATACTTCGGTAAGAAGCTAAAAGAGACAAACCTTAGGGATGAACTTAAGGACCCCCTCCCCCCACACACCCCCGGTACCAGGGTGCTTTCTCTATCCAGTACCAGTAAGCTGATTTTCCAGGTTGTTAAAGGTCAGACATTCTACATATCTTATTCCTCAAAGGACCAACATCTTCCAAGCAAAATTCGCGGTTTGGAAATCTCTGCGAGGCTGACGTGTTGCCCAGGTGCCTGTCTTCCTTTTCCGGGTATCGATCCCGTGAGAGACGCTGACAGCGGCTCTCTCTGCAGGCACGGAGGGACCTCTTTCACGGCGTCCTGAAAGCCAGGTGCTTGGCAGCTCTGAGGAACCCAGTTGAGGGGGTGGAAGCCTTCTGTGAGGAGAGAACTCACCCTGCCTTCAGGAGCAGAAAATCAAGGGAGACCTTTCATTTGCCGGGACCGGGGAGAGCCATGCCACGGCTGGGAGCAGAGCGAAGGAAGGGAAATCAACTTACTTCCTACTTGGGAGAGAAGCTGTCCCTGTGGAGAACTATTCCCACAAAGTGAGCAGGCGTGGTGATTGAGTCTACTGAGGCCAGCAGGACCGGGGACGCAAGGAAGCTTGTTGTCGGAGGAGAGCTGGTGAGGCTGTGGAGAAGGGCTTTCTCAAATGAAGCCCAGGGATGAGAATGAGAAACCCCACGGGGTTTTGCTATGGCGGGTAGGAATCTCCCTGGTGGCAGGAAGTCCCACAAGATCTGGTTCTCCTCTAGTTCTCTAGAGGAGAACCAGGCAGGTCAGGAAAAGGTGATGCACACCTTTCTCTCGGGGACCAGCGAGAGGGAGCGGGGGTCGCTCTGTGGACCCAGGGTTGGGGCGCAGCGATGAAACTCCCCAATCCTCCAGCAGCTGCACTGTTCCCCAGCCCTGCCCCGCCTCTTTAGCACTCATTGGGTGCCTTCATCTGCATCAGGACTGTGTGGTCCCTCTTCTTGCAACAGCAACAGCAGATGCAGGCAACCAGAGAACAGACCAGGGCAATGATGCCGATGACAATGGCAGCGATGGCCAGCCCACTCTGGGCCTGGGTCATGCCCCATGTGCCGCGGTCTTCGGTGACCTCGATGGTGGTCAGATCGGTGTAGTCCTCCATGGGGCTGGTGAAGTCAGTGGTGGAGATGGAGGTGGTATCAGGGTAGCTGGGTGTGTCTGGGTACTGTGGTGACTCCGGGTAACTGGGCACCTCAGGGATCACTGGGACCTGGACACTGGGGACAACTGCATTGACGTTGATGATGATGAGGGACTGACCTCGGACGCTGGGTGGGCTGAAACACACCGGGAGAGTATCCGTCCCCAACCTGGGCTTGTTGAGCAGGAGCCAATTGTGGAGCGGAAGGATGTCTGAGTCACACCTCCAGGGGTTGTCATAGAGCCGCAGCTCACACAGGTTCCCCAGGTGATCAAAGATGCCCATGGGCAGGTTCTCTAGCTGGTTGTTCTGCAGCTGGATGGTCATGAGGCCATTGACGTGGGCGAAGATATTCCCAGGGAGCTGTCTGAGGCGGTTGTTCTGCAAGGAGATGTTCTGCAGGTTCACCAGCATGCGGAAGACGCTCCCGTCCAGCTCTTGCAGTGCGTTGGTGTGGAGGGACAGCTCCCGAAGCTCTGCCAGCCCGTTGAAGGCATCTGGGGAGATGTAGTTGATCTGGTTACGGCTGAGGATCAGCACCTGCAGCTGGCGGAGGTTGCTGAAGACATTGTCCGGGACAGAAGTGATGTGGTTGTCGTAGAGCCAAAGCTCACGCAGGTTGTGCATCGGCCCAAAGATCCCCGGAGAGAGCTCCTTCAGGGAATTCCCAAAAAGGGTGAGACGGTTGAGCTGGGGCAGCTGCATGAAGATGCCAGGAGGCAACTGGGAGATGTGGTTGTTGGACAGATAGAGCTTCTGGAGATTACGGTTGTTGTGGAAGAGGCCAGGGGAGAGCATACCAATCTGGTTCTGCTGGAGGGCCAGCTCCTGGAGGTTTCCACACCCATCGAACGTGCCCATGGGGATTTCAGAGAGCCTGTTCTCATACAACCGGAGGACCTGGAGATTGCCCAGGCGCTGGAAAATCCTGGGCGAGAGGTGGGTGAGGCTATTCTTGCCTAGATTGAGCTTCGTGAGGCCCACCAGGTGGTCAAAGACGCCATCGGGGATATATTCCAGGTGATTGCCATGCAGCTGTAGCTCTTTGAGGTTGCTGAACTGGGAGAAGTGTGCCGGCTGGATCTGCACCAGCTGGTTGCTGGACAGAAGGAGCGACTCGAGGTTGTTCAGGCCGTGGAAGAGGCCAATAGGCAGAACTTGAAGCTTGTTGTTGGCAAGGCTGAGGTAACGCAGGGAGCCTAGGTTACGGAAGGCACCAGGCATGATGTGGGACAGCTCATTCTTCTCGATCCTCAGCGCGATGAGGGCTGTGATGTTGAGGAACGGGGACTCACTGAGTTCGGTGATGTGTGTGTTGAGGATCTGCAGGCTCATGGCATTCCAGGGCAAGGGGGTGGGCACCGCCACGATGCGTGCCCCCGAGCACTCCACTTGGGAGGCCCTGGAGCAGGTGCACTCACTGGGACAGCCATAGTAGGCCAGCCCTGCGCTCCAGGCTTGGCAGCCCACCAGCAGAAGAAGGTAATGTTTCAGCGGCATGGCCTCTACAAGGGGAGAGAGCGCATGTTAGTCAGGGCCATCTCACCGACACTGCCGTTATATTTAAGCCAACATCTTTGGTGCAAAACACTGGCTTACCTTCGAACGCCATCATCACAGACTCCAACTTACGCTACTATGGTCTGGTCAGTCAGTCTCCTCCACCTTATCCCCATGCCTTTGCCAAGCAATTCCCCCCAACCACAGTACTTTGTCCTCATCTGAATCTTTCCCATACTTCCAAGTCCACCTCAAATGCAGTAATCTCTAGGAAGCTTCCCCAGATACCGTGAGTCAGCATTATTTACCCTCCCATGCAGGGGGTCTTCCCTGTGTCCACTAGGGCCATGCTGTAGTTGGCACCGTATGGCATTTGCTGTGTTCCCGTCTGTGTCCTTCTCTAGTCGATAAGCTTTTCAAGGGCAGGGATGTTCATCTTTCATCCCTATAAGTCCCTTAAGGCGGGAACAGTATCTTGTCTGGATACAAAACCCCTGGATCACTCATCTGTGTATCCCCCAGAGCACCTGAACTTGTTGGTTGGACATGATCTCCTCAGGAGAAACAGATAGGAGATGAGACCAAATAAATAGGGCCTGAACCTGGGAGAAGATGCTAAGACCACACACTTGGAGGTCTGCTGGGCAAGCAGCAGCAGCCAGCTAAGGTGGGACGCACTGCTGATCTGGTGGAAAAGGCTACAGGGCAAGCTCAGCTCTTCCCCTGCCTGGTGCCCCACCCCCACCCCCACCCAGCACCGCCTGCCCAGCCCCATCACCAGGACCGACCACCTGGGCCTTTGTGAATCTGTTCACAGGTGCATAATGGAGACTTAATTCAAACCACCTTCCCAATGAAAGAAAATGATCTGGGCCACTTCCCGTCTCACTGGAAGAGGCTTTTGTGGCTCAGCCAATGCCTGGAGCCAGCCTTCTGAGTACTAGTTCCAGTTTCCACAAGGAAACAGTAAGTGACCTTGAGTAAGTCCCAGAAAACCTAAGATGCACTTTGAGCTCAAAGGGGATAGGGCCAGATCCTCCCATAGGCGTGGTGTTGATCTGGGGGTGGAGCCCAGTTCATGAAAGGTTGAATGTTTGAGGTCAGGGGTGACGAGAATTACCTATCTACATAATTAGAGATCACGTATACAATGTGGTGGGGATAGGAGGTCTGGACGGAGCCCTACCTGCATGAATAGTTAAGAACCACTAACCAGCTGTTGGACCTTGAAGGAAACTTAGAGCCCTCAAGCTCAGCTTCCTCATGTGTTAAGTTGAGAGGATAACCTCCGCCCCCTTTTGAGGCCACTGAGAGGAACAAATAGTTGAAAGGATGTGAGGGTGTCCCACACAGTGCTGTGCAAATGCGTGCGACTGTCCGGGCTCATCCACAACATGGACTCTGCCAGGCAGGAAGGCCTCAAAGTGGTTTTTATCTTGGCATTCTTACTCCAGGGACTAAGGATTTCTGTGTCTGTGAAGAGCAGCCTCTGTAACTTCCATCTGAGGTTCAAAGGAGTCTCTAACTTCCAAAGGGTTAAAAGCTGCTGATCATACGTTCCCACTATTTTATGGGGATGAAGGAAGCAGGGAAACTGAGGCTCAGACCTTAAGACCTGGAGCTCCAGATTCTTGGGTGAGCACTTTGATGCTCTTTTAACACAATGCAACTCCTTTTAATGAGCAAAAATCCTGAGTCAGAAAAAAAATTTCAAATGATGATGTGTAGGACATAAACTGGCTGGGTCGAGAAGGTATTTCTCAGGCTCTCTTCCTGAACTCATGGGGTTCTAGTCTGGGCCCACGACTCAGAATAATCCAGACTTCCCCACCTGGCCTTGAGTCAATGCACCTTTATCCTGCCCTGTGCTGACAAGCCTGCTCTGAGGACAGAACCCAAGTTCACCCACCCAGACCTTGATTTTTTTTTTAATTTATTCACAGCCATCCAAGCCCTGACCTATTGTAATCTTGCATTAAAAGCTTGATGGAGGAGAGAAAGAATAATAATTTGGCCAATAGAGTCTAGATGCTGAGACATGGGGCCAGATGAAGTTATGGACACATCTAGAAGGACGAACCTACCTAGACAAAAGTCAAGTCCAGAACCTGAGAGTGGAAAATGAATAACCTAAACAGGGGGCACAGAAAAAGTGACTCAACATCCACCCCAGGAGAAAGATTTAAGGTTTTTTATTGATAGTAACAGAGAAAGGAGACTATCCAGAAAAACAAATGTGATCTTAGCCGGCACTATCAACAGAAGTATGAAGTATGGAACAAAGGAGGTGACCCTCTTCCTCTGCCCTGCACTGGTCAGGCCACACCTGTCCTGCCAAGCCCAGTCCCACCCTGAACTTCAAGAAGACTAATAACAAAACTCTCTTGAAGGCCTGCTAGAGAAGGGCAAGGGGAGGGTCAGGAGTCCCAGAAACCAGAATATCTGAGCATCTGTTGAAGGAACTATGCATGGATACCTAGAAGAAGATCATCTGTGAAGGAAGCTACTGGCACGTTCCAAGGATACAGGAAGGACTGCCCTGGGACTCACTATGGCTTCCGAGGTCAAAAGTGGTGTGTTGAAGCTCTGAGGCAGCCGATTTCATTTCACCCCCAAAGAGAGCTTGTCTGAATCAGAATGGACAACCCATGGAGGTGGTAAGCTCCCCATCACTGGAAGTGTTCAAGCAGAGGCTAAGCAACTGTCTGGAAAGGAAGCTGGACAGAAGATCCCTATACCTGCTGGGTACAGAACTGGAAGACAGCTGATGGCCTGTCTATCCCCAGGACTTCAGGATTCTAAGGCTGAGTCCCAGAGCCAGGATATGAGATCCATCTACCAAGATGGATCGTGCCTATGGTCCCAGGGGCCTGGATGGGCAGGTAGGGGTGTTTGGCCGCCCCCCGGTACATGTGTGTGCGAGACTTACCTCTGGACTGATTTCCAAAAGGTGGAGCTCTGGGGCACCTGATGATGTGCTAGCTGGTACTTAGCTATCTTTAATGCCTACTCCTATCCCCAGCATGCTTCAGAATGGTGTCGTAGCCCAACAGTCAGAGACTAAACTAAGGGTCCATAACGCGGCAAACCCAAGGCAGTCTCTGTCCAATGTCCCCATCTGTCAGGGAGGGTGTGGGAGGAGGTGCCCTTGGAGGACCCATTCCAGATCTTCTCTGCACCTGCATTCCCCAGCTGGGGTGGGGGCATCAAGCCAGCCCCAAGAAGGGCTCAGGGCCAGGGCAGGGTGCCTCCTGGCTTGGGAGGAAGAGAGAAAAGAGAATCCCCTTATGGGAACAGAGCCACTGTTGTTTAAAATGAGCCACACTCAGCTTGACAAATATTGTAAGAATTTGCAGATTTTCCTTTTTATAAACCCTCATGTCTGCACAGTGAGTCTACCCTGGCCCCACATGTGGCGGTTTCCTGTTTTCCAGCACTTGTCACCGCCACAAGGCACTGACTACTCCAAAGGCCCTCCGAAGAGCCCACCTCAAACCGAGCTGCAGAGCCCTCTCGGGAAGGAGGGGCCATAGAAGCAGGGCTGGCCAGCCAGCTGGGCCCTGGGATGTGGAGCAAGCGGGGCAAACGTACTGAGCAGCCCGTGGCCCTCAGCAGCCCGGCACGCAGCAGCCTAATAGCCCACGCTGCCCAGGGCCGCTTGGCAGCTGTGACAAATGCCAGTTAAAGACCTACAAAGCTACCCTAATTATACCCTCCTCTCCTGGGCAGCCAAACGCGTTCCCCATCACTGCAACAACCCAGTCCAGCCCCCGTCCTAGGAGGAGGGCCAGCCTGGGATCTGTCGATCGCCCAGGAATTCCGTGAACCAAGCGGACAGAGAGACAGCTCACCTGGACACTCCGACGCGGTCCCTCCCTCAGGAATAGAAGCGCCTGGCCCAGGGCTTGGGCTGTGAGTCTCTTCAGCGAGAACTACCTGTGACTCATGACTGAACACATAATTAGCCTGGAAGCCCTGGGCTTTGTTGGTTGGTGGGCTGGCACTTTTTGCTTTATTACCATCTTTCACATCCCCGAAACATGACGTCCCCTGAGAGGAGATGCCTTCTTATGTCAATGCCACAGAGCAAAGCTTCTGGAAAGAGCCCGGCAGACAAATGTGCTACTCTGGTCTTGATGCTAAATTGGAGTATGAGTTTGGGTAAATTCTCCAGGCCTTAGTTTCCCTCCTGCAAAGACTTCCAAGGGCCCTCAATAGCACTGATATCTTCTGACCAGAAATCTTGAAAGGAAATACTGACTGAAACCCCACCATTCTCTTCATCCTCCCCCATACAGGTCACGCCGAAGGGCCCAACACCTCCTGGCCTGGCCCCACTTTCACATGGAGCCCAGAAGAACTCATACCCAGCTACCTCATTTCAGGAGTTTTCCTGGCAGGGAACCACTCCCCACCCTCCCCACCCCCCAGTAATCAGTGCATCTTCAAATAGCCAGGAGCCATTTCATGGGATTAGGGAGCGTCTGGTCCTGCCTTGTCCAGTGCACCTGGGGAAACTGAGGCCCAGAGACAAGAACTCCCTCCCTGGCCTATACCCTCTCCCCAGAGAGGTCTCCTTAACCCTGACGTCATCGGCAGTGACAGGCTGCCCCATCCAGCCAAGGGAGGCATCAGGCTTGTGTTGCTGAGGGCTTCCATCCCATGGCCTCACGTCCGAACCTCCGCAGCCCCCTCCAGCCAGTATCCGCTTCCATCAAGCTGTTCGTCAGGCTCAATCCAGCAGGTCCAAAATCACCAACTGAGAGGCTCAATGTATAAAGACGCTCCCATCTCGTTAAACAGGGGGTACCCACCCTACACCCCAAATTAGTACATAAAAATCATCTAGAAGATCCTGGGATGCTTGCTTCATAGACCTGACCTCACAGCACTGCAGCCATGAGGATTAAAGGAGTACTCCCTACAACACCCTTAGAGCCCTCCTTGGTGCTACTCTTGGTGCTCTACTAAATGTCAGTGACAATTCCTGTTCATTCTGCTGTGGGGTAAAACCAGGATCTCCACGGCTCCACCCACAGGGGTCCTGATTCCTAGGTCTGGCTGGGCCCAGGAGTCTGCACTGTTTAACAAATTCCCCAGGTGACTCTGATGTACGTGCCTACCTTCGACACTCAGAAGCACCCCTTGGGGTGTAGCCCAGCCTCGAGACATGCTCCTGACCTGCATCATTTACTGGCAGGAACAGAGAGACTGAGCTCAGGACCAGGGAGGCTGAACGTTGGGCCACGACGTCGCCTAGAGACCTCTGCCCATATTTCCTTCCGCAGCCCTTTCTGCAGCTGTGTCAGAAGCCTGGTATTGGTGCTAAACGGAAGCCAGCCATAGAGGCTGCTTCCAGAAGCAGTGCTTAGAGCCCGGGGCATCAGGGCGCAAGGGCTTTTTGAGACTATCCAGTCAAACCAACTGGTTATTTTGTAGATGGGAAAACTAAGGGGCCCGGAGTGGGGAGGGGACTAATCCAAAGTCATACAGTCAGTTGAAGATTTCCAACACCCAGAGCAAGACTCTACCGAAGTGTAGAGTTGGTGAACCCCTGAATCTTATCACAAGGCTTCAGGACCTTATCAGCCACGTGTGTGACGGTGCCTGGAAGAGGGGAAGAGGTGGCTTTACTCCTCTGTCCTAAAATAGCGTCAGGCTCATATACAAGCCACCCTCCAGCTGCCCAGCATTATTAACCAAGGCCAAGCGCCCCTCCCAACTCCCAGGCTGCACAGTTTGGGGGAATGTTCTTCCTTAAAGCTGCTCTTATGCCCATGTTAGCTCAGTTTCACCTGGAGTGGCCTGGAAGAGCAGATGGAGGGAAGGAGCAGAGGTGTTGCCAGGAGGGGTTAATCCCATAATTTCAACACACAGCCTCTTCAGGGATTTACCCGAATTAAAAACATTGCATCCCAAACACAAGGCATCCTGGAGCCCCAGGGGAAGACCGGCCACACCCTCACTCCCCACTTGGCTCAGCTGTGACCCCATCTCTCCTGGACCTTCAAAGCCGAAACATTGTTCGTTTGTTTAAAAAAGAAAATGAGTAAGAAAAAGTAATTCCTTTCCAGCCCCAGGGTTTGGGGAGGTAGGGCTTCCGGCAAAGACCAGAGCAGGGCTGTAATTAGCCTGGCAAAGCGGCAGGGGGTACAAACTTGCCAGCAGAGCAGGGAGAATCTCCCACTCGGGGCTGAAGCTACAGCCCCTTCCTCAGGTTGACACCTTGTGGACCCCAAATAGAGATGGATGAACCCCCACAAGGCATCTTGGAGATGCTTTCTAAATCCTGTGTCCCCAAAGCCCGAGAGGCCATGAAACCAGAAGATATAACTGTTGCTTCGTGGTCGGGATTCTGGGAAGCAATTTGCCATGTGTAATCACAGCCTCAGGAGTACTTGCTGGCAGGACCGAGCTAGGACTGAGCTGGGACCAAGCTGGGACCAAGCTTCTCCCCTGCCTCTGTTTATTTCTCCCCATCTGGATCTACTCGCACCCACAGCCCCCCACCCCCTCCAGTTACTGAGCAAGCCCCCATGGAGCATCCACCAGCCCTGGGGGAGCCTGGGGTGCCCTGACTTTCTGCGGGGCGTGTTCAGAATGCTCCCCCGCCCCAACCTCACTCACATGCTGGTGTCCTCATGGCCAAGCACGCCTGCTGACTCAAGACCACAGGCAAATGGGACTGTCTGGCCTCGAATGCACCCCAGATGTCCTATCGATACAGAATGAGAGACGTGCCAGCACTTAGAGAAGTTCTAGATTCTGGGGGCAGTGGTACCAACACAGATGGGAGCTGCAGGAGATGAAGACAGGATTCCAGATAATCCCAGGGAAGCTGGAGCCTGACGGGCAGGCATCCAGCACCTTCAGCCTGAGGGACACCTTCTCCAAGAACATTGCAGACTGCCCTGAGGGAACACATTTGGCCCTGGCTCGCTCACACTCTGGCACAGGTGGGAAAGCTCTAGGAAAGTTCCGGTTTTCCTTAGCTGGTTCCTTGGCCTTGTTCTGCCTCAGTATTTGGGCAGAGACACCAGTAAAGCTACACCAGCATCACAATTTTAAATGCACACCACCCTCATCACAATTCCTTTATGGGCCTGACCCCCTGCTCAGGACTGGCAGCCACGGCCACACCTGGACACATCCAGCTGGCCAGACAGCAAAGCCACCCAAATGGAGTGGCCTAAACCACACACAGGCTCAGAACCTGAAACAACTCTGAGTCCGCCGCTGAGATCCAAACTGGAAATCTGAACCAAGCACGCCACATCAGCTGAGCTCACTCCTGCAGCAACTCTTAAGTCCCCAAAAAGAGGACAGACGTGTCTTCCGGGAACCCCTCCATGGGTCCCGGACAGACCCACACACAGGTCGGGCCACCACGGGCCACCTCAGTGTGTGCTGGGGAAAAGCAGTGTTCAAAAAACCCAAATCTTTGAACAAGAGAAACTCTTCCCCCAGTGGAGCTAGTTCCACAAAGAGGTAAACTGGAGGGGTCACTAGTGTTCTAAAATTAGCAACTTTCAATACATCGTGCTCCCTGCAGAACATCTGGTCAGCACGCCCAGATTGACCTCATGGAACGGTTGAGGGTCAGTGGGGCAGGAGACCGGTCGGGGAGCCGCCGCTTAGGGGGGCTGATGGCCCCAAGCTGGCTGGGCAGTGGGAGGCCTGGCCCAGCACCGCTCCAGCTTGGCTCCACTTGGCCCCTTCATGAGAGCCTCCCCGGGGGGGGGGCACCCCCCAGCCCCTGCCAGCCTTGCCCCGGGAGAGGCAGAGGCAGCGGGGTCCGTGGACGGCGGGGTGCAGGGATGAGTCGGGGCTGGTGGGTCGGTGGGAGGGAGGGAGGAGGCGGAGGCCGGCCTGCCCACTTACCAGCAGCGCGGCGCCCGCCCTGGACCAGAGGGAGCGCGAGAGCAAGACGGGCTGGCTGACGGCTGCAGCAGGAGTGCGGCGGGCCAGCCCCCGCCGTATTTAACCGGTCGGGGCGTGAGTCAGCGCCGGGGGGGCCGTGCCAGAGGGAGGGGCGGGCGGCCGGGCCGGCCGGGGGACACAGTCTGCCCTGCCCGCTCGCGTGCCCCACTGCCCTTCCGTCACGGTTTGTTTTACGGGACACATTTTACTCTTTTTCTCTTTCCTGCAGGGCTGTCCATCTCGGCTCCAGAAAAGCATTAACTCTTTCTTTTATCTTTCTAACTTTTTATTAAGATGTAATTGCCGGAAGATTGGCACGAATGATAGAAGGAACACTCTTACTTGCCTAACCCAATTTACATATTGTTCACATTTTGGCAAAAGCAGTTATTTTAAGTTCCAAAGAAAGATAGTTACTCCCCTCATCCCCAACAACCAAGTTCCGCCTAAAAACAATGTTTCAATTCCCACAGACATGGTCTTCTGTTCCCTCACTGCCCCCTCCCACAGGTGGGTGTGGTTGAGGGGCAGATTTAAGAATGAGAAGCTCCCAGAGCCTTTCACCCTGCTGCCACTCCTTACTGCCCTAGTGGGGGACAGGAAACTGGTTCTGTTCTTGGTATCACTAAGGGAGCCTGGGGAAGAAGAGAAAGAGTCCTCCTTGGTGAGGGGAGGAGGCTGCCAAACCCGGGCTTCTCTTCCAAATTGTAGCCTCAGTAAGGCAAGAGCTGCACTGGGCTTGAGCCACCTGCCTGAGCCACCCGGCTCAGTTTACCCTCTCAGCCAAGTGGGGAGAGTGATATTTACACACCATGCCTCATGGAATGCCAGGAGCCTTAATTAATGTTTGCACTGTGCTTTGAGATCTGCGATGAAAGGCAGACATAAAAGTGCATAGTGTTATTACTGAAATAGTCACTTGGGTGGCTTGCCGTGGTCAAGCCCAGGACCTGAATCACGGCACATTCCTCTTCATTGGAGGCACCATGATTCAGAGCCAGCAACAGAATGCACCCAGTCCATTAAGTGACATGAGCCCAGGAGGGGTAAGGACTGCTTGGAGGGGTCTCCACATGGCGCCCAGCCCCAGCTCTCCAAGGAGCCTCCCTTCCAAATAATATGCCAGATTAAGAACCCCCTGCCTCTTTCCACCCTGGCACTTCCGTATCTGCACAGTGGAGTTGTCAACTGCCTTTCCACAGAACCTGCTGGAATAAGAATACCATGCACCACCCCCCCCTTACCTTCTTTCCTTCCTTCCTGATTCTAACATTCATCCACTCCGCACCGGGAGCTGTGGACAACAGGCATGAATCATACCTTTTTTGCCCATGAGGAACTGACACGCAGGGTGGAGAGAGGAAGGATGGATATTTATGAAGCACCTGCTGTGAATCAGAGCCCACAGTCTCCTTGTCACAACTCTACAGTGTCCTATCTACACCAAGTTTCTCAACCTCGCCGCTACTGATCCTTGGGACTAGAGGACTCTTGGTTTCGGGGAGCTGTCCTAGGTACAGACGTTCCTTGGAGATACTGCGGGTTCCGTTTCAGACCACCACGATAAAGCAAGTATCACAATAAAGCCAGGAAAAGGGATTTTTTGTTTCCCAGGGCATATAAAAGTTGTATTTATACTATACTGTAGTCTATTAAGTGTGCAATAGCATTATGCCTAAAATAGTGTACAGACTTTAGTTAAAAATACCTTATGGCTAAAAAATGTTAACTACTGGGGCGCCTGGGTGGCTCAGTGGGTTAAGCCGCTGCCTTCGGCTCAGGTCATGATCTCGGGGTCCTGGGATCGAGTCCCACATCGGGCTCTCTGCTCAGCAGGGGGCCTGCTTCCCTTCCTCTCTCTCTGTGATCTCTTCCCTTCCTCTCTCCTACTGTGATCTCTCTCTGTCAAATAAATAAATAAAATCTTTAAAAAAAAATGTTAACTACCATCCAAGCTTCCCACAAGTCCTGATCTTTTTGCTGATGGAGGGTCTGGCTTCAATGTTGGCTGATGACCAATTGGGTGGTGGCTGTTGAAGTCTGGGGGCGGGTATGGCAATTTCTTAAAATAAGGCAACAATTAAGTCTGCTGCCTTGATCGACTCTTCCTTTTAGGGACAATTCATGTGCAACATGCAGTGTTGTTTGATACCATTTTACCCACAGCAATACTTCTTCCAAAATTGGAGCCAATTCTCTCAAACCCTGCCTCTGCCTTATCAACTACGTTTAGGTTCTTCCTGAACCCTATTTTGTCATCTCAGCAGTCCTCATAACATTTTCCCCAGGAGTAGTTTCCATCTCAAGATGGAATCCATAAGAAATAACTCCTCATCTGTTCAAGTCTGCTCATGAGATGGAAGCAATTCATTCCTATCTTCAGGATCCACTTTTTTTTTTAAGATGTTATTTATTTATTTGACAGAGAGAGATCACAAGTAGGCAGAGAGAGAGAGAGAGAGAGAGAGAGGAGGAAGCAGGTTCCCCGCCAAGCAGAGAGCCCAATGCGGGACTTGATCCAAGGACCCTGAGATCATGACCTGAGCCAAGGGCAGAGGCTTAACCCACTAAGTCACCCAGGCACCCCAGGCTCCACTTCTAATTCTAGTTCTCTTGCTATTTCCCCCACTCCTGCAGTTACTTCCTCCCCTGGAGTTTTGGACCCTCAAAGTCATCCATGAGGGCTGGAATCAACTTCTTCCAAACTCCTGTGAATATGGAATCACGAATGCTATTAATAGCACCTAGAATAGTGAATCCTTCCCAGAAGGTTTTCAGTTTGCTTTGCCCGGGGCGGGGGGGGGGTGCTGGCTGGCTCAGTCAGTAGAGCACATGACTGAATCTGGGGGTCATGAGTTCAAGCCCCACATAGGGCATGGAGCCTACTTTATTTTTTTTTTTCCCAGACCCGTCAGAGGAATTACTATGTATAGAAGATATGAAATATATTCCTGTTTTAAAAAACATTTTATTTATTTATTTGTCAAAGAGAGAGAGAGGACAAGTAGGCAGAGTGGCAGGCAGAGGAAGAGAGAGAAGCAGGTTCTCCACTGAGCAGGGAACCTGATGTGGGACTCGATCCCAGGACCCTGAGATCATGACCTGAGCCAAAGGCAGCCACCTAACGACTGATCCACCCAAGTGCCCTGAAATATATTCCTTACATAGTAAGACTTGAAAGTAGAAATGACTCCTAGGTCCATAAGCTGTGGAATGGATGTTGTGCTAGCAGGCAAGAAAACCTCATTATCCATTTCCATCCGAGCTCTTAGGGACCACGTACTTTGTCAAAGAGCAGTAATGTTTTTAAAGGAATCTTTTTTGCTGAGGAGTAGGTCTCAACAGTGGGCTTCAAATATTCAGTAAACATGTTGGAAACAGATGGGCTCTCATCCAGGTGCTGTTGTTCCATTTATGGAGCACAGGCAGAGTAGAGTTAGCATAACTCTTAGAGGTCCTAGGATTTTCAGAATGGTCAATGAGCACTAGCTTCAACTTTAAGTCACCAGGTGCCTTAGCCCCTAACAAGAGAATCAGACTGTCCTTGGGAGATCTGAAGCCAGGCACTGACTTCCCCTCTCTAGCTATGAATGTCCTTGATGGCATCTTCTTACAACAGAAGGTGGTTGTTTAGTGTGGCTACCATCATGGATGATGAGCTAGATCTTCTGGAGAACTCTCTGCAGCTGCTCCATCAGCACCTGTTGCTTCCCCTTGCACTTTCATGTTACGGAGACGGCTTCCTTCCTTAACCCTAATGAACCCTCCTCTGCTGGCTTCTGACTTTTCTTCTGCAGCTTCCTCACCTCTATCAGCCTTCCTAGAATTGAAGAGAGTTAGGGCCCAGCTCTGGATTAGGCTTTGGCTTAAGGGGGTGTTATGTAGGGTTTGATCTTCTATCCAGACCACTTGGACTTTCTCTATTAACAGCAGTAGGGTTGTTTCTCTATTTTTTTTGTTTGTTTTTAATCATTCGTGTGTTCACTGGAGCAGCACTTTTAATTTCCTTCCAAAATTCGTCCTTTGTATCCACAACTTGGCTAACTCTTTGGTGCAAGAGGTCTAGCTTTTGGCCTGTCTCAACGTTCAACATGCCCTCCTCGTGAAGCTTAATCATTTCTAGCCTTTTTTAAGGCTTTTATTTATTTATTTGACAAAGAAAGACACAGCGAGAGAGGAAACACAAGCAGGGAGAGTGGGAGAGGGAGAAGCAGGTTTTCTGCCAAGCAGGGAGCCTGATTTGGGGCTCGATTCCAGGACCTTGGAATCATAACCTGAGCCAAAGGCAGATGCTTAATGACTGAGCCACCCAGGCGCCCCTCTAACTTTTGATTTAGAGCAAAAGATGTGTGACTCTTCCTTTCATTTGAACACTTAGAGGCCATTATGGGGGCCGTTCACTGGCCTAATTTCAATATTGTTGCGTCTCAGGGAATAGAGAGGACCCAGGAGAGGGAGAGAGGTGGGGGTCAGTGGAGCATTTAGTACACACACAACATCTATGGGTCAAGACCACTGTCTTGTATGGGTGCGGTTTGTGGCGATCAAAACCAATTACCATAGTACCAACAAAGATCACTGACTGCAGATCCCCTTAATAAATATAATCGGAAGGAGAAAGTTTGAAATATTGGGAGAATTACCAAACATGACACAGAGACATGAAATGAACAAATGCTTTTGGGAAAATGGTGCTGACAGACTTGCTCAACAGAAGGTTACTCTAAATCTTCAATTTGTTAAAAAATAAAATAAAATAAAAGGCAGTATCTGTGAAGTGTAGTAAAGCAAATTGCAAACAAGTGAGGTGTGCCTGTATCATAGGGTGCTTAATCATCCCTGGGCTCTACCCACTAGATAGCAGCAGCATCCCTCCCAAGTTGTGACAGCCAAAAATGTCTCTACAATTTGAGAACACAGACACACACATACACATGCATGGTTGAGAACTACTTGTCTACCAATAATTCTGTGAGTGGGAGTAATTGTCCCCGTTTTACAGATAGGAAGACTAAGGTCCAGAGCAGTTAATTAATTTCCTCAAGATCACATGCTAAGTGACAGAAAAAAATTCAAACCCCAGACTGTGAGTTTTGTGCTCATCCCAGCACTGTGTGCTCGTACACACATAACTGCTACAGGTAGAGGTGTGGCTGTGTTTAAATCGGTCTAGAGTAAGGATTTGGGCAAAGTCTTCAGCATAAGGTGGCTAAATGTGGGTGTGTTTGGAGGGATGAAGCTTGAGTTTCCTGCAGAAGGTGGCCTTACATGATGAGCAGGATCCAGAAGTGTGGGGGCAGTGAGTCAAGGAAAATCATCGACTCAGACTAAAGAGAGAAGGCTTTCCACCAATGCTGAGTTTGGTGGGAGCCCAGGGGTTGTGGCAGGTCTCCCTGGAGAGGACTGGGCTGTCTCCCTGATGGGCATGATGTCCCTTGCAGGCAATAGGAAGACACTGGGGGTTTTGGAGGACAGTCGAGGCACAGTCAGAGCCACACCACAGGACGAACAGCATCGCAGGAATTCAGGTTTCATGGAGGACCCTTGGCTGTCCACAAGGCACCCAATTTTCAAAGCACTCCTATCACCCTCTTTGGTCTTCATGACAGGACATGGCTTTCAACACAGTAACCCAGTCCATGCAGGAAGGACCAGTTCCTCAGAACCTCTGAGCTTAGGTCCCTGAGGCCCCGTCTTTCATAGGGAAGCACAGTCTCTGTCACAGAGAAAACAAAATGGCCCCAGTTGGTCCCCAGAAGTGAGATCTGTTGGTGAAAGTAAAAGCCTGATTCACCAGCCACAGGCCCTGTGAACCTCAGGGCTCACTTTCCAGCCCCCTGGGAGAACCAGAAGGGCCATGCTGTCCCCTGGGGCTTCAGAAAAGTCCAGTCTTTCTCACCCGTGCATGTTTCTTGAGTTTAGTTAATAGCACAGAGTCCAGAGAACTGGAGGTGATGTTATCCTTTCTCCAGCACCCTGAGAGATGGAGTTGTGGCCCTGCTTGGTTCACTTCAGGGATGGGGAATTCAGGACCGTATGGTGAAATTCTCTGGGTAGACTGGTAGGATAAAAAAGATGGGGAACACCCAGGGCTGCTAGGGATGTGGGTAGTCTCGCACACTGCCGATGGGAACCTAAACTCAGAGAGCAACAGCTATCAAGCCTCAAAATGTGTAGAGCCATTCACCAGGTCTGTGCCAGATACATAGACATGACTGTGTGTGTGCACAAAGTTACATGCCCAAGAAAGCTCAGTGCAGTACTGCTTGTAAAAACAGATTATTGTAAACAATACAAATATCTGTTCATAACACAATAATTCCATGCATTGCAAAAAGCCATACCAAGTAACCAATTTTAAAAGATGGGTTACATTGGGCAGTTGGTTGTGTCTGACTCTTGGTTTTGGCTCAGGTCATGGTCTCAGGGTTGTGAGATTGAGCCCTGGGTGGGGCTCCGTGCTAAGCATCGAGTCTGCTTAAAAATCTCTCTCCCAGGGTGCCTGGGTGGCTCAGTTGGTTAAGCGACTGCCTTCGGCTCAGGTCATGATCCTGGAGTCCTGGGATCGAGTCCCACATCGGGTTCCCTGCTCAGCAGGAAGTCTGCTTACCCCACTGATCTCTCTCCTCTCATACTCTCTCTCTTTCATTGTCTCTCTCTACCTCTCAAATAAATAAATAAAATATTTTTAAAAAAATCTCTCTCCCTCTGCCCCTCCCCACCTCTAAAATAAATAAATGAATCTTTGGGGAAAAAATGGGATACAGCTTTATTTGCTGAAGAAGAAAAATATACCTGATGTATTAAGCAGATATATAGAGAGATAGGTACATATAAATATATAAATAAAAATATGATTGCCTTTACTGGTTTTAGGGGGAAATATACATAGATACCTCCTCAGTTATATTTCAACATATGGGAAATGTAGTGAGGAAAAGAATCTTCACAAAACACTAGAAGATGGTACAAAACATCAATTTTCCAATCGAATGGCTCGCAGGGTCAGATCAGCACCCAAGGCTCTTGTCCAAGCCTTCTCCACCACCTTCCTCCTCCTCCTCCAGGTCACCCTGCTCTGCTCCCACCCGCTGCTCCCCGTACAGAGGCCCAGCTCTGTTGGAGGCAGAGAAACCACGAAGGCCCCACCTGGTCCCTTGCTCATTCCCAAGGCCCTGGCTGCTCTCTGAAGGAGGAATTTTAGGTTGTTCCTGAGAGCAATGACTCTCAAAGACCAACAAACAGCCACCCCATCACTCATGTGGACAGCATCTCATAACAGGACTGAGAAAATAGGTCGCCATCCATGTCTCTGTCAATTTTCTTGGTTTTATTAAAAAATGTCTGCCACACAGATGATGAGGAACAGGAAAGAACAGTGCAGGTGAGAGAGAATGTCATCCAGTTATAGATCTGTATGCATGTGTGTGTTTCTGTTCGGATGCGTGTATGTACACACGCATACACATGTGATCTCTGTAGCTCTGTATACATGCTTAAAGAAGGGTGCGGAAGGGTGCATCTGCTGTGGTACGTAGAAGAGGGGATCAGTGACAAACACGAAATTTTTATCACTGCGTGTTGGCTTATGTTCCATTTAAATAAAAATGCATTTCTTTTTTTTAAAGATTTTATTTATTTATTTGACAGAGAGAGAGAGATCACAGGTAGGCAGAGAGGCAGGAGGAAGGCAGCGATGCTCACCACTATACCACCAATGCCCGTTCAGAGAGGGAGGAGGAAGCAGATTCCCCGCTGAGCAGAGAGCCTGATATGGGGCTCAATCCCAGGACCCTGGGATCAGGACCTGAGCCAAAGGCAGAGGCTTTAACCCACTGAGCCACCCAGGTACCCCATAAAAATGCATTTCTGAGCTGTGTCTCATGGACCATTAGAACAACTGTTTTCAAAGACAAAAAAAAAAGTTCTACTCTTACAAATATTTCTCTTTATTACTCTGAGACCTGCCTCCCTAGAACCTCCACCCTTAGGTTCTCGTCCCCTCTTCAGGCCTCAGCAGGCCACCCCCTCATCTGGGGGCCATCGCCTCAGACGTGTGGAACCCACAAACAGGCTCACTTCCTTCCATCTGCCGTTTAGACATATCAGGCACAGTCCCTTCTCTCAACTGTCCTGGTCGCTCCCCATGGGGCCCCGCGTTCACTCAGCAAACGGAGCATTTGGTAAGCGGCAGGTCCTGGCAAGATGCCGGGAAACAGTAGTGAATTCGTCCCAAGAGGCGCTGAAATGCATGACAGATCCTGTTCAATTGTAAAGTGTATGTGGGATGGGGCCACCTGAAGGAGCCTGCCAGCCTTCCTGGGTCATGGGAAGAAGGCTTCCCCTAGGGGGTGACCCTTGAACAAAGGGATGGGAGGATGAATGGGCGTTTGGCCTCTGAGAAGAGAAAATAGCATTTGCAAGGGTTCAAAGGTACAAAAACCATGGCTCCTTCAACACACGGCAAAAAGTCTAAGATAACCAGAGAGCAGGGTTCGTGTGAGGGCTTAGAGGAAACACCATCCTACAAAGAGGGTAATGTGTAACATAGGAAGGGCCTCACCAGCAGGACTCATCCCACAGTCCCCAGAGCTGCTGTTTAGCAACGAGGCATGATTCTGCCCCCTTCCTGGGGGACATGTGGCGATGCTTGGAGGCATTTTTGGTTGTTACCACTTGGAGAATGCAAATGGCATCCAGTGAGAACAGCCAAGAGAGGCTGCTAGACATCCTCCAGGGTGTGAGCAGCAAGAATTATTTGGACTGAGATGTCAATGGTGCAGAGCATGAGAAACACAAGCTTGAAAGATGGGTAGTTCCAGCAGCAGCATAGAGGATGGATCACTGGGGGGTATGGGTGGGAGAGGGCAGGAAGACCTGATAAAAAATGATAGCAGTAGGTCAGATGGGAGACCGTGAAAGCCGGAGCTAAAACAGGGCAGTGGACTGAATCATGAGGTGACAATGAGGAGTGAAACAGATACCAGTCGGTGATGGGTTGGTTATGGTGGGAAGTGGGGTGATACACTGGGACTGTTACAGTACACATTAGGCCACCATGACAAAGTGAGTCCAAAATAGCAAGAGCTTAAACAAGGTGGATGTTTATTTCCCATCAAGCCTGGAATGGTGGCTTGACTCTACCAGGAACCAAGACCCCGTCTGTCCAATTGCTCAGCCATCCTCGATCCATGTCCAGAGTTGTTGTTCTAGCTCCTGCTTTCACATTCACATTCCAGCCAAACGAAAGGCAGGAAAAAGGAAGCGGCTCAGTCCTTCTCTTTAAAGGCATGACCTAGGGGCGCCTGGGTGGCTCAGTGGGTTAAGCCGCTGCCTTCGGCTCAGGTCATGATCCCAGGGTCCTGGGGTTGAGCCCTGCATCGGGTTCTCTGCTCAGCAGGGAGCCTGCTTCCCTTCCTCTCTCTCTGCCTGCCTCTCTGCCTACTTGTGATCTCTGTCTGTCAAATAAATAAATAAAATATTTAAAGGCATGACCTAAAAGCTATACACATCACTTCCACTCATAACCCATTGGCCAGGACTTAGACATGTGGCTCCCCCATCTGCCAGGGAAATGTAGTCTTGAGTTGAGCACCATATACGAATTAAAATTTTTGTAACTGTAGAAGTAGTGGGGATCAGCCACTGGGGGCTATTAGCAATCCAAACCATGGGTGATAAAAGAGAAAAGCCATGAAAGGAACAGCCTGGTTTTTGGCATTGGATGGTGGTAACATTAAGAGGACCAAAGGGATGGGGCGCCTGGGTGGCTCAGTGGGTTAAGCCGCTGCCTTCGGCTCAGGTCATGATCCCAGAGTCCTGGGATCGAGTCCCGCATCGGGCTCTCTGCTCAGCAGGGAGCCTGCTTCCCTCTCTCTCTCTCTCTGCCTGCCTCTCTGTCTACTTGTGATCTCTGTCTGTCAAATAAACAAAAAAAAAAAAAAAAAAAAAAGAGGACCAAAGGGACACCTGGGTGGCTCAGTGGGTTAAAGCAACCAACTCTTGGGGTGCCTGGGTGGCTTAGTGGGTTGAGCCTCTGCTTTCGGCTCGGGTCATGATCTCAGGGTCCTGGGATCGAGCCCCGCATCGGGCTCTCTGCACCGCAGCGAGCCTGCTTCCTCTCTCCCTCTCTGCCTACTTGTGACCTCTTTGTCAAATAAATAAATAAAATCTGTTTAAAAAAAAAATTAAAAAAAAAAAAAGCAACCGACTCTTGATTTCAGCTCAGGTCATGATCTCGGGCTAGTAAGATCGAGTCCCGCATCAGACTCTCTCTGCTGTTCCCCATGGGTGTGCACTCGCTCTCAATCTCTCTTTAAAAAAGGGAAAAAAGAAACCAAAACCAGAAAACATGGAAATGGAGGCGGTAAGAAGGAAAGGGACAGACTCGTTTGGACAGGCTGTGTTTGAGCTTTGCAGGACCATAATGTGGACTGTCCAGTCGAGCCTGAAATCAGAGTCTGAGCTCAGGGGAAGGGTCTGGGTGGGGATAGAGGTCTAACAAACCGTAAAGGGGAGCTAGTCCAGCAATGGAACTTAATCTGGAGTCCATAAGCCCCACTCACTAAAGCAGCCTCTCTACACCTAGTCCTGAAGGTGCTGCCTATGAATTCCCTGAAATTGTATGTAAGTTTGTGGAAATGTACTGTACACTTTTTCCAAGGAGTCAACTTATGACTTTCATTAGATTCTCAAGGGGTCTGGGTGCAGAGTGAAGTAAGAAGAGGGTTCAGAATGTCAGTCTGGGTATTTCCTCCCCTTATTATTGAGGCCAGCAGAAGAAGAAGAGTCCACCACAGGGATCAAGAAAGAGCAATGAGGGTGGTCTTAGGAGCAGCAGGAGAGAGTGTCTGGAGGGGCTGCAGGGAGCAGAGCTTAAAAAGAATGAGTGGTCATTAGTGAGATCCATGGGTCTATGGAAGCCTGTGACAAGGACAGGCAGTGGTTTAGAGGGGAGTAGAAGGAGCAGGTGTAGGAGGCAGGCATCCAGGAGGAAAGATTGGAGACAAGGCAAGTCTTGACTTTTTAGGATGGCAGAGGATTAAATATGTCAAAGATTGCATGGAAATACCCAGCAGAGAAGGAGGGACCGAGAAGAGCAAAAATAGAGCAAATGATATTTTCCTCTTGAAACAGCCTCCAGACACCAACCTTAGCACTCAGGTGTTGTCCCAGCAGCACAAGCAGAAGTACGCACTGTCACAGAAAGGGCTCAGACTCATAGGGTGATTTCCATCTCAGTCTGTCATTGGTTGGGACCTTGGCAAGTGAATCCACTTCTCTGAGCCTCTTTGTCCCCTTGCGTGAACTCAGATAACAACCTGCCTGATGTGAATGACAAAAGGATAGAAAAAAGATTGTGTGTGAAATGCCCAGCTCAGGTCCTGATCACAGTCGATGCTCAGTAGTGGGAGGGCCCTTCTCCCCTCCCCATCCTTCCTCTCGTACAAGATTGTTGCTTTTTAGCTCACATGAAAAGGGCAGTCTTTGAGGAAAGGACTTTATCATCTTCCTACTCATTCCAAAGGGGCAGAATTTGGTCCATTCGAAACACCGCACACCATTCTCTTGTGGGAAGAATGAAGCCAGAAACACTGGCGATATATAGAATAAGAACAATGAGACAAACAAACAGTCACCTTCTTAAAATCCCCAGTGACAGCGGCCACACTCATCTCTATTCATACCCAGTTATTAGTGGTGTTTCTCCAAGGACAGGTGTCATGAGACGGTTCTTGGTTTCCAGCGTTCTGTTCCTGATGATGATGACGGTGTGTTCAGAGTCATGAGTGTTCCAAAGAGGCTATTTGGTTGGAGGTTGTCAGGCCTGGAAGCAGTGGGTGGAGGAGAGAGGATTTCACACGTGAAAAAGCGATCTTCAAACAAACAACTCAATTAAAACACCGGCAAAGGACCTGAGTAGACATTTCAACAAGAAAGACACAGTGATGGCCAATAAGCACATGGGGAGATGCTCACCACCACTAGTCATCAGAGAAACGCAAATCCAAACCACAGTGAGATACCCCTTCACACCCATGAGGATGGCTGGTATCCAAAAAAACAGGAAATAGTAAGTGTTGACGAGGGTGTGGGGAAAATGGAACCCTGGCGTGTGGCTGATGGGAACATAAAACAATATGGCAGTTCCTCAAAAAATTAAATGTAGAGTTAGCCTGGGATCCGGCAATCCCATTTTGAGGTGTATACCCCAAAGAATTAAAAGCAGGAATGAAGCAGATATTTGTACACCTGCCCCGTGTTCATAGCAGCATTATTCACAGTACCCCAAAAAGCGGAAGTAACCCAGGTGTTTAAAAGGATAAACATGGTAAGATACTGTTTCTATGAAGTGCCTACTGTAGTCCAATTCAGAGAGGGCAGGAAGAAGAGTGGTGGTCACCCGGAGCCGGGGGGCTGGCAGGAGTGGGGAGATGAGACTTCACGGGGACAGAGTTTCAGTTGAGGATGACGAGAAAGTTCTGCAGATGATTACACAATATGGATATGCTTAATGTCACTGAACTGGACCCTGAAAATGATTAAAATGGTAAATTTTATGTTAGGTATATTTCATCCCACACACACAACAGTCCTCAGAGCACATATTGCTGGGCAGAGTTGAAGACCATTGTTTAACTCATGAAAAGTTTTCTATGAAGTTAAAAACTTGGCCTTTCTAAAAATGTTAACAAAGATAAAGAACACACCAACCCAGTCTAAGTGAGCTGGGTCCTGGTTGCCCTGCCGTACCCGGGTCGCAGAGCCTACCCTCCTGCTCTGGGCTACCCTCAGCTCTCTCGCCAGCAGATGTGTCTGAGCCTTGGAAGAAGGCGGACTTGTCTCTGGGTGATGGGACTATGAGCCATCATTCCCTTCCCTATAATTTTGTCTTTTATATTTTCTTCACATTTTCTCTATATGACTTGGCACTTTTTATAAGGAAGAAACCATTGCTTAAATTCTCCATATTTTAAAGACCTTAGCCTACATGCCAGCCCCCATGAGCAAGGGCTTGGTGTTTCTCAGGAGGCATCCCCACCGCCCAGGATTAGCCCCTCCATGAGAGATATTCTTCCCCCGGGGCGAGTCACAAAGGAGGGAAGAGGGAAAGGTTTGCTCAGTCAGGGTACAGCCGGAAAGGCGTGGTGGGTGGAAACAGGCCTTTAGGGGATGAATGGGACTCTGAAAGGGTCTGAAGGGGTAGGTGGGCATTGTAGGTAAGGACCATGGGGATGGTTAGCCAACACCCAAAGGGAAGAACCCCTACTGTGTTTGTGGGGGATAGCGGGCTGAGAAACTTAAACTTTTTTCCATAGGTGGCTGGGACCCAGGAGGGGTGGTGATCATTATTGTTTCTTTTTCTTTTTTTTTTTTTTTTTGGTAAAGGTTTTATTTATTTATTTATTTATTTATTTACAGAGAGCGCGCAAGCTGGGGGAGGGACAGAGGAAGAGATAATCTCAAGCAGACTCCCCGCCAAGCACAGAGCCCAACCAGGGCTTGATCCCATGACCCAGAAATCATGACCTGAGCTGAAATCAGGAGTTCGCCACTTAACCAACTGAGCCACCCAGGCACCCCTGTTTCATTTATTTTATCAAGAGGCCAGCCTGCCTAGACCAAGAAGCCTCAGGGTCTGCCTTCTAGTCCCACCAGCCTCCAGGACCGCCTAAGCCCAACCAGTAGGTGTCCCTGAACCTAGAGACTGATTCAAGTAAGTTTGCCAAATGCCTTCTTAAACACTGTTTTTCCAAGAGCCCATCCATCCCTTTCCCTCAAAGGGATTCGGGGAGAGTTGGAAAGGAGACAGTTAACAGAGGAGGGGAGGGAGGAGTCAGGGCTGGTTGTAGGAGGAAGGGAAAAGTTCTCTTTGGCCTCAAGCAATTTATTCGAGTTACATTTAATTGCACATTTTAATCTGAGACTTCCAAATTTTATGCCACAATAAAACAGGGCAGCCTTTGATATGTTTAAACTAGCAACTTCGCAGTCCACACGGCTGCAGCAACTTCCAGCGCGTCCCCACACCTAATTACAGGTCAGGGACGGGTGCTGGAAGAGCTGCTGTGTTTTCCTTAATTATTACATGAATGAACAAGTCTGTTTTGAATGCCTTGCATGACTGACGTTTACACAGAAACACAGGGGCACGTGGGCTACATTTAAGGAGCCCCATCCTTCCCCTGCTCCTTCCCACTTCAAGAAACCTGCCTTGCTTCTCCTCTCTCTACAAATTTCTCTCAGCATACCATCCAAAAAGGGACAGGGAAATGCCACTCAGCCAGATAAACACGTTTGAGGAAGACATGGAAACCTAGGAGCTCAGAACATGGACCTCAGCAAGTCATTTCCCCCCATTGGGTTTCAGTTTTCCCATCTGTAAAGTGGGAACAGGTATTACACTAGGTAACCATGTATGGCTGCCTATTATTCTATGGGGGAAAAGTTCCTCTTTTTAGCTCATTTCATCTGATAAAGGGAAGGGAGGGGAGGGAAAGAGGGAAGGAGGCAGGAACTGGTCAGAGTTCAGATTTCCATCCATCTTGACTAATTTCAGACCTTCTTGACTCCTTCACTGCCCACCACACAGAGTCAGTGCCCAGGACAAACAGCTGTTTAGTAAATGATAACCGAGACCCTCTTTCCATCCTTTTCCCATGGCGCAGGCACAGAGAGTGAACCAAGATGGTGGCCCCTCGGGATCTGGAGTTGAAGAAGGTTAGAAAGGGTCTTGAGCACAGGAGAGACTTCCATTAGGAAGCTGAGGGGATTGTGGACAAGAATTCCGAGTGAGGCCTGAGTCCTGAGGAAGGAAAGAGTCTCCAGGGGCCTGGGGAATGGCCGCACGGAGTCCTAGGAAGGCCCTGGTCTCCTCAGGCTGGGGGAGGGGGCAGGGGCCAGCGGCTCTGGAGGGGAAGGAGGTGGTTTGTCTGGGTCCCGTTCAGGCTCGCCCAGTCGCTGGCCTGTGCTCTCCTTCTGAGCCTCACAGGCTTCAGGGACTCAGTTCCAGAGTAAGACCTAAAGAGAGTGTTTCAAACTAGAGCCCCTTTGGAGGGTGTGCCCGAGCCAAGGGCTCTGTAATCTGCCTCTTTTCCTTTGAAAATCTCTAAGTCCAACCTCTGTTTTCAAGCCATTTATCCAATCACATATTCTGAAAGGTCGCAGTAGCTACAGTTCAGAAAGTCAGATAATCTGGTACCAATGTTAATCTCAGGTCTTTGCCCTGCCCCCACACCCCACACCCCTTTTTCTGAAGGACTTGTCAAGAAAACTAATAAGTTGCTTAGAGTTTTCCAAATAAAATCAGTGTCAGGAGGAATTGAGCTTCTCCCTTTGCTTAAATAATTGCTTAAAAATGTGTTAGGATCCAGAAACATTTTTGCTGCCTCAGAGTGGTCAGGATTCTCACACCACTACGGACCCCAAACCATAGGTTTTTGGGGAGGGGGGGAAGAGGACAGAGACTGAAAGGGCCCTAGACTTCATCTCGTTTAAATATGCACTCCTCTAGGAAATGAAACTGCATTCCAGAAAAGTGGAAAATCTAGTGAGTGGTTGGGATTAGAAAATCCAGTCAGTGGTTGGGATTAGAATTCAGTATTCTCTGTCTTATCCCACACTTTTGGACTATATCCTTCAGAAGACCAACATGTTACTTCTTAAGACTTCTGGTCAACCTTTGCAAACGAACTAAGACAGTTGAGATTGCCATTGTTCTTAATATGAAGCTGTTTGTTATTGCTCTGAAGGGCAGAGCACGGCTGCATGACAGGAATGCACATAGGTCCCATGGGAGAGCTGGTCACCTGGATCCTTGGAATGACAGTCTTCTCTGGCATTGGCCATTTCCCTACTGGAAAATTAAGGGAAATGACTGAGCTCTATTTCTGACAGCAGAAGCTTTTGAAGACAGGAATGCAATGATGGTGCTTATTACAGCTGGGAACCTAGAATGAGGGAGGAAGTAGTTAACAGTACAGATGGAGGTCCCATGACAAGGGACAATCCACTCATCCCATCTCTCCTGGGGGGCATTTCATCACATCTTGGATGGAGTCATGGTCCTCAGACCGGTGACTCTGGGTAGATCGGTGACCTGGTCACGTCAGAGAACTATGTGTCCATCCATACACCCATCCGTGTATTCTTTCTTATCTTCTCCTGCACGATTCCAGAAAGGATTTGAGGTATCTCCAATAAAATGCAACCAAAAAAGTTAAGAGCAGGAAGGAAAGAAAAAAAAGAAAAAAACCAAAGTGAAGGAAGGACTAAAAGAGATCTAGAAATAAGACCAAATGCCAATATCTCAAAATCCCTTTCACGGTAGTTCATCCAACTACACACATGTGATTTAGGTATATTTATCTCTGTGACTACACAGACAACAATTTTTTTAATTTTTTTTTTTTTAAAGAGACAGACAAGGCTGACATGCGGGTTCTTTGGGGGGTTTTTTAGATTTTATTCATTTGTCAGAGACAGAAAGAGTGTGTGCAAAAGCAGGGGGAGTGGCAGGCAGAGGGAGAGGGAGAAGCAGGCTCCCCGCTGAGCAGGGAGCCCGACGTGGGGCTCAATCCCAGGACCCTGGGATCATGACTTGAGCCGAAGGCAGACGTCCAACCAACTGAGCCACCCAGGCGCCCCCTGACATGTGGTTTTGCCCTCTTCTTCTCTCTTCTCCCCACCTACAATGCCCACGTGTGGCGGGAAGTGCCACAGCCACGGGCTCAAATGCTACAGGCTACGGCTGGGGGAGTGGAACAGACCACAGAAACAGAGACGTGGGGGACATTTCCTAGTCGGCCTCTGCATGCATCAGCACAGGAAGAGAGCCGTCTCTAACTCAGCTACCCCAGCGACATCGGCCACCCCATCACGTGCGCTCAGCGTGGGTCTGAAACAGAAGGCAGCTGGAAGAAGCCAATGCCTGAGAAGAGAGGAGGGTGCGGCTCCCTGCACTTAATGGCTGGAAGGAGGAGGCTCAGCCTGTGGGGGAAACTGAGGTAAGGCAACCAGAGAGGTAGGAAGTTGGATTGGAACCTTGCCAGGGTGGGCTGGACATTTGCCTCCTAGCTTTTTAGCAGGCAGTGAGAAAAAGGAAAAAAAGTCCTTTTATCCCCCCAGATATGAGGATCCATGGCTGAGGAGGAGTGTGACCTTGGGACGCAGACCAGAGGAGTCTTTCTCCCAGGGGGTCTGTGTGCAGTGGCCCCTCTGTCACTTAGTCTAAATGTTCTTGACACTAAGCATCCTCAAGACACACAGAACCATGAGTTCCATAGGATTGCTTCTTTTTTTATTTAAAGATTTGATTTATTTATTTGAGAGAGAGAGAGAGGGTGAGAAAGCACAAGTGGGGGTTGGGGCAGAGGGAGAAGCAGACTTCGCCTTGCGCAGGGAGCCTGATGCAAGCTTGATCCCAGGACCCTGGGATCATGACCTGAGCCGAAGGCAGACACCCAACCTACTGAGCCACCCAGGCGCCCCCATGGGGTGCTTCTCACCACACTCCTCCATGGGCCAGTGGGAATTGCCATAATATAGGAAGCAAATTCTGCAGAGGACCCAGGACGTGTGGTTCGGACCCCAGCTCTCTGCACCTCTGGCCTGTCCAAGGCACAGACTGTCGGCTCTCAGGAGTGCACAGGCCACATCACACGTCTCCTTCCACCAACTCTCCCCTAAACATCGTTCCCCTCATCAGAACATTTGAACAACATCAGGTGGCCAGGGGCCCAACCCTGCCCCTCTGCCCAGGATCAAGGTGCCAGCTTCTCGGCAGAAAATACAGACCCACCCATGCTGGAGCGGCCCTCTCAGGAAATTCTGTTGCCTGAAAAGAGAGTCGTCAGTTGTCAGTTGTCAGTTGCCTGACAAACGAACCACCTTGCTTAATCTGAGCAGAAACAGGCATTCCTCCAGAAGAAAGGAAGATGCAGGACATGGTTTTCAGCTGGGCATTTAAGTGGCAGTCCAACCCTCCATCTATAAACTGAGTCCCAGTGGGTGGGCTCTGCCTCAGAGTCTGGCACTGCGGGCCCGTCAGGAGGAGGACACGCTCTGGAAGCAGTGACACCCGTGGGCCTGTGACTCAGCTGCACTTTCCTCACAGGCATCTCCCCCTCAAGAAGGAGGCAGGGGGTGAGGTGGGAGGTCCACTTGCCCAGGGCCCTGCTGGCCCCCTCCTCAGGCCGCTGAGCCCCTCAGACCACCCTGGGCTCCTGGGGCCTCATCTCCACCACAGGTCCGGGGCAGCGTGGCCCAGGAGTCCCAGGGAGGCCAAGAAGATCCTCGAGTCCACAGAGCCTCCCCCACCTGAGGGAGGTGTGGATGGCTTTGAGATCCAAAGGAACCTCCTGAACTTACAGGAAACTGAGGCCAGAGGGCAGGAGAACTGGCCCAGGGTCATACAGTCAGGGAACAGCCAGGATGGGAGTCCACATGCTCACGTTCCCTCTTTCTCAATCTCTCCCTCTTGCTTCCCTGTCTCTCCAGGAAGCCCCTGACCACGGCATGTCCGACCCCGGGTACAGCAGCACCTGCCGACATGATGGGCCCATGCAGGGGCCACCAGAGAGAGGCCGCATTCCAGGGAGGACCTGCCTCCCTCACCAGGGAGGCCCAGTGGACCTTCCAGATTCGAGAATTCCTCCCACAGAGCATGGCAGCTCACAGAGCACTTCCTCCCCCGTGTCTCACCATGACTGTTCCAAGGACGCCCATTGCCAGCCCTCCATGGGGGCAGGAGCAGGACTGCGATGACCAGGATGTCTCTCACTGCCGGGAAACGTGAAACCCCATGCTGGATGCCAGAGGATGAGCTTTATCTTTGTGAGCGGCGAGTGGCCAGCAGGTAACTGTGGGACACACAGACAGTGACCCTGGTTAGCAAGGATCCTCGGGCCCAGCCGTGGCACAGATCGAAGGAGGAACTCCGATGGCAGCTCACCATGGTTCCCACCAACCAGGAGTATAAGAACCACCAGCCAATGCGTGTTTCTGCCAAGCATGGTATGGGCAGTGGGAACGCACATGGGGACAGGGACAGGCGCTTACCCTGAGTCCCTGCCTGCTCTGGGAAAGGCCCTTCCCCACTTAAGTGTTAGGCAGGTGCAGAGTGGGGTCAGTCATTCCAGTGCAGCCTGGGGTTGGGAGGAAGGGTCCGGTGACAGGGATGGGTCTTTGAAAGGACAGAGGTGGATGGATGGACATGGGGGGGAAGCAATTAGATTCAAGACCTACACTCAGGGTTCCAGCAACATCAGAATAGGGAGAACCTTCTGGTCCAGAGCCCCCACTTTATAGACGGGGATCTGAAGCCCAGCGAGAGGCAAGATTTGACTCAAAGTCACACAAGCTGGTCAGTAGCCGATCAAAGATTTGATCCTTGGGAGGGCAACACTGGGTATCTAGTGGGAAGGACAAAAGCATGTGTGAGAAAACCAGACACACGCTTTGGCTAGGGGCCAGCCCTGTCAGGACCATGTGAGAACCTAGGATTGAGCTTTTCGAAGCAATCTAGGACCCTAAAACCCATGGAGGCCTCTGCAGGTGGGAGAGAGCCCCCCACTCCCTCCCAGCAGCAAGCTGCAGAAAGCTTACTGTTTGGGCAGCGGAAAACACTGTTTTCCGCATGTTTGAGAACATGGACCCAGGGCACCCCACAGCCACACTGGCACAATGCGTGCAAACTGATTTCCACTCAGCACCGCTCAGCTCCACAAGGCTGTGACCAAGGTCTCCAGTGGCAAGTGCCTCGGCAGTGGGTTACACCCATACCCACCCAGTTCAGCCCAGGGCTGGTTGGATTAATCACAGACCGTGTGAGGGAAAAGGGATCTTAATGAGCATTTACCAGCCTCACACCTATCTCCATCAAACACCGGAATGCCTTCCATCGTCGTGTGGCTCGGCCATGGGCTGGACTCCTCAAGGACAGACAGCTCACAGCTCCAGGTGGCGGGCTGCTCCAGCCCTGGATGGGGCTGACCCAGTTATTCCTTGGACTCAGCCAAAATCTCTTCCCCTGCTCACCCTGTATTTCCTACCAGCTGGTCCTCATTCTATCCCTTGAGACCTTGGGGAACGCATTCCTTCCTTTTCCCCATACCAACCCTTTAACTGCATCTACACAGTGACCAACACCCCCCAAGTCCTCCCTGTTCTGGGCTGAACACCACTGGCTCTCTAAACCGTTTTCCGTGGGACTGGGTTCAGTCCTCCCCCAACCCTTCTCCATCCTATGTATTTTCTACTACACACTCTCTGCTCAACTGCTGTGGGTCCCCGGGATTGAACATGACATTCAAGTTGGAGGCCAGCATCTCCAATCATGACGCACAGGCCCCTTCTCCTTTCTGTTATCTCGTGCTTTAAACTCCCTGATCCGAGCTTCAGGGAAGGCCATGGGAAGGCCACGCTTGCTCGGGGAAAGAGAGCTATGGGCACCCTGTGGCTCATAATTAAACATGTGTGGCAAATCTTGATTTTGCCAAACACTAGGAAGGAAGAAGATTTAACTCGGTATAGGCAGTGGGGACAAGGGGGAAACCCCCCAACAGCACAGTGTGCTTTGAAGTAAATGTGTGGGGTCCCATTGCAGGGGCCAGCTTCTGGGGGGCATGCATTCAGGTGACAGCTGACTCTCAACACCCACTCTGCACCAAGCCCTGTAGTTCCGTGATAGAAAGACTGTTCAGTAGTTAGCTTTGGTCCCAAGGAGCCAGTTCGGGAGATCAGTACACACAGAATTACAGCAAAATATTTCAGTTGCTATCATGGAGGCGAGACAATGGGAAAGGTTCGTTTCCTATTACTGCAGTTAACAAATGAGCACAGACCACACGTGGGTCTCCCTGAGCTAACATCAAGGTGTCAGCAGGACTGGATTCTTTCTGGACTTTAGGAGACGAGCCTTATTCCCCAGCTTCTGCAGCTGCCTGCCTTCCTTGGCTGATGGCCCTTTCTCCATGTTCAAAGCCAGCAGTGTTGTTGCTTCTTTGAATCTCTCTCTGTCTAACCTCCTGCTTCCTCCTTTCACTTGCGAGGACTCGTGTGATTACACTGAGCTCCCCTGGTTATCCCATGATAGCCCATCACAAGGGTTGTAACCCAATCATTTCTACAAAGTCCCTTTCTTGCCCTGTCAGGTAAACCGCGTTCCCAGGGGGCACCTGGCTGGCTCAGTCAGTTAAGCGTCTGCGTTTGGCTTGGGTCACTGTCCCAGGGTCCTGGGATGAGACCCTTGTCAGGCTCCTGGCTCAGCAGGGACCCTGTTTTTCCTTCTGCCTGTTACTCTCTCTCTGAAAAGTAAATAAATAAAATCTTTATTAAACGAACAAAGCAAATCTTTGGCAGGCACAGGAAACAACCAACTCTGCCCATGGGAAGACCCATTGCATTTGAATGGATCCTTCTAGGCTCTGGAAGTGTTTTATGCAGGAGAGCCCTGGCACAGGAGGCAAAAGGGATTCACAGGAAGAAGGTGCTTGCACAAGACCTGGAGAAAAGAAAGTATGGCTAGTATTTTCCTTTTTTTCACGGCTTGCTTATTTTTGTTTTTGGAAAGACCCAACGTCTGCTCGGTTGCCACTAAGGTTTAGAGGCTTATTACTCTCCACGGCAGCTCATTTCTTCCTATGGATGACTTTGAACAGAGAACCTTCCTTAAACTGAACCGTCATCACTGGAATTGTATTCCAGTACATCCACTGGAATTGTATCCTTAAATTGAATTCGTCATCACTGGAAATGTTAGTAGATCTCACGGTGCCCAGGAGGTGGACCAGAAAGGGGTGCTGGGCAATGCACACAGGGGTCTGCTACATTCAGAAGTTTCTCTGAGGTTCATCCGTGGACAGGCTGTTCTACCTAGATGCCTCAGAGCAGGTCACCAAGGCCAATAACTTATTAGAGCAATACCATTCCCAAGGCAGGATCGTCTGCAGAATTTCACTGACGCCACCTCCTCTACTCCTGTGCTACAAATCAACTGAAAAGAATCTGAGCTGAGGCTGAATTTGAACTTGAACTTGAGGGGATGAAAACTCAGAAGCGCTAACATTTGGAGCTAGGGAGGAGGCCCAGCTCTCTGCCCTCTGCCAGAGACAAGCTGCGGTTCAGGTGTCCTCAGTCCAGGGGTCACCGCTGTCGCCCTCGGGATGGGGGAGGGAGGGCATCGGAGGCCCAGGACCTCCGGGCTGGGGGCTGTGGAGGGAGGACGGTGCCACAGAGAGGCTGGCTGAGAAGACACCTCCAGCATCCCTGATGTCCGCTCATGTTCTGTTGAAATCCTTTGCCCCTGGGCCTCCTCTGCGCCAAGCAGCACCATTCTGGGTGCTGCTTTGGAGTGTGAGACAACGGAGCAGATACCACCCTGCCCTCAGTGCTGAACAGAGCTTTAGTTTACAGCACATTTTTATATCCATGACCTTCTCTGACTCTCGCAACCCCCTGGTGAGGGGAATTGAGTCAGTGGCAGGGCTGAGACCTGCATCTGAGCCCAACTCACCGCTGTTCCCACCGCAAGTAGACACCACTGGTGGGCTCTGATCATTCCTGCTGGGTCAGGGCCGGGCCTGCAGCAGCTGCTAATGAGGGCCTGCACTTGAGATTTCCAGCACCAGAAGAAACTCTTAACTCTGGGGAACAAACTGAGGGCGGCGGGAGGGGCGGTGGGTCGGGGGATGGGGCAACTGGGGGATGGGCGTGATCTAATGAGCATTGGGCGTTATTGCCCCTGATGAATCACTAAATTCTACCCCTGAAACTAACGATACAGTCTATGTTATATATGTTATATATATGTTAACTAAATTGAATAGAAATACTGGAGAAAAAAATATTTCCAGCTTCTTCCTCTTGTTTCCTCCCCTTTCCACCACCTCTCCCCCCAACTCTTTTTTTCTTCTATATCTGTATTTCTCTATTTCCCACTTCTTTTCTCCTTCTTCCCAGCCAAGAGCCCCACAAATGATGCTCAGCTCTCAGGGACCCCTGCTAGGCTAGAGGAACTAGAACCCCTGAATCAGAATGCCTACAACCATGAACATGAGTGTCCCCCTGGTTCCTGTGTCCCCCAGTCAACAGGTTCCAGCTTAGGCAGTTGAGCCATCCATACCAGAAGCAGCATTGGGGGTGGGATCTGGGAAAGCTCTAGGCCAGAAGCCGGGAGAGGACCTCACATGACAGACCTGTCAGTCATAACCTTAGATATGTTACTGCCCCACCCTCGGCCTCAGTTTCCTCATCAGTAAAGTAGGACAATAACACCCAGCTCCCAAGGCAGTTGTAAGGGCTAGGAGAATTGATTTCATGGTGCTGGGCATGTATTCGATGTTTAATCAAGGTTGGTTGACTGTGGCAGCAGTTGGAGTACAGAGCCTCCTGAGGGCTGGACTTGGAAATATCAATATCTGTGCTGGGATACTAAGAGCCAGGAAGCACCGAGAGAGGTCGAAAGGGATGGAGGAAGGGAGTCACGGGGCAGAGGCTGCTCATCGTTTTTTTCCCCTAGGCATCTCAGGTTCCCGGTACTCTGGACCCAGACACTGAGTGCAATTAATGCTTGTCTCTTTATGATCTTGATGAAATCATCTTGTAACATTCCAAATGCCTAATGAGGGTGTGTGCAGCTACTGGACAGAGAGTCCTGGAATCTCCCTGCCTTCGGCACGCCCTGGGAGTAATGGTGATTTTTAAAAGCTGGGAAGCCCAGAGTGACTTCTCCCCAAACAGACTTGCTCAGTCCCAGTGTCAGTATGCATTCAGAGTCCAACCTTCAGTGGTTCCAGGAAGAGAAGCCAATTACAACTCTCAGTGGTTGGGGGAAGGGGTGGAGGATGAGGAGAATTGGGGGAAATCCCAAAGTACAGGAGGAACCCAGGACCCAGAACAAAGGAGACTCAATTTTGCCCAGGGGCTATCAAAGAAACTCCAGAGCTAGAAACTTGTAAACTAGAAATAGATGGGACTTTCAGTTAAACAGGTAAATTAGTCACACCCAGTTGTCTTCTCTCCCTCCTTGGATCTTACTTAGATGGCAGGAAAGGTATTGAAATGGTATAAACCCACAGCATCATAGGGAATGGGAGAGGTGTATCAGTGGATTGGAGACCTCAGCAAGTTTATGGAGCAGAACAGTTGAAGGTAGGTAAGGAGAAGGAGGAAGTAATTACCAGCGTGAGGAGAGAGAGCCCTTTTTTCTCACAGAGCCATATGGAGGCCTAAAGATTGATTACACCAGGTACAGGGCAGGACAGATGAGACGAGCTATGGAAGTAAAAACCAGGGAGTTAATTGAAAGCCAGTACATGGGACAGTTGTCTCTATATCCATCGCTAAGAAAACAAACAAAAAAGTTATTTAAAGAAATTACAAGGCCCTGGAGAAAACAACCCTCTACAAACATTCTTGCTTGTAGAGATTCCTAGTATAATACTCAGCTTGCTACCCAGAGCCCTAAAATGAAGCTTGCTAGCCCACGACTCTTGTCCATGTGTACAAAGTTCTCAAAGTCGGCTAACCCTGTTTCCTCACTTTTAAAATATGAACTGATAAACAAGGATTTAAGGGAAGGAAGCAACAAACAACAGCAACAACCACAAATCCCAGAGAAAAGAGATAGTTCAGAAAATAAAAGGGAAATTGAAAAGCTGCAAAATTTAAACTCTAGTGTCCAAAGAAAAATCCAAAAGAGACCACATCCATAAAAAAAGAATAAGAGTCTAGAAAAAGGAAAAATTAAAGAAGAAGAATCACAGAAATGAAAAAATACAACTGCAAGAATTAAAATTTTAATTCAAGTGTGAGAAGACAGACTTGAAAAGTCTCCAGGAAGTACAAGAGAGAGATTGAAAAGAGAAGAAAAAAGAGAAGATAAGAAGATTTAAAGAGAGGACAAAAAATTAGGAAAGCAATAGAAAAGAACTTCACAAAACTTAAGGATACCCCTCTCCTGAGAACCCTGGATGTTTTCAGCAATGTGAATGAAATTGAAATAAAGAGCAACACATGGGTGGAACATATTGAAATCAGAACATAAAGGACATGAGAAGGTCATAAGTCTTCTAAAAGAAACAATGAGTCAATTCTAAGTAATAACAAATTCTCACTGACAACCTTTGGGCAAGAAGATAATTTGAATTCAGAATTCTATACCTAGCTAAACTATCAATCAAGTGTGAATGAAGAATAAAGAAATTTTTAGGCAAGGACTGAGAAAAGAGGATATTCTCTGTATCCCCTTTATAAGAAGTTACACAATGAAGGGCCCCTAAGGTGGAATTTAAGTACAAACGTAAGATTTAGAAAAACTGCAAGTGGTTCTGGAACTTTAAAGTTGAAACTGTTGTTTTTTATGTTAAAAATGGTTGAATATCAGAAATTTCATTTGGTGCACCCTAACCCATATGAGCAGAAATGTACAGTATATCAGAAGATTAAGTTCAATTACAAAAAAAGAAAAATCCTTAACCAAGTTTGAAACAGTCAAACCCAAAGTTAAATAACAAGATACTGAAGATGGTTGTATGTTCCCTGGGGAGTGAAGACAGTAAAATCCACAGCATGTTTGGAAAGAGAAAAGATGGGGCACCTGAGTGGCTCAGTCCATTAAGCATCTGCCTTTGGCTCAGGTCATGATCCCAGGGTCCTGGGATCAAGCCCCACATCGGGTTCTGCCTGATTCCTCCTCTCTCTCTCTGCCTGCCTCTCTGCCTACTTGTGATCTTTGTCAAATAAATAAATAAATAATCTCAAAAAAAGGGAAAAAATAATCACTAAAAGAACAACAGACAACAAACAAAAAACCATATATATATATACACACACACACACACACACACACACACACACATATATATGTATATATATGTATATGAGAGAGAGGAATTCAGATTTATTAATCTACCAGCGGGTGTGAAAAGAGGAGGGCAATAAAGCAAAAACAGAAAAATGAGAAATAGAAAACACAGAGTAACTCCATAGTAACAACACAATAGGGAAAAGCTAAAATAAATGTCAACAGAGCAATTTCAATTAGTAACAGAAAGATGTCCTCTAGATAAAATTTAGAAAAATCCTACTGTATGCTGCCTACAAATACACACCTAAATTAAAGCCAAAGAGAAAAGGTGAAAATAAAGCATAGAAAAATAGACACCATAGAGGGACAAAGCAAAATAAACTGGTATGGCTACAAAACCAAACCAAATGAAACCAAACAAATAAACAAAAAATCCCACATAAAATAGAATTTTAAAAGAAAATGCTATAGGAATAAAGATTAATACTGAATAATAAATAACTTTTTAAAAAGACCTATAAAGCTTTAGGACCTTAAAAAAAAACTTACATAAATAACCTTACAAAATATTAAATTAACCAGGAATTTTAAATTTCTATGTGGCTATAATATATTATATGCATGTGGCTATATATGTATTATATATGTGTATATATAAAGTATGCATACAATACTTCTATATACTATATATCAATTGATAGAATTATAACAGGAACTTGAGAAATTCACAAACTTTTTTTCTGTAGGTCAGCAAACTAAAACTTAGTAAGGATACAGAAGTCTTGAACAACACAATTACCAAGCTTTATTTATTTTTTAAAAGATTTTATTTATTTACTTATTTGAGAGAGAGGGAGCATGAGCAGCGGGAAGGGCAGAAGGAGAGAGAGAAGCAGACTCCCTGCTGAGCAGGGAGCTTGATGTGGGGCTCCATCTCAAGACCCTGAGATTATGACCTGAGGGAGACACTTAACCAACTGAGCCACCCCACTGCCCCAACAAGCTTTATTTAATGTTTGTATAACAACCTGAACTAGTTTATTTATTTTTTACGTTACTATGTATACCCAGTGGGGGGCTTGAACTCAGGACCCTGAGATCAAGAGTGGCACCATCCCCCGACTCAGCCAGCAGGGTGACCCATGAGCCTGATTTAAAAGAGAATTTTTTTCTCAAGCACATAGAGCCATTTACAAACATTGCCTACATACTAGGCCATAAAACAAGTCTCAAAAACATTAAAAGAATTGGGATCACACAGGGGAGGCTCAGTCAGTAGACCGTGTGACTCTTGATCTCAGGTCGTGAGTTTGAGCTCCATGTTGGGTGTAAAGATTACTTAAAAATAAAATCTTTAAAAAACAAAAACAAAAACAAAAAATTGAGACAAAGTATTCCACGACTCAGTTAGAAGTCAATGCAGGAACGTTTCCTAAAAATCGGGATGAAAACATCAGAATGAAAGGCAAACTTCTAAATAACCGAGGTCAGAGGCAAGCTTGTAATGGGATGAGAAAATGTAGAAGGGGCAGATAACAGAGACCAAAGAGGAATAGCAATACCCCAGCCTAAAACAGGAGCGGCTGGCAGAGCGGTACCTTGTTCAGACGGCCATCCTGAAGAAGAGAACGGTAGAAAACTACTGGGCTAAGAATCCCACCTACGAAATCACAGGGAAGAAAAAACTACAAAGACTCGGAGAAAACAGAAGAGAGTAAAGAAGAAAGCTGCCAGCGAATGCAACAGAAAACAATCATACCATAGAGGGTTGTTGCGAAGCCCAGTTTGCTCTGAGTAAAAGCTAATTAAACAGAAAAAATAGCGCAAGACGGATCAAGAAAGAGGAAGATGGGTCTGAACAACAGTGAGGACGAGAAAGGGACAACTACAGATACAAGAGAGATTTTAAAGCAACACAGAAATAAAAATATGGGGACAATATGGGGATAACAATTTTGAAAACTTAGAGACAACAAGAACAATTTCCTAAAATATATATAATGGAACAAGAATGGGAAAGAGAAAATTGATGAGATCGCTAACCCAAGGAAGCCACGAGCTCGGTGGTTAAAGATAAGCCACACAAAGGCACACATGCAGTAGGAGCCGGGCTCCAAAGCCGCCCCCAAGCACTCCTTGCGCCCAGGACTCCCGCTCCTTGGACAGGTGTTTCCCGTTCCAAGCAGGGCGTAAACCAGGAGGGTGCTGTGCAAAGGAGGAACCGTGACTTCCCAAGCTAAACTGTGAAAGACATTGTGACTTCTGTCCTGATAGCTCTCTCTGAAGGGATGAGGGATGCCCTGGGGGATACCAGCTGCCAGGTCGCGAGACACGCCGGCAGCCCGATGAAGAAGGCCATGTGGCAAGGATCCTGCCATCGGCCAGTGAAGACTGCCAACCACATGAGAAACAGATCCTCCAGCTCCTGTCAAGACCACTGTAGTTCCAGCTAAGCTTCAGAGATAACCCATGAGAGATCCAGAGCGACAGCCACCCAATGAAGCCACTCCCAGGTTTCTGACCCTCAGAAATGTGAGAAAGTAAATTGAAGCATCTAGAATTTGAGATATCGGGGCACCTGGGTGGTTCAGTGGGTCAAGCCTCTGCCTTTGGGCTCATGATCTCAGGGTGCTGGGATCATTCACATGGGGCTCTCTGCTTAGCAGGGAGCCTGCTTCCCTCGCCCCAACCTTCCCTGCCTGCCTCTCTGCCTACTTGTGATCTCTCTCTCTGTCAAATAAATATTTAAATAAATTTTTTTAAAAAAGGAATTTGGGCTATTTTTAATGCAGCCATAGATAACTAGTACACACACGATAAAACCAAGCCAAGATGGTGTTGGAAAGGAGTTCTAGAATACATTCAAGGAAAATGTAATCGAATTTTTTACAAACTGTTCCCAGAGAAATTGTCCCCTACTTCATGAGTCTGTATAATTTGAATTATACTGTCAGGATCAGTCAAAATTTTCAAGGGAATCTCATTAATGAACAGATAATAAAAGTTCCAAACAAAACATTAGCAAACTGAATCCAACATCTGTTTTTTAAATGTGTGATTAGGCTTGGGTTTTCTTTATAGGATTTTAAGAATGAACTTATTTTTCAAAATCTATACATTTTATTCACCACTTTAATGCGTTGGAGGAGAAATACTATACGAGCATCTGAATAGCCAAAAAAAAAAAAAAAAAACAACACCTACTCACAATTAAAAAAAAACACTCAGTGAACTAGAGCTAAAAAGTTCACGTTTATCAATGAAGCATACAAGGCGTTTGCTATCAGGATGCTTTTAAGGATGTTCCCTGCGACCATTGCTATTCAACATTGTACTGGAGGTTCTGGTCACTGCAAGTAAGATTTTTTAAAATACTAATTTAATAAAAGGTATAAGGTTTTAATGGGAAGAAGCAAATTATTGGAATTATTGTTGGATAGGAGATAATTACATAAAAATGAATCCCATTTTTACATACTGGTAATAAACCATGAGAAAATGTAATTTTTTAAAAAGATAACATCTACAACAGCCACAATTCACAAAAGGGGAAGGAAAGCTAGGGAAAAACCTATCAAAATCTATGCCAGATTCTTATGCAAAAAGTTCTGAAACCTCATGGAAAGATTAGAGAAGACCCAAATGGATAGAAAGGCCTACCATGTTTACAGATAATTGCGCTAGGTATTGTAAAGGATACAAATTCTCCCCCAGATTGGTTTACAAATTCCCTGCAATTCCTGTCAGAATTCCAGCAGGTTTCTCGGTGCAGCGGGCCACACTGACCTTTTTTTTTTTTTTTTTTTTAAAGATTTTATTTATTTATTTGACAGAGAGAGATTACAAGTAGGCAGAAAGGCAGGCAGAGAGAGAGAGAGGAGGAAGCAGGCTCCCCGCTGAGCAGAGAGCCCGATGCGGGACTCGATCCCAGGACCCTGGGATCATGACCTGAGCCGAAGGCAGCGGCTTAACCCACTGAGCCACCCAGGCGCCCCTCCAGCAGGTTTCTCGGTGCAGCGGGCCACACTGACCTTAATGTGTGTATGGAGTTGCAGAGGGATGAGATTTTCTCCAAGGAAGAACGAGGTGGGGTGGCGACGACACCAAGAATTATGAAAGCTACAGTAATGAAGACAGTGAGTTTCAGACTCGAGCAACAGGCCAGTGTTTTAAGCTACAGAACCCAGAAGCCAACCCATGCACATAGGGAAAACTGAAAGTGACTGAGGGAACTTTGCAGACCAGCACGGAAAGGCTGGGCTAGGTGACGATCGGTCTGGGAGAGTGGCATGCACATTTGTAAAACATACAGTTGGTTCCCTACATCACGCTGCATAAAAAACAAATTCCAAAACAAACAGACAAACAAACAAACAAAAAAAAACAAATTTTATGTGGGCTAAAGCCCTAAATGTGAAAAATAAAACTTTACAACTTTTCAAAGAAAATAGAGGAGACATCCTCTATGACTTGAGAATAGGAAGAATATTTTTTTTTCCCTTGAAGATTTTGTTTGAGAGAGAGATAACAGCATGCCTGCAAGTGAGGGGCTAAGAGGAACAGAAGTGAAGGGAGACAGAATCTGTTTTGTTTTTTTAAGATTTTATTTATTTGACAGAGAAATACACAGCAAGAGAGGGAACATAAGCAGGGGGAGTGGGAGGAGAAGCAGGTTTTCCTTCAAGCAGAGAGCCTCATGCAGGGCTCCATCCCAGGACCCTAGAATCATGACCTGTGCCAAGGGCAGATGCTTAACAACTGAGCCACCGAGGGGCCCCTAGAACATAATCTTTATAGGGCCACTGAAATCACTCTTTTTTATGTAGTAGGCCTTCAGAAAATGAATGGCTATTCATTTTATTTTGCAAATAGTTTTACATTTTTCGTTTTGTTTTGTTTTCCCTGCTTATAATTCTTCTTTTAGAATCTGAAGCAGACTCCACACTGAGCCTGCAGCCTGACCCAGGCTCCATCTCATGACCCTGAGACCATGACCTGAGTCGAAATCCAGAGTGGGACGCTTAACCGACTGAGCCACACAGGTGCCTTGAATAGAAAGAATTTCTTAAATGAGATTCTTTTTTAAAGCACAAACCATAAAATTATATTGCTAATTTTGACTAGATTAAAATTAAAGCTACCATTCCACACAAGACAGCATAAATAAAGTGAAATAAGCCACAAACGGAAAAAAAAAAAAAAAAAAGAAGCCACAAACGGAAAAAGAATCATTCCAAAGCATACAATTTACAGAGGATTAGTGCCCAGGATATGTAAAGAATTCCTACAAATCAATAATAGTAATTAAAAAAGACAAAATGCTCCATTATAAATGGGTCAGTGTATACAGAGAGATAATTTTCAGAAGAAGGAATCTAAACATTTAATTATAAGTTTAAACATTTAAAAATAAGTGTAATAAACATGCAAACATTTAAAAATAAATTCAACTTCAATAGTTATCAGGGAAATGTTAAGATTAAACAATGAGATACAATTTCATACCTATCAGATTGACAAAAATTCAAAATTATAATGCCATCGAGAGTGGAGGAGGATGTGGAATAATGGGGAATAAAAAGAAAAGAAATGGAAATCCATGTCCATCAATAAGAGAACAGATGAGCCGTGGAAAATTCATCCAATAGAATATTATACAGCTATTAAAATGAACTAGAGGGGCACCTGGGTGGCTCAGTGGGTTAAAGCCTCTGCTTTCGGCTCAGGTCATGATCCCAGGGTCCTGGGATCGAGCCCCACATTGGGCTCTCTGCTTAGCAGGGAGCCTGCTTCCTCCTCTCTCTCTGCCTGCCTCTCTGCTTACTTGTGATCTCTGTCTGTCAAATAAATAAATAAAATCTTTAAAATAAATAAATAAATAAAATAAAATGAACTAGAGCCAAATGCTTCACATGGATAGATCTCAAAAAGCATGTGCGGGTGTGCCCAGCTGGCTGTCGGAAAAGCATATGGGTCTTGATCTCACAGTCGTGAGTTTGAATCCCACTTTGAATGTAGAGAATAAATAAACTTAAAAAAAAAAAAAAGTGAGCCCCAGGGAAAAGTCTGAAGAATGCTACATGAAGAGTCCCATCATTTATAGAAAATTTAAAAACTGGCAAAGCATTATTTCAGCCTATTCACGGTGGTAGACCTATGTAGTTAAGAGTCTAAAAGCAGGGACAGCAGGGTGGCCCAGTTGGTTAAGCGGCTGCCTTTGGCTCAGGTCATGATCCCAGGGTCTTGGGATCGAGTCCTGCATTGGGCTTCCTGCTCAATGGGGAGCCTGCTTCTCCCTCTGCCTCTGCCTGCTTGTGCTGTCTCTCTGTCTCTCTCTGACAAATAAATAAATTTAAAAAAAAGAAGTCTAAAAGCACCACTAGGAATGTGGAATGCCACATTTATTAAGTAGCTCCCTACAGAGGAGTATGCACAGAGAAGAGACAGGCAGGGGCTTTCAACTTTGTCACACTTCATGTTAAAAAAAATGACTGAAGCAAATATAGTAGCATTTTATTAAGCGGGTTGAGGTATCCATAGCTGTTACCCCATAATTTTCCAAGTGTTTGAAGAGAATGGCCAGGAGTTTCTGGGAGATGTTTTAGTTGGAAGGGGCACCAAAAGGTAAGGCCCACTGAAGGGTGTACTTGTTCTATGCTTTGCTCTGTCCCTGCACTTAGAACTGGGCCTGGTACAGAGGAGGTGCTCCACAGAGAGCTACTGAGTGCATGAGCAAATGCAAAGGCACTGAGGCACGTCAGGACACTGTGTTCTGAGAGCTAATCAACGTAACAGCCAACGTCTGTTGAGCCACCTATGCTCCCCCTCAGCCACTGACTTCACTACGTGGCTTGTGTTATCTCATTTCATCCTAGAGACAACAGTATGGACCTGCGTCCTCCTCACTCTCCTGGTAAGGAAACAGGCTTTGAGAGCTAGGTAGCTTGCCCAAGAATACACATTCATCAAAAAGTCTGGGTTTTCCCACAAAACAAACTGAGGGTTGGGGGTGGGGAGGGGGAGGGAGAGGGGGGTTGGGTTATGGACATTGGGGAGGGTATGTGCTATGGTGAGTGCTGTGAAGTGTAAACCTGGCGATTCACAGACCTGTACCCCTGGGGCTAATAATACATTACATGTTAATAATAATAAAAAAAGAAAATTCTGGGTTTTATGCTGTAGGTAAGTCTTGAAAGGTAGAAATAAACAGGACAAGGTAGGGCCCAGGAGCCCACAGTGCAGGGGGCACATCAACACAGACTCCAGGCTCCAGGGTGAAGGGTGAGTGGACCACCTGGCAGGGAGGAAGATGCTTAGAAACCTGAGAGGCGAGTACACAGCAGGGAACACTTGAGGCTGCCTGGGCCTCAGGGAAGGCTTTACCCACTTGGCCTGGAAGAAGTCCACGTGGAAATGCCAGGAACCCAGCTCTTCCTGCTCTGTATCCGACTGGCGTTCAGAGGACCCCTTGCTCTGGACCATGAGCACACAGACCCCAACCACACAGGGCTGAGACCAACCACAGGAGAAGACAAGCTGATTTAATGTGATCTCCCATTTGAGAAAGTTTGCTCTCACCTTCCCGTGCACAGAGAAAAAGCCAACTCAGAACTCTCCTTTTGCAATCATGACAGCAGGAATAATTGCTTGCTCTTTAATAAGAGCTAACATTTATTGAGCATTGACTGTATGCAGGGCACTAGGTGGAGTCAGCACATGATTTATTGCCCTTAACTCTCACAAAAGCTCTGTGAGGGCAGGTCCTCTTTGTCCCTCTCCTCTTTGTCCCTCTCCAGGACACCAAAGCTTGGAGAATTCAGGGGTCTGGCCCAAAGCCCTGTGAAGTTAATAAGTGGTGGGGCTGGGATTCGACACCATGGCTGTCCACTCTCCAGCCCATGTTTAAACCAGTGCTTCTCACAAGCACAGACACACAATTAAGCAACAAAGGCTTTATAACTCTCAGCTGGGAGACTAAACGAGAACGTGATGCTACCATAATAAACCGGAAACCAAGCTTATCATCACATTCATGAACACCCGGCCCATGAGAGGTGCTCCATAAATGCTTTGAAATGAGGTGGCATTTAGTTCCAGGAAATGGAAACCAACCCAGTGTCACAATGACACACTTCACCCACAGGGGAAGCTAGGAGAAACTTATAGAGCACGCACACATGCGGACAGAGCTCTCCTTGGCAGGCACACACAGTTACTCTGCGGGTCCAGCCCCCTCGAGGCTTAAGCCTCCCAGCGACCTCCCCCTCCTCCCACTTCCGTCCCTGGGTGCTGAGAGGCTTTGGGCTCAGTAGGCCTCCTCTGAAAACAGGCGCTGCAGGAAGGAAAGCCAGGCAGCACTCTCCCCAGTAGCCCACAGTTCAGAGATACATAAAGTGAGAAAAAGATAAGACAAGGGAAGGCACCCGAAGAGTTCTGCTTTTCTAGAGTAAAGAGAAGGACCCTCCCTGTCCCCCAGGAAAAGCCACCGTCCCTGGGATCGCACAAGTTCATTTTATTGATTCATTTCATTAACATTTACCGGACCTCCCGTGCAGGAGACAGGCCCCGGCCTGGAGCTGGCTGGTTCATCTGCACCCTTCCTCCACCTGGAGGAGCCCAAACACACACACACACACACACACACACACACACACACACACACAATCCGAGGCCCCTGGGGCACAGCGCATAAGGGTACACAAAGGCCAAGCGAACGCACCCAACTTAGAGGTGTAAGGACTCCTTCTGCAGGGTGGAGGGAGGAGGAGGGACAGCAGGAGGTGGGAAGGGGTGAGGGAGCGAAGGAGACGGGGAGGGAGAAGAGAGAGGAAGACAGCAGCAGCCCGGCAGTATTCTCCCCCAGAGCCACCTCTGCCAACACTCTGGCCCCGTTTTAATTACGTGCAAGGTTTCCCCTTTGACTCTCTCTCTCTCTCTCTGATTAATCTTCGAAAGAGCCGGCCGAGTTTAACCACAGCAAACACGATGATCCCCGTTATGACGGCCTGGGTAGCTAAAAGCAGAAAATAAAGCCCCCAGAACAGGCTGTGGTCTTGGCGTGGACCCCGGGCCCCCAGCTGCGCCCAGACCCCGGGCTCCGAGCCGGCGGGCGCCAAGGCCGGCCGGGTGGCGGCTGGGGCAGGGCAGGGAGGCGGGCCGCGGGGGTCCGGGCACTCCGGGTCCTCGCGCCCAGAGCGGCAGGCTGGCGCGAGGTCCGGGGCCGCGGCACCGCGGGGGCAGGCTGCAGTCGCAGCGCCAGGGATGGTGGCCGAGCCCGATTTCCGCCAGCCGGGGCAGATCCGCGAACGCGTCAACGGGCAAGGTCTCCAGCTGGCTGTGCTCGAGCTCGACCCGCTCCAGGCCGCGGGGGTGGCGGAAGAGCGCGCGGGGCCGGGCCCGCAGCCGGTGGCGGCGCAGCAACTCGCGGCGCAGCTGGTCGAGGCCGCGCAGCAGGGCGCAGGGGAGCGCGGCCAGGCGGTTGGAGTGCAGCGCGAGCTCCCGCGGCGCCGCCAGCTTCCGGAGGGCGTCCTCGGGCAGCGCGCGGAGGCGCGGGCTCACCGTCACCCCGAAGGCGCGCAGGCCGCTCAGGGGGCGCAGGGCGGCGGCGGGCAGGGTGCGCAGCCGCGTGCTGTTCAGCCACAGCTCCCGCAAGCCGGCCAGCTCCCTGAAGAGCACCTCCGGCAGCTCTGCCAGCGGGTTCTCGAACAGGGTCAGGAAGGGCAAATCTCGCGAATGAAGAAGAGCGCGGTGGACGGGGGGTGGGGGTAGGGGGCAGAAACTCCAGGCGGTTTCTGGAAAGCGTCAGGGAGCTCAGGCTCCAGAGCGTGTCGAGGGCTCCGGGGGCGATGGAGCGGAGGTGATTCCCGTGCAGCGGCAGCTCCTTCGGGGCGCGCAGGTGGCTCAGCAGCCCGGTTCCCAGAGCCTCGAGCCGGTTCGAGTGGAGCGCTAGCTTCTCCCGCTTGGCCTGCGCCTCGAGCAGTCCCCGGGGCAGGTGGGGCGGATTGTTTGCCGACACGTCCCGCAGTCTCAGGTTCCCCAGACGGCTGAGGAGGCGAGCGGGAAGGACAGCGAGCTGGTTTGGGTTCAGGAAGAGCTCCGGCAGGTCAACCAGTTTCCCAAACATGTTCTGATCGATGTCCTTCAGTTCGTTGCGGTCCAGAAACAGCTGCTCCAGCAGCACCACCTAGTCCACCAGCGCGGCCGGCAGGTGCGTGATCCCGTTGCGCGACAGCCGCAGGGTTTTAAGTTTGATCAGGTCGTGGAAGGCGCCAGGGGCGGTGGAGGCCATGGGGCTGTCGGTCAGCATCACGCGCTGCAGGACCGTCATGCTGCCAAAGCTGTTGTTCCGCAAGGTGCCAGGGCCCATTCGGAAGAGCAGGATATGCGTGAGGTTGGCGGGCAGGCCAAGCAAGGCGGGGCGGGCCACGGGGCCCCCGGAGCACTGCACGGTGTCCCGCAACACGCACTTGCAGGCCGGGGTGGGGACAGGGGAACGGCTGGGCGCGCGGGGGCCCCAGCGCCGCGCACAGCAGGCGCTCCTCAGCATGTCTGCAAAGGCGACGGCGGGACGTCTGCAGGCGACACGCAAGGGCTGGCGCTCGGGTTCCAGCCTTGGAATCGTGCAGAGGCAGGAGTCTTTCGCCCGGACTGTCACTAACTTTGAATGTGACCCAGACACAACTAAGTAGCCCTCTTTTCCCAGGAGGGCAGGTGTTCCTGGGTGGTGGAAACACATTCGCTTCACCCCCAGAGGTCCCATTCTTCGGTTCTGCCGATTTTCTACTCCCGGTTGAAAGCCCCGAGATTAAAGCGTTTTCCAGCTATAGTGAAAAGCCAGTGCTTTAAAATCTTTCCACAGAACTAATGAAAACAATCATTCTTACATGGAGGCTCACAGACATCACTAAGCAGGGCCCACGGTGAAGAGAGCCCTGCTCTTCCTGCCTTTACTCAGCAGTGGCTATAACCAAATCAGGACGGTAACAGCACAAAGTCTGGGAAAACAACAGCAACCACCACCCGATTCCTTGCACAGTTGTGCTACGTGCACAGCACCTATTCTACAAAAACAGTAACACCCTCAAATAGCGAACACCTTCAGTTAGCCACAGCGAGAAAAGCAGGGAATACCTAGCACTTTATGCCATTCATTATTCTCAGCGTTTTATTTACATTAATTCGTTCAATCTTTACAATAACCCTATGAGCTAGACCCTATTCTTATCCCGGGTTAAAGGATGATGAAACTAAGGCACAGAAAGGGTAAGTAACTTAATCCGGGTCACAGAGCTAGAATCTGAGAACAGTATTTCTGTGTCTCAAAAAGGAACTATCATTTCTAAGATGCTTAACAAAAAATATGAACTCATGGCATTGAATTACATGTGAAATATATACAATAATACTACTCTGCCAAAACAACATTTCTCAAATGTAATTTTACGCAAATAATTTCTTGTACAAAATTTTACAATTTATGCCCATATCCAAGCCCTCAGTTACCTTGGCCTGACCTAAAATGGTGCTGTGCGGGAAAGTAACTGAGGGACTCAGGGCTTTTCCTGTGGTGCAGCTCTTTCCAAAGGAAGAGGGAAGTACCCTTGCATCCTGAGGATAAAGACTTTACCAGAATAAAAGTCATGGGAAGGACCCTATCTCAGAGGGAAGATTCTGGTTTTTAATGACAGAAAGCTTCAAACTGAAAAAGAAACCATATGTAATTTAAATCCTGTCCACCCTGAGTAAGAGCAGAAGAGAGAGCGGTTTCTCCATAAAATGGCACACCATGACAGTGATGCTAGGACAGCTTAGTGACACGGCTGGATCACTGTGGCAACCATACTCCTGGATGGGCCACACTTCCATCCACTCTTCCTTTCCCCACCACATTGCCCCAATTCTCTATTCCAGTTCTCTTCTCCCACTCTGAGGAATAGTAAGGCCAAAAACATTCTCCAGTGTGTTTGAAAATGGCACCACAGTGTTGAAGGGTGTTCGTATATTCAATTTAACTTGGGAATGTCCAGCTGCTTTCCACAGTAGTACCCATATGTAATGTCACCTACAGTGTATGACAGTTCCTGTGCCTCACAGCTCTGCCCATACTTGGAATTGATTTTTTCAATTTAATTTTTTCCATTCATATAAAGTCATTGTCTCTGTGTGGTTTTTTCCTTCTTCCCCACTTCATGAGCTTGAGCATCTTTTCATATTTTTAATGCCCACTTGTGCTTCATTTTCTCAGAGATGTTGGGTTCTTTTGCCCATTTTCCTATATGCAAAATGTTTTTTTTTTAACTATATATTCTGGATGCTAATCCTTTTGTCATTTTTTTGTTGAATATCTTCAGCTAGTTTGTGGTTTGCCTTTTTCAACTTCAAGATGTCTTTTGATGGACCTAAATCTTAATATAGACCAAGTTATCAGTCTATTACGATTTATGTTTTTTGTATCAAAGTAAGTCCTCCTCTCTTCCCAAGTAAGAAGAAGAAAGTTCTCCTATAATGCCTTAGAGTTTTATAGTTTTGTCCTTTCTTTTTAGGTCCTTAATCCATATTGAACTGATATTTGCGTATGATGTGTTTGAGTGGAATCCAAGTTTATTTTTTTCCATTAGCATAACCAGCTGTCCTAGTCCCATTTATATATAACTAAACCCCTTCCTTCAGAGCTACAATGTCAGTATAGTCATGAGTCCATATCTTATGAACGTGTGGGTCTGTTTCTGGGCTATTTGGTAATCCCTGCACCAACACCATACTGATAGAACCTTCTATTGTTTAAAGCCTGAAAATATCCAGCATTTTAAGTGTGAAGAAACAGACATTCTCATACTACAATGGTGGATCATACACTGTAAAAAACTTTGGGGAAAATATTTAGCAGTATCAACCAAATTAAAAATACATATATCCTTTGTCCAGCAGGTCCACTGCTAAAAATACGTCCTATGCCTAAGCTCATTAACATTTGCGCACAAAATGGGGCACCTGGGGATTCAGTCAGTAGAGCACTCTTGATCTCAGGGTCGGGAATTCAACCATTAGGTGTGGAACCTATTTAAAAGTAACTGTGCACAAAAACACTGCAGGTCTGTGTGTAGTAGGAAAATAAAGAAAAATCCTAAGTGGCTACTAACAGGGAAGTAGTCATCTAAGTTATGAAACATCTGTGCACTGGGATGGCTTGTGGACTTTAAAAAAGAATGAATCTGAGCTGCAAATGCAGACCTCTCTCTCTGATACACAGAACCATGTGAAACAAGGGCAGCAGAGCATACACATATGGTTTTATTTGTGTAGATTTTAAATCAGAGTAAGACTTCATGTCAGGCTCTTGTAAGCTTCTGTGGCCCATTTCCCCAAAGCACTCCGATCAGAATGACCTCCAACGTTTATTCTTTGAAAAAAGCAGAACATTCTGAATGCCCAGAAGGGTATGAAGTTGCAGTCAGTAGAGGAACATTGTTGAATCCATTTGCTGAAAAATTGAATGAGGTACTGAGAAGTATTTCAAACACTGAAGTCGGTGGTTCCTGTGTTTTCATGTCCTTTGAATTTTGGACCCATGTAACAGGTTAAAAATCCGTTACGCTAAGAGGCAACTTCTGTAGAAGTCACCCCGGCCTCTGTGGTTTGGCCTTTCCAAAGCAGAGCTGTCTGCCTGAATGAGACCCGCTTTTCTCCTCGGTGAGGGGAGACTCTGTGCACTGGAGGGATCTCTGTGTACTTACAGAGCAATCACAACTCCAACTCTGAACAGTGAACAGAGCAATCACAACTCCAACTCTGAACAGTGACTGTCTCATCCAAACTCCTCCTACTCCATCCTTCCCTGCAATACATACTTGAAACACAGCACCTGGCAGTGACACCCTGGGAAGAGAGAGACATGCAGAACCTCGGCCCTGCCACTTCTGCTACACAAAACACAGTGAATGGGAAGAACCTGGGACCCTAAACTTCCACACCGCCCAATCAATCACACCACGGCCAGCCACATAGGCCACAGCAGGAGGCAGGCCTCCTGTAGGACCTGAGACCCAGAAAGACCGCCCAGCCAGGCACAATGCCTTCTCAGGGATTTCTAGGACCAACAGTTAGTTCCAGTTTCTCCCTTCCTAGGAGTGCTCCTTTTGCACCCATGACTGCCACACTTCAAACTTACAATGCGTTACATGACATTAGCTCTGCATTTGACCTTCCCAACTGTTAACAGATAAGCCTGTAGTCTTAACATTTTACAATCTCCCTCAGACCTCCTTATACTTACCATCTGGTTCTACATTATATCTAATGAGTGGGTTTGCATGGGATGGTCACACACATGATGTGGTATCTATGTGGGATGTGGTATTTATTCCCTTCAAAAATACAAAGTTAAAAAAAGGAAATGCACAAGTATGAAGTAGAAAAATAAATCCAAAAGGGCAGTATTTGTATGGCTAAAAGGTGAACAAATGTATAAGGAGACAGAAAAAAAAAAACCATTATTTCATTCATTTAAATTTTTATTTTGAATAGCTTCAATCCAAAAAAAGATTTCATAAGGTTATTTACAGTGAATGTACATTTATGAATGTATGCCTTTTCGACATCAGGGTACCATTCTTGAGCAGCAATACAATTTAAAAAATATAAAGATGCAGTATCATTTCTGATATAAAGTTACTTAAAAAAAATCCAAAGTCTTAGGGAATTCACAAATCATAACAGGAAGTAACTATCTTATTAATTTAATGAGCACATAATTACCAAATTTTATTACATTAAAAATGTGTAAATGCCCACAGACTATACAAAAATTAACATCCCACATTTTGTCAAAAGTTCCCAACCACCTCCCACCATAAATATACAAAAACCTATTTTCAGATATGTCAAAATTGCATGCGTGCGATCTTAGAATGTTTTCTAAAGCTTGAATTTTGCTCTTTTCTGGATATTGTACTATAGCCATTTGGGGAACAGAATACATAAACACTGATATGTTATTTGCCATGCCTCTGACACTGTGCAGTATCTTCACAAACACGGGAGACAAAATACATACAGTTAAGACTGCAACAGTTCTGTTTAAATGCCAAGTGCAATTTGGAAAGCTCTCGAATGTAAGAATTATAAAACTAATATAAAAAGTATTTCTTTTGTTGTTGGCTTAGCCGCTTTTATTCAAGCATTATTTGCAGCATTGCTTTACAGCAGTTGGTGCTAGAAGATACAAAACATATAGTTACCACTATTTATATTTGAGGGAGAAAAAAACTTTAAACAACCCTGAGGGAGACACACATTAAAAATCTTGTTATTTATTTAAAAAGTTAAAAAGTTACATATCATTATTTAACAATTACTTTCCCGGACATTTCTGTCCTTAAGTATGTGCATAAATAAAATTTAAATCGGCAATATTTATTAATCTTTAATACATCAAAATAAGATATGTACAGATTTTTAAATTTCGGTCTGTATACACTCAAATAATTTAATGTGAAGTTTAGAATCAAAATTACTATGTAACGGTGACCTACAGAGAGAGAACTCAGTCTGTCTATGGCACTGAGTAGGACCCACACCTGGATTCACAGACATTCTTCAAATAACATTCTGGAAACCATCAATTGCAACTTGAACAACCCACCTTCTCTATGTTCAAATCCAACATACTACAAATGCTCTTCCACCTACCTAAAAACCTCATTCCTCTGAAAATAGTATGGACAAATGAGATACAAAACCCTTATAAAACCGAAATGTTAAAAAAAAAGAAGGGTGTAAAAAATACAGCTCTTTACGATCGTGCGCTTTAAGATGTTAAATACAAACCGATAACTGGATTTTTAAGCTGCTACTTAGCAATTACTTTCATTATATGACTCAGTATTTAAATCAAAGAATAAAATTTACAATTCTGGGAAATCACTTAAGAATAATGCTTGTACACACTGAAAATGAATGTGGAAAATAGAAAATGATCAAGAGGATAAGTAACTATAGAAAACAGTGCTAATTCACAGCTCAAGAGGTCTAAGATGCATAGCTTCATAGAATCATTCATGGAACAATTGTTCTTATCTAATGTGTATTAATATCTTATTCTACTTTTTGATGGAAAACTTCGATTATATTTTTGTAAGAATCATCAGTGGCAATAGCAGTAACAGTGATCCTGAGTGTAACTTACATTTTCCTATAGTTACCTAACATCATTCAGGTCTCTGCAGCATAAAAAAAGAGAACCATGTGGTTCTATAGTTCTGGCTAACGTTTGATAAACTGGTAAATATCTATCAGGAAAATAATGATCAGCTGGAAGTGGAAAGCACAAGCCTGCTACCAGTTAAGGAAGAACATAGGACAACATCACATAGTTTTAAGAGTTCAGTGTCCGTTTTATAGCAATATCAGTTTCCTTGTCTATCATAACTGTGGGCTTTGCCAAACTGCTGGATCTTAACTAGAAAGGCATTTTTAAACTTACTTTAATTTTGTTTAAAATTTAAACATAACCAGACAAAAGAGAAAGGTGAAAAATACTTTTCACATTTCTTTTGGCTCAATGAATGTCTATTCTTTAACTTTATTTCAATTTTTCTTCCTCCCAGAAATTCTTACAACCAAAGAGTATCCTTTGTAAACGTCCAATCTTAAATAGGTAAGCTCTGGCCTCTGGCGCCACCTAATGGTATAAAACAAACGCACCAAGTTCGTACTGCTTTGAAAAAATAGCTGTCACTCAAAACCACTCGCTCATTTTTAAGCCTCATTATTTATAGCAGAGACATGTACCAACCCTTAAAAATTTTAGGAGGTTGAAGTCTAACTCAAAAACTAAAACAAAACAAAACCCAATGTATTATTATCCTATGCTTTTAATTAGAAACATAAAAGAAAATAAAAATATTTAAAATGATATAAAACCTGAGGGTGGGGGGAAAGATGTGAAGAGATATTAGACAGATTTGTATCTACTGCCAAAAAAAATTTTTTTCCTAGTGAAAATGGTTCTACAACATTTAAGTGAAGTAAATTATACTAGTGACAGCAGACATACCACAAGATCCATTTAATAGCTTTGAGGGACATCTGAAGAAGGCAGTGAAGCACCTTGCTGATTAGAAAAATAAAACCCAGGCAGTTTGTACAGAAAATATAAAACCATAAATGGAAATTACCTGAGTTGTTCTATAAGCAACACCATAAAACTTCTAGGCTATCAAAGGGAACTGGTGTATGTATATACAGAATTCTTTGGAAGAAATTTTGGAATCAAATGAAACGGGCTTTCTACCTATTTTCACTGAAGGCTAATTAACACCCATTTTATTTACCAATCACAAATTTAGGGCCGGTATGTAAACGAGGACTTTTTCTAATAACGGGGTTGTGAAAATAAATTTAAATGGATAAACCAAGTCTCAGAATCTAACATTTAAAAACCTACCAAATACCACTTTCTTCTGTACCCTATATAAAGAGTATCACTGAGGGCAACAAGAAAATTCTAGAAGTATATATAATATGTAGTTACTGAATGAAGATACAGGACTTTACAGACTGATTATTAATTTAACTGATGGGCCAATCTTTTTGTTTTGTTCCATTTATTAAAAAAAGAAAAAAAAAGCTCTCTATCAGCTACTGTATTAGAAGGGACATAAATTGAATTGGTGCCATTCTGATACAGAGGATCAGAATGTCCTAAAATTACATTCTCCTGCTACTAGTATACCACCAACAGTGATGCACTGCTATGTTATGGTGATGATTTGACATGATCCATTCTCCTTAACTAAAGCTTTAGCTTCTGTTGTTGTTTGAGGTTTTGGTGGCCATTCTGGATCAACCAAGAGCTCCTGAGCCAGATACATGTATTTTGCCTTTGGTATCTTCTTTCTACAGCGCAAGGCCCAGGACAAGCAGCATTTCCCCCACCGATCCACTGACTCCTAAGAAAATAATGGGAAAAAAGAACATACCAGTAGATTAAGGTCTGCTTGTTTTTAACAAATTTTTTTTTTTAAGCATAATACATCAAGACATAAAGATAAGAGACTTCTGAGTACAACAAATAAATGAAAAAAAATCCAAGTTAAAAAAAGTCAGCTTTTAATTATTTAGGAACATATTTTTTAAGATTAGACTTTAAAAATTATCAATGCAACTTCATTTTACTTAGTTTTATGTACCTATTCTCTTGTGTACAGATACATTTTTTAAATAACTTGCAGATCTGGATTCTTTAACACAAAATATCAAATGTGTTAAAATAAGTTTAAACAACTCAGAAAGGAGATATTTTTAATATTTAATATGGAAACCCTCATATTCTATCCCAGGTTATACCATTGCTCCTAGCAATTTAGCCAGCTGACCATTTTTGGAAGAAAGCAGTGTAAAAATATTATTACTGTTAATGTCATCTTTCAAAAAAATAAAGCATGATGAAAATATTGTTCGGCCAAAAAGAACTCAGATCGTGTTTACTGTCAATCACTTCTTTTCACACATTTTCATCAATATAAAACATTTTTCATTTTATAATTATGTTTTCCCCTGGTGTTCCACTATTGGAAAGAAGTATACAGAAAGGTATAAAATCAAGTACTATTTCTTAGTATTATTTCATTACAAAAAGCTCTGCTGGCACTAAAATCCTTCTGGATCAGTCCTGATGTTTTAATGAACGTGATCTTAGATAAATTAATCTTTGAAGAAGAAGAAGGCAGTCCCTAGTTATTGTACAAAAATGTAAATTCAGAACAGGCCCTCAGAATTTAACTGAAATTTGAGATTAAAAAAAAAAAAAACCCTGAAATAAGAAAACTAAAATGACTATACTAAGACCTTAGTTATATTCACCTCTGAAGAACAGTCCATTTCTAATTATTTTGGCTGTTGCTCTTTCCAAGCAGAATTTAAATCCTAGGTTGTTTTGTTGTGCCATCAACATGTAACTCAAGCTGCAACTAGGTTTTCTCTCAACTGAAGTACTCTCATCAAACGAAACGTAATAACTGAGGTAGGCATTCTCATGGCATTACCCAAAACGGTTTCATCATCAAGGAAGGCACATTTGCCAGAACATGTTTTGAAACGTGTTTCTAAATTGGCCAGCAGAGAACAAAAATAATTTTAAAACTCTTTAGAACTTTTAAAGGTCTTCTAGTTCACTGTGTCAACAAAACACAGTAAGCTACTCTGGTGCCAGGGATCACAGACAATAATAATAATCTGTATGAGGATGGGCGGGGGCCACTGGGCATCATTTATCTAGCAGCCTCTTCAATGTCATAGCTAGAGAGTTATCCTACCCTTAAAAGACGTCTACAAGAAAGTATCTGACATTAGGATACAAAAGAGACTAGGTACTAGGTGATCCAAGTAACACACACAACTGACCCTTGAACAATAATGGATTTGAACTATGCATGTCCCGTTAATGCAGATTTTTTTTGATAAATACAGTCACTATGGTACTGAAAATTTTCTCTTATGATTTTTTTCTTTAAGATTTTATTTATTTATTTATTTGACAGAGCACAAGCAGGCGGAGTGGCAGGCAGAGGGAGAGGGGGAGGGAGAAGCAGGTTCCCCAATGACCAAGGAGCCCAACTTAGGGCTCTATCCCAAGACCCTGGGAGCATGACCTGAGCCGAAGGCAGACTTTTTTTTTTTTTTTTTCTCCTTTTTAGCTTTTATTCTGTCTTCATATGGAGATGCCATGTCCCTCTGTGAATCCCCACATCTCAGTTTCTCCTTTCCTGGAGAGGACCAGCCTGTTTTCACTTCCCTTTCCAAATATCCAGGGATCTTTCTGTCCCTGGTCACTTGGGCTATATTGCACGGGTTCTTGCTAATGGCACAGGATCTGAAGGCAGGCTCTTAACTGAGTCACCCAGGCACCCTCCTCATGATTTTCTTAGTAACACTTTTTTTTCTCTAGCTTACTTTAAGAATATATGATACATACAACACACAAAATGTGTGCTTACATTATCAGTAAGGGCAACAGCAGGCTATCACGAGTTTGTTGTTTTTTTTAAAGATTTATTTACTTGGGCAGTGGGGGGGTGGGGGTGGGGATACAGTGTGAACAAGCAGGGGAGGGGAGCCTGACCTGCAGTTCAATCTCATAACCCTGAGATCGCGACCTGAGCCAAAATCAAGAGTTGGACAGCTTATCTGACTGAGCCTCTCAGGTACCGCAGTATAAGTTTTTGAGGAGACCCAATTTATTCACAGATTTGGGGCTGCAGAAGGAGAGGGCAGTTAGCACCTCTAACACCTGTGTTGTTCAAGGGCCAACTGTAATTCCTAATTCCTGTCCACATACACATGTTGTGTAGGCACATACACAGTACACCTTAATATTTAACCTAACAGGGGACTCACTACTTGAATCCATCTTTTCCCCAGTGTTTAAATTCTTCAGGGTTAATTGGGGAAAAGATCATTGTTCCTAAATCAATCTGAAAGCTGTCATTTTTTTTTTTTTTTTTTTTTAACAGCTTGTAGCAGTGTTAAAGGACCACAGGAAAAGGCTAATGGTGAATGCTGACTTTAAAAATAAGAAAAAACATATAGGTCTTTTCTGTCCAGATTGAAAGGCAATGCCACAATGCACAGCAGGCTGAATTAAGTCAAGTCACAGTCCGGTGTCTTCAAATTTAAGAAAAAGACATGCCTAAGTCCACTGTTTTCTACCTGGAGGAAGTGAGGCAAGCAATAAAATTAAAGCTAATTTCACTGCAAACAGAAGCACAATAGAAATCTTTTAAAATTAAGGTGCATATTAAAAAAAAACTTCATTTCCTCATTAAAAACAAGTACACTAGTAATTAAGACAAAATAAATTAAGTCACAAGAAACACTAGGGAATCCCCATCCCCCTTCCACTATAATTAGAAACATTCTGTTCTGTACACTTTCCCCAAATATCATACACACAAAATACAGGCAAGCATAGGTTTGTTAGTTTACAAACACAAACATACCACATACATTCTCAAATACAATATAATTCACCGGCAGAGAAAAAGAAAAGGTGCTACAGGCATGCTAGAATAAGAAATGAACCAAGGAAGAGATGATGGTAGCAAGAGAAAGTCAAGTTTGTGCCTCAAGAAGGCTAAGAGGTGGAGCATCATGGGGCCTAGAATGAGCACTCAGGTCTCCCCAAACATCTCGGCTTAAGTCCCCGAAGCAGGAGAACACTGTAATTACAGCAACTGGATCTTCTCATTTGCTCCCGAAAGGGATGGTTAAACAGCCAAGTGTATCCCTCAAAGACGGGCAAGAAGCTACCACAGGCCAGCAAAGAGACCAAAAGAAGTTTCAGAAAGATCTACAGCTAAAATTCTCCTGCTTCTTAGACCATTCCAAGCTGTTCATTCTAGAATCCCAATGCCAGTTTACTTTAAGGACATGTTTTCATGGGTAGCATGTAAAATACAAAGCCAAGCTTATGGGGAAAATGTTGTAATGATACTGTGGTTTTCATAATAGTCTTCTTCCATACCAATCCTGAATATAAAATAAAGACAATCAGAATAAGCAATCTATCTAAATAAGCTCAAATAGTATTCTAAGTGGCATAAAGATTACAGTTAATACTTGCTCTTGCCCACAAAAGGAAAACATAATCAGGCACAAATCTTCAGGCAGGATCAAACTACATGACATGATCCTAGGTCCACATCTACCACTAAGTGGCCTCAGTTTACCAGACATGGGATACTAACAAATCCTTCTTAGTAAGATAATATGCAGCACAGATCTTCCTAAACAGGGGTAAAGCTTTACAGAAAACTCTTCTTGCAATCAGAAACTCTGGATTTCAACTCCCTGCTCTATCATTCATTAGATGCATAATGACTTGACAAGTCAACTGAATGTTGCTTCTTTCTATAGAAACTGAAGTTAGAAATACCTTAAGATTGGGAGGATGCTGGAGGTGTTGTACAGTGTGTCTTGTAGCTCACCGATATTCTAGACAAAGTTACTAGAGATTTTCAGTTAGGGCTCTTGACTTCCCAACCCAACTTTCTAAGACCTGGTGCCTAATCCAGGGTCTCCAGCTTTCAAACTTTCAACCCAACTCAGTGGTCCTTCGGTCTATATGGTAAGGAAGGAAAAAAAAAAGAAATAGTGCTTTTCTTCCCCCAGAATACATACAGCTGGTTAGGAGTTGCAGCCTGAAAAGATCTCATGGGATTCTTCGTAGTAAAGAGCACAGAGCAGGCAGATGTGGAATGAGAGTTTGTGGCAAAGGAGAATTATTACAGCAGCCACAGAAGTCCTTGATGTAGCAGGTTACTCTCATTTTCTTTTTCACCTTCAATCTTGGCACCAGGACATCTTGGGACTAAAAATTCTTAGTGGTGAGGCTCCTAGATGGCTCAGCATGGCTAAACATCCAGCTCTTGATTTCAGCGCAGGTCATGATCTCAGGAATCATGGGATGGAGTCCCTTGTCAGGCTCCACACTGAGCATGAAGTCTGCTTGGGATTCTCTCTCTCCCTCTGCCCCTCCCCACGTCCTGCTCATGTACACTCTCTTGCTTTAAAAAAAAAAATCTTTGTGGTGAGGGGTTTGTCCTGCTTACTACTCTAGGATGTTTATTTAGTTATTTAGTAGCATCCTTGGCTGCTACCTACACTACATGCCTATAGCAAGCCCTCCCCCTCCAACTGTGACAACCAAATATGCCTCCAGATACAAGCAAATGTCGGGGTGGGGAGGGGCAAACAGAACTGTCTGACTGAGAATCAGAGCCTTATGGTAATAGGACTAGCTGACTGGTTCTTGAAGGGTCACAAATATGAAGTGAAACTGCATTACACACAGATGTGTCAGAAGATGAAACTATCATTCTGTGCTAAAACACTAAAGAACTTTTTCTTTCTTTCTTTCTTTCTTTTTTTTTTTTTTTTTTTTTTTTAAGATTTTATGTATTCATTTGACAGAGAGAGCACACAAGCAGGAGGAATGGCAGAGGGAGAGGGAAAAACAGGCTACCCACTAAGCAGGGAGCCCCACACGGGGCTTGATCCCAGGATCCCAGGATCATGACCTGAGCCAAAGGCAGGTGCCTAACCAACTAAGCCACCCAGTGCCCCCACAGAAGTCTTTTCTAAAACCAGTAATTTTAAAAAATGCTTTCTTAATCATGACTACAGGAACTGAAGACTAAAATTCCTATCTACTCCATGAATCTCAGGACAAAGTGGCACAACACAGGGGTGGTGGATCTGCCTATGCTAGAACACTCTCCACCTTCACTCTCTACTCTGAATACCTGAGGTAGGACTTCACATGAGAGACACAAACTCTTAAAAATAAGGAGGACAGATACTAACAAATTTCTAGAAAACAGGGATTTAGCAAATGACAGAATTTTCTCCCACTTAATTTTGGTTGTAGAGTGAGGAGAAACTTCCAATTCAAATATTTTAAAGGAGGCTTATGATACCCACTTTTAACTAAATAGGGGTATAATGCCTCCTCAGAATCTGCGTTTCCTGTTTAAAGATTTTTTTTTTTTTTTAAAGTAATCTCTACACCTAACCTTGGGGTCAAACCCACAATCCCAAGATCAAGTGTCACCCGCTATACTGATTGAGCCAGCCAGGTGCATCTGCATTTCCTGTTTAGATCAACAGTTAGAGAACTCTTTGGAGTTGCTGAAAACTCAATGTAAACGTTTTCCTTGTCCTGGGCCTTTGCCAATACAAACATTTCATATGGGGACTGATGATATGAGTCAGAGTCTACCCTTTGAGGTCATGTAGTGAGGTAACCCCAGGGAAAAAACTTGGACACAGAGGATATTTAACTAAAGACATGAGCCCCTGAAATAGCTGTGGCCGTATCACTACCCTGCTATGAAAAAAAGGAACTGAAGCTGAAGCCAGACTCATCCCATTACTATCAAAATCTCATTCTTCATCATAAAGCAGTAGAAAAGGATATAGCACTCCACAGACCTCTTAACAAAGAAAGCAATCTGTGATATTACTCTCGGCATCAAGCCTGCTGAACTAGCAAATTAAAGCTCAGGAAGTTGCTACTTAGGTAAAAGAAGGCTAAAAGTAAAGTGAATGGCCCAACTCAGAAATGCCAGGGAATCCTCTTGAACTCTGAAAGCTTTCCCTGTGCCTCAGGATGAGCAGAAGATTTAGAACTGACATGTTTTTGTAAAAGCACATCACCTACCGACAAATAGCAATGGGTCAGATAATGAGGTGGGGAGACATGGTACTGTCAAGTTCTCTATACCTAAACGTGGGGATGAGAGCTGATTCAACGGTTTAAAAAAAATAAGACCGACCTTACATGTTACCTTGTAGGTTGTATAAGTACATACATACAAATGTTTCTACACAAACCCTGTAACATATATTAGTTATATCTGTATGTCTGTAGGTTATAGCATATAATGATACTTCAACATCCAAACACCAAAAAATGGGTTTTACTCATTTGTTTCTCTTCTCTTTTTACTATCTGTCATATAACAGGCTACTGAATGGATCCAGACAATCAAAAGTCCTAAGCCATGATTTGTATGAAGATATGCATGGTCTCTGAGAATTTTTCTAAAGAGAGACACTATGTCTGGAAAAGCTAAAAATCCATCCCAAATTAAGGCACAGTAATTGCTCGTAAGAGATGAGAAATAACTCCTCAAACTTCTGGCCTCTGAACTGATTCATGAACAAGTCCCATCTCATAACTATAGTCATTTACATGAATCCCATTTAGGTTCTAATGGGACTCATGAAAACTGTAAACACAAAAACCAGAGAAAAATGGAAAACTTAACTCCCACCAGTGAGAACAAGACTTTTATAACACAACGAAGATAAGGATTGGAATGGAAAAGAGACTTATGAAATATCTGAAGTCCTGAAAAGCCTGTAACAAATGTTTGCCAAGAATTTTCTAGGACTCCTTACAGGGAATGAAATGCCGGGCATAGGGGAAAAGGTTGAGGCAACACACAACAGAACCCCATCCTACAGAAGGCAGGGCACACAACTAAAAGAGCCTAAATACACGTGAAGAATTGAGAGTAAGTGCTGATTTCCAACCTGTGGTGGCTGTGTGCTGGTGAAGCGATATTCTCCTTGTTTGTCTCGATTGAACACAACTTTCCAAAGGACCATGTCAAGGAAGAAGTTCTGAGAGATATTCCAGTGAGTTAAGAATTAAAAATGACTACGTCATTCTTTATTAATGCGCACATTTTAAAAGGCTCATACAATGCTGCATCATTAGTGAAAAACATGACTTGGTTTTCATATAAACAATTTCAGTTAATATTTGAAAAGGATAAAGTATAACAGGACTTTTTTTTTTTTTTTACAAGAAAATTCTTGTAAGAAATATAAATCACCATAAAATTCTTGATAAAATGGGGCCTCTAAAATTTCCACAAAATATGGCTTTTATTTGAATCCTTGCGTCTTTCCCATATTAAAATAATGCTTATAATTTGAGACTTTTTTCTTAACAATGAATTGCTTTCATTGAATAAACAAAATATTAATTCTGTATCTATGCATATGACTTCATCAGAGTCCAACACAAATAATTCTTTTGATAGTGAGCAAGAATAATAAATTAAGAGATTATGAGAGGATTCCCTAAAAATTGTTTTTCTTTAAATTTTATTTTAAATAACATTTGTGTGAATAGATGGAATTTACACCATAGAAAAAGGAAAGCTTTTAAAATATATTATCTTGGATGCGCTTTCTAATGTCCACAAAATAGCAAAAATACTTTCCACTGGGCAACTTAGAAAGATCAGTAGCATAATATCCACACTGCCCACTATGGCCCAAATTTAAATACCAAGTCATCTTTTAGAAAGATAACAAATTAAGCATAATTTTCAAGTCGAGAACTATTATCACAAAAGTATACACATTTTCCAACAAATTACCTAATTTTAATTCAAAAGTTTGCTCTAAAAAGAAATCCTTCACTTAAAAAATCACAACTCTCCTTCTTCCATTTCATATATTGCTATAGTAGGAGTGAATCGTAACAGTTCTGAGAACAGACAGAATTTTATCAATAAGCAGCAAATAAGAACTTACTAGCTGCTTTTATAGAAGTCAACTTAAAGGCAATCCTAGTAGGAGAGTAACTATATAATATACAATGGATCAAAGAGGACGTAAGACCTCCAGAAGAAACTCAGAAGTAAATACCAAAGGAGGCAGTTCCAGTAAGCAGCGCCAGTAAGTTCACAGCGGTCATTATTTTATACTTTCAGTAAACTGTTATTAAAATTTATTTTTCATAGAGAAAGCCCCCTCCCTCTTTTCCTTCCTTAAATGGGAGATTTTATTTTATATCACAGGTCTCTGGTGGTACACACCCACTCTGATTTCATAGCACTGATTTACTAGTTTAGGGCCACCTGAGCACCAATCTTCTCCCCTTTCTACAGATCACGAATTTTTGCTATCTCACTGCTTATTTTCTCTTATCTGTGTAAGTGCAGCTGTGACGTATCACTTAACCTAACAAATATCAGTTGTGTTTCTTTTCCATGGAAAAGGTCACAAGAGAGAGCTAAATCAATTTAACTAAAATGGGACTGAAACTCTTTGTGGGCTTTCATAATGTTACCTGTCCTCTTCCCCCAGGTCTGATACATCACCAAGAATCCCAAAGCAGCAACGTAGCCATCTGATTATCTGAAATGCTTACCTCCACCATGATAGATACAAGGGCATTGACAAGAACAATCATGAGCATAGTTATACGCCACTGATATGGTACACACACTATCTGTAAGACAAAAAATTTTTATAAGACAAAAATTTTTAAGTTAAAATTGTAGTGTGCAGTTGATATTACAGCATTATACCATAATTTCAAAATTCACTCAATTCCTATTACATACCAAGCACCTTCATATACATTATCTACTCAATCCTTAACAATGCCACGAAGTATATCCACTTTTCAGAGATAAAACTCGAAAGTTAACTCAGGGTTAAAAGAATAGGGTACAGAAACTGAGCTTAGAATCAAACCCTATTTACACAGACTGAAAAGCCCATGAATTTCTAACAATTCCCTATTTTTAAACTAAAATCCTGTCTTTAAACAATGAAGCAGATACTGATCGAATAATGAAGTATCACTCAAAACTCTACATACTGTTACAGAAAGAACTGTAAAAATCAATTTAACAAATACAGCCTAAGTTTTCACTTCAAAATCTGGTTAATTCCCAAGATCTAAAAAATAAAACAAAAAAATCCCTTTCATGTGTTCACCTTTTAGTCAACAAATATTTACTGAGTACCCAGAAGACTGGACTAGGTGCAGAGAAGTAATACGATCTAATGTTATAGAAAAACACCTATGACTCCAGCAAGAAAAGATTTCAGGGGTGGAGACTCCTATAGTGATCAAGACAAGATGATGGAAGTCAAAACTAGTGATGGGGGCACAAAATAATAAATATATATTTGGTCTTGTGGCAACAGGAATGTCTTATCCTGAGCTTCTAAATGCCCTGGAATTTCCTGGGGATCATGTTTTTTATTCTAATTAGGCTACTCTTGGTGGGCTCCTGGATGACTTCAGGATGGGGCCTGGTCATCAGAAAGACTAAGCCCTGATTTAGAAGCTTGGAACTTTCGGCCCCATCCTCCTCGGAAGGGAGAGGGGCTGGAGACTGAATTAATAATTGACCATGACATGATGAAGCCTCCTTTAAAAAAAAATCCCTAAAACTTCAGGGTTTAGAGAGCTTCTGCTTTGGTCAACACATCCATGTGCTGAGAGGGTAGTACATTCCGACTTCACAAAGACAGAAGCTCTTATGCTCGAGACCCTTTCAGACTTGGGCCTATCTGCCTCTTCATCTAGTCGTATTATCTGTACCTTTATTATAAACCAATAAATAATAAGTGTTAACCTGAGTTTTACAGCAAATTATCAAACCTGAGAAGGAAGTTCTAGGAACCCTGATTTATAGCTAATTAGTCAGAAGTACAGGGGATGGATGACTTGGGACTTTCAACTGGTTATCTGAAGTTGGGGAGCACTCTTGTGAGACAGAGCCCTTAACTTGTAGGGTCTGTGCTAATTCCAGGTAGTCTGTATCAGAACTGAATTGTAAGATACCTGGTTGGTGTCCAGAGTTGGAGAATTAACACATTTGGTGTTAAAAGTATTGTGAAGAAACAACAGCTTCCCTTTAGGTGGCAAATGGGATGGAGCAAAGCTAAAATAGACTGAGAGTAAGAAAACAGAGAATCTAGCAACTGACTGACCATGCAGAGAAGAGAAGTACACATATACACACACTTCCAACTTGGATAAACAGTGGTACCAAAAAAGACAAAAGCAGGGTTGAGGGAGAACATGAGGATAAGCTTAGTTATAAAGATGCTGAATGAGAGAACTGACAGGTGAACCATGTGTATAATATTCAGTATGTCAGTGGATATTCAATTTTAAAGCTCAGTTGTGAGAGCTAGGCCAATACAGAAGATACTGAGGGGGAAGCCAGCACTACAGACGAGCTCATCCAAATATACAGAGTAACACGAAGAAGAACAATGGGACTGTGTGAAACATTAACATTTAAGGAATAGAAGGAGAGTCTGGAACCACCATGAAGACTAAGAACAAGGAGTCCTAGGGGTAGAAAAAAAATCAGAAGGGAGTACAGCATCACAAAATTACAGTCTCGAGAATGACTGCCTAACCTGTCAAAAACTGACAAGTGGTCAAGTAAGGCTGGAAAAAAACTAAAAGGACAAGTCCACTGGATTTAATAAGAAAGCTGTTAATGCCCTTGACCAGGGCAATTTCATTAGACTGGCAGGGGTAGAAGCCAAACTATTTGATGAGTGTGTGAGAGGTGAGTCAAATGCTGCACTCTTTCAAGAAATAATGTGAAGTTGAAGACACATGCGGCAGAAGAGAAACAAAAATGGATTTTCTTCTGTCTTCTTCTTTTGCTTCAAGTGCTTATCTAAATCCCTCAATGAAGCACATGGGAAAACAAACTCATATACACACTGCTGGTTCAGACTATAAACGGTCATCCTCTTCTAAGTTCAGTAACACAGCTGCTTGTACCTGAGACAAACCAACTATGAGCCCGGGAAAGACTGTAAGTATACTCCTGTAATGCCGTACTACAGAGTAGTGAAAATGAAACGCACCAACACAGACGCATCTTAAAAATAATGCTAATGGGAAAAAGCAATTCCAGAAAAATTTAAACAGTAAGACACCACTGTCATACAAGTTAAAAGCAAGCAAAACTATCTCTCCGGCTTCATAGAGTATGGTAAGTGTATAATGAGAGAAAAAATGAGAAGGGTGGTTCCCTCAGGGTGTTTGGAGAAGGGTATGCTATAGTGCCTTACTGGTGTTGGTAATGTTAATGATTTCAGTTGGATAATGAACTCGTGGATGTTATTTTTATTACTCTTGTGCTTAACAATTTAATATACAGAACAAGTATTTCATCATGAAGTTTTTAATGAAAAGATGAACTCAGTGGAGTTCACTTTTAATGAAAAGATGAACTCAGTGGACAGTGAAGAGGCAGTAGGTACAGACTATTCATGAAGTAGGTTGAGAAGGGACAGATCAAGAAACAGAGTCCAAGTTCTTTATTTTTAAAGACCAAGGAACATTTGCTTGTTGACAAGGAAAGGGAACCAGAAGCAAAGACTGAAGAAACAGGAAAGAAACTTAAAATATCAGCTAGACTCAAAGCTGTTGTTTCAATTATGTTCTTTATTCTTTTCAGGTTACATATGGGTTAATATAACTGCATTTTAGAAAATTCAGAAGCAAAAGATTATGGGGAAAACAACCTCTGTCCCCAGTAATAAGAGAGCAAAGGAAAGGGTAGATCCTAAGTCCTAGCAAACCTCCAAAAGTCCCATTTGGCTGTGTAAGTATCATGTAATACTGATGCGTCATTTTCTATTACTGCCTTACTGCTGCTATCCTACTTATCATCGCCCTCAGACAACCAGTAGTAACTGATGTGCTGAACCCTTACCTGAAGAACCTGGTCAATAGAGGCAACTGGATGCAACATGATGAGTAATATGAAAACATACAAAATCATCACAGACACAACAAAAAAATCTGAAAAAGAAAGTAAAACAATTAAATTAGAAGTTCCTTAAAATAAAAATGCATATAATACAACTGGCATACTGGCAATCTTAAATTTGGTTTTGAATATATCTATTTAGGTTGGTGAAGTATATAAAGTCTGTTTTATGTTATTTTCTAGAGTATAGTACATTATTTAGGCTCAAAGATTTCACTTATGTGATACAGCATTTATAAAAGTAAAAGACAGACCTTTATGGACATTTGTTTCTCTTTTTCCCATAGATAGCTACTCTGTAAGATAATCAAGCCCATATATAATTCAAAAACAGGAGACTAGACTATGTACAGCAAAATGAGATTATCATTTAAAAGAGGTATGCACTAATTACTGTTAACTATGAAAGTACTGAACAACATTTATTCCCAGTATTGGGTAAGCTATAATCCTAAATAAAGGCATTCTAGTTTGACCATATTTCTGTCAAATGAATCCTACTTTCTCAATGACCTCCTCTGTAAAAATATTTCCAAAGAAAATGTTAGCTAAAATCCAGAATCTGAACTGATTTACTATTTTAAATGTGGGATCACCACTTGCTGCAGTAGCTGGGAATGTTAAGTTCAATCAAGCAGTACTTTGCATTACTTTCCTAACTCAAAAATAAAACTCCCTGTTCATGGCCATTCTGTTAACTGTGTATGTACAAGCATTCATCTGAACTTGTATAAGCATACTCTTATATAATGAGCCTTAATGATCAGAAATTTCCCCACTATACTAACATTCCCCAACATTTTCCCCTTTTTTCTTTGGCTTGGATATTTATTTACAAGTTCTTATTTCAGGTCATCTTGAAACTTAAATGTTATTGTAATTTAGTAAGACCATGTAAAACTAAAATTTTATCATAGAGCCTTCAGATTTGGTAAAGAAGTTAATATCCTATTTTATGGACTATAAAAGGATCTCATACTATTTTTAAATGTAGGAGTCATTTATAAATTAAAAAAACTGTTATTATGTCAGTTCAAAACCACAGGCCAATATTTACTGTCCCACAGAAATAACAGTGTATTATATAGTTATTTTGTATATATACATTAATATACATATTTATTGCTTTAACAACTTAGGCTGGAAGTTCTATTAACATTCATGACAAAGGGGGGAAACTATTACTTTGAGTCACTGACCAAGAGGATAAAGAATTTACAACACATGTTAGATTTGTAAAAACTTTTTTTCCTTCAATTTTTATTTTTTAAAAAAGTACTACTAAACTATTCTATAAATGTAGCAACCAAAGCAATATGTAAGTTAATTCAAATAGTTATTATGGACAGTTAAAGTGTTTAGAAAGTGCTAGTTGGGAGTACAGAAACACACATAAAACAAAATCAGAAAAAGGACAAGAAGAAATGGTCAGAATACAAATGCTAGAGAATACAAATAGAGAGACATAGAGACAGAAAAAGTTATTTCAAAACAGTAATAGCCCATATTGAGTATTTTCCAAATCTTACTGCATTTTTACAGCTATAAGCAAAATAGATTTGTAATCTAGTTTCTGATATATTGCCAGAAAACATTTTTTTACTCAGGCTCACAAACTTCTTACATCCACCTCAACAGTATTTCTCAAATTTTCCTGTCTTTCTCCTAGAGCCACTCCCTCTGATCACACCTCCAAAAACCCACCAAGATTTCCATGTGAAGCAGAAAATAAGTAATTAAACCTCTCCTTTGTTTAGCCAGGGGAGAAAAAGAGGCGTGCTGTTCAAAGGAATCTGACAGCAACAATGCATGGCTGACAGATGTACATAAACACTGAAATGAAAAGATCAACAGAGAAACCAAGATGGGAAAATCAGGTTTTCATCTTCTAGTAGACTGTGCTCTCTGCTCCTAGACAGTCCTGGCACTGCTACTGAAGTACAAGTAATACTCTTCACGAGAACACAGCAATCAAAACAAATCCTGTGTTGGTGGTGACTGGAGATCAGCGAAGAATGTTCTGCACATTACAAATTCAGATTCTACCACAAAGCGTGTGAACATGAACAAGTCCTTAAGAGTCAAGGAACTAATAAGAACTAATAAGATGGGGATATGATGAGAATACCATAAGGAAGAGCAGACTTAGTCCTTAAAATGCAAATCATTTGTAAATTCAAGTTATTATTATTAAATATGTCCCAACTTACGGCATCACAGACTTGTTAATGATACCAGATGGTTTTGATGGAATATGGCATCAAAATCAGGCACCATAAAGGATTTCCTTTATGCTCGTTCCCCTTAGTATATGACTCAAAAATAAAACCTTGCACAGAATAAATAAACCTACAATACTCGTTCATGATTTTGATATATACTCCTCTTGCTGTTCCTTCCTCAAAAATATGAACTGGAGTATTCTAACCTATAACCACAAGTTTCAAGTCTTTGAAAGGCCACCTTATCCTGCAGGGCCTCTAGGTATCTGCTCCACCCAATTCAGACATGGCAGAGGAACAGGAAAAAAACATGCATAGACCCTGAAGAGGAGACACCAGCAGTTCAGCAGTAACATCTTCACAGAATGAGAAAGGACTTTGGTGTCACAAGCAGAAAGTTACAGGAGGCAAGTAAGAAACTGTAGCAAAAACCAAAGCCAAATCCCAAGAGATCACATCTAGTTAAATGACAATGTAAGAATTAAGTCCATATCATCATGGTCCTTGAAATGACAGCATGGTTAAAGGAGAAAATAGAACTGGGCTAAGCTAAAGCTGAAAATGGGTCACCGCAGACTGAAATTCAGTTTAATTCAGAATCCAACCAGTGGGAGAGAACAAAAACCTTCTGACGAGAATGCCTGAAATGCCTGAGATTGAGATTTAATTTTTAAAAAACAATAATCTCAAAATAGTTTTAATACATTTCACTGCTTAGATATAAAGAAGAGCAACCAGCAAGTCCTAACAAAGAACGGCTGTCAATTCTAAAGGAGAAAATGAAAAACTAATGTCAGCTCTAGCAAAGCCTTAACCTCTCCCCATTCATTCCCAGTATTATTTATACTTTACACATTACTTTATACAGTTAGACTTTATTTCTTTTTTTTTTTTTTAAAGCCTTATTTATTTATTTGACAGAGATTACAAGTAGGCAGAGAGGCAGGCAGAGAGAGAGAGAGAAGCAGGCTCCCTGCTGAACAGAGAGCCCGATGCGGGGCTCGATCCCAGGACCCTGGGATCAGGACCTGAGCTGAAGGCAGAGACTTTAACCCACTGAGCCACTCAGGCACCCTAGACTTTATTTTATCACTTTCTTTATTCATCAATAACTCCAAGATTAAGGGGCTCCAATAAGAGACAGAAACAAGATGTGAAAATTAGCAAAATACATTTACGTTGTCTTTAGTGTTTCTATTTTATTTTTTAGGAGGCATGTTTTAAGACAGCATGCACTCTGATTATCCACCAACAAACACACACAAGCTATTTGTATTTAGGACAAAGGTTTTGTGGCTGTATTTTTTTTTAAGATTTTACTTATTTATTTGACAGAGAGAGATCACAAGTAGATGGAGAGGCAGGCAGAGAGAGAGAGAGAGAAGGGAAGCAGGCTCCCTGCTGAGCAGAGAGCCCGATGAGGGACTCAATCCCAGGACCCTGAGATCACGACCCGAGCCGAAGGCAGCGGCCCAACCCACTGAGCCACCCAGGCGTCCCAGAGAGAAGCAGGCTCCCCGCTGAGCAAGGAGCTCGATGCAGGACTTGATCCCAGGAGCCTAGAATCACTACCCGAGCTGAAGGCGGCGGCTTAACCGACTGAGCCACCCAGTCGTCCCTTGTGGCTGTATTTTTGCTAAACATAATTTTGAATACTAGGTTTTAAAAAAATAGTCCAGTGATCAACAACTGAGTTTACTACTTATTGAAGTCAATTTGAAACTAACTGCAAATACAAAATATCTTAATACAAAATTAAATGAGAATACAAAGACTTTAATTTTTTTTTAATTTTCCAAATAATACAAAAAATACATTTTAAAAACAGGCAATTAATAATCTTTTTTTTTAAACTGGAGAAGCATGGATAGGGTGGATTTACTTAGATCTCTAACTTCACTGACATCGCCGTCTTACTTATCAAACAGTCTGAACACCAGTTTTCTTATATAAAGAAAGCATTATTCTCTGATAGATGTTTCAGCCACACCTGGGCATGCTTCCTTGAAATATAAAAATATGGAACTAAAAACAAAACATGTATGTCAATTTTAATTAAGTTCACTTTAACCAAAGCTAACTTTAGTTATGAAGTACTCTTAGAAGAAGAAGTGACTGACCTTCTATGGGAGGATTTTTGTCCCAAAACATGCTTCCAATATGGCTCTCAGTAATACAGATTCTGCTTTTTAGATAATGGATTTTTGTTTTGTTTTTTCAAGATCTATTTATTTGGAGGGGGTAGGGGCAGAGGGAGAGGAAAAGAGAGAATCCTAAGCAGACTCCGAACTCTGCGCAGACTGATGTGGGGCTCAATCCCATGACCCTGAAATCACGACCCAAGCTGTCAAGAGTCAGTTGGAGACTCAACCAACTGCACCACCCAGATGCCCAGTATCAGTTTAAAAAAAAAAAAAAAAAGAGTAAAAAGTAAAAACAGATTTCAATATTACTGATAGGTGAACAGTCTTAACCTGTCCAAAACAGAAACTAATAAAATGTGACCTACAAACCACATAGTGTAGAAGAATAAATAAGACATATGGGAAAATGCTTTGTAAACCCTCATGAGATAGAGATGCTCGCAGATGTTACTTATACTTCTGTGACCTGACAGTCTGCCAACCAGAACACCGGCATTTCTTTCTAACTACAGCAAAAGAATGACTACTATTTATTCTAAAATACTGCAAAAATCTAAAGTTCTTTATGAAAAAAATTAAGTTGTCCCACATGTTAATAGTATATTCTCAATTTTTTAAAAAATTAGCACTTTATACACAGTAACTGATTTTTTCCCCATAAACCCTAGTTTTCATCAATAGAGAAGTTATCTCCTACTGCCATAGTTAGATGAGTCGACATAGGCACAAGACTCCATTTTACTGACACTTTCAGCAGTGGATGCAAAGGTGACACCGATGAAGAATTCCAGGTGAATAATGTCTGTGCCAGTATCAAGAATGATGACAAAGACAGCTGGCACTGTGCAGACCACCCAGAAGCAAAGTATAATACCCACTGTTCCAACTGAAGAACCTCTGTTCCTGTTTCTAATTCTAACTCTGTCTGCAATGGGCTGTAAAAATAAAAGCTGGAGCCAGAAGCAACAGTATGTGAAAACCAGGATTGTTTAGAACTGGTGGCTTTAATTTTCAACTTTAGAGTGGCAGCTACCATGAGAACAAAACAAGACAGTAAACATCTAAATCACTAGGTTCATTTTATGTGAAGACCCATTTCACTTTGAAAGAACAATTTCAACTCTACTCTTCTTATATTATTTTTAAAGAAAGAAAGCAGGATAAAAATCACAAATGCCAAACTTACAATTCTTGTAGCAAGGCTGCCTGAAGGGTTTTCCTTTCGAAAAGGCAATTGCCACTATGAGGTACTGAAAACTGGAGATAAAAAATACTGTGGTATTTTCATAATTTTGAATATTATGTGTATCAACATTGCTTTCATTGTACAAATGTGAAGAATTCCAATATAGGCTTCTCGTTGTATTACAAGCACTAGAACACAAAACATTTTTACATTACTAAATACAATACTCATTTTCCAAAAGGAACCAACTTTACCTTAACTATCTTAAATCACTCCCATTAACAGAAATAAGGTTTTTATAGGAAAAGATCCAACAATATCAAGGTAAAACATACAGAACAGGCAACAGAGTGTTAAGGGTCTCTTCTCCTTAGTTATATTCCAATCAGTTAATTCCAATCATATTTAACAAGTCCCTCTTACTTTTTAAACTTGGAGATGAAACTAGTATCACACTGTACATTGACTATACTAAAATTAAAATTTTTTAAAAAGACACAACTAAATTTTGGGAGTCATTTTAACATGGTAAAGGTTCACAGACCTTAAGTTTGACCTTAGCCCTACCACTTTTTAGTTTAACCAAGGAATTATTAAATTTTTAAGCCCCCATTTCCTGGCCTGTAAGGGTGGGTATCACCTGCACTATCACAGGGTTTCTGTGGGGAGTAAGATAACTCGTGTAGATGTCCAGCAAAGCACTGAGTACTGTCAGTATTCTGTGGCTGTGGTGCTCTCTCAGCTGTGCTTCCAGTGGGCACGACTGTCAAACATGTATCACACCCATTACCAAAACATTAGTTACATAAGCACAGGCAAGTCATAACAAAATGTTAATCTGCTACAGATGAATTCTGGAAAGATTCTCCAGAACAATTCCATCTATTCCTTTGCATTGCAGTGTTTATATGTACATAGGTACATATAGGCAAACACTAATGTTAAATTTTTCAGTTTCCCAAAACTTTTAAAGACAACTTTTAGTCCCTTCATCAAGCAAGCTATAATGTTTGTATCTAAAAATGTAATTCTACAAAATTACCTCAGGGTATACCTTACATGTTGTTTTGTTTTTTGCAACCCTGATATCAAGACCTAAGCTAAGATCAAGAATGAGATGCTTAACTGACTGAGCCACCCAGGGACCCCAGCTTATACATTTAATTAATTAAACTAATGTTATAATCTGTGACTGACAGAACACTCTACCCATAAATAAGAGAAGCACTTGGTGTTTTGTTTTTTTTTTTTACAAGTTTTTTCAGATTTTAAAATGTCACTTCCTAGGTCTGGGGTAGAAAAGTTAGATGGACAAACATTCTGGGTTTAGAGAAGAAAACACTGATTAATTCCAATGCTCTCATTTTACAGATAAGCTCAGTAGCTAATTAAGAAACTGGTTCGATATCCCCTTCTTGGTAATGATTATGAAGAAACTGCCTGACCATCTTTCTAAAAATAAAAGGAGTTACAATGATATAAAGTCAAATATAGGCCAAATAACTTAATTGTTTAATCAAGCTGCCTGCAAAATTTATATAAATTCTAAAACTTATTTCTACTATGCATATATGTTACACACATTCCACAGATTTTTTAAATGGATTGACCAACTTACTCTGACTGTGGCTGCCATACTTCATACCAAGGTTGCTGCTTGACCCAAAAAAACCCCAAAGATTGAAATCCAATGCAGATGATGATCTGAGACAAAACGGAGAAGAGAAGGGCCCCAGATATAAGACCTGAGGGTGGTCTTTGCGCCACGAGTTCCTTCCAGGCAGGATTTAAACTCACTATAATGAGAAGGAAAAGGGGAGAAATTTTTATCTATATAGTTTTTATGTAATACATAATCAGATTCACTTAGGAACTTAAATTCATTTTTGTCTAACAAATCTTTAATATGAAAAATGTCCAAAATCCAAGCCAAATGTCATGCATATTTAAGTCATCTGTAAAAGTAAACAATTTAGGCTTTTTCTAAAGTATCTCACCAAGTACTTTTACATTAGCCTACTGAATTTCAGAGAAATACCAGTACAAGTAAAAAGAATATTAAACATAAACATATAAACTATAACATTACCGTGCTTATATGTTAATTAAGTTTATATGTTAACTATGTTTAAGAATTTATTTCTGAATATTTATTAAAAAGCTATAGTAAAAAGACATATTTTCTTCCTCTTAAGACATTAACACACACACACACACAAAGAAGACATTAACAAAGGTTGAAAGCTATATGAACAGTAATCAAAAAAAGCTTTGATAACTTATTAAGGTGATGTCCACCAAGTTTCTCTACTGTAACATTTCTGCTTTTCTTTTTGTAATTAGTTTGTAAAAAGATATATAAAAATCCTGTTCTTCATTAAACTTTGACTCGACAGTTTTAGTATTCCCTAAAGATTGTCTAACTCACTGGTTCTCAACCAACATGATTTTGCCCTGTAGAGAACATCTGTTAATGTCTGGAGATATTCGTGGTTGTCAAAACCAGGGGAGTGCTGCTGGCATCTAGCAGCAGGTAGAGACCAGAGATGCTCGTAAGCATCCTCTAATGCACAGAAAAGAAGCATCTGGCCTAAAAGGTCAATCAGATCAGTGTATTTTCATGGTTGAAGTCCATCATTCCTTCTATAGTTATCGGTTTGCATTTTCATCTAAGGAAGAGCTTTCTCTTCTCTCCCTACTTACTTATTTCTAATATGGACTTGTGAATTTTTATTTGATTAAGCAGGTCATATCCAATTACATCATTATTTATTCTGACATAAACACAAAGACCAAAATAAACCACTATCTTTTGTTTCCTCATATGGTCTACCTAGGGACATGGCATCACTTCCACCATACTCCTCCCAAGAATTCACAGCCTGAGTCTAATGAGACTACTTCAGATCAGACAAATCCATTTAACTGATTTCTCTTCTTTCATAAATGTCAACACCAAGATGTCCCCCAAGAAAGGCTGATGTAATATTCTGGATTTAAAAAGATTTAAGTGGGATGCCTGGGTGTCTCAGTTGGTTAGGCACCTGCCTTCAGCTCAGGTCATGATCCCAGGGTCCTGGGATGAAGCCCTGCACTAGGCACTCTGCTCAGTGGAAGAAAAAGATGGAGAAAGAAGAATAAAACAACGAGAGCAAATAAAAACAACTAGTAGTAAAAAAAAAAAAAAAAAAAAAGAATTTATAGGAAAGAAATATGCCCTATGTTATAATTATTGATATAAATTTATCAAAGTTTAAGGAATTAATCAGAATTTCATATGCTTTTAAATCAATACTAAAGCAAATTACTCACTTGTAAATACCACTACCAAAATGATTGCCAGATCAATGAAAAGAAACTGGAAGTCTCCTAGGTTACTTAAGATCTGCAAAAGTAATTTTAAAAGCATAATTAGTTTTCAGAAACTATTTTTATACCACTTTCCCCGGCTTTAGATTTTTCTTCTCTGATTTTAGTTCCCCCACTCTACCCACGCCCCAGCCCCCACCATAAATAACAACTTTAAAGTAATATTTGGACCTGCTTAAAAATTAAAGTACATTTGCCTTTGATAGTAAAATCTTTTAAGCTTTTTGACAAGCTCTTACTTATTATATTCAACACCCTTGGAAATTAGTATCTCAAAGCTTCCTAATATCCATCTAACACCATCCCTCCTGATCCTTTCTACAAATGGTAGAAAGGGATAACTTCACAAAAACTCCCGGGGATGTCACTACTGTTTGTTTTGAGAAAATTCTAAAGTGAGATCACTTCAGTTATAAAATCTGATGGAGTACCTACAGACATCACCGTTTACAGTTTTCTCCAAATGCATAAAGTCCTACAAACTACTACTGAAACATCTTTCTCATTCTGGCCTTTTTCTGTAAATGTTTAGCAGAGTTAACTACAAATGTGAAATATGTCACAGCTTAACATTTTGAAGAGCTCTCAGAAAGATGCCCAATCTGTGCTAAAGGCAAAAAAAAAAAAAAAAAAAAGAATACAATCATCTTTTACTCACAAAGCTTTAGCCAAAACTGTCAGCCTTAAAGAAAATGCTATTCCAGATTAATGAGATTTTCAATCTGCTACTCAAAATATAACAAACTAAAGGAAAACTTATAGATGCTAGTTATGTAAGTTCCCTAATTAGTGGATGCATACATACTCCATTTTTTTGGTTTAAATGCCTTAACAAAAGCACCATCTCTGTAAGCAAAGTCAGTACTCACGGAATATAGCAGAGTAACACTGAAGTACTGTATAATGCTGTACAAAGCCATGAATTTAAACACACAGAAAGAAGTCATTAAAGCAGCACGGCCTTCCCTGGGAAAACAAATGTTGGCATATCAATAAAAGCATCTGAACTCCTCTTCCAAACCACAGTAATATCCTGACTGATGAACATCAACATTCAACAGCTATGACAAAGCACTCTTCTACCAAAAGATCAAAACTAAAGCAGAACCTGAAAGAGATGAAGAGTAGCGACCTGCTGCTAATGAAGTTAGAGATCGAATATACATATACAGCATCACAACAAATTCATATTAATTTCTATGATGATTTTTTTTCTACGTTAACAGAGAACATCACAAAGAGATAATGTTGAATTTGTGCTACCTGATAAGGTTTGGCACACAGGAAATACTAGGAGTTTTGGAGGTAAAGGGAGATGCCACTGAAGCCTCGAGCTCTGATAACGAAATGCCTCCATGTGCCCGCTTCAAAGCCTAGTGGTTTGAAGAAGAAAAGAGGTTAAGTTTTATAAATGTGACTTAGACTAAAGAACTATAAATCACAAAAACCATACTTACACCACAATCATTTGCACCATCACCGCACATCCCAACAAAGTAACTAGAAACAAAAATTACATTAAGATTTTGATTACCTTTTTAAAACAAACAACATTTAACTTAAGATTCCTCCTATGTTATTATGAAGAGCTAATAGACTGAGACCTCCCCACTGGAACTAAATAATCTTTTTATCGCAAGGACTACAGGCATGTTGCTTTTGCAAATGGCATCAGCTTGCAAGTCAAATGACCTGGGTTATTGTCCCATTTCTGTCACAGCTGGGCAAATCAGTTTATCATCTGGCATCTCAATTTCCTTATCTTGAGAGCAAAGGTCTTGGGTCTGTACAGTCTTTAGTAACCTACTTTTACACTAAAACTTAAACATAATTATTTACACAATCTATGAAGTCACTTCTACAAGCTGAGTAAATGAACTCTACCTTACAGATATTACCTGGAAAAGGAATTGTAGATATTGTACTTTATCTAAACAAATTAGCACATGAACCTCTTTTAAAAAGGCACTTCAGAGCTCTCACCTATCTGATAGACGACAATACTATATACATGAAATATTAGTTACCTTTCCGGTTTTGAAAATGACATTAAAATCCATAAAAAAAACAAAAAAAAACAATACTTACTCTACATTTTGCAATGCTTCTATTAATTGTGTCTTCTGATCAGGTGCCATACGAGCAAACACAGTGCCATGCAACATCAACTGGAAAAAAATAAATTTCTTTAAAATACTGTTCACAGTTTATTCGTGTGAACACACACATACATAAACCCATGTCACTAACCTTAGGAGCAAGGTCTTGGAAATGTTCTAGTATCACTGAAAATGATTTTCCATTCATTGCAAAATGGTAACGAGTCACCTGAAGATCCTCTAAGCTATCATGGACCAGTTTAATTGGAATAGCCTGTGTATGAGACATTTAAAACAATATTAAGGCAGCCAGACCAAGTAATAAAATCCTATTTTAAATACATTTGATCTATGGGGCGCCTGGGTGGCTCAGCGGGTTAAGCCTCTGCCTTCAGCTCAGGTCATGATCTCAGGGTCCTGGGATCAAGCCCCACAATGGGCTCTCTGCTCAGCAAGGGGCCTGCTTCTCCCTTCTCTCTGCCTGCCTCTCTGTCAACTTGTGATCTCTCTCTCTCTGTCAAATAAATAAATAAAAATTAAAAGAATTTTTAAAATAAATAAATAAATACATACATACATTTGATCTAGGGGTGCCTGGGTGGCCTAGTTGGTTAAGCATCTGCCTTTGGCTCAGCTCATAATCCCAAGAGTCCTGGAATCAAGCCCAGCATCGAGGGTCCCTGCTCTGCAAGGGAGGCTGCTTCTCCCTCTGCCTCTACCTGCTCTTCCCCTGCTTGTACTCTCTCTGTGTCAAATAAATAAAATCTTTATTTAAAAAAAAATCACATATATATTTGATCTAAAATGAAATTCTTTTATTTGATAATTTACATAAAACAATGAAAGTTTAATGTTTATTAAAAGTAAAAGGAAATTCAGTTTTAAGGTAATCTACCTATAGTCGTTATTTAAAAAACAACCAACCAACCAACCAAGACTAAAAATCAGCTTCGGTATGAAATATCACATGGACTAAATATTATAGACCTCCTGCATCATTTATCATTACTTTTAAAATAGCTGCCTAGGCAGCTCAGTCTGTTAAGTGGCCACTCTTGGTTTCGGCTCAGGTCGTGATCTCATGGGTGGTGGGATCAAGCCCTGTGTCAGGTTTCTAGCTCAGAGGGAGTCTGTTTGGGGATTTTCTCCCTCTGCCCCCTCACCCATTCTAACACACTCTCTCTCCTCTCTCAAATAAATCTTCTTAAACAGTTAAAATAGGATAAATATCTGGAATTTTCATACTTTAAAATGGTGCTTCTCAAGTTCGGGCTAAATTTTCATTCTTTAAAATGGTGCTTCTCAAGTTCGTCAGAAATCACAATTTGAGGTAGCTGGGTCTCATCCAGCCCTGATAAATCAATCTCTGAGGATGAGGATGTGGCCCAGGTGTCTGTTTTCATTTATTTTCTGTTGTGTTGTGTTTTTTTAATGCACCACCTTTTATTTTTTCAGACTAAATTCAAACAAGCAAGCTTCAAAAAGGAAAATTCTTCTTGACATTACCTCTGAGTCAATTGCTGATGAATTACTGCACTGTGTTAGGGTGTCTGCATAATGCCAGTTTATCTTGGCAACTTTCCCATCCTTCGGAGGTAATGCTTCAGCAATAATAACTTTATCCTGAGGTAGTATCATTCCACAGTCTCTGGCCACAGAAACAGCAGTCAACATATTGTCACCTAATTGTCAAAATATTGAAAATGCATTACAATTAAAATGGAAACATAAATGTATTCAACAATGAATATTTATCAAGAATACCTACTACCCCATGACTGTGCTTGGCAAAATGAAGATAATGTACAGTATTACTCTTGAATCTTAAAGACAACAAAAATCAAAACATACTTTACAAAGGAAGCCTCAAATAATTCAAGCACACATATGCTGAATAGTCATACCATTCTCACAATTACAATTTTTAAAGCCAGATACACTGTGATCTCTTTCGGTCAGGCATTAGTAGTACCTAGCGACACCTGGAACAGTGCTGCACATGCACAGAGCAGGTGTTCAAAAAATATCTGTTGGAATAACTTAGGAGTCACTGGGTCTGTACAAGAATGCCTAGTATCACAGGAAAAAAGGAACAGGTTCCGAAAGCAAAACGATGAGCCAGGTAAACAAGAATACAATCTTCACAAGATAGGAAGAGAAGATAGATATCCTCTCAGTCAGGAGGAGAGAAATGAAAAGAAGCCCTGTAAGGATAGGATCAAGAAAATATCCACACATGTGAGAGGCATGTGAAAGGTCTGCAAAGCCCACCGCTGCCAAAACTGAAGGGCAGCAGGATTTCTTCCCCCAATTCCCACACACTATTTCCAACGGTGGCCTCTTGTGACCAGACAGACCCCCATGGGACAAAGGTCACAGTCCGTCATGGCAGGGAAAGAGAGGAAAGAGACAGAGATGGAAAGTGCTTTGAAGGAGCAATCCTTAGAACCAAGGAATTGCTGGGATGCTAATAAATTTCTACTTGAGCTACATAGTGGTAAGTTTGCTATTAGATGGATCTCAGAGTCTGAAACAAAAAAACGTCAATTGCTTTTTCCCCATAAGTCTTAGTGAACACATAAATGAGCCATAGAATGATTATCTTAATTCTTATTATTTACTAAGAAAAAAATACTTAAGAGTTGCCACAATTTCACACAACTAAGGAATGGGAATTATCTAATATCAACAATATAGTAACACCAGAGAATCATTTGGATATAGTCATCAGAAATCAAAAACCAATCAAACAATGGCTATTTTCACTAGTACACATTCAGGCAATGAAAATAAACATATTCTTACACATAAAAGTGTAATTCTAACAAATATCTATTAGTCATTTTCCATGCATCTGGCATGGTTCTAAAAACTGCAAAAGACCCCAAAACGAACAAAACATTCTCTTAACTCTCTAGAATCTTATGCTCTAGTACAGAAAACAAATCTACAAACAGCTTACACAAAATAAAATAACTGCTATAAAAAATATATGATTAGAGGAACAACAAAAAAGAGCAAAATCTAAATTTTTACCATACGCCCTTCACTGTTTTACTACTTCTATAAAAAGAATTTGCTAGGCCTCAGGAGAGTTCTGCAAAGTTATACCTTTAAAAAACACTCTGAGTTGAAATGGGGCAAGGTAGGATGGAGTCACTATATGCTTTTGTAACTAATCATTCCACAATATCCTATAACCTGAACTCTTAAGAGTCACATTCAATTTTTCCTGTGTCCTTTTATAAAGTCTAACCTGTGACCATGACAGTGCGAATGTTGGCTTTATGCAAATCTTCAAGTACTGCAGGGGTTTCTTGCTTTAATTTGTTCTGCATTACAATTAATCCCATAAAATCCATGTTGTTTTCAATGACATCTCTGCAGAAAAAAGAAATTTTAACACAAAATGGTTTAGCCCAGAGAACAAATACTTTTCTCTTCTTATTAATAAAGCAAATTAAAATTCCCATAAATTACAAATTGAAATATTTTATATGCTGAATAAGCCATATATATGCGTGATCGAGCTTAGTATCTCAAAAAATTCATATCTGGAAAAATAATTCCCAAGAGGCATATTCTGAAATAAAACATTACCCTTTGAAATGTGAGAAATAAGGATAACGTGAAAATGTTATCTTTTAAAACACTGAAGACCTGAAGTAGTGAAAAATGTTCATCTTGTATTCTACCCACAAAATGAATGAGCATAAATAAATCTATGCTTTACTGGCCCCCAAATATAACACAGCCTAAAATAAATGTTAAGAGAAAAGGAAAAAACTTGACCATAAGCACATTCAACATTGTTATACTGCATTCATTATCATCAAGCCTTTGATGATTTTGGAAGTGATCAAATTCTTTTTTTTAAGATTTTATTTATTTGAGAGAGAAAGAGAGTGAGAGAGTACAAGAAGGGGGAGGGTCAGAAGGAGAAGCAGACGCTTCACTAAGTGGGGAGCCCAATATGGGGCTCAATCCTGGAACTCCAGGATCATGACCTGAGCCTAAGGCAGATACTTAACCAAGGAGCCACCCAGATGCCCCTAAACTCTTGATCAAATTCTTGATCCTGGCAGTGTGAAACAAAAACTATTTAGCAGTCTGACAATGAGCCCCAGAGATGGGGCTCTTACATTATTCATTCATATTCAGGGCACCTGGGTAGCTCAAACATTAAACATCGGTCTTCGGCTCAGGTCATGATTCCAGAGTCCTGGGATCGAGCCCTGCTTCAGGGTCCCCATTCAGAAAGAAGCCTGCTTCTCCCCCTCCCTCTGCCTGCTGCTCCTCCTACTTGGGCTCACTTGCTCTCTCTGTCAAATACATAAATAGAATCTTTAAAGAAAATTTCCTTTAAAAAATATTTATTAATATTCAATAGCTATCAAGATGCCATTCCTTCAAAAGTTAAGTACCCACTCTGCACCAAGTAGCACTACTATTCCCTGGAAGGTCAAAGATGAAAAGGTATGATCCCTACCCTCAAGGGGCTTTTGTGGGAAAACAGACATGCTGGCAAAGAGATATATGCAGGGGCGCTCGAGTAGCTCAGTTGGTTGAGCATCCAGCTCTGCTTTGGCTCAAGTCATATCTGAGGCTATGAGATCAAGTCCCACACTTGGTCCAGAATCCGCTTGAGATTCTCCCCAGTCTGCCCCTCCTCCCTCTCTCTCAAATAAATAAATAAATAAATAAATAAATAAATAAAACCTTTTTAAAAAGTGTGCATGCAAAAATAACATGTGCTTCAGCATTATCATGGAGATGGCTACATTCTTAAGAAATCTCAAGCTACTGAGGTGCCTGGGTGGCTCAGTGGATTAAGCCTCTGCCTTCGGCTGAGGTCATGATCTCAGGGTCCTGGGATCGAGCCCCACATCGTGCTCTCTTCTCAGTGGGGAGCCTACTTCCCCGGCTCCTCTGCCTGCCTCTCTGCCTACTTGTGACCTCTCTCTCTCTGTCAAATAAATAAAAATAAAATCTCGGGGGTGGGGGGGATCTCAAGCTACTAAAATTCTATCACAGAATTATTTTTTTCTTTTTTTTTTTTTTAAAGTAGACTCCACACCCGGTAAGGAGCCCAATGCAAGGCTTGAACTCACGACCCAGACATCAAGACCTCAACTGAGATCATAAGTTGGACAACTCAACCAACTGAGCCACCCAGGTGCCCCAGAAATACCCCCCCACCCCGCCCCCGCGATGGAGAAAGAAGATTTGAGGTTAGGAACCAAAATTTCAGACTTCCAGTAAGAAGTGGTTTTTTGACACAAAATTCAATAAAGACACTTTAAGTACAAAGCTCTAGACCCTAAACAATCTTTGAAATATAATTTATAACTATGGGTAGTAAAGGTATTAAAGAATAGTTAAGAAACAATATAAAATGACACTGCTGGTGGTGATAGGAGAAATAAGCCTTTAGGTGAAAATGCACTTCAAGGAACAAATCTGTACCAATGTGAAACCCTGGGGTCCAAGTACTATAGCCATTTTCCCATGACCTGCTAGTTTCTGGCTACTACTGGTTTCCTAACAATAAAATGACACAGGTCATGGAAATTTTGTGCTCTAATGAATGAACAATACAATATTCAACTCAAGATGTAAAAGTTCAAGCAGTAAGAGAAATGCCAAAACCTGCCCCTGTAAGACAGAATGGAAAGACAGAGATGGTCTTGGTTTACAGATGCCAAAGAAGGAGAGAAAGAGAGAAAAGTTGACAGGGATAGGATATTCTGGGCAGAAGGAATAGCTTATTCAAGGGCATGGAAGGATGTCTGATTAGGACAGACTCAAGAACTACAGACAAATCAGCAGTTAGTCTTAAAGGGGAAAAAAGGCAAAAGGTGGAGCTGTAGAGAAAGAAGAGCCTCGTGTGTCCTTCATAGGAATTAGAACACAGTATTTTACTGCACCTCCCAACCATACATATTGATCAGTCCCATCAGCTGGTTACTGCTTTTCTTTTTTTTGAAATGTTCATGCTTAAACCACATCCCCCAAACATTCTGTGTGAACAGGCAGAATTCCTAACATAGCTTTCCTTTTAGCTATTGGGCTATCTGCTCCACTCCTTTAGTTCTCATTCAGAAAACCAGGATTCTACTATAAACACTGCCCTAACTCTTCAGGCTTAGGAATCCTCTGCTTTTCAAAAGCTTGCATTAGGCCACTTTTACGAAAGACCTACATCAGAACTTGTTTTCAAAAACCCAAAGAAATATAAAGACTTTTCACTTTCAAGAAAAAAGGGGGAAAGGCAAAAACAGCATTCAGCATTTATTTTGCAGCAAGCCAATTCAGAAGCAGTGCATGCCCAAGCAGCTGGGAGTGGCCCTCCCAAGCTCCTTCCCTGGGTATTACAGTCAGCACCTCAGCATCAAGCCACATAGGTCTGAACTGTGCCTGTGAGCATCTTGCTCTATCTCAATTTATTGTGCCTGCATTAGCAAGACATGTCCCAAGTTATGAGAGCTTAAGAGAGATTATTTTTGGGGTCTGGAAAATCTCAAGAATTTTTTCCACATAATGGTAATGGCTTCCTCGCTTTAATTATTTAATTATTTATATATTCAATTATTTGTATATTTAATTATTTAATTATTCTGGCTTATGAACAGCTTCAAAGGAACACTCTACTTTTGCATAGTAGGAAAAGGTGTAATTAAAAGAAGCGTTAATAGTCTGTAATTTAACAACTGCCCTAATTGTTGTGCTACTGACATTACTGAAACCTGAAGGGGCGGGGGTTGGAAGAGGGTGGTGGGGTTATGGACACTGGGGAGGGTATGTGCTATGGTGAGTGCTGTGAAGTGTGTAAACCTGGTAATTCACAGACCTGTACCCCTGGGGCTAATAATACATTACATGTTTATAAAAAAATTAAAAAATAATTAAAAAATAAAAATAATTAAAATAAAAAACCCTGAACCTGTGCGTAACTTGTGCATAACACACGTAGAAATAGCTCTTTAAGCTGGATTCCTAGAACTGCACTTGCGGGATTAAACTGTATAAGCAATTTAAATTTTGACAGGTACTACACATGTTCATTAAAATTTTCTCAAGTCTTCACTAACACTTGGTATTATCAATCTTTTTAATTTCACGAACCTCAGGAGAGAAGTGATGTCTCACTGTGATTTTATTTTGTAGTTCCCCAAAGAACTAAATAATGTACTACAATTTCCATTTGTTCATTGGCCATTTGTATGCCTTTTTCTTTTTTTTTTTTTAAGATTTTATTTATTTATTTATTTATTTGAGAGCAAGCAAGTGAGCACAAGCAGGGGGAAGGACCAGAGGGAGAAGGAAAAGCAGACTCCCTACTGAGCAGTGAGCCTTACGAGGGGTCCTGGGATCATGACCTAAGTCAAAGGCAGACACTTAACTGAGCCACCCAGGTGCCCTTGTATGATACCTTTTTCTGATTTTTTATCTGCTTCTATCACTTTCCCTTTTTCCAATTAAGTGTTATGTGTTTTGTTTCTTTCCTGATGCATATTCCTGATGGTGAACTCTTCTAGTAGATGATGGGAGGCTATTTACTAGAATTCCAGGTAGGAGACTGGTATTAAAACTGAATGTTAAAAAGCTCTGGAGGCACTGTGGAACACAAATTGGAGAGAGGAAGACTAGAGAAAAGTAAATGTGATGATGGCAATGTCACTCGACCTTTGGGAGTTGGGAAAGACTACTGGCATAATTGGATATTGTGACTCATGAAACTCTGACCAAAATAATACTTGGCTCCAACCACTGGGCAAAACCAAGTAGATTCTTTGGGAAGAACAAAATACAAGACAATTATGCTTACATTTTAAAACTGTATTCCTAAAACATGCCTGACACATAGCAGGCACTAGATAAATATTTAACAAACAAACTGGTAAGAGTTCTGAAGAGTTGTACTTGTATCTCAATCACCTAAAACAAAACACTGCATTAAGTGCAGTTGCATACATTCGACAAATATTTAATAAATACAACATACAAATTGCCGTATATGACTCATATAAACGAACATTATTGGAAAAATTGTAGAAAAAACGTTCATCAACCTTACCTGCTGATATTCTGTACTTTATGCCATGTGAGTTTTGACTCTAATTTTCTGTGCGCAAGAGCAATCACACGGAAGCCCTGTTTAGTGTAATCCTCTAAAACTTTTTCAAAATCAACAGGAACTTTTAAAAAGGAAAAAATTAATGTTATTGTTAAAATTGCAAATACAATCTCACCCAAATACCAGAATTTCACTCAAAGCCTAGTTGCTTCCTTACCTGTTTCAGGTTTACAAAGACTGGCAATGACCTCAGGTGCTCCTTTCATGTAGGCATCCATCTTCTTATCCCCCAGCACCCTTGCAACCACACTCATACGTTGCAAAGCAGAAGAAAATGGGAACTGGCGAACAATTCCTATCTCATATATAGCCTGTGTAATTTCAAAAAGATGCATAAAGCATTTACTATTTTTTCAGAATTAAAGCAAGTACACTTAAGTAACAAGTAAACATTCTTTACTTACTGGAAGTTCAAACAGCTCCTAAAAATAAAGCGAAAAGAAAAAAGAAAATACCATTTAGGTTCATTAACGTACTCAAGTTTAAAAAAAAAATGAAAACTTGATACATCCACAAAACATTACTTAAAAAATAGCAAGGACCTTTGATTATTTCAAACTCAGTTTTCAAGACTGCTTCTCTACTACCTCTCATTTAATAAAAATACATCCTTCGGTATTTTCAAATAATTTTGCTATCCTAAAATATTAACATATTAAGTACTAAAAGAAACTAAGGGGGAACATAATTTAAAATTCACCTAAAAATAAAGCCTTCCACGTATCTTTTACTGAATCCTAAGAATACAGTTGCAATTTATTTTTTTTCTTCTCTCTCTTTTTTAAAGATTTTATTTATTTATTTGAGAGAGAGATTGAGAGAGCGAGAGAGAGCATAAAAGCAGAGAAGGTCAGAAGGAGAAGCAGACTCCCCATGGAGTTGGGAGCCCGATGCGGGACTAAATCCCAAGACTCCAGAACCATGACCTGAGCCAAAGGCAGTTGCTTAACCAACTGAATTATGCAGGCGCCCCTACAGTTGCAATTTAAAAAGATAAATCACCATGTATCTAAATCACAAGACATTAAGTTGCTCAATAAACAGGAAGGAAAAGTAATGGTAAAGAGAATTAAATCTTAATGTTTTACAAAAATAGTGCTTGAAACACATCAGGTGTGTAGCTTTGGATAAATGCAGTTAAAATACTCTTATCTGCATAAGTTAAATAAAGGACATGTGATTTCATCTTCTAGCAACATTTCAAAATGAGGATTAAACATGAGCATCAACAGTTTATTATCCGGGACGCGTGGGTGGCTCAGCTGGTTAAGCAGCTGCCTTCGGCTCAGGTCATGATCCCAGCGTCCTGGGATCGAGTCCCACATCGGGCTCCTTGCTCCGCAGGGAGCCTGTTTCTCCCTCTGCCTCTGCCTTCCACTCTGTCTGCCTGTGCTTGCTCTCACTCTCTCTCTCTCTGACAAATAAATAAATAAAATCTTTTAAAAAAAAAAAAAAAACAGTTTATTATCCAACTTAACGTGATTTCACACCATTTCTTGGTTTCCTGCAGGTGTGGATTCAGGAAGCAGCTGTTTTGCTGGACGAACCACAGTGGGCATAATTCGATTATGAAGTGCTGTTTCCTCTTCAGTTGCTTCTTCCAGAATCTGAAAGGAAAATATCCAACACATTACTTCATAAAATTCAATTCACTGGTTCTACTTTAAAAACAAAACAAAACACTAAAAAACATTATGGTTACCTTCAGTAATTAAAAAAAAAAAAAAAAAAAGGCAGTGCCCAAGGAATAAACAAACACTACTAGTGAGTAGAGTAAAATATAAGCGAAATCAGTTAAAGTTCTGACAACCCATGGAAGATGAGAAGCAGAGGTAAGAAGTGAGATAAAGAACCAGAGAACAGAGAAAAACTTCTCATTTTGCTCTTACAACCTGCTGAATTAGATTCTCTGCAAAAAAAACCAAACAAACAAAAAAAAAACCCAGAAGATTCCTGCAGTACCACAAATGTTCAGTCTATCATCCAGGGATTATCTTCTGCTACCAGGAAAGGATGCAAAAGTATACAGAGCACAGGGGAGGATTTAAAATAGCATCGTAGGGGGAAGCTGAGCTCGCCTTGTCCCTCAAACACAGCCAGATCAACATCCAACCATTCTGAGCAAGTAGGAATAAGAAAACAATCTGCACAGCTGGAGAGAATGTGGCAGATGCAGGGTTTGGAGCCATGAACTGGGAGGGGAGGAAAGCCAAGGAGCCCCAAAGGAGCAGGAACCCTTTCAAGCAGCAAAGTAAGAAAGAGGGAGAGAGCAGGAGAGACCCCAGCAGGTGGGGAGCACACTGTAAGCCAAGACCAGGAGACCCCTTGGGTCGCATGTGGGAGACAGTGCTGCTTTCCCATCATACATTTGGAAGAGCATATTTTGCCTCTCCAAGGACAAAAGGTCAGCTGTGAGCCACTGAGCTCAGCAGGGACAGAGGTGTGCACAGAGGGCAGATAACCTCCCAGCAGCTTTCCACTGTGAGCCACAACAGACCTAAACCAGTGAGTGCAGATAACCTCGCTTCCACTTTTCGCTGTCTACCACAATCGATTCAGCCTCTGTGCAACTGCTTTTCTGAGACAGAGTTGGGGACTGAGCTGCGGCTTTCCGCTGTGAGTTACATGAACTCTAGCCTGTGTGTGTGTGAGCTGTATGACTGTTCTTCCCGGACAACGTGGTACTGGTGCACCACAAGGTTCTCCTCTGGGATAGGGACGGGAGTGGGTACACACCTTGCCAGGCCCCTTGAAATTTGGGAGTTTTGAATCCCAGCCACAGGCTGGAGATAAAAATACAGAAGATCCGTGGCACCAAGGGTACTGACAGCCCAGGAACCAGACAGGTAAAGAACAGGGAAATGACAAAGGCCTGGGACACAAGGGATTATGGGCTTTTTTGAGAGGGCCTCCTGCAGAACGGTAGCCAGAAGCTCCCTCCCCAGGGACAAGAAGGTAGAATGATGCCATATCCTTCCTCTTCCACCACCATCCCTGCCCCACACCAGCTCCGTGCAACTTCTGAGAGAAACACAATGCCTCCCCGGAGGCTGCAGTTCCCTACACGAAACCCTGCCCCCTGACCTGACAGGGGCATCTTTACAAGGGCAAGCCAGCCGGTAAACCAGCACAGCACGCCTCTCCCTCAGAAGACCAACATAGGCTTCCACATGTACCAAGTCTACTGATTAAAGAGTGCTCCAAAACGTCAGCTTCTGGTGGAAAGAGGACCAGACTTGCTTCTTCTTTTCTTCCTTAATTTTTAAATTTTTTTAATTTTTCCATTTCTTATTTTTTATCTTTTACTTTATATTTTTTTCTTTCTCTCTTCTCTTTATCTTTTTTGGGGGGTATCAGACTTATAATTTTTTGTTCATTTGTTGGGTTTTTTTCCTACTCTTATTTTTTAGAACAGGCTTATATATTTTTTCTTCTTTTCTTCTTTCCTCACTCTTTTCCTTCATTCTTTCTCATTCTTTGGCATCAGGAGTTTACAGTTTTTTGCCTGTCTGCATTTTGTCTCCTGTCCTGGATCAGGCTTTTTTCTTTCTTTCCAAATTAACAGACAAATCAAAGCACACCAAGTTAAAGATCCAAACACTCCCCACTACAAGCACAGAAGGACTCTGTAGAGGACAGACCAGCTGTATAGAGAAGCCAAAACACAACAGCAGAGTGCACACAGCATACACCAGAAACACTTCTGAAGTTTTGTTACTTTGTTTTTTTTTTAAGATCTTATTTATTTGAGCGACAGAGTATGAGCAGGGGCAGGGCAGAGAAAGGGAGAAGCAGACTCCCCGCCGAGCAGGGAACCAGCAGGGCTAAATCCCAGGAGCCTAAGATCATGATCTGAGTTGAAGGCAGCTGCTTCACTGAGTCACCCAGCCGTCCCTTCTTGTTGTTATTGGGGTTTTTTTCCCTCTTTTTCTATTTTTCTTTTCTTGACAAATGACAGGATGGAGAAATTTCCCCCAAAATAAAGAAAAAGAGGTAATACTCATAGCCAGGGATTTAATCAATATGGACATAACTAAGATGTTTGAGCTAGAATTTAAATCAACAATTATAAAGATACTAGCTGGGCTTGAAAAAAGCAATGAAGACATGAGAGAATCCCTTACTATACAGATGAAAGAATTAAAATCCAGTCAGGCCAAGATTAAAAATGCTATAGTCAAGATGCAGTCCCAAGTGGAGGTCATAAAAATGAGGATGAACAATGCTGTGATACAGAGGATAAAATTATGGAAAATAATGAAGCTGCAGAGATGAGGGAAAGACTATTAGATCACTAAGGTAGATTTACGGAACTCAGCAATTCCATAAAGCAAAATAATATCCATATTATAGGGGTCCCGGAAGAAGAGCAAGAGAAAGGGTTAGAAGGTTTACTTCAACAAATTATAGCTGAGAACTTCCCTAATCTGGGGAAGAAAACAGGCATTCAAGTCCAAGAGGCAAAGAGAACTCCCCTCAAAATCAACGAAAAGTGGTCAACACCACAACAGATTATTACAGTGAAATTTGCAAATTACAAAGCCATAAAGAGAAAATCCTGAAAGCAGCTCAAGACAAGAGGACACATAAAGCTGGCAGCAGACCTGTCCACAGAAACCTGTCAGACCAGAAAGAACTGGCATGATATAGTCAATGAGCTGAATGGGAAAAATATGCAGCCGAGAATACTTTATCCAGGAAGTCTTCATTCAGAATAGAAGGAAAGATGAATTTCCAAGACAGGGGTGCCTGGGTGGCTCAGTGGGTTAAAGCCTCTGCCTTCAGCTCAGGTCATGATCCCAGGGTCCTGGGATCGAGCCCCGCATCGGGCTCTCTGCTCCGCAGACAGCCTGCTTCCTCCACTCTCTCTCTCTGCCTGCTTCTCTGCCTGCTTGTGATCTCTGTCTTTCAAATAAATAAATAAAATTTTTAAAAATTAAAAAAAAAAAAAAAGAATTTCCAAGACAAACAAAAACTAAAGGAATTCATGTAACTAAACCAGCCCTGCAAGAAATATTAAAGGGGCTGCTTCAGGCAGAGAGACCAAAAGTAATAAAGACTAGAAAGGAACAGACACAATCTACAGGAACAGAGTTAACACATAATACAAAAGCACTAAATTAGTATCTTTTTTTTTCCAGAAAAAGAAAAGTTTTATTCAACCAAAAGTCAGCATTAACTGCTTTCCCCCCAGTGACAAATTTCTCCAAATACCATATATTTATAAAATTCAGCATGTTAAAATTTACTCAAATCCTTCAATTACTTTTCTCTATTAGAGAATGTTCTCGTTCTTAGAGTTCCAAATGATAAAAGAGGTGGTAATCTGTTGAGAAAAAGGTCAGATGAGTGTGATGGATATGGCAAAAGTTCTTGGCCCAAGGCAGTCATTCCCTATGGTGGTCTGGGAGTTCAGTGGTCAAATGTTGTCATGGAAAACTATAGGTCCAGTCATATCTGATAACCAATGTAGACTGTTTTTAGATCCATTTTTGATACATATAAATTTGTATCTTTCAATAATTATTCTGAATGTAAATGGACTAAATGCTCTAATCAAGACACGGTATCAGAATGGATTAAAAAAACAAGATCTGTTGATAAGCTGCTTACAAGAGACTCATTTTAGACCCAAAGACACCTCCAGGTTCAAAGTGAGCATTTATTATGCCTCTCTGCCTACTCTCTCTCTCTGCCAATGGACATCAAAAGAAAGCTGGAGTAGCCATCTTTATATTAGACAAGCTAGATTTTAAACCAAAGACTATAGTAAGAGATGAAGGACACTATACCATAATAAAGGAGTCTATCCAATAAGATCTAACAACTGCACACATGTAAGCCTCTAACTTGGAAGCAACCAAATATATAAATCAATTAATAAAATTAAATAAATCAACTGATAATAATACAATAATAGTAGGGGACTTTAACACCCTACTCATAGCAATGGACAGATCAACTAAGCAGAAGATCAAGAAGGAAACAAGGGCTTTGAATGATACACTGGACTTGATGGACTTGAAATTTCGATATATACAGAACACTTATTCTAAAGCAGAAGAATGCACATTCTTTTCAAGTGCACATGGAACGTTCTCGAAAATAGATCATATACTGGGTCACAAATCTGGATTCAACTGGTACAAAAAGAGTGAGATCATACTATTTGTATTTTCAGACCACAATGTTGTGAAACTTGAAGTCAACCATATCTGGAAGGACCACAAATACATGGAGGTTAAAGAATATCCTACTAAAGAATGAATGGGTCAACCAGGAAATTAAAGAATTAAAAAAATACATGGAAGCAAATGAAAATGAAAACACAGTTCAAAACCTTTGGGATGCAGCAAAGGTGGGCTTACAAGGGAAGTATACAGCAATACAGGCCTTCCTCAAGAAATAAGAAAGGTTTCAGATACACAAACTAACCTCACACCTAACAGAGCTAGAAAAAGAAAACAAATAAACCCAGCTAAACGTAGCAGAAGAGAAATAATAAAGATTAGACCAGAAATCAATAAAACAACAGATCAACAAAACTAGAAGCTGGTTCTTTAAAAGGATTAACAAGATTGATAAGCCCTTGGCCTAATGTGTCAAAAAGAAAAGAGAAAGGACCCAAATAAATAAAATCATGGGGGCGCCTGGGTGGCTCAATGTTTTAGCCTCTGCCTTAGGCTTGGGTCATGATCTCGGGGTCCTGGGATCAAGCCCCACATCGGGCTCTCTGCTCAGCGGGGAACCTGCTTCCCCCTCTCTCTCTGCCTACTTGTAATCTCTGTCAAATAAATAAATAAAACCTTTTAAAAATAAATAAAAATTAATTAATTACTTTTAAAAATCATGAATGAAAGAGAGCACAAGCACCATCAAAGAAATATAAATAATTACAAGAGACTATTATAAGCAATTATATGCCAACAAATTAGGCAATGTGGAAGAAATGGATAAATTCCTAGAAGCATAGAAACTACCAAAACTGAAACAGGGAGAAAGAGAAAACCTGAACAGAACCATAACCAGCAAGGAAATCGGATCATTAATCAACAATCTCCCAACCAAAAGGACTCCAGGGCCAGACGGCTTCCTAGGGGAATTCTACCAAACATTTAAAGAATTAATACCTACTCTTCTGAAACTCTTTCAAAAAACAGAAATGGAAGGAAAACCCAAACTCATTCTATGAAGCCAGCATAACCTTGACCCCAAAACCAGAAAAAAAAAACATCAAAATGAGAATTATGGACCAAAATCCCTAATGAACACGGATACAAAAATTCTTACCAAGATCCTAGCCAATAAGATCCAACCATACATTAAAAGGATTATTCACAGGTGCCTGGGTGGCTCAGCTGGTTAAGCAACTGCCTTCAGCTTGGGTCATGATCCTAGAGTCCCGGAATCAAATCCTGCATCAGGATCCCTGCTCAGCAGGGAGTGTGCTTCTCCCTCTGACCCTCTACTTCTCATGCTTTCTCTCTCTCTCATTCTCTCTCTCAAATAAATAAATAAAATTTAAAAAAAAAAAAAAGGTTTATTTGTCACAATCAAGTGGGATTTATTCCTGGGCAGGGATGGTTCAACATCTGCAAATTAATCAACGTGATACACCACATCAAAGAAAATATCAGAACCATATGATCCTCTTAATAGCTGAAGAAAAAGCATTTGACAAAGTACAGCATCCTTTCTCGATAAAACCCTCCACAATGCAGGGATAAATGGACATACCTCAACTTCATAAAAGCCATATATGAAAGACCAAAATATCGTCCTCAACAGGGAAAACCTGAGAATATTTCCCCTAAGGTCAGGAACATGACAGGGATGTCCACTCTCACCACTGTTATTCAACAGAGTACTGGCAGTCCTAGCCTCAGTGATCAGACAACAAAAAGAAAGAAAAGGCATCCAAAATCAGTAAAGAAGAAGTCAAACTTCCACTCTTCACAGACAACATGATACTATATGTAGAAAACTCACGACTCCAGCAAAGAACAGCTAGAACTGATAAATGAATTCAGTATGCAGAATGCAAAGTGGCAAGATATAAAATCAATGCACAGAAGTCTGGTGCATTTCTATACAGAAAGAGAAATCAAATAACTGATTCCACTCAACAAACAACTGCACCAAAAACCGTTAAGATACCTAGGAATAAACCTAACCAAAGAGTTAAAAGATTTTTTTCTCTGAAAACTAAAGAACACTTATAAAAGAAATTGAGGGAGACACAAAGAAATGGAAAAACATTCCATGTTCATGGATTGAAGAACAAATATTGTTAAAGTATTTTAACATTAGACATTAAAACATTTTAACATTAAACATTAAAATATTTTAACATTAATATTTAACATTAATATTAAAATATTTTAACATTTTAACATAGGCTTAAGTATAAGCCTACACTACCCAAAGCAATCCCCACATTCACTGCAATCTCTATCAAAATGCCACGAGCATTTTTCACAGAGCTGGAACAAACAATCCTAGAATTTGTATGGAATCAGAAAAACCCCAGTATGGTTCTGGCACAAAAACAGACACACAAATCAATGGAACAGAACAGAGAAACAGAATAGAGAAACTCAGCTCTGTGGTCAACTAATCCTCAACAAAGCAGGAGAGAAAATCCAGTGGAAAAAAGACGGTCTCTTCAACAAATGGCATTGGGAAAACTGGACAGCCACGTGCAGGAAAATGAAACTGGACCACTTTTTTACACCATACACAAAAATAAATTCAAAATGGATAAAGACCTAAATATGACAGGAATCCATCAAAATCCTAGAGAACACAGGCAGCAACCTCTCTGACCTCAGTTGTAGCAACTTCTTGCTAGACATGTCTCCACAGGCAATCAAAAATGAACTATTGGGACTTCATCAAGATAAAAAGCTTTTGCACAGCAAAAGAAACAAGCAACAAAACTAAAAGGCAGCCTATGAGAAGATACTCAAAAAGGTCTTATCAGATAAAGGGCTAGTACCTAAAATCTATAACGAACTCACAATACTCACCTAAAAAACAAAAATCCAATCAAGAAAATGGGCAGAAGACATGAATAGACATTTCTCCAAAGACATACAAACAGCTAACAGACACATGAAAAAATGCTTGACATCACTGGGCATCAGCAAAATACAAATCAAAACCACAATGAGATGCCACCTCACACCAGTCAGAATGCCTAAAAGTAACAACTCTGGAAACAGATGTTAGCAAGGATGCCAAGGAAGGGGAGCCCTCCTACACTGTTGGTGGGAATGCAAGCTGGTGCAACTACTCTGGAAAACAGTATGGAGGTTCCTCAAAAAATTAAAAATACAGCTACCCTACAACCTAGCAATTGCACTACTAGGTATTTATTCAAAGGACAAAACAACAGTGAATCAAGGGGCACATGTACCCCATGTTTATAGCAGCAATGTCCACAATAACCAAAATATGGAAAGAGCCCAGCTGCCCATCGACAGATGAATATATCAAGAAAATGTGGTATGTGTGACACACACACACACACACACACACACACACACCAGAATATTACTCAGCCATCAAAAAGAATGAAACCTTGCTATTTGCAATGACATGGATGGAAATAAGTCAGCACTGAGCGTTATATGCAACTGATGAATCACTAAATTCTACCCCTGAAACTAAGAATATACTATATGTTAACTAAATTGGATTTAAATTTAAAAATATGGAACTCAGATATGGTTAGCAGAAACACTGGATCAAGCACATATTGAGGCACAAAGACAGGAGTTTAGTGTTTCAGACTGAACATTTCTGATTAAGATACTACTACCCTAACTGCCTGAAAATTAATTTAAAAACACTTATTTTTGGTGAAATAATTCCAACAAAATGTGTATTAAATACATATATACACGAAACAATAAACTAATTTGACTTAAAAATGAAGGAATCAATCAATGGGAAAATGACTGGGAAGGGAACTGTGTCTAATTAACCAAGTGGATAGCAAGACATGTTTTAACATGTCTGAAATTGAAATTTATCTTATATGGCATCGATCACATCACATAACAGCAGTGTCTCGTTATGTGAAAACATTCCATTGATACTCTGTGGTAAGCTCAAACATCGAGCATCTCTGAGTAAACAAAACATACAATTGTACAAACTTAACTATAAAACCAGTTGTTTTTTAAGACCTACAAACAGAACACTCAATCTACTGAAAATCTGTTCAGCTGGAGAGAAGTTTTAGAGAACATCAAAATTGATCAGTCTTATTCGGCCTTACTCTTAAATTTTTCTCTGTAAGCCTTTTGGGAATTAAATTTGGTAAGCATTTCTTTTGGGCTATCAGAAGATGACCGGCCATTCACCTCCCTCCCTATCAAAACATTAACCAAAATACCAATAAATAAATAACCAAATAAATAAACCTACAGAAGTAAACAGAAAGTTTAAAAAAAAAAAAAAAAAGGAAAAGGATTTCAAATATAAATATAAAAGGCAAACTGAAACATACTAATGGATATACCAATGAAAGAAACAGTAGTAGCCCAGAGTAAATACAAGTGGACATATAGGAAAAGTACATTTGTGAACAGCCAGAGTGGAGCTAAGCCAAAAAAAAAAGAAAACCAGGGTCACCACCTAGAGATATGAACTACCTACCTGGGAGGAAGAAGGGCTGCTAATGGGAGCATCGGCACTCCAGAACACAGCTCCGCCAGGGCAAGTATTGTGGGAGCAGGTGAGGAGAGCAACCTAAAAGGCTAGTAAAGTAACTCTGCACCTCTGGACAGAGGCACGCCCACTGGAGCCCTCACCCTCAGGACTCCCCTTGGTCAGTCTTCCCCCTCAGGAAAGACACATCTCAAGAAAACAGGCTAACACACTACAGGCAAGAATAAAATCCTAACTACCCAAAATTATCAAATCAAACCTTCATTCTTAAACATGGAAGTACCATCTAGATGTATAATGAAAACCAAAAGCATGAAGGAAAAAACCAAGTATAGGGAGGGGGAAAAGAAAACTGACGCAGAGAAAATAATTAATTCAGAAGTCTTAAGGGAACTTCAAAACCAAGCTCATTATTGCATGTGTAAAAGAACTCAATGCTGTGAAGTGATAACCAGAAAACACAGCAAGCACTCAAATTAAAATGATCACCAACAACAAGCAGAAAGCTATAAACAAATAAACATGTATGTGTGTGTATGTGTGTGTCTCTAAACACTGAACGTAGAAAATAGCGACAAAAAAACACTGAAGACACCTGGCTGGCCGTACTTTCCACCGTGGTCAACAACTGTTGCTGCTGAAAATCATCTTACCGACTAGAGCCTACTACCCCAAGTTGGTGAGAGCTGACTTCTGCTATAAACATAAAGCAGGCACCTGAGCAGGTCATCCTCTATTAAAGGTGTTTAAGTGAGTTAATTTACCTATAACAGACACTTTTTTTTTTTTTTTACAGAATTATGAATCTTTTTGTAAGGATGTATCTTTGGAAATTATCTAGTTCCTTTAATGGTACCATCAAAACAACTAACAGAAACAATCTCCTTCTGCAAGGTAGTTTTTACTATTATTTTTCTTAAAGTTACTTGTGCTTTAAAATATTGAACTTACCCATCCAATGGCTTCAAACATTTTCAAATCAAGTGGATCACCAGAAAGCACTCCTTCAATCTTTGTTAGTGAATGACAAGTAGCCATACAAGCAACAAACTGAGACTTTACCAATATCTCATTGCAAACATTTTCTTCTGGCAAAAGGAAACTAAACAAAAAATGTACTGAATTAGATTCATAAGTCCCAAGACAATAAATATTCTATACATACTGTTTTATAAAATTAAAATATGCAAATAAAATTTTGCATTTCTGCATGTATTTTCACTATAGTTTCTGACATTCAAAAACATTTTCTTCCATATAAATTATTCTTAACTAAAATACCATATTACCAAAGATTCTAAATAATAATGCCAGACAAACCAAGAGAGAAAATACCAGATACCAAATAATTTAAATTCCTGCCTATGGCATATGATAGATCAGAATACATAAAATCTCTTCTGCAAAAATACAAAATGAATGTGTAACATGATCTTTTCAATGGGAAACCAAGCTCGTAACCAAGAAAAGGAAATTTTCAAGTGCCAAAAATGAAAGGAAAGAAAAACAGAGGAGTATGAACCTGAGTTCTGCAAGGGAGGAGGAAGGGAAGGGAGCCAGCTCAGTACCCTAAGGCCCTGGGCTTTAATACCTACACAGAAACAGAAGACAAAGTCCTGGCCAAGTACAAAGTGGGGAGTTCAAACTGAGAGGATCTTTTTCACCAAAAACAGCCAGTGCTCTTGAAAAACATCCTTGGAAAAAGGATGTATTAACTTAAAAAAATGGAGCATCTTGGACTACACAACCAAAGGCATAACTAAGAATAAGCTTAATTTCTTCCCCCCCACAAAGTTCAAGAAAATAGTTAATATCTGTATAATATTTACTATGCGCTAGACACCATTCTACTAACTTTTTTAAACATATCTGGTTCATGTTCTCCTCACACCAGAGGAATAGGTTTTATTGTCCCCACCTTACAGATGGAGAAATTGAAACAGAAGGTGAAGTAAGTTTCCAAGGTTACAAAGTATGTTAAGTGGCAGAGCAAGGATTCAAACACAGGAGGTCTGGCTTTAGGACCTCAACTCTGAACCACTACACCGTTCAGGAGAGGATCTGGGTTTGAACACAGCTACTGCAGGTCCAGAAATCCTCAGGTTATGAAAGCAGCATTAAAGCTCATCTAGCACCACTGATACCACTCTCAGCCAAGCACAGTCAATATTCTCTAAAGAGGAGCTCCCACAACACAGCCACAAAGAAATCGCACAGAAAAATTCTTCTAAGTCCAAGTCCATAATTAAAAAATGCACTGGGAAACATTCCCATGGCTCAACAGACACAACAAAGACAGAATTAGAATCCCATAAATTTGAGATAATAGAATGGCAATCTGAAAGAATGCAAAAAAGGGGGGCACTTTTAAATTAAAGACAGAAAAAGAACCCCACGGTGAGGGGGAAAGGAGGAAAATCAGATTTACAAAGAACCAAATGCAGTTTCTTATTTAACCTATGGTTAGGATTCCCAGATAGAGAAAACAAAGAATGGGGGGAAGGTCATAAGAGAATAGGGAAAAAAGCTGCAATTAAATAAAAAATAAATAAAAAGAGACTGCAAAAATCAAGGATAAAGAAGTATTCTTAAAACAAGAGTAAGAAAAGGAGTCGGGGGCGCCTGGGTGGCTCAGTGGGTTAAGCCGCTGCCTTCAGCTCGGGTCATGATCTCAGGGTCCTGGGATCAAGTCCCGCATCGGGCTCTCTGCTCAGCAGGGAGCCTGCTTTCCTCTGCCTGCCTCTCTGTCTACTTGTGATCTCGTTCTGTCAAATAAATAAATAAAATCTTTAAAAAAAAAAAAAAGAAAAGGAGTCGGGAGAAATGGAATCACACCATCAAAGTGCTTGAAGAACCGCTGACACCCTGGAAAGCTACGCAGCTACGCCATCCTTCAGAAGTGAAAACGAAAGCATCACCAATAAATGCAGCTGCAGAAGAGGACAATGCAGTCCAGGGGAGTGGGACTGAAGCAGCAGTGGTTGGCAAAGACAGTCCTGAACTGAGGGAAATCTCAGCATGCAGAGTATAAAACCCAAGTCCTAATCATAAAATACTGTGCAACAAATACATATAAATAAGGGAGGGGAATAATCAAAAAAGTACTCTACAGTCCGTGGGTTTCCTGGGGGTTAGAGAAACCCAATAAAGACACCCAAGAACTTAAGATACTAAAGACGACCATTAATAGTTTAAGGACAAGCAGTAAAAGATTAAAATGTATAAATTCTGAGAAAATGTACGCAAATATGAAAGAGAAATTTGAGAAAATGTGTGTTTGAACTGGGGCGAGGAATTACAGAAATAAGTCCCAATATATCTGAAATTACAAATGGGAACACAACAGCACAGGAAGATTAAAAAGCAAAGCGAAGGAAAAGACGACACACTGGGCAAACCTTAGACCAAAGAAGGCCGGGATGTATAACTGCAGAAATTTAAAATGAAATGGAATTAAGGCAGAACACATTAGGGAGAAATAAGGTCACAATGTCACAATGTGACACACTACTAATCAAGAAGATATAACAACTCTCAAATTACATAAACCAAACAATATTCTCCTCAACCCTAAACCTAAATCCCACAGACTTCTGAGGGGGAAAAGTGATATATAACAACTAAGCCATCAAAAGACTACAAAAACAGAAGTAAAAAGACCAGAAAGACTGTTGGAATATTTTTGCAATGCATAGTACTGAAAAATGGTAAGGACCCAAAAATGCAAAGGACTTCTAATAAATAAGATATAAGACTAGGAACACAGCAGAAAAACTGTGCCAAGATACAAACTGACAATACACGGAAAAATGCTAAAAGACCATCCTTCCAAAAAGGTGAAAATAAGATTGGCTTATTAAGTACTGAGGAAACTGCAAGGAGCCACAATGAAAGACCATTTTGGATCTATCCATGTGGCAATAATGAGAAGTCTGACAATACCAAGTTCGCCAAGGACTGGAGCAATAGGATCTTACATGTATGAAGGGAAAGAGTGTGAGCAGCATCACTTAGGGAGTAACTAGGCAGTCTCTACTAAACGTGAAGCCATGCAGGTGCCCTATCACCCAGCACCCATATCTTTATGAAGCTAGTTTACTGAAACTCAACCACATGCTCACCAGGAGTTGTATAGAAGAACTGCAATTGCAGCACTCACTAGCTGTGAAAGGGGAAAGGGAGAAAACAATGAAACTGCCCCATCGTAGAATAGATACTATGGTTCATTCCTATCATGGAATATTAAACAATAGTTAAGATTAATAAATTATATCTATACATACCAACCTGGACAAACCTTGAAAACAATGTTAAAGAGGCAAAGAAAGTGGAAAGATGTACAGTATATCAGTCATGTATGTTTATTAACAGACAGGTCTTGTTTAGAGACAGATGGGAATGTAGAGAAAATATAAAAACATGCAAAGATAGTAAGAGAACACAACTTCAGAATGATTGCAGGAATAGATTAAGACTTTTGCAATATCTATAATATTTTATATCTTTTTGAAAGAGATCTGAAGCCAATATGACAAAATGTTTTTAATTTTTTTTTTTTTAAGATTTAAGATTTTATTTATTTATTTGACAGAGAGAGATCTATCTATGTTATCTGACCGGGGGGAGGGGAAGGCAGCGCATGGGTAGGAGCAGAGTGCCTGATGCAGGACTTGATCCCAGGACCCTGATATCATGCCCTGGCCGAAGGCAGAGGCTTAACCGACTGAGCCACCCAGGCGCCCTTAACTGTTTAATCTTTGTACTGGGTACACAGCTGTCATATTACTTCGTTTGAATATTTCATATTTAAGATACTTATTGGGGCGCCTGGGTGGCTCAGTGGGTTAAGCCGCTGCCTTCGGCTCAGGTCATGATCTCAGGGTCCTGGGATCGAGTCCCACATCGGGCTCTCTGCTCAGCGGGGAGCCTGCTTCCTCCTCTCTCTCTCCTGCCTCTCTGCCTACTTGTGATCTCTCTCTGTCAAATAAATAAATAAAGCCTTTAAAAAAAAAAAAAAGATACTTATTAAGAAGTAACTAATAAATGATCAAATCTAGCTAATATTTACCGTGTATTTTCCACTCGTTGAATCCCCCAAAGATCTAAACCATCTTCAGTAAGAGTTCCAGTCTTTAAAAAGAAAAAAAGCACACATGTACAAATTATGAGTAATTCCTCCAAAAACAGAAACCACAAAAAGTTACGCTACATATACATAGTAAAATAGAATATAGTTGTCAACAAAGGAAACTAGTAAGATCTCTATATGTTATAAAGATTAACTTCCAGGAGATAACTAAAGTTAGGGGAAATGTGCAGAACATTCCTTACAGTACTGTTCCTCTGGACAGGTGGGGAAGCACAGGTGTTGAACCATACGTTCATATGCTTGTATTACAAAAAAAAAAAACAGAACAAGGTACCAATAAACCTATCATTCAATAAAGGCCTACACAGGAAGGAGACAGGAGGACAGAGGGAGCCAAAAAGGGAAGAGGAACAAGTTAAATGACACCAAGAGGAAGCAACTGGCTAAATCCAGGATGTAAACGACCTGGTTTCTTTAATAAGATGATTTAGGTCAAGGGGCAAGAAAAGCAACTGTTACAGATTAATTATAATCAATGCAATCATTATTTGGATTCTGATAGAAAAGACAAATTGTAAAATTTGAGGCACTTTTTGTGAAAGACAAGGAAATCTGAATGAGAACTGAATATTAGATAAACCAAGAATTATTAATTTTTTTAAGTGGAGTAAGATAATGGTATTACAATAAATTTGGGGGGGGGCAATATCTTCTAGAGATAAAACTGAAGTATACTGGTGAAAGAATGTATGATGGTACCACCTTCAAAATGCGAGTACAGATGAAGTAAGACTGACAAAATGCTGATTAACTGTTAAAGCTGGGCAATGGATAAATGAAGGCTTTTTATACTTGTATCTTCTCCACTTCTGTTGACCATTTAAAAATTTTAATAGTAATGTTCCCCAAAAAGGCGTAAGCGAAATTTTTCGAACAGATAAATATGAAATGCAGTCATGGGATATGATTTTTTTTTTTTTTTTAATAATCTGTATGCCCAACATGGGGCTCGAACTCAAACCCGGAGATCAAAGAGTCACACACTCGGCCAACTGAGCCAACCAGGTGCTCCAGGATTTTATTTTTTTAAAAAACAAATGTCTCACATTTTTTCCCTTCAACAGTGAACATGCACAAAATCATATATCTATCGTATCAGTTACCAAGAAGAGCTTGATGGGAGGTTTCTTGGTTAATATTTAATTCTCAAAATAAAACTTTTAAGAAAACTAATTTCAGCAGAGGAAGAAAAATTCTTTATTAAGAGGCAAGGAATATTTCATACAGGTACGTAATTTGCCACTTTCACATAAGATCAGTGACCTTCATAATTTTGAAACATATTCAATAAAATATCAGAGCAAACTTTAACTTAATATATATACATAACACCAATACGATTCCAGTAAATATATCTGTATGGAGCTTACTCTGTTAAAAACAAAAGATCATGTAATTTTTACTACTACTATATGGCATAATTCTGCATATGAATGATTAGATAATTGTAGATTTTGGCAAATAAGCAATATTCAAAATATTTAAAATTGACAAAGAAAAAAAAAGCAGTGAGAAGAAATATACAAAAATCATTCATGTGCTAAGAAAGTTGAAAAAGAGGACTATTAGAAGAACATTAAACAATCAGTATAAATTGGTTGATAGAGAATACATACAGAAAATCTTAACCTAAGTATTTAAAAGCCATGAAAGCAACCTTTGAGAATGATTATGAAACTGAACCAACCTTGTCAAAGCAAACAAGATTCAGCTGTCCACAAATATTTATCCTTTGGGGACTGATACAGAAAATACCAATTTTTTTCAGTCTTCTTTGGGCATACACAATGCCAGCTGTCATTGCAGCAGGAAGCGCAGGTGGCACAGTAATGGTAATGATATCCAGAGACTCGATAATTATTACCCCAATTTCTACCTACAATTAACACAAAAATCAATGTCAGGACCTCCCCCCATATCAAATATTTACTAATCTAATGTGAAGAATCCATAAACCATTTTCAATTTTACATATAAAGGTGTATAGAGTTACATTCATCAACCATTTACAATTCCTCTTCCCTTTAGAGGCTGTAAAATAGGAAGCTCAGTGAATTGTCAATGGACTGTGGAATGAAAGCTATTTTTAAGGGAAGTTTTCATTTTAAGAGCTCTACAGGCGTCACACACTACACACTTCAAAGTTCAATACACATCTATCAGACAAAAACTCTTAATAACAGCATCGTACTATGCCTGTCTCTAAAGGGAATGGAAAAGGGAAATTTGACGAGGTCTCTTAGAAGTACCTTCAATTAAGTAATCGCAAATAACTTTTTAATGCTGTATATCCCAGAAGTTAAAAAGAGAGAGAGAAAAAAATAAACCTTTGGTGAGTATGTGATCACCCCTCCCTCTCTAAAAAGTCACAAGAGAACAAGAAAAAGACCATCTAAACCACAACTGTCCCAAAGAACTTCCTGCTATGACGAAAACGTTCTATATCCGCACATTCCAAAATAACAGCTACTAGTTTCATTTGGTTAATTTAAATTAAATCAAAAGTATAGTTCTTTATTCTCATTAGCCACATTTCAAACCTTCGGCAGCCACATGCAATCATTAAGAATCAAACCCTATTTAAAGTTTACCATTTACATACCTCATTTAAAATGCTATTGATGATAGTGTAGATAAATCCAATACCAGCCACTGCCACAAGACACAGCAGAAACAAGTAGGCATCTCTGTAGAGTTTAAAATCGGTTGGTTTGGGATATAATATAGAACGAACAAGCTGTCCTTTGGAAGTACTAAAACCTTTAAAAAAAAATTAAAGAAGAAAATTACTATATTTTTATAAGAAAATGAGAATTATCTCCCAAAACAGAATCTCTTTTTAAACATTCAGTAGGCATCAAATACATTAAACCATGTAAGAAGAGATGTCATGTTTTCTACCTGTTCTAACTACTACAGCTTTGACAAGTTCTCCAGTGTAGAAACGAGTTTGAATTACAGTAGTCCCACAAAACAAAGTGTGTCGTTTATGTATTTCTGGACTATAGAATTCATCTCCCATTCCTTTTATGTCCACTGAAGGATTTGGCAAATTAGTCTTTGTCACTGGAACACTCTCTCCTTTAAAAAAAAAAAATTATAAAGCACAGAAATCAGTATCAAATGCACAAATCTTGAATTGTAAAATAACCTAAATGTTATTATACTATTTCAATAGTTACTAGGAGTTCTCATATGAGGATAACAAAACTTACTCAATTAGCTTTCTGTCTACCAATTTCCTTAACCAAAAATATCAAGTCTTATCTCTCACAATAATTCCTGAAAGTGAGCTGTGAGTCAAAGTAATAATCTGGAAATGATTTTGTCAAGTTTCAGATAAAAAGACCAGGCAGCTGCCACGGCCCTAGCATCTGTTCACTGATCCCCCAAAACTGAACTGAGAAGCACGCTACAGCCTCAAGCACACCCAGATGTGAAGACCTACTCCTACCCCCATTACACAAACACACACACACAGAGAAAGAGAGAGAGAGAAGAGAAAAGGCATCTAGGAAAGGGAGTAGAGAAAATATGTAGTATGGTAGTTCTCTCAACAACAAATTGCCAAATTCTTTTCAACATTAAATTTAATTCTCTGTAGCATTCACATTTCTTGTTTCAAAGGTGACAAGTATGTGGGGATATTTGTTGATTGTGTTTTAAGAGAAAACTCTTAACAATTTTAAAACATAGCAATCACTTCTTTCCAGATTGACTCTGACAAAAAATAAAGAAAACATAAAAAGGTATCAAATTCTACCTTCAGATTATGAATTTCCAAACAGAAGTCATTTCAAAGTCTACTTTCCCAGTTTAAGGAAAACATAAAATCTTTATTCCCACTTTCTACATATCAAATAGGGAAGTAAATATGATGACACTCTCTGCAAGCAAAGGACATATTTCTAATTCCTCTTCTCTTACTATAAAGTATTTCCTCATGTCAAAAGAAGTATGCCCAAAAATGTAGTGAACACCAGCATAATGATTTAGTACCACAACTGAGTATAACGCAGAATTTGCTCTCTTCAAAATAAAAAAAATCTTCATTATCCATCACATTCATGAGTAAATATAAATAATACAGTTTTAGTTATAGATACAAAATAGTTTTTAAATAGTTTAATCAGAAACTACTTAAATCTTATCATTATAAACAACTGATCTGATTTTTACTCATTTAGTTTACCTGTTAACATGCTTTCATTTACAATGCAAGTACCATTAATAAGAACTGCATCACAAGGCATGACTGTCCCATTCAATGGAATGACCATAACATCTCCTGGCACAAGGTCTGTAGAGAAGATCTCTTCTATTTCTGGATTTAAAGAAAGAAAAAGAGAAATATGAATATTCTTTAACTTGAAATAAAAACAGAGTAAATAAAAGATCTGCCTGAACGTCAACTGACCTCAATGCTAAGTTAAAAATATAATGAAGTTAAATAGGACAATCTCAATACACGAAAATAAAACAAGATTATTATGCCTTAGGGTAACAAAGCATGGTATTTAAGTATGTCAGACAGTTTGTCCCCTGACAGGATGCCAACTGCACACAGGTGATGCCAAGTCCCCTCTGACCAAACAGGCAGCTGGACAGCAATACTCAGTACAACAGCCGTCTTAGAAAACAGAGTCCAAATATGAGATCCCAACAGGTAAATAAGCTTAGATTTCTAAAACTCCTTGGAAACAACAGAAAGCATTGACAATTTTAGTGTATTTTTTAAAAATTTTATTTGAGAAAGAGAGCATGAGTGATGGGGGGAGGGGGACAGGGAAAGGGAGAAACAGGCTCCTTATTGAGTAGGGAGCCCAACATAGGGCATGATCTCAGGACCCCAAGATCGTGATCTGAGCCAAAGGCAGATGCTTAACCAACTGAGCCACCCAGGCACCCCAGTGTATTTTCTTTTTAACAGCAATTTTTTAAACACCTTTTTCTCACTGCCACTATTTATAACTTATAACATTCCAATACCTTCTCAATATTCCTAAATAGTCCTAATATTTTAGGTCTATTTTAAATAAATTTATAACACTGCATTATTTTATCTAGTTCATTTCCTTGGAAATCTGTATTATATTCAATTTAGCCAAACACTTTTTAAGAAGAGCTTCCCAAGTAAAAGGAGGTTTTTCTTTAAGACTGTCTTACATTTAGACTCTTTCTCTCATTCTTTCCCTCCCTTAGGCTTAATACCATCCCCAGGAAGGATTTCTGCTCGTTTGTATGTAAAGAGAAAACTATTATTTGTGATGTTAGTCTTTGGGCAAAAACTCTTTGCCTTTCTTTCCCTTCAACTAAACTATGAGGAAACAACGTCTGAAGAATTCTAATGATAGTAAAAGCACATACTAGGCATCATACTTTTCATTTTTAAATAAACATGACTTTTTTAAAACTTTAATGCCACTTGTGAAAGTCTACACCTCTCAGGTATACCAGGAAACAAAATACCAATGACTCGTTAGCCTTTACAGAGGGGTAAGGAAAACATGAGTTGATTGCAAAGTCCTGGCATCGCCAGTGCCTTCAGCAGCAGCAAAGCAGTAAGAGGACGAGCAAGCACCAACAAAGAGAGATACTCCCAACTAAAAAAGCAGCAAGTGACCAGGAAGCACAGGGAAGGAAGCACCTACCAGGCCGAACTGTGTTTGTGCTTGGACGTAGTGTACTGAGCCAAGAGAATGGAGACTGATTTGGTATTCTCAATCAATCAAAATGGCGAGTCCTTCCAAGGCCCATGCTGCTGTGTTGTCTCTCCTTTATGTCCTTTAACACTTCAATATCACACCAGACCAACTAATGTGTCCAAAACATTATCCTTTCCTACAATACTGCTTCTCCTCCAGTGTTCCTCTTTTAGTTAAATGACACTGATGTCCATCCGCCAAGCCTGACACTGATCTATTACCTCACATCCAATGAATTATTAAATCCAGTTCAATGCCCACATTTAGGGGTCTTTCAGTCCCACTTCATTTTTCTCCATCTCCACAACCTTCACCTTGATCCATTTCATGCCTTCAACATTACTCTCCTCTAAACCCATCTGAACACAAGAGACAGAATGATTTTTGCAAAAAGGAAAACACCAAATCACTCCTCTGCTTAAAAACCCTTCACTAGCTTTCCACTGCCTTTTGAAATGAGCTCAAATTCCTTAACATGCCTTAGATGGCTGTCCATCATCCAGCTGCTGCACCTGGCACGCTGAATTTCTTTCAGTTATTACAGTGACCAAGCTCCCTCTCACTTCCAGAAGACTGGGCACTTAAAACCCTCTTCTCTCCCTCTCTCACCAGGCCCCTCACCTACCTCTTATCCGACTAATTCAACCACTTAAAGATGCTTTCTCCAAGAAGCCGTCTCTGACACCTACAGTAAGCAAGCTCTAGTATCTAAATTCCCCAACCTCTAATCATGACGTCTGTCACACTTTGTTACTATGCCTTTTCAACTAGACTGGCATTCCGTGACAACAAGCAGTGTCCATCTTGTAATCACTGCATCTCAGTGATCACTGATTACATCTCAATGATTACATCTCAGTACCTGTCACACAGTAAGAAAAAGAAAAATGCCATTTTACAGGAATGAATCTGATACACCCTCAGAGAGCAACACAAATCCAAACACTTTTTTTACTTCTTAAAAAATGAACGTATAGAGGCTCAGGGGTGCTGGGTGGCTCAGAGTTAAGTGTTTGAATTTTTGTCTGACTTTGGCTCCAGTCGTTATCTCAGGATCCTGGGATCCAGCCCCACATGGAGCTGCCCACTCAGCAAGTCTCTTTCCCTTTTCTTCAGCCCCTCCCTGCACTCGTGCACGCACACATGCAGGCACACACGCACGCACACACAATCTCTCTCAAATAAAATCTTACAAAAAAAAAAAAAAGAATGTATATGTATATGTATAATATATTAGTCTTGCTTTAGTTATCAGTGCTCAATGGGTATCCTATTTGGTTTATTTTTCCAAAAATTACCTTAAGTACTTACCTTCATTCACTCTGCAAACTGAAACTCTCACAGTACTGTGAGCCGCCACCATGTCGTGCAACATAATATATTGCTGAAAAAGGGGAAAAAAATGTAAAAACTAGCTAACATAAATCCACTCTTCAATATATATTAAAAAGCAAGGGTGCCATAAAATAAGGTAAGTTAATATGGCAAATACATATTACTCTGCCATTAAAAATGTCAAGACTAAAAGATTCAAAGATTATTGAATGATGAGCTCAAGACAAAAAAAAAGATGCACTTTAATGAGACAGTCCTGCAAACAACAGAATAAGCCCTCCAGTATTCCAGTCTGTTGTAAGTACCTATAGATCCCTATGGCCTCTAAGCAGTCAAGTGGTAGTTTAACTCTAAAAAGCATCCGCCTCCCCCCACCTCAGAAAGAGAGGGTTGGGGCGCCTGGGTGGCTCAGTGGATTAAAGCCTCTGCCTTCGGCTCGGGTCATGATCCCGGAGTCCCGGAATCAAGTCCCGCATTGGGTTCTCTGCTGAGCAGAGAACCTGCTTCTCCATCTCTCTCTGTCTACTTGTGATCTCTGTCAAATAAATAAATAAAATCTTTAAAAAAAAAAAAAAGAAAGAAAGAAAGGGAAGAAATACATACTCATATAATTAAAAGAATAACTATACTGAGTATTACTTTGTACGAAGTATTGTTCTACACACTTTACATGTTACTACAAAATACACAGTTGTGAAAGCCATAATAAATTGGACTTACCTTTCTAATGGAATACAGAGAGCTTACAATTGACACTATAGACATAATCACAATGGCTAGAGCATAATAATAGTATTCATCAGTGCTCCACAGTATAACACTGAACAGCTGGAAAATGTAAAATGGGTTGAGAACCTAAAAAACAAGATTTTTAAGTCAAACTTATAACCAAACAGATGTTCCACCTTTTCATTAAGAAATAAACAACAAGATATTTAGAGGATAAGCTCTGTAGTGCCCTAGGGCAAAATGTACTACTGAAAGAGTAGGGCAAGATGTTAGCAAAGTACTTTTTTTCCACTAACCTACTAGGACTTGGCTAAACAAGCTTAATTTAAATTATTTGTATCCATTTAGATACATGCCAAACCCAATAAAGACTAAGCTAGAAACAGTTAACGTGTGTATTTAGCTATTCTTCATTCTGCTTCAGCAATAAAATACATTTGCTTCCAATAATTACCAGGCTACTAAAGGATATAAAATTCTTAATTAAATTGAACAAATGTTTACTTATTATGAACTCCAAATACCAATTTTCCTATAAGTCAAAGGTTCACTGGAGTCTACAGGAAGACAAATATGAGATAATAAGTTACACTGCTTTGCATTCTCTAAGGAAATAAGGATTAAAACCTAAATGAGAAAAAAGAGATAAGGGAATCCTGGCAATGGACTTTGTTTAGCCAAATTTAACAGTATCCTATCAATTTTATTAATAACTTCCCCCAAATGTCTTAAAATTGATGCCTGTACACTTTTCAAAGCACTTTCACATACATAGTCCCATTTTACTTCAAAATTAAACAAGGTTAAGTTTAAAGGACTTCGGCCAATTTTATAAAGGAGCAGCAGAAAGGTTTTCTGATGATGAAAGCTAGTTACTGATGGGATTATATTACAAACCAGACTTTCTAATTCCTAATCACTACAATCTGCTATGTTGTACAACAACATTATATGGCCACTCTCAGGAACTGAGGGAAAACAATCTGTAACATCTACTGAAGGTATTCACCCAACTCTTGATCTTTAGCCAAAAATCGAAAGGAAGACTAGAGAGCCTAACTCTGCCAAGCAAAATCCTGTACCTCCTTCATTTACCCATGTAACTTTATTCACAGCTCTTCAATGGCACCTCACTGAGCTCTCACTGCAATAACTACTGACCCGTTTCCCTCCCAGGATAAAGTACAAGTTCATCAATGTCAATCATCAGGTCATGTTTTGTATTCTAAACCTATGGCACAATGCCTAGTTCCCAAAAATGCACTACAAAACACCACATGAAAAATAAACATGATAAGTCAGCTGCATACATACATGTAAGATAAGATTTACATGTACAACATACTGAGAGTAAAAAACAAAATTGTACAGGCAAACAGAGCAAAACAAAAAATAAGGTAACTATTAAAAAGGTAATTTATGCCCCCAAATTATTTCTCTACCACAGTTACTACTTTTACATTTCAAGTTTAAAAAAAAGAGTGAGGGGGAAACTAAGACAAAACCAAGAATATTATATTACTTAAAAATCATGGCTCTTTCCAAATTGACAACCCTCTGATCACAAATGTCATCTTACCTCCTTAATTAGAAGCTTAAAAACAGAAGGCACTTTCACAGTAATTTCATTTACTCCATAAAGCAATTTTCTATAACGGGAAAACATAATAATAGTGTTACATTATATTATATAATAACAGTAGAACTTAGGGATGGCATTTCATTAGGTAAGGTTCAAACCACAGATTGCTCTTAAATATGGAACTTAAACATTCATGTTTCTACATACTTGTCTTCCACAATTCAATTCTCTACCTACAGTATTTAAAACAAAGTAGTGAATACTGGGTAACTATACTGTTGTTTCATTCTGCCTCATTATCTCTGTGTGACGAGTATCTTTCCCACTAGTCTATAATAACCATGTCTGCAAACGCTTTCTTTTTCATCCTTGAACAGAGCAGGAATCAAAATTTTGAATTGCGATTAATTTTTGCAAGAGACTAAAATATATTTGAGGGGTCCTGTACTATTTTTCTAATGAGAATATTATACTAAAAATATTTATTTCAAAAACTATACATTTGACTTTAAAAAGTTTTCAAAACTTTATTAAATCCTTCCAACTTAAACTCCTAGTAGTACTTTCCATATGAAAGAGTAATGAGTAATTCTGAATAAGTCTGAATGAATTAAATTTTTAATATCCTAACCCACTGAAAAAAACCAGAAGTATAAAACCCTGCCAATTCAATTTGAAAATGATAATTATTCTCAAAATATACAATATGCCGGTATATTTTTATACTGTAGCAAAGAATAACATGATTAAAAAAGACTATGCATCCCACTTTAAAATATTCATTGTGGTAAATTTTTAGCATGCTTATAATTTCCAATACAATTCAGAAAATCTAAGATGCCATCAATTATAAGACATACTCATTAGTTTACATGCCATCAAGACAAAAATGCTCTCAAGGATAACACTCCACCCAACATGATACATCCCTCCTTTAAATTAGGTTAAAATGTGGAAAAATGTGCAGCTTAGAATTGATGAAATATGGTATATTTTCAGAGATATCAACTTCAAAATTCCAGCTTCAACATTTTCATAATTCTTAAACTAACAGACAGTCTTACCCAAATAAAATATAAGCTGTCAACTACTATCTCTATAAATACCTGTTAATATGTACAACTATACGGTAAAAGGGTGGACTACATATACTACTTTATTTAGGAACTTTGATAACAGGTCTAACTTTAGTTGGATAAAAATTACCTGTAGGCATGCATCCCCTTTGTCAGTCCTGCACTATGCTTTTCATAAATTGACGTACAAGAAACACCTTCATCCAGTCCCCTAAATAAATCCAAAGTTTTTACTTTAAACAAAGTTTAAAATATCCAAATGTCTTAATGCCTCATTTTTCTATATTCCTGATTTTAAAGTGTGACCTCCTTACAAATAGAAACCCTTAACAAAAACTGAGATGAGAATTTTTAAATCTCAAATTCCTAAGATAAACAATAATGAAAGTTCTAATTCTCAAATGTGCCATATTCTAAGTTATCCAATGTATCTATCACACAATAAAATGGCTCTAAATACTCAAGTTTATGTAATAATATTATTATCCTTTAAGGTTGTACCAAAGCTATAGGAGCTAATAATTAAACTAATAAAACTAAAGGTACAGTATGACTAACGTGAGAATTCCAAAGTAAAATCTTTTTTTACTTTTTATCTATGTAATTTTCTCTCTTCAATTTTTTAAGCTTCACGCTAAAAAATCCTATTCAATGATTTTTCTTTCAATAAAAGCATCAATCCAAATCTGTCCCTGTTTTAATACAAACCTAGAAGAGAAGTACAAAATTTATATAAGTCACAGGCATTGCCTAAAATCTGTTAACAGTTCTAACTGGATTCAACCAACAGATCTACTTTTCCCCAAAAATGTCTTAATTATGCTTATTTTAACTAAGATACTGGTCACAGCACTCTAAGGAGAGTTTTGTACATCACTTAACTCCAATCCTTTTCTACTTTTTTCAGGTAGAAAAACTAAGCTCCATAATTAACAGCTATCCTTGGGAAAAGTTTAAATTCTGCAAGTTTCTACAGTTGGCAAACACCACATGGCAAATAGGTTTGAAATTTTTTTTCAACTTTAGCTGGTAACTTCTCAAAAGCAGCAAAGATCAGCTCCAAGTCTTTTTTTAAAAAACAAAATGGCAGCTCACTGGCAGTGTTCTATAAGGCAATAGTTCTTAATTAGGAATGGTCTTCAGAACTAAGCATGTGGAAATGCCCAGGGCTATTCCAGAGTATTCCAATTCTTTAGTGTCTGAGGAAAAAAATCCAGGCATGAATATTAAATGTTCATAAGGTGATTCTCTTTATATTACTAATGTTAAAAATTCCTTCAGCACTCAAGTAGTGATACTTAATGAGTGATTACAATAATCACTTTAACAACAGAAATAAAAATAGAATCCTAAATATCCTAGTGCTTGTATAATTCGAAGCCTTCACAATAAATACAGGTTAAGGGATTCCTCCAATTTTTCCTACTTGAGGCTTAACACATTTGACAACGTCTAAATCTTTATCCACATAGTAAAGTTAAACTTCTGTTGGTCTATGACTCCATCCCTCAAGGATAAATTTGGCAAGTTGGGAAATGAGAATGCAGGTATTCTGACAGGCTGTGGAGTGTACTCAAAATTCACTCTGAAATGAATCCACAAAAAGAAAAGAACTCCAACTCAGAGTAGATTTGGAGAATCATACTGTTTCAAACTTTTATGTAAATTTTGCCAAGGTAAAAGTTACAAGTAGGCTTTACCCTAAAATGGTTAGTAAGTATTCAAGTAACACCAGGGAGTTTTTATTAAGTGAATAAAAGTTATGCAATAAACTCCTCTGATTTTATGTAACACTAAAATGAATTCTTTTTTTATCTAGAACATTTTCAAGATACTCATAATATAATCCAAACAAAGGAAGCATACTTACTTTAAAAAATCAAAATTGTGAAGAGTATCATTCCAGAAGTATTTTACACTGTGGTGGGTGAAATAACGGACCTGAAGAACACATATAAATGTTACATCAAAAGGCATTACATTACCATCACTTGTTTATGATGAAGTTTACTAACACAAATCTATTATCTATTAAAATTAAAATGATCACATACAAATGCAATCTGCTTCTTTTACTAGTACCTAAACTGAGCCATGTATAGTAATAAATATTTTATATGTATATTAATTTATCCCAAACAAAAATAACTGCATGTACAAAATTATAGGTTATGACAGCATAAAATATAACAATTCCAGTTTTCAAAGAAACTTTGACACTAAGATCATTATACCTGCTGTGGTTGAGTCTGTGAATATTTATTCATCTCATGCCTATTCTCTTCAGCCAAATTTTCAGTTAGATGAACAGCATGGCCATTTGCAACTTTATTAGTCATAGATTTGGGGTTCAAAAATGGGTGAGTTTCCAGAGAAAGAAATCGAATTTTTGCACAAAACCACATTCTGAATTCATCCTTACAAGAGAGAAAGGGATAAAAAGTCAATTTTGTATATTACATAACTACCTACATATTTTTTAATTCCCATTCTTTACAGATTATTGATTTGTCCCTGAAAAAGCATCACTTCCTACGCACTAAATGTTACACCATTTCAAGATGTATAAATTTTTTTAAACGCTGCTCAAAATTTTTTCTCATCTTTTTTAAAAGATTTTATCTATTTATCTGACAGAGAGAGAACACGTGCACGTTCGCAAACAAGCAGGGGGAGGGGCAAAAGGAGAGGGAGAAGCAGACTCCCCACTGAGCAAGGAGCCCGGTGCGGGGCTCTATCCCAAGACCCTGCGATCATGACCTGAGCTAAGACAGAGGTTTAACTAACTGAGCCACCCAGGCGCACCCAAAATGTATAAATTCCATACATGAAGATGTATAAAAGCTTTCCAGTGTTCATCACTTTATGACATACTTCACTAATACAATATCCCATGCAAAATTAAGAGTAATTCTTAATTTAACTATCAACATACTGAGGCTAGAAATTAAGGCCTCTGAGGAAACCATCAACAAAATGAAAAGGCAACCTACTGAATGAGAGAAGATACAAGCAAAAGATATATCTGGTAAGGGGCTAATCTCTAGAACATACAAAGAATTCATATAACTCAACAACAAAAACCCAATTAAAAAATGGGCAGAGGATGGAATAAACCTGTTTCCAAAGAAGACATAAAGATGACCAAGTGACAAAAGATGCTCAATACCATCAATCATCAGGGAAATGCAAATCAAAACCATAGTGAGATAATCAATCAGTCAGAATGGCTAGTATCAAAAAAGACAAGAAAAACTAGTGTTGGTGAAGATGTGTAGAAAAGAGAAACCTGGTGCACTGTTGGTGGGAATGCAAACTGGTACAGCCACTAAGGAAAACAATATGGAGGCTCCTCAAAAAATTAAAAATTGGGGGCACCTGGGTGGCTCAGGCTCTTGCTCTTGTCAGGCTCTCTGCTCATCGGGGAGCCTGCTTTTCCCTTCCTCTCTCTCTGCCTGCCTCTCTGCCTACTTGTGATCTCTGTCTGCCAAATAAATAAAATCTTAAAAAAAAAAAATTAAAAATAGAAATACTATGAGACCCAGTAATCCATGCGCAGGTATTCACGCGAAGAAAGCAAAAACACAAATTCAGGAAGATATATGCACCCTTATGTTTACTGCAACATTATTTACAAGGGCCAAGATATGGAAGCAAGCTAAGTGCCCAGTGATACATGGATTAAGAAGAAGTGGTATATATATTTATAATGAAATAGCACTCATTCATAAAAAAGAATAAAATCGGGTGCCTGGGTGGCTCAGTGGGTTGAGCCGCTGCCTTCGGCTCGGGTCATGATCTCAGGGTCCTGGGATCGAGTCCTGCATCGGGCTCTCTGCTCAGCAGGGAGCCTGCTTCCTCCTCTCTCTCTCTGCCTGCCTCTCTGCCTACTTGTGATCTCTCTCTGTCAAATAAATAAATAAAATCTTTAAAAAAAAAAAAAAAAAGAATAAAATCTTGTCATTGGGACAACTGGATGGACCTAGATGGTATTATGCTATGCTTATTATGAAATAAATCAAACAGAAAAAAACAGATACTACAACAAAAATCAAAACAAATACCAAAAACAAAACAAACAGAAACAGAAACAAACTCAAAAATACAGAAAACAAACTGATGTTGTCAAAAGGGAGGGGGAAGGAGGAATGGGTGAAATAGATGAAAGAGAAAAAAAGGTACAAACTTTCAGCATAAAAGAATTAGGTTATGGGAATGAAAAGTACAGCACAGGGAATATAGTCAGTAATATAATAACTTCGAATGGTGACAGATGGTCAGTACACTTACTGTGGTATTTCATGATGTACATAAACGTCAAGTCATACTGTCTACTTGAAACTAATATTGTATGTCAACTCTACTTCAATTAAAAAATACACGTAACAACAACAACAACAACAACAACAAAAAACGAACTCACAGACAACAGATTAAGTGGTTACCAAAGGTACGGGGTGAGTGGAGGTGAAATGGGTAAAAGTTGTCAAAAGGTGAAAACTTCCCAGGGATCTAACGTTCGGCATGGTGACTACAGTTAACAGTACTGTAGGGCATATTTGAAAGTTGCTAAAATAACAGACCTTAAAAGTTCTCATCACATGAAAAAAAAATTTCTGTAACTTTGTATGGTAACAGATGTTAACTGCCGTTATTGTGATTATTTAAAAATCTACACAAATACTGAATAATTATGCTGTATGCCTGAAATTAATATAATGTCCTATGCCAATTATACTTCAATAAAAATAATTTCTTTAATTAAAAGAAAAGGAAAAAAAAGAAATTAAAGGCTCTGATTAAACGCTTCCAACTGGGCGCCTGGGTGGCTCAGTGGGTTAAGCCGCTGCCTTCGGCTCAGGTCATGATCTCAGGGTCCTGGGATCGAGTCCCGCATCGGGCTCTCTGCTCAGCAGGGAGCCTGCTTCCCTCTCTCTCTCTCTCTCTCTGCCTGCCTCTCTGTCTACTTGTGATTTCTCTCTGTCAAATAAATAAATAAATAAAATCTTTAAAAAAAAAAAAAATAAATAAATAAACGCTTCCAATTAAGATTTAAAACAACAACAACAACAACCAGGGAAGCAGCAGCATCACAGAGTAGAAAGGCAGCTGGTCTAGTGAATAACAGATCTGATATAGTCCTTAAACTGGCTGGTGACCTTGATAGACAAGCATCTAATTTCTCACTGCATCAAGAATTATAAAAGGAAGGGGTTGATACAATCATTTAAAGATTCCTTTCTATTCTAATCATTATCACTTAGAACACAAATGCTTTTAGGATTAGTATTCCCAATTATATCCTAGCAGTGATGTGTTCCTCATGTATTATTTTGAACCAAGTACACCCAAAAGCATTATATAATGCTTTGAATAATCAGCTCCCAATAAATACACAGACTTACAGTAGTCCTCAGCAGCACCACTTCACAGTCTCTAACCGCAGCTCTAATACAGGTTGCCTTCACCCGCCATTCAGGCATCCAGTAGAGGAGGAGGAGAAGAAAGCCACCAGTGCAAACCACTCCTAGAGAAACTATGGCAAGCTTCCAGCGACACAAATTATAGCCATAAATCTCCTGCATGGACACAGTGATCACACAACTGAATATCAAATGATAGGAGATAACTGCCAAAGTTCTTTATTTTCCTGGTAAGTATTAAGTCTTGTCATATAAAAGGCTGACTTTTTTTTTTAAATAAACTTTTATTTTTGGAATGGTTTTAGATTTGCAGAAAAGTTACAAAAACATTAAGAGGTCCTGTATGCCTTCCTCTGGTTTACCCTGTTAACTTGGTACATTAGTCTAATTGAAGAGACTGACACTAGTACATTACTATTAACTAAACCTAGTCTCTATTACAATTTCACTAGTTTTTTCACTGTCTTATTTCTGTTCCAGGATATAAGCCATAATATCACACTGCATTTAAATGAAGTTTTAACTTTATTTTTCTCCCAAATGATTAGCTAATTGTCACAATACCACTATGACTGATCAATTTGACCTCCTGACACAAATTATTTCATTGTTTCAGTTTACTACCAACCCCACCATAACCCAACAATAGCTGCCAAATTTAGCAAATGAAAATGTAGAGGGCCTAGTTAAAACATAAATTTCAATTAAAAATTAATTTTGTTTGCCCTATGCTATGTTTAGGACATGCTTATAAAAAATTTATTCCTTGATTATCTGAAATTCACATTTAATGGGGTGTCTTATATGACACCTAACAACCTTATCTTCTCACTTCTACACACAAAGAGCTGAAAAGCTTTTTTTATTAAGCTGATTTCAAACATTTTTTATAAATCAAAATTAGAAATCTTACATTTGGGATTACACTTAAAACATTAGCTAATATAACTTCTTAAATTATCAAATAAAAAAATATAAAAATAAAAGAAATATAAAATAAAATAAAAATACATAAAAATTTTTTAAAATACTTTAAGTATTAGAGCTCACAGTCAAACAGGAATTTTACTATAATCAACAAATAGAGATGTTACATAATCCCAATTCAAAAAGGCAGTGGGGATGAGAAAAGCACATTGATTTCGTGCTTTTTTGTTTTTATGAACTTTTCTACTTTCCTAGAATAATAAATTACAAAGATAATTCTTCACACTTGACAAATAAATTATAAAAACCAGTTACCATTTCATCTTCTTGACCCTGGTTGATAGTCTTCCTTTCTTCTTTGTCCATATCTACAGTGGTCTGAAAGGTCCTGTGCTTCAGAACAGTTGAAGACTACTGAGGGGAAAGAACAACAAATATTAGGGAATTCTGCTATATCTTCATAGACTATATACTTCATACTGTTAAGACTTTGTTGTAATTATGTATCGAAGTTTAACTGATATTTAAGTACTCACTAAAGTGCTGGCAGGTTTTAATGACATTTTCAATAAGTGTGCTAGTTCTTCTGACACATACTATCACAAAACCTGACATATTTCATCAATTAACTTATACTAACAATAGCCTTGATACAAAACAATTTAAGCTCTGTGAGAAACTAATGTAGAATCTTCACTTTTCATTTCCCAACTCAGAGAACAAATCTAGTTTAACCATCTTGAGCTAAAAATGCTTCACACAACTCAATTTATTGCTTGAAGTATAAAGGTAAAGCACCAGCAATGAAAGCAACCCCAAAACCTCTCCATGATTATTAAATTAATCATCTAACAAATATTTACTGAGCACCTTTTACATGAATGGTAATGCTTGGCCAAGAGTCAATTCCTAAAGCAGGTGTACCCCTACTGGAGAACACTCCCCCATTCTGATTCCAAGTACACTAAGCAATCTTCTAATTGTTTGACTACCCAGGATGCTTGCCTAGGAGAAAATTCACTGAGCTCACTGACAAATTTTTTTCTTGTATTAAAAAATGATACTGGAAGGGCGCCTAAGTGGCTCAGTTGGTTAAGCATCTGCTTTCATCTCAAGTCATGATCCCAGAGTCCTGGGACGGAGCCTGGCATCAGGCTCCCTGCTCAGCAGGGAGTCTGCTTCTCCCTCTGCCTCCCACTCCTCTGGCTGTGCTTCTCCCCTACCCCTGGCAAAAGAATAAAATGTTAAAAATAAATAAATAAAAAGATTTGAGAGAGAGCACACATTCAGGGGAAGGGCAAAAGGGGAAGAGGCAGACACCCCCCTCCATGGAGCAAGGAGCCCGACATGAGACTGGATTCCAGGACACTGGGATCATGACCTGAGCCTAAGGCAGCTGCTTAACCAACTGAGACACCCGGGCACCCCTATTACTTCATGTCTTAAAGAGTTTTGTTAGGTAGGACCAGAGTAGTTTTTAGTTGAGGGCTAATTTGATCCCGCTACTGAAGCAACACCCTTCTGAAATGCTCTTCCTGAATCCTTGTGCCCAGTGAGGTTTTCCACTGTGGGTTGGTAGGAACAGGCATTCTTCTCAGCTCTGTGTAAGCCCTGATAAGTTTTTCTCTTAATCCTTTTGGTTGGTGCTTTTCCTGAGCTTCAGGAGTTTCCTCACACATGCGCTGATTCGTACTCAGCTTGAGGGGAAGACTTGAGGGGAACTATTTTGGGTATTTTCAGTGTTTTTCTCTGTAAGGATCCCTTTACTGATAATTTGCCCTGAAAACCTGCCTACTCTGATGTCTCCCAAGACTCTTAGCTTCGGGCGCCTGGGTGACTCAGTGGGTTAAGCCGCTGCCTTCGGCTCAGGTCATGATCTCAGGGTCCTGGGATCAAGTCCCGCATCGGGCTCTCTGCTCAGCAGGGAGCCTGCTTCCTCCTCTCTCTCTCTGCCTGCCTCTCTGCCTACTTGTGATCTCTCTCTGTCAAATAAATAAATAAAAATTTAAAAAAAAAAAAAAAGACTCTTAGCTACATCTCCCCAAATCAGGGAGACTCCTGGGCTCCCTCTGGGTTCCCTGTAGGATTGGGCTATGCCTTTCACATTCAGTCAACAATAGCTGGTCTTCGTGCAGGGGAAGAGGTTGGGCTTGCTCATTCTCCAGTACTCTATAAGCAGTAAGTCATGGCCCTTGAGAACAACTGCCACTTCAAGCCAGACTGATTTGGTGAATCAGGCTTACCATGTTAGAATGACTCCAGTAATATGCTTCATAGCTGTAATACCACCCTAGACTGAGAAGCAATTTTTACTAAATTTTTACTAAACTGTTTTGTACGATAATGTGGCTTATTTTGGAGATGCTGGACCAAGTATCTCTAAGACTTCATTTCCAAGATGGCACTGAGTCAAGGAATTTATAGGAACGCAAAATATCTAGTCCCAATTAAGTAACAATATCTGACATCCAATTAAACCTTAACAGGTATGCAAAGAAAACCCATAATGAGATAAATCAATTAGTAGAAAAAGACCAAGAACTGACACAAATAATAGAACTGGTAGATGTGGTTAACTGTAGTCCATATGTTCAAAAAGCAAGAGGAAAGACTAAACATATTAACTACAGACATGAAAGATATAAAAAAGAACCAACTTGACTAAAAGATAAAAAGTACAGTATCTGAGACAAAAAATTACTAGATGAAATTAACAGCATATTAAATATGGCAGATGAAAAATCAATGAATCTGAAGACAAAATAATAGAAATATCCAAAATGAAAAATGAGCAGAAACAAAGAGAAGGGGGAGAAAAGCCCATAACATCAATAAACCATCGGACAACTTCAAGCACCCTAATATACATGTAAGATAGGAGGGACCAAAAATATGTGATGATATAATGGCCAAAACTTTTCCAAATTAGGTGAAAAACTATAAGCCTACAGATCCAGAAAGTCCTATTAAGCAAATAAACAATGAAAAATTACACCAAGGCATGTTGCTCAAAAGCAGTGAGGAAAAATATCTTAAAAGGAGCCAGAGGAAAAAGACTGTTACAAATACAAAGGAAGATAGGTTAAGAATAACATCAGATTTCTTGCTAAAAATAATGCAGGTGAGAACAGCTGAGCAACATCTTTGAAGCAACGAGAAACAGAATTCTATATTCAGCAAAAATATCCTCCAAAAATCAAAGGTGAAATATGTTTTTAAACACAAAACCTGAAAAAAATCATCATGAACAAACCTACATCATTAAAAAAAGAGTGTTAGAGGAAGTCCTCAGGTAGAAAAATGGAAATGGAAACATGGATCTCCACGGAAGAAGGAAAAGCATCAGACATGGTACATACATAAATAAATATATATGACAATAGAACAAACAGCACAAAGAAATGGAAGTATACTCTTGTAAGGTTCTTACAGTATATGTGAATGAATGTAGTATTAGTTGGAGATAAATTTTAGTAAGTTAGAGATATACACTATGAACTCTAAAGTAACCATTCAAATAAAAGAGTCACAACTAAAAAAATCAACAAAGGTGATTAAATGGAACCATAAAAATTACTAAATTGATCTAAAAGGCAAAAAAAAAGGGGGGGGAATGGAAACTAGAGATGAGACAAATAGAAAGCAAATAGCCAGATGGCTGATTTAAACCTAACAATATCAATAATCACATTAAATATGAACAGTAATGAAAAGGCAGGATTGTGGTTTTATTTTTCAAAAGCAAGGCTGCAGAGGCACCTCGGTGGCTCAGTTAGTTAAGTGTCTGAGTCTTGATTTCAGCTCAGGTCATGATCTCTGGGTTATGAGATCTACCTGCTTTGGGCTCCATGCTCAGCAGGGAATCTGCTTGAGATTCTCATTCTCTCTCTCTCTCTCTCACTCTCCCTTTACCCCTCTCTCTGCTTCTCTCTAAAATAAATAAAATCTTTAAAAAAAAAAAAGAGCAAGGCTACAAATATATGTTACCTATAAGAAACGCAACCGAAAATAAAGGCACAGTAGGCTAAAAGTTAAAACAAAATATACTGTGCAAGTACTATTCAAATTAAAGCTTCAATAACTGTATTAATATCAGCCAAAGGAGACTTCAAAGCAAAGAATATTATCAGATATTTAAAAAAATATATTACCAGGGATGTAGTCATTTCATAATGACAAAGGGGTTAATAGAGGGACATAAAACCATAATCCTAAACATGTATACATTTAACAGATCTTCGAAATACACAAAGGACACAGAAGATCTGAACAACATTGTCAGTCAAATTGGTCCCAACTGATATTTACAGAACACTCTACTCAATGCAGAAAAATATACATTCTTTTTACATATGCACAGAACATTCACCAAGAAAGACCACATTTCGGGACATAAAACAGATTCAAGTCATACAAAGTTCTAAAAACAATGGAATTAACTTAGAAACCAGTAACAAAAAGATAGGTAGAAAAGCCTTAATACCCAGAAACAAAATACACTTGTAAAAAATCCATGTGTCAGAAATCAATAGGGAAATTACAAAGTATTCTGAACTGAGTAACACTGAGGACATATCAAAATTTGTGGGATGCAGCTAAAACAGTATTTAGAAATTATTTATAGCACTAAATTCCAAAATCTGAAAGAAGAAATGCCTAAAATCATGACCTCAGCATTGGCCCTAAGGAAGTAGAAAAAGAACAGCAAATTACACCCACAGCAAGCACCAAAGAGAAACTGATAAAATTCACCGTCGAAATCAATGAAATAAAAAACAGTAAAATGGAGTAAAATCAATGAAACCAAAGGCTTTTTTTTTTGAGATTGACAAAAGTGATCTTTTCTAGTAAGACTCAAAAAGGGGAGGAAGGCAGCACAAATTACCAATATCAGGAAGACGAGAGAAGACATTACTACAGATTCTGCAGATATCAGAAGTATAATCAAGGAATGTAAGGAACACTTTACACCAATACATGAACTTTTCTGCAGGTCTGAACCTACTTCCAAATAAAAAAATTTTTTAAATTTTAAAATTTTAAAACCTCTCTATCCGTCATGGGAGTGCCCCAGGTTAGTAATTGCTACAGCTGAGTTAAAAGCTGAATGTAATAGGTATATGAGAGTTCATTATACTATAATCTTCTTTTTTTTTAATCTTCTTGTTTTTTAACATGTAAAAATTGTAATAGAAGGTGTTTTTAAATAAATAAAAGTCACCCATCTGAAACTTTTAGACAGAAAAACATTTTCAGAAGATACTCATTTCTGGCACCAAAGGCCATTAATCTTAAGAACTCTGACTATAAATCTCAAAACCACTGACCTAACTGATCATATACCAGGCATTATGCACAGTCTCTCATTGCTGAGTTTTGACTCATTCTTCTTCACTTTTTTCTTTTCTCCTCTGCCTAGAAATAGAGATGTACTTCTACACGTTTATAAATCCTAATTTTCCAATGAAGAATGTATTAGATGAATAAGCATGTGTTTATAATTTTAGAAAAAGAATTACCATTAATATTCAATGTGTTCATTAACTTCATGTACTTACAACTATTTAAAACCTTTTTGCCAAACACATCTCGACAGAGCTCACCTCAGTCTAACACAGCTGTATTATCAACTCATCCTCCAGAGTTAAAAAGTGACCACAGCAAAAAAATACTGCAGTAATTTTTTAAACAATCTATTTGTAATGTTCTTCTAAATTCAATTCTTGACCATTTTATCTCATTACTCTTTTTATAAGTGTTATTGCTCTAAAATTTAACTTACTTTTTAAGGCAAAACTATTAAATCTTACCAAATTTTACCAAACTAGAGGCATTAAAGTAATTTAAATAAAAAGTTGCTCTAAAAACTATCGGTTATTATTCTCTTTGAGCACACTATACCACATAGAAAATTATCAAGACTTCACCTAGACTTTCACATAAACTTTTAATAAAAATCCAGTAAGACAATAATTGCAACGGCTTATGCTTAACATATAAATATATATTTAAATTCTAAAAAACATGTACATAACAGAAAGCCTCTGATATTTCTGGCTAAAGATAAAAACCTATATATTTTAAATGATATTTCCTATTAAGATGAAAAAAACACATATTAAGCTATTCTACCATGTATCTATTTAGAACATTTGAAGCATTAATATAGAACTTCTGAAATCCATTTAACTTTCTGAATAAAACTATTGTAGCTTGCAGGAGTCTATGTTTTTTAATCAAGTCAATTTCTAGATCATAGGAAACAAAGAAATTTTTCTTACCAAAAGCACTATATCGTCATTCTTCCCAACTGCTGTATCAGCAGCACTTTCAAAAGCTGGCTATTAATAATAAAAATAAAACTAAGCATAAAAATCCATTCAGATGAGAATTTTCTGCCAAATATTGTTTGATTCTTTGTGAACTGCTTTCAAAATGATTAAGATATTAAAATTTAGGATTTTTAAATTCACTGACTTTAAATGGGTTTTCAGAAGATATACCCTGTGCCACTGGTAGAGCTACTATTGAATAAGTCCCATCTAGCCAGCACACTGAAGTCCCAATTCCACAGTGCATGCCTCAGCCTTGATCTTATCTAAACAGCAAGGAGCTCATAGGCCATTGTGCTTAACCAAACCCTTCCTTGCATTTACAATGAACATGATTTTTTGTGTGAGTAAAAAACAGCAGCAGAGGACAAAGTGAAGCTATCAGGAATATATCTCACTATATCAAATGCGAATTCTTGGACGTTTACTTGTTTTTTTCACATTATATAATTACTAAGAACCATCTGTAGTGTTCTAGGATAAGAGTCATATCTCATTTCCTAAAACAAGAGGAGTTGGCCTCAACAGGCACAGAAATCCCCAAACCTCTAAGCCATCTTTGCATCAGACCAGAGTTTCTTATTAGCTGGAACAACAGTTTTATAGTAGTCTGCGTATAGAAGGTTTTCTTTTTTTTTTTTTTTTAAGTTTTTTTTTTTTTTTTTTTTTTTTTTTATTTGAGAGAGAGATAGGGAGAGAGAGCATGAGTGAGGAGAAGGGCAAAGAGAGAAGCAAACTCCCCGTGGAGCCGGGAGCCCGATGCGGGACTCCGAGATCATGACCTGAGCCGAAGGCAGTTGTCCAACCAAATGAGCCACCCAAGCGTCCCAATATAGAAGGTTTTCTTTAAGGATATTCCATGTACCCACCCAGAATTACGAAGTTGGAAATTTCACAAGGTGATTTAGAGTGTGATCTATAACTCAAGTAAAATTTCAAGTAGTTATTTTGAATAACACACATTATTAGTTTTTTACTTGAGTATTTGCCCAGCTCAGAGAGAAAGAAGTAAAAAACTAAAATTTAAAATGTATTACTCAAAATTCACAAAACTACGTTATTCTGAAAAATTCTTAAATAATCTTTTTTATAGTTTGTAACATATACTCTGCAGTTTTAGAAATTAAAACTACATTAAGATTTGGGGGACACTTTGTGGTGCACGGGTGCCACCGCTGGTTAAGCGTCTGACTCTTGGTTTCAGCTCAGGTCCTGATTTCAAGGTCATGGGATTGAGCCCCACGCCCAGTTCACTCAGCAGAGTCTGCTAAGACTTTCTATGCCCGCCCCTCTCCTCTGCTCACTCACACATGTGTGAACTTTCTTCTCTCTCTGAAATAAATAATCTTAAAAAAAAAAAAAAGGACTTTGTGGGCCACCCTGCATTGTTGAAAGACAGAATGAACATCCTACTTGGCTCTGTAGTTCTAGATTTTTTCCGAGACTTAAACATGCCTAGCCATGTTAAACAGAAATTTGACAAACCCATCTTTTAGGACCATTCAGCAGAAGATTTTTTAAAGATCCTGAAGTATACACAATCCAGCCAGCACTCTGAATATTATTTCACTGTCAAATCTGTAGCATCCACAGCAACTAAGATAACCTTCTGTAATTCAAAACCAGTTCTCCCTCTGAAATAAAAAGTACCCTAAAACATATAATATCCTTAATCTACTCACTGAACCACCTCAATTTTAAAAAGCTATACAAATATTTGTATAGAAGAATTTTTTAAAAAACTCAATCCCCTAACTATAGAAATCAAATTGTCACAACTCTTTATGAGGGCAAAACTTAACACTTCAAGTCAGCTCCTAACAAAAGAATGACATAATATAATTTAATGAATACATGGAAATTTTACAAGGATACCAGCTAAATTTTAACAAAGCTCTAGTGAATACCCATTTTATCACTTCCCATCTTGAACTTTCTCTTATAATGCATGCTTTTGTTTCTGTGTTTAGGCTTAAGGAAGACCATTGTACCAAATATACACCAAACCAAGACTATTTACATTTGTGAAGTGCAGTCTTTGTATAATTATGCTTTTTTGTATGTTACAAAACAATGCCATAGCTAAAACAAAATAAGTTATAACTAGGAAAAATAATGTAATTATCTGCCTTACGATCAATATTAGAAACATTAAGAGTTACAACTTAGCCCACACTACAACATACTTACATACATCTTTATCACTTTTATTAAATACACTATTTAACAAATCAACCCTTTTATTCAGAGAAAACTCCATGTGTGGTCAGAGTGTCATCTTAGGTGAAACAGTGGCTTTGAGTATTAGTCAACTGCGAAAGTATTTAATTAGTAAAAATGGGAAAAAGTAGCTTTGGACTAATGACTAGTATCTATGTTTTAACTTTTGCTTTGTAAAAATGGAAATGTGTAAAAATTCTTTTATATACAACATAACTGCATTTTTTAAATGTCTACTTACATGAGAGATTCTCATTTATTGAAGCTAGTGTGATCTTAAAACTTCTAAATTTCCTCTTAAATCCTCCTCATGTATATAACTTTTCAAAACTTCATATTCAAGGACTGAGAGTTACAAAAGTATTATAACTGTTAAAATGATTTCAAAATCTTACCATCTATTATGAAAAGTGCCGTACCAGGCATTAGGAAATAGTAGATAACATCACTGTGATAAGACCAGTCCTACAGACTGAATATTCAAAACAGGGAGAAGGCCTAGAAAGAAAACTGGCTTCTAACCCCCTAGATAATCAAAAACAAAAAAAAAATTGGAAACAGTGGCCAGTAGTGGTGACAGTATTGCAGAGTGAGAATAAGGGAGAGACTTTAGTGCTTTTTTTAATGTTTTTACCATCTACACATATTAATATTTTAAAATAGTTAAAGAAAGGCTGAGCATATGTATAACTTCTAATTCTACTGTGCTTGGCCAACCTTGGGTGTGAAACTTGTAGGAACCTGCAAAACACTTCATAGTGCTCTATCAAACCATTCCAGATTCTTTGGATCTCTCTCAATTAGGTCTCTTTACCCCAGGCAAGATAAAGTGGTGATTTTGAAGTCCCCCTTAACAAGTACATTTCTAGTAAGTGACAGTGTGATTATATTTATTTTTGTACAACCCCTCCAAATTTTGGCTCCACTAGGGAAAAGTAGCAGCCACTCACACACCATAAAATCGCAGCAAACCCTAAATTATTTAATCAAATTAATCCATCTAAAAAATTAATCCACCTACAAGCGTTAAGTAAGTATATATATGCCATGTTCGTTATTATATTAGGAACTGTAGGAGATAAACAATTTTACCCCAAAATACAAAAAAAAAGGGGGGGGGGGAGAGAAAGAGCACACAACTCAAGAGTCAAGGTTTAACTTGTTTTTAAGACAATTCAACATGAACTATTTTGCAAGTTCCTTCACCTGTCACGGTTTCAATTTCTTCTCCACTGAAATGAGGCAGTTGTAATAGGCTGTATGATTCATTCCAACTATGAAAGTTTTGACCTACAGTAAGTATTGGTTCTGTATGCATCTTGTTGTTACACTCTTTCACCACTAGGTGATGTTCCAACATTGGTATGGAAAAGGGCTGACAGTTTTCAGTAACCTTAACAGAAAAGCTGTGGATCAAAAGTGATTATGAGAAGTTGCAAGATTTGTTGTTGTTGAGTATGACTGGAGATACTAATCTGGGAAAGCAGAGGTTGACTAAATAATACAGCCTCTGTTTCATGTGTCTCAATGGAAAAATAAGACACAAACACAAAACAAATGATAACGGTGGTAGAGAGAAGAGAAGGCAGGTATGTTATTATTGCCTTTACAAAGATTACTCCCAAGTTCACAGTTGTCTAAAACTAGAATTTAGGGATTTTATAATGTTGTGGAGCAAGGGAGGGAGAACAGTAACAAAGAGCACATGAACCTATCTGAGAACAAGATGAGGTGAAGTATAAAATTATGTGGTAAAATTACTACTTGCTCATTAAACTGGGGGTGGAGAGGAGCACCCTTATTCACTGTTACAAGTGAATCTGGGGGCATATGGGTGGTTTAGTTGGTTAAGTGTCCAACTCTCGATTTAGGCTCAAGTTATAATCTCAGAGTCGCGATACTGAACCCTGTGTTACACTCTGTGATGGGTGTGGAGCCTGCTCATTAAGATTCTCTCCCTCTCCCCTACTGCTCCCTCCGTAAGAAAAGAAAGGGAAAAAAAAAAAAAGAAGTGAATCTGTTCTACATTTTTGGAAAACCAACAGTATATTAGAATTTAATACTCCAACACTTTGATCCAACAATCCCAATTAAAAATCCATGTCACATGTACATATATAAACATGTTACCATTCATTAACTGTTTCTTCAAACTCATGAAATAGAGTACATGAGTTTTGTGCTTTGAGGGTAAGAGGGGTACGTACATGCAGAAACACCTAACTGAAACAAGTTTTAAAGCAAGCACTAAAGAAAGTGTTTGGCACTTAATACAGTAAGGAATTGACAAATCTAGAGTTCTAATAACAGCCTGTATAAACAACCTAAATTGGTAAGTGAGCTTAACTGCCCAAATAAAAGCTACACTTTTAAATTTATAAAATAAGCATTTCTGTTAAGCAATGTATTAATTAATGTTTCTTCCACTGTAATGCCAATTAGTGATTATTTCTTCTAAAATGTAATACTGTTTTTTTTACCTTTTTTGAAGATTTTATTTATTTATTTGTTTATTTATTTGTCAGAGAGAGTAAGCAAGAGAGAGCACAAGCAGGCAGAGTGGCAGGCAGAAGCAGAGAGGGAAACAGGCTCCCTGCTGGGTAAGGAGCCTGATGTGGGACTCGATCCCAGGACTCTGGGATCATAACCTTAGCCGAAGGCAGCAGCCCAACCAACTGAGCCACCCAGGCGTCCCTAAAATGTAATACTGTTAATCCAAATCCCTAATAACTTGTTGGACATTTCAATCAGCAATTTAAAATTAAAATCTGGGGGGGATGGGATAACCGGTTGATAGGCATTAAGGAGGGCACATAATGTGACAAAATGTCATACAATATAACACTGGGTATTATACCCAACTAATGAATCACTAAACACTACACCAAAAACTAATGATGTATTGCCTAAAATGAATTTAAATTAAAAAATAATAATAGTAAAATTAAAATTCAAACATTCAGGGGCAGGTACCTGACTGGCTCAGTCGACAGAGCATGCCTAGAGTATACAGCTCTTGATCTTGGGAGTCTTGTGTTCAAGCCCCACACTGGGTGATAGAGCTCACTTTAAAAAACAATAATAAATAAAATTTCAACATTCCTCAATTCTAAGACTCATATTATCCACATGGTTGCACAGAAGCCAGGATATAGTTTATATAAAACCTTACAGTTGCTATTGGCAGATGACCATCATTATGCAGTGGTCACTGCATGCACTGCTTCAAGTTAGTCTCAACTTTTCACAGTACTGTGTCATTTCAGCTGAGCAAAGTACATTGTTGGTAGTACAGTGCTGAGTTGAAATTGTTGATTAAAGGTACTGAAAAAGATTACACTGCAGCTGCATTCTGAAACAAAAATAATAGTGTACACAAATAGGTACCCAATCAGAGCAGCAAAGTGCAGAGGAACGGCTTGGAGGAGAAGGGGTGGGGGTGGGTAGGGAAGAGTCAAAAGGGGGGGCAAAAAAGCGGGAAGAAAACCCTATAGAAAATTATATTCTAAATCCTAAGAAGTATGTTAAGAAGGTACACCCAGAATCCAGAGATTTTCATTTTTCTTATTAACAGCAAAACCCAAAATATTTTTTTCTTTATTGACTCAGCAAGATTCACTTCAGGATTACTGTATTGTGTTGGAAAGAAAGCAAAATTAGTTTTACTTCTCATCTGTACTACACTGTGGTTCACATTTTATTTTTCCAGACATGATGAAGGCCTGAACCTGACCACAAAGGAAGCACAAAATCACTAGGAAGTTATTCTGTACAAAAAGTACAATCCTGCTAATTTACAATTATAATTGACAGGCACTTCAATCACCTTTTTAAAATTATGTGAATTTATCTTTTTCCACTCTATTCCTTTTCCCCAGTTGAAACCTACCCACGCTGACTCAGCTTATAAAGGCAGTGCAAAGCCCTTAACCTCTGCATTCAACAAATATTTCAAAAACACACTTTAAATCACTGTTGAAGAGGATAATGGCCCTACTCATGGTACAATCATCACAGAAATCTGAACTTTCTCTCTCACTTCCTATGGTCCTTCTGTAATCAACTATCCAGGATTTAAAAAAAAAAAAAAAAATCAATGCATTTGGGTATTATACCAAACGTAACAAAAGTAACTGACATTCATACAGCGGTTTTTAGTTTACAAAACACTTTTACAGGGCTTTTCTACTTTATTTACCAGTTTTCAATCAATATCCTCTTTTAAAAACAGGGAAAAATCTTCATTTAATCAAAATTAGCATTTTTTACTTTCCCACAAAGTCAAGCACGAGGTGACTTTATATCAAAATGCCTTACCAACAAATTAAGGAATTAACATGCAGACAGCACCATCTTTCAAGGGTCTATTTTTCAAAAATTCATTTGATAGTCAAATGTAGTTGAAATACTGACTAGGTTCCCAAGATGACCCACAAATGACCTTTCACCTCCCACAATTCTGCTAAATTATACTTCATACTACAATAGCCTTGATCATAAGGCAGGCAGCCAGGTAACCAAGTTTCTACTTCCTCTGCCCACTTCTTTATTATTAATATTCTCCAAGCCTCCACATCCTCTGCCCAGTACTTAATTATTAATATTCTCTGGCCTTCTCTCTCTATAACACCACAAAGGGCCAAGAGGGGCTCCATTGACCCATCTACGGTGAAAACTGCCCAGAGCTGACAATCAGTGTTTTCAGCACTAATCTCTCGAGGTCCAACCCACAGATATAAACATCAACCGAACATGTTTACATGGTTACAACTAAAATTCAACAGATTCATTTTATCTTTCTTCCAAACCCACCCCCCACCACAAACCATTCCCTCTACTCCTTCAATGAATAATATGATTTGCTAAAATTCCATGCCAGGATTTTGGAAGTCATCCCAGACTCCTTCCTACCCCACAAGGAGGTACTTGCCATCGCATCTACCTTTCTCACACCCACCCCCCCATGCCTGGCTCCACTGGCACTGCCCCAACTCAGGTCCTGATGCCCTCTCTAGTCTCCCTCATTCATATCAACATATAATCCAGACATGATCATTTCTCTGCTTGAAATTTCAGTAGCTTCCCATTGTCTGCAGCAGCATTTCCCAAACTGTCAAGAGTCCCTCCAAAATAAAAATTTGAAAAAACATCCCTGGCTCATATAAATTGAAGAAATATACGGGATTAAGCAAACCTGAACAATCCTCTTACTAGCAAGACACTTAAAAGTCTAGGGCACCTGCATGGCTCAGTCAGTTGAGCATCTGACTTCAGCTCAGGTCTTGATTTCCAGGTCCTGGGATTGAGTTCCAGTCGGGGCTTTCTGCTCAGTAGGGAGTCTGCTTCGCCCTCTCCCTCCACTTCTCTCCCCTGCTCATGCTCTTTCTCCCACCCCTCATCAAATAAATAAATAAAATCTTAAAAAAAAAAAAAAACACTGTAAATTCTGACAATGCACAATACTATGTGCTTTCCTACCACAGAGAAGTAAAGTAGGAGAGTAAGAGAGAGAGGCCCAACTAACGCTACGACAAAGTTACAACTAAACAGACATGTAATACTCTCCAGAATGTGGCCCTGCCTTGTTGTCACCACCACCTGCCTTTCACCAATGTTTATCATTCTCCTCTTACAAACCTTGCATTCCATCTATATACAACACATTTGTAATACCTCTAAGGGCTACTGTTTCCTGACTACATTCCTTTACATACATTGTACCTTCTGCCAAGAATGCCCCTCCCTAACAGTGTGGCTGCAAAGCTCTTATAAGTCCTTCCATACCCTGGTCAAGTTTGTTCTCCACCATGCTTTGACTGTCCTTTCTACCTTCCAGCAGAGGATAGCTCCCATCTTTGTCTCTTCTTGTAAGAATCAGAACATTTGTCTCACAATGCTGGACTTACAGACTAAAAACCTTAAAGGCTGAAAACCAGGCCAGTACCAAGCAATGAAGAATGAATGAAGAAACAGAGCAAGACAAGGGGTGTGAAGAAAAAACAGTTGGCTTTCTGGGTTAAATTTCACAAGTACATATTGTCTTTGGCATGCTCCACACTCATCCCAATGCCCTTTTCCAACTCTCCCAATACCCTCTCCTAGGTTCCTTGGTGACTTCATGTAACCGGACACAAAACCTCCATCTACAAAGCTATGTTCTTCAGTATCAACTCCTTCTTCAACAGTCATTCTGCTCAGAAATTAATACATAAATAAGTTATAACTTCTCAAAGCTGAGAAACAGAAGATAAATCTCCAAATAACAAAACAAAAGAACTAGGGAGGAGGTGCGGAGAGTGGGCATCATAGTTCTACCATCCCCCCATATAAAAGTCTCGGAGTATTCCTGACTGGGCTTCCCTCAGTGTCTCACTCTCCACTACATCCACTCCTGCACAGCAGCAGCGATGGGCACTACAGGCAGAAAACAGAGCTAGAACGAGTGCTACTGCCATCCTCTGGGCCACCCATTCTTGGAATGAAAAGCTTTGTTCATCTGAGAGACCATATATGACCAACTTCTCATTACTGGACAGAGAAGTCTCACTAACATGTTCTCCAATGAACTTAAAACAGTGCCTTTATCCTAGCCAAAAAGTATCTTGAAATAAACCTACACCATTATTTGACTTAGGAAAAAAGCCAATGTTGCCCAAGTATCCGAACAATTCAGAATAGAACTGTAAATACTAAGCTAGCATTTAGCAAAAATTATTATGGCTTATCACGGTTTCTGATTTCATAGAAAGCCATGTTGTACGAAGTCACTCTCTGGGGAGCCTGAGTGGCTCACTCTGTTAAGCACCTGCCTTTGGCTCAGGTCATGATTTCAGGGCCCTGAGATCGAGCCCCATGTTGCGTTCCCTGCTCAGCGGGGAGCCTGCTTCTCCCTCTCCCTCTACCCCTCCCCCCAGTTTTTGTGCACATATGCCTACACTCTCTCTCTCTCTTAAATAAATAAAACCTTAAAAAAAAAAAAAAAAACTATCTACATGTGCCAAATACTATGCTAAATGCTGGAGATTATATCCCTTGACCTAAGACCTGAAAGGTGGGAAATTCATCAGACAAAGAGGCACTAAAAAGAGGGGAAATAACAGAGGCATGGAATCCAAGCAGAGGAATTACCACAGGCAGAAGCAGTGAGGTGAGGGGTGGGGGCAGGGGGATGAGTTTAACAGCTGATGGGCATGAAGGAGTATACCTGCCATGAGGAACACCAAATGATATATGGATTCATTGAATCACTGTACCATACAGCTGAATTTTTTTTTCAAGATTTTTATTTATTTGACAGAGAGAGAGATCACAAGTAGGCAGAAAGGCACACAAAGAGAGAGGGGAGCAGGGAGCCTGATGCAGGGCTTGATCCCAAGATCCTGAGATCATGAACTGAGCCTAAGGCAGAGCCTCAACCTACTGAGCCACCCAAGCGCTCCTTAACTGAAATTAAAATAAAAACTTAAAAAAAAAAAAAGTACTAAGGTGAGAAATCCTAGAAAACGTCATGAATACAAGTTAAACCCACTAGAACACAGGGTAGTCTCTAGCAAACAGCTAGAAATGGAGCTAAAAACATGGGACAGGATCAGATTGCCTGATATAATAAAGATATGATAAAGATATGGATTAACTTACATGTGATGGAGATTCTGAATTTTTTTCAACTGAAAAAGACCAAAGTCCATACCAATGGGGCCATATTCCAAATACAGTATGAATGGTGTCTTCGGGACTTGTACAGTGCAGCAGCACTGTGTTCACCTGCTAGACTGTTTACCTTCAAGATGCCAGAACTCATTCATCAACATATAGCCAAAATCTAGCCCTGTGCTTGGCACATACAGGAACTAAAAAAAAATACTGAATAGTTAAATTTGCCAATGCAATCCTGAAGGCATAACCAAGAGGCCCTAACCAGGCTTGCTTCCTTCCTTCCTGCCTGCCTATAAAAATCACAATTCTTATGTACCACAATAATTGATAATTGCCACAAGTTTTAAGGGAACATGAAGAAAGGCCCTTCACCATAGGCTGCATTGGAGGTAAAAAAGGATTTGGGGTGTGGGGGTGGAACACATTAAGATGCTTCTAAACCTAACTAAATTAAGCACTTTGTTGTTCTCACCAAAAACTGAACAGAAAACAACTGTGGGTTAGTTAAAACTTACTCATCAATGAACTCTAAGGCAGTGGTAGTAACTCTAAAAAACCTATTTTCATATCAAAAAGATCCATGAAATAAAAATCCATTTTAACAGAATTTGTTGGGTTAAAAGATTTTATTTATTTTTGCGTGAACACGAGCTGGGTGGGGGGGACAGTGCGGGTAGGGCAGAGGGAGAAGCATAATCCTCGATGAGCAGCGAATCCGATGCAGGGTTCGATCCCAGGACCCTGGGAACATGACCTGAGCTGAAGGCAGACACTTAACCGAATGAGCCACCCAGGTGCCCCTATTCTTCCAAATATTTAAGTGTGCTCCAGACAAAATTAGGCTACTTGCCTGCAGTACCTTACATTTAACTTAGCAAACTGAATCACATTATTACAACTGGCATTAAATAAGGATTCCATCTCTTATGCTTGGTGAAACAGTAAGGCAAAAAAATTTAAGAGCACTTGAGGAAATCAAAGCCAAAACTGAATTACAAATGAGCTTAGAAAACCAATGGCTTAAGAAGTGAAGGCGCTGGGGCACATGGGCTCAGTTAAGCTAAGACTCTGCCTCAGGCCCAGGTCATGATCCCAGAGTTACAGGATGGAGCCCCACATTAGTCCAATCAGGCTCTCTGCTCAGCAAGGAGTCTGCTTCTCCCTCTCCCTTTGTATGCACACTCACTCATGCATATGCGCGCACTCTCTCTCTCACTCTCTCAAGTAAATAAAATCTTAAAAAAAAAAAAAAAAGAAGTTAAGGCATAATCTAAAGCTGGACGAAACATCTTTGGTCTTTTTAACCCACTGAGCCACTCAGGCGCCCCATCTTTGGTCTTTTTGAAGAACCGGTGACCCACATTTAAAGCAATCAATCCAAAGGTCAGAGAAGTAAAATAAAATTTCAAATATTCCTTTTAAAGAAAAGATGTAGACACATTTCACTAACAAGTATTTTCTATTATTTTATTTTTATTTATTTTTATTAACCATTATTTTTAAATAAGGCACATGAAAGTCTATTAAATAAACCTAATTTAACATATTTTTACATTTTATAATGTGACCAGGAAGAGACAGAATCAGTAACAGTAACACAGAGGATGGGGGGAAATGATACACCCAGAGACAGAAAGGGAAAGACAAAAACACACATAAAATGTACATTAGAGATACATGAGGTTAACAGCTTGAGCCTTTTAGGATGCTGTTCCCAAAGATGCAAAATCATGGTATCTTTACATGAAAAGCCTGAGTACAACACTATGTCATTACTGCCTGCTGCTCTAGTTAAAATAAAACAGGCAGCAATTTTCAATCCCACCCCCACACATTCTCATATCTCTCTCTCTCTCTCTCTCTCTCACACACACACACACACACAACACTTGTTCTGAATACATTAAATGTTATTAAACCAATAATAGTACATGACCATTTACTGAGCCTCTTATCCTCACAATTCTCTAAGGTAGCTTCCATTCCCTCCATTTGTCAAATGAAGAAACTAAAAAAGGTTAAGTAACTGGAACCCAACTACAGAGCTAGTGATGAGTCTGGAACTCAAGTCACTTGTATATGGCTCTGAAGCCCACATTTTAACCACTATACCATGCCAATTCCCCAGACATCTTTAGCCACTATTACATTTATTTTTAATTTTTTAAAGATTTTTATTTATTTAATTGACACACAGAGAGAGATCACAAGTAAGCAGAGAGAGAGGGGGAAGCAGGCTCCTTGCTGAGCAGAGAGCCCGATGCGGGGCTCGATCCCAGGACTCTGAGATCATGACCTGAGCCAAAAGCAGAGGCTTAACCAACTGAGCCACCCAGGTGCCCCTATATTTTTTTTTTTAACTGGTGTTTTTTACTATGCTTTTCCAAAAATAATGTTAAGATTCAGGTACTTTAAATTTCATGAAAAACATCAACAACTTATACAGTTCTATCTATCATTTACTTTCAAGTAAACTCTGCACCCAAGGTGGGACTCAAACTCACAACCCCAACATCAAGTCTCATGCTCTAGCAACTGAGCCAGCCAAGTATTCCTATACTTCTTTTAAAATAATGCAGATTTTACTAGCGGTAAGGAAGATTTTTTTTTTTTTTAAAGATTTTTTATTTATTTATTTGACAGAGAGAGATCACAAGTAGGCAGAGAGGCAGGCATAGAGAGAGAGAGAGGAGGAAGCAGGCTCCCTGCCGAGCAGAGAGCCCGATGCGGGACTCGATCCCAGGACCCTGAGATCATGACCTGAGCCGAAGGCAGCGGCTTAACCCACTGAGCCACCCAGGCGCCCCACTAGCGGTAAGGAAGATATTAACACTGAATATAGCTGAGTATCAATCCAGAATTACACAAAGTACAAATGGTCCCCCAATACTCCCCAATTTTATTACCTAGCCTTTTAATTATGCTAGGTTCTTTGTATGGTGTAAAATACCCAGTATAACCCTGGGGAGATAATAGATTTTCACAGATACCTAATTTCTTTCTCCATTATTCATATTGTGGACTCTTACCATATATGCATTTAACTACTCCCATTCAATTATCCGTGCTACACGAAAAAAAAAAAAAAAACAAGAGAATACTTTAAATGATGGCAGGATGCCTGCCTTTACATCCTTGTCCCAGAGTGAACATGCAATGAAGACTATAAATTTGCTGTTCCTCAGCCAGTCTAAGTCCCATTCACTTGTCAAAAGGTATCTCGCATAGCTAATTATGATCCCCCTCACCAAAAAAGTAACCTATTTTAAAAACTGGAGGAGAAACAGGCTGTTGGAATTGAAAAACAGTATGTCAGTTAAGAACCAGTTTTCTAACGTATCTTCCTAAAAGACCTTTTCAACAGTAATTTTGCCTATATAGGATTTCTACCTTAAATGAGAATTTAGGCCCGTAGCCCCCACATATAAGGTATGATTTCACTTTATCCAGCTCTTTAAATTACAAAGAACTAAGAACCCAAACATGTGTCTTGTATATCAAAGTAAGTTAGTAACTAATGCATTATTCATCCTATTTCACAAATGGGAAAAAGCAGAGCAACAGGGACGCTGTTAGAAGGCATGCTTGGGGCGCAGAGATGGCTCAGTTGATTAACATATGCCTTTGGCTCCAGTCATGGTTCCATAGTCCAAGGATCGAACCTCACATCGGGCTCCCTGCTTGGCAAGGAGTCTGCTTCTCCCCACCCCCGCCTTCAAGCTCTCTCTCCCAATCATTCTCTCTCTCAAATTAATAAATAAAATCTTTTTAAAAAGAAGAAGAAGGCACACTAGATACATGTGGGAACTATTCCATGATTTATTTTAAAATAAAATAAAAATGTAGTAAAAGTCTGTCATGTGGGGCACCCGGGTGGCTCAGTCAGTTAAGCGTCTGCCTTCAGCTCATGTCATGATTTTGGGTCCTGGCACAGAGCTCCAAATCAGGATCCCTGCTGCTTCTCTCTCTCCCTCTGTCCCTCCCCCTGTTCATGCTCTCTAATAAATAAAATCTTAAAAAAAAAAAAAAAAAGGCTGCCACGTAATCAAAAGCAATCCTTAACACTGGTTCTCAGTAGGGGAAAACAAAACAAAACAACAGTGAGTAGTGAGATAAGCCATTACCAGAGTACAAAACCAAGCCAAGAGTGGAAAGAATAACCTACCGACAAACACTGTCTAACCCCAGGTCCTTTACTGGCATGCTATCACTTATTCTCCACACGTTTCCTTTTCTGTGAAAAGAAGAGACTAGTCTATCACTTATCTGTGACCATTTACCATATTTGTTTTTCAATCTCACACTTCATTATTTCAATATCCAACTCACAAATTACTTGTGAAGAAAACAGGTAAAAACCAAATAAAATAGAGGAGTCAATTAATCTAGCTTGCTATCAGAGGTAGAACTTTCATACCACCCACCTCAAAACAGATACAAATATTTTTATTTTTTTCGAGATTTTAAGTAATCTCTACACCCAACGTGGAGCTCAAACTTAGAACCCCAAGATCAAAAGTTGCATGCACCACCAACTGAGCCACACAGGCATCCTCTAATATTTTTATTTAAAGCTTCTGAGAAAATCTACATACATCATCAAGTTCCACATCATGTAATCAGTAAATTCTACATAGTTAACTCACTTTTCTCAGAAATTCATTTTCTTACCTGAGTATCAATAGATCATTATAAAAGCATGAGGGTCAGCAAAGAGAGGAATTTCAATTAAGAGATTGATTACAACTCACTTAATTCATACACATACACAAATAGACAGGGGAGTACTTCTTATTGGATTCTCAGTTCATACTAGTATTAGTGGTCTTGGGTGACAGGAAGAAGTAAAACATGCATCTTCATCTATACCCTCAAAGAAACAGGTCTCTGTGGAGCTCTGTTTCCAAAGATCTATATGGCCTCTTCCACTGGGGAGATGCCCTGTGGTAGACTCCTTTTTTTAATTCGGCAGTCTTGTAGTTTGCTATTTGAGTTAATGTTTTACTAGTCAGACCTAACAAAGGCCCCATTATGAGCCTTTTGGTCTAAGGTGTTACCAGATCCTCTGTTGGGACAGTTCTCTCTAGAGAGAACTAGAGAGAACTCTCTAGAGAGAACTCTGGAGAGAACTGTCCCATGGAAACTCTTCAGCAATCCACACCCTCACGTTCTCAAACATTTGACTATCTGATAACTTTCCCCTTCCTTCATTCCATCTTCCCCATCCTTACTAATGCGTTTTTTAACTAATGATTACAAAAGTAGTGATTTTTTATTACCATTCATTCATGACATTTCACATCATCTCTACTTTTTTTCATCATCTCTAGTTTTACTCTTACTAATATAAATCTTTGGTGGGTTGTTTTGTTTTTTAATTAGAGAGAGGGCCCAACACAGGGCTCAATCTCATTACCCTGAGATGACAACCTGACCAAAATCAAGAGTCGGACACCTATCAAACTGAGCCAACCAGGCACTCCACTAATATAATGTTTTTTTTTAATTTTTTTTTTTTAATAAACATATAGTGTATTATTAGCCCCAGGAGTACAAGTCTGTCAGTCGCCAGGTTACACACTTCACAGCACTCACCATATCACATATCCTCCCCAATGTCCATAACCCCACCACCAACAAATTTTTTTAACTCATGGCTTATATAATCACTAGTTACCATTAAGTCTAGGACATTCTACCCTACAGATACCACCTACTTTTCCCCAATTAAATAAACCCAGAACTTTTACTTTTTTACATAAATCTTAAAAGATGTGCTTTAATCCCAATGCTCTTTTCTTTCTCTATCTCAAAAAATGAAGTCAACAAAATTCAAGTAAGGCTCTCTAACAATTATTTCCTTGCCTCTTTCATGTTTCCTGGACTAGTTAGATGGGTTAATAATTAGAACATGGTTTTAGTGACTACGGATTCATTCTCTCTATAATCCAGTTAGCTTCATTTCACACAAAATATCTCCCAAAACCAAAGATTAAATCCCATCAACTATCTCTGGGATGCAGATTTAACTAGATGAGCTATACAGCACATTCAGAATGCATTTCATCACTGGAACAAACCTTCTGCTGATGTTAGATGTCAAGCACTAGACTATCTTCCTTTACCATACCACTATGAACTGGTTTAAGAGTGTTATCTTTAATAAATGATGAGCTGCTAACTCCTATTCAACTTTTGTTCCATTCACAATGTCTTCCACTTACTACATATATAGTTAATTTAGGTTACCAAATATACCAGTGAAGAGAATCCAGCATTAGACAAACCAAGTAATCAAGATCATTTTAAAATTCTATTTCTGTCTTCCCAGATTTTTAGTAATTACAACCATTATGCTGTCATTCAAGTATAAAGTTCTTACTTCCACCATTACCTGGACCATTGGGGAAAAAATAATACAGAATAAAGACAAAGTTTCACAGGATGCCCCCATATCACTGATCATGGCCCATCTCCTAGGACTGCTATTAATCTTAGGAATAATGTGTACTCACATTTTTAAAACCTCATATTCACAGTGCTTACAAGACCACCATGTTATATAAGCAGAGCTTAATTTAGTATAGGGAATAAAAGGGGGAAAGGGAGAACATAAGTTCTCAGCTAATCCTCAAAATTCTGAGGTAAGTATTAATATTTGTTTTCAATAAAAATGAATTAGAAACCTGGTGATTCACAGACCTATACCCCTGAGGCTAATAATACATTATATGTTAATAAAAATTTTTTTTTAATTTAAAAAAAGAATTAGAAGATGATGATAATCAGGGAAGTTAAGCAACTTACAATGAAAGGGCCTCTGAAAAGAGCACGAATCTAGCTCTGTTATTGTATATGACAAGCTGTTTCTGTTTCTAGGTTTACCATGTTAGCTGTCTATGACTCTGGGTAACTTAACATCTCTGAACCTCGTTTCCTCATCTGTAAAATACAGTTTAAATGAGATAATCCATGTTAAGTGTTTAATTCAAAGCTTAGTCAAAGAGCTAGTTACGGAAAGTCAAAAATCAAACTCCAGTCTGATTTCACAAGTCCGTGCTTTTTCTATATTACATTATGTTGTAGCTACCAACATATAATTATTATCCAAAATCCATATCTGGAATACGGCACATGTGAAAAACTCATGTACCTAACTGAGACAACTTTAAGGGCTAACTAAACCAACAGAAATATTTTAGCTCTAATAACTAATAAGCAAAACCACACAGAACTCATCAGAAGATAATGTTCAGACATTCAGGCTTAACAAAGCTTTGCTCTAAATACTATAAAACTATTTCCCTACCTATATAGGAATTTATTATTTTTTTTTAGAGATTTTATTTATTTATTTGACAGACAGAAATCACAAGTAGGCAGAGAAGCAGGCACAGAGAGAGGAGAGGCAGGCTCCAGAGGAGTGGCAGGCTCCCTGCCGAGCAGAGAGTCCGATGTGGGGCTCAATCCAGGACCGTGGGATCATGACCTGAGCCAAAGGCAGAGGCTTTAACCCACTGAGCCACCCAGGCGCCCAGAATTTATTATATTTATCTCAAATCAAACCAAATTAAAATTTTAATAACCAAGCATACCCCAAGTAAAGTATTCTCGTTGACCTAGACAAAGAAATCAGCCCTCTCACTACATAATTTGAACACTGCATCAAAATGAAGCCTGTCAACTGTATTTTCAAAATAAACTGCAACTTCATATTTTCATTTATAGCTATACTACTTATAAATGGAGACAACCAGTGTCATCACTTTTCCTACCCAATGCCCTGAGCAAAAACAAGCTTTGTTGTTCTAACAAAGTTCAAAAATCTCACTGAACAGTCTCAGGCTCCCCTGATCTGGTACGGGATAATGCAAATGGATAGTAGCAAAAGTAAAGTTGCGTCACAATTAATAATAGACTTACTATTTGGAACTTCCAGGAACTGATCTGCATTTTAAAAAGGGTTGCTAAACCAGAATGGAATACCCAAAGAGATTTATTTTGGCATCTGTAGCCTATTCGGCAAAGCAACAATCCTCCGGAGAAAAGAATGCCATAAAATATATGTACCTTGGTAAGGAGGCTGAGATCTAACGAAAGGCAGAGCACTTTCAACTATGAAATCACCCCTTAAAAGATAAGGAAATCAAAACACCTTCACTTTAGCGACAAAGCCTTTAGAACACAGTATTCACTTTGCAATAATCTTTAACGTTCCTGCATTTCTTGGATTTTAAAAAAATTCTAACTTCTTGACTCACAGACCTAAAATAGTTATTACATACAGAAATGTTCTACTCATACAGTTCAGAATCATAAGTAGGAAACATAGGTTTCTGTTTCTAGGTTTACGACTCCATACCCATTCATTTTGGACTAATATAACCACTAAATATAGCTTTAAGACACTGACAATTAAAAGGAGTGAATTACGTGAGTGACTCATACCTCCTATGTCCAGACACCAAGATCCAAGGATGATTCTGTCAGATCTATGGGAAGAGGAAATGATAAACACCTGTCACAAAATCTTTCCAAACTGGGAAGCCCCGAATGGAGTTATTGTCAATCTCCAATCCATTCCCCCAGCCACAACCCTGCTAAAGATACACTGCCAAACCTAACTCTGTGAAGGCAATGGGGAGAACTAAAGGCCATAAAGAGGGTGGCCACGCAAGTAATGGAGAGAACCCCGGGGTTTTTCTAGTCTTCACTTACAGAGTCAAAGTGAGAGGCCTTAACCAATTAAGAAGTCACTTTTCCTCTCTGGGCCTCACTTAGTCATCCATAAAATGCGGTGATGGCAAGAAGCTGTTACTACTCCGACGTTAAGGACGAACCCAAGATGCCTTCAGGCAGCACCCGCGGAACACATCAAGCGTCCTGCCCTTCGACCACCCATCTGCCAGACTTTCTAAAAGGGCTGGACCACCATCCTTACTCCCCAGTCCCAACGCAAGCAGCGTGTCCGAACCAGGCCTTCACACCCACAACGTGTATCCCTTTTTCTCGCCTCACCTGTCCCAGGCAGACATTCCGCGGTCTCAGCGCTCCCCTCCCCATCCCACTCATCTCCCCCGGGAAGTGATGCGGGATTCTGGGCCAAGGAGCCCAGCAGAAGCTCACCTGGTACCCGACAACACCCTTCTTCTCCTTCAACCCCCCGCCATCACCACCACCACCACCCACCTACTCCGCGCCCCGCTCACCCTGCCCCCGGCGTCCCGGGAAAGCCCGACCACTCACCCGCCGCCGCTGCACCGTCTCCTCGGCGGCCTCTGGGCCGGAGCAGCCGAGGGACCGCGGGGGGCCGGGGCCCGGGCCCGCTGCTATCGCCGCCGTCGCCTCGCCTCAGCCCAGCCCCATCGCCCTCGGCGGGCGCCGGCGGCCGCGGGTCGCTCGGATTCGAGGCGCCGCTGCCGCCGCCGCCGCCGCCGCCGCCGCCGCCGCGCGCTGCAGCTCGGGGTGAGGGGAGGGAGGCGCCGCGGCCAGGCCCTGGCTGAGCCCGGCACAGGGGTGTCCGCGTTCTCCTCCTCGGCGCCCGCGGCGGCGGCGGCTTGAAGCCGGACAGAGCGAGAACAAGGGACGGTGACGGGGGTAGGCGGGCAGGGGAGGGGGGCGGTCTGCACTCCGAAACGGCCTCCAGCCGCCAGCGACGAAGCGAACCCCCCTCCCCTCCGCCGTGGCGGCCAGATCACGCTGCGGGGAGAGCCGGCGGGCGGGGGAGCGCGCGGCAAGCTCGGGACTCCCGCGCCCGGATGTGAGGTCACGTGGTTGCCTCATCCCAGCGCCCGGCGCGGAGGGGCGCAGAGGGGACGTAGTGGGGCGGAGCCAGAGGAGATGGGCGGGGTCATTGGGTAGGCCCTGCCCACCTCGCCTTTAGGCCCCCTAGACCCGCGAAGGGAAGAAAGGGGCGAAGAGGACCTTTCAAAAGAGCTACGTCCTGAGGAGGCAAAGTTACCAGCGGAGGACGGGATTTTTTGGCCTGGAGGAGGTGGAAATTGCCACCCTGGCCGTGCAAAAACAAGATCATGGTACAGATCCCCATTTAATGAACAGGGAAACTGAGGACCAGCGAGCGACCTAGAATAGACTTGTCCAGAGTCAAGGTCAAGGTGGAAACTTGTGCTACAACGGAGAGAAAACCAGACCCTGGTTCTACTCCAGGTCTCCTTCATTCCTTAAGAGCGCCACCCTCCCCCATCCAAAAACAAACAAAAAACTGTAATTCGCCTTCGGCAGCGAACTCAGCGCACCGGCCTCCCGCGGAGGACTGGGAAGCCTACGCAGGAGAAAGCTCCCACGCGCCCACCCCACTGCCTCCGGCGTAAAGGAGTTTCTTCCGATGGCGCGGGAGGCAAATTAAATACTTCCCTCCGCAGGAGCTTTATCTCGGCGCAGGGCCCCGGCCGGATATACAAATCGCGCGTTTGGTTTTCGCGGCGTCCCTTCGGCGACGCGCACAGGGGGCGCGCCCCGCCACCTGCAGCCTCGTGCTCTGGCAGTCTTCTGGCCCCAGCCTGCCGCGCCTGCTCCCTTGAAACTCCGCCATCGGTATTGTTGTTGTTGTTGTTGTTGTTATTATTATTATTATTACTGTTATTATTTATTATACCTTGCGGCTAACAGAACTCTTAGCTGCTTGAAAGTGAGAAAGAGAAGGTAGCGCGCCTACCCGACCCCTGGTCCACCGCACTTAAGAGGCACCTCGCAGGAAGCAGAGAAACACTCGGGCTCTGGTTGGTAGCACATGGTGACACTTCTTTGGGGTTACTACCCGGGCTCCGTGACGTATGCTGACACCTCATCTGGGATAGCAACTGCCCCCAGTCCACGGCGCAGGGAGCCAGGAACACGCCGCTTCTGGCCCTGTAAGCTGTGTGGAGCTGGACAGTTTCCATGCACATTTCCTCACGTGGCGGAGACAGCACACTGCATCTAGTAGGTGCGCATCTCTTCGCAGCCCCTGGGCACAGTCTCACCTTTGTTTGAAGCCTCACAGTGTTCAAATGATGACAGAAGATAGGGGGTGTGGAAGCGTGGCAAATTCTAAGAAGCTAACACAGCCCGATTGAGCCCTCAAAGCCTCCTCCCCCACCTCTCCTGGCTTTTTGGCTCCAGGCTGTTTCCCCTTAGCCTTTTTTCTTTGGCTCCAGGCTGTTTCCCCTTAGCCTTTTTTTTTTCTTTTTCCTTTTTTTTTTTTTTTTTTTAAGATTCTTACTTACTTATTTGACAGACAGATATCACAAGTGAGCAGAGAGCCCAAGGCGGGGCACCATCCTAGGACCCTGGGATCATGACCTGAGCTGAGAAGGCAGAGGCTTTAACCCACTGAGCCACCCAGGCGCCCCTCTCCTCAGCCTTTTAACACGTTCAGGTCTCACGTCTGAAAACCAAACTCTGGTGCCAGCCCTCCACTCCGACTGCCCTCTCCAGTTAGATACCAAGTGCTTCTCTCCCTCTCACAGGCTGGTGGCCTCTTAAACAGTGTGTGTGTGTGCCCTCCTGTCCTGTCGTCCCCTTCCCCACCATGTCCTCAGTTCTCAACACTCGGCAGTCTGGCTTCTCCCCACTCACACCCCCCCTTCCCTAACCCTGCTAGGGCAGGAATAACTCTGACCTTCATTTTCCCAAAGTGGGCAGTTTGTTACTTCTCAGGCCTATCTCTCTAGATCTCTCTGATCCTTTTGACACCTCCAGATCGCTCTCACCTTCTGGAATCTCAATACTATCTTGGATTCCAAAGGAGTGCCCACTCCCAATTCTCATGTCTCAGTAAATAAGGCCCCTGCCTCCTCTGGTGACATCCTTAAGTGACACCAGCTGTGGGTCTGCACCTTATGTGCCAGATTCCCTGTAAGCCCCACAGCTCCTCTCACTCCACTCTCCTGGGATTGCCTCCATCCTCATGGTTTCAGCTAATGGGTCAGCCCTCTCCAGCCCGGACCTCTTTCACAAAAATTAGACCCAAATCTCCAACTGCCTGCTTGCCTTCCTGCCTGGCAGCTCTATCTGGATACATCACACACACACACACACACACACACACACACACACAAAACTCAGCATGCTGGAGAGACTGAACCCATCCACTAGCTCCATGTGGGCTCTCTTTCAGTGGTCCCCAGCAGCACCTGCTATCCTCAGAACGAGAAAGCTAGAAACCTTGATTCAGCCCTTTGCCGTATCAAGTAACCCAGTCCTATCTATTTCACCTCCTTAATAAGCCTCGAATCCCTACCTCCATTCATTCCCACTGGTGCGGTTCGTGCCATCCTTGGTGGCAGCCGCCTGACAGTGGCCTTCAGGCAAACTCACCCTCCACTCAGCCTCCAGAGTGAACTACCTGAAATGTGCTCTCATTGAAAATGCTGCACAAGTTCCCCCTGACTTCTACAGCTGCCTGGGTGCCCTCCAAGGCATCCAGCATGAACCTGTCAATGCATTGAGGCTTTTCAAAGCCCCAGAAGAGCCCCTGGCTTCAAGAAGCAGCCAAAATCCCCAGGGCAAGGCAACACCCAGCGGGCCAAGGGAAAACTGTAGGAAGAAAAAAAGCAATTGAACATTTCAAGAAATTCTCTGCTACAGATGTCCTGGGGACAAAAGAAGAGAATGTGGACACTGACAGGAGGAGATGCTGAGTCACTAGGAAAGGTCTGAGCTTGTTTCTCTAGGCTCAGGGAAAAGACAGAGCCAGGAAAGGAGGAGAGGGCCAAGAAGGGTAGAAAAAGAGTGGAGCAAGTCCTGAGAAGTTCTGGAAGGCTTGCTGACTCTACACCCATGATGATTCTGGGCCCTGCAGCTGCTCACACAGGGCCGAGCCCCTCCCTCCTCTGATCTTGCTCTCTCTTAAGACCCAGCTCAGGATCAAAGGACCAAGTAGACAACAGTCCTCCCCCAAATAGACAACAATCCTCCCCAGACAAAGGTCTGACTTCACTTTCCACAAGGACCATGTGGCATCTGCTCCACCCTCAAGACCCCAGTCGTGCTTGCCTCACCTATTCACCATTACCTTGCCATTCAGACCCCACCAAGAGGAAACACCCACACATTAACTGCACCCAGTGGCTGTCCTTCACGCTAGTCAGCAGAGGGTTCAGTGCCTGCTCCCAAGAGAGCTCACTCTTCACAGGTATGGTCCTGGGCCTTCCCAAGATCACACTCTTGCCAATTCTAGCTGACGCTTTTCAGACCTTGTCTTCAGGATTTACCTCCTATCCTTGAAACACTTTTCTCTTAGTTTCTATAACTTCTTTCTGGAATCGCCCCTCCCTTTTCATTACCCTCTCAACTGCTAGTGGGTGGGTACTTCCTCTAGCCTCCTTCTAAATGGTGCTGGTCCCCAGGGCTCAGTCCGGGTACATGTCCTTCTCTACACAAGTTTTATCTTCTCTTTGTTTAATTTGTCATCTATCAACTTCACAGGAGTTGTGGATGGGCTTCAAGGGGTCTATAAATTTCTTAAGCTGCAATGCAAAAACTTTTAAAGGAAGAAGTATAGCTTTCTTCAGCTTCTTCAAGGTGTCTGGCTTCCCAAAAAAGGAAAAGAACACTGAGCCAAATGCAACCTCCCCTCATGACCTGTCCATCATGGCTGCAGCTAATATCAAATAAATAAATAAAATCTTAAAAAAAAAAAAAAAGAAAGAAAAGAAAAGAAAAGATAGTTACCCACCCAATGCTCAAACCAGAAACCAGAAACCTAGGAGTCATTCTTTCCAATCAAATATGTAGCCCATTTCAAATCCTTTCACATCTCTTCATTGCTACTGCTCTTAGAAATACCTAAGCCACCTCCTTCTCTCACCTGGGATACCGCCTTAGCCCCCCAAAAATTTCCATGCTTTCAACCTTCACCCCTTTCCAGTCCTTTCTCACACAGCAGCCAGAGTTTATTACTGTGTATGACTCAGAGTACAGGTCTTGATGAAGGCTTCCAATTGCTTCCCATTTCACAGAGAATAAAATGTGAATTTCCTTGACCTACAAGGTCCAGTGTTGGGCCTGCCCATTACTCCCCCCTTGCTGGCACTCCTCCACCATCACCCTCTTCTTACCCCACATCTGTTTCCCCACCTTATCTCATCCATATCTAAATATGCCTTCTTTTAGTTCCCCAAACATACCAAACTTCTTCCTGCCTCAGGACCTTTGCAAAACCTATTTTTTCTGTCTCCTCCCTTTTTCCCTCACCTGGCTAGCTTCTTACCAATTCAGCTCTCAGCTTAGATGAATATACATCAGTTCTTGAAAGAGCCCTTCCCTGGCCACTCATTCTTTATTTTTTGATGACCTCCATTTATTTTCTTTACAACCATTATCGCAATGTTAACTAATTGTGTTAATTACACAATGTAATTACATGTGAGTTTATGTACGTATTTAATACCTGTCTCTCTCACCAGACTTCAGGTTCTGTGAAGATGAGGACCAGCTGTAGCTCCAGAATTTTTCTAAAAGGAGCTTTAAAGTGGCAGTCTTTTTGGAAGAGGAAATGAGGGTTTGTCCCAAGACTGAGTGGCACTTAATTAAGAGTGACAAAGTGTTAGTTGTCTATTTTTGTAAAAGGGGGAGAGGACATTGGGAATTATGGAAAAGAGACACATAAAATACACCTCCCAAGCCATCCATTGGTGTTTCTCCTGGCAGAGACTGAGTTGATTTCATTTATCAGTATATACTCCAAGGTAGATGAAGGCTGGCATATGGTAGAAAGTCAAGTTTTATAGTCAGATGAATGAATGAGTGAATGAATGAGTAGATGAATTCATAATCTCAAAAATCATCTCTCTGAAATGCCTTCCCTGAATCCCAGGCTAAGAATCTCTCTTACGTGCATCTTTTTTTTTTTTTAATCACATTTACAACCTTAAATAAGTATCTGTTCGGTGTTTCTATCTTCTATATGTTTATGTTGTATATTCATATTTTTGTTTTTATACTTTTAATATTTTCTTTTGTTATATGAGCATAACAACATTGTCAATACTGAAAGTCGTAGGTACCATTATCTGTATTTTCTTTCTTTTTAAAAGATTTTATCTATTCATTTGACAGACAGAGATCACAAGTAGGCAGAGAGACACAGGGTGGGGAGGGGTGGGGAAGCAGGCTCCCTGCTGAGCAGAGAGCCTGATGCGGGGCTGGATCGCAGGACCCTGAAACCCTGACCTGAGCTGAAGGCAGAGGCTTAACCTACTGAGCCACCCAGGCACCCCCATTATCTGTAATTTTTTATAGGTGAAGGAACTGGGGAAATTTTACATGGATTATCTCATTTAATCTTTAGAGCAATCCCAGAGAGTAGGTACTATTATCATCTGCATGGTTATAAGTGAAATTGAGGAAAGCTTAAAATCCCATTTTACAGAATAGCAGGTGTGAAATAACTCACTCGGGTTCACAGAGCTAGGAAACAATAGCATAGCCAGGATTCAACCCAGAGAACTTGGCTCCCGATACGAGCCAAACTCTTCACCAATATGATCAAATGATGCCATAGGGATTCCTCCTCTAGGATCCAAACACTTTGGATTATCTGATTAAGAACCCAGACTCTGGGACGCCTGGGTGGCTCAGTTGGTTAAGCAGCTGCCTTCGGCTCAGGTCATGATCCCAGCGTCCTGGGATCGAGTGCCACATCGGGCTTCTTGCTCAGCAGGGAGCCTGCTTCTCCCTCTGCCTCTGCCTACCATTCTGTCTGCCTGTGCTCACTCTCTCCCCCTCTCTCTCTCTGATAAATAAATAAAATCTTTAAAAAAAAAAAAAAAAAAGAACCCAGACTCTGATTTCTTTCTTTTTTAAACATTTTATTTTATTTTTTTAAGATATTATTTTTGTATTTGACAGACAGAGATCATAAGGAGGCAGAGAGGCAGGCAGAGAGAGGGAGAGGAGGACTCGGGCTCCCCACTGAGCTGAGAGCCCGATGTGGGGCTTGATCCCAGGACCCTGGGATCATGACCTGAGCTGAAAGCAGAGGCTTAACCCACTGAGCCACCCAGGCACCCCTCTGACTTCTTTCTAAGCAAGAACCTAACTAACCCATCTCTAGATCCTCAGCCCTTAGCCAAGGACCCAGTAACTGATGGCATTCAGTAACAAATATTCTAGGTTATGGATCACAGAGAATCCTTGACTTTCATAGTGCTCTGTCAGACTAGCCGGGGAATTGTTATGATTCCCATTTGATAGAGATGAAAATTCAACTTCACAATTTCACAAGGGGAAGTGACTTGTCTAATTGTCTTTCTTTTTTTTTTTTTTAAGATTTTATTTATTTGAGAGAGATCATAGGTAGGCAGAGAGGCTGGCGGTGGGGAGGGGGAAAGCAGGCTCCCAGCTGAGCAGAGACCCTGATGCGGGGCCTAATCCCAGAACCCTGGGACCATGACCTGAGCCAAAGGCAGAGGCTTTAACCCACTGAGCCACCCAGGCGCCCTCTAATTGTTTTTCTGACTGACTCCAGCTCTCTTTTGTATCTTCTCTGATGCTTTCCTAAAAGGTTAGAGGACACATGTGTAGCTTAGGAAGACTTTGCCTTCAGAAAGACTGAAAAAGAAAAAAAAATACTACAGCACTCATTGCCTTTTCCTAGAGAAAGTGGCCATTAAAAGTTCTTCAGTGGGCACTGGGTGGCCCAGTCAATTGAGCATCTAACTGGATCTTAGCTCAGGTCTTAATCTTAGGGTTCTGTGTTCAGGCTTTGGGATTGGGCTCCATGCTGGGCACGGTGCCCACTTAAAAAGAAAAAAAAAAAAGTTATTTGATTATGATGTTTGCCTAACAAGCTTTCTTTCCTTTAGCTCTACCTAAGCTATTCTGTCCCCATTTAGCTGGAACTATGCAGGCCTGTGTGTGTGTGTGTGTGTGTGTGTGTGTGTGTTGGAACAGGACCAGGGAACAGAGCTGTGAGTCAGTTGTCTGGAAATCAGAGTCCAGGGGCTATCACTGACTTGTTTTTCTTTTTCTTTTTAAGATTTTATTTATTTATTTGTCAAAGTTGGAGGGGCACAAGCAGGGGGAGTGGCAGGCAGAGAGAGAAGCAGGTCCCCAGCTGAGCAGGAAGCCCAGTGTGGGTGGGACCCCATCCCAGGCCCCTGGGATCATGACCTGAGCCAAAGGCAGATGCTTAAACCCACTAAGCCACCCAGATACCCCTACTGACTTGTTTCTGTTGCAAATCAAAGTATATATTCTTTTTTGCCTCTGCCACAAAGCAAAAGCCAGGGGCCCCACATTCTTCTCTGGCCGTGGTGCACTAGGATCTAGTGGTCACATGACACTGAATATTAGTTACTAACTTGCTGTTTGAGTCATAGGGTCCTTGCTGGAGAGGGCTCACTGAGGGCATAGAACCAGTCATGTGCTAGCAAACCAATCCTCCAAGAGGGAAAAAACCCAAATTTGTAGCACCTACCAGTTTCCTGGTGTAAATACTCCCACTACAGCCGATTTCAGGCTACCAACAGTTTAAGCTGCTCACAAAATTCCTGAAAATTTAGCAACCTGCTCTAATGAGCCAACACAAACCAGTTCTAGCACATTGCTGCTTAGAGGAACTTCTCATGTGATAGGGAGAGAGGAAAAATACAAACAGCCCTTTAGGGACAAGACCTGCCCCATCTGCTGTTACAGGGAATTTCCCTGTGTTTGGATGTAAAGATTTCATCTCTGATGACAAAAGAGCAATTGTACTGGAGATGGGAAAACTGTGCTCAAGTCTCAGCTTTCTTAGAAGTAATGTGTTTATTTCTTGGAATTTCAATGTTAATGGAATGTTATTACCCACCTCACAGGATGGTTGATTATCTAACGAACACTTACACAGAATTTACTATCCCCTAGACACCGTTTAGTACTTTAAACATACTCATTTAATCTTTATAATAACACTGTGGGGTGAGGCGCCTGCGTGGCTCAGTGGTTTAAAGCCTCTGCCTTTGGCTTTGGTCATGATCTCAGGGTCCTGGGATCAAGCCCCGCATCAGGCTCTCTGCTCGGCGGGGAGCCTGCTTCCCCCTCTCTCTCTGTCTGCCTCTCTGCCTACTTGCGTTCTCTGTCAAAAACAAACAAAAAAACTTAAAAAAAAAAATACTGTGAGGTAAATACTATGATGAATTTAGAGCTGAAAAGACCAAAGTACAGATTATTTAAATTCTCTAAGGTCACACAACTAGCAAGTAATAGAGGTGGGATTGAAATCTGCTCCAGAGTCTATGCTTTTACCTTCTAGAACCCCACGTCAAAGCCAGCCTGTTTTTATAAGTAGTTTTATTGGAACATAACCATGCTCATTCACTTACATATTATCCGTGGTTACTTTTGTGATACAACAGGAGAGTCCTCACAAAGCCCATGTGACCTGCAAAGCCCAAAATATTTATTATCTGGCCCTTCACACACACACACAAAAAAAGTTGTCTGAAGTTGTCTGACCCCTGCTCTATGATACCCTACCTGTTTGAATGGGGTGAGACTATAGTCCCCAGGGTCAAGCTTGTTCTGAAATTGTGTTCTGGGCCAATAAGACAAGTAGAAAAATCATATCAAGACTGTAACTGAACCCAAAGTTTTCACTATAACAATTGTATCAGTGAAGTCGCATTAAAATGTAAGCTTCAGTAACAAATGATCCATGGAAATGTGTATTAATAGAAACATGTATCTGAATTCATGAGATCCCAACATCTCAGGGGTGGAATTATTTCACAGATTGTTCATTCCAACCCCAACTCTTCCCTTGGAGATATTGTTTCAGGTTTCTAAAGTTAATGCTGGAAATCCCTCGTGATCATCCCTTGAGTCCTGCAAGATGATTCCCCTCTATAGACATGGGCTTTGGGGTTTTTTTCGTTTTGTTTTGCTTTATTTTTAAAGATTTCGTTTATTTATTTGACAGAGCGAGAGAGCATAAGCAGGGGAGCGGAACAGTAGAGGGAGAGGGAGAAGCAGACTCCCTGCTGCGTGGAGAGCCCGATGCAGGGCTTGATCCCAGGACCCTGAGATCATGACCCAAGCCAAAAGCAGACTCGTATCTGTCTGAGCGACCCAGGTGCCCCATCATGGGTTTCTTACACAGCAGAGCAAAGGCATCTCTTTTACGGAATCCTGCCTCAGGCTCACATCTCTACACCTGTTCTGTCTCCAAGGAGCTCCATCACATGGCTGTTTTAAATGCCAAGCAGAGAAACTCCTCAAAGCCTATCACACCGACCTCCAGGACAGTCATTAAAAACTTCCTCCTGACCTTTGCAGCTACTTCCTGTGAGCCTCTCAGGGACTACTAGTGACTTGTGACCCATTTTGGTCTGACAGTTCTGGCTACCAGGATAAATGAGGAACAAGCCCAGCTACATTTGGTCAACTGTTTCCTTTGGGCTCCTGGCACCAAAAAAAGAATTGTTCAGTGAAAGGACTGCAGGTCAGACGGGCGCCTAATTGCCCCACTCAGGTCAGGAGATTTTTATTTCACTGTAAACCATGGGTCAATACCTCAAGAGCACCAGAAGGCTGTTGGTCACCTTGTGTTTGCTGGAAACTGTTTCTTCCTTATAATCGTAGAGGAAAAGAACCCATGTGCTCTTCTTGTTAAGTTTTTCTTTTTTTTTCCCCCTCAAAGCAGAGATGCCTCACTGGACTGGGTAAATTAAGGAGACACTGGTTGAACTCCTGTGTGAAAGTCCCATTGCCAAGGAATTTCTTTCATAAACATTCAAAAGTGAGTTGATCCAAAACATGCTTCCCCCAGGAGGTTACCTGTAATCTAATCCCGCCTAAGAAGCACAGTGCAAACAGCTCGAGGTGCTGCAAATTCCACACAGCTGCACAAAATGAAGAGACAGGAAGACCTCAAGGTAGAGAACATCAGAAGCGTGTCTCGATTTCCACACTGTTCTTTGGCACCACGCTCCTTAAATACATTTAAGTCACTCGTTATTACTGGTCAAGACAAGCAAAGCAGAAGTTCTTGGGGCTTTACTAAAAATTCCCTTCGCGATTTTGTAAGCTATCTGATTTTTTAAGGTATATTTATGAATTTATCAACTTAATTTCATTTTTAAATATACATATATACATATCTAAATATTCACAGACTACTTTCAAGCTCCAAGACAAAAGGCAGAGGCATGTACACCTTTTTATCACTTACAATATGTGGCCAGAGTAGTAGGTGGTCAGTAATTGCTCTTGTTGACATGTAACCTTCTTGAAGATAGGAACTTTCTCTATTCTGTTCATTCTGATAGCCCCAGAAACTAGAACAGCGATCAACAGGTAGTACCACTCAATAAATATTGAATAAATTGACCTATACCCTTAAATGCAGGAGAAGGAGGTTTAGAATTCGCAATACATTTTTCAGTAAATTCATTCCTCCCTGTAAGGAATCTATCAGAGAGTTAGAGTCAATAGAAGATACATATTGACAAATAATGAAAGATTTTTTGCAAGCATTTGGCTGACATGATTGTGGAGGCTGACTGGCAAGGCTGAAATCTGCAAGGCTGGTCCCTAGCACTCTTGGATGGAATTTCTTCTATGGGGAAAGCCTCAGCTCTACTCGTAAACCTTTCAGATGGTTGAATTAGGGATGCCTGGGTGGCTCGGTTGGTTAAGGATTTGGCGGCATCTTGGGTCATGGTCCCAGGGTCCTGGAATCAAGTCCCAGCAGGGGGATCCTTGCTCAGCGGGGAACCTGCTTCTCCCTCTGCCTGCTCCCCCTGCTTGTGTAGGCACACTCTCTCTCTCTGACAAATAAATAAAATATTAAAAAAATAATAACAAACAAACAAATGGTTGAATTAGTCCCACTCATATTCTTTAGGATAATCTCCTTTACTTAAAGTCAATGGATTATGGAATTTGAAAACATGTCCGAAATACCTTCGTAGCAACATCTAGATTAGTGTTTTATTGACTAGCTGGAGCTATATCTTAGCCAAGGTGACACTCCAAAAAGACATAGGAAAATCAGTAAATGTAATATACCATGTTAATAGGATAAAGGACAAAACCCACATGATCACCACAATAGATGGAGAGAAAATACTTGACAAAATTCAGTACCCTTTCATGATAAAAATATTCATGCCAAAGTTCATAGCATTATTTATAATAACCAAAAAGCGAAAACAATCCAAATGTTCATCAACTGATAAATGAATAAACCAAATATAGTATATCCATACAATGGAATACTATTTGGCATTTAAAAAAATGAAACATGGCTATATGTTACAACATGGACAAACCTTGAAAACGTTATGTTAAGTAAAAGAAGTCAGCCACAAAGGGTCACATATTATATGATTCCTTTTCCTTTTTTTTTTTTTTTTAACATTTTATTTATTTAAGAAAGAGAGAGTGCTTCTGGGTTGGGTGAGGATGGGGAGCAGCAGAGGAGGCAGGAGAGGGAAATAGTCTCTAGCAGGCTCTGCAATGAGCACACAACCCAGAGCTCAGAGCCCTACCCAGAGCTCAACCCACAACCTTGAAATCACTACCAGAGCCAAAACCAAAGGTCGGTCACTTAACAGACTGAGCCATCCAGAGCAGGCAAGTCCACAGAGATAAAAAGTAGACCAATGGTGGGTTGCCAGGACTGGGGGAAGGCGTGAATAGGGAGTGACTGCTGATGCCTACAAGTTTCTTCTGGGGATCATAAAAATATTCCATGGTCATACAGTGGTGATGGTTTTACCACTCTGTGAATATGCTATAAACCACTGGTCTGTATACTTTAAAAGGGTGATTTTTGTGGTATGTGAGTAATATTTTAATAAAGGTGTTATGTCCAAAGAAATAGTATATTTACAAAGGGTTTTAAATAACATAGTAAGGGCCACAGGCCATGGTTCAGTAGTGCTTTATGTAAAGCTTCTATTCCTCTGAGTAGCATAATTCAATTCTTTCTCTGAATTAGACCATCAGAAGGCTCCAAATAGAATCATATTAATTTGGTGCACACGATCACACTCACAAAGCTTCATCTGAATATTTTACCCACAGTTTATAACAACCACATGGAGCTTACTTCTGTACTTTTTGCACAATAATGAGGACATCACCCATCCTATCATCACACCACTATTATTCCTTGTGTTACAGTATATTTCATGAAAATTTGATGTTATAGCTTATTTTAGGAAAAGCAATATCCCTTTGGAATTCTCCTTTCTGATAATCAAAACTATACAACTGATTTTAATTTCTTTTTAGCCTGGGAGGAAACTCAGTTGAACCATGGCAATTACATTGATTGAAATAATTAACATTTTTATCTCCATTTTTTTCGTTCTGTTTTTCTTCTTCTGTTCTTAATTCGCTATTTGATTGCAGGGAATTTTGGTGTAAGTCACCTCAAATCCCAAAATTTATTTGAAGGATTGGTCCAGGATTTTTTTTTTTAAGATTTTATTTATTTATTTGACAAACAGAGATCACAAGTAGGCAGAGAGACAGGCGGGGGCGGGGGGGGGAGTATGCTCCCTGCTGAGGAATGAGCCTGATGTGGAGCTCGATGTGGGGCTCGATGTGGGGCTCGGTGTGGGGCTCGGTGTGGGGCTCGATCCCAGGACCCTGGATCATGACCAGAGCCAAAGGCAGAGGCTTTAATCCATTGAGCCACCCAGGAGCCCCTGGAGGATTGGTCCAGGATTTTAGACTAAGGTTCAATATTTAATCATGCCTCACCTTAAATCAAGGTTTTTCTTTTCTTTTCTTTTTTTAAAAGATTTTATTTATTTATTTGACAGGCAGTGAAATAGTGAGAGAGGGAACACAAGCAGAGGGAGCGGGAGAGGGAGAAGCAGGCTTCCTGGTGCTCCTAAATCAAGTTTTTTCTATACTGGCACTTTTGACATTTTGAGCTAGATAATTGGGAAGTGGGGGTTGGGTGGGCGGTTGCTCTGTGCATTGTAGGATATGCAAGAGCATCTTCGGCCTCCACCCAGTAAATATCAGCAGCAGCTCCCCAGTTTAACAACCAAAATGTATCGATACATTGCCAAATGTCCTCTGGAGGACAAAATTGCTCTCAACAGAAAGCCATTGCCATGAAGCCATCATTGGAAAAAACTGACCTCACCACGCTTCCCAGTAACTCTTGAAAAGTATCTGAAATGCTTCACTCTAAATGGATAGGTGATAAATAGAGAGATACATAGATCGATACATAGATACATACACAGATACATACATAGATTCATACTTTGCTGGCTTACTTGTGATAAAACCAGGACATCTCTTCACTTGGGGCCAATTCCTAAAGGAGATCCGCTTCCAGGTAGATCTCATATTACAAGGGAATCATTTTCTGATCTATTATGTCATTTGAGCCCTATGATCCATTAAAAAGGAAATTATTATTATCCCAATTTTTTGAGGAGGAAACTGAAGAGTGAAAATGATCAACTTCTGGGCCAAACGCCAAATTCAGTGCTGCTCCCCTTACGTCTGGGGAAAGTGCCCTTTCTCCCTTTCTGTCCAAATATCACAGCTATCTTGCCCTAGGTGGGTAAACATTAGGGATGGCGTTCTATAAGGCTAAAGATGGTCTTACAAAGCACCAACCATCTAAAACAGTGTTTCACCCAGTCAAAACCGAGAAAACAAGATTACCCCTTCCCAGAGGACATCATACGGTAATTTAAAAATGCACACATTTCCATTAGTTCTAGCTTTCTATTTACGGAGAACGCAGGGGATGGAGGAATGAGTTAGACACTGGTAAGGAACAATCAATCAAATGCAGAAGTGGGAACACTTTATAAGACAACTGGTTTAACTTTTCCAAAAAGTCAGTATCTTGAAAATAAACAATCAAAAACAAAACCATGGAGGGGGACTGTTTTAGAATAAAACAGACCAACAAAACATAACAATCCAATGCAATTTGTAAACCTTGATTAGTATCCTGGTAATATATAAAAGGAATTCTTAGAATGAAGAGAATTTTGAGTTTGGACTAGATATAAGATTATGGAATCAGTTTTAGTTTTCTTAGATGTGATAATGGTGTTGTTCTTATTCTTAAGAGATACCTGTGGAAAGTATTTCAGGATAAATGCCATGATATCTGCAATTCTCAAATGGCTTGATGACAGCAAAACAAGATAGATGATAGATGGATAAAGTAAATACAGTAAAATATTAACATTTTAAAAAATGTAAATGGAAGCTATGAAGGAGTTTGTTGTACTATTCTTTCCATTTCTCTGAATGTATGAAATACTTTCATAATAGAAAGTTGAAGGGAGGGGTGCCTGGGTGGCTCCATCGGTTAAGTGTCTGCCTTCAACTCAGGTCATCAACCCAGGGTCCTGGGATTGAGCCCCACAGGAAGCCTGCTTCTCCCTCTCCCATTCCCCCTGCTTGTATTCCTCTCTCACTGTCTCTCTGTGTCAAATAAAGAAATAAAATCTTAAAAAAAAAAAAAAAAAGTTGAAGGGACATTAGCAAGCTTCCTTGATGTACTGATTTTGGAGTAACCCACATGTCACTTTGGGTGGGGTGTACGTGGGGAGACTTTGAGGACCCCAAGAGCCCCCATAGTGGTGAACAACATTCTTTGTACAGATGGGACTCTACCTTCCTCTGGGGAGATGTTCTATAGCTCCTGATACTTTTCAAAGGGGACCCAGAAAGGCCTTGAGGCTTGCCTGGGGATTTTAGGTCTGGGGCTGCATGAGATGCATGAGATTCTTGGTCTTAGAGACATTTTCTGGTGGCTTAAGCCACATACTGGAAATGGCTGCCTAAAGGCATAGGATCTTAGAACCCTCCTTCTCTGCTAGCCTACCCTGGCTCCCTCCTCCCCGCCTCGTGGTCTCCTTGGCATTCTTCCCAAGCAAGAGGCACACACAGTCTTTGGGCGTTGCTTTGGCTGGTCCTTCTTGCAGCTCTGTCCTCCAAATGTGTGATTGCCTAACAGCCTCACCTTCCCCACCTATGCTCAGGTGGCTCCATGTGGCGAATCTCCTGTTTAATTCTGCAGCTCCCCCACCACCCCCCCCCCATAATACTGGGACCAACCTCTAATTTTTTCCATAGAACTGGTCTCCTAACTTTATCATACTTTTTTGTTTATGGTCAGTTTTCCTTGTTAGAAAATAAGCTCCCCAAGAACAGACATCTTCGTTTTATCTGCGGATAAAATCCCAAATGCTTAGAGCAGGGCGCAGTACAGAGAAGCCACGCAATACTGGAAACATTGGTTGAATGAACATTCTCTCTCTGCAAATCAGGATTTAATTTCCACTGAAAAGGGACCACAAAGAGGCAAGGTTGGGGGGCGGGGGGGCAGGAAAGATGGAGGACAGAGGTTATACTGAATGTTTTCATTGTTTAAAAGATGGGCTGTGGGCTTTGGGGTTGATGAAATATACAAACGGGCATTGGAGCTGTGGCTCCCCGTGTCTTGCACAATGTCAGCTAGCGCTGCTCTGTACTCGAAAGAGATTAGCAGCATCTCTTCCCGCCTGAGGGCTTACATGTTGCAATTCTCTTGTAATAAGTTCCTAAATATTTAATAGTTGAATGACTTCCTAATAGGGTGTTGATTTACTACATCATAGGCATAATTAAGAGGCATCAATTCAGGTCTGTTGGGATTAAATTTAAAGCCTGAAAGCTTAGCTTTCAGAGCCAAGCAAATCAGACAACAGCAGCGTATGATGCAGGGAAACATTGACACACAAGCTCAGACTTGCAGCTGTGTTTTTCTAAGATCCTCACCTTTGCTTCGGGCCCCCTGGGCTACACCTTCTTCTGAGTGAGCAAAACCCAGGTGAACCCCGAGGGCTGCTCTCATGGTGGGACTCCGTGGTGGGTCCCACAGTCATAGTACTTTTCAAGCGTGGGGAGGAGACCCTGAGCTAACATTTATGGAGACAGCTTCCCTCTCATCTGCAAGTGCAGATGAATGTAGGTGTTCATTGTGAAATTTCACCAAAAACTGAGGCTCAGCGTCAGAGGAAAAAGTGTCGCACGTAGCACCTAAACATGCCATATGTTTTGCTAGTAACATTTCATTGCAAACATGCATGTGTTATCTGACCAAGACCTCCAGTTACAGATCAGCAAATGGATGGACTGGGAAGGGATTATGAAAAGCTCTGACAAAATATGGACAGGCACTTGTGATCTCTGTCTGTCAAATAAATAAAATCTTTAAAAAAAAAAGAACTTATAAAAAAAATTAATAATAATAAAAAAAAATATATGGACAGGCTTTCTTTCCCCACTCTCAGCATATTGTGCACCCGGGCCTCTCAGTTTCCCCAAATCACAAAATCCTTCTCTTCCCTATGAATTCATCTAGTCCCTTTCTTAAAAATTATTTATTTATTTATTTATTTATTTATTTATTTATTTGAGAGAGAGCAAGTGAACAAGAACAGAGGCAGAGGGAGAGGGACAAGTGGAGTGTCCACTGAAAGCCCGACATGGGACTCCATCCCAGGATCCTGAGTTCATTACCTGAGCCGAGGGCAGATGCTTAACCTCCTGAGTCACCCAGTAGCCCCTCACCCCTTTTTTTTTTTCTTGCAAGATTACCCAAATCATTATTGGCCTCCATTCACAGTGGAATCCATCACCTCTGCTCACTTGCTTCTGGATTATGAGATGTAGGGAAAATAGGCTTAATGAGAACTTTCTTTAAAAAAAAAAAAAAAAAAAAAAACTTCTGTTTGTGGTTGTTGTTGCCATCGCCCATTGAAGAATTATTTTGTGAATGACTGCCTTGTGTTTTAGAGTGTGCCAAGCACTGGAGAAACAACAGTACGAAACTGATCCTATTTCTAGGGGTTGATAGTCTAACATGGTAAAATCAGAGAAATAAGAAACCAGGAAATTGAAATACAGAAAGAGAGATGCTGCAAAGGAGTAAGTACAGATGGTTGTGGAAACTTCCTGGTTACGTAAGGGACACTTTCGATAAACAGCGTGGTACAAATCTCTGAAATAGGAAGCGAGATTGAAGACAAACATCCATAATGGCACAACCCGGGGAGGCACTGTACACAGCGTGCCTGTTTCCTTTCTGTCACTTTCTCTCGTTTTCATATGGTCGTGCTTATCCTGAAGGTAGAATCTTTCATCTGACTTTTTCCCACTTAATATAAGAATATGAACATTTCAGGGCACTCGGGAGGCTCAGTGGGTTTAAGTGTCTGCCTTCAACTCAGATCATGATCACAGGGTCCTGGGATCGAGTTCCGTGGGGGGGGTCCCTGCTCAGTGGGGAGCCTGCTGCTCCCTCTGCCTCTCCACTTCCCTCTTCCTGTGCTCTCTCTCTCTTGCTCTGCACTTTCTCAGATAAATAAATAAAATCCTTTCAAAAAGATACGAACAGGGGCGCCTGGGTGGCTCAGTGGGTTAAGCCGCTGCCTTCGGCTCAGGTCATGATCTCAGGGTCCTGGGATCGAGTCCCGCATCGGGCTCTCTGCTCAGCAGGGAGCCTGCTTCCTCCTCTCTCTCTCTCTGCCTGCCTCTCTGCCTACTTGTGATCTCTCTCTGTCAAATAAATAAATAAAATCTTTAAAAAAAAAAAAAAGATACGAACATTTCCCCCCATTAGTAAAAATTGGTTTTGCGCATTATTTAGCCATATTAATAATGCTGTCATCTCCTTATCCAGCCCCCCATTGTTCATCGTTTACATTAAACGCTGTTTTCATTCATATTAATTCATTCTGCATTTATTGAACTCTTACCTTTCAAGAATCAGGCACTGGGTTTGATGATACAGAAATGAGTATGTCTGGGCCTTGAGGAGCTCCAAACATGGAAGCAAAGCATCTATAATTAATATAAGATGACAAAAGGAGGCACAAGGGGTTTCAGTAGTCTAAGGAGGAAAGGGCTTACAAAGCAGCACAGACCATCAAAGAATAGATGTGTAGGGCACCTGGGGGCCTCCGTCAGTTAAACATCAGACTCCCGATTTCCTCTCAGGTCATGATCTCAGGGTTGGGGATTGAGTCCTACATCCAACTCCATGCTGGGTGTGGAGCCTGCATAAGATTCTCCCTATCTCTCTGCCCCTCCCTCCCTTAAAGAGAGAGAGAGAGAGAGCGTGTGAAAGAACAGATGTGTATTTTCTCATACTTCTGGAGTCTGGAAGACGAAGGTGTCAGCAGCTCTGTTTCTTCTGAGGTCTCTTCCCTGACTCGCAGATGGTCACATTCTGGCTGTGTCCTCAGACAATCCCTTCTCTTTGTGCTCACATCCCTAGTGTCTGTGCATCCAAATGTCATCTTCTTACAAGGACACCACCCCCAGAATGGATTAGGGCTCACCTTAACCATCTCATCTTAACTCACCCTACATCATCACTTTAAAGGCCCAAGTTTGGGTGCCTGGGTGGCTCAGTGGGTTAAGCTGCTGCCTTCGGCTCAGGTCATGATCTCAGGGTCCTGGGATCGAGTCCCACATCGGGCTCTCTGCTCAGCAGGGAGCCTGCTTCTTCCTCTCTCTCTGCCTGCCTCTCTGCCTACTTGTGTTCTCTCTCTGTCAAATAAATAAATAAAATCTTAAAAATAATAATAATAATAATAAAGGCCCAAGTTCCCCCAGGGGTGCCTGGCTGGCTCAGTCCAGAGAGCATGTGACTCTTGGTATTGGGTCATGAGTTCGAGCCTCACATTGGGTGTAGAGATTACTTAAACAAAAACATAATTTTAAAAAATAGAATAAAAAATAAAGGTCTGATCTCCAAGCACCGTGACGTTCTGAGGCTTGGGATCAGGGCCTTCACACATAATTCAAATCACATAAATTCATTTCAGCCCAAAACATTTAGTGACAGAAAATGCTTCATGAGGGAGGTGACACATAGCTGATTCTAGAAGGATGGTGAAGAATGGAAAATGAAAGGAGAAAGAAGGACGCAGCATATATATACTAAGGCCTAGCAACAAGAGAGAAGCTGCAGCATGTTTCGGGGAAGCATTTAAGTATTAGAGTAGGACCAGGGCTAGGGGTGGAGAGAAGCCTGTCTCTCCCTCTTCCACTCTCCCTGCTTATGTTCCCTCTCTCACTATGTCTCTTTGTCAAATAAATAAATAAAATCGTAAAACAAAACAAAACAAACAAAAAGAAAAAACAGTCCAAGTTTAATTCTTAAATATTGTCACAACCTGAGGAAAAAAGATCTAGGCACAGTTGCCAGCTAAAAAGGGGGGGAGGGGCACCGATGTTGGGTTAAACGGTACTTTATTGGGAAAGAAAAATCCCCCCTGCCGTGTTTGTTTCTAACTAAGTGGATTGACATGCATTCAACATTTCAAATTCAACATTACTCAGCTTTGGTTTTTGTCATTCTATTTTATGTGAAACTCTTATTTCAAAATGCAGCTTTTCTCAGAAAAGTGCCATGCATTCTGCTGTAGCCATCCTGAATGGAAGTCGCTCCTCAGCACCTGCCGGAGACCAGCGGGAGGCACGCATGGGGCAGGTGGCGCTCCGCCCCCTCAGGTGCAACCTCTTGTAAATAGAAGCTCTCCTGGTCTGGCAACACCAGCAAGGGTCCAGTTTCCCTGTGGCTGTGAGTCTGACGCCAATGCTAAGGACGGTGAACTTTTAAAAACAACCTCTTCTTTCTTCTCTAATCTGGCAGATAAACAATGCTCAAGCCAGGAACCAATCAAGTGGAGGAGAGTGTGGCTAAATCAAATGAACTGAACTTCACTTTCTCTGATACGAGTGCCTGGAACCTCTTGACGGGTGCAAGGATCTATGGGACAGGCTGTTTTGGAGAGCGCGGAGGAGGGGGCTGTCCCAGGGCCTGAGGTACAACATCAAAGAAGGCATGAAGGAAAGGGGGGGTCCTCTTACGTTACTCCCTTCCTCCCAGCAACTACCCCCGAACCTCAAAAAGCCTAAGAGCCAGGCCATCAGTATCACTCTCCCATTAGAGCACTCCCAGGTAAGGTTGGAAAATACCCGGGTTGGGAGAGATTTTTGAGACTTTAAGTGCAAAAGTTTCATTTTACTGATGGGAAAACTGAGGTCTGGAGGAGGAAAAAGGCTTTTGCCAAGGTGATAGCCAGCTGGTGGCAGAGCTGGTAATGGAACCCGAGGTCCCCTCGACATCACTCCCATGCTTTCCAAATTGTGTCTTGCCCTGCAAGTACTAGTTCCCCTCCTAGTTTTTCTATTGTTCACAGAAGTCCTTTTTCTCTCAGTTAATGACAGTGGGAACCTGAGAGTCCTTGTTAACTATTCTTTTTTTTTTTTTTTAAGATTTTATTTACTTATTTGAGAGAGAGAGCTCATGAGCAGTGGCGAGAGGCAGATGGAGAGGGAGAAGCAGACTTCCCACTGCTTCCCACAGAGCCAGGAGCCCAATTTGGGGCTCCATCCCAGGACCCTGGGGTCATGACCAGAGCTGAAGGCAGACACCCAACTGACTGAGCCACCCAGGTGCCCCTAACTATTCTTCTTCTTCATGCCACGTTTCCAGTGAATGAATCCTGCTGGATTTTACTGTAAAATACCTTGTTCTCTCTTTCAGTGGCTATCACCCTTGGCAGCAATACTTCAGTCCTGTGTCCTGCTGGCCTCCTGTCTCTGACCTATCTTTAACTGGTCCAGTAGGCAGCTAACACATTGACAGTAGCTGACAGTGGTCACACACATACGTGTTATCATTTTTTAAAAGGTTTTACTTATTTATTTGACAGAGAGAGAGAGATCACAAGTATGCAGAGAGGCAGGCAGGGGGAGGGGGGGGAAGCAGGCTCCCCGCTGAGCAGAGAGCCTGATGCGGGGCTGGATCCCAGGACCCTGAGATCATGACCTGAGCCGAAGGCAGAGCTTAGCCCACTGAGCCACCCAGGCGCCTCTATATGTGTTATCACTGCTCTAAGAGCTCTACTTTTACTATCTCATATACCGTCATAAAGCGCTAATAATAAAAAAAAAAAAGCTGGATGCTTTTATTACCCTCTTTTATAGATAAGAAAACTGAAGCACAGGGCAGTCAGATAATATCTCTAAGACTGTACAGTTACCACCTGGCAATACTGGGATTTAAAAAAAAAAAAAAACAGGTTGGTGTCAAAGTTCAAATTCCTAACTGCTATGTCTTATTGCCTTCTTCTGAGGCACCATGTCACACCTCTGCTCAAGAACCCTCAACGGCAAGGGTGCCTGGGTGGCTCAGTGGGTTAAAGCCTCTGCCTTCAGCTCAGGTCATGATCCCCGTGTCCTGGGATCGAGCCCCACATTGGGCTCTCTGCTCAGCAGGGAGCCTGCTTTCTCATCTCTCTCTGCCTGCCTCTCTGCCTACTTGTGATCTTTGTCTGTCAAATAAATAAATAAAATCTTAAAAAAAAAAAAAAAAGAACCTTCAGCGGCTCCCCTGTGCCACTGCGGAGAATTCAGAGTCCTAATTTGGCATTCAAAGCACTGACTATTTTGGCTCTCTGTAGCCTTGATGGAACTTAATTAATTTCTCTGGGTCTCAATTACCTGCTCTATTGGTTGAGGATGATCATAATAGTAACCATATCATGGGGCTGTGGGGAGGACTGAACAAGGTCACCCAAGCAAAAAGAACTTACCTGGGTGCCTAGCACAATGTGAGGCTTGATCAGTGTTAGCTGTCACGGAGTTATTTTGGGACCCTCTTTCTCACAACTTCTTCATGGGCCCCTGTGACCAGGATGTTGCTACAGATGATCGGTGCTTGTTGCTGAACTGAGTGCTGGTGTAATGCTCCCAAGCTAGAAGTTGTCCCCATTCCCATATGCCCATCCTGGTGGCCCTTCTTCAGCAGCCCTCCCCCACTGTGATCTGAAGTTCTGAAACACTTACTCCCTCCACATCTTCCTTCTCCTCACCATCTTCTGTTGACTCCCTTGTTAAACATTTATCAAGTGCCTATCTAATAAGAACAGAAATTCTATCTGGCATGAGACTTTACAAAAGGCTTCAAGTTACAAGCCTGCCTCTGTAAATCTTTACGAAAGCCTGGGACATCGAGCGTGGGTCCCAGGGACTGTGGGCAGCAAGATGGTGACGCAGGTGGGAGCCCATCTTCAAGAAGCCTACAGCCTTGCTCTCTTCACAGGTGATGACTGTCCAGGGCAGACATTGGCCAGGCTGGGCAGAGCTGATGAGAGACAGTGCCATCACTTTCCAGGCCGGGCCAGCTTCCGTCTAGGCAGACCCATGTGTCACCAGGCAGTGCTGGGGGAGTGGGGGGGACACTACCCACCCTCGATGAAAGGAGGCTGTCAGACACAAAAGCTGCTTGCTCTCCAGCTATGCAGACCTCACCAGAAGATCCTTGATGTCACCATCAGCTGAAAGAGCGACCCTGGGAGAAATGGGGACTGTTCTCGTCCCAGCTAGGCGAGGTGACCAGGTCTGCCCGGGGTTATCCTCTTCCAAGCACAGCTGAAGGCCACGTGGCACTGTCTCCCAACCTCCACTTGGTTTTTCTGAGAAAGCTGACTGAACTTTCATGGTAATAAATTACTACATTATCTTGAGCTTTTTAGTTGAATGGGGTCGATTTTGCTCTCACGTATCCTCTGCCTTCCTTCCACGGGCCGGTGGGGGAACAGGTGTCTGGCAAGGGTTTGGAAAGGGCCCAGGAGCTGCTGCAGAGACACTGCGCCAACAGACCACGAGTGGGGTGGGGGGTCCCTGCTGCAGAGATGGTGGGATAGCCCTTGGGGTTCTTCCGCCTCACCATCCTGTTGTTGGTACCATCGCAGTTGTAATTCTCTGTGCCAGAGAAATCAGTGTCCCAGCGAGGCTGGCAATAGCTCACAGTTTTACCGAGACGTTTACTCTGACTCAGAAATATCACTCCTCGGAATCCATCCTAAAGACACACAGGCAAAAATTCAGAAAGTCAGTAATCTACCCAGGCCAGTCACTGCATCACTACTGGTAGCAGAGGACTGAAAACCGCCCACCCAGTGCAATGGGGGCCCCGGAGCATCAGCTAGGGTTGGGACATGCTGGGGCACTCTACAACGGCACAGGGAGTCGAGGGGTATCCCTACATTGCTGGGGGGAGGTGGGGGGGTGGATCGCCAGGAAGCATCCCTAAGTGAAAAACGCCAGGTGAAGAAATTGATTGCAGTGTGCTGTTACAGGGGAAGGACGCATGAATAGATTTTATATGCTGACTTAGTTGCAGGAAAAGAAGAAGATAGACCACAACAATTTTTTAAAGGTTATACGTTCGTAGGCAACGGGGACCCGAGTAAGGACTAGATGGAAAGTCGCCTTTTCTAAATATATCTTATTTGGTAGATTTCTTTTGATGTTTGTAGATATATTAGAAAATCCTAAAACAGAATTTAGCTTTGGCATAATTTGAACAAAACCAAACAAGCCAACTTGTTTTATGGAGTTGGTGGCATAAATACACAGCAAGTGGCTTTTTCAATGACCTTGAAACTCAGGAAAAGTCTTCTCCCTGCAGAATGGCCACCCCCAAGTACAGGTTGCTCTCAATAACCAGGTGCTGAACCCACGCAGGGTTTGGAGGTGTTTCTCTCTGGTTTGGGGCGTGTCTCCCAGCACCCTGGGCTCCAACTGCAGATCCGGCAACACCAAGGAAGGCAAAATTCATTCTGCAAGATGCAGGCGCACTTCCTTGTGGCTGCCTCTACTGAGAAGCTTGGTCCTTTGTTCTTACCCGTTTATTCACTATACTATTTTTTCAAAAGTTTTTTTTATTGTAATTCCAGTGTAATTAACAGAGTGTTACATTAGTTTCAGGAATACAATATAGGGACTCAACAATTCCACCTATCACCCAGCGCTCATCAGGATAATTGTGCTCTTTTAAACCCATTACCTATGTCACCCATCCCCCCCCCCCCACCTCTCCTGTGGAGGCCATCAGTTTTTTCTCCGCAGCTAAGAGTGTTTCTTGGTCTGTCTCTTTCTTTCTCTCTCTCTCTCTCTTTTTTTTTCCTTTGCCCATCTGTTTTGTTTCTTAAATTCCACATAAGTGAGATCATACGGTATTTATCTTTCTCTGACTTACTTGGCCTAGTACTATACTCTTTAGCCCCAACCATGTTGTTGTAAAGACAAGATTTCATTCTTTTTATTTTAATTTTTTAAAAGATTCTATATATTTATTTGACAGAGACACAGCAAGAAAGGGAGCACAAGCAAGGGGAGTGGGAGAGGGAGAAGCAGGCTTCCTGCCAAGAAGGGAGCCTGACATGGGGTTTGATTCCAGAACCCCAGGATCATGACCTGAGCTGAGGGGAGATGCCTGACAACTGAGCCACCCAGGTGCCCCTCATTCTTTCTTTATAGCTGAGTTATATTCCAGACTATGTGTGTGCGTGTGCGTGTGCGTGTGCGTGCGCGCACCACACCTTCTTTATCCATTCAGCTATCAGTGGACATTTGGGCTGCTTCCATAATTTGACTATTTTAAATAATGCTGCAGTAAACATAAGGGTGAATGTACCCCTTTGAGTTATTAGTGTTATTGTATTTTGGGGGTAAATACCCAGTTTACTGCACAAGTATTAAGTGTCTGCTATGTGTGTGTGTGTTTGAGTGTACCACATGACAACATAAAGCCTTTTTTTTTTTTAAAGATTTTATTTATGTATTTGTCAGAGAGAGAGAGAGAGAGGAAGAGAGCACAAGCAGGGGGAGCGCCAGGCAGCGGGAGAAGCAGGCTTCCCCCTGAGCAAGGAGCCTGATGCAGGACTTGATCCCAGGACCCTGAGATCATGACCCGAGCCTAAGGCAGAGGTGTTTTTTGTTTTTTTTTTTTTTAAAGAATTTATTTATTTGACAGAGAACTATCACAAGTAGGCAGAGAGGCAGGCAGAGAGAAAGAGAAAGGAGGAAGCAGGCTTTCTGCAGAGCAGAGAGCCCGATGTGGGACTCGATCCCAGGACCCTGAGATCACGACCTGAGCCGAAGGCAGTGGCTTAACCCACTGAGCCACCCAAGTGCCCCACAGAGGTTTTAACCCACTGAGCCACCCACGTGCCCCTTAAGTGTGATTTTTTTTTTTTAAGATTTTATTTATTTATTTGACAGACAGAGATCACAAGTTGCCAGAGAGGCAGGCAGAGAGAGAGGAGGAAGCAGGCTCCCTGCAGAGCCGAGAGCCTGACATGGGGCTTGATCCCAGGGCCCTGGGATCATGACCTGAGCCGAAAGCAGAGGCTTTAACCCACTGAGCCACCCAGGCGCCCCGCCATGAGTGTGATTTTTATAAAAACTATATGCATCTGTTTCTCCTCCTTCCTCCTCTCTTTAAGGCTACAAACCTCCAACAAGGCAATCTTCATGGCCTTTCTTTTCTCTCGCAGGTGCCTAACTCCGTGTCAGGCACATTGTATTCCCTCAAAAAATGTTTACTGCCTTGAAAATGTATCCAGCAAGAGCCAGTTATATGAAGAGGAGGACCCAAGTTTCCTGCAAAAAGGTAAAACTGGCAGGCCACACTTTCTTCCCTCTAACCTCTCATTTCATCTTTATTTCCGCCAGCCTTGTTCAGAACTTGGACATAGCACTCCCCTAAACTGTTGCCCTGATTTGGCTCTCTCTTTAATTCCCGATTAATCACCAAACAAGATCACTTGTTTAGCACCATTGCTCCTCACTGAGAAAAGGCAGTGATTCGAATTCCTTAGCCTTGCACGCAGGGCCCTTTGAGATTTGACTATATGCATCCTTTCTAAGATTCTTTCATATTCCCTGTACATACCCACCCATTGGCTAGGAGGGCTTACTCAGTCTTGACCCAATGTGTCTGATAGATCCATTTATTCATGCTTGGGCTATTGTATCCAGAAAGCTATCTCCCTGTCTCATTCCCAGATGGTACCCAACCTTCAAGGCCCCATTCCTTTCCCCACTCCGACTATCCCTGCCTCGCCAGCCAATTGTCTTCCCTCCTGTAAACTCCAATGCCAAGTCTGTATTTCTTGTTATATGTGGCCTTTTACCCTTGATTAGCTCCCTTATATTCACTCAGGTTTTACTTTCTCAGCTACTCTGTGAGTTCCTCAGAAACTGTGCACATCATTTATCTCTCTAGGTGTCTACCCACAGGGCCTTCCTGGAGTGTGTACTTGATGATTTCTTTTCTATGGACTGATTTAGTAATCACCGTGAGGTCTGAACTCCTTAACGTGGCCTACAGGCCCCATATGTGTTAACCTTCTTCAGCCTCATTCAATTCTCCTTTCCCTTGATACTTTATAGCTAGCCACCCCCAGGATCCATCAGTTCCTTAAGCACACCAGCCAAGACATCTCATGCCACTTCCTCCGCCTGAATATTTGGTTCCTCTTTTGTGTCTGGGTGACTCTTACCCAACCTTTGGGTCTGAACCCAGGCATTGCTTCCTAAACTCCAGCAAAACCACGGGTCAGTAAGGTGGGGGCTGTTAAATGCAGCATAGTGTGTGTGTGTTTGGCAAGAGGAAATGAGAAATATCCACATCCAACCATTCATGGGCTCTCTCCACCTTCCTCTTTTCCCCTAGAACCCTTTAGGGGGCAGCCTTGTGAAATTACTCACATGACCCCTGTGAGGGGGTCTTTCTTTTGCTTCAGTGTTTTTGTGCGCACTTTTCATTCAGCCTGGATTCCATTGAATCTGCCACTACTTTTCTTCACCTAATTAACTCCTATTCATCCTTCAATGCCCAGCCTAGGAGTCTATAAAGTGGGAATGGTAGTAGTAGTTTCCACCTCAGAGGATTGTTGTGGGAAGACTTCTTGGTATATACATATATATAGATAGATAGACAGAAAGATAGATAATATAGATATAGATATATCAAGCACTTACTATATATATCTAATGTATGTATATCTAGTATAGATATATATTTATCTAGTGTATATATATCTATGTCTAGATATATATCTATATCATTATATCTATATCTAGATATATATAGATATATCTAGCTATCTCTATATCTATAGATATCTAGATATCTCTATATCTATATAGATATATATCTATATATACTATATAATAATATAATTACATAAATAATGTATTTATATATAGATATATATCTATAATAGAGATATATATAGTATATACTAGATATAGATATGATGTATCTATATATAGTAACATTATATCTAGATTTAGATATATGTATCTAGATATATCTAGATCTAGATATAATGTATCTATATGTACAGTAAGTGCTTGATAATTTTTAGTTATTATTATGATTATTAGCACTAACATCATCTTCTCTTTCATCATTATTATCAGTATATATGTTACTTATATACAGGGTCATGCCATTTATCATGCTATGCAGTATTGCTTTTCATGTGGTTCTCCCCACTACCGTACGAACTCCTTGTTGACTGAATGGTCCTCAAGTAACTAGGTCATTCTACCAGCCCTGGAGAAGCATCAATAATCAAAACTCAGAGCTGCAGAAATCCTCTGAGGGCTGTGAAAAGGCAAACATCAACTGGATGAAAAGGCTGTGGGAAAAGGAACAAATAAATAAGCTTAAAAAGACCAACCACAGGACTCTTCTTCACCACTGGTGGGAGTACAAGTTGACACAACCTTATTTTGCAGGGAGATTTGATTCTTAGAACTAAAATTTTAAGTGTGCATACCCTTTGACCAAGCAATATCACTTTTCGGAATCCATTCAATAAAACACTTACTCAATTTTGCGAAGGTAGATGATACCGTTGACAATTCCAACATTATTTGTAAAATAAAAAATTGGAAATAGCCCAAATGCTCATCAAAAGGGAACTACTTAAATTCCTCGTGAGATTATGGGCAGCCATACAATGAAATACTATGCAGCTGTTGTGAAAAGAAGGTAAAGTTGTATGTATGCCCTAAAGCTAGAAGTCCATAATACATAATTAAAGTGGTCAACTTTGTTGAGGTGTAATACAATAAAATTCACCAACATTAAGTAAGTTCACTATTAGATGACTTTTAACAAAAGTATACTGTCGTGGGACCACAACCACCACAATCATAATGTTGATAAAAGACATCCATCACCCTAGAAGTTTACTTTGAAACATGTCATGGTCATTCTACACACTCATCCTCTGGTCCCTGGGCACCATTGGTCATCTTCTTTTTATTACTATGGTTTTTTACATGTCTAGAATTTCATATGAAACTCTAGAATTTGTCTCAAGTCTGGCTCCTTTCACTTAGCATAATGCTGTTGAGATTCATTCATGTTGTTGCCTACCATTCGTTCATTCTTTTTTATTGCCGAGTAGTGTTCCATTGTGAGGCTGTATCACAATTTATGGATGGACATTTGGGTTATTTCCAGCTTTTGCTGATTATGAAAAATCCACTCTAAGTGTTCATATGCATTTTCACTTAATTAAATTTTATTTCAAAATAATTATAGATTCACATGCAGTTGTAAGAAGTTATACAGAGAGATCCTTTTATACAATTTCTATCAGTGCTACCATTTTGTGGGTGTGGAGAGAGGATCACCATGAGGATACTGACATGGGTATAGTCAGGATACAGAACATCTCCACCCCCACAGGGCCACTTTTGTTGCCCTGTTAGAGCCACAATTAACCACCCTTTGCCACTCTCCAGACTCCCGCAGCCACTAATATCTTCTCCATTTCCATAACTTTGTCATTTCAATACTGTCATGTAGTAGAATCATACAATATATAATGTGGGGGGGGATTGACTTTTTCCACACAACATAATTCTCTGGAGAATCATCCAAGTCTTCGCAAATATCAATAGTTTGTTCCTTTCTATTTACTGAGGACTGTTCCAAGGCGTGGGTGTACCACACTGTGTTCACCATGGTATGTTCAGCCATTCACCAGTGGGGAGGCATCTGGCTTAGTTTCAGTGTGGGGTTACTATAAACAATGTTGCTATGAATCTTTGTGTACAGGTTTTATGTGAGCATGAGCTTTCCTTTCTCTGGGTTCAGTGCCCAGGGGAGCAATTGCTGAACTGTAGGATAGTCGTGTGTTCAGGTTTTTGTTTGTTTAGTTTTTCTTTTAGAGACTATTTATTTATTTATTTATTTGAGAGAGAGAGTGACTATGGAGGGAGAGATAGAGAGAGGGAGAAAGAATCTTTTTTTTTTTTTTTTAAAGATTTATTTATTGGGGCACCTGGGTGGCTCAGTCAGTTAAACAGCTGCCTTCAGCTCAGGTCATGATCTCCAGGGGTCCTGGGATCGAGCCCTACATCGGGCTCCCTGCTCGGCTGGGGGTCTGCTTGTCCCTCCCCCTCTGCAACTCCCATCCACTTGTGCTTTCTCTATCAAATAAATAACATCTTTTTTTTTTTTTTAATGTTATTTAGGGCACCTGGGTGGCTCAGTGGGTTAAAGCCTCTGCCTTCGGCTCAGGTCATGATCCCAGGGTTCTGGGATCGAGCCCTGCATTGGGCTCTCGGCTCAGCAGGGAGCCTGCTTCCCTTCCTCTCTCTCTGCCTGCCTCTTTGCCTACCTGTGATCTCTGTCTGTCAAATAAATAAATAAAATCTTAAAAAAAGAAAAAAGATGTTATTTATTTGACAGAATGAGAGAGAGAAAGAGAACACAAGCAGGGAGAGTGGGAGAGGGAGAAGTAGGTTCCCAGGAGAGCAGAGACCCCAATGCAGGGCTCAGTCCCAGGACTGGGATCATTACCTGAACTGATGGCAGACTCTTAACCGACTGAGCCACACAGGCACCCCAGGAGAGAAAATCTGAAGCAAACATTGCACTGAGCATGGTGCCTGACACAGGGCTTGATCCCAAAACTTCAAGATCATCACCCAAACTGAAACCAAGAGTCGGACACTGAACTTACTAAGCCACCAGTTGCCCCACGTGTTTAGTTTTAAAAGAAACTGATAGATTAGTTTCCAGAGCAGCTGTACCATTTTACATTCTCTCCAGCAACTTATGAATGATTCTGTTTCTCTGGACCGTCTCCAGCCACTCACTTCTTTGGTGTTGTCATTTTTATCCTAGCCATTTTATCCTAGCCATTCATTCTGTTAGGTGTGAAGGGATATCTCATTGTACTTTAATTTGAATTTCCCTTACAGCTAATGATGATCTTTTCATGTGCTTACCTACCATCTGTATATCCTCTTCAGGATGTCTGTTCATGTCTTTGCCCATTTTCTAATTGGATTTTTTTTAACAGTTGAGTTTTGAGAGTTCTTTATATATTCTAGAAACTAATTCTGTTTTTAAAAAATGATTTTATTTATTTATTTGACAGAGAGAGAGATCACAAGTAGGCAGAGAGGCAGCAGAGAGAGAGGGGGAAGAAGGCTCCCCGCTGAGCAGAGAGAGCAATGCGGGGACCTGAGATCATGACCTGAGCCGAAGGCTGAGGCTTAACTCACTGAGCCACCCAAGCGCACCTAGAAACTAATTCTTTGTCATATATGTAGCTTGTAAATAGTCTCCCACTCATTAGATTGTATTTTCATCCCCTTAACAGCGCCTTTCATAGAACAAATTATTTTAATGTTGAGGAGGTCCAATGTATCTGTTTTTCCATTCATAGCTTATGTATAGATTTTTAAAATGTGGACATATGTTTCTATTTATCTGGGGTAGAAATCTCAGAGTAAAATTGCTAGATCATATGGTAAAGGTACATTTAACATTATTTTTTTTTAAAGATTTTATTTATTTATTTGACAGAGAGAGATCACAAGTAGGCAGAGAGGCAGGCAGAGAGAGAGAGGAGGAAGCAGGCTCCCCGCTGAGCAGAGAGCCTGATGCGGGACTCGATCCCAGAACCCTGAGATCATGACCTGAGCCGAAGGCAGTGGCTTAACCCACTGAGCCACCCATGCGCCCTAACATTATTTTTTAAACCCCTGAACTGCTTTCCAAAGTGACTGTACCCTTTCTCATTCCTATCAGCCAAGTACAAAAGTTCCAGTTGCCCCATATTCTTGCCAACACTTGTCATGGCTAATCTTTTAAAACTCAGCCGTCTAGTGGGTGCATAGTGGTATCTCAGTGTCTTTAATTTGCATCTCCCTAATGACTGATGATGTTGAGCATCTTCTCATGTGCTTATTTACTGCCATATATTTTCTTTGGTGAATTGTCTCTTTGAATCTTCAGTCAACTTTTTTTTAAATGTTTTTTCTTTTTTTTATTAATTATTTTTATTAACATATAAGGTATTATTTGCCCCAACGGTACAGGTCAGTCTTACACACTTTCCAGCACTCACCATAGCACATACCCTCCCCAGTGTCCATAACCCAACCACCCTCCCCCTGCCCCCCTCCCCCCCTCCCCCCAGAACCCTCAGTTTGTTTTGTGAGATTAAGAGTCTCTTATGGTTTGCCTCCCTCCTGATCCCATCTTGTTTCATTTTTTCCTTCCCTACCCTACACTCTACAGCAACCCCCATGCCTCTCAAATTTCTCATGTTAGGGAGATCACATGATAATTTTTTTTCTCTGATTGACTTTTTTCATTAAGCATAATACCCTCTAGTTCCCTCCACATCATCGAAAATGGCAATATTTCATTTCTTTTGATGGCTGCATAGTATTCCATGGTGTGTGTGTGTGTGTGTGTATCACCTCTTACTTATCCACTCATCTGTTAATGGATATCTAGGCTCTTTCTACAGTTTGGCTATTGTGGACATTGCTGCTATAAACATTGGAGAATGGTGTGTAGAAAGGGTACACTGCCCCTTCAGATCACTACATTTGTATCTTTAGGGTAAATACCCAGTAGTGTGATTGCTGGGTCATAGGGTAGTTCTATTTTCAACTTCTTGGGGAAACTCCATGTTGTTTTCCAGAGTTTTGGTCAACTTTTTAAACTGGTTGTATTGTAAGTGGTTGTTGTGAGAATTATTTATATATTCTGGATATAAGCCGTTTGACCAATAAATGTTTTGCCAATATTTTACCCCAGCCTGTGGCTTACCTTTTCATTTTCTCTTTCTTTCTTTCTTTCTTTATTTATTTTATTTTAAAAGATTTTATTTATTTATTTGACAGACAGAGATCACAAGTAGGTAGAGAGGCAGGCAGAGAGAGAGAGAGGAGGAAGCAGGTTACCTGCTGAGCAGAGAGCCCGATGCGGGACTCCATCCCAGGACCCTGAGATCATGACCCGAGCTGAAGGCAGAGGTTTAACCCACTGAGCCACCCAGGCGCCCTTTCTTTTTTCTTTTTTTTTCTTTTTTTTAAGATTTTCTTTATTTATTTGACAGAGAGGGAGAAAGCACGGCGCAGAGAGCAGCAGCAGGAGAGGGAGAAGCAGGCTGTCCGTGGAGTAGGGAGCCTAATGCGGGGCTCGATCCCAGGACCCTGGGATCATGACCTGAATCAAAGGCAGACGCTTAACCAACTGAGCCACCCAGGCGTTCCACTTTTTCATTTTCTTAATAGTCTTTTGAAGACCAGAATTTTAAAATTTTGATGAAGTATAATTCATCCTTTTTTCCTGCTTTCTATGGTCTATTGAGTATATTATTATAGTCTCAACCCAAGGTCACAAAAAATACTTATTTTTTTATTCCAGAAACGGTCTATTTCCAGCTCTTACATTCAGGTTTATGGTCCACTTCAAGTTAATTTTTGTATTCAGTAAGAGGTAAGTGTTGAGGCTCATTTGTTTACATATGGTATCAATGATTAGAGTACCACTTGTGGAAGAGTGCCGGTTTCTCAACTTTAAGGATGTTGCCAAACTGCATGATCCATAGGAACAGTCCCTACAGGGCTGCCTTCACTTTAGACACCAACTTCAAGTTTAGGGGTTTCCCAAAACCATCTTCAGTTTTGATACTTCCCTGGAATGACTCACAGAACTCAGGAAAGTCTATTCCTACAATTACAGATTTATTATAGTGAAAGCATACAAATTAGAACCAGCCAAAGCAAGAATTCACAGGCAAATCTGGGATTCCAAATATGAAGCTTCTATCATTGTCAGGAATGTGCTACCCTACTGGCATGGATATGGACAAAGCCTGGCCATCCATGGAAACTTACCCTAGCTTTCTACCCAGAGATTTTGTTAGGTTTCATTAGGTAGGCACAATGGATGGAATCATTGCCTGTGTGGTTGAACTCAGTCTCTAGCCCTGTCCTCCCTGGAGGCTGGCCTGATAGCACAGCACCCAGAATCCCAAACCTCTAATCACATAGTTGGCCTTTCTTGCATGGCCAGCTCTTACTCTAAATCATCTTATTAGCATAAAATAGTAGGAGTAGTTCCAAGGGCCACCATGAATAACAAAGACACCCTTCTTGCTCAGAAAATTCCAAGGGTTTAGAGGTTGCTTCCCAGAACTGGGACAAAAGCCAGACCTCTTTTGTGAAGCCACATTTCTTACTACACTGCATCTTTGTCAAAAATAGATCTACAACATGGTTCCTATACAAAGGCTTAGGCTACATATGCATGGGTCTATTTCTTTATTTTATTTTATTTTATTTATTTATTTGACAGAGAGAGAGATCACAAGTGGGCAGAGAGGCAGGCAGAGAGAGAGGGGGAAGCAGGCTTCCTGCTGAGCAGAGAGCCCGATGTGGGGGCTCGACCCCAGGACCCTGAGATCATGACCTGAGCCAAAGGCGGTGGCTTAACCCACTGAGTCACCCAGGTGCCCACATGGGTCTATTTCTAGACTCTAATCTGTTCCAGATCTATTAGATGGAACTATAGAAACTTTGTATTTTCTATGGAAAATATTTTTGTAATAGTTAATTTTAAAATAATGTGCACATAATACTTCAGTAGTCCGTAAAAAAAAAAAAAAGGATTTTGAAAGGAATGTTACCTGCCTAGGTAGAAACAAGAAACTAACATAATGGTTGGAATATAATATTGGGAAAATTTTCCAGCAAATAGAGCAAGAGGTAGAAAATAAGAGAGAAAAGATAAGAAATAGAGTACTAGTTTGGAAGGTCTTGCATCCAAATTGCAGTATTTTCAGAAAGAGAGAAGAGGAGACAAGGGGTGGGGAGAGGACTATCAATGGTATAATTCAGAAACAGAATGAAGGGCTGCCAGATTGAAGCACTCCTAAGTGGCCAGTACCATTTTAGGGACCAAGAGATTTCACTACTTCCAGAGGGGATAAAAAGTGGGTTGTATACAAAGCTGAGGAACCAGAATGGCTTCTGATTTCTTTCTTTCTTTCTTTCTTTTTTTTTTTTTTTTTTTTTTTTGGCTTCTGATTTCTAATCAAACACTAGAAACCAAATTAGTAAGAAGGATTTGAAATTCTGGGGACGCCTGGGTGGCTTAGTCAGTTGGGTTCAGGTCATGATCCTGAGGTCCTAGGATTGAGTCCTGCATTGGGCTCCCTGTTCAGTTGGAAGCCTGCTTCTCCCTCTGCCTGCTGCTCCCCCTGCTTGTGTTCACTCTCTCTCTTCCCCTCCAACAAAAAATAAATAGAATCTTAAAAAAAAAAAAAAAAAAGCCGAAGAAGGCTTTGAAATTCTGGAGGATGTCATTTCCAATCTAGAAATCTATACATAGTCACACTAACTATCAAGTATAAAGTCAACAAAACCAAAAGACAACTGACAGAATGGGAGAAGATATTTGCAAATGATATATCAGATAAAGGGCTAGTATCCAAAATCTATAAAGAACTATTCAAAGTCAACACCCAAAGAACAAATAATCCAATCAAGAAATGTGCAGAGGACATGAACAGACATTTCTGCAAAGAACATCTGAGTGGCCAACAGACACTTGAAAAGATGTTCAACATCACTCAGCATCAGGGAAATAAAAATCAAAACCACAATAAGACACCACCTCATGCTAATCGGAATGGCTAAAATTAACAAGTCAGGAAATGACAGATGTTGGTGAGGATGCAGAGCAAAGGGAAAGGGAACCCTCCTACACTGTTGGTGGTAATGCAAGCTGGTGCAGCCACTCTGGAATACAGTATGGAGGTTCCTCAAGAAGTTGAAAATAGAGCTACCCTATGACCCAGCAACTGCACTACTGGGTATTTACCCCAAAGATAAAAATGTAGTGATCCGAAAGGGCATGTGCACCCCAGTGTTTATAGCTGCAATGTCCACAATGGCCAAGCTATGGAAAGAGCCCAGATGTCTTTTGACAGATGAATGGATCAAGAAGAGGTTATATATATATATATATATATATATATATATATATATAAAATGGAATATTATGCAGCCATCAAAAATGAAAGCTTGCTATTTGCAACGACGTGGATGGAACTAGAAGGTATTATGCTAAGCAAAATAAGTCAATCAGAGAAAGACAATTATCATATGATCTCCCTGATATGTGGAATTTAAGAAACAAGGCAGAGGATCAGAGGGGAAGAGAGGAAAAAATGAAACAAGATGAAACCAGAGAGGGAGACAACCATAAGAGAGACTCTTAATTTTAGGAAACAAACTGAGGGTTGCTAGAAGGGAGGGGAGAGGGGAGGTAGGGTAACTGGGTGATTGACATTGGGAAGGGTATGTGTTATAATGAGCCCTGGGTATTATATAAGACTAATGAATCACAGACCTGTACCCCTGAAATAAATAATACATTATATGCTAATTAATTGAATTTAAATTTTTAAAAACCCCACCCAAACTGTAAGAAAAAAAAAAAAAGAAAGAAAAAAAAGGAAGGAAAGAAAGAGAAAAGAAAAGAAAAAGAGGTTGAGTTTGCAACAGAAAAATAAAATCAAGTATGAGAGTAAAAACAGTATTTTCAAGTCTGTAAAGTCAAAATTTTTCCTATTGTGCACTCTTTCTCAAAAAGCTCCTGGACAATATACTCCACTAAAAAATAAAGCAAATCAAGGAGAACGATCCAAAATACCAGAGAGAAGAAGAGATTTCCCTGGAGGATGGTGAAGGGAAATCCCATAATAGCTGTGTACCAGATACAGAGAGCAACCATTCCATTTGGGGAAGTGTGACTCAAGAAACAAATCTTATAGGAACTCTCGCCATCAAAATCCCCACTAACATTACACCCTCATTTAAACTGGAGGACCGGGGCGCCTGGGTGGCTCAGTGGGTTAAGCCGCTGCCTTCGGCTCAGGTCATGATCTCAGGGTCCTGGGATCGAGTCCCGCATCGGGCTCTCTGCTCGGCAGGGAGCCTGCTTCCTCCTCTCTCTCTCCGCCTGCCTCTCTGCCTACTTGTAATCTCTGTCTGTCAAATAAAAAATAATAAATAAAAATAAAATCTTTAAACTGGAGGACCAGTTTATCTGTATTTGTCATGCCTTCACCATGTATTGAGGAAATTCCTGCCCATCTTTCTATCCCTTGCTGCTAGAAACAGCTGAGAACATTCATTTCCCCCCAAATTCCCATTTCTGCAGTGTTCTGCTTTGACCTACCCTTGAGAGGTACACGTAAGCTATGGTCCCCTTAGAAGCAGAAAATACAAAGCATCACTCTCCCTCTGCCTCCATTTCTATAAGGTGTTCAGCACAGGGCCCATACTGCAGATGTCCCCAATGCCCAGGCACAGGTAAGCCCTCTCTGCTAGGGACTTACTTACCTTATAAACTTAAGTTCTTTATTCATCATTGCCCCATCCAAGGCCCTGTACCCAATTCAGTACTTGTAATTTTGAACTCATAATTTTTTTTTTTAAAGTAGTCTCCACATCCAGTGTCGGCTTGAGTTTATGACCCTGAGATCGAGAGTCCCATGCTCTATCAACTGGGCCAGCCTGGTGTCCCTAAACTCATAATCTTAAAGAGCCCCCCAAATTTACATAATTGTGAGGCCCAACAAATCCTAGATCTGCCTCTACTCATAATTTTGCCTTCTGACTTCCCCAAAAGAGGCTTATGAAAACTCAGGAAAGGGGCTCCTGGGTGGCTCAGTGAGTTAAAGCCTCTGCCTTCAGCTCAGGTCATGATCCCAGGGCTCTGGGATGGAGCCCCTTATCCAGCTTCCTGCTCAGCCGGGAGCCTGCTTCACACACACCTCCCCCCGGCCCCTGCCTGCCTTTCTACCTACTTGTGGTCTCTCTGTCAGATTAAAAAAAAAAAAAAAAAAAAAAAAAATCTTAAAAAAGAAAAGAAAAGAAAACTCAGGAAAGTGGCAGCTTAACCCAGTGGCTTTATTCCCCTTGTCTTTCTGGAACCATCTCATCTAATACTGGCAAGAGGACTCATTCCTCACATAGCTGGCTTTGTGTTTTTGAAATCTGAGGCATAGATTGTTTAGGGCGTGTAAGGCGGGGAGCAGAACGGTAAAGAAAACTAGAATGATGAACAGCGACGTCAGCACAGTGCTTCCTGGGGACCATGGCATAGTCAGAAAAGGCAGAGACTCGGAAAAGGCACATATCTGGGCTTCAGACATTACTGGGTAACAGGGGTTTGTTTTATTATTTATCTTTAAACTGTGCATATACTTTTCTGTAAATATGATGCACTTCATAATTTAAAAGGAGGCAGAGGTGCTTCCGGGGCACCTAGGTGGCTCAGTCTTTGAGTGTCTGCCTTCGGCACTGGTCATGATCCCAGGGTCCTGGAATCAAGCCCCACATTGGGATCCTTACTCAGCAGGGAGCCTGTTTCTCCCTCTCCCGCTCCTCCTGCTTGTGTTCCCTCTCTCGCTATTTCCCTTTGTCAAATAAATTTTTTTTTAATTAAAAAAAAAAAACAGAAATAAAGGAGACAGAGGTGCTTTCAAGGACCTTGTTTCCTTCCGTAAGGGTGGGAGCTGGAGAGAGCAAGGGAATATGTAGTCGCGGTCAATAGCAAGCTAAGTACAAAAGGAAATGATTGTTTTCTAGCGGTGTCATAAATCTATGCCTGGTTAGAGAGGAAAGCAGTTCCTGCAATAAAATCCATTGGCTGAACAGAGAAAGGGCAAAATCCAGCTGGCTTTCCAGGCCCTCCTGGAGGTGATAGCACCTTGCTGTGGTCCAACCGTGTTGAGGTCCTTGAGATGGGGAAACTGAAAGGACCCCGTGGAGGGCTGCTTGTTTGCTGCCTCTGTCTTTGCCAGAACCTGCAGCCCCGCCTTTCCCATACCTTAAAGTACATACTCCTCATAAAAGGTGAGAAACTTAATGATTTCTTTGGAGCCTTCCAGCACAAGAGATAACGTCTAAGAGTGACTTGTGGCTGGGATGGGGATGGGGGTGGGAGGGTGTCATGATGTACATTTTCCAGACCAAGGACTCACCAAGACCCCTGGCTCCAGCGTATAAGGGACTCATGACTCGTGGAGGACCCTTATTTGTTTTAACCAGTTCCTGGATGCCTGAGAAGACTCATATACCAGACCACAATCCTCAGTAAAAACTCCAACACCAAGCAAAGATGAGACTCACTCTTCTGTCCTTTCCATCCAGAGTCTTACTGCTCTAGAGGAATAGCTCCCTTCCCAGTGACAAAGGAGCAAAAGCCAAGCCGAGGACAAAGCAGAGGGTGACATCCTGCAAACCACCCTCCACCACCCCTGCTCCCTGTGCGATATATGTGACATTCTTCCAGGAAACTTCCAACTACCTTTTTTTAGACTTTATTTGAAAGAGAGAGAGAGAGGGCCTGAGCAGAGCAGAGGCAGAGGGAGACCCAGAAGCAGGCTCTCCGCTGAGCAAGGAGCCCAATGCGGGACTCGATCCCAGGAGCCTGGGATCATGACCTGAGCCAAAGACAGACCCAAGTGGCTGAGCCACCCAGGAGCCCCAACTTCTAACTACTTTAATGCTTTGCTAGAGGGGAAAAAAACAACTTTAGCCTGATAACAGCAAGGCCTCCAGTATCCTGAGAGATTAGATACCTCCCTTTTCCCTTACCTCCCCCCAACCCCATGGTATATAATCCCCCATTCCTCACAATGCCAGTGCAGCAGCTTGTTCTGCCCATAGCTCCTGTCCCTATGCTTTACTAAAACCACCTTTCTACAAAAACATCCCAAGCATTCTTTCTTGGCTGTCGGCCCCGGACCTCACCGACATTCAAAAACTCTATCACCAGGACCTGGAGGGCCGATCCTCTGCTGAGGACAGACAGCACCCACCATCACCCTGCCGAGGGCTGAATATTCAGCCCGGAGACAGTCCGTTGCTAATAGTAAGGGCTCAGGAGTTCCAGAAAGAGACATAGAAGCCATGCAGCTCAGGTTACAGGCACATTTTTTCCCCCAGTCAGTTCTCCTTCTGGTCTCTGCCTCCCTTATCTACCACATATATAACCCTCTAGACAAGCCTGTGGATAAGCTCAAACCAGGAGTTTCTGGACCAGACTCACCCCTCGCAAATCCAGCACAGGTGATTAGAACAATCGGACTAGGCTCCACACAGTCACTGAGAGGGGCTAACTGCCCTGGGGACAAGCAGCTGGTGGCTGTGCCTGAAGGGACAAGCAGAGCGTGCAAGGCCTGGCCCACAGCCAGAAATAGTTTCGATTCCAGAAGTTCTTGCTGTGTCAGAGCAGCTAGAACACTTCCTTTTATCTAGTCCATCAAGAAGCAGCCTCAGAAATGAAGTAGTAAAACCAAGCCTAGAACAGAATTCTCCTAACAGCCCCGTGTTTGTTGTTCTTACCATCATACTGTGCGTCTTTGATCCCACGATCTGAGCATCCCACAGTCAAGGGCCTGCCACCAGCCACAGCAAGGTTATGGGTCTTCTGCTGGCATTTATATAGGGTTATATCTTTGTAACTGCAAAAACCATATGGGCTCAGCTAGGCTGCTGAGTGGATAAACAGTGATTACCCCTTCTTGATTCTACCTTCATAATATGGCAAGTTCTTGGTAGTGAGAATTCTAATTTGCCATCTATTTTGCATTCCCCAGGCCCTGAGGAAATGCCATGAATTAATTAGTGGAATCTGTAATAGCCAAATCCCTGTACATTGTGCATTAGGACATCTACAATAAACTGAAAGACTTACAACTTTTTAGTGAGTAGACTGATACACCCTAAAGGTATGAATTCTGAATTCCTTTCCAGAACAAAATGGGGTATGTATGAATAAATATGTTATCCATGCCCAGTTTAGGAAAAGAGCTACTGTAGCTCTGTTGTTTGTTACTGTAGCTCTGATATCTGTTACTCTGAATGTCAAGGAGACCGGGCACCTTTTTTCTGCTCTATCCTTGGCTTATTTAGAAATAGTGATGTAGGGGTAAGTAGGGAATTACATACAAGATGGGCTTCCCTGTAAGGAAGAGTGAGACAGAAGAAGAAGGATGGCCTGAGTGTCCATGATTCACTAACTGAGAAAATATTCCTTCTCTATGCGAGGTTTTATGTAAGGGGGTGACCGAACATCTAGTAAGATCTGCGAAGAGCCTGACGTAAATAACCACCATACAGGACAAAGAGCAGACAGGATGACTGAGAAAATGTCTGCGGCCTTGTGATGGAAGTGTCCTCAGCAGGAAGCCCAGCCATCTGATGCCAACCAAAGCTTTGCCATTCGCTCTGGGAAAATCACATCCCCTCTATGGGTCTCAGTGTCCTTGGCTGTGGCATTAGAGGTGGGGAAGAATTACAGACCCCCACCTGTATAAGGACCCCACCGTCCATCTGTAGCTTTCAGTCTACGGCTGTCCTACTCTCTTCAGAAACCATTTCAAACCTTCTCCACTTTTCTCAGATCCCCAATCCCCAGTCTTAGCAAATGATCTGGGTCCTTCATGCACAAAGAAAAGACCAGTCCTCTACCAGGGCCTGGTAGCCTCAGCCTCCCTGAGGAGCCTCAGCCTCCCTCTGCCACATCTGCACCCGTGCTCTTCCCTGTCACTCACAGGCATGAAGGAAGCATCCTTTCTCATTGGTGTTTAAATGACACATGTCTCAGGATGCCTGGGTGGCTCAGTCGGTTCAACTCAGGTCATGATCACAGGGTCCTGGGAGCCTGCTTCTCCCTCTGTCAGCTGCTCTCCCTGTTTGGGCTCTCTCTCTCTGACAAATAAATAAAATCTTTAATAAATTAATTAATTAATTAAACATGTCCCAGTCATTCCCACCTTAGAAACAAAACACCTAGATATTCTGCTATGTTACCATCTAAGGGTTTTATAGTTTTGTGTTTTACATGGAGATCTAGGATTCATTTTGAGTTAATTTTTATGAAGGGTATAAGGTCTGCATCTCAATTTCTATTTTTGCTTGAAGATGTCCAGTTGGTCCAGCACCATGTGCTTTAAAAGACTGGTTTTTTTCCTCCATAGAATTGCCTTAGGTACTGTTGCTATACACATTATATAGAAGAAAAGAAGTTAAGGAACTTTCTGTAGGATCACACAGCAAGTCACTGGAAGACAAAATCCAACTCAGGTTATCTGCTGATGAACTTACGCTCTTATCCAGGGATCTCCGTGGTTCCTCTGTTTCATGCCTGTCTATGTATTAATGAAGAAACACATTTCATTCTAGAAATAAACAAAGAGGCTAAAAAGGACAAGTAAATATTAGCTATAAATTTATTACACGGAGATAACCGCTGTTGACCTTTCCACATAAACCCTTCCAACCTTTATCCTCCGCATTCATCCATGGTAGGTTTTTACTATAAAAATCGGATGATGGGGGGGCACCTGGGTGGCTCAGTGGGTTAAGCCTCTGCCTTCGGCTCAGGTCATGATCCCAGGGTCCTGGGATCGAGCCTCACATCGGGCTCTCTGCTCAGCAGGGAGCCTGCTTTCCTCCTCTCTCTCTGCCTGCCTCTCTGCCTACTTGTGATCTCTGTCTTTAAGATAAATAAATAAAATCTTAAAAAAAAAAAAAAATCGGATGATGGGGAGTCCGGTGGCTCAGTGGGTTAAAGCCTCTGTCTTTAGTTCAGATCGTGATCTCAGAGTCCTGGCACTGGGCCCCGCATTGGGCTTTCTGCTCCATGGGGAGCCTGCTTCGCCTTCTCTCTCAGCCTGCCTCTCTGCCTACCTGTGATCTCTGTCTTTCTGTCAAATAAATAGATAAAATCTTTTAAAAAATTGGATGATGATAATGTATTCTGTTTTATAACCTGATTTATTATTATTATTATTTTTATTTTTTACTAATAATAAGCCATGGACAGTTTTCTTGTCAGTAAACATACCTTTGAAACACAGTTTTTATTGATGTGTAATACACCCTCACACAGGTCCCCATTTTTTAGCCTGTCCTTTCTGGTGGGCATGTCATTTGCTCTTCTTTGCCCTTTGTATTTAAATTTTATTCCTCAAGCTTAATTCCTAGCAAAATAATTCTTGGTCAAAGAGGCAGGCACTCACCTTTCTAAGCCTATGCTCAGGCAGCTGCCTTGGTCAAGTGTCCGGCCATAGCCTTCTTGGAACCACAGTGGGAAGGTGTTTGATGTGCCCAAGTCCCAGGCTATGTGCCAGGTTTTCTTTGTTTTTGAAAATGGCAAGTTTCATCTTTTTTTGGAATCCTCCTATAGGAAATTAGCAGAAAGTGCATGGGAGCTGCTAGCCTGGTACCATTTTGAAATAGAAAGTCTTCTTTATCTTGCTTCTATAGAAGTGCCTGAGCCTCTGCCAGTGTGACTGTCGCCAGTGCTAATTTGCCCTCAAAGGGCTCAACCTCCAGTGTGCATGAGTGTGAAGTTGGGGCGGGGTGGGGGCAGAGACAAGGACGGGAGCGTTGGGGGAGGAACCCACACAGCTAGTGAGTGCCATGCAGACTGTGAGAAGTCATATTATAAATTCCTCTGACTAGAGGCATAGCCCAGGGAGGAGAACAAGGTTAATTTAGGGTTTAGGAAGGTGGATTTGAGAGCCAAGAGACAAAGGAAAGGCTTGGACAAAGTTCCCAGAGAGATGTGGGAAGACTTTGCGGCCACACTTGTAGCCATAGTGGATAGAACATTAGAGCGTGTGTGTGTGTGTGTGTGTGTGTGTGTGTGTGTGTGTGTGTCCCATACAGGAAATAGTGAAAAGGATTTGATTTATTATTGTGAAGGGTCTAAATGATATGAGACTTTGAATGAGGAGCCACAAGGTTAGTTCCTGTACTACAGGTACCAGGAAATTAAGGAAGGACTTTCAAAATACTATGTACTCTGATCAGGGTCCTACAGCCAGGAACAAAAACCCACTTTCTGTGAGGCTGTATTCTGGCCCCAGTGTTGTTCCCTGCCCTGCCCCCCCTCCCTCCACACGGCTTGTTAGGAGAGCTACCTGCCTCTCCCTCAGCCTGACAAGTACACGCTCAGAAGGTTTCAAAATGTTCAACACGTCTCCCTTTTTGATTCAGACAATATTTAACTACACTGAGTCTCTTGGGTGGTGAGCCTCCAAATTCCCCTTGTCTTGCAAGGTAATCATTTCGGGAGTTTGGTGGTCGAAGGGCCAAGAGGGTGAAAAAAAAGAAAGGAAGGGAAAGGCCCAGGGTAGAGTTCTGGAACGCACGGGGTCTGGCTTGGTTGCCCAGAGAAGTCACCATAGAATCAGAGAACTGGTTGCCAGGGGAAGGAAGGGGTCCAGGCGGCAGAGGACAATGGTGGCAGTGGTTGGCGGGGGGCAGTTTAGGAAGTTTTCCTGGGGTGCAAAAATTGCTAGTTCCATTTGTGGCTGCTCCTAATATAGCAGTCTGCTTTCCCCTCTAATCTCCGTGTGGCCACCACAGCCTTCCAGCCCCCGGATCACAAGGGCCCATAGGAGCTGCTGTTGAGATCCGGCACCGACAGACAGACACCCCCTGTGCCCCTACTGGTTTTGCTGAACATTGCAGTTTGGACCCCCCCCACCAACTTTCTTTTTTTTTTCCCCCAGAAGACAAGTTTTCATGAGCCCTGGCTTGTATTCCATCCTCCTCAACTTGAAAATTCCTCCACTCCTGGCTGGAGAGCTAGTCCTGAAGCCTGAGAAGACACTGAAGAGGCGTGGGCTGAGGGCTTCAAGCTGCCCTTCCTGGGAAGGAAGGAGCGATTTCCAGGCTCAGGACCTGGTCCCTGCTGTCACACTACAAGAGGGCCTTTTGCGGGCAGACAGGAGCAGAGTTGGGGGGGTGTCCAGTCTGCAGGGGCCCTCCAGGCCTGGGGCTTATCACCGGTCTGAGTGGTGGCTGAAAGTAAATAAGCTGCCATTACCCACTTTTTTCACAACACCAAGAAACTGGAAGAAACTCTGAGTCAGTCCCTATGTGTGTATTTCCACTTAACCCACCAGGAATCTTCTGCCTTGCTTTATGCAAGAAGCTATCATCGTCGTAATCAGGAATGAAAATTTTAGCAATGATGGGTAGGAAAACCATTCTAATTATGTCAAAACAAAACCCACATTTTTCAGATTTTCCTCTTCTCATTCAGCAACCTCTTCTGAAAAGAATCAGAGAGTCAAATAACATTAGCTGGTTCTTCCTCATTTTTTAGGACCCCTTGACAGTTGGGGGGGTGCCTGGAGACCAGCCCCGGGGGCCTCTTCTAATCACCGTGTAGCCCCTCCCGAGGGGGCCGTGGATCCAGCCCCCTGACCTTCCGGCTCGTCCTGTGATTGTTCCCAAATGCCTCTCCCAGATCCAGACCACCAAGTACCACTGACATCCATCACCACACGCGCGGCTAAGAAGCAAGCCTCCCTCACATTTCCCTCGTCCTCCCTTCCTCAAAGCCTTTCCTCCTAGCCTCCTCATCACCCTAAATCAGAACTATTTCCAGCTGCTCAGGCCTCACACCCTGAATTCATCCTACATCCTTCTTCCGCCCTTGCTTCCTATCTAAACCATCAGCAAATCTTAAATTGTTCTATTTCCAAAATCTACATCCTTCTCCCCTCCCCCCTCCCCCATCCTGGGGCCAGACGTCATTATCTCAATTCTGGAGGGTTAGGGGAGGCCCTGAGCTCACCTCCTCAAGTCTATGGGGATCCTTTTGTGACATGAGTCAGATCAGGGGGTTTCTCCTCCCCTGACCCTGGCCTTCTCTCTCTCTCTGCCCTGTCAGCCGGCCCCTACCCCTGACTCTGCTCCAGCTGCTCTAGCCTCTTCCTTGAACAAGGCAGGCACATTCCAGCCTTGGCAGATAACTGCTGGGCTGGAGGCCTTCACTTTCTTTCTCAGTGTCTCCACTGAGTATCACCTTATCAGAAAGGCCTCCCGGTAAACCACGAAGCCCACACCCTTCAGATGTCTCCTGCTGCTTATCCGGTCATCCCTCAGCATTTTATCTATTCCTTCCTTTGCTGATTGTCTGTCAACGAAAGCCCCAGCCCCAGCCCCAGAATATAAACTCAGTGAGAGCGAGGTCTTTGCTGCTAAATCCCCAGAGCTTGGCACTTAGTAGGTGCTCAATAAACACGTGTTAAGGGGGATGGAAAGGCCCTGAGGTCACTGGGGCCAAATGGATCACTTTACACAAGAAGATACCAAGACCAGAGAGGACACGTGTCTAGAGGAGGCCACTTAAGGAGATTAATAGCTATGTTGGAACAATGGCCCAAGTGTCCTGATGAGGAGTCAGCTCTAGTAAATTGAAGCCCACAGCCAAGAGGCATTCCTACACAAATAGCCAATACATGTTTGTCTGTGTGTATTGTGCACTAGTTAACTTTAGTGTATAATATACTCCCATGCTCATATTCTGTTCTTACTCCATTTTGTGAAATTTTGTGAAAAATGCTGACCATTAATTGAACTGCATGAACTGTTTCTGGGTTGTGACCTGGAGTTTGAAACTAGTACTCTATGCTACAGAGTTTAAAAAAAAAAAGAGAGAGAGAGAGAGAGAGAGAAGAAAGAAAGAAAAAAAAATCTTTCTACACCTTCTCCCATTTTTATAGTACTAAGAGACATGGCCAATGCACACACTCATTCATTTTAAAACTTTTAAAAGTGCTGTAGGAAAACGATCTGACAGTAATTCCATAGTGGATGTGGCCATGCAAAGTCATAAAAGAAACACCTAAGGTCTGGTGTCTTGGCTCTCCCAGCTCATGTATATTAATCTCAAAATGTCATCCGATTCCTGATTCTATCGCTGTCATTTTACAGTTCTGAATTTCATGCTATGCCTAGTCACATTCATTTGCTTGGTTTTGTGTCTTGTTTTCTGCAGCAACTCAAGCTTGTAAATTGCTGCTTTGTGCTTACAGTCAGAACAGTGCATTCCAAAAGGAGGCAGTCGGAATGGCGAGGGTTTTCACATAGCTGACTTTGTTTTGACAGTGATGGTATCTGACAGAGCGGGAACTGATTACAGCCCGACACCCAGTTGCATTGTACACACCGACTATTCACAGCTGCTGGGGGTGGGAGGTACACAGGAGTATGGGGGCAAGAGACTGAGAAGTTGATCAAGCCCAGGACAGGGAATACGCAGTTATGCAAGGCACGGAGGTCAAGGTCATGTTTAAAATCAAGTCTTTAAAATAATTGGCTCCAGCATAATAACCCTCTGGTCTAAATTTATCCCCCTCCTAGCTCTCACAGGTCTGAGAGCAGCTACTGTCACCGGTCAGGAAAAAGGGAGAACAGGGTCCAAATCTGTGTCTAAAGAAAATCTCAAATGAAAGACAGAGAAGATTTGACCTGGCTCCTTCCATGTTGTGGGATGCCCCCTGTCATGGGATCTTACTGCAGGAGAATATGGTTATATAAGACTCAAGATAAAATCATCACCTTCATATTTATTGCTGTCGTCAGCCACGTGGCTGGGAATTTCCTTGGGACTGTGCCCCCCTCCCACTCTGCTCCAGGCTCTTCTCACATTGTTGGGGAGAAAGACCGGGTGAGCTCTGAGACCGGAGTCCTCCATATTCTCCACCTGTCTCCTCATCCGTTCCCTGCCCTGCTCTATGCCCTCTGTTTGCTGTGCCCTCTGTTTGCTGTCACACCGGGCTCCCTGTTCCTCTGGCTTCCTGTGGGGCTCAACCAATGGGAGGCACTGGCAAGACATTCCAGGTCGACTTGCTTCCCTCACTGCCTCCCACCACATCCGCACTGCTTTGCTGCCCGCTGGACGGCTCTTCCAACAACGGTCACGGCCTTTGCTGCTCTGGCTTCTGTGGGGAAGCCCTTCTGTCATGGCTAAAGTTGTCAAGGCCTCAGGCACACCATCTGCTCCCCTAATCCTCTGGGTCTGGTCCTACTTCTGGGCACCTGGCCATTCTGTGTTAGTTCCTTCACTCTAGCCATACCTTTGCAAACTGTTCCTTCATGAAGCCCCTATTCTCCCCACTTCCTCCTCTTAAACACTTCTGAGTAGGCACCTGCTGCCCACTGGGACCCTGATGGGATGGGCTCACTCTCATATCCATGAATGCTCTGGGCCTTGCTCGTGCTCTGGATCTCACTGAGGTCCAAGCAGGCAGAACACTTTGTGACCTTAAATCTGACCTATGCTCCCAGCACAGGCCTGTGGCTCTCCCTCTGTATCTATTCAGGTCCTGCTTTTTTTCTCTTTCTTTCTTTCCTTTTTGGATAGTTATCAGCTACTAAACACCCAGCTGAAGGAATCTCTTGATTTTGTTACACAACTTTGGGCAGGTTCCGGTTGGGTCAAAGCTCACGGTGGTCACTCCAAGTTTTTCAGGCCTCGTTCCTTTCCAAGGGCTGGGGAGAGCTGGAAATGTGCTGGTGCAAGCTAGTCCCTAAGGAGAAGGAGATTCTCGGGTCTGGAAAGAACAGGAAAGGTCATCTGGGCCAATCCACTCCCTCTGCCGCTGGGAAAGTAAGATCCAGGAAGAAGAGACACCCTTGAGAGAGTCAGGATGGGAATTCAAAGCCCCTGAATATTTGTCATCAGATCTCAGAGTTGGAAGGAGGACTAAAGGTTGCACCACCTGGCCACAGTCAACAGCGAAGTTCAGGGCTCTGCTGGTTACAAGGGGGCACTGCCAGAGCCACAGTAGCCTCTGGCAGCCTCCCAAGCTGTCCCTAACCAAGGACAGTTCAGACAGCGCTCTGGGGTGTGATCTGCAGTGAAGACACACCAACCATGTCCCCTCTCCTGGCAGGGCACGCTCCCTGCCCGAAGATCGGCCCCCCCAGCGCAGCTCAGGTGTGGGCGGCACAACCTTCCAGCTGGGGGGAGTCAACCCCAGGCTGCGCACTGCCTATGTTCCCGACCCAGACTCACTTCCTGGGTCCATGTCTAAACCAGCATTCTCGGCTCCTGGGGGCTAGATGGGGCCTTGTAAATCATCCTTACCCACAAAAACAAGTGAAAGCGATGGATCACTGCCATCCATGGTGGTGGGGACAAAGCTTCACTTTCTCTTCTGTCCATCTGGCTGGAAGCAAAGGATTCCAAGATGGCAAAGTTAGCAGGGGGTCCAGCCAGGATGCCGATTGAAGTCTCTGGAAGGGAGCTGTATGGGAACCCTGCCTCACCAGTGCCACCCACATCTTACTGTTAGAGGAGTGGGAAATAAATAAGTCTTTGTCACCCCTAATATTGAGATGAGGGGTGGAGGAAGGGGGGGGGCGGCAGCTAGTGCCAAGAGCCCAGGCTAATACAGAAATTGAGTCACTTTCCCGGTAACCCCTCAGTTCCTCAGGCTTGATCTTTGAGAGACTTCTTCAAACCCTCCTGTCTGCCCCTCAAGGAAGTCGCATTCCGCAGTGTCTCCCTCCCACCCCTCCTCTCCCGGCTTCCCCTCTCCCCTGCGGCTACCTCCTGGATGGCTCAAAGGGCCTTCTAGAGGGTGGTTTGCTTCCCTTGGAAGCTCCCTCCAACTCTGCCAGAACCATTTCTTTATGGGGCCCTCTGACCCTCTTCGGTCCTCAAACAACACACCTAGTTTGCTCTGGGAATTGCCTGGGTCCCCATGGTCATCTCTCGGCCAATTTTCTTAAAGCAAAGTTGCTGGTGAACAGCAGTATTCTCTCGGCAAAAGCACACAGAAGGCTCCATTAGCTCCTTTATTGTTTTAAAGGGACAATCATTTAGGAGCACTATTTACAAGTTTTTGATAACAACAACAATAATAGCAGTGACAGAGATGATAACCCCACCTTTTTTTTTCCATTGTAGAAACTTCCAGTCATTCACCCTATCAACCCCTTAAAATAGTCCTTCCTATCTCCACTCTTCCCTTTTGGGACATGACCTGGGTTTCTATGTCTAATCTCCAAGATCCTAGGGTGGTACCCATGTAGAGATTTTTTTAATTGCTTCAGGCCATAGGGGAATTTTCTGCTGAGAAGACAATGAAATTTGTCCTTTTTCCCACCCTTCTGGAGGAAGAAACATTTCAGGGGGTACCCCACCTAAACATCCTGGGCATTTCCAGCAAATCTCAGCAGATGATGAGATGGGGCAGGGGGGAAAAATAGGACGGTTGAACCTGTAATACGGTAGGGTTTTGTTTTGTTTTGTTTTTCAGTCATTGTAGGTGGCCAATTACAATAGATTAGCCTAGTCTTTTACTAGTTTCTCTTGACTAGCTCTTGAGTTCTTAAAAGGGCAAAAATCTTTAGCGAGATGATTATATATGATTATGGGATGGTGCCTTAGTGATGAGAGAGGGAAGGATGGAGTCAATTATTGACTAATTATCCACTGGCCTCATGGTCATGTTAGGGTCATAGAAAGCGGGCTTGCCAGAGTCAACAGACCTGGGCCTAAGACTCAGCCCTGACACTTGGTGTCATCACTGATAAAATGAGGAGTATGGTCTACACAGGGGCTTTTCACGCTTCTGTGTGGACATAGATGGCCTGGGGATCTTCTTGTTTGTTTTGTTTTGTTTAGTTAAAATAAATTTTTTTTAAGATTCTATTTATTTATTTGATAGAGAGAGAGACAGCAAGAGAGCAAACACAAGCACAGGGAGTGGGAGAGGGAGAAGCAGGCTCCCCACTGAGTGGGGAGCCCGTTGCAGGACTCAATGCCATGACCCTGGGCTCATGACCTGAGGTAGAGGCAGATGCTTAACCACTGAGCCACCCAGGTGCCCCGAGATCTTGTTTTAAATGCAGATTCTGATTCAGGAGGTCTGGGATGAAGTCCAGGTTTCTTCACGTCTAACAAGCTCCATGTGACGCCAGTTCTTCTGGCCTTCAGGTCACACTTTGAGTAACAGAGGTCTCAGTGGCCAAGGTCCCTTTCCTAATGTTCTGTTTTTGTCACATGAGTAATCAGTTTGTTCACCACTCAGCTGCCAAACTCCTTATAAAAGGTAAGTTTATTTGACCCTTTGGTGGCTTCCATATAATTCAGAAAAAAATCCAATTTTGGCAATGTAGGCCCACCAAGCCCTAGATGATCTGATTCCCCCCACCTCATGACTTCTCTGACCCCATTTCCTATCACATCTTCCCTTTATTTATATATATATACATATATATATATATATATAGACACACACACACACACACTCACACACACACACACATACATACATAGGCTAGCCGCACTGGCTTCTTTGCTGGTCTGCTCTAGACTCAGAGTTATTTTTTTTTTCCCAAGATATTTAGAGAGAGAGGGACAGAGAGAGTGACAGTGGGTGCAAGCAGGGAGGAAAGGGAGAAGGAGACTCACCACTGAGCAGGGAGCCCGATGTGGGGCTTGATCCCAGCATCCTGGGATAATGACTGGAGCCAAAGGCAGACACTTAACCAACTTAGCCACTCAGGCGCTGGGACTCAGAGCCTTTGCATGTACTGTTCCTTCCACCTGGAATACATTTCCCCCAGTATCTGTATAGTCTGATCTTTGCTCAAATGTTGCCTTATTAGAAAGACCTTCCTGATCCCCCTATAAAAATTATTCCCCCCATCCAATCATTCTGTAACTCCTTACCTCACTTAATTTTTATTCATAGCAAATATGGCCATCTAATATCTTGCATATAGGTTTTGCAGTTAGTCATTGTCTTATTTATTCATTGGCATATTTGCTTTGATTTTTGTGTATTTATTAGGCTATATGTCTATTGTTTTCCTCTCCCACTAGAATATGAACTCTGCAAGAGCAGGAATTTTATCTACTTTGCTCACTGCTGTCCTCCAGGACCTGAACAGACCCAACCATCACTTTTAAATAAGTAAATGAATAGTTGAAAAGTGAGATATGGATAGGCTATTAAAAAAAATAGGGTCCTATGCTGTCATTTGATCCATCGGCCCCCTCTTTGTTTGCAAGAAAAGCTGTGAGTCCCCAAGACTCTGGAGACTGCCAGAAAGAAGAGAGCCGTCTGTAAGGAGAAGGGCTTGGGGTTCACCTTAGCCACAGAGCCGTCTCTCACCTGACTTCCCTTTGCAACCCTTGTCACCTGAGACGTGTCCATCACCCTGGTGTGGGAGTGACTGCAGCGGGCCCCCATTCAGATCACCAAACTAACTCTCATTACTCTATTCTAGGGGCACCATTAGCCTCCTGATTTCCATTTGACTTTGCAAACGGACTCCCCATGGTGAGAAAGAGCAGGCTGGTCAGGCTGACCCAAATGTCCGCTTCACCTGGCATTTATACGTCTCATTATAAATTAATCATTTGGCATTCTGCTTGATCCCCTCCGGTCTCCTCTGAGTGAGTCAGCTTTCCGAGTCCCATGAACATTAGGGCCCTGAAGAGATCAAGTTTCTGAACCTTCAAGGCCAGACCCTGGACAGCGGCTACTTCTACACTGGGTTTCTACCCTGTGAAGGCGCTCAGCAGTGGGCCAGCTGGGCCTTCCCAGGCACCACCCACTATTCCCGCAAGATCTGTTTAGCATTTTTCCACAGACCCAGCAACTCCACCTAGAGGAGTTTGTGCCAAGGAGAGAGTTAGATAAGTTGGGAAAGGCATAAGCAGAAAAATTGTATTGCCATCTGCCTTCTTCCTCAGCTACCAGTGATGGTGGTGGTGGTGGTGGTGGTGGTACATTTGCAGACCACGCAGTCCCCAGAGTGCAGATGGGTGCCACGGTGCCAGTGCCTGCCTCAGAGAGCACCTGTGGGAGTTAATGGATGTGGTGGTATCTCTCGCTATAATTGTGAGGGGAAGAGTTCGTGACAGAGTGGCAGTTGTTTAAATAATCCGTACCCCAAACCGGAAGTGAATGAAACTTTGGCTTCATTTAGTGAATTAAGGAATGAGGTAGCCACCTCGCTCGCTGGGGCTGGGAGCGGAGTCCGGATCATGCAACAACAGCTGGCGTGCCTGAGCTGAGTCCTGGGCCAGGTACTGGCACCGTCCTTGGTTCTGGCTGTGGCTCTGGGCATGGCGGGGTGGGTTAGCAAGGTCAGATGGGCTCCAGTCACTGCCCTCTCCTTGAGGCCTCCACCTGGAGCACGGTAGCTTCACCAGCAGACCAAAAGCCCCCTTCTATTCCCCTTCCCAGTGGGGGGCCGAGGGGGAGACAGTAGCACCTCTCCCCCCTCACCCCCACCCCAGCCCTCACTCTCCGAGGAGCCTTAGCCCCACACTCACTCTCCTCACCACTGGAGAGGAACCAAGCTACTTTTAGTTTCCAGACATGATTCACCCCCAAGGGTGACCAAGATGACCTCTCTCCCTGAAGGAGGAAATAACCCCCAAGTTAGCAAAAACCTGGGAACCACTAATCCCTCAGGCAGGGTCTGGCTCACTGTATTAAGGTGTATTCATACAGCATATTAAGGTTTATCATGAAACTGTTAAAGTGAAAATAGAGATCTATACAAATCGTGAACAAAAAAAGAATGTGACAAAACTGCACATTCTTAGACTCTCGTCCTAATTTTACAAAACTGTGGATATACAAGTGTAAACAGACGTGCATAGAGAAGTAATTGAATGATGCTGCTTAAAATGCTGACAACGGTTATCTCTGGGTGGTGAGATTTCTGGTAAGTCTTTTTTTATTCATCTGCATTATTTAAAATTTCATAATGAGCGTGTTTATTTTATAAATAGGAAAAACCCGACTCTCGGTTCACAAGAAAAAGCTTCCGTTCAATCTGGAATACTGTAACATTCAAAATGCTGGAGCAGCAGCTGGTATGTGGTACCCCGGAAACAAGGTTGAGGATGGCATTCGCCCTGCCCCATATTTGTAGGATCAGCATGCCCTGATCAGATGACCTCCATGGTAGGTCTTCCTATTTCAAGAATCTGTGATTTGAAGACGCCAAACAGTATCTCTAGATCAAAACTATTTATAAGAATCATTTCCTTCATAATGAGCTGGAACTTCCACAAACTGCTTGTATGTTTAGATGACATCATCTCTGAGATTTATGTGAAATGACTCTTTTTCCTTGATGTTATCAAGGAGCTTCAGCAGTTGAGTTCCTTGTATTTCTTTGTGTTTAAATGATATCCGAAGAAGCTGTCATTTGTCAGGATTTAATTGTTTCCATGATTTTTTTTTCCTGGTAAGTTTCCAGATATTGCTGAAGAGATATTATGAGACCAGCAAAGATGTTGAGAGGTGGAACTTCCCTCCAAGTTCCAGGTTCCAGCCCAGCTCTTCCAATTTTTTAATTTATTTTTTTAAAGATTTTATTTATTTATTTGACAGAGAGAGAGAGAGATCGCAAGTAGGCAGAGAGGCAGGTGGGGGGGGGGGGGTGGAGCAGGCTCCCGCTGAGCAGAGAGCCCGATGTGGGGCCCGATCCCAGGACCCTGGGCTCATGACCTGAGCCAAAGGCAGAGGCTTAACCCACTGAGCCACCCAGGCACCTCAAGTTTATCCTTTCCTAGAAGGGAAGCATCAGCTGAAACCTTCAAGGCAAGCCACACAAAGCCACTTTCCTGGGCTGGACAAACTCTTTGCTTGCTACGTGTCTACCAGAGGCACGGCGGCAGAATGTACTCTGTGACTTTAAATGAATTTCAAGCTGAGTGGGAAGGGGTCCTGAAATCACAGAAGGGCTTCAGGAATGATTCTCCACTGAGCAAAGCTAAAAAGAAATCTACATGACATCGTGGAGTGGGACAGAAATAGTCTTCTCGCTCTTTGTAAACAGCCATAAATACGCATGCGTGGTGATACGCCGAGGTCTGCAGGAGCCAGCATGACTTTGGAGGGTGGCAGGCTACAGTTCAATGCCAGGGCACCTCGCAGCTGTTCTGCTGACCTACAGGACAACTGAAGGCCTTACGGTTTTCCTTCTCATCCCCTCCTACGCACCCCCACCCAGAGGGAATGATGTGGGCAGGGGGCAGCTGGGAGAGCTCTCGTCTGAACACCGGGCAGGAGGTACTCTCTTTTCTTCCTGGGACATCCAGGGGGCAGGAGCCACGCAGACAGGCATGCCCCTGTTCTCAGTGGAGCTCACAGCACCTGAGCCCTGCTGCTTCTCAACAGCTCAGTCAAGGTGAAAAGGAAAGAAACAAGGGCTTCTGTTTCATTGACACCACCTTTGTTCTCATGGTGCCATATGACCAAGTCTACTTTCCACCTGTAGCTTGTTCCTCTGTGATGATAACATCCAGCTTCTCTGGGGATTGGAAACATGGTTATTAAGTGCAGGAGTCTGTGGGCAAAAGTGTTATTTTAAAAGTGATGTCCCCTGGCTTCCTCCAGCATTGTGTGGCATTAAGGCAGGGTCAATGGCTTAGGGGCGGGACGCCTGGACATCTGCTTCCTTGGCCTGGCTGTGTGCCTGGGCCCATTGCTCCCCAGGGGCTCTGCCGTTTAAAATAAGGGACTTGACCAGTGGCCTCTGTACAGTGCTGTCTGCTCTTGTCTTTCATGACTGAGTCTAAAGGCTGGAGTGGCCCCATGATGCATTGCAGAAAGTGAACCAAATGGACACCTGAGTTTTTACCCAGCTCTTCAGGGGAGCTCAGAAATGAACCCGTCCTCCTTCTTCACCCTGACTATACGATAGATCTCCAGGGAGACCTTGTAAATCATACCACTTCTCAACCTCACGCGGACCAATTGATTAAGAATCTGAATCCCTGCTTAGGTATTGCTTAAAAAACTCCCCAGTTGATTTGAATGTCCACGGGAGCCTGAAACCACTTAACCCTTCATGACAACAGGCCTCAGCAGAGAGACCCAGTTCCCAGCACTGGCCTGTTCGTTGGCAACAGACCTGGGACTGGAGCTCGAAGCTTGTGAACCCCAATCCTTGAAAAGGACCGAGAAGTGATCAATGGAAATTTTTATATTCCCCATCAATGAAAACTCTTGGGTATCCTCAATAAACATCACTCCTAATCCTAAAGGTAGTGATGCAGGGACATCTTCACAGGGGGAGGGCAGCTGGACTTATTTTCTGAGTCACCTTACCTTTGGTGACCTCAGTAATCACAGGCGCTACTATCTCGCTGGACAGAGGAGCCCTAATTCCCAGTGAAGTACAGCCCAGCCAAAAGCTGAGGGACAACGGATAGGAATTAGCCACGAGAAGCCACATCTTTTAAGAAAATCTGCTCCCGCTTCAGCACACTTGTCTTCTGAGAGGGATGTTGCTTGTCTCCCTGCCTTAGGCCCAGGTGGAAGGCCAGCAAGTTTCTGAGGCCCTTGGGCAGTCATTTATTTATCTCTGTCAGATAAATAAAAAAATAATCTTTTAAAAAAAGCTCAGAATCAGAGAGAAAGGCCAGCAGGAAGTGTAATGTCTATCCCCTACATTCGAGCTGCTTCTCCTGCTAGCTGACACATGGAAGGGCCACCCAGCCTCCAGCCCCACATCTCCCACAGCTGTGAGGCCTCACCAGGGCCCCTTCCTGACCCTGTCAGGAATAAGACGATGTGGGGTGGTTTTGATATCCTGCTTCATCTTTTCCGAGCTAAGAGACCCAAGATCCTGTCACAACAGAAAGAATGGCTGGACGTATAGTCAGCAGGTCTGGTTGGGGTTTTGTGTATTTACTTTACCTGCTAAGACCTTGGGTTGACCCCTTCATTCTTCTGAGCTTTTGGCAACTCAACTTAAAAATGGGGATCTAGAGGAGCGGCGGGAGGAGAGGGAGGAGGAAGCGCACGGAGGAGGTGGGCGAAGCGTGACGGGGAGGGTCATTAAAAAAAAAAGGGGGATTTAGGGGTGCCTAAGTGGCTCTGTTGGTTAAATGTCTGCCTTTGGCTCAGGGGCTCAGGTCATCATCCTGGGGTCCTGGGATCAAGCGCAGCAGCTAGCTCTCTGCTCTGCGGGGAGTCTGCCTCTCCCTCTCCCTCTGCCCCTCTCCCTGCCCTCTGCTCCTGCCCATTGTGCATGCCCCCCCCAAATAAGTAGATAAATAAATAATCTTTTTTAAAAAATGGGTATCAAACTCTTCCCCACTTACCCCTCAGAATCAAGACAAAGATCAGCAACATCTTTAAACTACAAAGACCACTTGGGGGGGGGGCCTTTATTTGGGGGAATCGAGGCTTGGATGGGAGTACAAATATTCAGAAGGGCTAATGTTGCAGAGAATGAGGCATTTCTGCCCAAACATCTGCAGTTGGAAAATAGCTTCAAGGGATACTTGTTTAGGTCTGACACCGATCATCATATTTATGGGCTCCCTGAGGGCACACCATGGGACTGACTGAGAGAGGCACAGCACAGGCCCTGTTTTCTCCTAAGTGGCAGAAGCTGTCCTAGAACCAACGCCCTCCAAAGGAAGGCTACACGCCCCTGTGCTGTTGCTAAGCAAATGTGATGCTCTTCACCCCATCATTATTGTGCCTGGTACATGGAAGATGCCAGACATATTCATTGAGTGAACTGATCCCAATATAAGGTAAAGCCCATGCTCCTCCAATATTCTCTTGAGATCTGCAGCTTGTTAGGGCAGAAGTCACAGATGTGACTGAAGATTAAATTAATTGGGGGAAAAAAAAAAAAAGAAATAGCCAGGGGTGCCTGGGTGGCTCAGTGGGTTAAAGCCTCTGCCTTCGGCTCAGGTCATGATCCCAGGATCCTGGGATCGAGCCCTGCATCAGTCTCTCTGTTCAGTGGGGAGCCTGCTTCCTCCCTCTTTCTCTCTGCCTGCCTCTCTGCCTACTTGTGATCTCTGTCAGATAAATTAAAAAAAAATCTTTAAAAAAATTAAATAAAAAAAAAGAAATAACCAAACCAACTGCTCCAATTATAGAATAATACGTATGTATCTATTGTGGCGAAGGAGTAGGCATTACAGGTATGTACTACACATGCACAACCAAAAGAAATAAGAGCACAATTCCGTTACAGAAGACTTTGCTAGTGACAGTTATTAATATGTGCCTCAGACCACGCTGGCCACGGCTGTAGGCAGGACAGAGAAAGAAATCATCTGCAGTGTTACAATTGGGGTGAAAGACAGGATGGCACCTGGGGAGACCGGAAAGGACTGGAGGAGGGGGAGGTGGTGGGGGAGGGAAGTGGGAGAACAAGCAGGGAATCACGGGACAAATGGAAACTCTAGGGCACATACGATTAAGTCCCGAGAGCCACTGCTTAGCGAGACTTTGCTCTGTGTAAGGGCTAAATGCTCTGTATACACCATCTTATTTGCTCCTCATGGTAACTCCATGAGGAAGATATTTTTATTCCCCTTGTGCATGTGAAGCAACTGGAATTCAGGTGGTCACAAATCTAGTAAATGGCAGGAACAGGATTCAGACTGGCCTGACTCCCCCCAGTCCTTGCCCTTCTGTAATCCAGCAAGAAGGAAGGAACTGCTATTGCAACAACACAACGGGAGAAAAGACAGGATGAAAACGAATCAAGGAACCTTTTGTTTATGGATTCTGAGGTGCCATGAATTAACATAGAAGCTCAGGTGGGGGTGGGAGGGATAGAAGGAGGAAGAACGGAATTAGAATTGTGTCATTCTGGTGGCCGTCGGGAGGGTGGACAAGAGATCAGTCAGGAGGCTGTGGCCATGATCCGGGCTCAGAGCGAGAGGCTCACTGCGGGTCCTCAGGCTTTGCCACTCAGTCATGTGGTCCGGGGGCCAGCAAACTCTGAGTCACATAGAGATGGTCAGAAATGCAGACTCTGAGCCCCACCCAGACCTACTGGTTTAACTATGTTTTAACCTGATACCCAGCCAATTCTAACGCACATTGGAATCTGACCAGCATTGCCATGAAGGACAGGAGCTCCGCCCGGCCCTCACACTCCTTCTAGATGTACACGTCTTTTTTGGATGGTAGATCCCTTTGAGAATCAGAGGAAAGTCAAGGATCCTCACCCCTGAAAAAAGTGCTAATGCATACCAACGGTAACCTACAACTTTAGGGGTATCACAGAGCCTGGAAGAGCATGAGGACAGCTGCTGGTTTGTAAGGAATCCCCGAATCTTAATTCATTGATAATTTAGTTGGGGAGCCATGGTGAGGAGTTTGCAGCTAAAAAAAATTCAAGTCTGGGGGCGCCTGGGTGGCTCAGTGGGTTAAGCCGCTGCCTTCGGCTCAGGTCATGATCTCAGGGTTCTGGGATCGAGTCCCACATCGGGCTCTCTGCTCAGCAGGGAGTCTGCTTCCTCCTCTCTCTCTCTGCCTGCCTCTCTGCCTACTGTGATCTCTCTATGTCAAATAAATAAATAAAATCTTTAAAAAAAAAAAAAAAAAAATTCAAGTCTGAAGTCATGGGTTGTCATCTTAAGAGACCTCTCCAGAGCCTGGACCAGACTTCCGGCTCCATGGCTGGGGCCGAGACTCTGTTCCCATCGTCCCCACCCCACTGGCATTGTTCTCCAAATCCCCCGGGTGATCTGAGCAGATACCCTGGAGCAATGAAACCAGGCCCACCCCGGCTTCCTCCAGCTGGATGGGGCCTGCCTGCCTCTTTTTCTTAAGTCCCAGAAAAGCCAAAATTAGCCTCACTTTTGTTTCTTTTCTCAGGAGCCTCTACATTGTATCTCAGGAAAGGATTATTGTGCTCTGGGGACCCTATCTTATCATGGGGTGTGGGGGAGGTGATGAGTGAAAGGAAAATGATCTTTGACAAATTGGTTCAGTGTGGCCAATCACGTGACTTTCCAGCACTCCCGCACTACTGCTCCAGTGAGGGTATTGTTTTGGCTCCCAAATATTTAGCCAAGCAGGAGCCCGGGAAGGTTGGGGAACGGTCAGAGGCTTGAGGGCATGATAATGCGGGGAAAGGACTGATTTGGGTGACCCTCTGGCATTATGTGGAGAACCAGTGATACCCGGGAGGCTCTGGTCCCACAGCCCGAGTGCCTTATCACTCCCTGAGTTCTTTGGAAAGGTCACTGAGGGTCACTGCCTGAATGCAGAGAGCTGGGCGGGCGAGACCCCTTCTGAGGAATCTGGCTCTGAGGCTCCTCTGATTCAGTAATTACCTGCTTCCTGGCTGGACAGGCTGCCCGCCTAACTCCTCTGGGGCCCGAGGAAAATACTCTTTTACCTCTCACAAAGCACAGTGCTCAGAAAAACAAAACCATGCCCAGCAAGGCAAGGAGCAAATGTGACTTGAGCTGTCAGAGCTAAAGGCTTCACACAGAGAATTCAAGGCCTGACCAGGCATTTGCCCTTGTACGACTTTTCCCAAAAAATTCCTGCGTCTCCAGGGAGAGAACGTTCCTGCTGACCTCACTCAGGCTCACTCAGCCTGACATCACGGGACTTTCGGGAGATGAGGCCACAGCAGCACGTGACAATGTGTGTTATCGATGGGGAACACTTTTCCCCCGTGCTCATGTGGTCATCTGTTTGATATGCCTGTGGGTGGAGGTGGGCAGAGGGGAAGGGAGTGTCCGGTCACCGGCGACAGAAAAGAGCCATGAGGTCATCGGAGCCCGAGGCTTTCCTCACTGACTAGCGGCAGCAATTGTCTTCCTGGCTTGCTTTCCCAGGGGCTCACCTCCGCTCTCATGGAGGGTGCTGATACTGGGGTTCCTGCTTTGGACATACATTTTCTTCCATCTGAAAATATGCTCCAAAAGCCAGATAGGAGATATATTATTTGGCAAGAGATTTAAAATTTAGCTTGGAGAACTGCACTCTTGTTTCTAGGTCCTGATTCTCCCTGGGATGCCCCCACTCTGGGGCCTCACACAACTCCCTGCTTAGGCACGGCTGAGTGGGCAGCCTTCCAACCACTTTGTCCACACCCTCCTCTCACTAGTGGCCTCTCACTAGTTCGGGATTTCCCCCCACTCCTCCACTCCAGAGCCATGGACTCAGCAGAATGTGAGAATGCGTATGATAAGCAGACCCCCCCACACACCCCAATTCCAATGTTTTAGTATCAAAATATTCTGAAGGGGACGCCGGGGTGACTCAATTGGTTAAGCAGCTGCCTTCAGCTCAGGTCATGATCCTGGCATCCTGGGATCGAGTCCCACATTGGGCTCCTTGCTCGGCAGGGAGCCTGCTTCCCCCTCTGCTTCTGCCTGCCATTCTGTCTGCCTGTGCTCGCTCTCTCTCCCTCTCTCTCTCTGACAAATAAATAAATAAAATCTTTAAAAAAAAAAATGTTCTGAGGAATGGCAGCCTTTAGGAAATAAGCACACAGCCATTGGCACGGGTGAGTTTTAAATACCATTAGGTGTCAGTCCTCCTATTTCAATGGTTCTCTACCTTGGCTGCATATTAGAAATACACGTGGGGTTTTTAAAAACTACACACGACATGATTTCGAAGAAGAGATTCTTTCCTCTTCTCTAAGAAGCAAAAAAGCGCCTCAGGATCCCTGGCAGTATTTCCAGTAGAAGGAGGCCTATTGGACACCTGGTAATCTCTTGGGGAATCTTCCTCATGAAGGTGAATAGCTTGGAGCCACAGAGAACAGACAGCCTTCTGAACAAAATGGGGTGTGGGGACCCCAAGACTCACTCTGGTAACTTCCTTTGAAAGAGTAGCCTCAGGGGGCGCTTGGGTGGCTCAGTGGGTTAAAGCCTCTGCCTTCAGTTCAGGTTGTGATCCAAACATGGTCCCAGGGTTCTGGGATCGAGCCCCACATCAGGCTCTCTGCTCAGCAGGGTGCCTTTCCCCCCCCCCCCCCCCGCCTACCTCTCTGCCTACTTGTGATCTCTGTCTGCCAAATGAATAAATAAAATCTTTTTTTTAAAAAAGATTTTATTTATTTGACAGAGAGAGACCACAAGTAGGCAGAGAGGCAGGCAGAGAGAGAGAGAGGAGGAAGCAGGCTCCCCGCTGAGCAGAGAGCCCGATGCGGGACTCGATCCCAGGACCCCGAGATCATGACCCGAGCCGAAGGCAGCGGCTTAACCCACTGAGCCACCCAGGTGCCCCTGAATAAATAAAATCTTAAAAAAAAAAAAAAGAGTAGCCTCAGGGCACTTGGGTGGCACAGTCAGTTGAAAGAGGGACTCCTGGTGTCAGCTCAGTGTGTGATCTCATGGTCATGAGATCAAGCCCCTCGTTGGGCTCCATGCTCAGCACTGACTCTGTTTAAGATTCTCTCCCTCTGCCCCTCCTGCTCGTGCGCGTCTGCTCTCTCTCTCTCTCTGATAAGTAATTGATATATACATATATATTTTTAAAGGTTTTATTTATTTACCTGTCAGAGAGAGAAATACGGAGAGAGAGCACAGCAGGGAGAGCAGCAGGCAGAGGGAGAAACAGTCTCCCCGCTGAGCAAGGAGCCCAATTCGGTACTCGATCCCAGGATCCCGGGATCATGACCTGAGCTGAAGGTAGATTCCCAACTGACTGAGCCACCTAGGCATCCCCAAATAAATCTTTAAAGAAAAAAAAAAAAAGAGTAGCTTCACTGGGGAAGGGGATAGGCTCAGATCCTTAGAGTCCAGGATGGTCACAGAAAAGCTATGGGCGCCGATCGGTCTCTGTGGGGAAGAGGGTGGGAGAATGGAGAATCTGGAACTGCCAACTGAAGGGCCTGGATCCGGGTCTGACTCAGCACCATGAGGCCAGCCGGTCTCCTGGGAGGAGGCTGTGTAGGTGAGCTATTTTAGGAGACTAAGTCAGGGTACCCTCGGCCACTGGTAGCAAAGGGGGAGGCAGCTGACCCTTCTGGAAGGGCCACAGCTGGTCCTGAAAGGCTGCCAGGACCCGGGGGCAAACAGCAATGAAGTGAGAGGCTCGGTGTCCAACACTGACACCACGAGGCCGCAAGAGGTCACGGCAGAAGTCACGACAACGGCTAGTCTTGTCTTGGGTGCTGTTTGCCCCATGTTGATCTCACTGCCTTGAGCTTATTCATTCATTTAATAACACCCAAGAACAGTTCTGGGAGAGAGTCACAACCACCCCTGTTGTACAGAGAAGAAAACTGAGGCACAGAGGTTATACAGAGAGTAGCTGGCAGGCTGCGAACCCGAGCGTCTGGCTCCAGAGCCCACTCCCCTAACCACAGGCAGCCATCATCACTGAGCCCTCACTGTGTGCCCTTATGTTCTCTGAGCTCCTTTAGCCTAGCTTACGAAGGAAGAACTGTTTTTATTCCCATTTCACAAATGAGGTAAGTGAGGCATGGGAAAGTTAAGTGGTGGACGTCCATTGCCCATCCTCTCTCTTCTGGGAATGAGGCCGGACTAGTGCCACCTAACCCTATCGCAGCTCCTTCACTTTGGGGACCAGCTAAGCCCTTAGGGTTCTCGGCGACCCCAAGTGAGGTGGGAATCTTCTAGGCGATGCTGAGCTTCCCGCAATAAAACGTGTGCGGTCCTTAGGGAGAGAGTGGAAAAGCAAAGTGGGTGTGACGATATTTCCACCTCAGTTTTGTGAGAGCAGACCATACCAATCTCAGGGCTCCTGTCCCGGATTTACTGAATCAGAAGATACAAAAGGTGGGGCCAGGAAACCTGGATTAAAAGAAAACCCAAACCAAACCCCAGGTGATTCTGGTGCCTGGCCAGGGTTGAGAATTACTGCCTTGATTTCATAGTAATATTTTACAAGCCCTGGCAGCAGTGATTCTAGGATGCGCTGCTAGCTTTCAGATCATCTGGCTAGAAAGAAGCTGCCTGTAGAAGCTGAAGAGAGAGAAGGAGCTGGTGAAGGACAGGGGGAGCAGAGAATCAAAGTCCACGGGGCTCCAGACTCACCCACACAAGCGTGAGGTGGAAAGCATCTGTTTTTCAAACATAGCCTCAAATATCTGGTTCTCAGTGAACACTTGCCTTGTGTGGGCCCCACTCTTCCAGCCTTGTCCCCAGCCAAAGGACTGCTACCCTGTGAGCCCACAGCGCAAGCTTCCCTGAGACCACTGCTCGCCTCATCCCTGTCCCTGCTCTGGGTTCTCCAGCACCAGGCAAGACACATGGTCCCAAGGCATAAGGTTCGGGCACTCCCCCAGCCGCCTGGCAAGATATCTGGGATACAGAATCTCTCAGAAAGTGCTAGCTGAGGGAGCACAAGGGAAGGAAGAAGGGTAGAGTAAAGACAGGAGATAGAGAAGACTCAAAGAGTCATAAGGGTCACCATAGAGGGACGATGGCTGGTGAAATCTGATTTAGTGTTCATCCCTTGAGCACGTGTGACCTTCGCTCTGACCCACTGCAGGCACTCAGCCTCTCCAGGCATTCACCTGGTCAGCCCAGAACTGGGGACAGAGTACACAGAGAGAGAGGAGTACATTTATGATTTCACCAGGAACTTCATCTTAGGTCTGCGGGTGCTTATAACAACTCTGTGTGGTAAGTGGGGTAAATGTTAATAATCCCATTTTATTTATTTATTTATTTTTTAAAAGATTTTTTTCTTTCTTTTTTTTTTTAAAGATTTTATTTATTTATTTGACAGAGAGAAATCACAAGTAGAATGGAGAGGCAGGCAGAGAGAGAGAGAGGGAAGCAGGCTCCCTGCTGAGCAGAGAGCCCGATGCGGGACTCGATCCCAGGACCCTGAGATCATGACCTGAGCCGAAGGCAGCGGCTTAACCCACTGAGCCACCCAGGCGCCCAATAATCCCATTTTACAGCTGAGAAAACTAAGGCTCACAAAGCTAACAAACATGTCCAAGTTCCCGTGGCTAGCGAGCAGAGGACAGGTTAGTAGATTTTTAAGTCTGGAAGAGCCCCGGCATATCTCCTGATCCAAATCTCTGGGCAATGGTGCATCATCCCCAAAACCTCTTCGAGGAGAGGTTGGAGTGGTGGTGGTGGAGCTGGGTTGTAGACATTAGGGTGTCTGGGAGCTCTGCACGTATACAACTCACTCAGCTCAATCCTTTCCTCCTGAAGCCCGGTCAAAGGCACAGCTCTCTCTCTCTGCTCTCCCTGTTCTGCTCTACCTCACCCAAGAAGCCAAGGCCACATCTCTGACTGAGAGAAGGCCCGCTTGCCCTCCCTTGTAGCTCACAAGACCAGGGTCAGCTCAGCAGCTCCCCCTCACCTCTCCCTCCCTCAAGCCAGCATGGGAGAGTCACCACTTGCCTGTGGGGATTTATTTTCTGGTGAAGGGGTATCAAAGGGGTGACACCTTCTGCTTCTCTTGGTTTGCTCTGGAAAAAGGGAGCATCTCAGAATATCTCAATCCAGCCTGTTTAGAAGTTCAAAGAAGCTTTACTCATACAATCTCAGAATAAAAGTGCAATCAAGGGGGCGCCTGGGTGGCTCAGTGGGTTAAGCCTCTGCCTTCGGCTCAGGTCATGATCCCAGGGTCCTGGGATCGAGCCCCACATCGGGCTCTCTGCTCCGTGGGGAGCCTGCTTCCTCCTTTCTCTCCGCCTCTCTGCCTACTTGTGATCTTTGTCAAATAAGTAAATAAAATACTATTAAAAAAAAAAAAGTGCAGTCAAGGCCTAAAAGACATCCAGGTGAGGTGGACTCAAAAGTGGGGGGGGGCGACAAAATGAATTGCTTCATGCCTACAAAGTCATGACAATAACTGATACTTCACTGGCCTTTAGGAGCTGAAAAGGCCATTCATGGTCAGTTTGCAGTGTGTGGCGCCCAACGAGGAGGCAGGTCAGAGAGGAGTGAACTTTCTTAAGAAGAAGAGCAGGAATCAGTCTCACAGATGAAGGTTTAGAATATAGGTGAGGTTCAGTGGGGTGAGGTCCAGAGCCGATGACCAAGAAAGAATTCCTGAGACATCTTTGGTGCAAGACAGGGGGTTATTAAAGCAGGGGGACAGGACCCATGGGCAGAAAGAGTTGCTGCCCAGGGGTTGGGAGGGGTGGCAGGTTATATACAACAGAGTTGGGGGAGGTAAGAAAAAAGGGAGGTTTCAATAGAACATTCATATGAGTTCATCTACCCAAGGCCTTCAGGCCTTGCCATTGTCAGATTAAGGTTGTTTTCCCCTCTAGCAAGGTATTAACGTTAAGATAGTTGGGAGATTCCTAAGGAATGTCCCACTCAGGAGTGGGGGTGGGGAAGGTTGCAGGGTGTCCGCTTCTGCTTTGTCCTCAGCCAGCCTTCTGTTCCCTCATCATCACAGCCAGGGAGTGGTGGGACCAGGACGTGCCTGCTGGCCTTCTGCATCGAGGTCAATGACTTTGCCCTGTGGCAGGCCAGGGCAAGCCCTACTGGGGACCTCCGCTCAGGCTGCTCCCCCTGGGATCAGAGGCAGCACTTCTAAGCCTGGTCCTTTATTGTGTATTATCTTATCTCAATAGGAAAAGGCAATTCAGGGGAAGAATTTCCTTGTCACGGTGCTCAGGGCTTTCCATTGTCCAGCTTTCTTAGCTCTAGTTCATCCCCAGGGTCTGACAATTACTCATGTCCCTGGAGGCGCCTTATCAGGGGTGTCGAAGATAGAAAACTTATTTTTTTTCTCAGGACCAGGCAAACTGGAATCTGTCCATCCCTTATGTCAGGACATCATCCCACAATTAGCGGGCTGTGACTCCAGCCACACAGGGAAGCTGCTTGAAAAACAGTCCCTAGGAATCCGCCTGGTTGCTTTGCATAGCCCGGAGGCTTCAGGGTCCTCCACTGACTGACCAGTGGGATGGACTGCTGGACAGCCAGACAGTCGGACAGCCAGACAACCATCTCTTGGTGGGGCTGACTATGAGAGGCTTTACTCCTGTACCCTCCCCACCCAACTTTTGACTCAGGAAGACTTCAAACCTACAGAAAAGTTGAAAGAATCATACAACAAACAAACACACCGTTCACCCCTATTCACTCGTCATCGTTCAGTTTATCTCCTTTACTGTATCTCTCTATTTTCATATACATATACACCTGGAAATACATACTCCTCACCCCCCTCAAGCCATTGAAAAGTTGCTGAGTCATGATGCTTCTCTCCTAAACAGCTGGGCATGTGTATCCTAAGAATAAGAATTTCTTTTTTTTTTTTTTTTTTTAAAGATTTTATTTATTTATTTGACAGACAGATCACAAGTAGGCAGAGAGGCAGGCAGAGAGAGAGGAGGAAGCGGGCTCCCCGCTGAGCAGAGAGCCCGATGCGGGGCTCGATCCCAGGACCCTGAGACCATGACCTGAGCCGAAGGCATAGGCTTTAACCCGCTGAGCCACCCAGGCGCCCCGTAAGAATAAGAATTTCTACATACACACAGAGAGCAAGATAAAAATGCATGCACAGGTGTTTATCAACTTGGAATCTACAGCCAGGGAGTTAGATGTAGAAAGAATCAGCCTTTATTGAAAAAAAAAAAATGCACGCACAATATACAGTACAGTTACGTATGGATTTCCCTTTTTCTAATGTTTATGCAGATTTTTAAAATTTTTTATTTATTTTTAAAATTTCTTTTCAGTATTCCAGAATTCATTGTTTATGCACCACACCCAGTGCTCCATGCAATATGTGCCCTTCCTGATACCCACCACCAGGCTCACCCAACCTCCTACCCCCATGCCCCTCCAAAACCCTCAGACTGTTTTTCAGAGTCCACGGTGTCTCATGGTTCGTCTCCCCCTCCAATTTCCCCCAACTCCCTCTCCTCTCCATCTATTTGGGGGACCAGATACGTATTTATAAGTTTCTTTATTTTGTCTAATTATATAATAAATATATACTAATTGAAAAAATGTAGAAAGCATTAAAAGTATAAAATTCATAAACATATCCATGACAAAGTTACTTATACATTTGTGAGAATGAGCAAGGCACTCAGGCAGTGAACTAGATGATTTTAAGGTAATTCAAAGTCTAATACTTCAGGCTGTGGTTCTCCAATCTTTCAGGTTTTGTTTTTTTTTTTTAATCTTTTAGATTTAATGGTGAAATATCATTGCTTCATTGAAGTTATGTCTAATCTGTCCCCACAGTGGGTATGGGGACTTGACAACTTTTTTTTTTCTGTCCTAAATAGTTTTATGAGAACACCTCATGCAAATAGACCCGTTTTAAAGTAATTTCCTTAGGGCAGTGTTTCTCAAAGAGTGGTGCTGGACCATGTAATGGATTCAGTCACTTGTGGAGCTTGGTAAAGATTCCTAGGTCTTGCCCGGATCTAGGAAATCACAAAGGGGTGGAGCCCAAGAGACTATATTTGAACAGGTGCCACACAAATCGGAGCTTTGGAATAGACATATTCACCACGTGCAATTACTAGTTAGAAGGAAAGGCCTATGGACAGCTCTTTTTTTATTTATTTATTTTTTAAAGATTTTATTTATTTATTTGACAGAGAGAGCTCACAAGTAGACGGAGAGGCAGGCAGAGAGAGAGAGAGAGAATGAGAGAGAGAGAGAGGGAAGCAGGCCCCCTGCTGAGCAGAGAGCCCGATGCGGGACTCGATCCCAGGACCCTAAGATCATGACCTGAGCTGAAGGCAGCGGCTTAACCCACTGAGCCACCCAGGCGCCCCTGGACAGCTCTTTTATGGCCAGGATATCTCTGGGAAAGGCCAAAATGGCTGCAGTAGGCGAGGGCACTTTGTCCAGTTGTGCGTTTTGCAAATTCCTCAAACTTGCGCTGGAGATGCTCCAAGTGCTAAGTAGGGATGGCCGGGGGAGGTGTAAGAGGATGAAGGGAAAGGTCAAGTCCAGAGTACAGGAGTGGAACTTGCCAGCCTGCCTTGAAGGAACATGTGAATTGGACCAGGCTGGATTCAGAAGCTGGAAGCTGCTTTAGGAATCACCACATAACCAACGAAGCTCTGGCACTGGAGGCTGATCCCATAGCAACCCACAGGATGTGAAGACAGTTCTTTATACACAGTGCTCAGTACACACGTGAAGCTGCTCTTTCTTATTAGCCCGGAATTTGTGCAAGCTGGAGATAATGCAGCTAAGAGAAAAAAGTATAATCTTAGAATCTGAGAGCCAAAAAGCGTGTTTGAAACCAAACCTAATGAGAAAACTACAAGCAGCAGGTTAAAACTGGTAGGAAGGGGCGCCTGGGTGGCTCAATGGGCTAAGCCTCTGCCTTCGGCTCAGGTCATGATCTCAGGGTCCTGGGATTGAGCCCCACATCGGGCTCTCCGCTCAGCGGGGAGCCTGCTCCCTGCCCCCCCGCCCCCGCCCCGGTCTCTCTCTGCCTGCCTCTCTGCTTGTGATCTCTTTGTGTCAAATAAATAAAGTTTAAAAAAAAAACTGGTAGGAGGAGGAAGGAAGAGGGAGGGAAAAACGGAAGGGGGGTGGGGAAGGGAAAAGAACAGAAGAGAAAAAAGAAAAAGAAAAAGGACGGTTGCTTGAGAAGGAGGGCTGCTGAGGGCAGAGGGGAGGAGCAGGGCACTCTTTTTCTTCATAAACATTTTGCTACAACCTGATTCTTTTTTGAAAACAAACATTACCCGCACTACCTTTATTTATTTTTTTTAATGTGTGTTTAAAACACAAGACTGATGTGCAGTATACCGTAAACTGGTGTCCGGTGGTGTCAACTACGTTAGTCACGGCAACATCTTCTCAGAACGATCCCCTTAAAACACCAGAATGGCGATCCAGACACCAGCAGCCCCTAGACGACCCTCCCCAGTCCCCGCGCGGGCGCCGCGAGGCGGGAAACCGCGCGCGGCGGAGCCGGAGGGAGGCGGTGGCCGCGGAGTGCGCACGCGCTGAGCCCGGCGGCGCCTCCCTTCCCGGAAGTGCCCGGCGGTGGCGGGGCGCTGGGGTTTGGCCCCTTCTCCGGGAGGAGGTCGGCAATAGGAGGCAGGATTCAGTTCTGATTGGGTCCGCAGGGGGTGAGGCGGGGCAAGCGCCCCTGACCGCCCCCCATTGGGGCTAAGCCCTATCTGTAATCGCAGCTAGCAGCAGACTCAGAGGACCCGGGAGGAGAAGAGCAGCGCCCTCGGCCGCCCGTGCCGGCAGCCGGTAGAAAATGCCTGGCGGAGTCGAGAGAGGGTGATGCGTTCTCCAAGGAACAGATTAGTTTGCAGTGAATTTGAAGGCACTTACACGCTAACGCGCTACTGACGTGTCTGACCCAGAAGAAGCAGTTCAGGATGCCTGGTGCCTTGTTTAGCTTTCAGAATTTGGTACGGAAAAAGCAAAGCCGATGTTCTCCAAATCATTCAATTTAGCACCATTTCTTGAACTTCTTTCCTGTTTAAGAACGTCCCTCTCACCTGATGGTGACCTTTGGATTTCTACCGGCAGGATGTGTAAGCTTGAAGAGATCTGCGTCAGCCTTGCGCCGTATCTGGGCTTGTTTCAAGGCCGAGGTTTCTCCGCCAAAGCATTGACCTGAACATGGCGCGGGGGGTAACATTGTAAAGTAGGAGAGAGTAGACCAAAGCTCACATCGTTGGAGAGTGCCAAGAATGATCAACTAGGCACGGAAAAAGAAGTGGAGACCATCTTTAAAGTATTCTGAAGTCAGTCTTGAGACACTCCTAAGACATCAGTGATTGAGCCAGGTCCTTTTACTCACACTGTGGAAAATATTTTTCATATTTCCTTCAATATAAGACATGGTTTAGCAAGAATGTGACTTCACCAAAATAAACTGCCAATAATAGAGCCTCTTAATAAACTAAATGAACTCACCAGAATCCCCAAGTTTGGAAGCAAGGTGGCATAGTTTTTGGTTTTCAGTATTGAAAGGACTCTGCAAAATTTTTAAATGTCAAATCCCATGATGCCTTCATGTTACAAAGACAAATTTTATCTTCATTGGATAGCAAAATCCAAACAGAACTATGGTTATATATTGAATCCCATTTTCAAAGTAAATCTGAAATTTGTCTTAAAAGAGTTTATAAAGATGTCTATCTTGAAGAAAGAAAGCTGGCCTTTCATTTTACAGATGAGGAGACTGTGACCCAGAAAGAAAAATGACTTGAGAAGGATCACGCCAAATCAGATTTGGGAGTTAGAGTCCAGTGACACGCCTTGCCCGAGTGCCTCTCCTTACTCTGTCCAGGCTCATATCCCATGGTAACAAACATGATGTGAGTGTGGCCTCAGATGTTGCTCACAGGAGATATGGAGATAGTGGTTTTTCAGGATCTAGACAGGATTTTAAGAAAGTCTTAGTGATCAGAACTCTCCCTAAAGAGTACAGACATCAGAATATACAATAGTGAAATCTCTCTCTCTTTTTCTGGGAAGATCTTAAGTTGGGGCTACATAATCATTTATTAGGATTGTCGAGGGTATTCAACCCTCTGAAGATCATTCTATTTGTGAGTCTGATATTTTTTTGTTACTGACAGCCCTTTGAGCACCTAAGTGCCCAGCAGGTCTAGGGAGAATGGAAACTAATCCCTTTTCAAGGTTACTTTGAGAGTTAGGTATTATGTTATGCAGTTCATGTACGTTGATTTACTTAGTCTTCACAACAGGCATTGTAGATAGGTATTGTTTCACTCAGTTCACAAAGGTTAGGTAGCATGCTCCAAGCCATGGAGATAATAGGCAGCACAACTGAGGCCACATTAAACCATCACTTACATCCAGATGAGTGGGCGAGAGAAGATGATGACGGTTTGTTTCCCAGCCTTTTCCCTTGTAGGTAACCCTTTCACTGCTCAGTGAGTCTTCAGGGCAAGTAACTCCCATTATCCTCCTGGTCCAACAGGGATGAGGCTGCAATGGAGGCCCAGGACGGAGACACTCTGACTAGGAGAAAAGATTTTGGGTTGGCACCTCTTTACAAAGGCTCTGGGGTTCCAGAGCTTTGCCTAACAGACAGGTTCTTATTGAACAAGGAGACCAAAGTTTGCTTCCAAAGTTTTCAGTTTAATAGTTCACTCTGGGTGAAGAGACTTCTTCAGGATTCAGCTTTGAGACAAGATTGGACCACAACATGAGGAACTGGTTTGTGAAGCAAGGCTGGGACGATGGGAACTAGGGAGACAGACAACATCTGGGACTCAGGTAGTTTGTGCTGCTTAAATCAGCGAGACTATTTGATGTTCTTGGGTAAATGGCCATTTCATTAAGACTCAGGCAATTTCTGGTACCCCCTGGGAGCATGGACCAGCCTCCTCTTGAGAGAAGGAGGATATGCAAAAGGTAAATTCCAGAGATTGTATCCTATCCCTGGGCCTTCTTGCCTTTCTAAAGATGAGCGCACCTTCTGCCCTGCTGCTATTGCTCCAGTTAAATATGTTCCCCATGTTCATACTGTGCCCATGACTACATTTCTGCTTCCTAAAAAGCTGTGGCCTACTGGAGGCATGTCAGTCACCTTCCTACTCTAGTTCTGGTCATGGCTGCCAATGAGCCACGGTATTAAGTGCTAACTCCCTTGCCTGTGTGGTCTGATTCCTTGCCAGCCTCTTCACCACCTAGCCCAGATTGCGCCATCCATTCCGGCCACATCAGCTTCCTCTTTCCTGGACTGGATTCCATCCCTCCCTGGGTCCAGTCCTCTGTAGGCTTTCTTCCGGAATGCACTCTCCACCCCAACTCTTATCTCCTTTCCAAGAACAGCTTCCATGGTTAAGAGCACAAAGCAAAACTGGCTTTGGCAAACTCCATTTCAAGACACCAAGGAATCAGAGCAGTTGGATAAAGGGGATAAATAGGGTGGCTTTAAGTTCTCTTCTAGCTCAGAGGCCACTCAAAAAATTGAGATCTCCGCTGAGGTCTGTGGAATCTCCTTGCTTTCCTGAGGCACCCCCTTCTTCATGCTGCTGGGATTTAAACTACGCCTTTGGAGAAACTGGGTAACTGAAACTAAGTCACACAGGCTCTGAGGGGCCAGCCAGGAGCAAAGCTATGTTTCTTGACACGCCTTCCAGTTCCCTTCATGGCTGGCTTTTGTGGCTGTGCTGGGATTCAGACATCTCTGCACTCCACGGTGAGATGCTCCAACTCAATCATGACTTACTCACTCCAGTAAATTTATTCACTCCCACCTCGGCCCCATTCCCTCCAACCTTCCCCTCTCCCGTGATCATGGTATCAAAATAATGCTAAAATGAGATGACTATGCTTGAATTTAACACCTCCCACCATGCCTCTTTCATGTTAGCTCCTGAAGCAGACAGGCCCGCTACCTGCAAACCCTGCCAGCACACACCTTGGGCGGGTTGGAGCAGCTCCTGGTACCTAGAGCAATGAACTTAGCTTGCCCTTTCAATAACCATGATCTCACAAACTTCTGGTCGACCAAGCAGTCCCATCTCCAACTTCCAGCAGAAAACTCCAGAAGCAGAAAACTTTGATGGGAGCCAGGTCCCATCAGTACTGGTGAGGGTGTCCTAGATCTGCATACGGGCCCACCCTTCTCATCTCCTGGGCGTAGCCAGGACTTGCAGAATGGGGGTCCGTGGAGATCCAAACATAGGAGCTGCTTGTTAGATGAACTCATTCCTGGCACCTAGCAGAGATGTGGAAGATGGCTGAATCGGAAGGGAAAAGGAAGAGAGGGCCCAGTAGATGAAAGTTTCTACTTCAAAGCAAGAGTGGTCTGTGAACTTCTGATCTTCAGACCAAACTGCGCATGCCCAGGTCTATCCACAGGACCCAGAGTCTTCGCTCTGTTCTGAGCCACAACGCAGAGCAGCCAAGCTCAGTGACCACACCCAGCTCCTCACTTTCAGGAGCCACCTCTGCAGAAGCTGAGATGCCTGCCATGGGGGTCACTGCAGGTTGATCCCTGCTCCGTTCCTGACAAACGTTTGGCTGAGGGCTCTGAGCTGATGGCCTTGCATTAGGTGTTCTTCGTCAGACGTCAAGACCACTGGCCCCATGGAGCCCCTGTGTGCCTGGGATCCGAGCATGTCTACGTTGTCTTTGTTCCCTTCAAGGTTTACGTCTTCAGGGTCCCACTGTAGAGAAAAGACACAAATGGTACCTGGATGGAACAGATGCTTCCCATCTCTTACAATGCGCCACGGCTAACAACAGCTCCAGTCCTGGTTCTCACAACCCAGGCACAGACAAGGAGAAACAGTAAGGGCAGGTTAATCAGGCCTGCGTTTCTAGGAACTCATGGGACACATACAACTTTAAAGCAAGGAGTTAACAGACAACCACCCGGAACCGTCAGACCCACTCCCCAGCCCCGACAGACCCACTCCCCAGCCTCCTTTTCCATCTTTACTCTAGTGAGAATGAGTCATGTTCCTTTTATCCCAAGACTTCCCACCTCCATGCCTAAGTCATTCCTGGAATCGATCAGGCAAATTCAACCCATTCTTTATGGCCCAGATAGGTACCTCCTCTTCCAGGAAACCTACTCTGACTGCTTTTACCCATTGAGCTTACACACCCTTATTTCTTTGTATTGACTGTACAAGTCATTTGTAGCTGAACATGGGCACTGCCTTGTCCTTTTAGGTAGAGGATGAGTTCCTTATGAGCAGAGCACCGGTCTGCCCTTGCCACCTGGCCCTCCTCCCCACCACGTCATTTCCTCTAAACTTGAGGCTCAGCAGACTTGTCCAAAGCAAACACTTAAAACTTAATTGAGAAGGTGGTCACTGCCAGTGATTATTCTATTATTCTGACTCACACAAGTATGGGAAAGGTTAAGAGCAAAAAGTTGAGAAAAGAGAAGCAAGTCATATAAGCATTGATGATACATGGTTTGCAAAGACCTCCTCTTGTTCTCATGTGACCAAGGAGAGAGAGAGAACTTTGCATGGGGCCAAGAGCAGGGAATTCTTGGTGAGTCCAGCCACGGAGGCAAGCGGGGATTGGACTCAAGTCCTCCTTCTGCCACTAACTTGCTTTCTCTTCTTTGGGCCTCAGTTTCTCGAGTGGTAAGCCAGGGTGTTGGATCAGCAACTAAATATGATCTCTTTAATTTCTGAGTTTCTATGACTGATAACTTGGAGTGACAAGGTCACATTTGACAGTATCAAGAGACCCAGGAAACAACATAGGAAAAGATCGTGTCTGCCTAGGCCAGATGATGCCTAGCCAGGCAAGGAAACAGCCAGTCATGGCATGCCCTCCAAGAAAAACACTGCCAGCTGCTCAAACTTAAGCTCAATCCAACAGTCCAGTTGTAAGGGTCCTAGATAAGGTCTGTAGGGCTCCCTGAGCTACTGAGAGAAATGCCCGCAGCATGCCAGTTATAAAATACAAAACGTGGCTTTGTTTGAAATAGGAAGAGCCCAATTCAATTAGTGATTTACTGATAACTGAACTGAGTTCCACTACTTGGTGCCTAAAAAAGCATCGTGTTAAAAAGGCCACCTCCTCCCCTAACCCTGCGGGCCAAGGACTAAGCTGATCGGGTTGTTGCAGCTCGGTCCCCCACCCCCGCCCCATACCTGTTTGGGGCTGTGCCAGCCACTTCAAGCGCTAACTTATCTATGCATGATTGCAGATGTGGGCAGGAGATAACAAGCAAATCCCCAAAGAGTCTCCGCTGGCCCTGCAGGCTCCACGGCCCAGGTGCCCAGGGGCGGAGGTAGGTAGGGGCCTGTTTCATTCTTTGAGGGTGGACGGTATGCTTTGTGATGAATGCTGATTTCAGGCTCAGGCCCACGTTCCAGATCACAGCTCTAGGAGCAGGCTGTGATCAATCTCACCAGAAGCGCCCAAGGTGCCCATTAAAAAAAAAGACGGATCCCGGGCATCCACCCTCGCCCCTCTCTGGTTTGGGACCTAAGGTTTGACATTTTAACAAGTGCCTCAGGTGATTTTTAGCGCCACAATATTTCAGAATCACTGCTCCAGCTCCCGAAAGAGCTTCTCCAGAGTTGTTCTTTCTGCTCTTGACCAACTCAGAGGCCACCAAACAGCCAGCCTCTTCAATTAAGTGCACTCTTTGAAGTGGGTTAAGCCTCTGAAACATTTAAATCTCTTCCTTCCGAATTCCTGGAAGACTGCGTTTTGAAACCTCATCTTAAGCAATGAAAACATTGCTGGAATCCAGGCAAAAAGAAAATCTGAGCAAAAGATGATCTCCACCCTTACCAGAAAGAATCCTGGGAGATGAGCAGCACAGGTAGTTGTCATCAGACAAGCTCAGCTCTCCCCTGCAGGCCAGGGAGGTGTGGACACAGCGCCCGCTGCCCAGGGTCCCAGAGGGACGGTGTGGGGGGATGCAGCTGGCCCCCAGCACCACCACCACCACCGCCGCTAACCTGCTGCTACTCGGCTTGTCCACAGGTTTGTCTGCCAAACCATGCTTCTCCTGGGGTTCCACATCTTCTGAGTCCCTACCTGATGATTTGGGAGCATAGCAGAAAGCACTTGGAACTGAGAGAGGCTGGAAAATCCCCTGATCCTCAGACTTGCCTCTCGTTTTCTTTTTTCTTTTTTCTTTACCTAAAGGAATGTGGCATGGGCCCGGCCATCCAAGAAGGGCTCACAAAAACAGGAAATGGAATCAAGCCACAGGACGTCCCTTCTGGAATAGAGAGAGTATGATTGTCCATACCTGCTCCGAGTTTAGGGCTTCCCAATACTTCTGCTGCAGAATAAAAAGAGAGATGGAAACAAGTGTTGGCGAGATTTCGCCAGCGTCACAGAGCAGAGCAGAGCAGGGCTCAGCGCCAGCACGGTCTGCCCAGTGAGCGAGGCGGCAGGGCCCTGCAGTGATCTGGGGACAGAGGAACAGAGGACTTGAGCAAGCAGAAAGGCAGCAGCTCCTGGTGGCTACAATCTAGTTAAATGATCAATAGGATAATTGCGATAATTACAAAGGGCTGCAGGTCCTTGGAAAAATTATAATCTGTACTAGATTTTAAAATTATTATTATTAGAAGTTATTATTATTATCAGGCATAATAATAAATCTTTCGTTTATTAACCACGTGGCTGAGATGAGTCAACTCAAACCCATAAAACTAAGAGATGCAAATAAAATCCCCTTGAAAATACAGAGTATTTTCTACCAGCCAAGATCCAGTTTTAATTAGCCTTTACTACATGGGTGGTTCCACCCCAAGGCTCGAGTATGTCTGACTCAGGTTCTGGAAGTTCGCAGGATGGTCTGCTCTTGTTCATCCAGCACCTCATGCAGTGCCTGGGAGATACGTGTTTCCGACATAGAGTCATGAATCTGCAGATGTCCAGCAGACTTATCTGTCTGTCGAATAGCTGCCGATCTGCACAGTCCAGACGATGTGGCTTTGTCACATTAAAACAAAGCCTCTACTGTTCAATTCTTTTAAATTCCATTAAAAAAAAATTTTTTTTTTTAGGGACACTTGTGTAGCTCAGTCGGTTAAGCATCTGCCTTCAGCTCAGGTCATGATCCCAGGGTCCTGGGATCGAGTCTGGCTTCAGGCTCCTTGTGCCGTAGGTGCCTGCTTCTCCCTGTGGTTGCCACTCCCCATGCTTGTGCATGCACTCTCTTTCTCTCTCTCTCTCTCAGACGAAGAAAATAAAATCTTTAAAAAATTTTTAAAATTTAAATTATTTTTAAATTATTATTTTTTTAAGTTGAAGGTCCAGCGCTTTTTTTTTAAAAAGATTTTATTTATTTATTTGACAGGCAGATCACATGCAGGCAGAGAGGCAGGCAGAGAGAGAGGAGGAAGTAGGCTCCCTGCAGAGCAGAGTCCTCTGCAGAGCAGAAAGCCCGATGAGAGGCCCGATCCCAGGATCCCGGGAACATGACCCGAGCCGAAGGCAGAGGCTTCAACCCACTGAGCCACCCAGGCGTCCCAGGTCCAACGCTTTTTTAAAAAGTAATCTCTATGCCCAATGAGGGGTTCCAACTTACAACCCCAAAATCAACAGCTGCATGCTCTACGGACTGAGCCAGCCAGGCGCCCCTTAAATTTCCACTTTAAACAACTTTTTAAAAAAATTTTATTTATTTGACACACAGAGAGAGAAATCACAAGTAGGCAAAGAGGCAGGCAGAGAAAGGGGAGGAAGCAGGCTCCCTGCTGAGCAGAGAGCCCGATGCGGGGCTCTATCCCAGCACCCTGGAATCATGACCTGAACTGAAGGCAGAGGCTTAAACCACTGAGCCACCCAGGCACACTAAACAACTCTTTAATTGTAGATTTTCAACCATATACCAATAAAAGAATATCTAATGAACACCCAGGGACACACCCTGTTTTATCTGCTCTAGCTCTCCAATTTTTTTATTTGCTTAAGTATTTTAAAATAAATAATTTTATCTGTAAATATTTCAACATGTCTCTCATAAATAAAGACGTTTTCTAAAAAATCCTTAGAACAGTGCAATTATTAGACCTAACAAGATTCGTGATAATTCCACGGTATTCATCTTTTAATGACAGCCTGCTGTGGGAGGGAGACATAAACTGAAAAAACAAAACAAACAAACAAACAAACAAAACACAAAATTTTTAAAAAACAGGGTGAATTGGAGAAGATATGGAATTACTAAAATGATAGCTCAACATACTGCGAATGACAGAAATGTTGGGAGGACGCAGGGGTTGAAAAGTGAAACAACTTTAACAAATGAAACAAATAAAAAGAAATGAAAGAGGGGCGCCTGGGTGGCTCAGTCGGTTCAGCCTCTGCCTTCGGCTCGGTCGTGGTCTGGGGGTCCTAGGATTGAGCCCCACATTGGGCTCTCTGCTCAGAGGAGAGCCTGCCCCCCCCCTTTCTGACTCTCTGCCTACTTGTGATCTCTCTGTCAAATAAATAAAATCTTAAAAAAAAAAAAAAAAAGAAATGAAAGAAAAGTTGCTAACTTTTACCTTTCTTTCGAAAATACAGATGTTCATGCAAAGTAGCAATAGTAATCTGATTTTACACAGTGAGGATCCCGGGAACATGACCCAAGCCGAAGGTAAGGGGCTGTGTTTGTTAAAAAAACATTATTAAATGCAGAAGAAGAATCAAATACAGAAGAGAATACGAAGATTAATGGGAAAACTGGTAACCTCCAAATAAAAGTCTGTAGTTTAGTTAGTAGTAATGTACTAGTGTTAATTTCTCAGTTTTGACAAACAGCATTCTTGTGTAAGATGTTAACATTACAGGGAACTGGGCAGAGGCGCACAGGATCTTTCTGTACTACGTATTATTCCAAAATTTGAAAAGTTTATTTAAAGCCAAGCAAACAGAACTAAGAGTGCCCCAACTGGATTGGCAAGAAAGCTTGAAATTTCCTTTTCCAAACTTCGCCATCGCTGTTTAAAATTTAAGAAGAGTGCCCTCTAGTGGCAGTAGTAGTCGGGATTTCTTTTTAAAGTTCTTTCTTAAGCCAAAAATGACAGTGTGCCCAAGGATGCAATGAACCCAAGTGTCTCTGAGAACTCTCTCCACATCCCCAAAAGTGAAAATAAAATCACATATTCTGGTGCTTTCCCCATTTCAAGAGCAAAATGTGTTAATTTCTGTTCAGGAATTTTTTTCAAAAACAAAATAAATTAAAAAATAAATATAAAATAAATTCTATCCCATAATTCTACTCCAAGAGCCTCATGAACAGTATTGAATAGCTCTCTGAAATACACACAAACACATACACACACAAACCAAAATGTGCAAAGAGCTTTTCTCCCTTATTGTCAGTGGGCATTACCGCGGTCTTGAAATTGTCTTTAGGACGCTGATTTCACCACCCCCATGAACCACAGCAGGTAATATGTCAGTTCAGCTCCTTTCTAAAAGCACACTTTTTCATGCTTCTGAAATCAAAAAGCAACACATAGCCCCCCACCTACAAGGCACGGGGCAACATTTCCTTTGTTTCTGTAGGCTTTGAGGTGTGTCCTAACCATTGAGGAAACATGGTCACTTTCCAGGCTTACATTTTAGACTTCGTCCTCTTATACTTAGGGAGAAGTGACTTCTCCCAAGACTGGGGAGGTGACACGGTGTTGGACTCAGGACCAAAGATGATGAAAGTTTTTTTGTTTCTTCCAATTATAAAGTGTTAAGATTGGCCAGGTACACATCAGCTATGATTTTCTCCCAGAATTCATTAAGTGAATTTCCTTTTGAACTGGAACCTTATAGACTTTTAAAATTTACACCATATGCTTCCAAATGGTACCCTTTCTATTTCTCTAGTTCGTTAAGCTGTTCTATAGCACCTGCCCTAGATGGGGCAGGGTTTCACCTCCCCACGCCTTCCTCCTCCCCACCTGCCCGAACTCTTCCTGCCTTCTCCATAATACACGTCTACACTCAAGGTCATGGTGCTGCACAGGACCTTAAAGACGGCCTGGTCCAGAGCTGGGGTTTCAGAGTGAACATTTATGGGAACAGTACATCCCGACCTTGGTGGAGCCTCACAGCCTTCCCAAAATCATTGTCTCCACTTTCAGAGCAGGCCCAGAGAAAGGATGAGTGCTGCCATACTGATGCCACAGCCAGAAGCTCAGAGGTCATACCTGAGCCCGCCTCCAGCCTGCTTCCCACGGACGCTGTGTGGGGCACACCAGCTGCCCCCCACCTGATCCTCCTATTTACCCTGTAATGCAGGTAGCACAAGTCTCAGGATTCCTAGATACAGAAGGAGAAGCTGAAACTCAAGCAGTCCAGTGGGGGCCCAAGGCCACCTGGCAGGTCAGCGAGAGCCCAGAGAAGCCCGAGTCTGTGCCGTGTCATGCACAGCTCATTTCCCTCTGGGGACCAGGGGAGCCTCTCTGCTCACCCTGGGGGAATGAGCGGACTGAACACACCTTTCAGGAACTATTCTTTCTCATGGTGTCATTGCAAGTGGTGCCCGCTGTCTGGGTAGGACACAGTTCCCTGGAGGGCAGAATGTATGTCCTGAACTTGATCTTGATCTTTGGTACTTACTGGAATGTCTGGCCTCCTTCTTCATACTTACATGTATTTTCTTCTAAAATTAGCACTCTTATAGCCCATTAATGTAAATATATATTTTTAAAAGGTATGCAATAAATATATACATAAATATAAATTTATATATAATAAATATGTATTTTAAACATATTTTTATATATTTTATATATGTGTACATATACATTTTATATATTTGTACATATACACACATACACACACACACACATAATTTTTTTTCCTTAAAAGAATGATTTGGGGGACGCCTGGGTGGCTCAGTTGGTTAGGCAGCTGCCTTCGGCTCGGGTCATGATCCCAGGGTCCTGGGATCGAGTCCCGCATCGGGCTCCTTGCTCGGCAGGGAGCCTGCTTCTCCCTCTGCCTCTGCCTGCCTCTCTGTCTGCCTGTGCTCGCTCGCGCTCTCTCCCTCTGTCTCTGAAAAATAAATAAAATCTTAAAAAAAAAAAAAAAAAGAATGATTTGGTCTTCAGAATAGCAAACAGCCAAAGGAATCTGTCCTGGTCTGCTGGTGCTGAAAGCAGGGTTTGGAGAGGGAATGAGCGGTCTCGGTTGCCAACAACAGCCTTAGACACAGAATTAGCAGGGACACACAGGGACTTGACCCTCTTTAGACAGAGCAATCTGGCATTCCGTCCTGTTCTTGACCCCCACACATGTATACACAAGTGTACACAAGACACAGACTTTGTTCCAAGCCAGAAACAGCCTCTTCTAAAATTTCTACAAAGCTTCTTTCTCCAGATCAATGGCACTGCGAGGGAGCACAGAGGGAAAAATGACTAGACATTCTTTCATCACAAAGCTGGACTTCAATCTTTTCTTCTATCCCGGGGTGGGGGAGGAAGGAAAGGAGAGGCGAGGAGAGGAAAAAGGAGAGGAGAAAGGCACAGGAAGTTTCAGCAACGGGGGAACGTCAGATGCTGGCTACTCTAGAAAGGGAAAAGGCCACTCCCCAAAAGCCCTGCTCCTTCAGGGCCACAGCCCCCACTGCAGACCACAGGGACATTCACCCTTCCTCAGCATCTGCTCAGTCCGCCCTCGGTGGCTCTGCAGGAGTGGGCAGCCTCGTGCTGAGTGAGTGAGTGAGTGAGCGAATGAACCCATGGATCCTGTCTCTGTGCAGTGTGCCTCTCTTGTGGAGATGCCCAGAAGCCCACACGGTCCAAACACAAGGCCTCCCTCCAGGGTCATGAGTCACACTGAAAGCTCTGGCATCATCCGTCGGGTGCCCTGGCCAACCCAGCCCTCCACATTTAAGGAAAGGTGAAAATAACCCGAAGTCTCCCTCCACGTGAGCTCACCCGGCCTTATCTGTCTCTGTCTTATCTGTATCTGTTCTGCTGTTACCGGATTTACTTGCAAGCCCGTGTTTTCTGGCCCTGAGCACCCACGCGGAGCACAGGGCAGGCGGCAATAGTCCTGGACAGCAAGTCGGGTTTCTCTTCTGTCAACTGGGAATGCTGGATAATAAGCCTGGTCCTGCAGACCTCCCCGGTAGGAGTCCCGGCCAAGGCACTGCGGCAGTCAACAGCAGGGTTTCTGGGCCAGACAGAGCTGGGGCCGAACCCCTCGTCCGCTCCCTCTTATTTTTATCATGATTATTATCATTACTATTATTATTATCATTACTATTATTATTATCATTACTATTATTATTATCATTACTATTATTAAGAATGCTTTCTTGGGCAAGCTACTTAAACTCACTGAGTTCTAGTCCCCTCTTCTGGAAAACAAGAATAACAAAGGTAGGGGTACCTCGGTGGCTCAGTCAGTTAAGCATCTGCTTTCCGCTCAGGTCATGATCTCAGGGTCCTGGGATGGAGCCCTGCGTGGGCCTCCCTGCTCAGTGGGGAGCCTGCTTCTCCGTCTCCCTCCACCCCTTCCCCACTAGCTTTCTCTCCTGTGTTCTCTCTCTCTCTCTCTAATAAATAAATAAAAAGTCAAAAAAAAAAAAAAAGAATAACAAAGGTACCTGCCTCAGGGCTGTTGGGAGGATTACACGGAGCGTGTAAAGTACAGAGCACACAGCGTCTGGCATGCGACCCACGTGTCCTCAGGGTCAGCGATCACAACAATCATCCTGACTGATGGCGTGCAGGCACGGAGTGAACTAAGTGTTGTGGGGATGGCCGCCTGCTTCCCTGCCTCCCTAACGCTGCAAGAAGCAGATATTCACCATGGTTGGTATGTGCCCGGCACATGGACCTAAAGCCACCCTCTGAGAGTTACAACATCATAAAGCACCACCGGAGAGATAAACACATCACTTTAACCACACAGAGGGGCTCCCAGGCCTCCATGGTAGGAGCTGGGATGCCATTCACTTACGGGTATGAGGGGACAAGCAGAAGCTATCAAGACAGACACAGACAAGGTGGGGCAGCTGAGGACACAGATCGGGCAGCTGAGGACACGGATCCCAGAGCTGTTGCACTATCTCCTGCTCATCTACTGAACCATCTGTATTGGGAGTTTTCCAATACGTTTGATCTGGTAGCATACGTATCTAGTGAAATTCTAAGTTATTTCTTTTTTTTTTTTTTTTTTTTTTTAAAGATTTTATTTATTAATTTGACAGAGAGAAATCACAAGTAGACGGAGAGGCAGCCAGAGAGAGAGAGAGAGGGAAGCAGGCTCTCTGCTCAGCAGAGAGCCCGATGCGGGACTCGATCCCAGGACTCTGAGATCATGACCTGAGCCGAAGGCAGCGGCTTAACCCACTGAGCCACCCAGGCGCCCTCTAAGTTATTTCTTTACAGGACGCAGTAGCTTTGTCATTCGTGGTGTGTGTGTGCTTTTGAGAGTGAAGCTGAAGGACTGTACCATGGGCTGGGCTGGGGCAGGTGAGCTTCAAAAATTATATTCCTTTTAACATAGGCAAAAGCCTTCCTTGCCATTTGCTTAATTTAAAAGTGTGACCCTAACCCCTTTGTACTCAGATAGTTTCAAAAAATCAATGTCTAGAAAGACAGAGGTAATGGAATCGGGGAAGGACAAGGACCACAAATCACAGAAAGGCCCAAACCTACCACCAAGACAAATTTCCCAAATTTTCAAGATCACTGTCCAGTCCTTACGTCAACTTTGGCTGCCTTTGTTTTCACAGAGCAAATACTGCTGCTGGGTCTCCCCAGCCCCTCCCTGACCCATTGACTTAACTGTCTTTTCCTCCTCACTGAACACACTTAGCCATCAGGCTCATTCTCCCCATCTCCACACACACACCCCACCCGCCCAGCCTTAGATTTCTGCCAAGATTGCTAGATCCAGGCTGCCAAGTCATGTGCTGTGGGTGTCTACAAATTCTGAGACTGGAACCAGGAAATATACAATACTGAATGACATAGCGAGACATAGACCCCAAACGGTGCTCGGTCTGGTGCAGAACTCCTCACTCAAAACCCAGCTCTCAATGACCCGCTGTGTTTTGGAATCGAGGGACAGAGAAATATGAGTGCAGCTCAGGCCCTAGTCCCAAAAAACTCATGCCCAGCTTGTTGGGGAGACAAGCCCCTACAGCTCACCACAGGACACAGCCAACAATGGAAGTTGTGTAAGAGAGGTCTATGTTCTGGCATTCACAGGAAGGAGCCATTAATCTCGTGTGTGTGTTGGCGGGATGAACCGTCACCCAGCAGGTGACATCTGGGTAGGCTTCTGATACATGGGCCAGGAAGAACCCCAAGGAGAAAGGCCCAGAGGCCTGGGTACAGGGAACAGTCCACGGCCAGGGTGGACATTGAGGTAATAAGGGAGGAGGCCGAGTCCCATGAGGCTGGGGTAGCCGTGAAAGGTCTAGAACCTCACACTGAGGAATCTGGACTGTATCCACAGATCAGTGGCTCTGAGTCTTCTGGATTTGGGGGTCCACAACGAGTTCAAGTTTAGGAGAGTTACCCAGGATGGCTAACTGAACTATTTGGCCAGGTAAGGCCATTAAAAAAATCCAAACCCAAACCCAAAACTAAACACAACTACCACTTGCATTATCATCATTTTATAAAAGGGCACTTTAACTCCCAGATCGTACAAGACAAACGCCGGAGGAAGGACAGTCCTCCTTTCCCCAGCCAAGCCCTACCAAAGACGGCGGCCACTCTCCCGTTGCCATCACACGCCTACAGCACTGCCCTTGTTCTCATTTTCCGTAGGCAAAGGGAAAACTTCCTCTTAGAACCGGGCTGGGAACCACAGCTGGGGGACCGACAGTGACTGAACAGCTCGGACCCGAGAGTTACAGCCACGTGTGGCATCCAAAATATGACCTGTGTTTTGTTCACAGATCCAAAGACTCAAAATGAGGCGAAGTTTGCCAAAGTGCTGGGCACGGTGCCCAGCAAAGGGCTCCTGTATGCAACCCTGATAGCGCCATGCGGGTAGTGGGTGCTCCAGCCGGGGAAGAGATGTTCCATGGTCAAATGAGTTCGGGGAACACTCAGACTCTGAACGTTAATCGATTACTTGTGCGTTTTAAATCTTGAACATGCGGATGACTCTAAAACAGCACTGCTACATGCCCTGAGGCCCTAACTCATCTGACTTGGGAAGCTCTCAGTCCCGCCCCGCGTGAGCGCCTTCGGGGGCGGGAGCGCCATGCGTGCTCATTCACCGTCCATTGGGCGTGCGCGCCCCTGGGGGCAGGAACGCCCTGCGTGCTCGCTCACCGGCCAGCCAGAGTGAGCTTAGCGTGGGCAGCCTCGAGAACAGCGGTGCAAGCCCCGCGGAGGCACCGGCAAGTGGCAGTGGGGGACAGCCATGCACCTGGTGGGTGGTAGCGTGTACCTCAAGGTCCGAGTTGATGGAGGAGACCTCGCAGGAGCTGCTGGAAGACACGCGGGCCCGGATGACCTGAACGGGAGGGTACGAGGGGGGCTCCTGCAGGGTGGCATCTCCGGGGCTCATCTGTCCATCGCCGGGCAGCCTGGTGGTGCTGCAGCTTGCCTGTAAGTTGTATGGGGAAGGGCAGGCAGGGAGGCTTAGCTTGCTTTATTTTTGAATTGTCAAAGCATTCCAGTACTCTAGTATTCAAAGGGGACAAGGGGCGCCTGGGTGGCTCCAAGGGTTAAGCGGCTTGACCTTCAGCTCAGGTCATGATCTCAGGGTCCTGGGGGTTGAGCCCCGCATGGGGCTTCCTGCCCAGCGGGTAATCTACGGCTTCATCTGCCCCTCCCCCAACTCATGCACTCGCGCTCTCACTAAAATAAATAAAATCTTTTTTAAAAAAGGTTCAGAAGGGTGTAGAATGCAAGGTCGGCCCCCACCTGCATGCGGAGCCGCCCAGTTCTCCCCAAGAGCAGCCAGGCTCCGGTTCCTGATCTCTCCATATCCAAGCAAATGCAGATAACACAGCTCCCTAGTTCCACGCACAGTGGCAACACATCTACACTCTCCTAGGCAACTTGAGTTGTCTCACTTCACAACATGTCGGGGGCTCGTTCTACAGCAGTGGCTTTGTTGCTCTTTCTGTTCCTTTCGTGGCATCCTGTAGGTGTTCCCAAACTGTGAAACCGTCCTCTACTGACTGGACTTTGAGGGCATTTCCCATCTCTGGCTTTTACAACACTGGCTGCAGGAAATTCTGTTGTACATCCAAGGTTTCAGGGTACTTAAAGGATACATTTCTAGAAGCCAAATTGTTGGATCAGAGGGTATGAGCTTTTGTGATTTGGAGAGCTACTGCCAAAACGCACTGCATGGCCTCATACCCACCAGCAGCTCCGGAGGGTAAAGTGAGGAAGAAACTTGGAAGATTTCTGTCTGTCCGTCCATCCATCCATCCATCTCAGGAGAGAGTTGCCCTCCACAGGGCTCTGGGGACTCTGCTGGAGATCCCCAAAGCCCTGCTGGCCGGGGTTTCAGAACCAGGTGGGATTTGGGTTGTTCCATTGACATACCACAGGGGAACAGCCTGCCTTCTAGAACCACTTCTTCCACAGTGAACCACACACCTTGGCAAGAAACGCATCCTCCTGGAGCCTCAGTTTCCTCATCCAGCAAAAGGGATATTATTCCCTGCCTTGTCTCCTTTGAAGCGGGGGGCGGTCCGCAGGACTAAGATGTGAATGTCCCGGACACATGAGATTGGCTACTCATACTGGGCCCCAAATCACACAGGGCTCCAGCCCCGGGTGGGTCACATGCATGGTTTATGTGAGAGTTGGCTAGACAGGCTGGGGGATGGGGAGCACAGGTGCCCCAGGCAACAACGTTAGAGTCTGTAAATTCCTCAGGGCCCGATGACACCTGAACTGGGTTTTCAAATATTCCAAGTCACTGATCCCCATGACCCCACAGCATTCAGCCCCTGAGCTCCCCCTAAACTCGGCTGCATCTCCTGGGAAACCTCTTCCTGGGCCCAGTGCCAAGGAGGGACTGCTGGGAAGACAAGTGAGCATCCCTGTGGGCCTTGTTGTCTACTCCCAGACAGCTGTGCAGACAGGACACACAGCGATGCCCATGGCAACAAGGGACCTAGTTCATTACAACCTTGCCCCCAAGGACATTGTCATGAAAAAAAGAAAAAAAATTGGCTAACTGAGCAAGGCATGAAATGAGCACAGAGAACATGTTCTCCTTAAAAAAGCTCGGGTCTGGGGCGCCTGGGTGGCTCAGTGGATTAAGCCCCTGCCTTCGGCTCAGGTCATGATCTCAGGGTCCTAGGATCGAGCCCTGTATCAGGCTCCTTGCTCAGGGAGCCTGCTTCCCCCTCTCTCTCTGCCTGCCTCTCTGCTCCCTCTCTCTCTACTTGTGATCTCCCTCTGTCAAATAAATAAAATCTTTAAAAATAAATAAATAAATAAAAATAAAAAAGCTCAGGTCCCAGGCTCAGGCAGGCTTGAAAGCCATTCCTATGCTTTCCTAAGTATGAGATCTTGGGCAAATTACTTAACCCTCCTTGTGCCTCAATTTAAAATCATAATACAGGGGCGCCTGGGTGGCTCAGTGGGTTAAAGCCTCTGCCTTCGGCTCAGGTCGTGATCCCAGGGTCCTGGGATCGAATCCCACATCGGGCTCTCTACTCAGCAGGGAGCCTGCTTCTTCCTCTCTCTCTGCCTGCTTCTCTGCCTGCTTGTGATCTCCGTCTGTCAAATAAATAAATAAAATAAAATCTTAAAAAAAATATCGTAATACAACAGTTAATTATTCAATAATAACAATAGAAATAATAGTTATGAGAATTTGCATTAATAATAATTTGAAAGCCAACCATTGGGGTGCCTGGATGGCTCAGTAGGTTAAACAGCTCAGGTCATGATCCCAGGATCCTGGGACTGAACCCTGCATTGGGCTCCTTGCTCAGTGGGGAGTCTGCTTCTTCCTCTCTCTCTGTCTGCTGCTCCCCCTACTTGTATGCTCTCTCTTTCTCAGTGTCGAATAAATAAAATCTTAAAAAAAAAATAAAATAAAAGCCAACCATTTATAAAATGCTTACTTGGTGTCAGACATTATGTCAAGTAAGAGGCAGTGTTGCCTGGGGGGCAAGGGCACAGACAGGTCTGAATCCTGGTTCTGCCATTGGCAAACTGTGTGACATTGAGTAAGTTGCTTAACCTCTCTGTGCCCTGTCGTTCTTATCTATAAAATGAGGTTAGGGGTCGGCTGTGAGGTTTACATGAGTTCATGTACAGGAAGCCCTTAGATCAGAGGGATCACTTCTGTGGTTGGTTACAAAGCACTTAGTCCAGTAATCTAAGCGCTATGACCAGCATAAGAAGCATCACGGAAGCGATAGCTGTTACTACTGTCTCAAAGACTGGCAAGTAGTTAGCTTTCAATAAACACACTGGGAGTGGTGGCCCTAGAGCCCAGAGAAGCAGCATCCTTCCCCAGGCTGGACCTCGGCGCTCAGGCTGGCTGCTGGGAGCCTCAGCGACAGAGGGCAGTGGCCCTCTGGTGGACACAGAAGGAAGAAGCCAAGGGAGTGTATTTGCTCAAAAATGTGCCAGATGCCTCAGTAGAGGAGAATAAAGGAGGGACACACTTTTCTTTCACGGAGTTTGTTCTGCAGCAGGACTCCATTCAAGATTCAGGTGCTGGAAGGGTTAGACTGAATGCAAGCTTTGCACTATTATTTTTCAAAAGTTTGATAATTTAAAAATTTCTAGTGCCAAATGTTCCCAGATGCTGCCAGGTTCCCTGCTCTCTCCCCAGACTTCCCATCCTAAGAAGGGTTTAACAGCCTAGGTGGGTTCTTCACTGTGAAAGCATGCTCTGAATCTCTCTGAATGGTACTGGCATCCCGGAGTTACCTGTGCCCACTTTCCAAGGAGACAGAACAGAGAGTAAAACCCATCTCTCAGGCCCAAACTCTTTCTGAGCACCAGCCCATCCCACGGGGGCCACAACTACTGAGCTCCAAGCCTGCTCCAAAACGTCCAAACATCCTTTACCAAGGGCCACATGCACCAGTGGCTGGGCAAACAAGATAGAAGGAGGCAAAGTTTACATCTCAGAAGGAGAGAGACAAAAACAAAAGTAAAAGATAGTGAGAAGTGCTTTGTAGAGCATTTAAAAAGGCAATAAAATAGAGATATATTGGGGTGCCTGGGTGGTTCAGTGGGTTAAAGCCTCTGTCTTCAGCTCAGGTCATGATTCCAGTGTCCTGGGATCAAGCCCAGCATCGGGCTCTCTGCTCAGCAGGGAGCCTGCCTCCCCCTAAAAAAGCAAAAACAAAAACAAAAAAAAACAAACAAAAATAGAGATATATGACAGGTAGAGGCTACTTTTGAGTGTGTAGTCAGGGATGGCCTTTGAGAAAGTGACATTTATTATTATTATTATTTTTAAGATTTCATTTGAGAAAGGGAGAGAGAGAGAGAGAGCGAGTGCATGAGCAGGAGGAGGAGCAGAGGGGAGAAGCAGACTCCCCACCTGAGCAGGGAGCTCATGCGGGGCTCAATCCCAGGACATGACTTCAGCCAAAGGTAGACGCTCAACAGACTTGAGTCCCCCAGAGAAGGTGATGTTTAAACTGAAGTCTGGAAGACCGGAAGGAGGCACCATATAAAAGCAACCTGGAGGAAGAGCATTCTAGGCACAGGAATGGAGAGAAATCCCAGGCAGCTAGGAGGAGTGAGTGAAGAGGGAAGAGAGTGGGGAGGGAGGGGGTGCTGGGCTCCAGGGTCTTAAATTTTCTTCTGTATGACATGGGAAGCCAGGGGGTTTGGGTCCCGAAAGGAGCACGATGTAATTGCCCCTTCTGGCTGCTGACTGCAGGTGGAGGGGGTGGGACAAGACTGACCGTGGAGAAGGTAATGAGGTAGGAGGCTGCTGGCTCTATTTTAAAGGCGGTATTTAGGAGACTCAGACATGGAGTGGACATGCAGTGAGGGGGAGAGAGGAGTCTGAGGCTTGACCAACTGCCAGGAAGATTACGGCGGAGGGAGAGGACGTGGCAATCCCAAGTTCTGTTTGGACATGGCCAAGTGTGGGATGCCATGTGGTGACACTGCCGGGACTGGGACTGAGGGAGGGGAAGGCGTCAGGACGCACACCGGGGATAGCACAAGAGCTGGCACAGAGAGCTAGTCTGCCCCCCAGCACTGCCTGAGTGATGCCTCTAAAAGGCACATATGACCCTGAGTCTCTGGTCCTGTTGCCTCCTGGACTCTTGCCCCTCAGGATGACAGTCTCCACAGTAGGACAATCTCTCCCTTGCCTCCTCTCCAGTCTTTCACCTGGCCTCCACTGAGGCCTTAGAGAGCTCCTTCCTCCTTTAACATGCTTTCTTGCCTCATTCTGCCCATCCCGCAGCTAAAGTGTCACCTCCTCCAGGAAGCCTTCCACGACTATTTCCCACCCTTCTCGTGCTTTGGCTGTGGGCCACAGCCATGTACCTGCTGCACCGGCTCGATGGTCAGCTCCAAGTAGCGACTGATGGCTGCCATTGTCCTGAGTGATTTGCAGGGTGGAAGTGTAGTGAGAGGCACCCAGTCTGAATTCTTTTAAGGGGAGGTGGGGAGACAAAAAAAGAATTCTTAGTCAGGAGACATTTTTCCAAAAACAAGGTCCCATTTTGTTCAAAAGAATCCCTAAAATATTTTTTTTGTCCTTTCATGGTACATTTCACTTTCTGCTTCCTAGAAGATATTATCTTATCTCCTTTTCTTTCTTTCTTTCTTTTTTTTTTTAGGATTTTATTTGAGAGAGAGAGTGAGGGGGAGGGGGTCAGAAGGAGAAGCAGATTCCCCGCTGAGCAGGGAGCCCAGTGTGGGGCTCCATCCCAGGACCCTGGGATCATGACCTGAGCAGAAGGCAGATGCTTAACTGACTGAGCCACCCAGGCATCCCCTCTTATCTCTTTCTTTGAGGTCACAGTAGGTCAGTGGTTCCCAAACTTTGTTGCACAGTAGAGTCACCCGAGCATCGTAAAAAAACAAAACAAAACAAAAACAAGCTAATGTTTAGCTCTGCCCACCCCCGGCAGACATTCTGAACCATTGGTAGAGGTGTGATCTGGTATTTCAAAGCCCCCCAGATGATTCTAAAGCATGGCAAAATCTGGGAATCACTGCAGTAGGCACTAAATAAATACTTTTATAAACCAGTGGTTCCCAGACATTAGTGTGCATCAGAAGTATCCAATGGATGCATTAAGACACCCTCAGCTTCAGAGTTGGCGGAGCTGGTGGAGCCCTAGAATTGCATCCCCAACGAGTCGGTGGGCAGTACTGGTCCGAGGACCACATGGAAAGAACTACAGAAGAGGGGTGCCTGGTGGCTCAGTCAGCTGAGCGTCTGCCTTTGGCTCAGGTCATGATCCTGGGGTCCTGGGATCGAGCCCCACATTGGGCTCCCTGCTCAGTGGGGAATCTCCTTCTCCCTCTGACCCTCCCCCTGCCCCACCATGCTGTCTCTTTCAAATAAATAAATAGAATCTTAAAAAAAAAAAAAAAAAAGCTACAGAAGACATTGCAAAGGCTCTACTTCCTTCAGAACACCAAGACACATGGGGCTCTCTTTACGCACATTGGCTCCCTTTGGGGATACAATTTCCTAGGTTTCTGGAATGGAATGAAAATAACCTCCTGTTAGAGCCTTGCTGGGAACATGGGAGCTCTGGGCCGATCAGTTACAACACTCCTCTACCTTGGTCATGCCCCACTACCTTCTGTTCCATGAACTGAGTCAGATTTCCGTGTTAAATCTAGAAAGTTCGAAGGAGTGGGCCAGTTTGCTCAGAGAGTCTCCTTTAGGCTCTCTGAGAGAAAAACGAGGATGGTGAGGAGCCCAGGCAATAGGCAAGATGTCTTTCCTCAAGAAATTATCTTAGAAAAGTGAGAGCTGCTTTATTTCAGTCCTTATAAGCACTGCTATATCATGAGGTGACTTCTCAGTTATTGGGAACCAAGGACTTTTGACAAAGGTAAACTGTCTCAGGAGAAGAGAAGCTCTGCCTACTTACAGAGGTCACCTTCTTGAGTCAGGAAAAGGGGACAAACACATGTGCTGGTTTGACGTAATTGTAAATGGCAGACACGACCATAAACAACACTTTGAAAGGCCAGCTTTTAGCAATACCAACTGAAATAAGGCTGTGTTAGTGATGGCGATGATGCACACGTCACGGATGCACGTGAAAGTGGGAATACAAGTTTCTCCAAACTATGAGGGCAAATCATATTATTTCTAATTTGACCTGTTAATTTATATATATATATGGAAGTAAATTGCTAAAGAGCATACATGGACATTTGACTATTCCATCTACGTTGCTAAAAATATATTAAAGTTATTAAATGATCAAAAAAACGTAAAAAAAAACGTTGTAATTGGAAAAACAGAGAATCCTACGGGCACCCTTAGTGTTGGGCAAAAAGTTCGTTGTTTTTTTTTTCTTTTTTCCATAAACAGTAGTTTTTTAAAGTGACCAAGTGTCCTAGTTCGAGGGACATGCAGCCCCCCGTGGGACCAGCAGGTTTCCAGCTGGCAAGACCTTGCCTCCTGGCTTTCTTCCTCTTTCTCTGCGCAGGTCAAGAGGGCTTGGGTGTCCGGGCTCTCTCTGGCTTCCGGGGCAAATCCCAAGGCCCGTCTCATCTTGCTCTTCATCACCCAGGAGAGGAATATGATCTGAGAGGGAGAGTTAAGGTCCAAGGAAGCAGAGCATTTCAGCCGCCCCTGGCTGCCTTCACCTCTGCACCCTGAGGGCCCCCTATGCCCAGGCTCTCTACCTCATGGGTTGATTCTGCCAGGGTTGGCCCCAGAACAGACATGAGCTCATTTAAGAATGGAAAGAGTTTGGGGCGTCTGGTGGCTCAGTCAGCTGAGCGTCTGCCTTTGGCTCAGGTCATGGTCTCAGGGTCCTGGGATCGAGCCCCGCATTGGGCTCTCTGCTCAGTGGGGAGGCTGCTTCCCCCGCCCCCCAAGCTTGCCTCTCTGCCTACTTGTGATCTCTGTCCTGTCTGTCAAATAAATAAATAAAATCTTAAAAAAAAAAAAATGGAACCGAGTCTGACTTTCTCTACATATCCCTGGCAAGGGCCCAGCAGCCAGCAAGACCCTGCCTCTAGAATTTAGTAAATACTCAGCAAATACTCATTATACAAAAGCATTTTGAAAACATCTTCTTTGAAGGGCTTGGCTTACAGGGACAGGTACACGGAATGGGTTGAATAGTATCCCGCCGCCCAAATTCATATCCATCTGGAAATTCAGAAAGTGGCTTTATTTAAAAATAGGGTCTTGGAGGCCCTGGCTGGCTCAGTTGTGGAATGAGCCACTCTTGATCTGGGGTGGCGGGGGGAGGTTGTGAGTTCGAGCCCTTGCTGGGTATAGAGATTACTTAAAAATAAAATCTTTTTGTTTTCTTTAAAGGGTCTTTGCTGATATAGTTAAGATGAGGTCATAGTGGGTTAGGATGGACCCTTTATCCCATGACTAGAGTCCTTGTAAGAGCAGAGGACACACAGAGATAAACGAAGGGAAGAGGTTTTGTGAAGACTGAGGCAGGAGATAAAATTACACTACCAGAGGCAAGGAGCATCAGGGGCTATCAGAAACTGGAAGAGGAAGGGAAGGTTCTCTCCCAGAGCCTCCAGGAGAGTGTGGCCCTGCGTGGACTTCGGACTCGTAGCCCGTGGAACTGTGAGAATACACTTCTTTTGTCTCAAGCCACGAACTTCTAGTAACTGAATATGGCAGCCCTAGAAAACAAATACAGCCCATGAGAAAAACCCCCTTTTAAACTATTTCTAAACTATTTATGATGAATCCACACGTTTTCATACACAAATTACCCACTGTCTACCTCTCTATCTGCCCACCTTCTGAGCTTAGCTTGCCCTTGAGGCTCTCACGTCAAGGTCCCTCGGGTGTCCGTGCGTCACGCAACACCCTCTGGGGAACCAGAAGGGTGCTCAGCAGTCACTGACAAAGGGCAGCCCCTGTGAGTTTATCTCTGCGTCCCCAGCCCAGGCCAAAGACAAGAGAACGGGGATGCTTAGCCCTGCACGGCACGTCGGCTTACAAAGCCCATTCCTAGCCTTGTGAGAAAGGGCAACGATGAGGAAAACGGGTCTCTGGGAGGGTGGGGCCCTGCCCAGGGGAGGAGCAGCAATGAGACCTGTGCACGGGTCTTCTGCTCCCAGGGCCAGGAACCTGCACACTCCCCCTCGCCGCTCTGCAGTGCTCCAGCCAAGAGATCATTCCTTCTCTTACTTGTACATCAAGGAAACAAAATACAAAATTGCAAATAATTGCAATTGCATCTATCTGCCCCAGGGCTCAACCCTAGTCCCTGACCCCTGGGAGAGAGCTCCATCTAGCAAAAGGGAAAGAGGGCACCACAGGGACAGGGAGGAGATGAGACACGAGCAGTCAAGCCTCCTAGGCCCCAGGTGGATACAGAGAGGTCCAGTGCAGCTTGACCGAGAGAGGTCAGGAACCAGGGCGTGGCCCGAAGCAGGTACTCAGGCCGCCGGTCATGGGCCACGATAGCCGAGGCATAGAGGAGGCCAGCCAGGGCCGACAGGAGCCGGGTCCACAGGTGGATGGAGGGAAACGCCTTACCTTGGCACTGGACAGAGAGAAAAGGGAGCTGGGCAGCGGGGAACACTGTCACTCCCCAGCTTCCTCTGAGCTGAGTTCTAAGACCTAGGCTCTTGGCATGGCAGCCCTCTCTCTGCCCATGGCTGGTTCCTAAAGGTGCTGCTTTAATAACGCTTTTGCTCAAGCTGCTTCCTTTGCCTGGTGAACTCCTATTCATGCCTCAGAACCTGGCTTAAACTCAACTCTGGGAAAACTCTCATACTACCTCCACCCTAAGGGGGGTGAGAAACTCCCATTTCCAGGCCCCATGACACATGACGCATCCCAGCAGACAGAGGGCTCCTGAGAGCGTCCTCTCCATTTCAGCATCCCTGACACCCGGCACTGGGGAGGGGCTCATTAATGTCACCTGGGAGAATGGGAGGGAATTAGAAGAATTCTGAATAGCCAGGGACTGTCGTCTCTTCCTGAGACCGTCAGTGCTGAATCTGGCCAGCCGGGAAAGGCCAGGAACATTAGAGATAAGGTCCTGGAAGTTTTGAAGTCAGGGATTATTTTTGGAGAATGAGTAATGACAATATTGATTAAAAAAAAAAAAAAAGGCAGGGACGCCTGGCTGGCTCAGTTGGTTAAGTGGCTGCCTTTGGCTCAGGTCATCATCCCAGCGTCCTGGGATCGAGTCCCACATTGGGCTCCTTGCTTGGCAGGGAGCCTGCTTCTCCCTCTGCCTCTGCCTGCCACTCTGTCTGCCTGTGCTCTCTCTCTTGCTCTCTCTCTCTCTGACAAATAAATAAATAAAATCTTAAAAAAAAAAAAAAAGGCAAATAACCCATATTCAATATTCATATGTTAAATACCCTTTACAGGTATGAAGTCACTTTATATATACATTTATTTATATGTGTATATACAAATACTACATATTTATAATTATATATAATCACACGGTATATTAAAATTTATATAAATATAAATTACATATAATTTATTTTACTTATTAAATAACTGAATTTAGAGATATACAGGCTATGATTAGAGAATAAAAAAAAAAAAAACCCAGAGGAAAAAGCAAGGTTTGGCTGATTTTCCCCATTTTTATTTTAACTCTGGAAAAGACTGCTTGGGAATGTTTCCTTTCCCTCTGCATTTATTCAAGTTTGGTTCCCCACGGCTCCCTGTTTGTTTTTTTTTTTTTTGGCCATGCCCAGAAGACTGGTTCATAGAGACCACCAGTGCTCTGGCTGGGGTGGGGGGCGGGGGGCCCCTGACCTTCCAGCCACCCTGGCCTCAGCCCAGGAAGCAGCAGTCTGCACTGCTGTGATGAGAACTCCTGGGGGATCCCCCAGCCTGCCCAGCTCCATTTACTGCGGACAGAGGGCTCGAGAGAGGAGGTGACTTGCAGGGCCAGCTCTGGGACCTGCCTTGACCCTTGACCTTGCACCTGCTGCTGTTTAGGATGATCCCAAGCCGGGTGAGCTCTCTGCTGTCACTCATGTGTCCACCTACTCCTGGCTCCCACTGACCTCAACACTCAGTCTCTCTTCACTGTCAGCACAAGAGCCTGTGGGGCTCTATCTGCTGGCACACTGGACACACCGTGGGTGCTGAGCACCCACTCTAGGTTGGGGTAGGCTTGGTAACTCAGGATGTGGCAGGTTCAGCACCTGTGGGCTTTGTCTGGCTGGTCACAGAGAACCCAGGGGCGCTGTCCAGCCCCGTGGCTGCCTGGCAAATCCGCGCTGGGGGCTGGAAGCAGGTGGGGCATCCTGCAATGGCGACACTCCCAGTGCTGCCAGCAGAGGCCATACTGGTCAGGGGGTGTGTCACTTCCGGAAGAATGGGAACCTCTTCCACCAAAGCCACCCAAACATTCTGTTCCTCAGCACTCGCACCAGCGGTAAATTAGAAGCAGCTTCTAGGGGATCTAGCATTCACAGCCATGCTGGCTAGGCTTCCCAGAAAACCCAAGCCCTGCTGAGTTTCTCCCTCACAAGGGGTACTTAGCTCTGGGCTCTTCTGCCTGGGACCAGAGACGGTGCCTCCGAGACTGCCCAATTTAATCCCTAACACGACCTAACTCTATATGCCTGCCAAGGGCTATCAGGCTTGAATGCCTTTAGTGATGGGGAGCCCACTCCCTCCTAAAACAGGAATAACGATACTGATCACTTTCTACATTCCAGAAACTATGCGAAGCATCTAAATTATAAATGTGATGCCCCCTCCAACCCATAATCTCTTTCCAGTCTTGCTTTTGGTTCTCTTCCCCAAGACCACAGAGAACAGCACTGCTCTTTGTGCCCTGAGGAAGCCCTTCCAATTCCTGCTTCCACAAGTTTCCTTTTTCCCAGACCAGATTAGGTCAATCATTAACAAGTGTCTTCTGGCACCTACCACGGGTGGGCTCCAAGCACCTGCAATACAGAGGGAATGAAACAGACCAGACCACTGCCCTCAGGGCGCTCGTGTTCTAACAACTTGGTTAATAACTGAAGGAGCTAACTTCAGGCTGTGACAAATGCTGTGAATAAAATGAACAACAGGAAGGACATAGTCATGGGACTATGTTAGGTGCCTGATGCAGGGGTTGACTTGTTTTCCCCCTCACAAAAGATGCTCCCAACCTCCAGAGCCAGTGAACGTGGCCTTCAAATGACCATGTTCAGATGAGGCCATTAGGGTGGACCCTCGCTCAGTATGACCATGTCTTTAAAATAGGGAAACTGAAGCACAGACACATACAGAGGGAAGGCCGCATCAGGACACACACAGGGAGGAAGAATGCCGTGTGAACCCTGGAGTTATGGAGCCATCAGCCGAGGAACTTTCCAGAAACTTGGGAAGAGGCCTGAAAAAACTCCTTCCCTAGCACCTCCAGAGGGAGTTCGGGCCTGTGACACCTGGACACTGGTCTGCAGGCCTCTAGAACCTTGAAGCCTGTTGTCCCAAGTTTGTGACCCTTTCTTACGGTGGCCCCAGGGCATTGATACAGGCAGGCACCTGTCCCTCTGAAGGTCTTCGAGCCGCATGTCCCAGGGATTCCCACACTTCCCTCCACTGATCTGGAGTTGGCATGCCCGGGGGGTTCCCAGCCAGCCCCCCAGGCTTCTGCTTTCCACAAATGACCAATGAAGCAGCTGCCATCCCCGAATCCTGTTCTCCTGGAACTGCTATTAAATGATGTTCTGGGGAAAGTGATTTTTTTAGAGGCAGTGAGGAGCCCATGATGCTCACCTTTGCCTCCTCTGGGCTTCCCTTTGGTTTGGAGCCACGCTGAGGCAGCCCTGGCATCACTCCCCGCCCCCACCTCCCAACCCCACCCCCGCCTGGCAGTGTGACGTTTTCACCCTCACTCACTGGAGCCGCATGGGAGCCCTCTCTCCTTCTGAAACCCCAAACATTTGATTCTTTCTCTGAGCGTTTCTCCTGCTTTGCATTTCTGTGTCTTTCCACAGGACTGTAAGTTTCCCAAGGGTGAGCACAGCATCTCAAGTCACGGCTGCGTCCCCTCCAGAACCGGCCAACACGCGGCTTCCCTCAGCCTAGATGCCCAGGAAGTTTCCGTGGTGAGATGCTCCCGGAAATCCAGAAGCCTGGCGGCTGTGTGATGCTCTCCTCTGAAACCATCTCATTTTCCTAATGGGATGTCTTAAACAGACATCTGAACCCCAGTGCCTTTTCCCTGACAGCCTGCTTTTCTTCACTATGGAGAGAACACAATGGGTTCTCCCGTGAGAGGCCCTAGCAGGCCTCATGAGCTCCCCTGCGTTGGCTGACCAGCCCCTGCACGTGTGGAAATGCACACACACACACACACACACAAAATACACAAGTGACACAAGTATCCATCCCAGGACCTAGAACTTGGAAGAGGCTCCCAAGGGCCCCAAGACCTGCCATGGTAACCCACAGTCCCAGCCCCGACCCAGCCTCACGATTCTGGAGAGCGGGGGGATCCGGGAAGCCCAGGAGCCAAAGACAGCAATGCCACCCAGAAGGTAGCCGAGGACTTCAGTATTGTCCTATGGGAACAGGTGACAGTGGCCTAAGGAGACAGTCCATACATCCCAGACCCATCCTTTCCCAATTTTAGTGGTTTCCTCCCAGTGACGGTAAGCCTGAACCCTACCCCTACCCAGGGCATTTGCTGGGACCATGAGGAGTGAAGGGACACGCCCACCCCCATGTCCTCCTGGGCTCAGCCTCACCTGCAGCAGGCTTTCCAGCAGCCTCCGCTGGGACCCTCGGATGGGGCCTGAGGCCTTTGGGGTGGTGGCCCAGAGAGCCCAGCCTGGTCCCAGGCTCAGTGGCAGGGCCAGAGCAAATACACTGGCCCTGAGCCGCTGCCTCCTTGTCCTCTCCTGGGAGCCTCGACCTGCAACAAACAGCAAAATGCCACAGGCTCCTGGGATCTAGAACTCGACGGACAGCGACATGTGCAAACCAGCTGTCAGCCCAGCCCTGATGCCAGAATGGGTTCCCAAGTTGTTCTGTGGGCCAGATCCTCCCCACCCTTCAAGGCCCCACGGCTGTGCCTCCTCTTTGGAGAAGTCCCTCCTCCCCACCACCCCAGGCCATGCACCCTCACGGACTGCTGCTCTTCTCCTTGCTCGGCCCTCTCATGGCGTTCTGTTTCACATGTATCTGTGCACAGAGTAGCCTCCACAAGACTGGAAGCCCCGGGGGCAGGGCCCATGCCCCAGTAGCTTCTGGAATCTCCGCAGAGCCTAGCACAGAGCAGAACTGGCCCAGCCTTAGGGAAAGCACCACCATGCTTGTGCTGGCGCCCAAAACCGAGCAAAAAAGGAGCACGGTCTTGGAAGTGTCCTTGAAATATAAGACAGATGTCCTCCGAAAAATTTTTTTTTTTTTTAAGATTTTATTTATTTATTTGTCAGAGGAGAGAGCCCAAGCAGGGAGAGTGGCAAACAGAGGGAGAAGCAGACTCCCCACTGAGCAAGGAGCCCGATGTAGGACATGATCCCAGGACCCTAGGATCTTGAACTGAGCCAAAGGCAGACACTTGACTGACTGAGCCACTCAGGCACCCCAGTTCTCTGAAGATTCTATTAAAAACATGTCCCTTCTAGGCAGTACTGAGAAGCTGGAGACATCTTACCTCACCCCACTGAGGCAAGCACTCCCTTTCTGGACACAGATCTGGACACACTGCTGCCCCTTCTCAGGAAGGCCCAATCCCACAGAGTCAGGGTGACCCATCCCGGCTCGGTGACTTGCAGTCCCCGCTGGGCCGAGGTGGCCCACGCCTACTCCTGGCATCCATTTCCGGAAGTTATGGGGCTTTGTTTGGCCATCCTGGACTTGCACCGTGAGATAGCTTGGTACCTCCCCTCAGCCTTGTCCTATCCCACCTCCTGGCCTTTGCTCGTATGATCCTTTTCTCCTGGATTATCTTTCCCTGCGGCCCCCGGTTTCATCTGGATTATCCTTTCCTGACGCCTACGGGCCCCACCTTCCCTCTGGTTGCCCGTGGCGTGTGCACACCGTCTCACCAGCAGCACGGATGGTTCTGTAGGGCCCTGCCTCCTCTCTGACTGGGGTCGAGGAGCTCATTCTTTTGTCTGTGCCCAGGAGAGGCCTGGCTCAGGCATGACAAGGAGCACAGGGCCCGCTGAGGAGAGCGGATGAACACACAGGAGCGAGGCGCACACACTCACCGCGACGAGACTTCCACTGGCAGCGGCAGATGGGGAAAAGGATGAAGACAAAGTTCACCAAGTCAGCAGTGGCGAGGTAGGCACCTGTGAATACCTGGGAGAAAAGGAGACAGACTCTTGGTGCTCGAACGTTCTCCAGCTTCCGCAGCCCCTCTCATCCTGCGTCTCCTCTCCCACTACTGTGGTGATCCCAACGAAGCCGCCTACTGCCCCCCAGGAAAGGCTGGTTATCAACTCCACTGGACTGAGGAGGGGGGGCGGGGGTGTGGCGTGTGAGTGACCCATCCCTTGGGCAGAGGCCCACCAGCAGAACCAGCCCTGCCCTTCTCACTCCACGTTCTTCCCAGTGCACGGCCAGTCTCTGCTGTGGGACTTTAGCCCAACCACTGGCCTTCTCTGGGCCTCAGTTTCCTCCTCTGTAAAATAGGGATAATAACAGTGCCTCCCTCAGTGCTAAGCAGATTACATGGAGCAATACATGGAAATGCTTAGACCAGCTCCTGGAGGAACGGACAAGGCTCCTACCTACCGGGGTACCAGCTACCCTGACAGTGGAGTCACTGGTTCACAGAAGACTCTGCAGGGGTGCCTGGGTGGCTTAGTGGGTTGAGCGTCCACCTCTTGATTTTAGCTCAGGTCCTGATCTCAAGGTCATGAGACTGAGCCCCAAGTTGGGCTCCATGCTCAGCTTGGAGCTTCTTTCCCTGCTTGGGATTCTTTCCCCTTTCCCCTCCCTTTGCCCCCACCCCCCACTCACGTGTGCACGTGAGCTCTCTTCTCAAAATAAATAAATAAAATCTCAAATAAATAAATAAATAAAAGAGTAGATTCTGGAGTTTGAATCCTGACACTGCTGCTTAGTGGACCTTGTAAAAGTTATTCAACCTCTAAGCCTGAGGATCCATGTGTGTAAAACAGGGCTAAGGAGAGCGCCCAGGTCATAAGATAATTTGAGGACTAAATGAAGTAATATGAGACAAGCCCTCAGTGCCAAGTACACAGTTAAGTATTTACTTTATTTTTAAAAGATTTTACTTAGGGGCTCCTGGGTGATTTAGTTGGTTAAGCGTCTGCCTTTGGCTCAGGTCATAATCTCTGGGTTCTGGGATCGAGTCCCACATTGGGCTCCCAGCTCAGCAGGGAGTCTGCTTCTGTCTCTCTCCCTACTTGTGCTTTCTGTCTCTCTCTCTCTCTCTCAAATGAATAAATAAAATAAAAATTTAACAATTTTTATTTATTTGAAAGAAAGAGAGCCGGCACACATGAGTTGGGGGGAGGGGCAGAGGAAGAAGCTGGCTCCCCACTGAGCAAGGGCTTGATCCCAGGACCCCGAGACCATGAATTGAGCCGAAGGCAGACGCTTAACTGACTGAGCTACTCAGGGGCCCCTCACAGTGAAGTACTTAACAATGACCCGGATGGAGCTGGGCCTCCCTGTATTCTGTCAGCGAATGAGAATGAAAACCGGAAACAAAAGGTTGTTTGTTTGTGAGACAATATTATTCGAAGAAGGGTTAGAACTCTCCCAGTGTGTGTCACAGCCATGAGGCTGTCTTCCGTCATATCCACCTGGGTGGGCACCAGCCTATTGGGATAGGCCCTGTTTACACAGCTTTGAGGGCTTAGACCGTGGGCAAGCTTGACATTGTTTATCACTTGCCCCAAAGCCTGCATCACTGCTTGGGAAAAGCATTCAGCCGCTCCTGTTGAGCTGAGGCTCTGAACACAATCACCACAACCATCCCTATTTACTGAGCATCTGCTCCGTCCCAGCTGCTGTTTGAAGTGACAGGGATAAAGTAGTGAGTACAAACTCTTGCCCCTGGGGAGCTGACCCTCTAGTAGGGGTTAGCATACCATAAAGCAACAAGCACAGGAAGTAAGGAAAGCAGAGGGTGTATTGAGGGTCAGCTATGGGAAAAAACAGAGTGGGGTGAAGGGGCTGAGTTCCCTGTGGTGGAGGTAGGGCATGGGTCGGCACGAGTGCTCAGGGGAGGCCTCACCGAGAAGCTGACCTCTAGCAAAGCCTCGAAGGAGTTGAGCAGTGAGCCACATGGTCATCAGGGCAAGAGCTCCGGACAGGGGCAGAAAGACCAAAGGGTACAGGTCGGAGGCGAAAGCGCCTCTCGACAGTGATGGAACCAGACAAAAGCCACTGTCACCTGTGGGCCTGACGCACCTGGATCGTGAGCTGTCTGGCCAGAATGGCCCCGATGGTGTCACACAGGCTGGTGAGGAGGCAGCAGGCAACGCACAGCACTGACTGGTCCTGTCCGGATTTCTTCGCACACCTCAGATAGAGAAGCCTGTAGCAATAGGTAGGGGAGTGGGTGGGTATGGACAGGACACAGCAGCCAAAATTGGATTCCCAAAGCAGGTGTTTGAAAAGGGCACTTGTGACTTTGTGTCCCTGTGAAGCACTCTCTCCCCCAGGGATTCAGCAGGTATTTTTGAACTTGGTTCACAGATGGGAAAATCAAGGATCAAAGACTGCAGCACGAGCCCATGGCAGGAGCCAGACCTGCCCCTCTAATGAAGAGGAATTTCTTTCCTCCTACAAATCAGGCCAACTCAAGTTCATGACCTACCACTCAGTGCTGACAAACTAACTGTCAGGTTTGATTACTGAAAGGAAACATGCCAGTTATAAAAGTAATTGCCCAAATTAAAAAGGCAACTTGTTCCTTTCAAATTCACGTGAAATCCTTCAAAGCTGGCTGTCCCTGCAGAGGGATGGCCTGGCTTCTGCCAGCCCTTGCCCAACTTAAGCATGTTCTTTACACACACACAGAGAACAAAACTTCTTAAAGATGCCATGGCACTTTGGGCTGACTTCTCCCTACGGGCCCCCACTGCTGTCTTCGCTCCTTACTCCCCTTTTCCTGCCCTGCCCCTTTCCCCCAGAACAAGCACAGAAAGGCACAACAGCCTGGAAGGGGTGAGAGAGCTCTCAGAAACACTGGGTTGGATCTCAGAAACACTTTGTTCTAGAAGTTTCCACGCTACATTTTATGGAGAAACTGAGGCACCCCTGCAGCTCTTGTTTCATTTCCTTCAACCACAAGATGTAACTCACTCCACGTTATCAGGACTGTTTGGCTGGTTCGGAGGGCCTGCCCTGGGGAACAGTGGAGGAGAAAGGAAGGCTGCTGGGTGCCCAGTGGTTTCCTGATCTGCCAGCAAAGCCCAAAGCTCGCAGTGAGAACAGAAACCTTCCATTTGGGCTCTGGGCTCCTGACACCAATTCAAAGTCTAAGAGCAAAGACTCTAGAGACCCTCGGACTCAGATGAGAAGCAGTTGATTTCAACCCTCACATTGGAGAGCTGAGAAAAGGTGGGTCCATCCTGACTAGGTGAGTTCATGGCGGACCCTCTGGCTTCGAAGGTGGAGGCTTTGCTCCCTGCTGTCAGGGGAGGGGGATCCTGGGGGACCCTTCCCCAGGCCACACCCAGCTTGGAAAACATACAATCCCTGAAGACAAGACTGGGTTCAGGGAGGATGGTGTCCAGACAGGACGCGGGCTGAAAAAGCAGAGGAGGCATTTGTGGGGTTTGTGGGGGGGTACCTAACCTCTCCCAATCCGAGTTTCCAGGTCAGGAAAATATCTAATAAAGCACCTAGGCTGCCTCATCCTCACAAGCCTGCCCCTTTCTATAAGAGTCTGTGGGATCCGTTCTTTCCATTCACTTGCGCAAGTTAGTTAACTTGTCAGAATCACCAGAACCCTGAGTGCATGGGAGTAGTAACAGAATGGGGTGAGTTAATAAATGCCACACTGGGCCCACAGTAAAAGTGTTAAGGTTTGTTTGTTTGTTTTGCATTCCAGTGACTGGGTAGGGGCGCTGCCAAATTTCCACAGCAATATCACACAAGGGAGTGGAATGTTCATGGGTTGCCCAAGCTGAGCCACTGCCGGCCTCCCTTGGGGTGCTGCTCCTTTCTCCGCTGCCAGGGAATATTTGGGTAGCACCAGCTTGGGACAGGGTGGCCCGAGACCTGGAGGCCATCTTGGGCCAGACTTCAGCCAGCTTAGGACCCAGGTTACGGTGACCACCTGGCCAACCGGCTCCAGATGCTGGACAGGGCAAAGGCTGTGGTTAGAGTCAGATCCTCGCCAGTCCTCCTAGCAGATCAGAGGGCCTGGGGCAAAGGGAGGCCAGAAACACGAGGGGAGCCTCGTCCTAGGTCCTGGCCTTTGCCAAAGGCGGTGGCAGGGCGGGAGCAGTAATAAGGATGTTTAATGAGCGCTAATGATACTAAGAGCTTTACCGGGACTAACTCATCTAACCCTGCCATCCGACCCATGAGTTATCAACCCCATCTACGTGAGGAAATCGAGGCTCAAACAGCTTGCCCAGCTCACACCGCCAGTCGGCGAGGAGACGCTGACAATAGAACCCCGGACTATCGGCTGCCGCCCCGGACCCCATGCACTGCACCACCCAGCCTCCTCCCGCGGGCCGCGCGCCAGCCTCCCCGTGCGCGGAATCCGGAAAGAAGTCCTGTCCGACTCCAGTCCGCCCCCGAAAGCTCCTTTCGATCGCGGAGCTGCGCTGCCTCCTGTCTCCTCCTTCTCTGCCCCCTTCCCTCCAGGTTTCCAGGAGGGAGCTAGTGGGGGAGGGGGAGGTTAGCGCCCCGCGCCCCCCGCGGCCAACCCGGCCCCCACCCCCGCGCCGCCCGGTCCGGTCCCTGTTACAGCGTGTGGGCGGCGATCCAGCAGGAGGAGGAGCAGATCCACAGGCCGAAGGAGATGCAGACGCGGTGGCGGGCGAAGCAGCGGTCCAGGTAGTCCCAGTCCCAGAGCGCGGACGCGGGCGCGGGGCTGGCCGCCTCCCCCATGGCTCTCCCGTTCCGCCGGGCCCGGGCCCCGGCCTCCCGCACGGCCGCCCCTCGCCCCCTTCCTCCGGCTGGTGCCCCTTGCGGCGGCGGCGACCCCGGCTGAGCGCACGGCGGCGGCCAGGAGATGGGCGCTGGCGGCGGCGGCGGCGCGGGGGGAAAAGTTTCCGGGACCGCGCGGCTCCCCACCCGGCGCGCTATTGTCGGGGGTCGGCGGGCCGGAGGCCGCCCCCCAGCGGCGGGAGCCGGCAGCGGCCTCCGCACAAAGGCTGCGGCCCCCGGCGCCCGACAGCCGCGCCCGGACGGACCCCTCGCGGTCACCCCCCGCCCCCCGCCGCGGCGGCCAGAGCCGAGTGGGTCACGGTAAGGCACTCCATTTTTCTGAGCCGAACAATACACCTTACTTCGCGCCTGGTGCAGCGCTTGGGTGCTGCGGCTCCCGGCGGGAGCGGGAGGTCTGATCCTAGGGTATAACGGACAGGGGGCGGTGGGGGGCCAGGCAGAGGGACACAACCCACTCCTACCCCGCAGTCCCCAAGCCAGACTTCCAGAAAGTCACCCTGGAAGGTGCCCCAGCGAGCCGAGGAGGGCGGTGGTCTTGGCCATCCTGCTGTCCCCTCCAGCCACATTGTCACACAATGCTGGTACCTAGAGCTGTACTTGAAAACAAAGCTATGATCATCTTAAAATTTCCTCGTTGATTTTAGTAAATTTGCTTAAACAAGGAGGTGACCCTATCATTTAGGCTTTTGTTTTGTTTTTAAATAGCAGCCTTACAGACTTCTCATTCATATACCACAAAATTTACCGTTAAAGTTTACAATTCAGTGGTGGTTAGGGTGTCCACAGGGTTGTACAACCACTACCACTATCTCATTTTACAACATTTTCATCACTTGCCAAGAAGCCAGTGCTCTTAGAAATTACCTTCCCCTCCACAATGGCAGCCTTAGGCAACCACAAATCTACTTGCTGTCTCTACAATTTTTGTGTTCTGGAAATTCTATTATTTATTTAGTTAGTGAAAGGTTTTATTTATTTGTGTGTGTATGTGTGTGTGTGAGAGAGAGAGAACTCGCAAGCAGGAGGAGCAGCAGGCAGAGGGAGAAACAGGCTCCCTGCTGAGCAAGGATTCCCCATGTGGGGCTCTATCCCAGAACCCTGGGATCATAACCTGAGCCAAAGGCAGTTGCTTAACAGACTGAGCCACCCAGGTGTTTCTGTTCTGGAAATTCTATCTCTTCTTTCACTCCACATAATGTTTTTAAGGTTAATCCATGTTACAACCTGTGTCAGAACTTCCTTCTTTTTTATGGCTGAATAATAATCTATTGTGTCAATACATCACATTTTATTTATCCGTTCATCAGTTGACGGACGCTTGGGTTGTTTGCTCGTTTGGGTTATTATGAATAATGCCTCTGTGAACATTCATGTAAAAGGGTTTGTGTGCACAGAGGTTTTCAGTTCTCTTGGGCGTGTCCCTAGGAGTGGAACTACTGGGGCTCCTGGTAACTATGTTTGAGGTTTTGGTTTTTTTTTTTTTTTAATGTGATTTCATTTATTTTTTTTTTAAGATTTTTAATTTATTTGACAGAGATCACAAGTAGGCAGAGAGAGAGGGGGAAGCAGGCTCCCCGCTGAGCAGAGAGCCCAATGTGGGGCTCGATCCCAGGACTCTCGATTTGTGATCTCTCTTTCTATGTCAAATAAATAAATAAAATCTTTAAAAAAAAAAAAAAAGAAGCAATAGAATAAGTAGAAGTCAAATGAAAATATGTTATTCAACAGAAGGGGCCAAAATCAAAATATGGAAATGATTAAGACAACTAAGGCAAGATTAAAAGTTTAAGTTAAGGGATGCCTGAGTGGCTCAGTGGGTTCAGGCCTCTGCCTTCAGCTCAGGTCATGATCTCAGTTTCCTGGGATTGAGCCCCGCATCGGGCTCTCTGCTTGGCGGGGAGCCTGCTTCCCCCCTCTCTGCCTGCCTCTCTGCTTGCTTGTGATCTCTGTCAAATAAATAAATAAATAAATAAATTTTTTTTTAAAAAAAGGTTAAGTCAAAAGGAAAAAATCTCCCTCGCTTTTTCTCAAATACATAAAATCTTTAAAAAATAAAGGAAAAAGAAAAAATATAGTAGCCGAGTTTCTCGTAGGCTATAAAAAACACCCACAATCTGCAGGCCCGGCCTGCTGGTTCTTTGTGGGTTCTTCTGGCGTACGTGTGGATACTGACCTGTGATTGCCTGGATCCCGGGTTCCTCTGGTCACGTGGCCTACCTACTGTTCCCAAAAGAGAATCTGTTCCACGCACTATCTCGCTGAAATGAGGACATACCCTGCCTGTGTCCTGTCACCCTCTCACAGGGCTCCTGTAGGGTAGGGGCTGCCTTGGGCTCTGCCTTGTTGAGGCTTGAAGACACCAGAATTTAATTGGTTTGCTTCTTATGAAGACTTCCTTGTCCCTCAGGCTCAGTATAAACCCTTGGAGGCTGGGCCCGGTTGGAGAAATTGCTTCATTCCTCCCCACCCCACCCTGGACCAAGTTTGGACCCCTCAGTAGTTTTTCGTTCTGGCGGTTAGTTCTTAGCCTTTTCAGTGAACTCTGAGAATTTGTGGAGAAAACCTCATCCGCAAAAAATAAAAACATGTGTGCACACTCACACGGTTGTTCATACAATCTTAGGAATTTGTGGAAGTCCTGAAATGCAACTACGGATTTCATGCAGGATGAAACCCCAGACTAAAAACCCTTCGTTTGAGGGGTTAAGCTCGGAGGGAGTCCCCTCTCTAGTCCCTCTGGGCGGTGAAGTGTGAGGATCCCTGAGCTGCCTGTCAGAAAGGACCCCTGCTGAGTCCAGCTCTCTGGGCAAGAGTGCTTGGAATCTGCACTGATCCATTACCTGTCGCTCTGAGTGGCTTAAAATAACAGAAATATATTCCCTTCCGGTTCTGAAAGCAGGTTCCGGGGACCACAATCAAGGGGACTCTAGGAAGGGAATCCATTCATTGTCTCGGCTGGTGGCTTCCAGTGCTCCTTGCTTGAGGCCTCAGCACTTAACTCCATCTCTCCCTCTGCGCTCACATCCCCCTTTTTCTTCTGTGTCAGATCTCCTCCCTCTGCCTCTTTCCCAGAAAGACTGCATTTGTGACCTGCTCAGATCATCCACACTACTCCCCATCTCAAGATCCTTAACTGAATCACGTCTGTGGACTCTTTTCCCATATAAGGGGACATTTACAGTTTCCAGAGATTGGGACCTGGTATTTTGGGGGGCCACTATTCAGCCTATGATGCCGACTTCCCACAGGCTTCCTGTGAGATTCTTATGAGAAACTCCGGCTTGTGGAGATGGCCTTCAGTGGGGGCGGACAGACCGTGGGGAGTTCTTGCCAGTCCCTGGACACGCTGGCTCACAGGAAAACGCAATGGGAAGAGTGTGGGCTTTGGAGCCTCCCGAGGCAATCTTCCCTGCCCAGGCTGCTCTGCGTCCTGATCCTGTAGGGACACAAGCCACTGGGCCTGTACTCTTCCAATAGTTACTGAATGAATGAATGGATTAAAAAAAAAAAGATTTTTCTATTTTAGACAGGGGGTGGGGGTGGGCAGAGAGAGAGAGAGGGAGAGTCTCATGCAGACTCCCCAGTGAGGGCATAGCCCAGTTCAGGGCTCAAGCCCAGGACCCCAAGATCAGGCCTGAAACCAAGATCATGGAGCTGAAACCAAGAGTCAGATGCTTAATCGACTGCACTGCCCAGTCAATTGATTTTATTTATTTATTAAAGATTGCATTTATTTATTTGACAGAGCAAGAGAAGGGGCGAGAGAGTATAAGTACGGGGAGAGGCAGGAGTGGGAGAGGGAGAAGCAGACTCCCTTGCTGAGCAGGGAGCCCAACCTGGGGCTCGATCCCAGGACTACGAGATCATGATCTGAGCGGACGGCAGACCCTTAACCGACTGAGCCTCCCAGGGGGCCCCAACTGAATGGGTTTTTAAACAGCCCATACAGATGGGGTAGGTACTGTAGTTAGAGCGTGTTTAAGATCCTTTTGTGCCCCTACCATTGTGCGTGCCGGCATGTTGGGAGGGCTTTTAAGAACCCCACGAGGGGCGCTTTGGGGAGTAAGCTTGCTTTTGGCACTAGGAGATAGGCCGGATGGCGGGCAAGCCACCCAGCTGTCAAAGAAGTGGGACTTCATCCATTGCAACACTTGGGATTATATAGGCTAACCCATGCCCTCCCTGCTGTGCAAACCCCTCCCAAATTCGGCCAGGACCTTCCAAAAGGATTTTCACTCGGTGGGCCCTCAGGAAGTGGATCAGTTCCTTTCCTGGGCTCCGCAGAGGCCCTGCAGCAGCCCTGCCCAGAAGCTAAAGCTCCCGTTTCTTTGGCCATTGTCCAGAGCTTGCCAAAAAGAAAAGCTAACACAAGGACCAGAACACAGGTCCTCCCTCCCCCGCTTAGAGGCATTTCCTGTTGGCAGGAGCCGTGAGCCCAAGGGCTTTGTCCTGGACAGGGAGGGGCTGCAGCAGCCTGGACTTTGTCCTGCAGGGGCTAGGGCCACGAGTGCCTGGAGGTCCCAGCCACCAGGCAGGGTGGGGGAGGGGACACACACAGGCCTGCAGCTCAGCTGCTTTCCCTTCTGAGGACATGCTAACCCCCCTGCCAGCGTTCCTGTAGGGCATACTATTTAGAGGAAGGGCTTGTGGCTGCTACTCAAGCATGAACACTAAAAAAGGCTCTCTGCCAGTGTGATTTACCTGCTAGGAAGACAGAGAAACCACTGCTTGGCGGATGCGTTTTGAAATAATGGCATTTCCAAATCCCAGTCAGGCCTACTGTGGACACGCTGGAGTGTCATGAGGGAAGCAGGTGGTAGGACTCCTGGGGCCCGGGGTTCTACTTAAAACTCAAACTCACATCAACTCACTGCTGGGTCTTGTGAAAATTGTGCTTTTTCTTCCCCTTTAATAATAACATCCTGCTCCTTAAAGTCACTTACTTCACAAAGCTTAGAAGCTAAGCAGGGGCTAATGGAACTCATGGATGTTGAAACATTACATCAAGGAAAGCCTTACCTTTTTTTTTTTTTTTTTAAAGTAATCTCTACCCCCAATGCAGGGCTCAAACTCACGCACCAAGACTCAAGTCTCACACTCTACCGACTGAGCCAGCCGGGTTACTCACCTTTTTAAAGAGCCAACTAAATAGAATTCAGTACTTGAATATTTGAAACTCTTGCTAATTTAACTCTTGCTAACTATTGCAAATCTTGCTACTTTAGAAGTAGCCAAGATGTACAAATTATAAATGTGAAGTCCACCCTTTTCCTCCCCCACTCTCATGAAAAAATTCTCACCATTCTGACCCTTGATTATTGGGCCGGGCAAGAGTTAAGAGTCATTACTGTTAGCAGTTAACTTCTGAAGTTGTTACGAGTCACATTTTAAGTGCCTAATAGTCAACATTGGCTGTGGTTACCTATAGAATAGCCCTGGATTATAGAACATTTATTTGCATTGTGGCCAGAAAGTTTTATTTGACAACCCCTGTATTACAACATCTACGGCAGCCCTACTTTTTTTTTTTTTTTTTTTTATATATTTATTTATTTGACACAGAGAGATCACAAGCAGGCAGAGAGGAAGGCAGAGAGAGAGAGGAGGAAGCAGGCTCTCTCTGAGCAGAGAGCCTGATGCAGGACTTGATCCCAGGACCCTGAGATCATGACCTGAACTGAAGGCAGAGGCTTAACCCACTGAGCCACCCAGGAGCCCTGGCAGCCCTACTTTGAAAAATCAGAACTCTCTGGAGAATAATGATGTGTCTGTGTAGGTTCCCTGTTAACAGATGTACCATTGGAGTGTGGGGTATTGAGGGTGGGAGAGGTTGTGCCTACATGAGGACTGTCAAATATGGGAACTCTGTACTTACTGCCTAATATTGCTGTGACCCAAACACAGTTCTAGAAAATAAATTAAAAATTAAAAAAAACACAAGCCTGCAAAAACATCTTCATGTCCATCAATAATAGAACCATAAACTACAGCAATGACAGATTTATCACTATATAAGAGACTGTGGCCACATCTCACAATGTTGGACTGAAGAAGCCAGATAGAGGAGGACACACTAGATTGTGTGTGTGTCATACAAAATCTGGTGAAAAGGTCAGAATAGCAGTTACCCTGGGGAAGATCAGTTTGTGGCTGAAAGGAGGCATGAAATGCTGAACCTTCCGCGTCTTCATCAAGGTGCTGGTTGCATCAATGTGTTGTTTGTGAAAAGTCAGCTTACCTATACTCTCACAATTGTGCACTTTCTGTATACATATTACACTTCAGTAATATGTACTTCAATACAACATTTACAAGATGTATTCGGAGTCTACTGTGTCCTGGGCACTTTCCACTTACATGATGCCTTTCACTTCCAGATTGTTCAAAATTGTTTTCCCTTCATATCAGAGTCTTTTTTTTTTTTTTTTTTAAAGATTTTTAAAATTTATTTGACAGAGAAAGAGATCACAAGTAAGCAGAGATGCAGGCAGAGAGAGAGTGGAGGAAGCAGGCTCCCTGCTGAGCAGAGAGCCCGACGCGGGATTCGATGGGGCTTGATCCCAGGACCCTGAGACCATGACCTGAGCTGAAGGCAGAGGCTTAACCCACTGAGCCACCCAGGCACCCCATATCAGTCTTTTGAAAGCAAAATCTTTCCTTTCTGTAGGGCCCTCAACTGGTCAATAGTATGAGGAACGCACGGACAACAAATGGTTACGGGTGGGTATTTTGAATGATTTTCCTCACTTCTCCCCACAAAGAAGTTAGAGGCGTGGCATTAAGCAGATTTCTGGCTTGCTGCCACATTTTCCAGTTTACCTTCAAAGAAAGCATACGTGGCTACTGGCATCTTGACCAAAACCTTAACTTCCTTCTAGTTTCCTGAAAAGTAAGCAGACGACAGATATGTAGCAGGTTCTACTTTAAAAGGGCGGTGTATTTCTTGTAATAAAATGCTGGGAAGATATTCCAAACAATAGAGATAATGTCAGTGACTGGAATTTGTAAGTGTAAAGTACTAACTGCTACAAAATGGGTGAGAATACCTAAAAAAAATCGAAAGGATGCTTAATGAGACACATTGTGGGCAGAATCCAAGATGAAAACAGAAAGCCCCTTTTCAGGGTGTTCTAGTTTTGGTTCTTCAGACTCTATCTAAGCAGAGGACGTAGGTTTAGTTAATTTTCTTGACTGGAGCCCAATGCGGGGCTTGAACTCAACCTACGCTGAGATCACTATTGGATGCTTAACTGAGTCACCCAGGCATCCCTGAAGTTTAGTTTATTTGGGAGGCAATCCTGCATTTCTGCATGAAGCAGAAATGAGGGAGTGGAGAAAGTGAGGGACGGGAGAAAGGCCACGGGTGAGTTAGTGAGAGGGTGTTGGCTGTGGGCAGGCAGGGCTCAGCTCCCCTGAGGACACGGTTAAGGCATGCGTACAGTGTGTGCACCAAGTGACAGACGCTGGGGCACTTACCAGCCCCCGTTCTTTACCAGTTGGTGGTGGTTCTGGGGGTGTTACAGCCCCAGCCCTTCTAGACTGCCCTGTGTGCAGGCTGAGCAAGCCCTGTGGGGCAGGAGAAAGGAAAGCAGGGAATACAGTGCTTGTGGTGGGAAAACCTGCACAGGAACTGCCCACTGGGGCTGCAGGTGACCCCACCGTAGGCTAAGGGACGTGTAGTGGTGTGGGGCATCCACACAAACATCTCTTAACAGAAAATTGAGTCAGATGCTCTTCACAATTGTTCCACACTCACGAAGTTAAATACCAAAGGGTATACATCCAGAAATAAGCCCTCACGATTATGTTCAATTCTTGACAAGGGTGCCAAAACAATTCAATGGGTAAACACTAGTCTTTTCAACACATGGTGTTGGGACTACTGGATACCTCATGTCAAAGAATGAAGCTGGTCTATCTACTCCATACCATATACAATAACACAAAATGGACCACAGACGTAAATCTAAGAGCTAACACTTTTAAACTCTATGTAAAAACGATGTAAGAACATAGAGGGGAAATCTTAGTAAACCTTGGATTTGTCAGCAGTTTCTTAAACTTAACACCAGAAACATAGCAACCAAAGAAAAAAATGGATACATTTGGAATTCAGCAAAATTAAAACTTGTGTTCCAAAAGACACTATTTAAGAAAATGAAGACAGCCTATTTAATGGCAGAAAACATTTGCAAATGACAGATCTGATAAGGGACTTGTATCTACAATGTACAAAGAACTTTTGTAACTCAGTAACAAGATAACTCTAAATTAAAGAATGGGCAAAGGATCTATCTTAATTGACATTTTTCCGAAGATGATATATAAGTGGCCAGTATGCACATGAGAGGATGCTCAACATCACTAGTCATTAAGAGAATGCACATCAAAACCAGGAGATACCACTTCGTACCCACTATGATGGCTAAGACAAAAAGACAGACAGTAACAAGTGTTGACAAGGATATGTAGAAATTAGGGGCGCCTGGTTGGCTCAGTCGGTTAAGCATCTGCTTTCAGCTCAGGTCACCATCCCAAGGGTCCTGGGATAGCGCTGCTAGGCAGGAAGCCTGCTTCTTCCTCCCCCTCCTGCTCCCCCTGCTTGTGCTAATAAAATCTTTTCTTTTTTTTTTTAAAGATTTTATTTATTTATTTGACAGAGATCACAAGTAGGCAGACAGAGAGGGGGAAGCAGGCTCCCTGCTGAGCAGAGCCTGATGCAGGGTTTGATCCCAGGGTCCTGGGATCATGACCTGAGCTGGGGGCAGAGGCTTTAACCCACTGAGCCACCCAGGTGTCCCTCTAATAAAATCTTTAAAAAAAAAAAAAAAAAAAGGATATGGAGAAATTAGAACCTGTTGATGGGAAATGTAAAATGGCGTAGCCATTCTGAAACAGTAGTTGCTCAAAAGGTTAAATGTAGGGCAGGTCCACTCCTAGATATATACCTGATTTAAAAACCTGTGTCCACACAAAAACTTGCACACAAATGTTCAGAGCAGCATTACTCATATAACAGAAAGTGGAAACCCACATATTATTATTAATGATTTGAGAGAGAGAGTACAAGTGGAGGGAGCAGCAGAGGAAGAGGGAGAAGCAGACCCCTCGCTGCATGCAGAGCCTGACGCGAGGCTGGATCACAGGAACCCAGAACCCCAGGATCATGAGCTGAGCTGAAACAGACCCTTAACTGACTGAAGCCACCCAGATGCCCCTGGAAACCCAAATGTCTTTTAAGTGATAAATGGATAAACAAGATGTGGTATATACATACCTCCAATGGAATGTATTATTTGGCAATTAAAAGCAATGAAGTACTGAGAGGTGTTAAAATACATATAAACCTTGAAGACATGGGCTAAGTGAAAGCCAGTCACAGGTCACTTAGCTTGTGATTCCATTTATAGGACTGTATAGAAGAGGTAAATCTATATAAAGTAGATTAGTGGTTGCTTGGGGCTGAGGGGATGAGAAGACTGGGACCCAATAGCTAAAGGGTCCTGGGTTTCCTTTTGTGGCAATAATGTAGAATTGATTATGGTGGTTAAGTTACACAACTCTGAATATACTAAAAACCATTACACTGTGTGCATTAAATTGTGATTTTGTACAGTACATGAATCTCAGTAAAACTGTTACAAAAATAAGAGCATGGAAGCATATGTACCTACTTTTTCTATAAAGTCTCATGTTTTAGCTATTACATTATCATTAAAGCAAAACTTATTCTAAATCCGTACATGCTTTGTTCATTCAGTATGGAAGTTTTCTCCCACACAACTGTGTGCCTGTTCTTCAGTAAATGGAACAAAGTATACATATATATATATATATATTTTTTTTTTTTTTTAGAACACTTTATTTATTTATTTGACGGAGACACAGCAAGAGAGAGAACACAGGCAGGGGGAGTGGGAGAGGGAGAAGTAGGCTCCCCGCTGAACAGGGAGCCCCATGTGGGGTTTTGAGTGGATCACGACTAAGCTGAAAGCAGATGCAGAACGACTGAGCCACCCAGGCGCCCTGGCACAAAGTGTATTTTAACATGCCAATGCTGTTCCTGTCATGAGCTTTTTTTTTTTTTTTTTTTTTTTTTTTTTACTAATTCTGTCTCATTTTTCTCAGATTAAAAGAATGACTAGAAGTAGATTATTGCAGATGGACCAACACCATTTTAGAACCTTCTTAGCTTTGCCTCCTCTCAGTCTACCTCAACCTTGGTCTGGAGTAACTTTTCGCTCCACATTTAAAGAAGAAAACAGTAATCCCCTGTTTATAAACCCTTCCTCGGCTTATCTAGTACTTTTGAGGAAACATCCAGAATCCCCCCATAAGCTCCAAGGCCCCGTGTGGCGGCTCTTGCTAATGTCCTTCCTGCTTCAGGCCCTTCTCCTGCTGGGCCATTTTCTAGTGCCCTTTCCTGCCAGACAGGAGGGTTTGTTAAATGAACAAGTACACTTTTTTATTCTCTAGGTGGAAGACATTTTCAAATAGATCTAAAAGTCCTTATGGCCACACAGGGCAAGGCTTAACTGCGAATTCATAGATGAACTTTGAGTGTCTGTGTTTTTTATGGAAATGTGCATTTTTCTGGAGAAAGCATCCATAACTTCCATTAGAGTTTCAAAAATACCTATCACACAAAACAAGCAGGTCCTACAAACCTACCTACAAAACAAGGTAGGTTTCTGATTTAAGGGAATAATGAGGCTCAAAGAAAAACGGAGACAAAAATAAAGTGAGAGGCTCAAACAGCCATGGTGTATTTATCACACACAATGGCACTATGAAACGTAAACTGCCTTTGTCATTCTTTTTTAAACAATATTTTATTTATTTGACAGAGAGAGAGAGACATACACACACAGCAAGAGAGGGAACAAAAGTAGGGGGAACGAAGAGGGAGAGGAAGCGGGAGAAGCAGGCTTCCTGCAAAGCAGGGAGCCTGACATGGAACTCGATCCCAGGACCCTGGGATCATGACCTGAGGCAAAGGCAGACGTTTGACTGAGCCACCCAGGTGCCCCTATCTTTGTCATTCTTGATGGTTATAAGTACCAAGGTGATCAGGGATCCCTATGACTAAAACAAAATCTAGCTGCTTATCCCCCGATTTTCTCACCCCTGCAGATAGCCACAAAAAAACCGCTTGCTTCCTTCTACAGTAGCGGCTCATGTTGATGGTGATTTTCCATGGAAGGTCGTGCTCTCCAGAAGTTTCTGGAAACTACACACGCCAGTCTCCTATTCCAAGATCTGATATGCCTTCTGTCATCCCAGGGGTGTGCTGGGTATGTGTGAGGTTGAGAATCATTAACCTAAATAATGTTCCCCAAAGAAGCCATCTAAAATCCCAGTCATGTCTTGCAAATTCAAACTGTTTAAAGAATGTGAAATGTCCAAATGGCAGTGTATCTACATAAACCAATAAAACATGTCAGTGGCAATTTAATTTTAGTACTTTTCAAAAAAAACCCCAACTTACAAATTAGTATGCATCAGTGTATCTGTTCTCACACACATATACTCATTCGTTCCCTCATCTTAAGTTCAGCCTTCTACAGGACAAGGTTTCTGGGGCTCCAAGATGACTGTGTGAGAGTCTATGCCCCAACGAGCCTCTCCGTCTGGATACAGACTGTTTGGTGTGGCCACGGCATCGCAGGCCAGAACAGCTCCTCTTCTATTCTGGATGCACAAGGCAGATGCCATTACGTCACAGCCCACGTTCACGTATCCAGGTGCTTGTAGAGTCGGCGACTTTTCTCTTTTTTATTTCTGTTGCCATGTCTTTTCCAGGCCTTCCCAGTCCTGCTCTCAGAGCTCACAGTAGCTGCAGTCACCAGGCCACTCCCTGGCTTGTAGCCCATCACAGTCTGGACTCCTTTGGTCAAAGCTCTCACATTTTCCTAGGAAGTAAGACAGCATTATTTGAGATGTGAGCACAGAATTACTTATGGAGAACTCTAAGACAGCAGACTTCCACTTCCTTCACGCTCCTTTCTCTCCTCACTTTTTTGCTCCCCTCCTGAGATCATGACCTGAGCTGAAAGCAGACGCTTAACTGACTGAGCCACCCAGGTGCCTCTCTCTCCCCATTCTTAAATAAGTTTCTCAGCATTCTGTCTTCAGTGCATTCTTTGTTCTCAACTTTGCTTAGTCCCAGAGCTTCAAATACCATCTCTCACTAGCCACAACAGAGCACTCCCATTACCTTCCTCGTGCATTGCATACACCCAGCCACTGAGTTCTCTGGATTGCAGGCTCTAGGGTTTGGTGCATCTATCCCCTCCTCTCCACCACCCGGCTCTAACCCTGGTATTCACTGACTTTTACTGCAAGTGAGAGGAGTCTGCAAGACTCCTCTCATCCAGGCTCCAGGCTTCCACTAGACTTCTCCAATCACATATTCCTCTTCCTGTCCTCACAAGCCTCTGGTGGCTCCCTGCAGCCTGGGGAATCGAGTTCCTATTCCCTCACAATGTGCACAGGCTACTGACAGCATGGACTGTTTACTCAGAGAACCTACACCCCCATCTCTTCATGCCTTTGTTCAGACTACTCCCCCTGCCCGGGGCGTGCCCTCACTACTCCCTGCACCTGGCACATTTCTAGCTGTCTGTCAGAGTCCAGCTGAGGTCTCATCACCCCTCCGTAGTTTCACTCGCCTACTCTCCTCCCAGCCCCAGGAGGAACTGCTCCCTAGTCTGGGTTCACAAAGTACTTGACTTACACCTCTGCCCTAGACCTGGTGTGTCATGTTATTTGTTAACTTGCCCATCTCCCCTTAGCTAGAATGTGATCTCCTTGTAAACAGTGTCTTATTCATTTTGGTATCCTAGGTCCTAGCATAGTAGGCACACATAGAAAGTGCACAAAAAAGTTTTTGTAAACTTGTGACTTAAGTGGAACACAAACAAACAAACAAAAAGAACTAAACAAATTTTAAGTTTACTGGGTTAAAAAAAAATAAATCCCTCATAATCCTGGAAATGCAAAGCAGTATTTCATGATCTTCTTATAACAGTAAAATGTTACTCTAGAGGCTAAATAAAGCTTTGGTATCTGTGACTTTTTAGCTTTCTTGCACATGACCTTTAGAAACATTGTGTAAACACGTAAAACTTCCATTTACACGTTTTGCATGACAATAGCAGGCCCAAGGAAGAACCTGTAATCTTTCTGCATATCATTAAATTTCCTTCTAAATATTGGTAAGACTGAAAATAATTCAAACCAGGAGCCACAACAATCTAAGTTCTATCTCAGCTTTGCCATTTAAGACAAGTGTCCTTGAATAAGTCACTTAAATTCCGTGGGCTTCAGTGTCCTCAATGGTAGATAATAATGGGGACAATACTATCTGCTTGGCCCACCTTAACAAACGGTGTGAGGGACACAAATAAAGCATCATATAAATACAGTTAAGACTCATTCTCTGGATACAGATGACCCCTGCCCCACCCCAACTTTTCTGGCTGTAGCAGTCACAAAAGCATTTAATAAATATATTAAATACAGTTACAGGATTTAACTGTTCTACATATATATTTGTTCTTTAAAATTAATATGTATTGGCTCAGAAAACCCACTTAATGGTAAACAATATTTGCATATTATGACAAAGGCTTATATTGGAACATATAAAGAATTCTTATAACTCAACAGCAGAAGTGTTCTCCAAAGAAGACATTCATGTGCTCATGAGCACATGAGAAGATTATCAACATCATTTATCCTTAGGGAAATACAAATAAAAATCATGACATATCACTTCACATATACTAGAATGGCTAAAATGAAAAAGACAGAAAAGAAATACTGGTAATGGGGCGCCTGGGTGGCTCAGATGGTTAAACATCTGCCTTTGGCTCAGGTCATCATCTCTAGGTCCTGTGATCGAAGTTGGGCTGCCAGCTCAATAGGGAGTTTGCTTCTCCCCTTCCCTCTGCCTCTCCCCCTGCTTGTGCTCTGTCTCTGTATCACTCTCAAATGAATTAAAAAGAAAAAAAAATCTAAAAAAAATTAAATAAAAAAATTAAAAAATATATATATATAAAAGAAATACTGATAAGGATGTAAAAATTAGAGCCCTCATACACTGCTGGTGGGAATGTATAATGGCACAGTCACTTCGGAAAGTTTGGTGGTAAATCAAATGTTAAACATGGAGTTACCACTGGACCTAGCAATCCCACTCCTAATTATATACCCCAAAGAACTGAAAAATCTTATGTTCAAACAAAAGCTTGTACATGAATGTTCACAGTAGCACAGAAGAAAGAACAGCCAAACTTCATCTATAGATAAATAAAAAAATGTGGTCTATCGATTCAATGGAATATTATTTGGCAATAAAAAAGAAGTACTGATACATGGATGAACCTTGATGTCATAATGCCAAGTTAAAGAAACAAGTCACAGGGGCACCTGGGTGGCTCAGTGGGTTAAAGCCTCTGCCTTCAGCTCAGGTCATGATCCCAGGGTCCTGGGATCGAACCCCGCATCGGGCCCTCTGCTCAGCAGGGAGCCTGCTTCCTCCTCCCTCTCTGCCTGCCTCTCCGCCTACTTGTGATTTCTGTCTGTCAAATGAATAAAATAAAAAATCTTAAAAAAACAAAACAAAACAAAACACAAAACAACTAACTGTATTAAAAAAAAGAAAAAAAAAGAAGCAAGTCATAAAAGACCACAGAGTGGGTGATTCTATTTATCTGGATAGGCCAATCTATCTAGGAGAAAGTAGATGAGGGATTGGCAGGGGCTGGGGGGAGAGGGGAATGGTGAGTCACTGCTCATGGGTATAGTATTTCTTTCTAGAATGAAAAAATGTTCTAAAATTATGGTGATAGTTGCACAACTCTGAATATAGAACAAACTACTGAATTGTATTTTAAAAGAGTGAATTTTATGCTATGTGAATGAGTATTTCAACAAAACTGCTATATAAAATGTGTTGGATCAGAAAGTAAAGAAGAACTTTAAAACTTACTTGATGGAAAAAAGTTTTATCAACTATATTTTCAATCTGTATTACTTTTTTACTTCGGCCTGAATGTATTTTCAGTCCGCCACCATTTGTTCTGTTCTCTAGGAGTCGCTGGTGTTGCTGCTGAAAGGTCACAGGGTCTCTTCCAGGAGGAGGATGACAGTACAGAAGTTTACCCTACAAAGACAACAAGAAAAGTAACAGCACATGACAGGTGCCTTGTGTGTTATCCCAGAAGAAAAAGTCCTCTGAGAAGCTGTCTCCGCCAGGCACCCTCTGGCAAGCTTCCTGCTTTTTGATGCAGAGAGCTGAGCAGAGTTCTGTCACCTATAACCACAGCCCTAACAAACACACGACAGTGCTCCTTCTTACCTTGTCTGCATTTTCTACAGAAGTGTTCTTCAGTACACTGACATGAGTAGACTTAGGGTAAATATTTTCCAAAAAAAAAAACCAGGACACAACTGCAAAGTGGGACGATACTAATGGGGACACTGGGCTGGCCGTGGTTGCTCACTGGGCGCAGATTTTCCACTTCCCACTGTAAGCACTCTATAAACTGTGGTTGGTTTTAACTCATCTTCCATGGTTTTATAAATGGTGAATCAATACATAATTTATCCATACGAATATTCTACTAACTTCTTTCTTCCAGAACTGAAGGCGAGAGGGTATGCTGCCCAATCTGACTCCTGTGCTTGCCAGAGCTCTGCTGACATGGCACTGAGAAGGTCAAACAAAGCCAAATCCTCATAGCCAGTTATTACTGGAGATCCAGAATGCTTTGTTTGTGAAAAGAATTCAGCTTAACCCATAAATACTATTGGGGGTTAATTATGCGCGAGGGCCTGAGCTTAGTGGTGTGTGTGTCTCCACATACCTGTATTTTTCTCATTTATTTCCCATAATAATCTCATGAGATAGGTACTATTAATTCTTATTTTACTTACAAGGAAAACCCCAAACTTGGCAACTGTTCATTTGTAACATGAGAATAATAACCTCATAGACTCGCTGTGTATTTTTAACGAGGTAACACAAAGAAAACATTTCACACTGCCCTCAGCAGGGCTCGCTGGGAGTGCTGCTGTTATGAGGGCATGTGCAGGGAGAAAGGCACATGACCAGCTACACTGCAGGGAGGGCGGGGACACAGCTGTCACAGGAACCAGCAAGGGCTGTGGGAGATGGAAAAACCAGAGGCACCATTTTCTCACTTTCACCGATGACAGGTTCAGCGCCCTCTTGCCTCGCCTTATGCTGCTCGTGACATGCCAGGTCCAGATGACGCTAGCTGCCCTGGTCAAGAACGTCTGGCCAAGGCTGTGGATCCCCTTACCCAGAAGAGCCGCGAGAACCTTGCCCATGTGGCCTCTCTGACAACACAACCTCAGTGAGGAAGTATTTCCTTTCTAACTTAACAGGCTGCCGGCATCTAAAAAGCACAGTGTGAGAACGAAGGCCTATCTACTCCAGAGCAACAAGGAGCCAGGCTCACTTACGTTGACGTAGTCCTTCAGGATATAGCGAGCAGACCGAGGCTGGTCTGGCTGCCCATGCGCTGTCATGAATCCTCGCATGTCTGTTTAGGCAAATAACAGTGCAAAACCAAAGTCACAACAAAGACAACCAGGTGATGGAAATTTAGTCTGTTACCCCACTAACTGTGCATCCTGACTTGTTAGCTTTATTTTTTAAAAAAGATTTTCTTTCATTTGGCTGGGGGTGGGGGGAGCAGGGGGGAAGGGGGAGCATAAGCAGTGAGGAGAGGCAGAGGGAGAAGGAGACTCCCCGCTGAGCTGGGAGTCCAACATGGGGCTCAATCCTGGGACCTGGAGATCACGACCTGAGCCGAAGGCAGACACTTAACCATCTGAGCCACCTAGGCACCCTTGAGTCACTAGCTTTCAAAAAGCAACCATCACTGCAGAATATAATCTGGTTAGCACTATAAAGACATCTGACAATCCAGGTGAACAGACGATACTGTTCTGATATCCTAGCACCAAGTGGTAACAGAGACATTCAATTTCTCTCTTCTCCAGTTATTTCTTTCATCTCTTCATTTTATGAACATTTAATCATGGAGGCTACCTGTAGAATGCTATGTTGTCACTATTATTAGCAACACCAAAGGAAAACAGTAAGTCTCTTCTTGTTTAGTGATCTAGCTATGCTTTTTTCAGCTTCTCAAACATACTGCAAAGATCCCTCTAATACTGACTCAACTAGAGGGAGTAGCACAGCATAGTGGTTAAGAATATAGGCTTTGGCAGAGACAGATGGGGTTCAAAACTCGGCTTCCTCACCTACTAGCTGTGTAGCAGGCTCTGCCATTTTGGAAGAAAATAAAACTCTAGTTCACATAATATAAAAAAATACATTTAGGCAGATTAAAAATCTAAAGTATTAAGAAAAAGATATTAGAGGGAAACAATTTTGTCCTTAGATAGGGAAGACTCTCCCCAAGTAAAACACCAAACCCCATCAAGACAAAAAGGGAAAAAAAAAAAAATAAAAAGGCTATTAAAAATTTTTAATGTCGGGTGCCTGGGTGGCTCAGTTATTAAGAGTCTGCCTTCGGCTAGGGTCATGATTTCAGGGTCCTGGGATCAAGCCTCGCATCAGGCTCCCTGCTCAACAGCGGGAGGCCTGCTTCTCCCTCTCCCATTCCCCATGTTTGTGTTCCTTCTCTGTCAAATAAATAAATAAAACCTTAAAAAAATAAAAGTCTCTCAACCTAAGTTCAAGTTCTGGTTTAAGTGTGTTTCATATCAAATCACCTTTCTCTGTGAGAAAAATACAGGTTTTTTTTTCTCTTTGTATCAAATCACTCAAATAAACTCAATTCCTTCCCCGCTGGTGGCAGTTCCTTTAAAGGCATGTATGCCACAGATGTGTGGAAATGTTTCTAACACTGCTATCTCTTTAGGTAGACAAAGGTTCTTCCAGACCACCTTTAAAGTTTCTATTTAAGGTAAATAAACCACAATCAGCTGAAGAATGATAGGCAGCTAGCTCCCACGTAGCACTGGGTTAAGACACAGAGGTGGGAGAGTGATTGACTCATTTTAAAGTCAAACAAGGTTTTCAAGGGACCGATGGAAGCAAGGGAGACTGTTTTGTGTCCCCTTCTTGACCATGCTCCACTCTGTCCCAATTTCTGAGGACTTCCTTTTCCATGCTGTCCTCCAAACTCTCCTATCCTACTATCACAGCATATTCATTTTCTTCCTAACATTCCTTCACTTCTGTTTGGGAGAAGACTCCAGAAAAAGCCAACATGGCTTCAGTCAGAATGCATGTCTATACCTGAGTACCAATAAACCAGTGAATGCCCTAAGGGACTTTTCTTCAACACATGTGACAGCTGCTGGCATGCCCCCAGAGCTTTTGACACTGTCTGCATGTAGGCCTCCTACAGGGAGGGGCCGGAGACCAGGAGGGCAGGGGAAATCATGTCTCCCCTGGAGTGGGACTGATTGCTACTGTCAAGGTCCACAAAGGGCAGACCTGAAGAGTCGTCCAGGGACTCAAATGATCTCCTTCTCTAACTCCAGGAAGCGCTTAACACAATAAAGTAATCTACTACTCAGGCAGTGGTCAGCTCTCCCTCCCTCACTGTTGCACTCTGAACCCACCTGCAGGATAGCTTGTGGGCAAGGCCAACAGAGACAACAGAAGTACCAACAATGTAAAGGACATGGCAAATACTAAGGAATAATGTGAATTTGTATCTTTGCAGGAGTAGGTCTCTCATTAACTATATTGTTACTTTATCGTTCATATTTTAAAAATAAATCACAACTCACATCCATAAGCTGTCAATAGTTCTTCTGATGTTGGAGGTCGATGTGGATCTTCATCCTCTCTAGGCTTTATGATATTAATGCCATAGGTAGCTTCTAAGACATGTCTTGGAATATTCTGGCAAACATAAGCTTGTCAAGGAATCCATTCCCTTGAACTGAACCTCTCCCCACCACAGCTTCAGACACATGCTTCCTAATTCAGCACTTCCAGGACAGAAACTTTTACCTCTCCAGAAAAGAAGGGTAGTTACTCACTAATTTCTGAATACTTTTTCTTCCTTTAAACCCCATGCTACCTTGTACCAGTTATTCATGGACATGCTCCATCTGACCACCCCCCAACTGAATCTGGCAAGGGCAGGATCCACGGCTGATTGATGCCTGTAGCCTCCATGGAACCCAGCCTAACCTGGCTTGTGATAAGTACTCAGTACATACCTGATTACTAATTCACAGAGAAGCTGAAAATATACAGAGAAGAATTTAGTGTAACATGTGTTCCCATCTATCAAGAGGTAGTAACAATGTCATCTATTAAAACACTGTACTGAAGGGGAGCCTGGGTGGCTCTGTGGTCATGATCTCAGGGTCCTGGGATCGAGTCCCGCATCGGGCTCTCTACTCAGCAGGGAGCATGCTTCCCTGCCCGCCCCCGCCCCGCCTGCCCCTCTGCCTACTTGTGATGTCTGTTTGTCCAAAAAAAAAAAAAAAAAAAAAATCTTAAAAAAAGGTGCTGAAAATGCAAACCTTTCAAACACTGTACCAGCCCCACCTCGCCCCCTGGAGGTATGTGAGTCTGTGTGCAGTCACTAGGCCACTTTGCAGACTTTGACATTCACCAGTATCTATTAATTCAAAGTACGGTTCTGCAAGATGACAGTTTTTACAGAAATGGTGTCAGAGCGTATGTGTAATGTTTTCAGATTTACCCAGGTCACTACAGGTAGACTTAATGCAGTGTAGTCTTTTTAACTATTGTGTACTATTCTATTTTAGCAATACACTGTATTTTACCTATCCTAAATGAATTCTTTCTTCCTCATCTTCTTACAGAAAGAGAAATTACACTGGGGTGCATGAAAAGCTGTGGCCTTCAGGGAGGTCATGAAGGATCATGTCAAGAACTGTAACTTACCCTACCTAGGAACTAACAGATTGGTGTGCCGGTCTCAGGGAGTCGCCTGTCTCCCGCCAGCACACACAGAATAGTAAACAGGCAAACATGCTGGCTTCTAAGAACGGTAAAACCTTAAGACACCATGGTTCTTAAAAGGTTTGTCTCTGAGTACTTTTTTTTTTTTTTTTAAAGATTTTATTTATTTATTTGACAGAGAGAAATTACAAGTACACTGAGAGGCAGGCAGAGAGAGAGAGAGAAGGAAGCAGGCTCCCTGCTGAGCAGAGAGCCCGATGTGGGACTCGATCCCAGGACCCTGAGATCATGACCTGAGCCGAAGGCAGCGGCCTAACCCACTGAGCCACCCAGGCGCCCTCTGAGTACTTTTTTCATGTCAGACACTATTCTAGATGCTTCACAGAAGGTAACTCATTATGCTGGGAGGTGACAGAGTTCCTAATCAGCTGCTTACTAGCTGCTAGATCTTGGCAAATTGTTGAAGTTCTCTGTGCCTGACTTTCCTCAAGCTTGAAAAAATGCGAACAGCAGCAGTACCCACGTCAAGGGCTGCTTTAAGAATTAAATGAGATTACCTGGTAAGTGTTGTGTGGAGCACACAGTAAGCTAGCAATAATGTTGGCTGAAATGATTACAATTCTCACTGTGAGATCATCAACTGTGAAGTAGTTTTTCGGAATTTTTCAGGAAAGGAATGTTTCTGGAAGGTTATGCAAGCTTACAAAGGTAACAGAAATAGTCTAACACCAGTGTCAGGATTCAACTGGGAGCCGAGATCCAAAGGCCGGGCTCTCCCACTGATAACAGGCGACACAGTTGCCATCGGGACATGAGGTCTTCCTCCCACAGTCCTGAGGCTACCTCACTGTATAAACTTAGAAAGATCACTAGCCAGTATTTCAGGTTTTTCCATTCAATAGCATTTGTGAATTTATCCAATGCAAAGCAATGTCCCAAACAAACCTGAAGCCCTAATATACACAAGAATAACCAATTTTTATAAAGCGGAAAGGATATTAGTGACACAGGGGGGACGTGGTCTCTCATTTGGTCAATTGGGAGGATTCCACTGCAAATCATCTCTGCCTTAGTAGAGACGAAGGATGGCATCACCAGGCCGGGGCAGTCACACAAGCAGAGGCCAGGTTCCACATAGAGGGTCTGAAAGATAAGTGAGAAGTTTATGCTGGGCACAAAGCAGAGGAAGGGAAAAGACCAGCACACGAGCAGCAAGGACCTTCAAAGCAGCACCCAGAGGGAGGAATCTGAGAAGTCGATGCTGCAGAAATACCTGGAAATGCTTGGTGTGGCCAGGTGTGGCAGACACAGACACTTTCTTGTCACCCATGATGGTGTTGATTGTGGAACTCTTACCAACATTTGGGTAGCCCACCTGCAAGAGACACCTCAGTTACTGAAGAGTCAAACACTACCTCTGTCGAACCCAAAGTAAATACACACAAAGGACAACAGTAGTGTAAGTGTTTGGGGGCTTTAAAACATTTGAAATAGATGCTGTTTGTTGACAATCTTCTCCCCGGTGGTATGGGTGTATTTATTCAGACAAGTTTCCTGGTAAATCAATTCTTCCTCATCACTGTCTGCAGTGATGAATAGTCAAGCTAAGTACATTTTACTTTTATAGGTCTTGCTGTAACAGCAGATGTTACGATAAACCTCAGCCCTCTGTTCCCAGCTTTCCCCAGGATGTCCCATCTCACAGGCATTTCGCTGTTTCTGCTGTGTTTTTCACACTGTGGGTGAAGTCAAGCATTAGACAGGCATTTTAAACACCACCACATACAATTAATCTTTAATTTTTAATGACTCGTTAGGAAATTTCTGTCTTATTGGTTAAAAAAATTTTTTTTGATTGGTTAAAAATTTTAAGTGGCACACTGACTTGATATGGGTTAGCAAGCTCTTAAAGCTCTTCAATTACTCCTAGCAGGATTATATAAGGGTTCTCATGGCAGCCTTGCTCCAGGCTTTTCCTCAGGCTTCCTCCTGTACCTCCAAATCCAATTCCCACTTACTTCTAAGAATCCTTTATCAGTGTGACTGGAAGATTATAAATACCAATTCCACTAAACATAAAACCCCAAATCTTCCACCTCTATTCTAGGCCTCATTACAGACAATATCCATTGTTCCAGTCTTTGCTCTCGCTCCTCTTCACACTTAGCCAAACTGTTATCTGCTGTTCCACGAACATATTTCCATTCCTGAGGCTTTGCTTGAGCATTTACCTTCTGTCTGTCTGGAAGGCCCTCCCATGGTCACTTTGTCAAAACCTCACATTATACTTTCAGGTGAGAAACCTCTTACATAAAGATTTCAGATGACTGCTCATCGTTCTCAATATTCTCATGTTTTGTGTTTGTTTGTATCTTGATTATATGACTTATTACTATTTGTTTCGATGGCATGAGTTGGGGGGAGGCCACTGTTGTAGCTGTTCTCTCCCCCACCTTCTGTAGATCAGGCTCCTTCACTACACACTCCTACAGGCTACAGGATGTATTCTCACACGCACCACACCTAGAACTCCAAGCTCTGGGAGGGTGAGGACTGGGTCTGTCTGCTCCCAATATACTGCTAGGGACCAACAGGATGCCTGGCCTGCGGCACGTAACCAATAAATGTTCGTAGACTGAGGAAATTAACCTATTCTTGGGATTTCTAGAGCAAAACATTCAGAAAGTAGAGGAGCTGCTTAGTACTTCCCTAAGTGTGAGAAAGAAACTAGCTTTTAGGGAAGCTGGTTTCTGGTAGCATGAAAAAATGAATTTTTAGCAATCATATTTAAAAAAAAAGAAGCTGAAGCTCTGATGCTGAGGGAAATGACCTAAGTTCTCCAAGTTTCACAGCAAGTGAGTCCATCCCACTGTAACTAGGCAGTGTACTAGGTCTGCCCAGCTCTAGGGACAATTCCTTTAACTAGCACTCTGAAGTGAAACGTTGATGTACTACAATCATTGTAAGTAGGCTTGTGGTGGGGGGTGGGTGGGAGCACACTTTGAAACAATTAGGATTAGCTATACTTGGCATGTAATTTAAGAGTTAGAAGATTTTAAACCTGTCATGATCTACTTTCCCTCATGGTTTTGTTCTCTTGGATGAGAGACCTTTACAATAACCTTCTCTGACATCTAACATCTCCTTAGCTAAAGATGGGGCCTCTGGAGCTGTGCTGTACATCTTTGAGGTAGCACTTCTCACAGCCACCTCTAGAACTAGTGTATATGTAGCTAAGGATGGGATCTCCTTTCCCCTTATTTTTTTTTTTTTTTTAAGATTCTATTTATTTGACAGACAGAGATCACAAGTAGGCAGAGAGGCAGTCAGAGAGAGAGGGGTAAGCAGGCCCCCAAGCCCCAATGAGGGGCTGGATCACAGAACCCTGAGACCATGAACTGATTCGAAGGCAGAGGCTTAACCCACTGAGCCAACCAGGTGCCCCTCCCTTTGTCCTTATGCAACTAAAGCAGCATTTTACTTGGCCCAAAGATGCTGGGATTTTCCCTAAAATACACCTGGAATATTTACAGGACAAGTTGGCAAGGATCACATGACACCAAAAGCCTAAGATTATTGAACTTGAAGTCTGAAGACAACTTTGAAGGCGTTCTCATTCTGCTACCTCTTTGTAAGTCACAGGACTGGTAGGGCTGAAATGGAAGACAAGAGAAGATAACTGATATAAACAGGGCTGTAACCAATGTTAAGTCTTGAGAGCGTTCATTCTTTTGAGCTGGACTTTAGCTATTCCCACAATGCCAACAGGCAACAAGAGGGCAATAATGTTCCCTATGATGCCAAAAGGTTGGTTGGTCTCTTGGGTTCCAGTGTAGCTACCAAGATCAGAAATAAAGGCACCCATGTGGTGGAGCACGTGGGTGGTACAACCGGTTGGGCGTCTGGCTTCGGGTTTTGGCTCAGGTCGTGATTTCAGGATCCCAAGATCAAGCCCTACTTTGGGTTCCATGCTCAGTGCACAGTCTTCTTGGGATCCTCTCTCCCTCTGCCCCTTCCGCTTCTCTCTTTCCAGTAATAAAACTTACTTAAAAAGATTTTATTTATTTGTCAGAGAGAGAGATAGAGGGAGGGAGGGAGGGAGGGAGGGAGGGAGGGAGGTGGAGAGAGAGCATGAGCAAAAGCAGGGGGAGCAGGAGACAGAGGGAGAAGCTGGGTCCCTGCTGAGCAAGGAGCCCGATGTGAGACTCGATCCCAGGGCTTCAGCAAAAGGCAGATGCTCAACCAGTTAAGCCACCCAGGCAGCCCCCAAATAAGAAAATCTTAAAAAAGAAAGAAAGAAAGAAAGAAAAAAGTACCCATGCAGTAACGATCTGAGGACCTATTTCATTTTACCAGTCCAACTGTAAGTTGTCCGTCTTTCACCTTCTTCCCAGTGTGCAGCTGCTTAAAGATCTCCAACAATTCCTGCCTCGATACCAGGTGGATGAAATTGTGTGTGCACTCCTTCCGCAGGGTCTTCCTACCCTGAGCCTCAGAATCCACAGGACAGCTTCCCTGCCAGTCCAGGCCACAGGCCTCTTCATCAGGATTGCTATCCTCTTCCGAGCAAGTCTGCCAAACCTCTTCCTCCTCCTCTGGACAGTCCTCATACTCACTGGAGTCTTCATCGCTAGGGGCAACGTCACTGAGTGCGAGGGAACTGGTGTCTGGGAGATGTCTGGGCTCACTGCATGAGATCACAGCCTCATCACAACTGGACTTTTCGGACTCGGCTGTGTTGGTTTCTCCAGCATCCCCTTTCACCTGCTCCTGAAGAGAGGACAGAAACCAACAAAGCTCAGAAGTGTATGACAACGGCACCTTCCACTCTAGTGAATGTACTCAGCGCTGGTTATCTCAGGTGAAGACAGGATAGGATAAGTTATGAAGGAGACCAGAAAAGATGAAAACAGGGAGACATGGTAAACTTTTTGGTGAAAGGACACAACAAACTAGCAGAAGTGGTGCTCTCTGGGGATGGGAGGAGCAGTGGACCTTCACTTTACACATCATGTTTGTAACAGATACATCTCTAAAAAAAGCAAGAGTTTAGAAAAAGCTGGTGTCAAGCTGACTTCTTTAGCAGTACATTATTTTGCACCAGGCTGTAGAACAAAGCATTTCTCATTAATGATAAAATATTTAACATTCTCTTCTTTGCACAAAACAAGGGCATGGTTTATAATTTGAGTTTCTTTTTACATTTCCATTTTTAAAGACCATGATTTGCATGTTACAGGGAACTGCTATTCCTTTGTAATTGCCTTTAATAAGTCAAAGCACTGTGGAGCACAGCTCCCTCTGGATGAAACGCAGAAGCAAAAAAACTCAACTCCACATGTGAAACTTACGCACATAAGCAAAGAGAAAGATACGAATCATTTACTCTTCAAGGATGTGTTAATTCTTTTGAATTCCTACTGATAATAAAGCAAAAGCAAGACAATATACAGTATTATTAATCTGAATTAACAAGAGGTCTGGGTTTGGATTTAGAAGTGATGTAAACTTTAAATCATTTCTAAATTACCTAGTGTTAGAATGAGTAGCCATCACAGAAGAGGACACTATGAACTCAGTTAAACAAGTATCCTAAATTTTAGGAAAGTAGAGATATAAACAAAATGTTAGGAAAAATAGGCATGATTTCATGCTCAGGCCTGGCAGGTCAAAAAGAAACATGGCAGCATGGCTTATAACAGAACTACAGAACTAGAAGCAATTTCTATGAGAGCAAGGAATATAAAGACGGTATGTCTTCATTATGAGCTCTTCTGGATTGTTTAAAATATCAAAGAAACAGAAAACAATAATGTGAACTGAATGTGAATGTATATTAAAAAAACTACTAAAACTAGAAGCAGTTTAGGTTCAGAAAAAATGATAAAGACAACAAAAGAACTTTGTGCCAATTATATTAAAAATAAAAAGATGGGAAAAATCAATCCCTTGGTGGGGGGAAAAGAGTGCAATTTAACAGATAGCCAAGAGAAAACAAAAGTACTCAGCTTGAAATCTGAAATTTTTTTTTCCCCAAGTAAGAAGGGGTCAAACAACTGCAAAGGAAGAACCAAATTTCATAGAGGTGAGGAAACAGTGACTATCAAACTATTTCCAATAAATTCATGTTTGACAGTCAAATGACAGATGTGATGCTAGCTTGGATATCACAACAGTAGCTGGTTATTGGTCTCAGGAGATCATGAAAAATGGCAGCACTTCAGAAGACTTGAGAGAAGTAAAAGACGGCTAACTTAAAAAGGGAGAAACAGTATTCTCCATTAACCAGGCTCTGCCAACTCAGAACTGGGTATGGAAGCAAGTCTACATGGCAGCTGGGAGTCCTAGAAAGACAGTCACCAAGGTACTACTTGGTTAACAGTTCAGGGAATACCACGTATATAGAAACTATCTTTTTTCCATTTTTTATAGTTATGGGGTTGATACATCAGGGCTAAGTAATACAGTGATAAGTATTTATTAAAAAAAATTTCCTTAAAACACTCATTTCCAGAAAAGAGTTGAAACACAGAAATAACGGTTAAGAAGACAACCCAAGAAGCCAGACTGACTGCCTGAGGATAATAAGCACTTACAGTTATTGCTGAGATGATTAAATGAATACAATGTATAAAGTGCTTAGGACAACGTAACTGGCACAGAATAAGCTTTCTATGGTTTAGTTTAGGTTTTTTTTTTTTTTTTTTTAAAGATTTTATTTATTTATTTGACAGATTACAAGTAGGCAGAGAGGCAGGCAGAGAGAGGAGGAAACAGGCTCCCTGCCGAGCAGAGAGCCCGATACGGGGCTTGATCCCAGGACTCTGGGATCATGAGCTGAGCCCAAGGCAGAGGCTTTAACCCACTGAGCCACCCAGGTTGCCCTATGGTTTAGTTTTTATTAACAGTAGTTAATATTAGTAGTTTTTATTAACAGTAGTAATAATGGAATAATTATTATTGTTACATCCTTGTAAACACACCTGTATTCATCACATCAAAATGCTTACAGGGGGGCTCAGTAAGTTCACAAAAGCCTTGGTCCTAATCTGTTTAACAATGTTATTAAGGACTGGAAAGAATATAGAGGACAAACACACAAAACTTGTAGATTCAAAGCTAAGAGGAGAAAAAAGCAAACTGTACAACCAAAATGAATTCTCTATCTTAGCCCTAAATCTCTAACAATATTTCAGAGTAATTACATGTCCTAAATTGAGGTAAACACAAAATGAAAAACTTGTTCCACACGTAATTATGGGATCAGATTTACATAAGTTTTTTCTTTTTTAAAAAATATTTGAGGGATTTTGTTGTTTACAGGTTAAATGAGCCACGAGCTTCAGCTCCTCTGAAATGGGGTGAACCAACAAAAACAAAAACAGAATTACTGGGAGTATTCTGGTCACAGGACATAGTCATCCCTCTGAATATTAACACACACAATTAGGTGCCACCAACTCTTAAGTGTTTCCTGACAGAGGGAGACAGGCACTTGAGATGAACAGTGTCCCAGATACTGTGTCCATGATGAGTAGGACACCAGAAAATATACACAGAGAGAACTAAGGGGACAAAGAAGAGTCCATAGATCAAAGGCTAGGGAGACTGCCTTGGCTTCACTGAACTGAAGAACTTTCTAAAGGTAGAAAGAAAGAGTGAGCTACCTAGTCTCTATCATTTAACACAGATAAATAACAGAGGTTATATGACTGTCTGCCATGAAGGTGAGGGAAGGAATTCAGAGAGCTACCTGTAAACTCATCAAGGGGAGGGCATTTTGTTCACTGGCACTCAGCTCAACATACAAAATAGCCTACAGATGGTTGACAAAGATGAAAGGAAAAGGCTAGGGAAAAAGGCATCACTTTAAGTCTCTTTCAGCTCTAAGATTCTACTACTAATTGTACTTCATAGCTATTACTAGCTAATAGTTATATTTTTTATTAGAAAATATACCCCAGGGGTGCCTGGCTGGCTTAGTTGATGGTGCATGTGACTCTTGATCTTGGGGTTATGAGCTCAGGCCCCACACTGCGTGCAGAAATTACTTAAACAAAAACAAAAACACTCCAAACTGTTTCTGTAAAATTTAGGTTAAAAAGTAACATTGTATATTGGGGCACCTGGGTGGCTCAGTGGGTTAAGGCCTCTGCCTTCAGCTCCGGTCATGATCCTGGGGTCCTGGTATCAAGACCCACACGGGGCTCTCTGCTCAACAGGGAGGCTATTTCCCCCTGCCCCTTGCCTGCCTCTCTGCCTGTCAAATAAATAAATAAAATCTTAAAACAAAACAAAACAAAAGAAAACAAAACATGGTATAGGGCGCCTGGGTAGCTCAGTTAAGCATCTCCCTTTGGCTCAGGTCATAAGGCCAGGGGCCTGTGATGGAGCCCCGCATCATCGCATGGGGCTCCCTGCTCAGCAGGAAGTCTGTTTCTCCTTTTCTCTCTACTTCTGCCCCTCCCCCTGCTTGTGCTCTCTCTCTCTCTCTCTCTCTCTCTGTCTCAAAAAATAAGTAAAATCTTAAAAGAAAAAAAACAAGATAACATGGTATATCTTTAGGATTACTTCACTTGTTTGTTTTGAAAACAATGTTAAAAGAGATTCTAATCAAGTCCTGAGAAGTAGAGTTAAACCCTTCGGTTGTACCGCCTCCTATTAAAAACAATTACAAAGTCATTATTAGACTTCCTATACAATTTCCTGTCAAAAATCTAAAAAAATAGGGGCGCCTGGGTGGCTCAGTGGGTAAAGCCTGGGCCTTCGGCTTGGGTCAAGATCCCAGGACCTGGGATCAAGCCCTGCATCGGGCTCTCTGCTCAGCAGGAAGTCAGCTTTCTCCTCTCTCTCTCTCTGCCTGCCTGTCTACTTGTGATCTCTGTCAAATAAATAAAAAAATCTTAAAAAAAAATCTAAAAAAATAAAAATTATAGCTTGTATCAGTGTGTACCATACAGCCCCAGAGACGTTCACAACCAGGGAAAGTAACCTTGTGGCTCATTTTTCTATACATCACCCTACTATCAGAGCATTTGGATTCCCAATAATCTTCAATAAGAGTAAACAAAGCTTACTAACCAGAAACTGAAATCTTCTTCCCAGAAACGCAACCTTAAAAAGTCTCCCAGGGTTACCTCAGAGTCACCAATTAGTTGAATGGCTTCAGCCAAAGCTGACCAGAAGATAATCTTCACATTTTCTTGTTCAAAATATGTGGCCCAAGCACTCCGCTGCTCAGCAGTCAACAAATCGGCCTTATTTATCAGAATGACGTTTTCCTTATTATCATCTATTTCCTTCACGTAACATTCCTAGGTAAGACAAAGGTATTTAGAAAGGCCTCTTCAAACAAGTGAAAATTGGGCTAATTATACAGAAAGCCCCCATATAGTATTAAAAGCTTTTACTGCCCTCAGTTTTAAGTCAATCCTAATTTAAAGATTTTCCATCCTGGTACTTTTCTACTGATCCTTCTCAACAAGCTCTGAAAAAGTTAGATAATATATACCTAAAAATACCCTCAACATTAGCAACTGGAAAGGGTAAAAGGAAATACTCTCCTACCCTGCTGAAGTATAACAGATTCTTTTTCTTTAAATAATGTAGCTCCTCTCTTTAATAGTGCTGAGTTGTTTCTTTTATACAAAAGTTTAAGAAATGCAAAATTAGGGTATTTCCCAGCCAGCAGGGACTATTTTTCAGCCAAGTGATGACAGCCAATATAATCTCATCTTTTCATGTAAAAATACTTTTTGAAGTCTAAAAGAAAAACAAGACCCAGTAATTGAAATTAATTCCCAACCACAGCTCTTCATTAGGAAACAAGGTATAAAAGCAGACTTCATAAGAGTTTTAGCATTCTGATTTTTGTCCCTCACCAGTGAATTTAAAAATATTCTGCAGCAGGGTGCCTGGGTGACTCAGCTGTTTGAGCATCTGCCTTCAGCTAGGGTCATGATCTTGGGGTCCTGAGACTGAGCCCTACACTGGGCTCCCCGCTCAGTGGGGAGCCTGCTTCTCCCTCTCCCTCTGCCTGCTGTTCCCCGTAGCTTGTGCACTATCAAATAAATACATAAAATCTTTTTTTTTTTTTTTAAAGATTTTGTCTATTTATTTGTCAAAGAGAGAGGACAGCACACAAGCAGGAGCAGCAGCAGGTAGAAGGAGAAGCAGTCTCCTTGCTGAGAAAGAAGCCCTGTGTGGGGCTTGATCCCAGGACCCTGGGATCATGACCTGAGCCGAAGGCAGATGCTCAACCAACTGAGCTACGCAGGCATCCCATAAATAAAATCTTTAAAAAAAATATTCTGGACTATTACTATTATAGACTCAAACACTAATAGGAATACTTCACATGTGTACAGTGTTTTATTAATTTACAACCTGTATTTCATTTCATGTAGCCTTTACTCCTTAATTGTTACTCCTGCTGGTGTTTTACAAACTTAGTTTGCTTGTAAAATATCACAAGAGGAAATAACTAAGGTGTGAAGAGAGAGAACTTAATAGTATGGGTAAGCTGTGACTAGTAAATACAATGCCAGTTCAGCTGATGTCTCTTAAAAAATGAGAAACACTGGTAAATGTCTATTAACAAACTGGCTTCTAAACTAAAAGCTAGAAAAGTCATGTGTTTGTCCTTCCTGCAGATGGTAATACTAGTTTCTGAAGGAAGACACCTGTCTAAGGAGCAGCAGTACGCATGAGGAGGCCTCCTTAACCACAGCTAGAGGAGAGAACTGAACGCTTGCCAGCAGGGACTGCTACCAGTGATGCTGTCCTCCCGCTGAAGCTCCAAGAACTTCACATCTGAATTGTCACACTTCACTTACCAAATCCTCACATCTAAACAGGAGTGGGTTTCGAGCATCTACTATCTGGACCACGATATCACTGAAAAAGAAAGAGGAGATACTCTAATCACTGTGAGGTGCAACACTGACCATATGATAACAATAGCAAACAGTTTCAGCACATTAAGCATTTGACACATTTAACGTTTTAAGGTACAATTACCCTCAGTTTATCTATGAGGAAACTGAGGCATAGGACAGTGAAGTCACTTGTCTAAGGTCACCAGCTGCTAAGTGATGGAGCTGGAATGGGAAGTCAGTCTGGACCAGAGGACATGCTTGTAATCATAACATTCTCTTGCTAGAGAGCCTCTGATGTTTCATTCTAAAGCTTCAACTGTATCTTCTAGTAAACTCTTCTGGTGAGGTAAAAGTATTCCAAATACTTCAGTCCAAGGGGAGGTCTACTGTGTACTCAGTACCTAATCTACACTGGTGGTCAGGCCTCAAAAGAAAATGAATAAATCACTTGCTGACAGCTGCCACTATCAAAGCCTGTATCTTAGTTAAGCCCAGGGATGAAGAGAAAAAAACAAATCTAGCAACTCATCATCCACCAGTTTCAACAACGCGGCATTTAAATGGCTAAAATACAAAACGGGAAAAATATCAACTTAAGATGGCACACTGAAGCAGGACCAAGGAGTCCAACTTCTGCATCACACAGAAGATGCAGCAACAAGAAAACTTTCTGTAGCCGACAGCAAGCTCCTCAGAGCCCTCACAAATGCATTGGGGATTAGAGTAGCCAAGCGCTTTGAGAATAAATCTCCCACTGCTCTGGGAGGATCCTCCTTTCATTCTGCCTCCATGGCTAGGAAAGATGCGCTAGTGGCCAGCTGCCACCAGAAGGAAATAAGCTGCAGGCATGCTCACAGCGGTCTCCTAAAAAGCCGAGTCTGGTTAGCCTGTTCTGAGGTAATGTTTATGCAACTAGACTGGACACGGAGGAAATGTATTAAATCAAACTTACCATTTAAGGCAGGGCTTTAAGAATCCAAGTGCATTTTCTTTCAGAATAGATTTCCAGCATAATATTGTGATTCCAAGAACTCACAGACTTGCTAATTAATGACAAATTGTTAAGTTCTCTAATTAAGTGGGTCCCAGTATTTCTTCTTTAAGGTATTACCTACCACTTTCAAACTGTGAGGATTTAACAGTAAATGCAACAATGACTGCAAAACATGGACAAAGTCTAATAAACTAAAACTGCAAGGTCCACCAACATCAGGTCTACCCGCAAACAAGCAGACACCAGAAAGAGAAGACAAACTTCAGACCGCTTGCTTCATGTGCTGCCTGAGGCTGAAGAGCAAAGTGCTGATCGTGTACCAGGAAAGGCTTCCGCAGTACAATAGTGCCTTATCTTCCTGAATACAGAGTTCTGCCCTCCGTGTCCCAGCAGCTTCCTGCATTTCAGTGACAGGGTATACATCAAATCTTTTCCAATAACTACGCTTGAAATTAAAGAGGCAGATGGCTTAGCTAGCCTGTTACCAAACAGGAGACATCTGTTGTACCAAACACATCAATAAATATTTCCTGTTAAAAAATGTGACAGTAGTCACTTCAATAATATTTCTATGTCAATCAGAACCACTTCCATGTGATAAAAACCATATACCGCAAGTTACAAACATGCTTTTATAAAAAAAGAAATACCTCATAATGAAAGTAACAGACCAAGTAACATTGTAAAATAACTGAAGTGAGGAGTTTCAACAAGTACAACAAGCTCCCTCTCAGGAAACCAGGTGCTTATTTAGGGACATAAAACATGGGTAAAGGGCCATTCTGTCAAGTGTGAAAGAATGAACACATATGCTTCCCTCTCAAAACCTCTAAGAATGAAAGTAAACTCTGAAGCTTATTAGGACAAAGAGAAAGAACAGCAGCAATTGAGACATGGTAGCCCAGTCATATTCCTGGGTATATGGTATATGGTAGCCTGTTCATATTCCTCAGCCCTGAGGGAGCAGGTAAGAAGTGTCCGATGCAAGGTCTCTAGGCAAGGGTGAAGTGTAGAACTGTAATCAATCTGAATGAGGAGCTCTTAGGTCTGCTTCCCTGTGCCTTCGAGGCAGGCAACTATACCTCTTCAATCTCCTATCCTAATGGCAAAAGGCTAGGGTCTATTATGGAGAAAATGAACCTGAGAAGCTGAAGACTTGGGACCTCAAGCACAGAAGGTGGGAAAAAGGTGCCATACAGAAGAAGAGGGGATTAAACAAGTCTATGTACCAAATAGTGAAAATGTACAACTTCTTTGCATCCTAACACCCACCATGTTTAGCCATGCTCTTGGCAGGAGACCATTCTCTTTAAGAAACTGACTGGCTCTAGGGAAAACCCCTACAAATCCTAACATCTTAGGGGTATTCCAACAGAATAAAATTGACCCCTACTTGGTCCTATACAGTTAAGTCCACAGTCGGCAAATTCCAACCAAACAGGTAGTCTTGTCAATCACGTTTATAATGCTTCTGCTGCTTCTTCTTTTTTTAAAAAAATATTTTATTTATTTGTCAGACAGAGTGAGCAAGAGAGAGCACAAGCAGCGGGAGCGCAAGGCAGAGTGAGAAGCAGGCTCCCTGCTGAGCAAGAAGCCCGATGCAGAACTTGATCCCAGAACCTTGAGATTATGACCTGAGCCTGAAGCAGACGCTTAACTCACTGAGCCCCCCATAGGTGCCCTAAGAATTCATTCCTAAATATAATCACACTGGCTGGGTGGCTCAGTCGATTAAACATCTGTTTTCAGCTCAGGTCACACATGATCCCAGGGTTCTGGGATCAAGCCCTGTCTTGGGCTCCCTGCTCAGTGGGGAGCCTGCTTCTCCCTCTCCCCCTGCCCTACCCTCCTCCCTGCTCCCCCTACCGCTTGTGCTCTCTCTCTCTATCCCCCAAATAAATAAATAAACATCTTTAAAAAGGTCACTTGATACCTGAGGAAAGCCTCTTACATAAAAGTCAGAAACCAGAATAAATTAAAAAAAAAGGAACAGGGAGTAAAGTCAGGCAATGTAGGAAGTAGGAGAAAACCTAAAATCAAAAAAACAAGCAGAAAAACAAAACAATACTGTTAAATATAAGATGGGGGCATTCCAAGGCCAAGTTTCCATATGTTAAACCTTGTTACCATTTTTCTTTGGAAGCAGCAGTACACATCTTTAACTGCTCAAGAGGTCCTAAAGAAGAGATCCACTGTACTCCACAAAAGTTCCCCAGGAGATCAGTGGGTCTTCCCGAGCCTCGTTCAAGCCTAACTGAATCAAAGGGGCCTGCACAGAGTCTGGGAATCAGCAGCAAGCTTCTACTTTCTAGACTCTTTAGAGATTTGCCTTGTTACCCTGACACCCTTATATTCCAGCCCAACAGCCTTCTCTCTGCCCTTGCAGGAGCAGGATGGGGAAGGTATGCAAGTGACTTAAAAAAAAAAAAAAAAAATTGAGATATAATCCATACATCATAAAATTAACCCTTTTATTTTATTTATTTTATTTTTAAAAAAGATTTCATTTATTTATTTGACAGAGAGAGATCACAAGTAGTCAGAGAGGCAGGCAGAGAGATTTGAGTGCCCCAAATTTAAACCTTTTAAAAGTTTACGATTCAGGGGTGCCTGGGTGGCTCAGTGGCTCAGGTCATGATCCCAGGGTCCTGGGATGGAGCCCCACATGGGGCTCTCTGCTCAGAAGGTAGCCTGCTTTTCCCACTCTCTCCTCTCTGCCTGCCTCTCTGCCTACTTGTGATCTCTGTCAAATAAATAAATAAAATCTTAAAAAAAAAAAAAGTTTATGATTCAGTAGTATTTAGTATATTTGCAAAGTTGTGCAACCATCACTACTAATTCCAATTAAAACAAATCACTCCTTGAGTCTCACAATCCTTACCAGGTGCTCCTTCCTCTGTTATAACTCGGCCCACTGTCTTTCTATCTGTAACACAGCAGGAATCACACTCTGGATTTACCATGTACTGATCATCTGAGTACAAAGACTGCACTTCATTCCTGTGTCCCTGATCCACCCCCCCGCAACATATTTTCTCTTTGCAAGCAGACATCTACCTCTTTCACACCCATATTTCCAACAGGAATCAACAGACATTTGTTGAAATAACTGTAGGTACTTCAGAACTCATCTTACAGAAAACATTCACCATTCTCACACGCTTATCAACATGTTTACCTAATTAAAAAAAAAATCTATACTTGAAAGAAATACAGCATTACACTTTCGGTTTTTATAATAATTCTCAATAGCCATCTGCATAGTTTAATCCCTGAGCACCCCTGCTCCCGGGGTCTATGAGCGTTTACCAACATCTGAATCTAATCTAATACCATTAATGTCTTAGTTACACAAAAGGAAAATGGTAACTTACCTTCTCTCAATCACCCTCCAGAGCTGGCGCCAAAAGTCCAAATTTCTTTCAAATGGAGTCAACAGCAATTTTTGTTCCTCTTCTAGCCTGGCTTTAGAATGAAAAGTTTTTATCTTTGCCAGATTATAATCGAAGGTTTCAAATAGTAGAAACACTCATATTTACTGCATCGCAATTATTAACTATCAAACTGTTATTAATTTCTGCTAAGCCAAATGAAAATCAAACTTAAAATTTTATACTTAATTTATTTAAGCCCTAGACATTCAAAATGAAATTTCTTCCACACACCTCCTTCTGGAAGAATGCTTCAGAGAGCAGTGATCAACTCCAGGGTGACTAATGGCTAGAGAAGAGTATGAGGGAACGAAGGCTAGGAATGGAGTGGAGTAATCAATTTATCATCTTTATGCAAAGATGCACATGTACCCAGTATAACGCTGGTCACACACAGAATTTTCACTTGAAAGAAGAAATTTACCAGTTCCTTTTTAAAAGAATCAGGCCTTCAAAATGCAAAGACCAATGCAAACACACCAAAATGCTAGGCTCAGAATTTCAAGACCAATCTTTCTATATTCCAACACTCACCGGACAAGTTGACGTCTCCATTCTAGAAAGTTATCTTTCTCTGCCTGTTTGAGTTCTTCTGGACTAGTGTTTTTGTCCCACTTTGGTCTGAAACAATCACAGAGGAAAAAAAATTCCATGTGAATTACCAAAATAAAACAGGGGATTTGGATTTAATAATGGCAGTGATAAAAGGAAACAGGAAAAGAGAGAACATCAAATGAAAAATTTTATACTTAGGATGCCTTGTAATGTCCTACATTTCTGCTCAACTCACCTCCGTGGCACACTCAAGAACTGTTTGTTTTCTTCGTGGAGTTTCTTAATTCTCTGGCTCTCCTCAAAAGACAGCAGTCCAGTTCTAGCCTCAGGATGCACAAACTTGATATTAAGCTTCTCTGTTTAGAGAAGAAAATTAAGGATTGTAACTAAAGTGGCAATCTATTGAGTGGTATTAGTCATTACCTTAAAATGAAAAAATAAAGCATCTAAAACAGAATTTGAGCTTTCTTGATGTAGATACCTCCAGCCTTGGATAAATAATTTCCAAGTGAAGTTATCTACCAAAAAAGGAATGAAAGAGAAAAATCTTTACTAAAGTTTTCAAAAGGCCAATCATTTTTTTCAAATACTCATTTTATAAAACTCCATATACTGAATGCATTTCAAGGAAAGAGAAACCGTAGGAGTGGGAAGGGATTGCAAAGATTGAGTACAACCCATCTCATTTTACTTATGGGGAATAATTATCACCCAATGGGAGGGCGTGGGGAAGTAAAGATTCAGCAAGGAGACTCACTCCAGTTAAAACTGGTGAACTATAACTGGTGAACTATCACACAGCCATCATTTATGTAGGATGTTTTATGATGAATACCCAATTCACAATTACTACTATATAACAATTCAAAGGAATAATAATAATAATAAAAAAAAGCCATGTCCATGTACAAACTACAGAGCTCTCTGCTCTAGGGCTCTGGGTCTCTATTTCACACACAGCCACCTAGTCTCCATGGGCAGGTGACTCACTGAGAGAAGCCAGTTAAGCTTCTTACCTAATGGCTACGGGAAGGTCCTATTCAAAGATAACAGAACATCTTCAGCAATGTTTCTCTTGGAACATCTTCAGCAATGTTTCTCTTGATCTTTAAGCAGATTAGTCGGCTACCCTTGTCAGACCATCAACACCATCTAGGAACTCCATCTGCCTAGTCCAGTCCATCCAACCACTATTTTCATTCATGCATCCTCAACCAAGAGTCAAAAAACACACGCCTCAAGCCCCATATCTGGTAATTCTTTCACAGAATTCCTCCTTCCAAGGGTGATCTCCCAGCTGATGTTCCTACTCTGCTTTGTCTAATCTCTACATGCCTCTAGCCCCTTGAGTCTTTCCTTTTCTCCTAGTCCCTTGTCCGGCTCACAGATTCATTTCTTTTCCTATTTGGCCAAAACCATATAGTACAACCAGTCTCCAACTAAACATCAAAGTTCCTTACCCACTGCCTCATCTCCCAACCCTCAGATAAAGCCAACTATCCATTCTCGTTCTCATTTCAGCAGCATTACTCTGAGGGCTGCGCCAAGTAGCACGATAATGCAGCCTCTTGGCTCTGAACTCTTTTTACTCAGAATACTCCTGACACCCAATGTGTCTTTTCCCACACCAGGAATGAGCTCTCCATCTCTCCGGACAACAACTGGATGTCCTACAATTCCATTATATTCTGACACTATCAAGAGTTGTATGAGCCTCCAAAGGTTTAAAGGCGTAGTCCCCCAAAACTGTTGCACTTCAGATGCCAAGTCTCTGAATGGGCTTTTATGGAGGCTTTAATGCACAGGCACGACTGATTTAATCACTGGTTACCAGTGGCAAGCTCAATTCTAGAACCTCTACTGAAGTCTTCAGAACTCCAAGCCTCTAATAAGAGGTTTGGTTCCTTGTGCAAACAGCCCCCTGCAGAAGCTACCTAGGGTCCACAAGTCACCCCATGAACATAAACTCTGGAATGGCTGTAAGGGGATTATAATGAATAACAAAAGACACTCCTCTCACCCCCAACTCAGGAAGGGTTTTAGAAGCTCCAGTTATTGGAACCAGGGGTGAAGACAAAACAGCGCAACATCATGCTTACTTATTTGCTGAAAATAAAGAGTACTACCTGTGTCATCTTTTAAAAGTAGAGTTCCCAAAGAACATTTAGCATTTCTTATTATTCTGCCCTCCTTGGTTAGGCCAGGGGCCCATATAAAAATTTATTTAAAAACCACTGACCCATCCAAAAACACGCATTTTCTCTCTCTCACATGCACACGCACACGCACACGCGCGCACACACACACACAAATTTGGCATGCAGTTTGCAGGGTTCACACAGACAAGTGAAATATGTAGTTTCCAGATTAAGAACCCCTATCTCTGTATGTCCAGTAGGATCTTCAGACTGTAGAAAACTGAAACAGAATTCTATCACCTCTGCATTACTAAGGGAAAGGATGAGAAGGTATGAAACAATGAGGTTTTAATGGATTTTTGAAAGGTTTATGAAGGTTTCACTGTGTAGGCATGATTGATTAAATTACCTTTGTGATTAACTTGGTAGTGCCGAAAAATTTCAATCCTCTAATTACCAACTAGGTCTGTCTAGAGACCAACCCTCATCCTGAAGCTATCCTGAGATTCCTCAAGCACCAACTATCTTACTAGCATACAGAAGGACATTCTTATCATTACAGAGATTCCAAAGATACGTAAAATATATATTAATTATATGACAATTCAGTGTCACTACAAATGTTATGGGCTCAACATTAGGTAAGTCCTAAGACTTGACCTAGAAGGAAGACAATCTCTCTATATTCTTGGTTCTTCCATTCGCTGAACTCTAACTACATTCCCTTCAGATGATCTTCTACCTTAATAGAAAAATTGAAACTATTAGATACCCACCATTTTACCCTCTCATCTACCCATTTCTTTTCTTTCTTTTTTTTTTTTTTTAAAGATTTTATTTATTTATTTGACAGAGAGAGATCACAAGTAGGCAGAGAGGCAGGCAGAGAGAGAGAGAGGGGAGGAAGCAGGCCCCCTGCTGAGCAGAAAGCCCGACGCGGGACTCGATCCCAGGACCCTGAGATCATGACCCGAGCCGAAGGCAGCGGCTTAACCCACTGAGCCACCCAGGCGCCCCTCATCTACACATTTCTTAATGTGTGCACCAACCTTCAGCTTCCTTTTGACCCCATTCTATTCCCATCTCCTTCCAGACTCAGACTTTGTTCCATTTCCTCATTAAACTCTATTTCCCCTCATGTTTCTAAAAATTAAAAAATTTTTAACTACATAATACATAAACTCTCCTTTTATTTTTTTTTTTTAAGATTTTATTTATTTATTTGACAGAGATCACAAGTAGGCAGAGAGGCAGTCAGAGAGACAGGAGGAAGCAGGCTCCCTGCCAAGCAGAGAGCCTGATGCGGGACTCGATCCCAGGACCCTGATATCATGACCTGAGCCTAGGGCAGAGGCTTGACCCACTGAGCTACCCAGGTGCCCCCATAAACTCTCCTTTTAAAAAAATTCAACCATAAAGGCAAACATTCTCTTTGACCCACCCCCAACCTTCTTCTGCCCACCCCTGCAATCTCAGTTCTCTCCCTGGAGATTACTGATTAAATGAGAAGGCCTCTAAGTTATTTCCTAATATACACATAAATATACAGATTGGTCAGATTATTTCCTTTTACTTTTTTTTGGAGGGGGGAGAGAATCTTGAGCAGACATCCCGATGCAGGACCTGACGTGAGGCTTGATCACAAGGCCCTGAGCCAAAATCAAGAGTCAGATGCTTAACTGACTGAGCCACCCAGGTGACCCAGTCAGATTATTTTCTTAATGCAAATGGTACCATACCATGTGTACTACTCCACAACTTGGTCTTTTCATATGGTAACAGGACATGGACATCCTTCACTTAAGTATCCACACATTTATCTCATTCCTTTTACCTGCCACATAGTATCCCATAGCATGTCTATGCCACAGTTTATCCATTTTCCCACCTATTGAACACTTAGGTTGTTTCCAAGTATTCACTGTTTAAATACAGCATTATCTGGGAACTTGTCAGAAATGCAAATTCTCAGGCTCAACCCATACCTATTCAATCTCCAGAGAAGGGGCCCAGGAATCTTTCTAGGTAATTCTGATGCTAACACCTGAGAACCACTGATCTAGTGTAGATATTGTGGAAACACCAGGTCATAAAATATGCACTTCACGTTTTTGATACTGTGAAACCAAATGTTGTATTTTCAACCTCTCCCTCTCTGCTGGCTCTTACCCTAGAGCCTACCCACCTGCTGGTATTAACCTGGATTACACAGATTTTAGTATATGTGCTGCCGAAGCGAGCACAGCCTGGATTACACAGATAAGCTCGCATGCACACATGCACTTCTCCCTGCCATAGTCAACCATCTCAAAAAGAATACAATATGCTCACGAACTCTACTTCCTCACCTTCCTCTCTTTCTATGCCCTTTTCTCTCTCTTCCAATGCTGGCTCTACCGCTCCTCACTCTTTTGCACTTACTCCATGCCTTTCTACAACATCTGGTTTGTTCCATCTCCCTATTAATCTTGTTCTGATTCTTTGTGCCATTCTTCCATCACTACTATTTCAGTCTGGCCTACTTCTCTTGCTGGACTAATGTAACTGGTCATTCCTCCTCAAAATCCATCAGTGATCCTTCAAAACAATGAAATCTAAAAGCATGTTTGACACCTGCTTAAACCTGTGAAAAGATTCCCTTAAAGCCCTTATTCTCGGGGCGCCTGGGTGGCTCAGTGGGTTAAAGCCTCTGCCTTCGGCTCAGGTCATGATCCCAGGGTCCTGGGATCGAGCCCCGCATCGGGCTGTCCGCTCCGCGGATAGCCTGCTTCCTCCTCTCTCTCTTTCTACCTGCCTCTCTGCCTACTTGTGATCTCTGTCTGTTAAATAAATAAATAAAATCTTTAAAAAAAAAAAAAAAAAAGCCCTTATTCTCTCAGGCTCTAGCCCTTGCCCACCCCCTAGTGTTTGCGCATCAAATCTTGTCCCTGTGTACTTCAAGTATCCGCAAGGCCAACTTACAACCATTTTCTGAATAAGGTAAGCTACTGCTCACATACTAGTTTGAGTCCTCCACCTGCCTGGATACGTCGTCCTGTGTCACCTCACCTGTCTTAACACCTACTCATCCTTTGAGACTCAGTCCCAGCGTAAAGCTTTCCTTGCTTGGCCCTAGCCGTCCTTCAGACAGAATGAATACTAACTACATCTTTTATGATCCCATTGTTTGCTACAGACTTCTTTCATAGCCCCTAAAACAAAATTATGCAGAAACAAAGTTATCTTATTCAACACTGTACTCTCAGTAGCCAGTACAATTCCTGAGAGCAGCTGGAGCCCAATAAGAACATTTAAATAAATGAATGAATTCGCTGAACAGCACAATAAGGTTTACAACAAAAGAGCAACAGAAATAGTTTATAATGCTACCTGTGCCAGGTACTTTTCTAAGTGCTCAGAAGACACATACAGAAAAACATGGGAGAGCAGTGATTAAAACAAATTACATGCATGGAAAATTCACTACAGTGTGTCAACAAGTGCTTTAAAATACAATCCAAACTGCTTACATAACAACAGCAGACCCGGGGAGTTGGCTTCTAACAATGGTATCAGAAAACATTTTCTGGAAAATTCTGGTACTGCCCGCCACAATGCTGATCGGTCATTTCTCTACAAAGACTGAGTTTCTTGAACTCGATACAATGTATAATCTGAAGGTTTTTTAGAGTTTAATTTTAAAACTGTGGTACATTCTGAATGTCACAGCTTGATTCTACTTGATTAGACAGACCTTCCTACACTCTTCTGGGATATCTGGCTTTGGGTTAAAGACTACCCATTTATGAGTTTAGTAGGGTCCACAAAACACTTCCAAGTAGACAAATCTGCATCTAGTCAGCAAAGCTGGAAGAATGACCAGTGTGTCTTATGTACTTGGGAATAAACAACTTACCAGCTACAAACTCTGTTCCTGCAAGTTCTGCAGTCGCAAGGAAATCATCCAGGGAGCTTTGTTCAGTCACTGACTGAAGATTAAGACGACCCCAATCGTAGCCATCATTGAGCTCACTTGTGTGTAGCTATGAATAAAACACAGGGTAATAATACAGCTGTTCTCTTCTGCTTCTGACATCTGAACTCTAACCTCCCAAGGAACTGTTCCGTGGTCGTGAGCATGGTGTCAGCCCCTTTACAGTCAAAGCTAATACCAGTTAACATTTAAGTAGTGTAAACATTTAGATACGACAGGCAAGTTCTCTTCATTATTTCATTTAATTTTCAAACCTTTTGAAATAAATTTTACTGTAACTCTATTTTGCTGACAAGAAAACAGTTTCAAATAGATAAAAATAATTTGTCTATAGGTTCTGCTAATAAATGGTAGAGAGAAAATCTGAATCCAGACTCTCTGATCCTGGCAGACATAATTGAAAATTTTTATGGAGACCCACAGTAAAAAATACAGATTACACAGTGACTCAAATGCTGTGATACACACAATGATTCAATTCTGTGCCAAGCAGTAGAATATGCGGGGGGGAAAAAAAAATGCTGAAACGAAGTTACCTTATTGCATATAATACACTCTGATATTTTGAGTTCTATCCTGTTGGGTTAAAAAGCCACTAGTTGGAACCTACTTAACTGATTTCCAGGTGCAATCCAGAGCTTGATCAACACTATTCTAGCTACATGCTCATTACAGGTACAAATAAATAAAAAACCCGAAGGTTAAAAGAGCAGGTGGTGGGTTCAAGGCCACAAAAAAAATAAGAGTAAGAATCAAAATCCAATTCTTAAGAATTCATATTCACTGCCTACTTGTGATCTCTGTCAAATAAATAAATAAAAATCTTTAAAAAAAAAAAAAAAAGAATTCATATTCAATCTTCCTCCCACTTCCTAAAGGTTATACTGTAACAAGTTCCCTCAAAATCAACTAAAAACGATCTAATGTAATCTAATGTCTAGAGTCACCTGGACCTGATGACTACGGAAGGGCCCCGTATGCCTCTACTCTGTGTACAAAATGGCTGGACATCAGATGGTATTACAGTGGCGCACACACAGCACAGTGAATCTCAAATACCTAGGGGGTATGTCAGAAAAGCAAGCATCAGACTACTTCATCCATTTTTCTAGGATCCTGAAACTGTGTTCATCCGTAGGTCCAGGGAAGTCCTGGGCCAGCTCACCACAGTTTGGAGATGCAGGGTTCCTCGTCCACCGACACCGTTAGGGAATAAAAAGGATGCAGCAAGCATCTGAGTTATTCTGTATTTCTGGTGGCAACCGGCCGCTCCAGGAGGAGTCCTTTGGACAATACCAAAAGAAGTAGCTTTTATGTGTCTTCTGCTCCGCAACTATCAAACGCTCCCTACATTCACAGCGCTTCGAGCTCTCCCAACAGCCTCATCATCACACTAGCCCTCCTTTCCCGCCTCCACCTCGGGGCCCTGTGCCTGCGTATCCGCCGGAGGGGAACTTACACACACTCCTCTCTCCGAGCCCTCCTGAGGCGCCGTTTTCCCTACAAAATTTTCCTGTGACTTCCGACCCCGAGGCTTCGCAGCATTCAAACTCTCATAGCTAGAAAAAAAGGCCACGAAACACGATAAGGTCTGTCTTACCCAGAAGTCGCTGTGACGGTGGTTACGGCTTCGCTGAGTCTTCTGGCGGATAAGGGCCCGGCCGAGGGTCTCGGGACCTGCCGCTCTCCGCCGGCCCATGGCAGCACAGCGCTGGCAAAAACGCTCCCGGCACCGCACGCGCGTTTTCCGGTATCAAGAGCTCGGTCCCCGGAAGTGACGTATAAGCGAGCCCAAGTAGCGGAGGCCCGAGTTGAAAAGAAGGCGGAATGACTTACTCCAACCTACCCTTCGTATACCTCTCCTTGCCACTGATACAGAATATAAATATGAAAATGTCCAAGGAACTTAATTTCTATAGCTATGTCTACGAATATCTCAAATTCGGATAGAATGATTGAATCAAAAATAATGGTACCTTCCAGATTCGTGCGTCGATCTTTAACGTCCGGTGAGGAACGAGGAGACTTGAAAAACATGGCCGAGCGTACTCCGCGTCTTAGCCCGCCTCCCAGCTGCTTTTGTCACTAAAGGGCGGAGACACGGGTGAAGGACATTTCTGCTGCGCCAAGTGCCGTCGCAGGCTGGCGCTGGTTTTCGCCTGCGCCACGAGGTGTGGCCCCAACGCCGTCAAGCCCAGAATCTAAATAGTTTTTGTTTACTTAGTCTTTCCTAGCTGTGAACTGGGGAGAAAAGTCCCGGCCCGGATGGGAGCTCAGAAAGGAAGCGTCAGGAATGTTTCCAGAGCTTGGCAAGGTTGCAAGGAAAGCCAACCGGATGACTTAAATGCTTTATTTAAACAACAACAACTCCACTTAGAATTGCACTAACATTTCCTATTATTAAAGTGAAAACAGGGAGCCGGCTCGCTCTGCGACCTGGGCTTTTGGGGCCCACTCCATCGTTCATGGCCCAGCGACGGGCAGATGGAAGGCTGGGTGAGGGTTGTGGGGTGCTGCGCGTTTTGCTTACATCGTGAGAACCACCGCAGTGTCACCGCTTCAGAGAGGAAGAAGCTTGCTCACGTCGTGGATGGAATTTGTATGGCGTCAGGTATCAAACCCCAGATCTCATCAGTCATCTCGTATGTTGCTGGGAAAAGGGAAGCATGAGGGTTGTTAGCGTGCGTTTCAGAACCCAGTGCTTCTCCGACTTGGTCATGCCTGTGAATCCTCCGTGGAATGGCGTCAAAATGCAGATCTGCACTTCTAACAAGTGTCCGGGTGACGCCGATGCAAATGCTCTGGCCCAAGGGCCACCATGGTTTGGGTAGCAAGAGGAGTCCACTCCCTTCGGTGTAGGGGAAGGCACTGGACTGGCTAAAAGGTCAACCACAGCGAATTAGGGGCATGACCTGCTGGGACCATATCACCCACCATCTCTGGATTCCCTGCCCAGCCCACTATGAGCTAACTCTTAACTGAGTTAGAGTGAACTTCGGGAAACAGCCAGGGGATTGCTGAAAAGCAATGTAGTAGTTGGCAAAGCTTCCGGAAGTCAGTGACCGCAGATCAGTGAAGGAATGAATCAGAATGTGTTTCCCTCCCATTTCCTAACATAGAAATGGTGTATCTTTAAATACTGCATAATCTCCATGGTAGGATATGGGAAGGATCCATGGAAGAGAGTAAATTGACAGTTCCTGGAATTCCCTTGAAGCTGAGTGGTTAAAAATAAAGCTTAACTCTGGGGCACCTGGATGGCTCAGTGGGTTAAAGCCTCTGCTTTTGGCTCAGGTCATGATCCCAGGGTCCTGGGTTTGAGTGCCACATCTGGCTCCCTGCTTCCCCTCCTCTCTCTCTGCCTGCCTCTCTGCCTACTTGTGATCTCTGTCAAATAAATAAATAAAATCTTTTTAAAAAAGTAAGGCTTAACTCATAAAGTAAGATTGCATGGATTTTACAACAGTAGGTGAGAGAAAGCAGCCTGCCATCTCATTCCTAGAGCTTAGTCAGGAACTTGGGATTGCACCCTCGTTTCCTTTTCCAGATTTTGTCATCTCCAGAGATTTAGAGAGAGCAAGCACTTTGGGGTTCTATTGTCATTATCTACAGGCTCCAAAAAATCTTAACCAAATAAAGTGAAAATTTAATCGAGACTAGCAGAGAGTCAAACAGACACTGACATTGTAAGATCACAATAGCAGCAACTATTCTTACCTGACAAATAAGTAAGACAAAAATAATTCTAATAGTTCCCTCAAGACATTTCTCAAATCTCTCACTGTGGAAAAAGAACTATCTGAGCCTCAGTTTTCTTGTTTGTTTATTGGGGTAAGAATAATCCCTGTCCTGCAGAAGTAGCAAATAAGATAATGCTGCAGGATCATTGCCTCGTAGTTCATGGTGTACCAATTTTCACAGCTGAACAGTTTCTTTCCCGAACAACTGGATGATGCAGGTAAAAATCCACATGTGGGATTATGAGACTAGTTCATTAAAAAGAAGGAGGAAGGCAATTGAGGGTCCTGATGAGATAAGATTATAGGATCCAAATTGAGAGGAAAGTGACATTGAGTTGGTAGTGGTGAGAGTAGTGGTGAGGGTAGAGCACAGTGCTGGCTACGGACCAAGTGGAAGGTGTTGCAAAGACAAATCAGCCCAGGTTCCTGCCCTCCCACCGTAGAAGCCATTCTACCCACACACTTTGGGGAACAACACAACCCAGCCAAACTCCTCTCATCACTTTGACACGACAGTGGAAATGCTCATCTACCAGGTCCATGTTGGAAAACTGGTCAGATCCTCCTGATTCCCCACATAGCTGAGATCTTCTGTTGAAGCCGAGATTCTCTGCACAGCTGACCTCTGGAGGAGGTTCTGTTGATATTGATTCATATCCAGCTTCCAAATAGCAACAGAGAGTGAGTGTTCCTCATTGACAGTGTTGCATAATCCTTGACTTACCTCGGCTAAACAAATGTAGTTGCAAACCCTGACACCCACACCCAGGAACAAATTTTGGAGTGGCTTTCTGCTCACATATCTCCACACTGCTGTGCCTCCCTGGACCCCACATCTGTCTGGGGAGGGAGAAGGGAGAGTGGGTGGGTTTCCGTTTTTTCTTTTTACCCTTTGGCCAAAAACAGGTCAGTGGCAGAAACCTGGTTCCAAGGCAAGCTTGCAGCCCTGCTCCTCCCTCTCACCCATTCTCTACAGCACCTCGTTCCGTCGGGACAGTAAAGCTGTTTGCCTGAGGCTGAGGGTTGTGAAAATGGAAGTCTGGCAGTGTCTGCAGTCATTCAGTCAGTAAGAAAACTCCCTTCGATCATCTGCCATTCTCAATTTATCCCTGTAAAAAGTGGGTGGATTCTTAGCAGCCCTTAATTGGGTTCTTGTAAGTGACTAACTTAAATCGCTTCAAACAAACATTGATTGCCTGCTGGTGCAAGTCATTCTGTGTGCAATGAAAAGTGTAAAATACCTTTTGCTTTGGTGATAAAGGCTACAAGAGCCTATATATATTATATTAGAACCTATGAATTTTTCCCAAACTCTTGTAGTTTCCTTTTTTAAGAATTTATTTATTTATTTATTTGAGAGAGAGAGTGAGAGCAGGGGAGGAGCAGACGGAGAGAGACAAGCAAACTGCTAAGCATGGAACACAACATGGGGCTCAATCCAATGACCCAGAGATCATGACCTAAGCCAAAATCAAGAGTCAAACACTCAAGTGACTGAGTCACCCAGGCGACCCCCAAAACTCTTGTAGTTTTATGTGGAATAGCCAGGGATTTTTACTCACAGATGACTTTGAAATTATTTTTGTCCTTACAGTAGTCAAGTGAGAAAGGGAACTTCTATTTTTCGGAACTTTTTCCCCTGTACCCATTAAACAGTAACTTCTCATTCCCACCTTATGCATTTGTTTTTCTTTTCTGGGGTGGGAAAGTAGCAGAGGGAGAGAGAGAATCTTAAACAGACTCCACGCTCAGTGCGCAGCCCAACTTGGGGCTCCATCTCACAATCCTGAGATCAGAACCTGAGTCGAAATAAAAAAATCAGACATTTAACCAACTGAGCCAACCAGGCGCCCCTATTTTTCTGAACGTTTAGTTGCACAAATTGAGACCCAATAAAGTGAAGCAAAGTAAAGGAGAGTAGATGTCGTTACTGCAGCTAGGAAGTGCTAGGTTTTCCTCATTCATTCATTCATTCATTCACTTGTTCATCGCTAGGCCCAGGGATTCAGTATTGGACAAACACCCTGCCCCTATGAGCTTAAATTTTAGTGGTTGTCCTGCAGCCAACCACTGTAGAGGGACTCAACCAAGGTTAAATAGCTCAGGTCAGTGGTGGAGCCATGACCTACACTGCCAGTTAGACCCTACTCAACCAGAATGGACTTCCAACCACTCCCCTTAAATTACTCTAATATGCTAACAAGTGTTAGCATGTCAACTTGGATGGTGAGGGAATGAGAAAAAGGTGAAGGAAGTATGACTAGCCTTGGGAGTGGGGACTCCAAGGATATGTGGGGGCCATTTCTATTTATGTGAAGGACTGTTACAGGGAAGGGAGAGAAGATTGCTCTGAGTAGACACAAGGCAGCCAGAACTAGAACAAATGGGTTGAAGCCACAGAGTGGCAATTTTAGGTTTAATTTGTTTGAATAATCAGAGTGGTTCAAAAATGGAGTGGACGGCTTTATAAGATAGTGAGCTCCCTGCTACCAGGGGTATTCAAGCAAGCATCAGGATGTTCTAAAGCAGGTTCATGCTCCAAAGTGGGGGCTGGAATAGATGATCACTAAGGTGCTTAACAGACTTCTTACCCTGGAAGGTTCCCTTCCTCTTCTCACTACACTATGTCACCCCAGTATTTGACATAACAGGGTGGTCTCAGGAAGGGTGCTCAGACTGGCAATTGCAGGGCATGACTTCACCATGTAGCCTGGGGGAAGATGACATCCCACAGTGCTTGTCTTGGGAAGGCTGAGGGCACCGTGAACCGCCATCTAGCAAATTCACTCAATGTTCGTTACAAATGCTGTTATCACAAGTGAAAATGTTAAGGGGCTAGGTTCTGTGTGTTTTAAAGCTAACCATGCAGGGGCTAACGATTTCTCCTCCCTCCAGCTCCAGAGGGGACAAACCAACCAGGTTCCTGCTTCTGGTGGCACTGATGAGAAAGGCTCTCTCATAAGGCTCAAGGTTTTGCTTCTTTTGATTTCTTTGTCATGCCTTTGCATTTCTGGCTGGGTGCTGTCTAGGCGGCAGACACTGTAGGCCAGCGGTCCGTGAAAGGAGGGGCGTCATGGCCAACATGGGCCACAGGGTGACTTCGGGAGTTTGTAGGTGTCTGACTTGTTAATTTCCTCTCTCCTTCCTGCAATTTCCTGTCATGGCGTCTGTTTTGAGTTGAATGGTGTATCTCAAGAAGAAAGATTATCGTCCTAACCCTAGATACTTGTGAATGTGGCCTTATTTGGAAAGAGGGTCTTTACAGATGTAATCAAGAGAAGAGGAGGTCATACTGAATCAGGATGGGTTCTAATGCAATAATGTGTTTTTATAAGAAGATACAAATTTGGACACACACAGAGAAAGCACGGGGGGGGGCGGGGACTGTGAGGACAGAGACAGAGATTCTTAAGTTCGGGAGTACAGGAATTGCTGGCTAGTGCTGGAAGCTAATAGGCAAGGAAAATGCTTCTTTCTTCTGGCCTCCAGAATTGTGAGAGAAAAAAGTTTCTGTTGTTTTAAGCCACCTGTTTATGGTAATTTGTTATGGCGGCCCTAGGAAACCAGCCTCCTGCGACTAAGGACTAGGAGGGAATTTTCTCAGCTCAACACACTGGGAGGACAGGGCTCAGAGAGGGGCAGTGAGTCAGGCGGGGATGGGGGTGTCTGAGCCATGGCTCTGATCACAGCAAGTCCCTGCTCAGATGCCTAGTGACTCACCACAGCTTGGGAAATGCCTCCACCTGCCATTCAAGGCTCTCCAGGGTCAGGTCCTCACCTGACTCACACCCAGAGAGCTGGGCAATCTTAGGCCAGTTTCTGAACTCTTCCAAGCCTCAGTCCTTTCCCTCTAGTGAAGAGAACATCACGGACCTCACCACACTCTTAGGAGAATGAAACATCTGGAAGGATCCAAAGCATTTAACACAGAGTCTGACACCTAGTAAGTGCTCAGTATGCTTGAGTTCCCTGCTTTTGGCCTAGTTGTTTAGTGTTCAACACTAACCACCGTCTACATGGGCCATTTTCTCCCTCTGGATTCCTTTCCTCTGTCTCTGTCCATAGCAACCTGCTTGTCTTTCAATGGAGCGTGAAGCCTGAAGCCTTCCCCCTCCCTGATGAGTGTCTTCAATGTCCGAGCAGATTGTTTTTCCCCTCCGAGCCAGTGTTTTGTGTTCAGCTCAGCCTGTGTTAGCTCAGATCACATTATTTGCACCTGTATCTCCTCTCCTACAGCATACCGAAAGTACCTCAAGTTCTTTCAGAAACAACGGATACTGGATTAGAACCTTCAAGGTGAGACCTTGAGCATCTCCCCAGCACCTAGTGGGGCGAGGCCAGTGCCCTTACCGTTTGTGATGGAATAGTTGTAACTTTGCCAGCTCATTTGCATAGGCTCGCTAAAGATGCACCAGATCAACATGCCCAGAGAGACGTTCCAAAACAAGAGACAAACGAAAACACAAGTTGCATAATATCCTTTCTCAGTGTGAAAAGCTCCAAGCATTTACCATGCACATTTAATTTCATTGGTCCTTCTTTATGCCATTTCCTGTAAGATAAGAACTGCTACAACTCTCATTGTTTTTGAAGTGAAAACCCCAGAGAAATTAAGGGTCACCGGGCTGAGCAGAGGAGCCCAGTGGGCCACCAGACTCTCACGGACCTGGACGTGATTTTGACTACTAGAGAGACCAAAGTCTCACTGTGTAAATCCCATGACAGTCATGCTTGACTCCGACTTCTTTGGTGGCAGCAACAGCTAATAACAAGGGGAATTTCCATTAAGGGACCCGGCAAATGGCAGCTTAGGTTATGGGGGAAGTGTTTGGTTGATGAGGGCTGAGTCTGCCCATTCAACCAAATGAAGCCATGAGCCCCCCAACCCCCAGATATAGCCCTTCCTAGAAGGAGGGAGCAGGAAATGTGCTCTGCATATTTGTGTATTTAAAAGTCTCTGGCTTTATGTTTAGCTGAAGGAGATTCAGGCCACGTGGGTCCTACCTGATTTGGGCTTGGCTGCTGAATAATGGGTACAGCCATGCATGTGCACTCTTTGGACCTGAGTGTCCTCATCTGTGAAGCCAGGAGAGGGGGGACTAGATTGTCCTTGAAGGAGTTACCTGGTGGCTCAGTCGGTTGAGCATCTGACCCTTGATTTCAGCTCAAGTTCTGATCTCAGGGGGTAGGATCGAGCCCTGTGTCAGGCTTCATGCTCAGCATAGGGTCAGCTTGTCCTTCTCCCTCCCCTCACTCTCTCAAATCAATAGAGGAATAAAATCTTAAACAAAACAAAACAAAAAAGATTGTCCTGAAGAGCCCTGCCAGTTCGGACAGCCTGCGCTTGTGACAGTTCGCTTGCTGTGAAAATAAACATGGGGTTAATGTTTGTTCATTGTACACTGTTTATCGAGTACTGATTTGGTGGCAGGCATTGTGCTAGGAGCTGAGGACAGAAAGATGAATTCAGTGTAGCTGCTGCTCTCCAAGAGCTCACAGTCCAGTGAGGGAGGCAGAGTTAAAGACAATGACTTATAAAAGGCAAGTGCAGAGGTAGGGATACAAGGAGCATGGAGAAGGGGTTAGGGAGGCCTGGGCCTCTTTTCTCGACCAGATGGTGCCTGAGCTGGCTTTTTAAAAGAGAGAAGGGGTCGGCCAGGGGAAGTCGGCGAATGAAGCTGGAGAGGTAGGCAGGTACCAGACCTGAAAATTCTCATGTATTCTGCTGAGACGCTGAGGCTGCAACCTGTGTTGGTAGGAATCCACCAAGTGGTTATAGTGGGAGGAGGTACAAGGTGAAATCTGTGGCTTGGTATTGGTGTGTGTGTGGGGTGGATTTGGGAGTGACAGGTTAAAAGGAAAAGAGACTTCTTTTTAAAAAAGATTTTATTTACTTACTTACTTACTTATTTGAGAACAGAATAAGCAGCAGCGTGGAAGGGAGAGGGAGGGGGAAAGAATCTTGAGCAGACCCGGTGCTGAGCATGGAGCCCCACGTGGGGCTCCATCTCAAGACCCTGAAATCATAATCTGAGCTCAAGCCAAGAGTTGGTCGCTCAAACGACTGAGCCACCCCTGCGCCCAGGGTGCCTGGAGGAAAGGGGTGGGAGAAGGTATGGCTGTGGCTGAGCGAGTGGGTTAGTTGGGGTTGGCACACCATGGACGTTGCTCTTACTGCCTTGGTTTTCTTGAAGAAGCTCTAGGTCCTGAACTTGGCTTTGCTGGGGAGTGGGCAGCTTTGGAAGGGTGGTGAGGATGGAGGGTGCTCACTGAGGTGAGTGGGGGAGGAAATGGAATTAGGAGAAGAGATGAGATAGCTGGTAGGGAGCAGTAACAGATGACCTCATCTGTTACCTCTGTAACAGATGACCATACGCTTGGTGTAAGTCAACGGGAGCTTGACAATTCTGTGGGTTAGAAGCCCAACCCAGGTCTCAGTGGGCTGCAATCAGGGTGTCACAGGGTCCCCTTTGTGGACGCTCTGGGGGAGAATTTGTCTTGACCTTTTCCAGTTTCTAGAGGCTGCCTGCCTTCTTTGGCATGTGGCCCCTCCCTCCACCTTCAAAGCCTACAAGGGAGCGTGGGCTCCTCACATCACATCGCTCTGACCTCTCTCTGCCTCCTTCTTCCATTCTGGAAAAAATGTGAAGTAAGGTGCGTATACCATAAAATTAACCATTTTGAGGTCAACAACGAAACAATAATTAATGTTCACAATGTTGTACGGCCACCACTCCTATGTAGTTCCAAGACATTTTCATCACCCCAGAAGGAAGCCCCATATCCACTAAGCAGCTGTTCCCCGTTCCTTCCTCTCTCCAGCCCCTGGCAAACACCCACCTGTGTTCTGTCACTGTGCATTCACCTAATGCCTACAGTTGCTATGAATGGACTCCGATGATGTGTGACCTTTTATCTCTGGCTTCTCTCACTTAGCACACTCTCCTTGAGGGTTCCCCCTCCACTTTGAGGGAGCCTGGAAAGGGGGAGAGGGAAGGATAAGAGGCTAGGCAAGTCGGTAGTGGAAGATATGAGGTGGGTCAGGGCAGGGGGCTCCCCAAACTTCAGGATGTGTTCAACCACAGAGGTGTTTCAGTGGAGATTCTGATTTAAAGGACCCAGAAACTGGCCCAGGGGCTCCTGGTGTGGCCTGTGGATGAGTTCAGCCTGTAACAGATGCTGATGTCAATCCTGGAGGTCTTGAGGAGGGTAAAGAATTGATAAAATAGGAGTTAGAAATGAGGAGGGCTGAAAGGCCAGAGGCCGTCATCACACAGTAGGATTTTTGAAGCTGGGGAGTCCTTGAACCCCCTGAGCTCATTCCCACCTTCAGGCCTGCATGGTAGCCTCGCACAATGCTCTCCAGATCTATAGCTGTGAGTGTTCTAGAACCCACAATAAATAGGTAAAAGGGAACAGGCAGAATTAATTTTAATAATATGGCATATTTAACATAACATAGCCCAAATATTATCATTCCACATATAATTATTATGAGACGATTGAGACATTTTCATTTTTTCTAAGTCTGAAAAATTCAGCATGTGTTTCACACCTGCATCACACTTCAGTTTGGACCAACTGTATTTCATGTGTGCAATGGCCACACGTGCCTTGTGACCTCCTTACTCATCAGCACAGGCTAGAATGTTCCTGCATGGCTGACTCCATCTCCTTGAGATTACTGCCCAGAGACTCCTTTCCTGGCCATGTGGTCTCAACTAGCCACCTTCTGCTCCTAGCCCTGAATTTTTGTGTGTGTTGAGACTTATCACTGTTTGAGATTTTATTATTTGTTTGCGTATTATCTGTGGGATATAAATCCCATGAGGGCAAAGACCTGTCTGTCTGCTTTCATACAGTATCCCCAGCAACTACATCACAACCACCGTAGACTCACAACAAAGGTTTATTGAATGACTTCGAGGATCCTAGATTAGTCATTTGTTATCTCCGAAGCCAACAGGCATTCCATGGGGTGTTGGGGGAGGAAACCCGAGAGGGAGGACCATGATGTAAGAAATAAGGTGGGAGAGAGCTGGCCTGGAATGCTTTCTGTGAGCTCAAAGGCTGACTCTCGATGTCAGGTCTGAGGCCAGGTTTCTTACCTGCTGTGAATTGGCCGTGAGTTGATTCAACCCCTGCCTTACCCGGTTGGAAGAGAAACCAGCCCATGAAATGGCACTTCTGCCTGGCACCAGCAGATGGGGCAGCATCACACACAAAAAGCCCAGTCCAAGGTCTGATGCAGTTGCTGACCTGTTTCCCAATGGCCGTGGCTCCTGTTCTGTTCTGGAACTGCCCTGTGTCTCAGGTCCATGGTGTGGGCTCATAGATGGTGCTACCAGTTTTCCCGGCTGAAGAAACTCCGCCAGCCAGCCCAGGCTCAGGCCCAGGCCCAGGTCCAGGCCCTGGGCCCAGGCTAGCAAGAGACAGCCTGGCCCTCCTCCTCCTGGGTCTGTGAGTCCCAGCACAGACTGTGACTCACACGTCAGACTGTTCACGTTTATCTAGAACCTCTCTGCCCTCCCAAGGTTGAAAACAAACTTATTGAGAAGGCCGCCCAGGCGTCGCAGAGACCAGCCCAGAGGAGCAGCTTTGTGGGCCTCTGCCCCCAGAACTGATGTCCTCGTTGCCTCAGAGAAGCCAGGCTGGCCAGTGGAACCCTCCCTGCCCTTGTAGTCCCCAGCGCTCCCTGCTACCACCTGATGCCGAAGGGGGTGCCCTTGTGGAAGCTGAGACCAGCCTTAGTTCCCACCACTGGCCCTTTCTTGTCTTCCCCAAGCCCTTCTGACCCTCAGACCTCTGAGCAACTTGGAAATGGTACCCGCTTGAACATGACATCTACTTGTAGAGTTTAGACTTGGAGATTATGGACCATCCAAGGGTCACTTAACACAGGTGAATCTGGTGTGCTTTTTTACCAGACTTTTCGGTTTGGAGCCCATGCGGTCTACCCGATTGCCTTTGCAAGATTTTCCAGGAATTGGAGCGGAAGAGGAATTCACCTTGACTTAAGCGGCTTATTATTGTCCCTAACTAGTTCATTCCAGCACCAGGTCTGGTGTCCCTCCATTAGCCCATTAGTGCAGCTGGGAAGTAAGGCATCACACCCTGGGGCAAGACTTAGCCATGAAAAGGCCTTCCTTCCCTCAGAGACTAGGAGGGCCTGAAAAGCACCACCGGGAAACTTTCTTCTCTCCTTGTTATAATCATTAAACTCCACCCTCATCTGCATGTGTGCACGCATTTTCACGTTCTAGAATTCTGCTGTCCTCCATATCTAGAAAGCCCTTTAATTCTTTCTTGCTTGGAGAAAGCCTGCTCATTCCTCACACATCACCTTCTGCAGAGCCTGTTCTGATTTTCCTACTCAAAAAGAACTTTCTCTTCTTCCTGCTTCTCATAGTACATTGGGTCTTTCTCAGGGCACATAGCCTGCTCTGTCTTCCTGTTCACGCGCACATCTCATTCATTAATTCAGCAAGCAAGTAGTGCCTATTTGTGTACCAGGCACTAGAGGACACAGGGTGCTCTCCTAGATTTAGCGGAAGCCTGAGCTGGGTGCAGTTTGCATCCTTTGTTGGACTGGGAGCTCCTTGGACACAGGAACTGGGTCTGCTCCTAGCTCAGGGCCTGGCACCAAAAAGTACTCAGGAAAGGTATGTTGAAACTCAGCACCAATGAGTCTGAGAAAATTGGGTTAGAATTTAAAGAAAGGTTATTTAAATTTAAAAGAAAGGCTAAAAGTTGGCAAAGGTAGGGCTCCAGAGAATTTCCAGGAGGGGCTGCAGGGGTTCTGAAATCAGTGGTTTTGGCATGGAAGCCAAAGATATCCAAGATCCTCAGGGGATGAGGCTGCTGGGGAAAGGGGTTCCATTGTCCTCTTCTGGGACAAACTTGGCAGTTTGATGTAAGATCATCTGGACATTTATCCCACACTCAGAGTTGAAGTCTTTTTGCTTTCACTGAGCAGATCACCGAGGCAAGCTTGTTGTTTGAGGATCCCAGAAATGAGTTACCAGCCAAGGGTCATGCTGGTCAGAGGACTGAGGCTATGCTGTTCAGGCAGCCCAGGAGAAAAGGATAATAATGTGATCGTCATTCCTAGTGGATGGTGGCTGAGTATTATTAGTGAAATAAAAAATGTCATTTGGATTTTCACTAGGAATTCTCACCCAAAATGTGTCAATGATGTAATAAAACGGAATGACTGGCCTGCGAAAACAAAATGGGTTCTAACCACACATAAGAATTACTTAGGAATGGTATAGGTCTCTGAAAACTAGTCTTCTCTGAGGCCTGAGAGCAGGAAGGGCCGCTGCTAGGGATTAAGGACAGAAACACTTTATTTATGGACTCTGTACAATATTGTTCACCCCCATCAGGACATCTCACTTCTCACTATCTGCTTGTCTGTGGAGAAAGGGCTCCAAGACCCTAAAAGATAAGTCTCGCTGTTTTCCTTGCTTCCTTTAATGAAAAATAAATTGTGAAAAACTACATTATTAAACAACACCAGTCATTCTCAGAGAGCTGTCACACAAGGAAAGAACCACTCTTTCCCCAACCTCTTTACATAGTAAATTAGTCTAAATCCCATCTTCCACCACTTCCCCCAGAAGTTTCGATGTAGACACACATTTATTTAGTGAGTTGCAATTCAGCCGGAGGGTGGAGTGTCAGAATTCAAGTCGCCTTTCCCGAGGGGGTAACCCCGGGTCTTGGCGATACCTGTAGATAAATGAGATGCTGGTAAATTTGAGAGGTAATTGCGGGATTGGACCGGTTTCCCCTTTCCTTCGACGAATGACTGCAACTAGGTCCCTTTAAGAGACCAGGAACTCGCCGGGCGTCCGGGCCCGAAACGCATCCTCTTCTGTGCTCCTCCCCTGTCCCCGCGCGGCGAATGGTTCGCGCCGGCCTATATTTACCCGAGATCTTGCTCCGGGACCGCAAGGATGTGAGGCTGGCGAGCCGGCTACCGCTTGCAGCACCGGAGGGGCGCGCCGCAAGGGCGGGCAGCAGACCTTGGGGACCTCGGGAGCGGAGTCGGACCCCCCCCCCCGGAGGGAAGAAATGAGGTAGCGACCGTCCCCGGAGCCGACCATGCGCGCGCCCCGCCCTCGGCGCCCCACGCTGCCCTGGCGGAGCCAGCCGGGACAGTGAGCCCGCCGAGTCCGAGTCCCTGCGTCGGGCCGGAGCGAAGATGCAGTGAGCCACCGCCGGAGTGCTGCGCCGGGCCCGCCGCGGCCAACCGGGGCAGCATCTGACCGCACTCGGGGCAAGCCGCACATTCTGGGATCAACCCCGCCGAGGGGCTCTCGGTTTCCAGCACCCCCTAGGGGAGGGAACCCGGACCCCTGGGCACACTCGCTATCGAGTTTCCGCTCTTTCTAGTTCCAGCCTTGGGGAGTGTGTGTGTGTGTGTGTGTGTGTGTGAGAGAGAGAGAGAGAGAGAGAGAGAGAGAGAGCGCGAGCGAGCGCGGGGGCCCTTTCCAGGTTCACCGAAGAGTTCCTGCATATTCTCGCCCCGTCCCGGCTGCTTTGGCTGGGGCTCCCTCTGCGCGCGCGCATCTCTTATTAACGTTCCACTCTGATTTCGTCTTTCTCTCAATTTGCTTGCCTAAGACTCTTTGCCCTCGTCCTTGCCCTGGCTGGGGTAAATCTGTGCACGCTCCTCCCCGGCCCCCCGCCCCCAACTCGCAGCTGATTATTTTCTTCTCTTTTAAAATTTTAACCCGTACCCACTTCGGCGGGGTCCCTGAGGACGATACTCCCTAAGCCCCTCTCTACCAGTGGGCCACTCCCAGCTTAGTTTTATTTTTCTGTCTTGCCCGGGCCGAGCCCGGCCAGGGCGGGTGGCTCAACGGGGCTCGTACCCGGCGCTCCGCCGCCGCCGCCCATCTGCGCGGGGGCGCCCTCCGGAGATGCTGCCGTGGAAGAAACACAAGTTCGAGCTGCTGGCCGAGGCGCCGCCACGGCAGGCGTCCAAGCCTAAGGGCTACGCGGTGAGCCTGCACTACTCGGCGCTCAGTTCGCTGGCGCGGGCGTGCCCCGAAGGCGCGCTCAGCCGGGTGGGCAGCATGTTCCGCTCCAAGCGCAAGAAGCTGCACATCACCAGCGAGGACCCCACTTACACTGTGCTCTACCTGGGCAATGCCACCACCATCCAGGCGCGCGGCGACGGCTGCACTGACCTAGCGGTGGGCAAGATCTGGAGCAAGAGCGAGGCTGGTCGTCAGGGCACTAAGATGAAGCTGACTGTGAGCGCGCAGGGTATCCGCATGGTGCATGCTGAGGAGCGCGCGCTGCGCCGCCCGGGCCACCTTTACCTACTGCACCGCGTTACCTATTGCGTGGCAGACGCGCGGCTGCCCAAGGTCTTCGCCTGGGTATACCGGCACGAGCTCAAGCACAAGGCGGTAATGCTGCGCTGCCACGCGGTGCTGGTGTCCAAGCCCGAGAAGGCTCAGGCTATGGCCCTGCTGCTGTACCAGACGTCGGCCAACGCGCTGGCGGAATTTAAACGGCTCAAGCGGAGGGACGATGCGCGTCACCAGCAGCAGGAGCTGGTGGGCGCGCACACCATCCCGCTAGTGCCTCTGCGCAAGCTGCTCCTGCACGGACCCTGCTGCTATAAGCCACCGGTGGAACGCAGCCGCAGCGCGCCTAAGCTGGGCTCCATCACCGAGGACTTGCTCGGTGAACAGCAGGAGCAGGAGCTGCAGGAGGAAGAGGAAGAGGAGCGCACGGAGAGCTGCCTGGAGGAGGAGGAGGAGGAGGAGGAGGTGGACCGTGCTGAGGAGGGGGACGCGGCAGCGGAAGAGGCCGAGGCGCAGCGAGCGCTGGTGGTGGCCATGCACTTGGAATGCGGGGACTTGCTGGACACACTGGAAAGTGGCCGCGAGGAGGCACTAGGGGGTGGCGGGGTCTCCCTGGGCCCTGGGGCTGGGCCGCCGCCTCTGCTGCTGGGCAGCGCCTCGGACATGAAGGCCGAGCTGTCTCAGCTTATTAACGACCTGGGAGAACTCAGCTTCGGCAACGACGTGCGCAGCCTGCAGGCCGACTTGCGGGTGACGCGCCTGTTGTCCGGCGAGAGTACCGGCAGCGAGAGCTCCATCGAAGGCGGGGGCCCGGACGCCACCTCCCCTGCTACCGCAGCCGACCGGTCGGGCCCTAACGACGGCGCCAACCCAGAGGAGCCCCACTCGGGTTGAGATCTCAGCAGCCCCCTGTGAGCACCCCTCGCGCCCCCGTGACTCCCCACCTGTCTTTTGGACAACACACATCTCCTCCGTCCCCCGCCCGCCCCCAGGAAAGGGGAAATGGGACACTTGAGGCCCAGAGTTACCCTGGCCCTCTCCTTCAGCACACTTGGCTCTGTTTGAAGCGGGGCTCAGGTTGCGTGTGGAGATGTGCTAGGGGTCAGACTGCACGGAGGGAGAGACAGGGCTGGGGGCGTGAGGGTGGAGGGCAGGCAGACGGTGAGAAAAGGGCCCGCTGGTTAGCAAGGGATGCCTGCCAGCTGGCCAGTTTCCTGTTTGTGGGGCAGCTGGGGCCTGAGGAAGAGGGGTTAATTTCCTCCCCTGACCGGACCCAGTAACAGGGAGCGGCCTAGCGCTGTCATTGACATGTCATTAAAAAACATTTTTTTTTCTCTCTCTCGCAACGTTTTAGGCTGTAATGCCACCTCCTTGCCCCCAGTCTTTTTGGTGCGAGAGCTTGGGTTGTTTACCTCAGACTCAGACCCTTGAAATTCTGCCAAATTCCTCAAATAATTGTTTGGGGATGGAGGTGGGGGGAAATGGAAGAAAGTTGCATTTTGTTTACAGTTAAAGACGTCTAATATCTTTAAAACAACAAAAAGAGTTTTCCTTTAAAAACACACCTTCCTTCTGCTCAAAAGATCTCCCTCCATGATCCTGTGTAAAATATTTTGCACTGTTGTGAAGTATTTTTGACATTTTTTTTTGTACATAACTGTGTTCCCAGAGCTAAATGTTTATATCTTTTGCTGTGCAAAAGGGACATGTAAAATGTTGTTCAGCTGTATATACAGAAATGGGTATAAAACATTTTGTTATTTTTTAAGAGTAGCACTGCTCTGGTTGTGTTTGCACGCCAGTGGGGAGAGAATAAAGAGGACAATGTCACAGAACAGGTGAGCGTCTGGAAGTGCTGCTGAAAATTCTGGGGGGCCACAGGTCTGGAAGAGGGCCTGGCCATTGGTGCCATGGCGCGGTAGGACAGGGTTTGGCCTTCACGGTGCTTGGAGGTGATTCCAGAACCCGCTGTTTGCGTAGTCCAGGGCCTCTGTCGCTCTCCAGCAGGGTGGGCGCTGCGGCTGGGGCCAGCCCTTGCTTTCTCTTTGAGCCTATCCTCCCATATTCTTTATGCAGTAAACTGTGGCGGTGTGGACTTTCTGGTCTCTTGGAGTTAATTCTTGGAGGTACAGGGTGAGTTCTGTTCCTCACTCCCAGACTTGTGAGGTAATTTAGGAAGGAGTGACTTTCAAGGTTTTCTGAGGTTTTACCACCTTCTTCTGTGGGTCACCTTTTCCCTTACAAACAGCTCAAGGGGCTTTAAAGATCAACCGGAGACCTCAAGAAAGTGTCCTTGGGGCTCTGTGAGGAGTGGGGCCATCTCTGTTTTTCCTGGAGGAAAATCAAGAGAGAGGAAGGTTGGTAAGTTCTGATCATGGCGCGAATGAGTCATGGCGCAGGTGGGGCCGGTGGGGAGGCCGGCGGAAGAACCTATTTCCTTCCCTTCTACAACCCAGCGTGACCCAGTGGGGGAATAGTGTGGAGGTCAAGGCAGACAAGAACTGGTAGAGCTTGGTGTGTGTGTGTGTGTGTGTGTGTGTGTGCGTGTGCAGGCTTTCTGTGAGCTTGTTTCTGTTGTAAACTCCAAACAGATGTCTCTGGTTTGGCTATACCCGATCAGCCGGAAGTTGTAATGAGACACTGCCAAAACTGTGCCTTCCTCAAATTATTTTCTTCCCGTTGCCCCTTTGGGCTCCATTTCCTGTGTTGCAGAAATGATCCCGCTTCTGGCCTTCCATGCTGTCCTGAGGCCGTTCTGTTTTGTTTTCGTCGTAATTATGTTTTGGACAGCTAGACCCACAGATCCTGAGGAGTCTGGAATTTGTTAGAACCATAGAGGGATGGTGAAAGATTGTCTTCCTAATTAACAGAGTTGGTTTGGGCACAAGATTAACTTGAGAAACGTGGGGCGCTTGGGTGTCTCAGTTGGTTAAGCGACTGCCTTCGGCTCAGGTCAGGATCCTGGAGTCTGGATCGAGTCCAGTATCCGGCTCCCAGCTCCACCGAGAGTTGGCTTCTCCCTCTGACCTTCTCCCCTCTCATGCTCTCTCTCACTTGCTCTCTCAAATGGATAAATAAGATCTTTGAAAATAAAGAAAAGATTACCTTGAGAAACGAAAAGCAATGTGTAAGTGGGTGGGAAATAACTAAAAAAATACTCAGAATCACTTTTTAAGGGCATTAAGACAAGGTCCAGGCTTTTGAATCTTATATTTTGGTTTGGTTCAGAGTCTCTACCCCTCTGCCCAAATACCTCAGATATACATCATTGCATGAGCTTTAAAACCCCCATATAGAGAGAGGTCGGGAGAGTCTAGTCCTCCCTTCCCCAGATACTCACACCATGTGCTTTCCGTACAGCTCTCACCAGCCTGGCAGGCAGCTGTGTGGCCCATCACTATCTTGCATGACTGGATTTCACATTTGAAATTATTTTCACACATTGCCAAGTTCCTGTGCTCTTTGAAACAGATAAGAACATTAAAGAGGGTGAAGATCACGTGGCTGGTACATGGTGGTGGGGCAGGGTCTGTGTGTCTTCATTCCCTTTTTTTTTTTTTTTAAGATTTATTTGAGAGAGAGAGAGTGTGTGTGTGTGTGTGAGAGAGAGGGAGAGAGCGAGAGAGTGGGGGGAGGGGCAGAAGGAGAGAGAATCTCAAGCAGACCCCACTGAGCACGGAGCCTGATGCCGGACTCCATCTCACGCCCCTGAGATTATGACATGACCCGAAATCAAGAGTTGGGCATGTAACCAACTGAACCACCCGGGTGCCCCTGTGTGTTTTCATTCTTAACCAGTTAATGGTTTAATGCCAATGCCAAGGTTGGCTTTTATCTGTGACTGATGGGGGTAGGGCGATTGGTCAGAAAGTGCAGACAAATGACATTTAAACCAACACCATCAATAAATGGAAGGCAACTGTTTCTTTAAGTCTGATTTTTCCAGTTATTTGATTTATAAATAGGGAAGGGGGGTCTAGGGGTTGAGGAAGGAGGAAGAAGAAAATAAGCAGCCTGCTAAAGAACCAGTTCCCTCCCTCCCTCCTGGTGCCCTCCCTTCCCTCCTTCCTCTGCTCTCCCTTTTGGCTTTTATCCCCACTGCACCCATAGCACTCTGGCTGCTGTAATTCTAGAAGAGATCCGAAGGTGATACACGATTCACCTCTTCTTACATCTCAGTCTTCCAGGGATGATATCACTAGCATCAGAAGAGAAGTCTGCATGAAAAAAACAAAAACGAAAACGAAACACTGCTTTGCTCCTGACACTCGGATGGGAAAGAGTGGTGCCCAAAGCAAAACGAAGCCCTTAGATAAAACCTGCCTTCCAGAGAGCAGTGAGGTCTGGCTTACTCATCCTATCTAGCTTTACCTTCCTGCGAGCTGGGGTTCAGGTTCCTCCTCTGCGTAACCTGATGGTACTTTAAATGCTGTGAGACACTTTCCACATCCTCCCCGAGCCTAAGTAATCCTTTGTGTCCAACAACACACCACGGACTGCGTGAAAAATGAAGTGACTTCCGGTGGCAAGAGAGGTCTTGTCGGGTGGCAGCGCGAGTCCCCAGAGGATGCGTTTCTTGGACTGGAAAAACATCCTCCCCTATTCATTTGTACCATGTGTGGTGTGCGTTGATGGGGAGCGAGGGAAAGATGGGACAGCATGAAATAAACAGTAGTATTACAAACCTTCTCAGCACTGAGAGTTGCAGAGAACACCCACTCCACGCACTTGCACGCTGGTTCCTAAAGCAAACCTCCCACCCACTGCCCCCAGAGTCAGCAGAACAGATTTTAAACAAATGAGAAAGGTTCTGTTAGACTGAGAAAGCACAATTCCCTCCCAGAGACAGAGCTGCTTTTCAAGGGCCCTGCTCTTGAAAGGAGAGGGAACAGACTGGTAGAACCCACCCCTGGCATCACACTCGAGACAGAAAAAACTGCACGGGAGTCCACCAAGGATCATGAGAAACATGCAAATTCTGTTAGGAGCCAGTTGCCCTCATTTTTAGCAGGATTTAGTAATTTAATAAGCAGAACACTTTCCTCCACGTGGTATGCATCAGTGGTCCTCGCATCTGCTGGGAAGTGATGCACGACGGAGCGAGAAGTGTGTGTGCAACCGGCGCCTGGGAATCATGTGTGACATGCGGGAAACTACTCCAGGCTCGGGGAGGGCTGGGAAGCCACAGGTCAGGGCACTCTGGACCCCCAGTACCAGGTTTTCCAGCATATGGCCACATCTGGATCTGGCTTTTTTGTCAGCTGGGGCCTTTTCTGCTCCTGCTGGCCCATCCCAGGCCACAGGCTGACTGGGGCCACCCACCCCCACCATGAGCCGCTGTGAGGTGATCCAATTTTGAGCAGCTCTGAATAACCACCACATTGGTGGCTGGAATGGCTCGGTGGCCCTGGAACGTGGCACCCATTCCCTCCCCTCTCTAGGTCTGTTCAGTGGCACCAGCAAGGGTCAGGTTTCTAACCCCCCAGACGGTGGCCCTTCTGACAGCCCCCTCTTCTACATCTCCTCTTCAGCTCTGTCCCATCCCCCATTTCCTCCTGTAAGGCCTCATTTCCCTCTGGCTTCTCTCATTGCCCAGCTTCCCACCTGATCCTGTCTTCATGTCTCCTCCTTCCTCCAAGCCTAGCTCAGACCTGAAACCAAACCTAAAAGAAAAGGCAGCCCAAACTTTAAAGGACAAACAAATCAAACACACAGTCATTAGTTGGCCCTGGTCCTGCAATCCCTGGGCTCTGTCCTTCATTTACAGATGAGCAAACTGAGCCCTAGAGGGGAGATGTCGTGTCCAAGGTTACACAGGAGGGACCAAGACCCAAGGTTCCAAACTCTGAAACCCATGCTCTTTTCACATTCCTCCCATTCTCATGGCTTATAACCCAATTTTTCACTTTGGGATGGCAGAAACTGGCAGTGGAATTTTTCTGTGACACCCCCCCCTTCTTCTTTGATACCTCTACATTTCATGCTTGGTAGATGCTTGATGATAAACACTTGTCAAGTCATTCTTAAACATGCCATTCTTGCCACCAGGTGTGAATGAGTATTTGCTGGCTGCCTAATGTTGGAGATAGAAAGGGCAGGTGGTGTCCTCCTGGCAAGAATGCTCCTGGTGGGTGGGGTGGCGGCCCCCAGAGGAACCTGGTCTCCTCTTGCTCCTACCCCGAGATCTGGTCCAGTGAGATCTCACCCTAGAAGAGCAGGTCTAGTTTGAGGGTGGGGGAGCTCTTCCCATTGCATCATGATTATTAATTATCCGTATCTTTTCTGGTTGGCTGAATACTCCAAGGACAGGCATGTGTCTCTGATTCACCAAACTTAACACAGAGCCTTGCACCTAGTTGGTATTCAGGCAACAGCAGTGAAGGAGTAAAGGAACCATTCTATTTCAGCCTAAGAGAATAGGCTGATAAAGTTCAAGGGCATTACCTAGATGGAGGAGTCAAGGTTTTTTTGGTTTTTGTAGTTGTTGTTGTTTTTTGTTTTTAGAGAGAGAGTGTGTGTGTGCTTGAGGTGGGAGGGAGGGAGGCGCAGAGGGAGAGGGAGAACGAAAGTGTTAAGCAGGTTCCAGGCCCAGCAAGGAGCCTGATGCGGGGCTCAATCTCACGACCGTGTGATCATGACCTTGAGATCATGACCTGAGCTGAAATCAAGAGTCAGATGCTTAACTGACTGAGCCACGCAGGTGCCCCTGAAGGTTTTGAGGACATATGTTTGGAAAGGAGGGAAGATTGGGGTTCAACTGACTCCTCGTCTCTACACGAGGTAGATTCAATTCTCAAGAGTTTCCTTGGAACTTCCCTGAACTTCCTAGGGAGGGGTGATTCTGGTCTGGAGAAGGGAAGTTTATTTGGAATTGGCTCTGGATGGAGTTGGAGTCCCATTCCTGCTCATCCCAGCCCCAAGGTTATGGCCCCAATCCCTTTAATTTGAGTCAAATGAAGTCTCAGATAATGAGGTATGGCAGAAAGCCTTCAGGAAGAGCCTTGGATGCAGGCCTTGAAGTGACCTGGAATCCCTTCGCATTAACCTAATCAAGTCACTAATCCCCCTCTAGCCTCAGGACCTCATGAATAAAATGGATGTGTTGGATTATATAATAGCAAGACTTTCAGCATTAATGTTCTGAATTGAAAAAGGAGTAAAGGTTAAGTTCAAGTGTGTTTCTGCCTTCCTCCATCCCTTAATGGGAAGCATAGAAGAAACCTCTGTCCTGTGGCTCTAGGGACCAGGGCTCATCATTGGGAGCCCCCTGTGGCCTGGGTCCCCCCCACTGGAGTTTAATGCAGAGGTTTTCTCGACCAAGCCAGAGCAAGACTTGCTTGTTAAGCAGCCCTTTCTCTACCTCAAAGCTTGGAGTCCATAGTGGGTCCTAAAATGGGGACCCACATTGAATCTAAGGACCAGGTTAGGGCCAGGTAAAGGACCATAAAAGGACTTGCCTAAGTTTGATCACTCAGCAAGATGGGGCCGGAATTCAGGTCTCCTGACTCTAAGTCCTATACTCTTTTCCCTGTGTCTTTTGGGTTGAGATAGGTTAAGTTTGGAAGCAACCCAGCCACTATCAAGAGAAACTTGGCAGAGCCCAGGCATCTGATCAAAGGCCCTGAGGGCACCAGGCAGCAGAGTGTTTGTTCTCCTAACGATGGAGACCAGGACCCACTTGCAGCAAGTCTGGGAATAAGAGGAGGTTGATAACCTGGGGCATGCTTTCCTACCTCCCCTGGTGACAGGCTACTCCCTGCTCCAGGACCCACCCCAATTCAAGATCCTTCTCCTAGGAGAATTTCTTCTTAGCTGCTTGTCAGGGATTCTCCCTCTGCTCTGTTCCAGGACTAGCTAACCTTCAACTCAAAAGGTCACCAGCTGACTCCCTAGCGCTGAGAGCCTGAGAGCCAGACAGAACATTAGCACTCCTCCAGCTCAGTCCCTTCCCTCTACAGATGAGGAGACTGAGGCCCAGGAGAGGGAAAGACAGGTGTCACAGGGATCAGAGCTTGTAGCAGGCTTCTATTTTCCCCTCATCTCTTTCCAAGACACCACATTACCCTCTTTTAGAAACACTTAACAGTAATGTGGGGAGTCCCTCTCCCTTTGTGCCATGGGCCCACGGTGTGTGTCTGATGTGTAGGGCTCCCCTCCTCTCTGCAAGAGGTAAGGTCTGCAATTTTGTCTTCTCAAGCTGTTGTTCCTCAGTCTACAGTGGCTGTCCCATACCTAAAGGGCCTTTTTAGGGACTTAACATTCTAATAGGGGACTCTTGAATATTCAAAGCCTTTGAGATATAAGATGCCAAATAGGAAGGATGTTTTGGGCACCATGATGGAAGGAGGCAGGAAGAAATATTCACATTACAGATGTTCTGACCCCATAAGCCATATTCCCTGAAGGTTCCACTCTTGCAGCTGAATGGCTATATAGAAAAAGAGAAAGTGATAGTTCCAAGGTCATGTGAGTTCAAGGAGGATGGGTGGGGAGGGCCACAGGGTCCTGCATCAGCACACTCTCAGTTCTGTGTTCCAGTTCAGGGCTTGCAAATGATTCCCAAGTACCATCTACCAAACGGCAAAACCACGAGCACTTCCTTATTTATGGCTGCTGTCTGTCTTCCCCCAAGGCCTCCTCTGTAGAGAAATATATCTTAGCCTTTGCATTTCAAATTGCCCCCAATGTTCCCTGATTCTCAGGGAAAACTGTTCACCACCTGGTTTCCAGCAGAGGAGCTCATCTCTTTAAAAGAGCATCACATGATTTGCTGCTCCCATCTGTGCTTCGACCAAACCACATAATGGTTGTCCGACAGTGATATGTAAACATACCAAGGTGTGGGGGACCCTTCCTCTCATATCAGCAGCAGTTGCTGCCACGGAAGAAAGCTCCCAGAGACCACGGCTGGTCAGACCTGTTTGGAGATGTTCACACGCTGAAGTTAAAAGAGGTATTAGTCTTATGCCTTGACTCAGGTCTTAGCAAATGTCCCATATTAACTGAAAGATGTAGGACTGGGTAGCTATGGTGGATGGCGGGCAGTCTTCCTGTGGACAAGGCTATAAGGTATGGCTGAAAGAGAACTGGACTTGATTCGGTTCCAGCTCTGGTTTTCCTGTACAGTAGCTCCTTGACCTTGAGCAAGTCTCCTTGGGGGCCAGTTCTTTCTGTGAGATGGAGACAGTCACATTTAAATGTTCTTTCAGATTGTTTTGAGGTTCAAAAATCTAAAATTTGGATGAAAGAGCAGATGTTTTGTCAAGGGTAGTACAGGAAAGGAGTGGTTGCTACTGAAATATCCCGATTGAAATAACACAGTTGGGATGAGTGAGCCTCGGTGGGGCTCCCTCATAGTGCAAATGTGTCGGGGGCAGGAACATTTTCCATGAAACATATTCCCAGGACTGAAGGACGGAAAACAAGGCAAAACGAGAAGTAATCTATTAAGAATAGGAAACAGTAGGTGGGTCTCTAAATGGGGTGCTTTATGTGGAAAGATTAGGGGCTAACTTTCCGTCTGAAGCTCTAGATACCCACATGTACCATATGGCTCTGTGTCCAGCCCAATCTCTTCCATCAGGCGTGGCAGGAGAGCATGGTGCCTGCTTGTGCTCTCTGGAGGGATTTTATTTGTTCTTTGTAATGGGATTCATTTCATCAGCATGAGATTATCAGCCCAGATCAGTAATTCCACTATGGTTAGTACTCTATACTCAGGCACGCGCCCACACACACACATCCACCTTTCCCCAAAACGTTCCACAAATATTTGCAGTCATAATTTAATTCACCTCTCAGATAGATGTTTATGACTAGGACAGAGTCCTCTTAAAGTAATTCTATACACTGTTTTGTACAAATGTGGAGGTTCAGGCACCTGGGTGGCTGAGTCTGTTAAGTGCCCGCCTTCGGCTCAGGTCATGATCCCAGGATCCTGGGATCGAGCCTCGCACCAGGCTCCCTGCTCAGCAGCGGAGTCTTCTTCCCCCTCTCCCTCTGCCTCTACTCATGTTTACTCTCGATCACTCTCTCAAATAAATAAATAAAATCCTAAAAAAAAAAAAAAAAGAAATGGGGATGTTCAAGGTTTTTATCGGAAACCCTCTATATAGTTAGAGTACACACAGGAAAATTTAGGGTCCTCTTGTCCTGATGGAACTGGTGTGTGTGTGTGTGTGTGTGTGTGTATGTTCCTGTGGGTATGCCTGGGACTGTGCTCAAGGGTGAATATGAGCTGTACTGTAAACTCAAGCTGTTGTGGTTGGCATTAGTGTGAAATGATCAGTGAAAACTCATAGCGCAATGAGAGAGCTATGTTGATCCTCCCACATTTCTGCCAAGAAAAACTTCAAATCACATCACCCTTTCCTTTCCATTGTACCCTGAGTTTCTTTTTTGTTTATTTTTAAGCTTAAAAAAAGTCCTTAACCTAACAGAAATCACCAAATTCCTTTAAGAATGCTCGGTATCACTGGAGACCTTGATCCAGAGAAGCCTACTGCTGGGGTGGCCATTGATTCTGGTTTGCTCAGGACGGTCCCAGTTATGCCCGAGGTCATCACATAATTATAACAGAGCCACCCTTCACTCTCAAAGTGTCCTCGTTTGGATGATAAATGATGTAGTTTCCCAATCTATAACTCAGGTAATATTGACCTTAACTTTCGCAGGTCTCCATCCATTCATTCCTGTTCTCTCCCTCACTGAAGAAACATTTATAATGCATCTACTGTGTGTATTTATTTATTTATTTACTTTAAAAGATTTTTATTTATATTTTTGACAGAGGGAGACACAGCAAGAGAGGGAACACAAGCAGGGGAAGTAGGAGAGGGAGAACAGGTTTCCCATGGGGCAGGGAGCCTGGTACAGGGCTCGATCCCAGGACCCTGGGATCATGACCTGAGTGGAAGGCAGATGCTTAACAACTGAGCCACCTGGGCAACCCATACTGTGTACATTTATAATGCACCTATTTGTGTGCCGAGCACTGTGCTAGCTGTGGGGGAGAGATGGGGGCAGTGTGAATTGGGGGAATGGAGATGGGAAACAAGAAGGAAACAAGGATGGAAACCACAAGCAGTTCTTGCCCTCATGAAGCTCATAATCCAGAGGGAAAGACCAAAATATGTGATATCCATCCAACATCAAAAGAGGTAAAGTAAATTTATGTGTAAAGTACTGAGGGAACACAGAGGAAGGACATCCCCCCCAACCCCAATCCATCCAAGGGAGGGGATGTAGTTGTAGAGGGCTTCACATAAGAGATGATCATCCTGTTCAACCGTCAAAGTGGTCTCCTCAAAGGCTCTGACGGAGTCATCAAACCTTGCCTGATCTAGGTTCTAGAGGAAGCATAGTTTTCTATAACTTTTTTTTTTTTTTTTGATGGGGGAGGTGGTTGTAGGATGTGTTTGAAGATCTCCTACCTGCAACCTCTCTCCAGCCCTGTACTTCTGAAGGCCAGATTAATATTTGGGATTTCTTTCTCATTGGTCTATTTCCTAACCCATGAACTTGGCAACCAGAAGTAATAGAATATGGTGGGTATAATTAAATAGGATAAAGAATTCTAGCTGCTTTAACAGGTCCCACACTCACTGGCTTAACATAGGAAGAGTTTATTTCTCACCTATGCACTGTTCTGAATGAAGAGTCTTGGTTGCCAAACCATCAGTCAGGGCCCAGGCTCTGTCTGTATTGTGACTCCACCACTTTCTAGAATAGGAGTTGGTTAAATTGGGCCTGCTGGCTGTTTCTGTATCTGGAGTTTTATTGGAACACAATCTTGCTCATTCATTTATGTATTCTCTATGGCAGCTTTGCATTACACAGTTGAGTATTTGCAACAAAGATCATAGCCCACAGGCCTAAAATATTTACTATCTGGCCCATTACAGAAAACATGTGCTGACCCTTACCCCAGTGTCTCAGAAGTCTCTCTGTGTCACCTGCTTCTACCAGACAATGTCTTCCAGTGGACAGAGAAAGAAAGTGCATGATCTTTTGGAGATTTTAATAGGCATGCCTAGCAGTGATGAACACAACTTCTATGTGTGTGGCTAGGACTCAGCCCCTAGCTACACATAACTACAAGAACAGCTTGGAAATGCAGTCTAGCTCAGGTTTATTTGAGCAATGACCTTAGGAGGATCAAGAGGAAATTGCTATTTATAAGAGTTTATGAAGGGAAGCATCATTCAGTTGACACCTGGTCCTAAGGGTTGCTTTGAATAGCTCAGGACCCAGAACTCAAGTAACTTTTCAGACACAGAGGCTGCAAACATCTGCTCAAGACTAAAGGAAACATTTGAGGTGGGCTCTCTCCTCCGTAGGGCGTCTGGGAATTTCTGCCATCTTTGGGAGCAGACCTCTCTCCTGAGATAGCCCCGTACCTCGAGGGGCAGCTGTGGTTCTTGAAAAGTTCTTCTAAGTTTTGCCTTTCTGCCATCTGTCACACTTTCCTGTGAGACTGCAGAGTGGGTCGGCTCATTCTTCCCCAGTGTGCCAGGCAGAGCAGAATCCCTACAAGGAGGTTCCTTCTTCACTCACTTCCGGCCACCTGAGGGGAGATGCTTGTGCTCTTCTCTCCCACTGAAGGCTCAGCTCCTCCCTCCATGGAGCCCAGACACTGGGGAAGAGGGACAGCTCTGCTTTCCAGGCGAGAGGGGGACCTGGCCAGGTGTGTGAGTGGTTGCTGAGTGCTCCTGGAAGGGCTGAAATGAATTCCAAGCCCCACCCAGTGGTCCAATAGAGGTCCTGCTGTCTCCTGTCAGAAACATCTCTACCAGCCAGCCAAGACTGCACACTGGCCCAGGGGGTAGGAAGGATAGGGGAACTTTTACTTTATACTTTATACTGTATTGTACTGGTGGGGTTATTTTTTTTTATTAGTGTGTTACATTTGTAATAACCTAATCTAATTTATTTTATGTTTTTAAGGGATTTTGTTTATATATTTGAGAAAGACAGAGAGTGAGCAAGCGCACATGAGCTGGAGGGGCAGAAGGGGAGGGAGAGAGAATCTGAAGCAGACTCCATGTTGAGCACAGAGCCTGACCCAGGGTTTGATCTCCTGACCCTGAGATCACAAACTGGGCTGAAACCAGGAGTTAGAGGCCTAACTAACTGTGTCACCCAGGCACACTTAATTTAATTTTATTTTTTAATTTTTTAAAATTTTTTTGAACTTAAATTTAGTCTTTTTTTTTTTTTAAAATTTTCAGCATAACAGTATTCATTATTTTTTCACCACACCCAGTGCTCCATGCAATCCATGCCCTCTGTAATACCCACCACCTGGTATCCCACCCCCCGCCCCTGCCACTTCAAATCCCTCAGATTGTTTTTCAGAGTCCATAGTCTCTCATGATTCACCTCCCCTTCCAAATTCCCCCAACTCCCTTCTCCTCTCCTAACTCCCCATGTCCTTCATGCTATTTGTTATGCTCCACAAATAAGTGAAACCATATGATAATTGACTCTCTCTGCTTGACTTATTTCACTCAGCATAATATCTTCCAGTCCCCTCCATGTTGCTACAAAAGTTGGGGATTCATCCTTTCTGATGGAGGCATAATACTCCATAGTTTATATGGACCACATCTTCCTTATCCATTCGTCCGTTGAAGGGCATCTTGGTTCTTTCTACAGTTTGGCGACCAAGGCCATTGCTGCTATAAACATTGGAGTACAGATGGCCCTTCTGTATCTTTGGGATAAATACCCAGGAGTGCAATTGCAGGGTCATAGGGAAGTTCTATTTTTAATTTCTTGAGGAATCTCCACACTGTTCTCCAAAGAGGCTGCACCAATTTGCATTCCCACCAACAGTGTAAGAGGGTTCCCCTTTCTCCACATCCCCTCCAACACATGTTGCTTCCTGTCTTGTTAATTTTGGCCATTCTAACTGGTGTAAGGTGATATCTGAATGTGGTTTTAATTTGAATCTCCCTGAGGGCTAGTGATGATGAACATTTTTTCGTGTGTCTGATAGCCATTTGTATGTCTTCATTGGAGAAGTGTCTGTTCATATCTTCTGCCCATTTTTTGATATGATTGTCTGTTTTGTGTGTGTTGAGTTTGAGGAGTTCATTATAGATTTTTATTTTTAAGATTTATTTATTTTAGACAGAGAGAGAAAGCACGAGTAGGGGGAGGGGCAGTGGGAGAGAGAAAGAAGCCTCGAGCAGACTTCCCACTGAGTGCAGAGCTGGACGCAGGGCTTGATCCCAGGACTCTGAGATGATGACCAGAGCTGAAATCAACAGCCAGATGCTTAACCAACCAAGCTACCCAGGTGCCCCCCAATCTAATTTTAAAAGAAAGAACTGTTTAAAGCATTTTAGAAATGCTTTCATTCAAAATGGTATTTTATAAAAGGCTTGTGGGATCTAACAGAATTTTCTGGAAATTTACCGTTACACGTGCCAATGGAATATGACATTAGCTTCTCAGTCATTATCCTTTGATAAGTTTAGGGATAAACCTGCAAATAGTAGAAATAAATGTACTATTATCAAGGCAGGAAAAAGAAGGAAGGAAGGAAGGAAGAAAGGGAAGGAGAAAGACAAAGTGGTGTCTTTTCTGGAGGTCACCATCACCAGGGAGAAGCACAGGATTCCAACTCTGAGGCCTGGATTGAACCCCCTTCTACAAGGCTCCCTGTGTGACCTGGCACAAAGAAGTTCAATTCCTTGAGGTCTAGTGCCCTTGTTTGTAAATAGAGATTCTTATGCTACCTTACGCCATTGTGCAATTCAAAGAATATCAAGACTATGAACCACTTTTTATGGAAAAGTGTGATACAGATGTGAGGCATTTTCACTGCTATCCTCTTGGAGGGACTTGAAGGGCAGGCTTGGGCTGGGTCTCGGGCGGGTTGGGCCACATGGTGGCCAAGCCTGCTCTGGCCTTCTCTTGTTACTTCCTGGGAGTGCTGCTTCTCCAACCTTCTTGGGGCTGGAGATCAAATATTTCCTCAAGATCTGCACTATGGGAGGCCAGAACGTGACCTGGGGTGGCTCCACCAGGAGCCAGCCCTGTGCGAGGCCTGTCTGGCCATGACCGAACCCCCTCTCCTTCCAAGGAGGCTGACTTTCTGTGTCGGTGGTACTTAAAAATTTAACATGAGGAAGTTTTCAGCCACTTTCTTTCCTGATGCTTGTAGCCAACTAGGGAGGCAGGCATGGGAAGCAGCAATAACTCAGTTTTCAGATGAGAGATCTGGGGATTAAAGAGTAGAATGGAGGAGAAAGGAGGACTGCTGACAAGCTTTAGCACCTACTGAGTGCAAAGCAAAGGGCTGGGCACTTTAAGTGCAGGTATGTCACGGTGGGGAGTAAGTCATGGGCAGCTCTGGGACTGCTGTCCCGGTCTCCACATTCCCAGCGCTCTCAGCACAGAATGGCACAGGAGAGAGGGATTAGGGGCAAGGGATCCTGAGGGCCTGGGGGTAGAGAGGCAGCAGAGAAATAGAGAGGGCTGGTTGAGGGGGATGCAAAGGGGAGGTGGGCAGCTGGCAAGGGAGAGGATGTGGGTGGGGTTGGGGCCACAGCACCCATTATGAGGCTGTCATCAAAGTGCCCAGATAAATAAAGGTTTGCAATTACAGGGAGACGTGGGTTTGGGAATCTCCCAGCAGCGGGCCCAGATGTTAATTAAGCCGAAGATAGGTTATTATCTCTCTCCATTGGATTGAACAGAGGGAAATGGATGCAGATGGCAGGTTGGGGACTTGCCCATGTGACTGTGATGTGTTATTATTTCTGGTTTTTAAGAGGCACCCAACCCGGGGCTTTGGGGCACTGTGGAGGGGGAAGGTCACTTTTAAGTGCTAGTCACTGCGGACATTTCTCACTCCTCCCTTGCAGTTAAAGAAAGGCTGGCCAGGTACTCAGCATTTGCCCTGTGGCTTTCTGGAGCCACCTGACTTGTGTTCCCAGACTGGGGCTGCCACCAAGCCAAAGAGCAGAGCATGGGTGCAGAGTACAAGAACCCTGAAGGCTGGTCCACTGGAAACATCTCAGTGCAGATAGGCAGGGGAGGCATTAAAATATTTAACAACAAGTGTGGTGGGTTCACCCACCCATCTGAATGGCCATGGGCCATGGCACTGGCCCAGGACATGTCCTGAGGGCCCCTTTGGTGCCAGCCGTGAACTCGATTGCTGGGTCTTGGCCAGGAGTGTGTTTCAGGGGGATTCCGGAGGAGGTGGCTGGATGGCCAAGGTAACACAAGAAGGAGGAGCACAGTAAGAAGCTTGGTTCAGTGGCTGTTTACCAACAGATACGGACACAATTCCACATTTCACTGACCTGCACGGCTGTATTAGCAGGATGTCAATCTTGAGAACTGCTTGTTTTTCAATCTGTAAATTGATTGACAAATATCAAAACTTTTATAATCATAATATTAACATTTCTTATTAATAATGATATTTCATCTGATCACAGAAGCACCAGTGGGCTCTGCTGTCATGCCTTTTATCTAACGAGCTGCTTTCCTAATCCCAAGAGGAGGTTTCTGATCTGCTTCTCAGGGGACTGTGGGCCTTGGCTAACTCTTGCTTTGGGGGTGGTGGGAGACATAAGGCAGTCTTTCCTGCTCAGTGTCTTACACCCGCAGGGATTTTCGCACTGTTGCAAGATAAGATGGTCACCTGTAGCTAGGTCATCTGGCCGTCCATTCCCGTCTACCCTTCTAGATTGAGTAAGCGTACATTGATGAAAAAGTAAGCTGCTTCGAATTCACCTTTTTATTCTGAACATCAGTTGGAATGACTGTAACAGAAACTGTACTCCCCATGCCATGGGTATAGTGGCCGGAGGATTCCAGAGGGAGGGCCTGGGTGGCCAGGGGCCCAGGGAGGCGTGAGCCAATGGTGATTTACTCACAGATGTTTACTCAATAAAGCTTCCCTGCCTATCTACAGAGCAAAATGAAAGGGAGAGGCCTTCTTTGGTTGGCAGCTTGGGACAGTGGTCAGCAGTAATTTTCAGGCCGAAGCTGTGGAGTGTCATGGTGTCATTCCTGCTGTCACTGGCTTCAGCCACTCCAAGAGTACTAGTTCTCAAAGACATTATAGAGATTTCCTAATTAGACTTTTATTGTGCTTGGAGACCAGGAGATAAAGGGCATGCTGCTGGACAGAGTATGACCATGATCGTGAAGATCAAAGTGAGTCCTGGCTTACTTTTGAACCTTGACCTTGCTTCCGAAGGGCTGAATAATGACACCACCTGCAATAAAACGACGATGATGGAAAGAGGACGTTCTGGAATACCAGAGTGACCTAGTTATGCTCTACCTGGGAAAGGCAAACAGGCATGAGTTACTTTAATTCTCTCCAGCAGCTCTGTTAAAAGGCTGACTGAACATTCGGGACAAGCCTTAGAATAAACAGGCATGCCTGGATTCTAATGGCCAGTCCTCTGTGTAGATCTTGGGGAATAAAATTGCAGCAATGAAGCTATGGGCTTGGTCTGCAGTTCTGCCATAGCTCACCCAGTCGAAGTCTCATCTCTGCATTTGCCCAATGATGAGAAGAGTCCTCATTTGGGAAACTTTAATGTATTCTTGTATTTCTTCTAAATTAACATTTCTGAGATTCCTATGATCATGTTAAAGTTTAGTTAAATCACCTAGGAATGTTTATAAAGGACTTTCAGCCCAATAATTAACTTTCACAAGTAATAACTAATAGATATAACTATGGGTATTTTATTTATTTTTATTTTGTTTTATTATTTATTTATTTGAGAGGAAGGGAGAGAGTGGGGGATGGGTAGAAGGAGAGGGAGAGAGAGAATCTTAGGCAAGCTCCCCTCCTAGCATGAAGCCTGACACGAGGCTCAATCTCACAACACTGAGATCATGACCTGAACTGAAATCAAGAGTGCAGATGTGTGGGGCACCTGGGTGGCTCAGTCATTAAGCATCTACCTACCTTCAGCTCAGGTCATGATCCCGGGGTCCTGGGATCGAGCCCCACATCGGGCTCCCTGCCCTGCGGGAAGCCTGCTTCTCCCTCTCCCACTCCCCCTGCTTGTGTTCCCTCTCTCACTATGTCTCTCTCTGTCAAATAAATAAATAAATAAAATCTTAAAAAAAAAAAAAGAGTCTGGATGCTTAACGTACTAAGCCACCCAGGCATCCCTACAATGGTATTATTTATTTATTTACTTATTTAATTTTTAAAAATATTTTATTTATTTATTTGACAGACAGAGATCACAAGTAGTCAGAGAGGCAGGCAGAGAGAGAGGAGGAAGCAGGCTCCCTGCTGAACAGAGAGCCTGATGCCAGGCTCCATCCCAGCACCCTGGGATCATGACCTGAGCCGAAGGCAGAGACTTAACCCGCTGAGCCACCCAGGCATCCCCCTACAATGGTATTTTTATAACCATTATCTCATTTGATCTTCAATAGACTTCTGAGATGGGTAGATACTATTAGTCCCATTTTACAGATGAGAAAAGGCACAGAGAGGAGGAACTGACTTAGAACCACGGTGTCAGAGGTTTTAGTGATCAGCTGGTCACTAACTTCCTTTTTCAGATGGAAAACCAGCTGGAGTGAAGAAACTGGTCTCTCACTAAGTGGAGCAGAGCTGACATGCCAAGGGTGGTTCTTTTGTAATTATTTTAAGGAAACTACCTAAACTCTGAGATATTGTCTAGGTGATCCATGACCTAGGTTTGAATATTTTGGGGAAAAGGGGAGAGGATACCCTTCACCCTTGGGCTCAGGCCTGGACCAGAGCCTTTAGCATGTGGTCCAGTAGCTATTTTGAACCCATAATTATTCAATTTAAAGCAACAGAAAGAACACAGAGCATAAGAGATGGGGTTTTAACTAGGAAGAGTGGGGTCCCTGTCCAGCCAGGGAGAGGGATAGGGAGAATAGATAGGGCTGGGGTCTTGGGAGCTTCAGCCGCTATAGAGTCCTCAGTCCCTTCCTTCTACAACCCCTGGCCTCAGCAACCTACATCTCTGTTTGTTGGGGTCCATTCTAGGCTTTAGTGGGAGTGTTCCATGGCTCTGCCCTTTCCCACTGCCTCACCCCATTGACTTCCTGGTGCCACTCTCCTCCAGACCCAGAGAAGTTTTTCCATCAGGCCACGACACAGTGCCAAGCACTGAAGAATAGGAGACTGAACCCTCCAGGAGCTTGTGGCTTTGAGAGGGGAGAGAAAGGCAGTGGGCCACAGAATGGGCTGTGATTTCCCATGGTAGTTTCTTCACTGAGTTCTCAACAAAACACCATGGGAATGTGTAGACATAGGGGCTGGAGGAAGAGAGTGAAGCTGATGAGCCCAGGGTGGGGAGTGGGATTTGTGACTGGAGAGAAGCCAGAAGGCTGTAGGAATATCGGGGGCATGAAGAGCACCATGGTTCCTCAGAGAAGTGCTTTGGGTGTCTGCGCATGTGTGTGTTCACGTGCGCACGCGGGTGTGTGTGTGTGTGTGTGTGTATGAGAAGATGGAGAGGTGGACAGAGGTCAGGTCGTAGAGGGCTTGCATATTCAACAACCTTGACCTTTCCCTTAAAACTCATGGTTTTGAAGGACTTCGAGGATGGTCAACATGGGGCCATGAGGTGACGGTAGAGGAAGACTCCCTCAGTGGTGTCAGGGGGGAGAGAGGGGAGTGAGGAGGGTGTGCGGGCAGAGAGAACAGGGAGGAGGCTGTCCCAGTAGTCCAGGCAGGAGATGAAGAAGGTCTGGGCTGAGAGGGAAATGCTGGGATGGGAGAGGAAGACAGGCCCCAGGGACATTCCAAAATGATGAAGAGGACAGTCAGGGAAGGTGAGGTGTCCAAAATGCAGGGGTGCCCTGGGGCCAGCCCATACCGGCAGAGTAACCTGACCGTGCATGTCCCCTCCCAAGTCTGCGCTGAGGGGTGCCCTGTTGGGAGCTTCAAACCGACTGTGGGAGGAGGGCCAATACCACAGAAATCAAGAAAGATGGCAAATCCGAACCTTTTCTCCCCAGAGAGCTGGCTGTTCCACATTTACCAGCCCACCATTGCCGAGAAGCCTGCTGCTTCTCCTGCTGTGGGTGGTCCCGAGTCACAGGGTCTAAGGCATCTGAGATGGGCCTTCGGCAGGGGAGAGGTTTGGGGAGATGGTGGGCTGGGAAGGCATTTTCGGCGAACCACAGTGTGAGCAAAGGCTCACCTGTTTCTGGAGAGCCTCAGCACAGAGCAGGGGAGTAAAGAGAGGCTCAGGGACCATGTGCGGGTGATTGCTAGCAGAGTCTTGAATTAGATCTCTATGAGTTGATAGATCAGATGCACACATGAAATGTCCCTTAAATACAGTGTATGAGGACATTGGTCATGAACTGGCCTCTTTGTGCCAGAAGTTCATCTTGATAGCATTCCCTGAATCCCTGTAATGGTTGGTTAGTTACCTTAAGAATGACTCAGAAGTTCTCCTAGACTATTATTTAGCAGGGGAGGAAACTGAGTCCAAGTGTGTGTTTCAAAGACTTTCTCAAGATCACAGCTGGCTAGTGACCCTCATCAAAGTAGAGCTTTGGAGTTGAAACCTGGATTGTTATGGTGAGCTATAGAACAAATTTCCCCCAAACTTAAAAAAAAAAAAAAATAAATAAAACCACAGTTAAAAATGGCTTACAACAACAAAAAAACATTTATTATCTCATATTAATCTTCTTTAAAAAAAAAGATTTTATTTATGTATTTGAGAGGGACAGAGCAAGAGAGAGTACCAGCAAGGTAAGGGGCAGAGGGAGAAGCAGGCTCCCTGTTGACCTAGGAGACTGAGGTGGCTCCCAGGACCCTGGGATCATGATCTGAGTCCAAGGCAGATGTTCCACCAACTGAGCCACCTAGGCACTCCTATCTCATGGGAGTTCAGGAGTCATTTAGCCAGGTGGATTTGACCTGAGGTCTGTACTAGTCAGGGTTTCCCAGAGAAACAGAACCAATAGTAAACATATGCTGTATGAATATAGCACAGAATGAATATCACCACCTATGAATATAGTATATAAATAAACAGTTTATTATGAGGAATCAGCTCACACAAATATGGAGGCTAAGAAGTCCCACAGTCTGTTGTCTATAGGCTAGAGACCCAGGAAGTCTGGTGGTGTAGTTCAGTCTGAGTCTGAAGGCTTGAGCATCAGGGAGCCGATGGTGTAAATCCCAGTGTGAGGACAGGAGTAGATGAGATGTTCTGGCTCAAGCAGTGAGGCAGGAGAAAAAGAGGTGAGCGCCTCCTCTCTCCATCTTTTGTTCTATTCTGGCCCTCAGTGGGTTGGATAATGCCACCCGCACAGGGGAGAGCAGTCTATTCTACTAAGCCCACCAATCCAAACGCTAATTTCATCAGAAACACCATCATAGACACCCCTAGAAGTAATGTTTAATCGGGTACCCCATGGCTAGTCAAACTGATGTGTACAATAGTCATCACAGGGTCTCATGAAACTGCGGTGAAGATGTCAGCTGGGGCCGTGCTCAGCTGGCCAGGGCTAAAGGCTCCCCTTCCATAGGGCTCACTCACATGGTGGGCACATTCGTTCTGCTGTGGGCAGGAAGCGCCACTTCCTCGCTGGGGACCCCTCTCCGGGGCTGCCGGAGCATCCCCATGATGCAGCCGCTGCTTCCTCCTGAGTGAGTGGTTCAGAGAGATCAGAGCAGAAACTCCAACGTCTTTCATGACTTGTGTTCGGGAGTCAGCCCCATTTCCACAACATCCTAGTGGCCACACAGGGGCGTCTCGTTCAGTACGGGGGAGGCCGACGCGAGAGGCAGGGATTGTCGGGAACCATCTTGGATGTTGGCTACCATAGAACCCAACACGGGAAATGAGTTAAGCCCATGAGACTCTTCACTTAGAGGGCTTGGTTTGGCCACTTGGTTGGTAGGCATGTGGGTAGAGGCTCAGCTTCCTCATTTATAGGTGGAACTCTAGTTTCTGCCTGGTTTGCCATAATGGCTTGTGATGAGGACCAAACTGCAAAGAACAATACAGATGTTGGTGATGGTGATTGTTGCTCTGCCACCTGTGTTAAAACAAAAGCAAGCAAGATAGAGAACCCTAAAGTCTTGTTTACTGATGGCTGTTCAGCCAAACACAGGTACCTGGGCCTCCGGCCCTGGGGTGGGAAGGGCTGGAGGAGGCAGCTGCAGTGTGGTGGGTGCGAGTTTGCACTCTAGAGTGAGGTTTTCTGGGCTCAACGCTCAGCTCCTTTTGCTCACCAACGGGCCAGGAACTGAATCCCTGGGTGCCTTGTTTCCTCCCCTATTCCCTTAGGAAAGACCGAAAGTGCCCATTTTGCATGGGTTTTGTAAGAATTAAATTAGCTAGTTCAGGTGAAGCATTTAGAACAGCACCTTCTGACGTTAGGTCCTGCTTGATACAGGAATTTATCATGCATTATATGATAAAATCAATCAATGCCTTATAATATCATATCAACCCATTGATTATATATTTGCCTTTGTTTCCAGACTAGAGGTGGCCAACCTATATTCTGCTCTCTGATCCTGATCACTCCAGTGGCTTTCTCTGCCCTTTAGTTGTGCTGGTAATCCAGCTGGATGATCTGGGATAAGATTCTAATCTCTTCTTAAAGAGAAGGCCTTCATTATACTTATTAATATGGGCCCCACCTCCAAGCTTCCCCAGATGTGGGATGTTGTTAAAGCTGCTCTCAGGTGTGTTGCTCACCTCATTGGGGTCCTTTATTACACAAGCACACGGGGTAGGACAGGGGCTGCGTGCTATTAAGTCACTTTTGCAAACCACAGTGACCAATCATATAATGGCATAAAGATACGCTTTACCTCGAAGAAGGGTGTGTGCTAGACATCACATGGAAAGGGTTGCGAACAACCAGGGAGAGAGTGCCTTGGGAAAGGAATGTTCCAGAGAGGGAGGGTCTGGCATTGCAGAGATGTACCTCATGTTAATAAGGTTGAGTGTACAAAACTCTGAGCCTTCAAACTGGTAAACAGGATGGTGTGTAACTTCTTTTATAAAATGACTCTTTGCAAATAATTTACAGTTTCTGTAAATACCCAGCTGTCTAGTTTTTTTAAAAGTTTTTTTTCTTTTCTTTCTTTTTTTTAAGGATTTGAGTCACATCTTTCTGGAGAATATCCATCATCTAGAAGCACTTTCCCAAAACGTGTTCTTGAAACACTAAATCATGGGGTGTTATTGGATGTTATGTTAAAAAAGTTCTCAGTGGTCAAATGAGCTCAGGAAACACTGGATTAAACACAGTTAAATAGGTTTCCTTCTCGCAGGACTTCTCAGAGCCTTTAATATACTAACATGTCTTCTAAATTTCTGTGAGAGTGCTGAAATCTGTAGTTTTTCCTACACTTAATTATTTATCAGCCCTCTTTATGGAGGGAAATACATTTCAGAAGAATGCAGCAGAATAGAGAAAAAGGAAAACATAGACCAAGTAATTGGAAACCTACTGTTTTATCTGCCTGGCACACTCACTTATTTTGGGTAACACTGAACCCCTCTTCTAAAGACTGCTCCCAGCACCATTTGTCTGATCCCCAAAGGAGCTGGTGTTTCTTGTGTGTCTTACCCTTTGGCCATAAATGACACAGCTTGTAGCTGTAGGAGTGAGCTCTAGACCCAGGCTAGGCCACTAAGCCTCTTCCCTGGAATTTTTAGATTTGAGACCAAATAATTCTTTCTCTGCTGGTTGAAGTTTTAAGACATAAAATGTAAAGAGCTCTTAGTTGGTATGCGTGCTACCATCTGGAGAAAGTCATTCTGCAGTGAGGTTTAATAGTACCAACAGGCAGAGAGAAAACCATGTGGTGAATTTGTTCTGGACTTCTGATTCCATTCCATTTCTCTGCATTTGGGTGATCTATGTCAGTCCTACCCTCAAAGTGTAATCAGAGTGTGGTTTGTGGGCCAGTGTTGTTTCCCGAACTATGTTTCCCAAACTAACGTGACGTAAATTCAGACATTCAGAAACTGAGCATTTAGGAACTTCTGTAGTAATTGACACTACTGAGACACCAAATGGTATTTCATTTTTGTAGTAATTTACATTTATTTAATTTACCCAGGTATTGATCTACAATGGATTTTGACAACAACAACAATAATAAACCTGGTCCTTCAGCACAGATGATTTGAGAAATAACTGTTTTATCAGATATTTCAGCAGGGCTATTGAATACGGTTGTGTAGGCAGTGAACTGTACAACCCTAGGAAGTGCCATTCACACAGATGACGTGAATGATTCCCCATGGCCTGAGTTGTGCAGTGCACAACATACCCAAAAGCCCTTTGACCCTAGTATCCTTCCAGCAAAGTCCTTTCTGTTTTGTTTAAAGTAGCCAGAGTCTTTTTATTGTTGTTGTTGCTTTCAACCTAAGGAAATTTAAATAGCATTATCTTCTGTTCCCAGGGGCCTCTTTCAATTGTCTACTATATATAAGGTACCTGGTTCTGGAGTCTGACTTTCCCATAGTATGATTCATCCATTTTGCTGTCTTGTTGGTTCTCATGGAAGGAAGCAGCTTGCTACACACTGCTGGGGACAATGCCAAATGTTCTTCTCCACCAAACTGGGAGCATTTAAAGGTTCCCTTTCCTTCCATGTGTGAGCCCTGGTGTAAGAAGAGCTTCCAGTTAGCGGACTGGGTGAAGGTAGGCCAGCTCGGTGTTCTGAACGCTTTGTCAGCGGGCCTGTAATATGGTGTCTCTAGAATAGTTTAGTAATGTTTATCAAAACCTTAAAAAAATGCTCTTTGCCCTTCTAAGAATTACATCTAAGATTTTCTCTTAAGGGTCCAAAAGGCCATCAACTATTTATCCCCAAAGATGGTCACTGCATTTATAATTTTGAAAATAGAAATTAAGAATAACTTGAATATCCACTATATAAGAATTGTTAGGTAGATAATAAAACATGAAGTAAAAGATAAAATAATCTGAATAAATTTAAATTATGTTTATAGTCTGTTAGTAATATGGAAATTAATAATATGGAAGGTAATAATATGGAAGTTATACATTATTAGGCTAAAAATCCAAGTACAGTAGAATATACATGCAAGGGAAAAACACTAAAAAATGATGAGAGAACTAGGCTAAAATGTTAATCAGGAATGTCTCTGAAGAGTGAAATTTTACATGATTAACACAAAAATATTTTTCTAAAATTTCTAAGGTCTTTGTTAAGAGTACATATTACTTTGAGGATCAGGGAAAATGAAGTTAATTATTTAAAAGGAAAACAAACAAACAAACAAACAAAGGCAGGGCAGCTATCTGTTTCAGGTTGAACCCCAAGCCCAGCTGGTGGGAATGCTACAGACTTCCATCTCTGAGGAGCAGCTTACCTTCCTCAGCTCCCAGAGATCATCTGAGCTGGAGGATCCCACAACTGGCACACAGAGCCTAGCTCAGAGTGGACCCTCAAATGTAGTGCATGCTTATGTCTAGCAATTTCTGTTGGAATGGGTTGCATTTCCGGATCTTTGGTTCCAGGAGTTCTGGAAGGCCCCTCCATTCCTGATCTTCTCCTGTCTGGGGAGGTACTCATGACAGCAAGGAATAGGGCAAAGAGGCTGAAAAGAAGTAAAGTATACACAATCCCTCGACCCAGCAATGCTGCTCCCAGGTGCACAGTCCAGGCAAACCCATACATAAGCATGAATACTCATTCTGCTCTTGTTTGCAACAGTGAAAAAACTGGAACACTGGGAAAAAAGTGGAAAACCTTCCTGTCTATCAAAGGATACATGAATTATAATATTTTCCTACAGTGAGACACTACACAGCATCCAAATAAATGAATTAACATGAACATAGATGAATCCCAAATCAGTGGTGTTAGCAAAAAACAAAGCAAGCAGCTGTTTGATTTCATCTGTATTAATATGTATTTAAAATCATATTCCATATATTATTTATCTATTTAGTTCTAATTTTATATAAAATTGTTATTATAATCTATTAACATTAAATCAGCTTTATTAAGTTTACAGTATGATTCCAGTACAATTAAGTTAAAAATATGTGAAAATACCACTGATTATTTGTGGATGTCTCCATGTGGTAAAGGTAAAAAGTCATGCTTGTGAATAATAAACATCAAATTCTGAAGAGTGTTTTCCCTTGGGATCAGTGGAAGGGAAAAGAAATCAGGGAGTGCTACATGGAGACTTCAAAGCTATTTGTGAGGTTTTGCTCTAAAAAAATATATATACCTGAGGGGCACTTGGATGGCTCAGTTGGTTAAGCTCTGTCTTCTGCTTGGGTCATGATCCCCGGGTCCTGATCAGGTACCCTGCTCCTGGGGAACCTGCTTCTCCTTCTTCTTCTGCCTGCTGCTCCCTCTCCTTGTGCTCTCTCTCTGTCAAATAAATAAAACCTTAAAAAAAAAATACATCTGAAGCAAATATGGAAAAGAATGTTAGAATTTGACAAAGCCTGGTGGTGGGCACAAATTATATTTTTCTCTATACTCTTCTGCCTTTTGGGAATATATCATTTAAAAAAAAAAAATTACCAAGTAGAAAGTAGGGCACCAAGGCAGGATGCTCTGAGAGCGAGACAGGTGAGGTAAGCATGGAGAGGCGGGCTGGGGAGCCCTGGGAGGCGATGTGGTCACACCGGCTGCACTGGAAGGCCCCGGATGCCGTCCTGCGGGGTGCACACTCCCTGCCCCGCCCACCCACGCGGGCGTGCTTCTCTGTGCTTCTTTCCACTTTTTGTTTCCAAGTCCTATTTGGTGGCTCCTCGGAGGGGGCCGTGCTGCCTGCTGGGAACTGCAGCTCTTAGGAAGGAGATTCAGCTCCTGACTACCTTTGCTTGGTACTTCCCCCCTTCCCCCTTCCCCCCCATGCATCTCCTTGGGTGGCTCTAGCCTATGTACCCCTGGGTCTTGTGCAAGAACAGTGCAAGTTCATGTCCACCTCCTGCCAAGGGGTGGAGGAATCTCGGAGCTCTGGACATCCTGATTATTTTATCTTTCTTAGGCTTTCCCAGGTGTTTCTGTCTCCAGTGTCCTGCTTTCACATACTTACTCATCTGCCTGTCTCATCTTCCTTATACCTCACAGACCTGAGTCCCATCCAGCTCAGTGCCAACATTCCAAGAAAATCCAGACTGGGCCTTCTCACCAGGGCTCCTGTCAGGTCTTGGGATCAGGGGAACTGCTCTGGGATCCCAGTTCAGCTGGCCAGGAGCCAGATGCCTTTAGGCAAACTGTGTCACCTCTCTGAACCTCCCTTTCTTCCTCTGGTAAGTGGGGCAGGGATGCCTGCCTCCCAGGGTGGGTATGATGTCACGATTGCATAATGTCTCGCCTGTCAAGGTTCCAAGCACAGTGTCTGCACAAGACACAACAGACTAGCTTTCCTAGGGTCAAAGTCAGCAATTAACGTTGGCGAGCCTTTCAGATTTAGATTTCTTTCTTCCCACCACGCTACTTCCTCTCTTCCTTCCTCTGTTCCTCTCTTACTCCAAAGTCCATTCCCCCAGGTTATCTCTGGATGCTCAGGCTCAGACAGAACAGCCTAAGCCCCAGCCTCTAGCTCTGCACAAGACTTTCCAACAGTGGCTCTCAATCTGGAAGAAACTTAGGACCCTCTAGGGAGTGAAACAAAACAAAACAAAACACCAAAACAACCCCACAAAAAACCCAGCCCCAAACAAGCCCCCTTGCCCCAAGCTGCAGCCCACCCTCACTGAATGCGATTCAGGTGGTGTGGGGCTGGAGGATACACACTGTATAGTCTTCATCTCACCATGCCCACTCTAGGCAGTTAGTTGACCCTAAAGTCTGATCCCTATCGCAACTCAACCTTCTCTTGGGCTCCTTCCCTCCTTGGGATGCTTCCCTGTCATCATAACAATGGGAAGAAATGACCATCCCTTCATTTTTCCCATTTCCCAAATGCTTTCCTGGAAAATATCTAATAATTTACAGGTCCTTCACATAGTCCTTCCTTAACTTCTACACTGGATGGCTGGTGTGGTAGGTGGACCAGAAATCATGCCCAAGCTGCCCTGAAGAGCAAATTGAGGTTTCCTCCGAGACCTGATGTGTACTTCTGTTCTGCCTGTCTGGGAGCCGGTTACAGGTCTGCCTATAGGGCTCACTTTTTTTTTTTTTAAATTTTTAATTTTTTATAAACATATATTTTTATCCCCAGGGGTACAGGTCTGTGAATCACCAGGTTTACACACTTCACAGCACTCACCAAAGCACATACCCTCCCCAATGCTCACTTTTCCTTTGCTGCAGACCTGAAATCAACAGCTCACATCAGTGCCAGCCAAGGAAAGCTGGCAGCGAAGAATCTGTATTCAGGGAATGTTTCTACTTAATTTTGGTTCATGGACTCCTGAGATGCTGACGGCATTTGCTAAGGTGCTTATGATGTGTTGGGCGTTCCGCTACATTCACTATCACATTATTTCCATACAACTCCACAAAGCAAGTGCTGTCATTCTCTTACAGATGAGCAAACAGTCTTAGAAAAGTTAAGTATCTCCCTCCCTCCCCAAAATGAATCTAAAATTTGAACCCAGGATGTCCAACTCCAGAGCCTGCATCCTGATTTTCACCCTTTCCTGCTGTTCATTTTCCATCCCTGATCTGCTTCTGCCTGCTGCCTTTCTGAGCATAGAGCCAGGGTGGCCTGGGGGTGAGAATAAGCTACCATCTCCGGGCTGCTTTTCCAGCTCCCCTGATATTCTATAACCAATGATCATGGCCTTGTTTCACAGAAGGAAGCACATATGGGCTGTGACATCTCTAAGGTGACAGCTCAAATGACAGGAAGAAATGGGAGTGGGAATAGTGAATTCCCAAAACCAGACCTCTAGGTCAGCCCAGGAACCTCAGGGAATTTTGGGGTTTTATAAATGCCTCTTTTCATTTCTCCAAGCCTAACACCATTTAATTTTGCAAATACACCTGGGGCATGTGGTCGAAGAGCAATATAAACAGATCTGGAGAAAACCTGCCTCCGATTTTGTAAAGGAGAGTTGTTAGTGAAGTAGACGCAACTCGTGTTAGATGATTATCTCACAGAGATTCCTACAAAGCCTGACCATCATCATCATCGGCCTGGGCTCTGCTTGGAGCTTCCTGGGGCCATCTAAATGAAGAGTTACAATGTCAAATTTGAACAATAAAAGGTGTTTACAGTTCAGTTCCTTTGTGAGTGTGCGTGTGCGTGTGCGTGTGCGTGTGCGTGTGTGTGTGTGTGTGTTATAGCCTGTCAAGTTTCATTAGGGGAAAAAAATGAGTTGATTACACTTTAAATATGACATGTTTGCTGGTTCTTAACAGGCACGGAACTAGCAAAATGACTAAAAACATGGCATAAAACCGGAACAATACAAGCATAACACTTGCCCTTTTCATTTCTCTGTCTTAAAAACATTTAAAAGGCCAATCTAATTAGCTAAATTGTTTTCTTTTGCTATGGGCAGATGGTTTCCTTTCTCATATCCTAGAGAAGGATTAATTACCTAATGAGATTTACAGGTAGACTGGGATAAAATGTTTCTACTTCTGCATCCTAGGAATGAAAAAATACCCACAGGTAGTTTATGAGGTGTACTGGCTTCAGTTGTGTGTCCCCCCAATTCATGTCCTCCTGGAATTTGGGAATGCGACCTTATTTGAAAATCAAGGCTTGGCCGATGTAGTTAGTTAAGGTGAGGTCACACTGGATGAGGGCGGGATTTGGATCCAATGGCTGCTGACCTTACAAGAAGGCCACATGAAGGATACACAGAGAGGTGGAGATGACACATGATGGTGGGGGGCAGGGGGGTGCAGCTGGGAGCCAGGGAGCAGGGACGCAGCAACCTGGGAAGCTGGGGGAGTCAAGAGTCCTCTGCTAAAGACTTTGGGCAGCGTGGTCTTGTGGACACCTTGCTCTCAGACTTCTAGCCCATGAGAGAATCACCATGAGAGCATACATTTGTTGACTGAGGCCACACTGTCTATGGTACTTTCTTACAGCAGCCCTGCAAAAGTAATAAGGGAATTCGGGGTGGAATTTGGACCAACACTCATTCTACCTTTTTGGGAGACCCTTGGGTTGAGGACTAGATGTGGGTGGAGCATGCATGTCACCCAGCGGCAAGAAAAGGGAACCCAGACACAACTCGACAGCTCCTGGAAGTCAGGAATGGAATTGGCAACAGCCATGAAGGCTTTTCTCCTGTTATCTGATTACCATGTTAACTGATAACTCTAGACCAAAACCAACCAAACAAACAAACCACTTTTATATGGGAAAAATGAGACTCTTCCTAGAGCATGGAGCTGACCGAATCCAAGAGCATCAGGAGGTTGGCTTCGGGCACCAACAGGGATTTACTGAGCGGCAAGGAAGGACACCTGACCGCTTTTCACCTGGGTGCATGATAAGCACTTGGGAGCTCTAAAATCCTGATGCCCGGGTCCCACCCCGGAGATTCTAATTTAAGCAGTCTGGGGTATTGTCAGGTATCAGGATTTTGGAAAGTTTCCCTGGGTGATTCTTATGTGCAATTAGGGTTGAGAAGCACTAGTAGAAGTCCCTGTAGATTCCAGATGATTGGTGTACTGTATGATTACTATAAATTAAGGAAAATTAGTAAAAATTAAAATATATATTAAGGAGAGAAAAGAAGTTAAACAAAAAGGGGACGTCCAGGGGTGCCTGGGTGGCTCAGTCAGGTAAGCATCTGCCTTCAGCTCAGGTCATGATCTCAAGGTCCTGGGATCAAGCCCTGCATCGGGCTTCCTGCTCAGCAGAGAGTCTGCTTCTCCCTTTCCCTCTTCTCCTCTCCCCACAGCTTGTGTGCTCTGCCTCTTAAATAAATAAATAAATAAATAAATCTTTAGGGGAAAAATAGGTGACATCTATGAAGTACTCAAATTCTCTAGTAAGGTCTTCAAATATTCAGACAATGTGAGAGCTGTCTTGGAAAGAATGGTTCCACAAATGCAGCTCTGAGGTCAGCAGAATGAGTTTGAATCATTTTGTTTGTTGGAGCCCTCAGCATCGTGCCTGGCACAAAGAAGGCTTCAAGAAACGCTGACCAATGGTGTCTCTTCAGGAAAAAGAGAAAGCCATGGTTTAGATTTCCCTTGGCAACTCCTTTTCTTCTCCAAAGAAATCTGGATCATCTCACTTATCCCCCAAAGCCTTCTTAATTCATAAGAAGGACAACCCAATCCTTTAAATTAAAAAAGTTAATTACCATTTATTCACATTCCCATATTCATTTTAGATGGGTTAACTGGTGATTCAGGAGAGTTGGGTGCTCTTACGTGATATGTGATCACTTCATAAACACTGACTCATCTGTACGTGTCGTATACGAGGCCCATTTTTAAGGGACTTTAAAGTTTCACACTTTAATTAATTCTAGGAGGCTGTTGTTGGATGACTTTGAATGACATACTGTTGATCATCTTTGTGATTTACTTGCTGCCAACTTCTCAATCAGAAGCACAACCTCCAATTATTCTATTGTTATTATAAGAAAATATAACCCACTTATAATATGATTTTCAGAAATATACCTTGGGAGAGGGCAGGACTTGCCCATTCTCACATGAACCAATAGAGGATATGTGTATGGTTTGAGCGAGGGATGAGTGTGGGGTAGAAATCCTAGGATAGGAAACCCCATCCTAGAGGGGGGTGGGTTTTGAGCCTAATTTTCATGGCCTAGTGTTACTGTTATCATTTCTTTTGTTTGTTTTGAGTATGTGTATGTGACTATATAGTTACTTGTCAAGGACCAGGAAGGAAGGAAGATAATTAGGTTTAAACTTGTTTGCCACAAAGGAAAATAATTAGGTTTAAACTTGTTTGCCAAAGCTGATAGATCAATTGGTGATGACTTCTTAGGCTCCTGGGTTGAAAGGGGTTCTGAAATCAAATCTACGTTGAGAGCGAAAGAGTAGCAAGATTGATTAGTAATGTCTTAGAGTGCATTTGGGGAGGGAATGGAAGCATGAATGCTAAGCATTTGCGAAGATCATCTTAGACCCTTTAATTTTTTTTTCAAAAAAATGTTTTAATTTGAGTATAGTTGACACACAATGTTACCTTAGCTTCAGGTGTAACAAAGCAAGTCAATGTCTCTATACATTATACTATGCTCACCACAGGTGTAGTCATCATCTGTCACCACACAGTGCTGTACAATACCATTGACTCTGTTCCCTATGCTGTGCCTTTCATCGCTGTGGTTTATTCATTCCATAACTGGAAGCCTGGACCTCCCCCTCTCCCCTTTATCCATTTTGCTCTTCCCCACTCTCCTCCCCTTTGATGGCCATCAGTTTGTTCTCTGTATTTATGGGTCTATTTTTGGCTTTTGTTTGCTTCCTTATTTGTTTGGTTTCTCAGATTCCACATGTGAGCATATGAGTGAAACCATATGGTTTTTGTTACACCATTTTTTGACAGACAAGTACTCTAGGTTAGGCAGTGGGCTTATGCTAATCATAAGAAGGGCTGCTCCTTTTCTAAACAGCTATATGCCCATGTTGGAAATTGAGTGTGTGGTACAGAGCCTGGCAACCTTTGGCTAGGAGTCCTAGTTGAGAGGCTCCCTAACCAAGCGAAGCAGTTGGTTTGACTAAGGTCTGTACAATCCTTTCCAACTACGGCTGAATGATAGCTCTCCACTACCAATTATTCTTTTTTTTTTCATTTATAGTGAAGAACTTTGTTGTTTGTGAGGTCTTATAGTGCAAGAGGCCACACTCTCTTTCAAAGAGTAATGGTCAGGGTCCAACCTTCATGGTCAGGCTTGTGTCCCACACTCCTCTAGACTGTTGTACATGACATTATTGTTCTACATCTTACTTCCCACCATTCAGCAGTGTTTTGCTGACAGATTGGATGCATTGTATTGGAGAAGAGTCAGGATGACCATTCTGACCAGGGAACTGGGGATGATGGAGTTGCCATTTTGAGGTGAGGTTGACTGTATGAGGAGTAGATCTGAGGGACTGATCATGAGCTCAGTTTCAGATCCCTACTAACGATCCACGTGGGAGATGTCAGCAGCAATTGGATTGATGTGTCTGAAAGTCAGAGGAAAAATACAGACCGCAGATATAAATCTGGGAGTCATCAGCTTATGGACAGAATTTAAGTGTGGAAATGAATGAGATCACCAGGATAATACGTGGAGATAGAGAAGGGATTCAAAGGCCAAGCTTTGGGGCAACTTCAAGACAAAGAAGCCCAGAAAAGGGGAGGATCCAGTAAGGACTGAGAAAGAGCAGGGTGTAAGGTAAAAGGAAAGCCAGCAGAGTGCCCTGGTAGCCAAGTAAAGAGCGTGCTTTGAGGAGAAGTCATTGACTAACTCATTGCTGCTTTAAGGTCAATCAAAGTAGAGACTGGAGAACAGGCTACTGGGTGGGGCCATGTGGAGATCATTGTTTTGGTGGAGTTCTGGGGGTGAAGGTACAGCTGAAGTGTGTTTACTAGAGAATGGGAGGATGGGAAGTGGAAGGTCAAGCATAAACAATGTTTTTAGGAGTTTTGTCATACAGAGAAAGAAGGGATATAATAGCTGGAGAAAAAAAATGAGGCTGAGGGCACCTTTTATTTTTAGGATGGAAGAAGTAATCGCAGGTTTGTGTGCTATTGTCAAAGGTGCTATTGTCTCTTTCCATAAAGAGAAAATGTTGATGATACAGGCAAGAGAAGTAGCATTTCTAGAGTCATGTTCTCGGGTAGGTGGGAGGGAATGGGGCTTTAGAGTAGGTGTGGAGGAGCTGGTTTGCATCTGGAGAGGACACTTCATCTGTAAGACGGGAAGATACAAGTACGATGAGGTGATAGGAAGTGCTTTTGGAAAATCTCAGCTGCTTAAAGACCTTTCAGCGACTCCTCATTGTGCCCTGCATTATAGAGTCCATTAAGCTCAGCCTAGGATACAAGGACTTAAAAGATAAACACTTGGCCCCGGGTCATATACCCTTCCTCATCCATGCTGATCCTTCTCAATCCTCTTCCCCAGTCTGTGTTTACACACACGGTTCTCTCTGCCTGGAGTGCTCTTCAAGACCCAGTTCAAACGTTACTCCTCTGTCTCTCTGGGTTCCCACATTCCTCAGCTCAAACCCACATCACAGCCTTTCATCACATTGTAATTTTTTGTTTACCCATCTGTCTTCCCTCAAAGCTGTGAGCTCTTTGATGGTAGATGCTTTGTCTTCTTTTTCGGCTTCCCCAGGACAGTGTCTCACACAGAGGAGGAAATAAAAGTTGGGGACTCTGGAGACCAAAGATGTTTCTGTGCATACTTTTATGTACACATTTTGTTGAACTATATAACATATATACGCACACACAAATGGTACGTGTATCAGCTCTATGTGTTTTCAAAGCGAACACACCTGTGTCTATAAACAGTGTCTTACCCACACCCCTGACACTCTCCTCTGACCCCCCCAAAGTTGTTACTGCAACCTAATGGTGGTCTTGACTTCTAACATCATGCATTAGTTTTGCCTGTTTTTTTTAAACAGGGTAAACATCCTTTTTTTTTTTTTTTTAAATTTTTTATTTCCAGCATAACAGTATTCATTATTTTTGCACCACACCCCGTGCTCCATGCAATCCGTGCCCTCTATAATACCCACCACCTGGTACCCCAACCTCCCACCCCCCGTCCCTTCAAAACCCTCAGATTGTTTTTCAGAGTCCTAAACATCCTTTTTTTAAATTAACATATAATATATTATTTGTTTCAGGGGGTACAGGTCTGTGAATCATCAGTCTTACACAATTCCCAGCACCCTCCATAGCACATACCCCAATGTCTATCACCTAGCCACGCCATCCCTCCCACCCTCTCCCCTCCAGAAACCCCTCAGTTGGTTTCCTGAGATTAAGATCTCTTATGGTTTGTCTCCTTCTCTGGTTTTGTCTTGTTTCACTTTTCCCCTCCCTTCTCCTATGATTTTCTGTCTTGTTTCTCAAATTCCTCATTATCAGTGAGAGCATATGATAATTGTCTTTCTCTGATTGACTTATTTCACTTAGCATAATACCCTCTAGTTCTATCCACATCATTGTGAATGGCAAGACTTTGTGGATTTTTTGGTGACTGAGTAATATTCTATTGTATTTATGTACCACATCTTCTTTATCCATTCATCTGTTGATGGACATCTAATTTTTTTCCTGGTTTTGAACTTTACGTAAATGGAAACAAACAGTAGGGACTCCTTTATGTCTGACTTCTCTGGCTCATATTGTATTTCTGTATCGCCTTCCCTTTGTTAGTGTGTAGGTCTACTCATTGCCTTTGCCTTTGCTGTGTAGTATTGGATTGTGTGAAGACACCACAATTATTTACCCATTCTTTTTTTATTTTTTATTTTTATTTATTTATTTATTTATTTTTTAAAGATTTATTTATTTATTTATTTGACAGACAGAGATCACAAGTAGGCAGAGAGGCAGGCAGAGAAAGAGAAGGAAGCAAGCTCCCTGCTGAGCAGAGAGCCCGATGCGGGGCTCGATCCCAGGACCCTGGGATCATGACCTGAGCCGAAGGCAGAGGCTTTAACCCACTGAGCCACCCAGGCGCCCCACCCATTCTTTTTTTAAATATATTTTTAAAAAGATTTTATTTACTTATTTGACAGAGAGAGAGAGAACCCAAGAAGGGGGAAAAGCAGGCAGAAGGAGAGGGAGAAGCAGGCTCCCCACTAAGCAGGAAGTCAGATACGGGGCTCGACTCCAGGACTGTTGGGATCATGACCTGAGCTGAAGGCAGACACTTAATGACTGAGCCACCCAGTGCCCCTATTTACTCATTCTATTGCAGCTCGACATTTAGTTTGTTTTTGGCTCCTGACTCTTACAATTAGCCCTGTAATGCATGTCCTTGCACACACAGTTGCACGCATGTACACTTTCCTGCTGAGTGTGTAACCAAGAATGGGATGCTGGGTCATACATTACAGTGCTGCATATAATTTGATCTTGTTATTGTTATCCAACAAGCCCAGGAGCATAAGTCTAGATACTAGGGCCACACTCTCCAAGTCTCCAAGCTCCAGGACCTCTGAGATGATCTGTCCAGTCCTTTCATTTTCATACAAGAAGCCTGACACTCGGGGCGCCTGGGTGGCTCAGTGGGTTAAAGCCTCTGCCTTCGGCTCAGGTCATGATCCCAGAGTGCTGGAATCGAGCCCCGCATTGGGCTCTCTGCTCAGCAGGAAGCCTGCTTCCCTTCCTCTCTCTCCGCCTGCCTTTCTGCCTACTTGTGATCTCTGTCTGTCAAATAAATAAATAAAATCTTAAAAAAAAAAAAAAAAAGAAGCCTGACACTCAGGCTGGGGAAGCCACTGGTGCAAAGTCACAGGGAAAGCAAGTGGGTGTTTGTTCCAGGTCTGCTCATTTCCGGGCTAACATGGGCCAAATACCTCTCAGTATTCACAGAAGGAAACTGTCCTCTCTGACCCAGGAAAGATCACATGCCATTCCAGTTTGCAGAATGTGCCCTGTTGTTTATGAAGGATTCGTGAACCGCTGCATGGTGTGGGACACGTTTTCAGGTGTCATGTGCCCACCTTATATATTACCCCTAGTCTTTAGAGCAAAGCTCCAAGGCAGGCAGGACCAACTCTTTATTTTTCAGATGGGAAAACACGTTCAGAGAGGATGAGTAACCTGCACAGGTTTCCACAGGAGGGGAGAGAGCCTGGATTTGGACTGTGCTTGTAACTACTTGGGAGACAGAGGGGTGAACTCCCTATGAAGTTATCGCTGACCTGTGATAGGTGCACCTCTCTTTCCCTCATGCCCTCAGGTTCCTCCCGAGTATAGTATAGAGAGAGTCCAGTTTTCCATCATAGACCATGTGACTAAAAGAAGGCAATTCAACAGCGCAAGCACTTCAAGCACAGGCGGCCTTCCCTGCGAGGACCAGTACAGAGCGGGACTGCTCCAAGCCATCCCGGTGGTACAAACTTGTATTCACAAGTCACGGAAGGGGTGAACACTTGCTCCTCAGGCTCCCAGGAGTCTCTAGGACAGGGACACTTGATGCTCAGAGATGAATTGTATCCATTTCCAGGGAGCTAGGACCTGGGCTTCATTATTCTGAAAATCTTTATAGATAGGCACCTCCTGTCCCAGTCCCATGTCCTGTAGGATATCTCAGAAAAGATACTGGAAGATAAATGATCATCAATCACACGCATTAGGTACTTATATTGCGTCAAGTGTGACTAGCTGCCCATACAGGATTGACCTCGTTCAGTCTTCCCAACAACATTTGGAAGGAAGTATTATTACTATCCCTATTTTAACTATGTATCTATCTATGTATCTATGTATCTATCTATTATCCCTATTTTATAGATGAGGGATTGGACGCCTCAAGAGATGAGATAACTTTCCCAAAGGTGCCCAGTAAGAGAATGAGCTGGGGCTTCACCCGGGGCCAGCTCAGGGGCTACGTCCTAGCCTTGTTCACAACCATGATGTGCATGCGTACAAGAAGTGTGTGTTTACTGCCTGATACCTCCCTTTGATTAAGGAAAAAAATCGTTCATTTGGGAGTGCTCACAGTTTATCACAACTACTGCAGGCTGATGAAATGAATTGCATTCTTGAGGACAATTTTTCCCTACCTTCCACTTTGGAAAGAGGAGGGATTTTTTTTTTTTCCTTACTGAAAACTGTTGAAATGATCTGATTGAAAAAGAGGTGAGTGGAGAGGGAGAGAATAGTGGAGAGTGTGAGTGTTGGAGGGTACTGGTCATGGCAGAGTGAATGGTACAACACAGCTGTAGGGTTTGCCTTAGCTTCTACCTGGCTTCCCTCATCTTCTTTGACAGACCCGTCCTCCTTTAGGTTTCTCCTCTGCCATTGGTAGGGTTTCCTGAAAGCGCATGGGGAGGGTTGGTGAGTCTATGGACTGTTACTTTTAGGATTTTTTAAATTGAAATATTTTTAATATTTTATTTTTGTTTTTTATTTTTAACTTAATTTTAATTTAATTTAATTTTAATATTTATTCTCAATATTTTAATTAAAATATTGAGAGAGAGCTTGGAGAGAGAGCGAGCACAAGCGGAGGTAAGGGGTAGAGGGAGAAGCAGACTCCCTGCTGAGCAGGGAGCCCCAGGCGGGACTCGATCCTAGGACTCTGGGATCATGGCCTGAGCTGAAGGCAAATGCTTGACCAACTGAGCCACCCAGATGCCCTTGCTTTTAGGATTTTTGAAAAACATCGGACCAATTTGCACTATTTTGAAATTAGTTGTGCTATCAGGGCTTAGCTCTTGATTTTCCTGTATTGCTATTATTTTATAAAAAGAACACTTAAAATTTTAAGTGTTTGTCTCCTCCACTTTGCTCTATGTATCACCAAGTGATCCGTCTCTGTGGGAATATTGATTACCTGCTCATTCCAGTCTCTTTTGACTTTGCATTAGCTAGAGAGCCCTTGCTAGAGAAACAGTATTAACAGGTGACTCTCTGGGCCATATGCTGAAAAAGACAGATGTTTTACTTAAGTTCATTGAAAGGGAAATGTGAAAGGCACCTAAAAGTCTGCTGGCTTATCTCTCTTCTTCCCAAACTCCTTCTGGCTGAATGATCTTGTGTCTGTGTGGAGAGGGGAAAGAGAGAGAGAGAAAGAAGAGGAGGAGGAGGAGGGGGTTGGAGAAACTTGGACTGTACTGGGATTTCTAGTGGTTCTTTTTTTAAGAAGATTTTATTTATTTATTAATTTTACAGAGAGAGAGAGAGAGAGAGCGCAAGCATGTGAACAGGGGGAGGAACAGAGAGGGAGGGAGAGAGAGAATTTCAAGCAGACTCCATGCCGAGGGCAGGGGACAATCCTAAGACCCTGAGATCTTGACCTAAACCAAATCAAGAGTTGGATGCTTATCTGACTGAGCCACAGAGGTGGCCCTGTGCTGGGGCTTTCTGATCCAAAGAGGGCTATCCCACCAACCAAGAACTTCCAGTTTTTTAAAACTCCCTCTGATTCTTGCCAATACCTGCAATGTTAGAGGTGGGAAAATTAAAATCCTTCGGTAGGAAAAATGCTGACTACACCATTTTCCAAAGTCACATTCAAAGAGAATAAGCCTGGGAACAAACACTTGACTTTTTTTTTCCCTTTTTCTTTTTTGGTTTGGATTCATTGTTTTGTGCTTCTTTTCCCTCTAAAAGCCTCACTTTACCACAAGGGACATGAATATCAATCGGCTTGGTAATGGAGTAGCTTCAGAGGGCAGCTAGGAGCCAGCTCTCTAATTAGCCACGTGACCCGGCGTATGTTACTTAACCTGTCTGTATCTTGGTTTCCACCCATGTCAGAGCTATTTGTACGCTGCCAAGAATGATTCAGATCCAAGAGATGAATACTGTCAGGGGTTGGTGTGTGCTGGGAGAAGACCAGCTGTCGCAACGTCACGGATTATCACCCTACCTAGAGTGAGCGATCCTACAGAAATTGTGCAACAGAGATTTTCAGCTGAGAAACTATTCTCCATTTTCCCTAGTGTACAGAGGAGATATTAACAGTTTCAGTTACTGTTCTGATGAAGATCTAAATGGTATTGCTATCATAGAAGTGTCCATATTTCTTCACTCTGTTCAACAAGAGATGGAGTATAACACCACTTTGGGATGTATTTTAATTTTCTTTTGTGTTCAGGCTTTCTACACAAGTTACCCAGAACAAATTAATTAAGCTGGAAGAACTTTTATGAGCCTAATTAGATGGAACTCATCTTCAAATACCTGAGGACCATCCAGAGCTGGGTGGGGCTGATCCTTTGAAGTAGGAATTACTACACGGCGGGAGCTGTGTTAAGTTGTTGCCCTCAAGTGTGCTCACAATCTAGGGCTGGGAAGTGTGCTCACAATCTAGGGCTGGGCCAGGGGGCCGTGATCTTGCTCCCAAGATTATTTGTAGTGCACCTATGCAAAGAAGGTGCCCCAAAAGCGACCATGGGGTGACTTCATGGGAAGTAAAGGGCTTCTTGTCTGTGGTACATTGCTCTGCCCTGTGAAGACTTCTTGGGTCATCTTCACAGCAAAGAGAAGCTTTCAGCGGGAATGCTGCACAAACATCAGGCTCTCAGATTCTGAATGGCTGAGAAGTCCTGACCCCAAGGTGTCAGCACCAGAGGTTGGGATCCCTGGTTGCATGCCAGGCTTCTTGGAGGGTAATTTCAACAAGAGGGAATGCGTGTAATAATTCTCCACAAAGAGATGGTTCCACCAGCATATAGAACACGTTGTATGGGAAAGTGCACATTCCATGGGTCTCTGCATAGTTGAGAGAAAATGTCTTGTCCAGAGAGTGCCTGGAATCAGGTTCCTATCTGATCTGCTTGAACAACTCTATTTTCTCACTGTTGCATTTAAATAATGCTTGGAACTAAAGTGGGCAAATGCAAGATGCGGGCTGATGCTGTGGAAACAAAGAGAGAATAATTATTACTTTGTGTCCTAAGCATAAGAAGGCTAGACAATCTAATTCTAGAGATCTAAGAATGGAACTCAGAAGGAATGAAAGTTAAGGAGGGAAGGAATATATCCCAGGCCAGAAAGGAGATTCCCCAAGCTAACATGCCTGAGATGACCTTGTTTATTCTTGAACACAACATCACACTTGGCAAGTGATTTAAAGACTTGCCTGTGTTAGATTGTCCGCCTATAGACTTTGGGACAGGCTGTGGTGAGCTTTGTCCACTTTCTGGCTGTTTCGAGAAGAAATGGGATGTTTTAGTCACCAGTTTAAGTAATGAAACCAAAAATTAAACTGCTGGTGACAAAATCTTCCCTTGGCTCTGGTTGTGAAAGTGACTGTCAAGCACAAGTGTTCTGACAACAGAGGGAGCAGGAGGGTCTGTTTCACTAGCCATATTTGTGCTCACCTCCACTTCCTACCATGTGACTTGCTGGGTCCAATGTCTGTCTGCGGGTGGAGGGATCCACAGTCAGTGCACTCTGCAACACAATACTGTGTGCCCAGCTGGGAGGGCCTTGAGAGACCAAATGGCCCAAGCTCCTCAGTATCGCTTTAAGGACTCTTGAGTCCCCAAATGGGAAGAGACTTGCCTAGGGTCATAATGCTGACCGGAAGGGAGCGGGGCCAAGACGTAGATCTCTGGACAATATTCCCATGCTCTTTTCATTTTGCAATGGGGATTTTAATTTTGATTTTAATCCCCATTTTGCAATGGGGATTTCTGGCTACCTAGAAAATGGAATTCATTTAATTTATTAAATATATTAAAATCATTCACATTCATGTATTGCCAGACTCCTGCTGGATATTGGGAGACATGATATGAAGGGAAACATAGGGTATCACTTGGGACCTGGAGACCTGATCTAGTCTAGGGAAGTCTGGGAGACTTCCCCAAAGAAGAGCAGGGGCAGGTGAAGGTGAAGGGTAGGAATGGTGTGTGTGGGGGAGGGGAATGTTTCCAACAGAGGGAAGAACTGTGCAAAGGCCCTGAGACGGCGAGGAGTTTGGTGTACTTAAGAACTGAAGGAGAGCCTGTGTGGCTGGAGTGCAAGGAAGGGGCTGGGCAAGAAAGAAGCTGAAGGGAGGCAGCGTCAAACACATGGAATTGTCTGTGGGAACAGAGGAAAATGGTTGCCTTTCATTTAAGGACAGTGGAAATCTCAAGTAGGGGTCTGCCATGATCAGATTTGCACGAAAAATAAAATAGGATGAAAACAGAGAGAGGAAACAAACTATAAGGGACTCTTAACTATAGAGAACAAACTGAGGTTGCAGGCGGGCAGGTGGTGGGGGGATGGGGTAACTGGGTGATGGGCGCTAAGGAGGGCCCTTGACGTAATGAGCCCTGTGTGTTGTATGCAACTGATGAATCACTAAATTTTACCCTGAAATTAATGATACACTATATGTTAACTAACTTAAATTGAAATAAAAGCAAATTAATAATGATAATAATAATAATAAATCCCTCTGTCCACTACGGATATGAGCCTTCCAAGAAGTCTCTTCTAGAAAAGCCAAAACAGCAGCTTAGGCCAGGGTAGTGGGAGTGGAGATGGAGAGGAACAGAGACATTTGAGAGAATCTGGGGCTCTCCCTTCTCTGTCCATCATGGCTAGCTGATATTTCAACATCTGAGGAAAAAGTTGGATTGGCTGCCTGTCCAGGGAAGGTGAGTCGAGGGACCATATGAATCATGACCTCATGATGTAGAGAAGCTGTGCTTCCTTCCTTTCTTGCTCAAAGACTCCTTGGAGCCTCAATCCTCCTCCACAAAACCATTTCTTTCATCTGCTGCTGTCAAAGTATTTTCTAAAGATGTTCCAACACGGGAGGGGTGGGACAGACAGCTTGGCCTGCTATTAAGTAAGTGACTTGAAACTGGTTCTACGGTAACTGGAAACTTTGAGACAACTCAGTGGATACAAGGTTATTAGTGGTGGTTGTTTTGCCCTAAGAGAATAGGACTCAAGGACAAGACTGGTTTAGAAGAATGGTCACATTTCCTCTTATTGCCATCACATGAAGGAGAAAAGCTCCTCTTTCCTGAATAACCTTCACCTTTGAGCAGCTCAGAATATACATTTTTACTGCCTATTCAGGCTTTAATAGAATTTTTCTAATCAGTTAATTAGCAGGTGCTTATATGTGCTTCCCCTAATAATATGATATAATAATATAATAACTAGGAGTCATTGAGCATTTTAGTGTCTACGAGGACTGCTCTAAGCCATTCACATTCAACTATGGGTAACACTACAGATGATGAGACTGAAGTTCAGAGAGGCACCCTGGTTGCTGAGCCAGTGCTCTAAACCACTGTGGTTTGCTGCCCTCCTACTACCTTCTCTCCATGCCCAGCACTTTGTGGGATGCTGTGGAGAGAAATGTACCTTCAGGCATTTTCCAAATAGTATTTATCAGACTTCAGAAGCTTTTAGCATTAGGAGGGCTGAGGTTTTTCCTTCTGTCCTTTCTTATCGCTTCTGATTTCCCCATTGACTCCAACTTCCATCATCTCTTGAAATGTTGCCTTGTGACAGACCCATTGCTTCTTAGACTCCCTAATGCTCCAACCCATCTTTCCCCAGATCTCCTCCCCTGAACACACACACACACGAGAGACCCTCTGATCTCACACCATGTCGTAGGGTTTGTGGTGGCCTCGAGAGAAGGGGTAGGGAAGCCCTAAGTCCAGGCAGAAGATGCCTTATCACATGATGGTGCCTAGGGTTGGCCTCACTGTCACACGGCCAAGGGATTTTTGGGAGGGAAGGAGCAACCCCTCAGAAGACTGGGGACACTACAAGGTTACTGGTCAGCCCAGCTGTCGCTTCCCTGGAACCTCATCCTCCAGTGGCTAGAGGTGGTCACCTCATAGGCACTTCTAGTTGGCAAGGTGGCCATCTGTCCCCAGCAGGACAACCTGACCTCCATGTCATGGGTCTCTTGCCTGGGGGAGGAATTATTTCAGGGGAAGGGGTTTGTTGGAGTCTGCTAGTCTGATGTCCTGTAGCCTCAGCCCTGGGGGTAAAAAGCCCATGTGCAAGGCCGGCCACCAGCCTGGTTGAAGCTGGGAGCCTTGAGCACCCTTCTTTCCTGGGAGGTGAACCCTTCTTCCCCACCCCAATTTTGCGATTAAATTCAACCTTGACCCATTGACTCTGAACTCAAACTTCATCTCTTTCTAAAGCCTCTCTGATGTTTCCTCAGATGTTTCCCTGTCTTGACCCTTAATGTGGTCCTACTTCCAACCATGAGCTCAGGAAAGGCAGGGGCTGCGTCCCCTCTACCTCTGTGCAGATCACAGTGCATTCCTTCATTGTCCTTTCGGAAAGGGATGGGGGCATGGAGGGTGGTGTGAGTGGTGCTGCACCCCCAGCCTCATCTTCAGGGCCCCAACTATCAGAACCGCAAGAACATCTCACCGAGTCACCTGCCTCATTTGTCTCAAGAGGGAAACGGCTATCGGCTTTGGGGCCTGTCTTCCATAGTACTCCATGGACACCCAGCCTCTGACTTCTGCTTCTTCCGCAGCTGCTACCCGGCGCCGTTACTGGTCTGCTTCTGCTTCTCCTGCTACTGCTCCTTCTCCTGCCGCTGCTGAGACTTCTACTCCTCTCCCCTCCACTTCCCCCTCTTCCCCCCTTCTCCCCCTCTGTCTCCCGCTCCTCCATCTGCCTCCCCTCCTCCCTCCTCTTCTGCCTCCCTCCTCTGCTTCCTTCTTTTCCCCCTCCTCTCCCGCCTTGCTGCTTCTACTTGAGCTTCTGCTTTTCCTGTCCGGGCTTCTTCTGCCACATGTGCATCCACTTCAGCTTCTGCTTTTACTTCTTTCTCCTTCTCCTGCCTTTTTTGTGCTGCCTTTGCTTTAGCTTCAGCTTCTCCTTTCTTGGCTTTGGTTTTGGCTTTTTGCTGCTTTTGCTTCCGCTACTGCTGCTGCTTTACTCTTCTACCTTCTCTCCCTCTCTGCTTCCTGCTCTCTTTTCTCCCCCCCCCGACCCGGCTTCTTTCGCTTCTTTCTTTCTGCCTGTGTTGCTTCTGCTTCTTCTTCAGCTGGTGCTTCTCCTTCTGCTTCTTGTCCTCCTGCTTTGGTTTTCCTGCTTCTGCATTTCTTCTTCCTATCCCACCTCTACTTCTGCTGCTTCCATTCTTTCTGCTGCATTCACTTCCGTAGCTTCTGTTTCTGCTTTTTATCCTGTTCCTGTCGCTCCCCCTTCGGCTCCTTCACGGCTGCATCCCCTCCTTCTCGTCTTTTCTCTTCTTCCATTTCTTTTCCTGCTGCCTCTGCGGCTTCTGCTGTGGCTCCTTCTCTCCTTTCTGCTGCTTCTGTATCTGCTTTTGCTTTTCTTCCCGCCCTTGCTCCTCTTCCTCACTCTCCTCCTTCTTTCCCTCCTGCTTCTCCTATTTTTTTCGGATTCTCCGCCTCTCCTCCTCTGTCTCCTTCTCAATCTCCTGCTCAGCTTTGAGCATGCTAAGTTTTCAGTGCCTGGGAGGTATCTGCTCATACATTCTCCAGGGCTTTCCACTGTCTCTAAGAGCTGCAGATTTTCTGCCAGCTTGGGTCTGACCCGTCAGCCTTCACTACAGTCTCTTTAGAAAACAACAAATATGAACAAGAAGCCCTCACAAAGGGGCGGTGCTCTATAATTAGCTCAGTATTTTAAAGATTTGTGTATTTATTTGAGAGAGAGAGAGAGAGCAAGCAAGGGTGGCAGGGAGAGGCAGAGGGAGAAGCAGACTCCTGCCTGTGTAGGGAGCCTGATGCAGGGATCATGATCCGAGCCAAAGGTAGCTGCTTAACCACGCGAGCTACCTAGGTGTCCCTAACTTAATATTTGAAACCCATTAATTTGGCTCTCATAGTAGTCACAGTGGATGGAGAAACTGAGACTCAGAGAAGTTTCTGTGCTTCCCACGGCCACACTGAAAAGAACAGAGCTTCTATTAGAACTTAGGGTTTTACTCCCTTCCCAGGGTTCCCCATAAGGCCTAACTTTTTGGTTTGTTTGTTTCTTATAGGTTATTTTTTTAAAAGATAATTTTTTGTTTCATAGCAAAATCAAGTGGGAGGCACAGAGAGTTCCCACAGGATCTTACATTCTTTCAGGCTTACAAAGCCCATTTGCATCTGTGATTTCATCTGTTCAAGAGACACTGAGGTAGGATACCAGCCCAGAGAGGTTTGGCCATGGCTACACAGTAATGCAGTGAAACCTGATAGGGGTGAGGGTCCCTGGCACCTTGTTCAAGGGCTCAGAAAGGGCCAGTGCCATTCAGAAGGGCGGATGGGCCACAAAGAGCAGGGCGGACTCTGGACCAGCTTTTCCTTAATCAGTCATCAGTGCCAGACCTGTGGGTCCTGGCATGTGAGAGGCATCCACATCCCGTTCTTTAAGCTCTTCCATTCTTAAGGAAAATTCTTACATCCAGGCCAGAAAGCCAAGAAACACGGGAGTAGCTTTTTCAGATTCAGTTAATAGGCTGTAAGTGTCACAAGGCCACAGGACAATTAGAGTCTGCTGGGCTCCCAACTCAGAGCAGACGCCACCCTGGTTGGGAGCCAGGCACTTCTACACCAGTCCTGGCAGGGCTGTGCCGAGCAACTGGGTCCCAGCCAGCCACGTGCTTCTGCTGCTGGTGCTGCACAGGCCCCAGGAAAACGGAAATAGAATTTGGTAAAATTCGAGTCTTGTCTTTGGAGAGTGGGTAGGAGTTGCACCATCCTGTAGCGACTAGGCGATCATCCATCAGCCCTTAGAGGGAAGGCCTAGCTCGCTCTTGTTAACCATCACAGCCGATTTCAGAAAAAAATTATTCAGTGGCACCTGTTAATGACAGGGCACACCTTGTCCAGAGGGACCATTGCAATCAGTGTAGGGAACCCCTGCAATGGGGCTTTTCAGTGGGGGAGAGAGATTGGGCTCAATGCAATGACGGCGTGGGCAAGTGGGCATGTGTAGCCAAGGAGCAGGGAAGGGATCCACGGAGGGAAAATTGCTAAGAGTTAACAGGGATAACAGGGGTGGTTCAGGCTAAACAGACCTAAGAGGGTCCTTGCTGACGGCAGAACCGGTGATTTGATATCCCTTGAGGGCTGGTGGGGGATGGGTAGATTTCTGATCACCAATTTTGGTGTGTGGGATTTCCCTTCCACACCAGCACGTGGGTGTCCTACGACTGAACTCCGTTCTCAAACTCTTTACCCAGAGATAGCAGCAGGTTCTACAGGATAGGGGCTCAGTCCCACAAGACTGCCCTCCACTCCAGGAGCCCCTCATAAGCCTTGGTTGTCTCCCATGCTTCTGGATGAGTGGCTACAAAATCAGAGAAGGATTCCCTCCTTTGCTAGAGCAGCTCAGAGAACTCAGAAAAAACATTTCATTTACTACCTTAACAGTGTATTATGAAAGGGTGTAAGTCAGGAACAGCCAGTTGGAAGAGGTGCACAGGGCCAGGTATGGGGCTAGGGGGAGAAGTTTCCTTGCCCTCTCCGGGGCGGAGCACTCCCTTAGGACCTCCCCGTCTTCACCAAACCAGAAGTTCTTGGAACCCTTTCCTTCTGGGATTTTATGGAGGCTTCACGACACAGTCATGATTTATTAAACATTGGCCATCAGTGAATGAGTCAACCTCCAGCCCTTCTCCCCTCCCTGGAGATGGGGGGTGGTGCGGGACTGAAAGTTCCAACCCTCCAGTCACATGGTTGGTTGTCCTGGCAACCAGTCCCCATCCTTAGGTGCTTTCTGAAAGTTACTTTACTGGCATGAACTCAGTGGCTGGAAAGGTTTGTTATGAATAATAAGGTACCTTATCACTCTGAGCACTTAGGAAATTCCAAGAATTTAAGGTGCACTGTGCCAGCAACAGGAATGAAGTCCATCTATATATTTCTATTACAAACCACATTATCACAATATCACAATGAAGACTGATTAGATAGCAAGAGTAACCAGATACAGAGAACAGGGAATTGGAGCTAAGCTGACTTGGCAGGATTCTTGCTAAAATTGGATGATGCAGAGAAAAATGAAGAAGTTAGAGGGAAGAATCTTTGTCAATCCTCGAACCTAAAACGAGCACCGAGCACAGAACAGGTACTTAGAAATAGTTGTTTACTGAATGCATATATGCTGAACCAAGGAAGAGAGCTTCCCTACTTCCTAAAATGACCAACTCCAGCCTTTTTTTTAAAAAAAAGATTTTTATTTATTTATTTGACAGAGAGAGAGAGAGAAAGAGAGAGAGAGCACAAGCAGGGGGAGCAGCAGACAGAGGGAGAAGCAGGCTCCCATCTGAGCAGGGAGCCTGATGCGGGACCTGAGCCGAAGGCAGAGGCTTAATGGACTGAGCCACTCAGTGGCCCCCAGCTCAGAGATTTGTGACTTTCCTTTACATTTTTCTGACTTCCGGTGAAAGACAGAGTTTACCACACTCTCTAGCTCATGACACATTATAACCTCGTTGGTCTTACTTATTTACTCTCATTTCCCCATCCATACACAGCATATTCTAATATACTTGACATCGTTGTTATTTACATCTTCTTAAATAAGGTACAAAAATTTCATACTTACATTTACATATTCTCGTATAAGGTGCATTGCTGTTTGGATGTCGTTTGAATGTATGTAAATGGTTTTGTTTTCTTCCAGCGCGCCCTGCTTCTGACTTTTTCCGTGGCACTGTGGTTTTAAGATTCATCTATACTTGCATGTGTACATCCAGACAACAACTTCTAACAGCTAGTTAGAATAGTGCCCTGTGACGTGCCTCTGCCACAGGAGCCCTTCCACCCCTCAGGCGTGGACATCCAAGTTGCCCACAGTGGCTCCTTAGTAGGGGAGCGCCATGTTGAGAGCCGCCTTTGGGCCCGCCAGTGGCCTCACAGGGCTGAGCCAAGCTCCTCAGTCAACGAGAAACATCAGAGCTCAGCTCTGAGGTGTCCAGCCAGAGCAGAAGTGGCTTCAGATCCTTGAGGGACCTGCAAAGCTGCTTACGGTCTGTCCCCATTCATGGTAGCCATGTAATGTGGCAATGCATGGGACAAATGTTAGGTCTCAGTCCTGGCTTTGAAAGGACAATGGGTTCTTTATGCATAATAGGAAGTTTAGGAAGCAAATCCCGGATGTCTGTTTTCCCAAAGGTTGACCTATGAGTAAACATGGTCTTTGGTCTGATGCAGGGACGGGGTCGGGGTCGGGGCAGCACGTGCCCACAGCGATCCGGAGGGAATAGAATGAAAAGTGTGTGTGTTTGTGTAAGAGAGAGAGAGAGAGAGAATGAGAGAGTGACTAGGCCAGTGTGGAGGGTAGAAGATGGAAAGGACATAGTGATGGAAGATTCTTCTTTCCTTCTCACCTAGCCATCCTTGCCATGACTTGGGCGTATTGTCACTGGGTGCCAGTTAAAGCTTTGAACCAAAGAGCACACTGAGTAAGCTGTTCTTCTAATTGAACAGGGTTAACTCCTGGACATGCTTCCTGTATTTTAGGAGACGTTGTTTTCGATTTGGGGAAACAATCACTTTCATGCAGCAGGTCTTTTCTTCACTGGTGCACCAGTCCATCTGATGCTGCAAAAAGACTTAGGCCTCTGGGGATGATCTTCAGCCACTTGACATCCTCCTTGAGGCTGGCCAGGCTGGCTCTGGCTTCAGGTGGCTCTGTGTTGGAGATGGTGAGAGGGCTGGGGGAACCACAAAGGAATTGTGGAATTCTAGGCACTTCCTCCTCCAGTGCCAGGATCCACAGGTGAAGGGTAGAAGGGACAGGTAGAAGGGACAGATTGAATCCAAGAGAGATTCTGGGAATCCCCAGTTTTTCCTCTCTTAACTCTTTCTGTCTATTCATATCCCTTAGGCAGTCCTGCCAGTAAGGGAAGTAGAGTGGTTCCCTGGTTGCCTCGACGCAGGGGCCAGAGGCAATTTGACATCAAGCGTGACAGGTTCATGGAGGCTTGGGGCTAGCTGTTCCTGGCAGGGTGGGACCCATACCCATTTTGCACACCTCTGTACCACAGCAGCTAATATAATGCCTACATAGACTATATTATGGCTTACAAGGCCTTACACCTTCTGGTCCCTTCCATTCTCTCCATTGCTTGAGATGCTCTGCTCTAACTGTCCTTTCTGTCACTCTAACATGACCAGCTTATTCCTACTTCTGCCTCAGGGCCTTTGCACCCTCTGTAGTCCCTTCCTGGGACTTTTCCCCCCAGATCATTAAATGACTGTTATTTTAAAGTCCCAGCTCTAACATCACCTTCTCAGAGGAGCCTTTCCCTGCAATCCTAGCTAAGGGGTCCCCTCTTCACCTCCCTCCCCCAACAACCCTGACCATTCTCCACCCCGTTGCAGGATTTGCCATTATGCCAAATTCTATTTATAAAACTGTTCGGATATTTGTTGCCATCTCTCCCTCTGGACAACATGCCCAATGGAAGCAGGGACTCTGCCTTGCTCATCATTGTTGCCCCAGGGCCTATGTCATGCTGTGTAGAAAGTACGTACTTCATCAGAGTTGGTCAAATCAATAGATGAGTGAACAATGACATGAGAGAACAAGCTAGCTGAAGGGAGGCGGTATAGGAGAAAAGAATCAAGACTGGGGAATGGAAACACTGGGTTCAGAGTCTTTGCACCCTACATGGGAGGCACCGATTCTGCAACAGCCCCTAATCTCCTTGAACCTCAGTTTTCTCATCATTAAAATGGGGACAACCCTATATTCACCCTGTGCCTCACCACACTGTGAGTGAAGAACGGATGCCAAAGTTCCCCATCAGGTATGAATCCCTGTCCTGTGTTAGGTGCTTCTGCTGTGCTCAGTGGGAACTTGCATCTCTAGCTGGAGCATAGAGAAAACTGCATGGTTTGGCTGCCTTGTGGGTGTTTCTCATCAAGTGGCTCCCATGTGTCTTCTGAGCACTATTTGATGCCCGGAACTCCTAGGGACTGGGTTCTGCAGAGGAGGGCAGGGGCCTGGTCCCTGATTTAATTGGAGAGTGATTAGTGAGCCATGGCTAGTTCTTCATTAGTGAAAAGTTTAATGAGCTGAAATGGAGCAAAGCTGAAAAAAAAAAATCCCCTAACTGTAATCATATTTACACTTCTATTGTCAGCCATGCTATTTGTTGGTTTAAAACAAGCTCATTTTAATTTATTGCAGTCATTATTTATGTCTAGGAGAAATAAAGAACCTGAATTTCATAAGAATGCTTGCAATGATTACTGTTGAAGGGGACCCCTGCCCACGCTTGGGAGATGCTTTTCAGAACCAGTGATTCCCAGCACGGTCGAATTTTTACTCATTCGAAGGAAGAGGCAGCCCTGACTCTAGAGTAAAGAAGACCCCAGAACTTTGTTTGCCAAGGGACTTCTTTTTTAGTCTTAACTGCTAATCAAACATACCAGGAATGTGAGTCCTTTGGGAGATAAGACTTGAATAATCAAGAAAAGTGAGTAGAACAGGGCTCCAGCTCTCAGGCTGGGATGTGTATGGCATCTTCTGGGCACAGTGAGGAAGCCGGTCTGCCTTGAGGGGGGTTTGTGTGCAACAGTAGCAGGAGGGGCTGCTGGGGGTGGACAGTGGAGGCATTGAGTGCCAAGGTGAGGAGGGATGTTGTAGATGGTGTTTTTCAAAGATGGCTGCAGCAACACATCCTTCTGGCACGCTCTTCTTAAAACCTGACCTTGGCACCCATCCCATTGAATAGTTGGGTCTACATCCCTTTCCTTTGAACCCAGGCAGAGCTTTGTGACTGCCTTGACCTATAAAACATGGAGGAAGTGCTGTCATGTGCATTCTGAGGCTAGATCATACAAATTCCATGCATTTCCATTTTTATCTCTTGGAATATTTTCTCTTAGAAGCCAGGCACCATGCTTCCAAGAGGCCCCAACTCCCCAGGTTGAGAGACCACACAAAGAGGACGTGTACCAGTGTTCTAGCAACCATCCCGCGGAAGATGCCACTGCTGGCCAGCCTCCATCATGACGTCTAAGTGAAGACAACCCTGGGAACACTGGCCCCCAGCTGCTCAGTCACCCCCGTTTTCATGTCTCCTCAGGTAAGTCCCCAGAGACAGCTCTTCCATTTGTGATGTTTCTCAAACATTCATGTTTTCTTGAATAAAGATGACATTGCCATCCCTCTCTACGGGTGAGAAGACTAGAGACTCAGTGAGACTAGCAAGTCCAAGGCCCTAAATCCCCTTGTACTTGTCCCACTGCCCTTCCCACCTCTTGCCCTTCCCTGAGAGATGAGGAAACTGGTCAGAGTCTTGAGGCCTTGTTCAGAGTCCCTGGGGCAAGAAGACATCATCTAGTGACTGAAAACTCTTCCCCTGTCACCATCCTGCTGGGCACCCTGGGGCTTCCAAGGGCATGGCCCTCTCTGGTTGACAGCAATTAGCCTGGTGCTCAAGGTCCTACATGACTGCAGTCACGTCACAGCTTGTTCAGGCTACCAAGGCCAGAGCCTCGCCATTTTGTAACGACCGTCCCACTTGCCACCTCCTCGAAAAAACCTTCCCTGATATCCCCACCACTAATAACTGCTCTCTCCTTGAGCTCTAATAATAGTTCATAACTCTATCTCTATCTCTATCTAACTCTAATAATCTAACTCTATCTCTATCTAACTCTAATAATAGTTCATAACTCTATCACAATATATTATATGAAGGTAGCTCCACTTATGTGGCTGGTGATTCATGCAGCTGTCAGCTGGGTCTTCAGGTGAGCTGTGGCTAGAATACCTGTAAATGTCCCCCTGGTGTAGTTTCTCCACTTTAGCCATTTCAAATAAATAAATATTCCTGAGCGAGAAATGTCCCTGCAGGTTCAACCAATCAGTGGCAGAGTGTGTGTGCCTGAGGGGAGAGAAGCAGGGTGGGTGGGTGTGTGTGTGTGTGTGTGTGTGTGTGTGTGTTTGGGGCTGAGGAAGAAGGGAGGAAAAAACCTGGATGACCTTTAGTTTCCCTCCCAGCCCTGTGATTCTGGATTTTCTTCTGGAATGCTTCTCAGGACCCACCCTGGTAGCAGGCTTTTTGCCAATACATCTGGTCAGACAGTGGACAATTAGGGCCAAAGTAGTTGTGAACTGAGCAGTTAGGACCGTCCAGTGAATGTTGGCTGAGCACCAGCTATGTGCCCAGTGCAGTGCTAGGTCAGGACTGCGTGCAGACCCAGCCAAGGCCAGGTGTATCTAATATGGTCTTCAGAGGAGAACCACTCCTGTGCTGATGGGTCCAGTGAGGGGCTTGCTGTCAGGAGGCCTAGGGCAGAGCTCGGCTCAGCCACTCCCTTGGGTGAGCATTCTATGAGCATCTACTCTGTGCTGTCGTTGGTCTGGGCTGCAAGGCACCATCCCCTATAAGGGGACTGAGTAAGACCCAATCCCCTTGGAGGAGTTTGCACATAACTTGGACGTTTATGTAACCTCTCTTGGGCCTACTTTTCTTGTCTGTAAAAACTGAGCAAATGTGGAAACCTTGAACATGTGGGCACAGGACCCTCCACATGTTCTGGCTGAAACCAAATGTTTGCCCCCACCCCCTTCAGACCCTCGCTGGGCGGACTTCCCTTCCTTAATAGGGTGGCCAAACAGACTTTCACGGCTTCAGGGGATCAAGAGTTGTTAGGATAATCACCAAGCCTGGCTGGCAACACTGAAAGAACTAAAAACAAATGAGCTTCCAGAATTAAGGGATTAAGAAGAAAAAAAAAAAAAAAGACCCAAATTCAGAGTGTGACAGAGAGTTTGCAGCGAAGGGAAATATATCCCTGAGAAAGGGAAAGGAATGAACAAGAACTAGTCAGATTCCTTCCTCAACTCTTTTGCCTTTTTCTCAAGAAACTCGAATCACTTGCCAGCTCCTTCTGGGGTGGGGTCTCCCCTGTTCTGTGGTGGGCATTGTTCAGAAAGGAGGAGGATGAGGGAGACTCGGCAGTGGCTGGAAGCTCCATGGGACAGCGGCAAGAGTGCTGGAAAGACCCAGGGAGTCGGGGTACCTGTGTTGGAGACCCATCTGTGGATTCCTCACTTTCTCTCAGAGTGTCAGGTTTCTCCTCGCGTCCATGACATGAGGGGGTCAGTGGCAGGGGTCACCCTGACCCTATCCCCTACCGCGGCGTCAGGCCCTACATTTACCTCCACATCCCTCTCCAAAACAGTGCTTCTCTGTGTGAGCCGCTCCAACAGATGCCTTCTCTCTAAAAATGCTTCTTCCAGATGTGGTATATAATGGAACACTCCTCAGCCACCAAAACAAATGAAACCTTGCCATTTGCAGTGACATGGATGGAACCAGAGGGTGTTAGGCTAAGTGAAATAAGTCAGAGAAATGCAATTATCATATGATTTCACTCATACGTGGAATTTAAGAAACAAAACAGAAGATCATGGGTGAAGGGAAGAAAAAAAAAATAAGACGAAATCAGAGAGGGAGACAAACCATAAGAGACTCTTAACTACAGGAAATACACTGAGAGTTGCTGGAGGGGAGGATGTAGGGGGGATGGGGTCATTGGGCGCTGGGCATTGCGGAGGGCACTTGACGTGATGAGTGCTGGGTGTTATACGTAATGGATGAATCACTGAATTCTACCTCTGAAACTAATAATATGCTATATGTTAATTCATTGACTTAAAATAAAATAAATTTAAAAAATTGAAAAACTAAAAATGCTTCTTCCCCTTCTTTCAGCCAGCCCTCCTTCCTGAGGGTCCCACACACCGGAGCCCAAAGTCACCTGAGGGATACGTCAGTGCTGTTCTCTCATGCCGAGCTGCTCAGCAGACCCACCAGGCTCTTTTTCACTATCAAAGCCTGGACTCACCCTGAGCGACTAATCCAGTGTCTTCTAAAGCCTCCCTTGGTGGCCCAAATGTGCCCCCAGGGTCAAAATTTTTCTGTCTCATATAGAGTCAAGTGATCTCCTTCCACTACAAAAATAAACTCATGGGGCGCCTGGGTGGCTCAGTGGGTTAAGCCGCTGCCTTCGGCTCAGGTCATGATCTCAGGGTCCTGGGATCGAGGCCCGCATTGGGCTCTCTGCTCAGCAGGGAGCCTGCTTCCCTCTCTCTCTCTCTGCCTGCCTCTCCATCTACTTGTGATTTCTCTCTGTCAAATAAATAAATAAAATCTTTAAAAAAAAAAATAAAAAAATAAACTCATGGCCCCTGCAAAACCATTCTTACCAACATCTCCTAGGGTTTGTTTTTTCTTTCTTTTCATTTAAGAATTTTGGACCTCAGGTCCAGAGGACTGAGTTAATGATATTCCTCAATTCATGGACATTCTCTAAACTGGCCCCTGGAAGGCCTTTCTTTTTCCAGACCAAAGGCGATTCTTTCCATACTCCAATCCATTCCCTTTCTTTACCCGGAGACCACCATTTTATTTATTTATTTATTTATTTATTTATTTTCCGGAGACCACCATTTTAATGCCTTTAGGGTTATCTTTTTACTTGAACATGTTCTTGCAAAAAGTGTGCTCTTTTGTACCCATGAGCTTTTCATAATGTAAATGACATATATGACCCATTCCGTGTCGGCAGCTTGGGTTCCTGACACTTCACAGGTGTGTTTTTGCACAGATTACCCAGTCTCCTGCTAGGTTTCTTCCCTGAACTCACCATTCCCCTTTCTGAGAGAGATGAGACAGATCTTCCATGGGTGTGGGGCGGGGACAGTTTTCCAGGCTCAAAAATGTTGCAGAATCCATATCCTCCCGTCTGTTACCCTTGTCCTGGAGCATAGGGATGCGGGCATAGGAATGCCCTGTTTCCCACAAATTTCTGGACTAGACCCTATACTCAGAACATGGGCCTTGTGTCCAAGTCCTGGGATGTGGCAGTCTGCGTGGCAGCATTAGACACGCCCACCCCATGTGTTCCATTGGTCCTGGCTTCACAAGGGCTGGTGTGGTGTTCTGAGTTTCCGGTCACTGGGGAGAACAAACTAGCGCCCTGTTCTCTATGCTCTGAGGAACCCAGGCAGTTGCCCATCAGAGTGTTTGTGTAGGGCCAGGCCCTCTGTCCCAAGGGCCAGGACTGAGGGGATTTCTTCATGGTGCCACCAGCTGTGCCTGGGATGAGCGCTGAGCCGTGGTTCAGGCCCTCTGACTTGATCTTGAACGGACTGCATTCTCCTGCCACTCGTGGGCAGATTCCGGCTTGGGGCATGTATTCTGGAGCTGGCTGTCTCATTCACCCCAACCTGCTGGCTTTGGGATCCAGCCAGATCAGTTTTATAGCCAACAGAGCGAACAGTTACATTAAGCTGGAGCAAATGGATTATGTTGGGTCTTTTTATGTAAATCAAAACCAAAACCTTTCTGTATTCATTTCAGTAGTGAGGTATCTGGGCAGAAGGGCAGTGTGTTAGGTCCAGACTGGAGGCTGAAGATGAGGTCAAAGGGACTTGCTTTGTTTGCTTGGGGTGATGGAGTGTCCTGCGCCCCAGGGGCAGCAGCCTTTGGGCCCTATTTGATCACCCACAGGTCTGTTTGTCCTCCTTGGTGCAAATTATCAGATGCTCTGTAGGACAGTAGCAGCTTCTCTGCTGGGCTGTGCTGAGCATAGACCACAGAACGTAGAGTGTCTCACCCTGTGTTTTGTCCTAGACTTGTTGACGAGTAGCTGTGTGAACTAGGACAGAATATTTCAATTTTTGTGCTTCATTTTCCAACTCTGGGAAAAAAAGGGGATACAATGATAGCTTACAACACATGCATCAAGGATCTTGAAAGAGGCGCACCTTTTAACCCAGTGATCTGACTTCTGGGCACTTATCTTCCAAATTAATCCAAAATGCGTAAAAAGCTTTATGCTCAAAAATGTTCGTGTGGTGGTTACATATTGTGTTTGAAAAGACTTTTTAATAGCATGGGAAAATGATTATACTATGTTGAGAAAAAAAAGAAAGCAATACCTTAAAACAGCATTCAAAATCACAGAGTATGATCTTAACTGTACAGAAAAAATTGGTTCAAAAAAAAAAGAAGGAAAGAAATAAAAATGACCCGGGTTGCTCAGGTGGTGAGGTTCTGGAGAATTTTTTGTTCCTTATTCTTTTTGTGCTTTCCCAAATGATTGCAACCCATATATCTGTGACTTTTATAAATAGGAAAAGAAATCCTTAAATCTTCAAACATCAGAAATGAAACATTTAAAACCTAGCCTGCTTTAAGATTTTCTAAGCATTTTCTTCAACATCTATTAATGGATCTAGTAACAGCTCCAAGAATTAGGTATGAACTTGCATGCTACTTACAGATTAAGATGCTGGGGCAAAGGAGGTGAAGGGATGGTTCCAAATTGTGAGCAGAAGGTCTCACCAGGGGACTGAGCTCTGGCTTCAGTGACCTGGCTCCTGCCATTCATGCGCCCTTGCTCTTGGAGCGACAATGGCAAGACTAAACCAGGGTGGTAAGTCTTAACCTTGGTAGTTAACCAAGGGATGAATTGGTACGCAGCCTGACAGGTACCTCGGTGGGACTGAGCTCCCACTGCAGGCAGACGGGGAGCCTGAAGTTCCTGACCCACCTTTCCTTCAGTCAATGTCACTGGTGTTTCCAGGTGCCTTAACAACTCCTTCTAGCTCATTCGAACCTGTTCATATAACTATGCAGCCTCCAAAATATGTCCTTGGGCCAGTGCCATCTTCTTCCTGTTCCAGAAACCCAAATGAAGCATCTCCATTATCTGTACTTAGCAGGCATTCCCCTCTCTGCCAGGGACAACTGAGACGTCCTGCTTGGCATTCCTGCATGTTCTGGTAGGAAGAAGCATATACCTCGTCAGTGTTCAGTTTGGGGACCAAAGCCCATATAAAAACTTTTCGCCATGGATTCCCTGGAACCAGAGTGCTCCATGGTACTACAAATAAATCCTTGAACTATTTCCAAAATTTTTTTAACTGTAACAAGACTATAAAAGTGACCAAAATATCCATTTTCTTTGCCTTTGGTGGAAAATAGATCTACATAGTAGTAGTATGGAGACATTGGGTTGGATTCATGGCAGCAAACATTTATTGAGTACCCACTATATTAGACAAGGTTGACCTGAAGATTATATGCTCACTTGTCATTGATTCCTTAGTACACAGACCAACAAGGCACTACTTACGGCATTCCAGCAGGCAATATGGTTCAAACCATATACTCTATAAGGGGATTAAAACAGCAACATTTAAAAGAAGAGGTTTAAAACCCTGGTCTGTAGAGGTAGTTCTTTGTATATGACCAAGAGAAGCTTGTTTAAAACATGAAAAACGTTTTACTCACCTTGTCTCCTTCTTTGCTAGAAGAGACAGCTTGCAGCCTCCCAGAGAACAGTCTGATTCCTGGACATGTTTCAGAAATGTTCATCTCATCCAGTCTCAGGGCACAGCGAAAGGGTTTGTTTCCAGGAGACGGTGCCCACTTCCCACAGGCAGCATCGAGGAAGGGCTGGGGGTTGTCACCCAATACCTTCCGGCTCGTTCGCTGACTGCCTTCTGGCCAGGCCATGGGAGGCTTCTGAGATCCCTAGTTATGCCTGATCGATGGGGAAGCTTAAGTGGCTTCATTTAAGGCTGCAAACATTAGCGGAGGACCCTTGCCCTGCCGAAGGACAAGTGATTCATGTACTCTATGGGCTGGATGGTGCCAGCCATGGAAAGCTCATCAGGGTTTAATTAAGCACATTCTTTACTGAAAGGAAGGGCAGACCGCTGGTGCTTAAGAGCAAGATGCTCTTGGGTTTGGAGCTGCATTTTGAACTCATTCTCTTTTTCCTGGGAGATCCCAAAGTCTCCTTGACCTTGTGAGCCCCTGTGGCATGCCTCAGAAGCATCCCTGGAGAATTGGATTCAGTGGGTCTGGGATGGCCATATTCCTTTTTGTTGTTGTCCACAGATGACCCTGAATTGCTGCAAAGCCTGAGAACCACTGACTCAGGTAGACCTATGGTTCTCAGGGCAGTAGGCTCACTTGAGCACTCCGGAGCCTCACTCAGCATCTGTAAGAGGCTGTCTTCTGGGCATCTCTGTCTGGGCATCCCACCAGCATCTTGGACCCCAAGAAGAAGAGGTTTGAGGATCATCTCAGTGGCTGCACTCAACAAATTCCATTTACTCTTTCTTCCAAAATATACCTCAGGTCAGTCACTTCCTATAAGGAAAATGCTGGCTTTTGTCAACAAAATCTGACTGTGCCTAGATGGAGAAGCCCCTTCTCTGATTCATGAGTTTTCTCTTTTTCTTGAGAATTTCTCTCTAACCATTGCTCCCATCCCACAGTACTCTGGACGCAACCTGATATTCTTCCGGCATAAACTCATGCCTCTTACTTTACTTTCCTCCAGCGGAGACAAAGCTGGACTCTGACAAGATTTGGGTCTTGAGAGACTCAGTGATAACAGAAAGGAAGAGAATGCAGGGCAAAAGGAGACACAGGGTGGGCTTTTCTCTTTGAAGACTGGGGGTCCCACCTCCTCCTGACCTCCCCTTCTGTGTCTCACTGGTGGGCATTATCTCAGCACTTGACAAGCAGAGTACATGCCTAGTCAATCCCCTTAATTCCCCAAGCCTCCGTCCAGATGACTGGAACAAGCCTCTCCTATTTATATGCTTTGTTCCTGCTTCTTGTCAGGATATGCATCTCTTCCTTGAGTAACTGGCACTGGAAACGACACTCACAGGAGACCAAGTCCACTCCCAGGCCATGGTCTTGTAGACGTCAGCAGTGGAATCAAACCAAAGTGTGACCCAGTGACGTTGGTTTTCATGATGAATGTACATCACACCTCTGGCCAGCCCATTGGCACCTTTAAGAACTGTTCTGGCCCTCATCAGCTCGTGCCAGCCTCTCCAGAAGGCTCCCATACAATCCTTGACCACAGGCCTCCCCACTGTTGTGGGTCCCTAGTCATAATACTACAGATATTGAAACTTAGGGGTTCTTAAACAATCTGTTCTCAAGACTTTTTTCCATTGTTAAAAATTACAGAGGACCCCAAAGAGATTTTGTTTGAGTTATAACTGTCAATATTTGCGGTGTTAGAAATTAAAACAGGGGGATTTGAAAATATTTATTTACTAATTCACTTTATTTATTTATTTTTAAAGATTTTATTTATTTATTTGACAGGCAGAGATCACAAGTAGGCAGAGAGGCAGGCAGAGAGAGAGGAAGAAGCAGGCTCCCACTGAGCAGAGAGCCCGATGTGGGGCTCGATCCCAGGACCCTGCGATCATGACCTGAGCCGAAGGCAGTGGCTTTAACCCACTGAGCCACCCAGGCGCCCCTAATTCACTTTAAAATAACAATCACGAAGGCACCTATTTGACTCAGTCATCGGGTGTTCCTTTGGCTCGGGTCATGATCCCAGAGTCCTGGGATCAAGCTCAGAGTCGGGCTCCCTGCCCGGTGGGAAGTCTATTCCTCCCTCTCCCACTCCCCCTATGGTGTTCCCTCTCTGGCTGCCTCTCTCTGTCAAATAAATAAATAAAATCTTTAAAAAAATAAAATAACACTAATAAACATGTCACTATAAGTAACAATTTTTATAAAAAGTTTTTATATTTCCCAAAACAAAAATGTTACTGAGGGACGCCTGGTGGCTCAGTCAGTTAAGCGTCTGCCTTTGGCTCAGGTCATGATCTCAGAGTCCTGGGATCGAGTCCCTCATCAGGCTCCCTGGTCAGTGGAGAGTCTGCTTCTCCCACTCTCTCTGGCTGTCCTCCCCTCCTGTGCTCTCTCTCACTCTGTTTCAAATAAATTAAAACATTTTTTTAAGTATTCAAAAAATGTTACTGAGAAGTGTGACATTGTTTTATATTTTTGCAAATTACTTTAATGTTTAGGGGGAGCGTTGAAGCTGGAGTCTCATAGCTGCTCCTGCATTCAATCTGTTGTATTACATTGTGTGGTTGACATGTGTGTAGAAAATCTGGCCTTACCCATACATGTAGCTGAAGAAGGAAAGAGTATCTAATAGGTTTCTTTTTTCATACTACATTTCAACTCAAGAAGTGGTAGTTTCTTAAAATTTCCTTACAAGGTGACATTTGAAACCGCATCAGTGAACTTTTTGCATTCTTTTTTTTTTAAAAAAGGATGAATTTACTTATTTTAGAGAGAGAGAGAGAGGGAGGGAGAGAGAGATAGCATGAGTGGGAGGGACAGAGGGAAGAGGAAAGAAAACCTCAAGTAGATTCCATACTGAGCTTGGAGCCCGACTCAGGGCTTGATCCCAGGACCCTGAGATCATAACCTGAGCCCAAATCAAGAGTCAGACGCTCAACTGACTGAGCCACTCAAGCACCTTGAACTTTGGCATTCTTAGCTGCTCCCTGTACCACCCCATAAAGGTGGCTCCATGCCCCATCTCACATTTCTTAGTGGGACCACCTCCCCAAAGGAAGCCAGTGATTCCATGCACCTTTGGTCTACTGACAATGTTTTCAGTGAGGTTAGCAGGAAGACTCCAAGTCACAGGGTGTTAGTCAGGGGACCTGACGGGTGGTCTTAGCAGCAGGAGGAGGTCCAAGTTATGTCCTTAGACACTCTAGTCATTTTTCCAGAGTCAGCAAATGACCCTGGAGTGGGAAAGATTCTGAATGGCTGGGAATTGACCGTTCCCACATATCTTTTTTTTTTTTTCAATTTATTTTTTATTTATTTTCAGCATAACAGAATTCATTGTTTTTGCACCACACCCAGTGCTCCATGCAATCCGTGCCCTCTCTAATACCCACCACCTGGTTCCCCCAACCTCCCACCCCACCCCCACCACTTAAAACCCCTCAGATTGTTTTTCAGAGTCCATAGTCTCTCATGGTTCACCTCCCCTTCTATCTATTTTTTTTTTAAGATTTTATTGTTTGATATATAGAGAGAGAACAAGCAGGGGGAGCGGCAGGCAGAGGGAAAGGGATAGGCAGACTCCCTGCTGAGCAGAGAACCCCATGCAGGACTCGATTCCAGGACCCTGGGACCACGACCTGAACCAAAGGCAGACACTTAACCGACTGAGCCACCCAGGTGCCCCATTTTTTTTTTTTCCTGCTACAGGTTTAGTTGTACAAACAGCATAGGAGGCCACCAGTCCATGCAGATAGAAGCCCAAGGGTCACACCAGTCCCTCACACTGGCAGACAGAAGCCTCTACACTGGAGCTTTTGTGGGGGACTGGGCACCCTTGGGAGCCAGGGCTGCAGCAGGGTCTGGAGCTGGAGCCAGTGCTGGAGCCCCAGCTTGAGCCTCGGTTTGAGCCTTGGCCTTGGCCTTTGGGCAGCAGAGCCCAAGACCCTCAGCAATGTGGCCACAAGCATGTTTCCCAAGCTTGGGGTGAGCGATGTAGGCAAGTTGATTGAGCTTTTGGCTCTGTCCTTTGGGATCTTGGGCTTGACCTCCTCCTTGACAGGCCTTGATAAGCCTTAGCACATGCACTCATGGCCTTGGTGTTGCTGGCTTGTGTCTTCTTCAGGCCCTTCTTGTGCTTCTTGGCAAAGCACATGTTCCTCAGGGGACAAATATGCTTCTCTGATGTCCATTATCACGTCTGGTTCCTGTAACAACCCTGGGATACACGTGGGACACGGGTTATCATCCCCATTTTACAGATGAAGAAGAGGAGTCCCAGAGAAGGTACATGGCTTGTCACAATCCCATCAGTAAATACCAGAGCAGGGACTTGAACTCAGGCCTCAAGGCTCACAGTCCGAGGCTCTGTCCAGGAGCCTGTGCTCCTTCCCCTCGGTGTTGCCCATGGAACTGTGGTACTCACACAAGTGAGGCAGTTATGGCAATCCCAAAGTAGCAATGCACGTTGCACACCTCTCTCAGCCTCCTCGGCCAACCTGGAATGGCTCCCGCGTACACAAAGCAAGGCACGTGGGCACGGTGGGAGGTGCTCTAGGACTGGAACCCGATGGCGGTGATAGGACTTTCTTGTCTGGCTGTTCATCACACATGATTAAAATCCACAGAGGCCACTGACCTTCCGTTTCACACTGGGATGTTCTGGTGTGAAGAGAAGGGTGCTGGATCTGAAGACAGAAGAGCGGGGTTTCCACTCCCCTGATATTTGGCAACGGGTTGGCTTGGACTCCAGGATTTCGTCTCATCAGCCTTAGTTCTGGCAGCCATGAAACAAGCATTCTATAGCATCTCTCCTAAGTGAGCGCACAGGGTCGTTTCTGAGCATGAAATGACATCATTTTTACAGATGCCTTGCATACTGTGAATCTTTCTAACAAGGTGGGGGGGGGCACACTCCCAGATAATTAATCTTGCTTGCAACCTCAAACAGGATCCATTCTTTTTTACCTGTCCGGACGGTACAGATCCTCTGGACAGGTACTGCCCTCTTTAACTAGGGCACCAGGAATTCTAACATTTGGGAAATGTGACACGCGAAATTCCGGCCACAGAAAAGAGCTGGTGGTAGATGGAGAGTGGACATGATTCATACCAGATCAGTTCAACTTCCCAGCAGCCCAGGTGGGAGGGCGTGGGTGGGGGGGGTGACATTTCCTGAGTGACCAGGTTCGAGACCCCACAATTCCCTGTCTCCAGGCTCACACCACCCACGCTGCAATCCCCAAACCATTGTCTAAGCAGCACTGAGTACAGTTTCCTGCCTGTTGGAGTGGTCTAGGCCCTGGGAGGAAGGACCCGGGGTGCTGGCCTTCAAGCTCGGCTCTCGAGCACTCACCAAGAGGTACTGTTGCCGCGATGGGGCCCCGCCTCTCCCGGGGTCAAGCTGTATGGCTGTGTTGTGTGCAGTGGCTGTCTATATGCCTGGAAGCCTGGGCTCTGAAGCCAGATTGCTTGAGTTGGAGTCCTGTGCTTCTATCTAACTCTCCCTGCCTCCGTTTCCTCATTCTCACATGGGAGTGATCACGCTACTGTCTTAGCTCAGGCTGCTCTAATGAAATGCCATCAACCGCGTGGGTTATAAACAACGGGGATTTACCTCTCACAGTTCTGGAGACTGGGAGTCCAAGATCATGGTATTGCCAGATTCAAGGTCTGGTGGAGACCTGTGTCCTGGTGCCCAGATGGCCATCTTCCCTCTGGTCTCCACATGGCAGCAGGAGCGAGCTAGCTCTCTGACGTATCTCTCCTAAGGACACTGATCTCATTCATGTGGCTCAGCTCTGCCCTCAAGCCCTCATCACCTCCCAAAGACCCCAAGTCCCAATACCATTCCCGGGGGTTTTAGGATTTCAACAGAGGCATTTTAGGGGGACGTAAACATTCAGCCAGCACCAAGTATGGATCTCATGGCATTATTTTGAGAAATAAATGAGTTTTGATGTATGTAAAAGCAGTCAGGACAGTGTCTGGCCCTTATACCAGCCCAGGCCTCTGCACAAGACTTGGCATTCTCAGAATCGTCATGTGTAAGGGTTGGAACGAGCCCTGGATAGTCCCATTTTACAGCTGGAGACACGGAGGTCCTGAGAGGAAAAGCCATTTACCTGCAGTCACACAGCTGCTAGCCTGGGCTACAAGCTCAGTCTTCTGATCTCATTTGATACCCTTTTCCTGGTCTGTCCACTGTTTGAGTCAGTCCCATTAGCCACGAATCCAGGTCAGGTGTTGATGCTATTGATACCCAAGACTTCAGCAAATAAAAGCAGATGTCTTACCACGAAGCCGACTGAGGACTTCTTATTGGCTATATAATAGGGGCCAGTCTGGATTCCCAATTTCAAAAAGATGCTTGTGCACATTTCAGTTCTGTCCCATAAGACCTTCAATTGCTCTTCTGTCCCCATCAGTTCAGGCCCTCAGTTTCTGTCCCCTGGTTATCTGCTCTAGCCCCTATCACCGAGCAGTGTGCTACAAATGGAGCTCAAGTGTGTCCTCCTCTAAAATCATTTGTGGCTCTAACCTTACCTACTGAACCCTTTCTTCTGGCACTGCCTCTTCTTGCTTGGGCTGCAAATGGCTTTCTAGCTCTCAGTGATCCCACACTGGATATCCCACCGAATATCCCCCACCCAGCCAGCCTCTCGCTGTTTTCTGCACAAACCTTGAACTTCCCTAGGACACTGTGTTTGCTCAGATTCTTCCCTTGGCTTAAAATGTGCTCCTCTCTTCCAGGCCTGCAGATGTGCAATCCATCCCTCTATCCCAATGTCATCTTCTTCATGAAGACTTCTTAGTCAACCCATGCAATGCCTCCAAGTTCTTTGTGGTGACTCTCTTGTCTCACTGTGTTCTGCGTTGTTCTACACCTATTGGGTTCCATGTCCTATGGCTCCAATGACCTATGGTTGGAGGGCAGGGACTTCATCTTTTCCAACTTGGTAATGGCTGCTGTCTGGGCAGCCATCTACATAAAAAGTCTTTGTTAAATGAGCACATTCTTCACAACACTGTTATTGCAAGGGACTCTTTGAATTATCAAGGTTAATTAGGAATCATTAAGGCTAATTAATAACCTCTCTATTATTAAGGCTATTTCAGTTTCTGACTGCCTGTCCACAAACCAGTGACCTACGCCTAGCAGCTCCTTCTCCTCTGAAAGAATTTCCTTCTGGAACTTAAGACTGATTGTTAGAGAAAGCACCTTTGGGGGGCCAAGGCCTAGAAGCATTGAGCAGTCTTTTACATTTGCAGTTGGCCTGAAGAAGGCACTGAGTGGAGCTCTTTGGAGGCAGGGGTGAAGGGTTGGAGGTGGATGCCAGCACACAGTTGTCCCCAAACTTGCCCAAGTTGTTGCAGTTACTAAAGAAACTGATTCATCCTCTAAAAACAGCAAGTGTTTTTATAAGTGGGTGGGCGTTCATTGCCATTAAGTCTTTTGGTTCTCTCAGGCCTGGAATAACCAGCCAATTGGCGTGGATACCTGCGATGCTGTCTGGAAGTGAATGCTGTTGATTCTCATGGTTTGGACTTGAAAAAACTGTAATCAACCCGTCCTTTCACTATCCTGAGTGGACTTTTGACCTCCCCACCACAAGTGGACTGGATCATCCTGAATGTTTCCATGGGAGTCAATAAGGGCTCTGTGAGCTCACCCTGAGCTCACCTGCTTTCTTGGGAGTCAATAAGGGCTCTGTGAGCTCACCCTTGTAGGGGAAATGCCAAGACAGGATTCTAACCCTCTCAGAGAACACAGTGCTGGAAGGGCAGAATGCAGGAGGAGAAGGCAACCAGGGGTACCTGGCCCGACCCCTTCTTTCATAAACGTGGCATCTGGTTGGAGCAAGATGGGCAACATACAGACAACTTTGCAGAGTTGTGCATGAACTGGGGACAGGTGGACAGCCACTGTTGGTCTTGGAAGTAGGTCTATAGGGGGCAGGACCCTGGGTCCAGAGCCTTTGCCTTTTTGACCTTGGAGGGCCCTGGCACATGGCTACAGAGTGTGTGCCCTGCACAAAGTTACCAGCTGAATGGGGCAAGCAGGAGCTGGCATCTAGCCCACACTCCATTTACCACGGCCGGGAATGGCATCTGCCCCTCCATAGGAAGGGCCATCTTTCTTATTATGCATAAAGCCACCTTCTGCCTGACAAGTCTAGTACCAACAGGGCTGCAGCTACTCAAGACATGCCTTTTCTGACTGGTCCTGTCACAGGGGCCTGGTTTTCTGAGTCACACCTTTGTGTGAGGACAGTGGTGGCCCCACTGACGTTTCCCTAACTCTTCGACCACCTCTCACCTTCCCCTTGTAGAGATCCTCCATTAAGCCCAAACTGAAGGCCCCTAGCACATTCTCCAACTGTGGACATGGCACATCTCTGTAAGTCCTATACTTCTCTGTAAATCAATGAGCCTATTGACCTTTGTTTCCACAGCTCCTAGGAGTAACCTGAAATGCATGAGCGAATGAAGGAGACAGTTGCTAGGTCGCCATATAAATCTGACCTCTGTACTGTCCCCCAGTAGTATCCCATCCACGTTCCCATTCCTCCACACCATCTTCTCGCTCATTATTGAAGTCCTACTCTTCTTGGCAACTCACCTCAAGATCTGCTTTCTTGGGAGGACTTCCCTGAAGGTCCAAGGCCACAGATTTCTCCTCCTGGTCTCTGGTACCACAAAGTTGTGATGGAGATACTAGGAATAGCCAACATTCCCTAAAATGGCCTAAAATGTGTCAGACTCTGTGGGCAGGATTCCATTGATTTCTCCCGACACGTATGAGGTCTTTAGTTATCCATTGCCATGTGACAGATTACCACAAAGATAGCAACTTAAAAGAATGTACCTGCATCATCTCACAGTTTCCGAGGGTTGGGAGTTTGGGCTCAGATCAGCTGAGTCTTTTGCTCAAGGTCTCATAAGGCTGGATTCGAGGTGTCAGCCAGGCTGTGTGCTAGTCTGGAAGCTTGACTGGGGAAGAATCCATTTCCAAGCTTACTCTGGAAGGTGGAATGCGTTTCCTTGCATCCGTGGGTGTGAGGTTCCTGACTTCCTGCTGTCTGTCAGCTGGAAACCTCCCTCAACTCCCCTAGATGGGCACAGCTTCCGTCCTTAGTCTAGGCTGCCTCTTACAGTGAGATACTTCTGTCAGCTGGCTCCATTTTTCTCTCCCTGAAGCAAGCCTTTCTTAATTAATTGATGTCAGTGAATTGCTGGGTGAGCCCTTTGACGTAGTAACTATGAAAGGCTGTGAATTGTTTTGTCCTGCGCCTCTCATACCACTGTGCCTCCTCACATCTGACAGAATCCATGCTGATCAATGTTGTTGGCCATGACAGAGGAAGGATGCCCTTCTGCCAGGGAATGGGAGGGAAGCCCAGCCTGTAGGGACAGGGCTCTGGCCAGGTGCTGGCTCTGTAGGGCAGGAGGGAGGAAAGGATGGGAATGGCATAGGAGCACAAGAAACACAAAAGATCTTCAGCTCCCTTTGGGACCACAACGACAAAAGCCTTCCCTCCCTCCCTGGGGCGGAGTAAGAGAGCAGGGCCAACTGTGCACTCATGGTCATCCTGATGCCATCTGCCAGTGTGCCCTTTGTCCTTTAATTTCCTCTTTTACTGTAAGACAACAGTGTGTCACCTAACGTCCCTTTTCCTTCTGGATTGTGTTGGTGAGGCTTTTCTTACTCAGGCTCTTCTGATGAGGGGTCTTTTCTTCTCACACATTCAAATCCTGTGAATGCTTTTGTCTCTGAGATTCATCTTTCCATTTTTCTCTCCTGCTATATTTCTTTCTTTCTGATTTCAGGCTTCAGTTTTGGAAGTTCTTTATCTGGCTAATTTTTTCTTCTTCCATTACTTGACTTTCAAAATTTCATCATGCATTGATCTTTTCCCCCAGATTTCTGGTAGGCAGAAAATCCTAGTTTAAAATAACAACCCATCTCACTCTAATATAATCACTATTCACTCAGTACATGATTTATTTTCATGAGCTATGAGCTCAATTTTATTTACTTTATCAGTCCAGGAACCAGAAAGGCAGGACTGTAATTCCGTCTACCTAGAATGCATGGGAAACATTCAGGCCTTGTGAAACCTTTTCTTACCTGCTGCAGGGTTGGGCAGAGAGCTGGCATTACTCAATTAATACTTGCTGCAGTTATCCTATTCCTCATTTCCCCCAAGTTTTACATCATGTCATTTTTCTTCCTGATTGAACAAATAAAGAAGCACTTGCCCAAACTTGAAGTGCAGGAATCACTCTTGATCTTGCCCTCTCTTCAACCCTCATGTCCGACCAACCCCATTGGTCGGAATGTCATGCCCATTCTAGCTTCAAAATATCTCCCAGGTCTACTTGCATCCAGGCCCCTCCCTTGTCTTCTCCACTCTGAACCACTGAAACCATCTCCCTGTTCTTGCTTCCTCCACTCTTACCTCTTCTAATCTGTTCTTCACCGAGCAGCCAGATGCTGAAAAACCTAAGTCCTATGAGTCCTCTACCCTATAAAACCCACTGGTGACTTTCCAGTGCCTTCAAAATGTAATCCAAGCTGTTTTCTGCAGGCCACAGGCCCTGTACCATCTGACCCCTCCTCCTTCTCTCTTTCATCTCCTGTTCCTCCTTTCCCCATACTCTTGACACACTGTTCTCTCCTTTCCAATTTCTCCCAGTTCTTTCTTTTCTGCCTTTGGTCGCTGCCAAAGCTGTTCCCTCTGCTCCATGGCCTTCCCCAAGCTCTTTGCATGACTGAATCCTTCTCATCTTTTAGGTATCAGCTTAAACGTAACTTTCCCTAAGAAGGTGCCCAATCCAAAGTGGGCCTTTCCTATTATTCTGTCTTATGCTTGTTGATTTTTTAAAAATGGCATTTGCTGTTTTAGTCATCTGTAGTTTCCTTTCCTCTCTAGACAATGAACTCCATGACAACAAGGACTGTACAGGTTTTGTCCACTACTATATAATCAGTTCTCCGCTTAGAAGCTGACTCATGGCAGACATTAAAATTCCTTAAATAGAGTTTTAACAAAGGATGAATGAATGCATGAATGAAGGAAGGAGGCTTCATTGAATCCTTCCCATCTGTGCCCTTTCAACCAAGATGATGTCTCTTTTAAATACAGTGAGGACTCCCTCCCTCCTTCCCTAATTTTATTCCCTCCATTTGTACTTATTTGTGGGGAGCTTTCCATGAGTCCACACTATTTTCCCACCATTGTAACATCTTTATCTGAAGGTTATCATCTCACACGCTCTTCGATTCAGAACTCAACTGACAAGCCAGAAAGAAGCAAAAAAAAAAAAAAAAAAAAAAAAAATACTCTGCAATAAACCCCAAACTCTGATATTCCAGCCTTTAAGGGTTCACATTCAGATTTTTAATATTTTCCCACATTGCTACTAGGCAGAAAGATCTGTGCTCCAGACCTGCTGCTAATTAGATGTTATTTCTTTTGTTGATGTAAGAGGGTGCTGCAGAACTCCATTAAGTGACAGCTCTCAAAAAGGAATTTAAATCAACCCCCAAATAGGCATAGAATTCTTATTTTTAATACACCCATTGATCACAGAGTGTCAGCCCTGTGAGTAGTCATGGGCGCGTGCGCACACATTACCCGCCCCGCCCCCCTCGCTTCCTGTAGGTCTCTCACCTGCAGCCACCTTCAGACACAATGTGTTGTGTCTCCCTTCCGGGGCGGGGCATGCAGTACACTTTCCTTGGTGTCTTCCTGGGAGCCTGATGGATGCCCAAAGGGGTCCATTTCAGGGGATCCTCTTTATAGGATCTGGACACTCAGGGATGCTGGGATTCATTTAGTTCTTTTTGGATTGGTTGTCCAGTATCCTGGCCCCCGGAAGCTTAGAAGAGACCGCAGTAGCTCACAGATGACTCCCTTCAGCACCCAGTGCCTCTGTCCAGCATACTTTGTCCTGTCACAACACATCCCTGCACTCACCCCTCCAAGGACCCTCGCACAAGCTCCAGAAGGCCAAAATCAGTATTTGACTGTATTGAATTTGGTAGTATGGAGAAAATACTCTATTAAGTAATTGTTCATCATTCACTCATCATCAGTACCCCTCTGGGCCATGTCAGCCACATGCTGGAATTACAGACATCAGCGGGACTGTCGATTGTGGCCCTCAGAGTATTTACTACTCGTGTGCTGTTTCTTTCTCTTTCTTTCTTTTAAAAATTTTATTTATTTATTTGAGAGAGAGAAAGGGACCGAGTGAGAGAATTTGAGAGGGGAGGTCAGAGGGAGAAGCAGACTCCCCATGGAGCTGGGAGCCTGATGTGGGACTCCATCCCAGGACTCTGGGATCATGACCTGAGCTGAAGGCAGTCACTTAACTAACTGAGCCACCCAGGAACCCATCGTGTGCTGTTTCTAAGACTTGCCCTTTTTTTCTTACACAGCCTTTCGGTGGATGCCCTTAGGGATCCTTAATCTCAGCTCTGTGCTGTTCTTATCATTTGTTTACAATATGTTCACCGATCTCAAAAACACCCTGCCCTGATTTAGAGATATCTCTCTGCCTTATTTGTTTTTTTCTGGCTCAACTGGAACTGCCTGCCAGGCTCCTCCTTCTTCGTCTCTGCACCCCACATCTGATGGAGAGTGGAAGGCAGATTCAGCCTCAGGCTGGTCCTCGAGGTCACCACAGGAGTTTTTCAGGATGAGAGGTAGACCACTGTTAGGGACTCATTCTCTAGGAGTTGTCCTGTCCATAGATCCCTGAAGGGAAAATGTATATAGTTATGATATATATGTATAAGATATATACATAAGATTTGTATATATGTCTGGCTCTCTATATACCTGGAGCTCTCCTGCATCTGTTGCAACCTCCTTGCTAGTTATCTCCAGGAACGACTTCCGATGAGGGCTCTGGGAGCTGAGCTGACGATGTGAATGTTCAGGCAGGCAAAGTCCCAAGGGTGTAAGGCCTGATGGGCATGGGACCAGGCCATCAGAGGTGGCCAGAGCCACATCGGTGAGGTGGATTACAGGTTCTTCTATGTTAGGTTTCTAGGTGAACCAATAAGCGTATCTCCCTAATGAAAGAATTTTTAATTTCATGGGCAAGAAATTATGGGTCTTCTCTCATGAATGCGGACTTCCAATAATTCACAAAGGCATTTGGACTCTTCCTCTTAATATCTGTTGGTTACATCTGCTTGTCTCCACCCCCCTGCCGCCAACACCCCTGCCTGGACACTGCAGGGCTCCCCAGCCTGCTTGCTTGACTTTCCTCTGAGTCCCTCTGGTTCACTTTCCCCACATGCAGACCCGTCTTTTAAACCACAGATCTGATGGGTCCCAGTTGCTGCCCCCCACCCCATGACTTCCCTAGATCTCAGGATAAAAAAAAAACAAAACAAAAAACCAAGCCCCTTTAACTTGGTCCACAGAATCCTCCCAGATTGACCCTGTTGACCTCTAGCTACATACGTATTCCTTAGCACACCGTCTCTTGTCCTAATGCTCCCACTACTCATATCCCATGCTTGCTCTTGCTTTAGGTCTCTGAACATGCTGCCCTTGTGCCCAGAGCTCCCTGCTCTCCCCTCCCAAATTCCTCATCAATCTTGAAGATCCTACTTGCATACCACCTAAGGGTACTGGGGCAGAACACTCAATGCCTTTTGCTACTATCAACTCCTTTTCCCAGCTATTGTTCCCAGAGCCTCCTGCTAACTCTATGTTAGTTCCTTGCCATAGTGGATTCTAATTGCCTGCTTAATTTTTTTGTTCCCCTTACTGGAATGTAAGACCTTTGAAACCCAGACCTATTCATTATTGTATCCCCAGTTGCTAGCACAGTTCCCGGCTTATAGTCAGAAAGAACTCAATAGGTATTGAATTAATTCATTCATGAATAAATTTGCTGGGATAGATAAGTCCCAGGTCTTGATGTCAGGGATGATCTTAGAAAAGCAGGTGACACAGTAAGAAAAAACCTTGGCAGGAAGTCGTGAGTGCTGAGTTCTTTGTAAACTTGGGCAAGCCACTTCTCTCTTTGTAAACTTGGGCAAGCCACTTCTCTCTCTCTGAAGCCACTTCAGTTTTCCCACGTATAAAATCCTGGAATCCAAATCTCTGAGGTCCTTTTCAACCTTTTGTGGTCCATGGTGCTGCATCAAACATGTTTTCTTTGAGGATTACTCTTATTCCTCTGTGTTGCCTCTAAGGGATGTCCAAATCATCATGCCCAGAATGATCCTCTTAAAATCCATAAATAGCAATAAGGACAGAATTAGAAATAAGGGCTGCTTTGGTCACAAGACTTCATCCTCAGAGCTCCATTGCTTCTTGCTGACTTCTCTGAGGGATTGAGGATCTCCTCCTAATTGGTATCCCGAGGCTTTGCAATGGAAACTCCACTAGCTTTTCTATGTCAATCTGATCAGTTTGCTGAATTCCAAAGATTGGGGTAGAAGGACGGCTTGACTCTTGGCCTGAAAAAAGTTGAAACAGATGCCAGATTCCAAGAATGAGATAACGTGTCTAGAAATTTAGTATAACCCTCCAGAGCCCCAGGCCTAGGGCCACAGAATTCTGGGCTGCCGTGGAGGGCACTGGATGGAAGGCTCCGAATTACTGCAAGGGGTCTACAAATCCATTTATGAATCAAGCATTGTCTCTGACTAAATGAGTGCTATGTTTTGCAAATATGCATTGTTTGTCAAGTGTACAACAGAGCTGCGACTGTGACTAACAAAATAAACGTTCACTTAAAAGTAGCTCTAAATTCATACCAGGCGTCACGCGCTTTTCTTACTCGGCGGACACCACAAGGGACACTACTATGTGATGACTCCTGGTTGCAGGAATGCCAGCTCCAGGAAGGACGAATCTGTGGCTGTCACTGTACTCGAGCACCTCATTCAAGGCCAGTGAGTACTAGGTGCTTAATAGACAGTCATCAGGACTCAGGGACTTTTTTTTTTTTAACTTTAAAGTCTTATATTTGAAAAAGGTTAGGAACCACTGGCTACACACTGTAGCTAAAGAAACAATCTTTTTGTGGTTTACATAGCCATTGGCAACTTTAAAAAAAGAATCACTTTCACATAAATCATGACACTTGGTTTGGTGATTCACAAATCATGACCTTGCAAGGGACGTGAAGTCGGAGACTAGGACGCTGTTTGTGGTGGGCTGAAAGCAACAGGTGGTGGGACTGGTCTAGTTGTGTGCCCAGGGAGTACAACATCTCTCTTCTGTCCCTCTGGTGGCTGCAATGGCTCCGATGCATGACATCGGAGGTAAGATAAGGCCCTAAAATAGGACTGGTGTTTCATCAAGTTGGCTTGGTTATGGAAAGAATTACAAAGATAGTACAGATTTTCTTGCATTTAAAAAGATAATGGAGCAGGGAAGTTTCAGGCCAGAAGTTCTTTTCCCATATCTCAGTGGCTCTCCCCTTTCCTGCCGTGAAATAGAAATATAATGAGGCCAAATGCAGGTTAATCTGTTAAGTAATTAAAGTATACATTTTTGGGTATTTTAATTGAGGTGCAAGTCTTAAAGATGGTGAAAGAGAATTGAGATCTGGAACACAAAGCAAACTTCCATCAGAAGAATATTGATTAAATAACGTCAGGTACGTTTGTACAATGGAATTGGGTGCACCCCTTAAAATGATATAGATTGAAATTCATTGATATGATTGACTATTTAAAGCAAGTGAAAAGATAGCCTATCCTGTGCAGCGTTTTCCCATTTTTGTAAAATAGTTCACGTTCGTCCAAGTGCAAAGACATGCCTGGGATGAATGACAGTCACCAAGTATGAAACAGCTCCACACTGCAGGATTTCACATGGCTTTGCTTTTCCTGCTTCTACACGTTATGAACATGCGTGGTAAGGTGCTGCAGGTTGCATGTTTTCTGAGTCTGCTTGCATGGCGGATCCTGGAAAGGATGATGTAGCCTGTGGGCTGGTCATTTTTATTAACTTTTCCTCACACAACATAAGAAGCCACGTGGACATCTCACATCTCTTGATTAATAAGGGATGGAGTCTGGACTGACCAGGTGGTGAGATGTGGTGGGAACAGAAGTGACTGGGCCACCCCTGCGGGGCTCGGTCCCTGCGCACGCTTCTTCTCACAGCGCTGCGCACCAGGCTCTCCCAGGAGCAGCAGGACCAGCCAGGGCCTGAGCCTGGAGTCTGCCCCACCTGTATCTTCCTTGGAGGCCATGCTTTGGGCTCTCTGCCTTCACTTCCCAGTCCCTGAGAGGCACCCACAAGGCTGACCAGATGCACACATTTGTCCCCACTCAGCCTGCCAGGTGGCACAGAGTTTGCATCCATGGCCTTCTCCCCTATGAAGAGAGCCTTCCATGAAGCCTGATGCTGACTGGGCATGAGGGATTTGGAGCCGGAGGGCCCTGGTGTATCCCAAGGGCTTGGCAGGTGGAGAAGAGGAGGTCTCTTTGCTTTCTGAGTCTCAGTTTCTTCACCTGTAACATTAGCATCCTAATGCTGCTTCATAAGAGAAGACAGTGTCTCTGGAACTCCTAGGTGGACTCAGGAGTTGTGTAGTCAGGAGATAGGCAAGACCACAGGGGCCCTAGAGTTAGACATGGCTCTAATGGCAGCTCTGTCACCTCCTGTCTGGGGACTTGAAGTGGCTTAGGGACCTCACACAACACTCCCCTTCTGACCTGAAAAATGGACCCAAAGCCCTCTGGCCAGAGCCATGATCTATACAGTCTCCAGGGAACCAAGGCTCGCATTAAACATTCTCATGAGCGATTATTATGTCATGGGGGTGGGGGATCCCCTGGGGCTGGAACCCAGCTTCCCCCACTTTGTTTTTATTTTTACACCCCTGAAGTCCAAAACCAGCTGTCTGAATCACTTGCAAACAGAGCCAAAACAATTTCCATGCGTCACAGGAGGCCACGGGCTCCAGCCACGCCTCAGGATGGTGGACTAAAAATATCTTCCCAGGGCTATTTTTAAGGTCCTGCGGGCTGTCAACCACAAGCCAAGAGAGCAGAACTCCTCCCGGCCTGCACGCAAAGGGCACCACACTTACTGCTCAGTGGGCCTTTGGGTCAGTCAAGGAGCTGGACTTGAACCCCCACTCTTCTCTGACCACGGGAATTTGTCACTGTGCCAAGGTGCACACTGCAAGTGCAGACGTGCCCTCCCCAGGGACCCTGCCAGGCAGAAAGGGCCACCTTTCTGTCAGTGGCACGCAACCTTCCCACACCAGGCATCCTGTGAGCCACTGGCACAGAGACACTGCCAAGTCAGGACACTGGAGACCCCACACCCATGTTGGAACTGTCCTTTCTAATTTTCAAAGTGTCTTCACCTCCATGACCTTCTCAGATCCTCAGGGCATTCTTGCTAAATGGCTATTACTATCCCCATTTTATAGATGAGGATAGTAAAGGACTGTTTGTGCTCTTACAACACCCTGTTAGGCTGTAGAATACAAAACAAGTCCTCTAGTATGTCTGAGGGTGGGATGACCTTGTACATCCTGATGTGGGCTACGTTTCTTGCTTCTCAGCCTCCTACACGGTGGCTACGCCCATGCTCCACTGTAGTCAGACCGCTCACCATTCCTTGGTTCATTCAACAGACATTTCCTGTGCACCCACTCTGGCCAAGGCCCCACTGTGCTAGGTCATCCCCGCCCAGGGGAGGAGGCCGTGACAGGACACACCTCTACGGTGTGTGGTAGACACAGGGTGGTGGGAGAAGTCACCAAAAGCTTCAGGATGGGGGTCATCCCTGTCGGGGTCTGGAGGCTGAGCAGGAAATAGAAGAGGAGCAGTGAAGACAGAGGGGGCAGACTGGGCCAGGCAGGAGACGTAGGAGAGCAGGGAACACCGGGGATCCAAAAGCCGGTCAGAGCAGGTGCAGGCAAGAGGCCGGGCCCACAGGGCTGGGCAGCTAGCAGGGGTCATTTGAAGGGCCTGGGCGGCACTGGAGGTTTTCAGCAGCAACCAGCAGGATCCCATGTGCCTGTAGGAGCATCCCTATGCCTGCTGTATGGGGGGCTGGAGGACGGGGCCAGCTTGGAGGTTGTTAAACAGCTCAGGTGAGGCAGGCTAGGGGTCTGGATAGGATAGGCAGGGTCAGAGAGGATGAAAAAGAAGGATCCAATTCTAGAAGTACTTAAAGTAATTAAAAGGCAGGCTAAAATGAATCACAGGGCTTGGTGGTCAGTGAGATGTGTGCGGACAGGAGAGGAGTCTGAGGAAAGCCCGGGGTTTAGCCCTGGGCGACCTGGAGCAGGCCCATGTCATTCAGTAAGCCAGGGACACGGAAGAGGAGCAGGCAGAGGGAGAGCCAGGCTTGGTTTGAGTTGGTTGTGGTGAGTTGCCAGTTGGATAGCCCAGTAGCTGTAATAAGCAGGAAGTCCCATACACAACTGGGAGTTCAGAGGAGCAATTGGGCTTGGACAGAGAGTCTGGAAGGGGGCGGGGAGACGAGGAAGCCTGTAGGGCAGCGGGTCTCAACCTTACACTCCTATCCAAGGCAAGAGGGCAGCTTTAAAAAAGGATCCCCTGAACTCCATCCCCAGAAATTCTGATCCAGTAACTGTTCAATGAGCCCCTGTTTTAGTGGATTTTAAGTTCCCAGGTCCAAGGTTGGGAACCACGTCAGTGGAGAGGCGGGGATGATGGGGAGATGGCCTAGACACGTGGCAGACGGGCAGACACTGCACGGAAGGGCCCGGGAGGACGGAGAGCCCAGAATCAATCTGGCCTCTGGGGAGCAGGCCGCCAGCAGACAGCATCATGTCCAGAGCCAGAGCAGGCCGGGTGTTGAGCAGGAGGCCCTATGAGCGTGTCCTTTCAGGCAGTGTGACGGTGCAGGGTGTCTAGGGGGTGACCTTGGCTGGGGCAAATGTGGGGTGGAGTGGGGCTTGCAGAGGCAGATGGGTCCAGGCTGGAGGAGAGGGGAGGGCGAGTAAAGACCATAGAAGCTAGGCAAGTGTGTTCAGAGGGAAACAGAGGGTCAAGGCGTGATCAGACAGACTTGGGGCAACCTGCCCCGGGGTAAGGAGGCAAGAAGGACAAGCTGACACCACCTTGAATCACGGGGTTATGTTAACAGAGGGATGGGGGAGTCCCAAGAAGCCAAGGGATTGGGGTTCAGAGCCCAGTGGAGAGAGATCAGCCCTAGGAGGAGGGGGATGTTCCCTGACCTGGGTTAGCAAGGACCGGAGACAGTGTCACCTGCCTTCCTAGAGCCTAGCACCTGTACCTGCCCCAGAAGGGTGAACTGACAGCTGGAAGACACTGCTGCCCTACCAGCCCTCCTCCAGCCCTTCTTTCTCATGCTCCTCCCCCTGCTCTAGCAGAGGAGCCTGGCAGTGCCTTAGTATGGCTAGCTCCACACACTTCTGCCCACTCCTTTCCCCCAGAATGTTTTCACCAAATGTTAAGGAGACTGTGAATGCCTTGAAAGCAGTGACTCAAAGTTGGCCTGAAATACTTGGTTCTAAACATATGGTTGGTCCCTACTAGACATATGTTGTGCAAATTCATGCATAGACCCATGCATAAACATAAAGCCTTGCCAGATGTATTTATAAACACATATAAAAATATATATTAAATCATATGAAAATACATATAAATATATCTGTATCTATGTATCTATCATCTGTCTATATATCAGTGCCTAATCGTGCCTGCTCGCCACAGGTGGACACCTGTGGGGCACGTGGGTGTTCACCACGATCTCCCTGCAGGACCCTGTGTGCCACTCGTGGTGACACGCTCCCTCATCCTGGACAGAAGCCTCTGTGGACACAGGCCTGGTGCAGGCACGTTTCTGGGATACATTTGCCCCAGTTTAGGAAACACTGCAGGTCACTTGAATTTTGGAATGCAAGTCCTTCTGACATGGGGCTAAAGGGAAGGAAATTTTTCATCCCATTATGGAATTTATGCCGCACGAGGTTCTGTTTGTGTTTGAACAGGAAATGGCTTCTAGGAAGGTAACGGGAAGGGGTGTCTTTTTCACACTCGGCCTTGTCAGTTTGCCCAATAAGCGTTCAGGAGAGTCGGGGACTCACATGCAGGTTTCAGTCCAGATCTCCTAGGTTCTGGGAGCCATGAGAAAGGGTCCTGTGAAGCAAGCAATCTGATATTTTCAAGCTTCCAACACTAGTTCTTGTTTCTACTAAAAAATGGTAGAGTATATTTGCAAAAAAATTTTTTTAAATCCAAATTCAGTATATTTTCTTGGGTGCCTGGGTGACTCAGTTGTTAAGTATCTGCCTTGGGCTCAGGTCACAATCCCAGGGTCCTGGGATGGAGCCCCGCATCAGGCTCCCTGCTCAGCGAGAAGCTTGCTTCTCCTTCTCCCACTCCCCCTGCTGTGTTCCCTCTCTCACTGTGTCTTTCTCTGTCAAATAAATAAATAAAATATTTAATATATATGTAAAAAACCGAATATAAAATATATAAATATAAAATACAATATATAAAATCTTTTATATATATGCATGTATTTTATATATATATATATTTTTTTTCTTTATTTAAATACATCCAGAATTTTCTAACACAAAAATTGTTCTCTTTAAGCCAAAAAGCTTCCTAAGTCCAAATAAAAATGAACACATGGATGATATGCTATTGTGGGCTAAGACTTTTTTTTTTTTTCTTTTTTCTACCTTGTGTGAGATCCTGGGTTGAGAAAAGAGACTGTCCCTTCTGTCTGTGAAGGACAGTGAGGAGCCATGCCTATGTCTTTGACAGCCAGTGCCCTCCCACATCTTCTGTACAATGGTGTGTAAAATACGTCAGCTTGAGCCAGGTCAGCACAAGGCTGAGTTTCTTAGAAAGTTAGGGCCACTGGCTCTGGATGCATTGGTTCTACTGGAGTAGGCCACTCTATTCCACCCCTGGCTTTACTTGGCCAAAGGTAGGACCCCTGACAACAGCGAGCTGCTCTAAAATACAGAATGTTCTATTGTACTATTTTCCTGCCTCTGTGATTTTTCTAACCCTGGTTGCTTGGGTAATCAGGTCAGATTCTCTCCCTTGGGATAAAAGGCTGGAAGCCTAATGGAATTAGCATTTGCTGTATCAGAAGGGCATCTGGAAACAGATGTTTCTAGAACTGTGAGATCCTCCTGCCTTCCAGCCCTCCACCACTCTCCCCTGTGGATGGCTTCCTGAAGGGTGAGTGGTTATGCCCTTTAGGTCTCAGAGCCTGTGTGTTCACCTGGAGGCAAGAGGATAAAAACCGGTGGCGGCAAGAGCCAGGCTAGAGGAGGAAGAGAATTCTAGGGATAAAGTGGCAGTGGGAGCCATCCAGAGGAGAGGAAAACAGGGTGAAGCCTTGGGCCTTATTTATGTGAGGAAGCAATAACAGAGAGCCTGACTGCACCTCCAAAGGCAGCTGGGGGAGTTTAGAGTGACCAGTGACAAAGGAGGAAGAACCGAAGGAAGGAAGGGGTAGAAATGCAAGATCTTTCTAGCTTTTACCTCACTTCCAATCTGGCTGGTGTGCTGGATAATCTCTCAGAACACAGGCCTTCCTGACCCTTGCTAAATACCCCTGCTGCAGACCTGACTGGGGACATGGGTCTTCCAGGCTGAAGCATCACGGGACGCTTCTTCAGTGAGGAATCCCTCAAGGTGAGCACTTATTAAAGATGGTGGTGTCATCAGACGCACACCAGATGCCAGATGGGGGGACACCCAGTTCCTATTTCATTCAAGCTTCATGAGGAACAGCTGAAGGAAGAGGAACCCTGGAACAGAGAACATTAAGGGGAGGCAGGGGAACTGCCTTCAAGTTTCTGAAGGGCTGGTCTGTGTGCGCAACAGGGGCAAGCTTCCTCCTTGAGAGCCCCGAGGGAGAGAAGGTAGCAGGTTTCAAGTGGCTGAAAGGCTTTCTTGGGAAGTGGTGAGTTCCCCATGCTGGAGAGATCCATGCGGAGGCTGTGCGACCACCTGTCAGGCATATCCCACAGGGACTGATGTTAATTAGGCCTTTGTGCTCATTCCTGCAGGTCACGAGCTGAAGCTTGGTCCAGCCTCCTGTGTCCTCTGTGGGTGTCTTTTGTATCACCCGAACAGGGCTCACCCAAGACTGCCCCGACTCTGAAGACTAGGCTGTCCTCCTCTGGTGAGCAGAGCCCACCCTGTCTGGCCCATGACCTTAGCTCACTGAAAGGGACTAGGGACCTCACTGGTGCTGACTTAACTGGCAAGGTCTTGGCTTTGACCATATGGAAAGGTATTAATAGCTTAAGAAAGAACTCAGGGCTTACAGAGGCTGGGTTACTAGCTGGTGAGTGGAAGCCTGGCTCAGAGTCCCACCCACCAGTCTATGCTGATTGTTGAAGGCATTCTTAATTAAGAAGGGGAATATAAATAATTACTCTCCCCCTAATTTAATCCATTTATAAACAAAGGTTTTTTTTTTTTACATTTTTTTCTTTTTTTTAAATCGTGTTATGTTAGTCACCATAAAATACATCATTAGTTTTTGATGCAGTGTTCCAAGATTCATTGTTTATGTACAACACCAGGGTTTTTTTTTTTTTTTTTTTAAATACATTCCTTAAAACGGTGTTTAGCAACCCATGACTTCACCCCCAGTCCCCACCCACAGAATTTTTAGTTTTCTACATTCTTCTCTCTCACCAACGGCCACACAGTTGAGATTAGGGATTACCAAACTTCGGGGAGTAGTCATACCTGGTAATTGCCCCTTGGATTTTGTAACCCATCTTCCCACCTCTTCCTAGAAACACTTTCTGGGGAAGATGGAGGCAGGCAGGTGCCCATGCCTGTCAAGGAAATTCAAACACATTTCATGAGACCTGGGCGGAGGACAGGACAAGCAAATATTCTGGGTGGTCTTGGGCCTTTCATTGTTGGTTCAGGAATCTCGAAGTAAGGCAGAAGAGACGGGCGGGAGATGGCTGGAGAGAGGCTGAGTCACTGCCGGAGCCTCAGGTGGAGTTGTCTCTGATGTCAGTCAGTGCTTCCGGGGATAAACCAGGTGGGATGGCTGGGCACACAGGTTCTACCTGGGAGCTTTGGTTTAAAAGATGCTCTGCATGTCACTAGACGGGTGGCGGTACCTGCTTCCCCCGAGGCCAGGCATATGTGCTTGGGAGCCTCACACCTGCAGGCGGGAAGTCCCACCTTAGCTTCCACAGCCCACCTCCCCGGGGAAGGCCCTGCTTCCCCACAGCCTTTAGAAGAGTCATGAAGTCTCTGGCCCCTCCCTCTTTCCAGGAGGACACCTTATACTTCAACCCTAAGATAAAGCCATGACCCGTTGATGAAAAAAGAGGTAGGGATTATTTCCTGAAGAGAAAGAAAACAAAACAGGGGACAGAGTGGATGCTCAGGGGGAAATGAAGCCTTTTCCAGGCAACATGGGGAGAAGAGGGGTATAGCAGTGTCCCCCAGCAGTGTGATGTGCTTTGATCCCCAAGTGAAAGAGTACAGCTAAACACAGTGTAAAACACAGAAGGGACCAAGAATGGATCACTCCCAAGCTGATTAAGTTACGGGACATTCACTCTTAAGAAAACTCAGTGGAGGGGCGCCTGGGTGGCTCAGTTGGTTAAGCGTCTACCTTCGGCTCAGGTCATGATCTCATGATCTCAGAGACCTGGGATTCAGTCCCGCATCGGGCTCTCTGCCCAGCAGGAAGCCTGTTTCCCCCTCTCCCTCTGCCTGCCTCTCTGCCTACTTGTGATCTTTCTCTCTGTCAAATAAATAAATCAAATCTTTAAAAAAAAAAAAAAAGAAGAAAAGAAAACTCAGGGCATTTCCACCTCCCAAGGTCCTTAGAATATAGCCAAAGTGTGTACTTTGATGGAAACCAAAGGGAAATAAGCTCCCCCCCCCACTTTCTGTAGATAATGGGGAAGGGAAGAGAGCAAGAGGGTCGCTGGTCTTAATCGGTGCATTTTTACCATCTTAACATAAATTAATTAATCATTATTTAACTTGTTGTTCATTTGCTTAGGTTTAATTTGTGTTGAAAAATTAAAGAAGGGAGGGAGGGAAAGAAGAAGAAATGTAGGAAAAAGGCAAAGGATTAAGGAAATGATCAGGAGAAATTACAAATATCCCCTCACACTTTTAGGAAGGCAGAGGATTTGCCAGAGGAAAATAGTCAATCAAGGTAGAGCTCACTTCACACCATTAAGCCTCGGGAAGAGGAAAGACAAAAGAAACAGCGAAAGATGAGAAGAGGAGGAAAAAGAAGGAAAAATAAAATCTAGGAAAGAAGGAGGGAAGGAAGGGAGGGAGGAAGCGGGGCGGGAGACGGAGTCACCAGAAGTTAAATAATTTCTTTTTTCAATCGTTTAATTTTTGGACTATGTTTAGCGAGACAACGGATCGTTTGATTATATCATTTCCACTCTTGCACTGATATTCTCCAGAAAACTTGACCAGCGAAGTTTTCCAGAGTTTTCGGCACAGGGTCCTGTGCTCTGCGTGTTATTCCTCCTGTTGTCAAATCTTTTTTTTTTAAAGATTTTATTTATTTATTTGTCAGAGAGAGAGAGAGTGAGAACGAGCACAGGCAGACAGAGTGGAAGGCAGAGGCAGAGGGAGAAGCAGGCTCCCCGCGGAGCAAGGAGCCCGATGTGGGACTCGATCCCAGGATGCTGGGATCATGACCTGAGCCGAAGGCAGCTGCTTAACCAACTGAGCCACCCAGGTGTCCCCCTGTTGTCAAATCTTAAAGGAACAACTGTCCCGCTGTGACTGTACGTGAAGGAAGTGTACTGGCACGTGGACTGGTACGTGAAGGAAGAACAAGGTGAACAAGGTGGACAAAGAGCTCTCTGTCCCTGAAGCGACTAGAGACCCTGCGCTTACGGTCCTGGGTTACCAGCGAGGAGGCTGAGCCTGTGCCAGTGGGAACAGGCATGTGGGGAAAGGGGAAAGCCAGGCTTGTGCCACATCGCACACGCGTCCAGACATGCAGAAGCCCCAGACCAACAAATTCATTCCAAACCCAGCGCAGAACCAGTGCATCCCAGCAGCCCCAGCAAAGGCTCGTGCAGAGCCGCCCTGTACGGACGCCTGCATGACCCAAGGCCTGGGGGCCACCCCCAGACAACCACCTTTTACTGGAACAAACCAGAACAGAGCAACTGTAGAGCCAAATGCTCCTCAATTTTGGAGCACTGGGGACCACCAATAAGAAATAATCCCAAAGGGATTTTAACAAGGAAGTTTAAAGGAATGAGTGGGAGGTGAGAAAAGGGGCTGGTGAGCACAGCCACTGTTTTCAGTGTCTTGCTGTGAGGAGGGTCAGAACCCAGGGCAAACGGCTGGTGAGGGATGGTAGGAGAGCAAATGGTGTCTAAAGACCGAAGGCCGCCTGTTGGTGGGGATGCCTAAGCAGACAGGGAGATGTTGCAGGAGCAAAGGCCCAGAGCGGGGAGGGCCTTGGGCAGGAGGAGGGGCGCCCCATCTGCCAAAGTGGAGGGAAGAGGCTGGCGCACAGGCAGGTGTGGCTCTCTCTTTGCTGGGCAGGGGGCGGGGGAGACATGAGGGTGTTTCTCTCTGGTGGTTTCTATTAAAGAAGGATGAGGCGAGGTCATCAGGTGGAAGAGATGGAGTGAGAGGACAAAGGACAAAGCACGCAATTGTCCCCTTGCTGAGGAGGGCAGCAAGCTTTCCAGAAGAGCTTTGGAGGATGGCGAGACAACACAGAGATAGGTGATTGTGAGCGCAGCGGAGGGAGGTGGGGAAGAATGGAGGGTGTCCCCAGGCAAGCAAGGAGAACACCAGCTCCTCGCCTGGGGAATGTGGCCGTGGCAGGACCGACCAGTTAGCCACTTCCCTGAAGGGCCGCCACATCCCAGCCTTTCCAGCTCTGTTCTTGGAATCTGTGCAGTTTCCCCAGCGAGCAAGAATCTGGCTCCTTTCTGGAGGGCCAGGCTGCAGGTGGGGAAAGGGATGGGAGCTTGCTGGTACATGTACAGATTTCCCCGAGTCCTGTTCTCAGCCCATGGGTCACCCCTGCCCCCCACCACTGAGCCTAGGGACCCGAAGGGCAAAGTCCATTCTGCTAAACTTCCTTAGAGAATACATTTCCCTTCTGTCGGCACTGGTGCAGAAGGGGTGGGTGCCGGAGAGGGGGAGCCCCGAACTGTATGAGGCGGGATAGGGGACGTGTGTGTTCAGCCCACAGACATACTTTAACACAGTGTCCTCTTTTCATGCCTCGGCCACAGCCTGGCCTCTGCAGGTTGGGTGAGAGGCCAGTTCAGGCCCTGTCCTGGAAGAGGCTGCTGCTGTTAGAGCAGGGAATTCTGCCATTCAGTGTCCCCAGAGCGTGGTCTTGGGGCGGGGGGGGGGGGGTGGTTGGGGAGCAGGCGGGTAGGAGCTCCAGCAGGGCACAGTGCTCAGCCTGTGGTCTCCCCACCCTGTGGCTGTAGGAAGGTCCACACCGGGGTGAACCGAAGTGCATGGTGAAGGGCAGGGATTTGCACTGCCGGGTTCCCGGGGAGACCCTGTGTCTGACTAACACGCAGTTAACTCAAAGGTTACAAGCTACTCCCCCCTTGCTTCATTCTTTATCAGTGGGCACTGCCCACTGGACAGAGACTGTGGACGCAATTTTGACTCCTAATCTGGGTTACAAAGCAGATTCTACAGAATTCTACAGAATTGCCCAGAATTTGCTAGACTCTGAATCCATTAAGAGTAGAGTGGTAAGAGCATCGTGTGTGTGTGTGTGTGTGTGTGTGTGTGTGTGTATTTGTGTGTGTGTGTGTGTGTGAGTGTGTGTGAATGCTTCACAGGCAAGAGAGGCACAGAGCCTTAGCCCTTTGCTGATGAGAATCTTGCAGGCATGGGGGAGGGGCTGTGACTCTGGATTCATCCCTTGGCTTCTGACTCCCAGTCTGGGGTTTCCACTGTCAGGGGCATTGGAGCCAAATGATGGAGTGTCTGAACAAATGGGAGCAGCAGGAAGAGGCTGAGAGCCCCCTGCTTCCAGACTTTCGTGTTGGGGAAAGACCAGTGGGCCAGGAATCAAGAGGGTTTAGCTGGTGACTTTGGGAAGGTAGGAAGGTAGGACCTACGACACTCAACAGTTTCTCAGTAGCCTAAACTTGGGTTTGAATCCTGGCTCTGCCACTTACTGAATGTGTGACATCGGACAACTTTGTAACCTACACTTGACATGTTATCAAAATGGGGATTATGTTGCCCTCAGTCACAGGCCTTCTGCGAGGATAAGACGAGGCGTTGCTTATAACTTACTTAGCACGGTGGCTGGTACTTAGCAAATACGCCATTATGGGTTTGGGTGATGAGGAAAATCATGGTAGTAATAGAGTAGGTACTTTGAAATCTAAGGAACCTCAGGAGTTAGTTCCTTCCTCCTTGACTCAGTTTGCTCCTCTGTAAAGTGGAAATAATGTTACAATCCATTCCATGTTTTCCTTATTGGTTGTCTTGAGGGTGGAAGGAACTAGGGCAGGGGCTGCCCAGGGCAGATCTACGGAGGGCTGTCAGTGATGCCCAGGGTTTCACTAGTGTGTGGAGAAATGAGAAAAAGAACATAGTGAGTGCTTTACGAATTGAATTGTCCCCAATTTTGAAAGATTGTCCTTCATTTTGATGTTACGGCATTTCTATTCTGTGTGTGTGTGTTAAAATATCCTTTCTTTTAGGAAAGGATGTTGCTAGTGGATAGTAGTTGTCCTTAATGACCTTACTCGGCAAAATGAAAGTTGTCAATCCTATTTTGGTCCCGTATTTTTTGGAAATCTAACTGGTCCGGGAAATCAAGTCTATAAAGAAACCACCAAGGCAGGATTTTGAAGGACTTTGTGATTGTAAGATTCCGTACGTGACAACGTAATAGCATCACACAGTGAGTCCCTGCGTTATGTCAGGCATTGCTGAGAACCGCTACACATTGGCTATCTGTCTTTTAATGGTCTGGTAGGCTAAGTGTCATTGAACCCATTTGACAGGTGGAGAAACTGAGACTTAGCCTAAGCTGTGGGGCTTTCTATTCCAACAGGGAATGTGCTATCAAGTCTGTCTATAAACCTCACAGTTTTCCCTGACCCTTGCTAAAGGATTACTATGGAGGAGGCCCTGACTCAGCCACCGAGACTTCACCCTAATAAAAAGTAACCATACCAAGGACTGATGGGCAAATCACCACTTAACCTCTCTCTGCCTCTAGCATCCAACCGAGAAATTAGGTAGAAATCAGGGTCACACTGAAAACAGATGGAGAGTCAAGCCAAGCTGTCTTAGGAAATAAAATTAGC